>NC_056682.1:143357683-145757683 GCF_018350215.1 Panthera leo
CTTCTAAGATTAAATCAGGAATAAGCAGAAAATGTGAACAGACCAATTACAGGTAATGAAATTGAATCAGTAATCAAAAAACCTCTAACATAAAAAGTCTAGGACCAGATGGCTTCATAGGTGACTTGTACAAAACATTTAAAGAAGAGTTAATACCTATCCTTCTCAAGCTATTCCAAAAAAATATTAGAGGATGATTCCAAATTCCTTCTCGGAGACCAGCATCACCCTGATACCAAACCCAGACAGAGACAGTATGAAAAAAATTAAAAATTGCAAACACCCCAGAATAACATAGATGCAAAAATCCTCAACAAAATATTCATAAATTGAATTCAACAGTATGTTTAAAAAAAAAAAAAAAGGATCATTCACCATGATCAATTTATTTTGAATTTATTTCAGGGATGCAAGGACAGTTCAATATCTACAAATAAATCAACATGATACATATTAAGAAAATGAAGGATAAAAATCGTATGATCATTTCAATAGATGCAGAAAAAGCATGTGACAGAATTCAACATCTATTTATGATACAAATTCTCAACAGAGCGGGTAGAGAGGGAATGTACCTCAACATAACAGGCCACATGTGACAAGCCTATAGTGAACATACTCAATGGTGAAAAGATGAAAGCTTTTCTTCTAAGGAACAAGACAACTTATTTTGTTGTTCTAATCAACTAATCAACTGGTTAATTAGTTACTAGTTGAGAACTAATTAAGTGGTCTAATAAACTAATAAAACTCTCACCACACTTATTCAACATAGTATTGGAAGTCCAAGCTGCAGCAATCAGACAAGGAAATAAAAGGCATCCAAACTGGTAAAGAAAAATGAAACTGTCACTACCTGCATGACACTATATAAAGAACACCTTAATGCTCCACCAAAAAACTACCAGGACTAATAAATGATTCAGTAAAGTTTCAGAATACACAATTAATAAACACAATCTATTGTTTCTATACACTAATAACAAACTATCAGAAAAAGAAATTAAGAAAACAATCCCATGTACAATTACATCAAAAAGAATAAAATACCTAGGGAATAAATTTAACCAAGGAGGTCAAAGACCTGCACTCTGAAAATTATTAAGATATTGATGACATGAAGAAACTGAAGATGACACAGATAAATGGGAAGATTTTCTGTGCTAATGAACTGGAAGGATAATGTTAAATTTCCATACCAACCAAAGCAATCTACAGATTGAGTACAATCCCTATCAAAATGCCAATAGTATTTTTCACAGAACAAATAATTCTAAAATTTGTATGGAACCACAAAGGATATGAAATAGCCGAAGCAATCTTGAGAAAGAAGAACAAAACTGGAGGTATCACGCTACAAATATACTACAAATATAGTACAAATCTATTGTAATCAAAACAGTATGGTACTGGCACATAAAAAGACACATGGATCAACTAAATAGAACAGAAAGCCCAGAAATAAACCCACATATATATGGTGAATTAATCTGTGATAAAGAAGGCAAGAACGCACCACAAGGAAAAGACAGTCTCTTTAATAAATGGTACCGGGAAAACTAGAAAACTACATGCAAAAGAATGAAATTTGGCCACTTTTTTATACCACACACAAAAATAAACTAAAAATGAATTGAAGACTTAAATGTGAGACCTAAAACCATAAAACTCCTAAAAGAAAACATAGAGGTAATTCTGGACATCAGCCCCAGAATTATTTTCCTAGATCTGTCCCCTCAGGCATGGGAAACAAAAGCAAAACTAAACAACTGAGACTATATAAGATAAAAAGGCTTTTGCACAGCAAAGGACCATCAACAAAACAAAGAGGCAACCTATGGAATGGGACAATGTATCTGCAAATGATATATCCAATAAAGGGATAATTTCCTCCCCCCCCCCCACCAAAAAAAGAACGAATTCATACAACTAAATGCCAAGAAAACCAACAATCAGATTAAAAATGGGCAGAGGATCTAAATAGGCATTTTTCAAAGAAGACATACAGATGGCCAACATACACATGAAGAGAGATGCTCAACATCACTATATCAGGAAAATGCAAACCAAAACCACAATGAAGTATCACCTCATAACAGTCAGAAAGCCTAGTACCAAGGAGACAAGAGATAACAAGTGTTGGCGAGGATGTAGAGAAAAGGGAACACTTGTGCATTGATGGTGGGAATGTAAATTGGCACAACCAGGATGGAAAACAGTATGGGGGTTCCTCAAAAAATTAAAAACAGAAATACTATATAATCCGGTAGTTCCACTACTAGGTATTTAGCCAAAGCAAGCCAAAACTCTAACTCGCAAAGTAATATGCACCCCAAGTTCATTGTGGCATTGTTTATAATAGCCAAGGTATGGAAGCAACTCAAGTGTCCACTGATAGATGAATGCACAAAGAAGTTGCGGTATTTATATATACAATGGAATATGACTCAGCCATAAAAATAATGAAACCTTGCTGTCTGTGATGACATGGATGAACCAAAGGGTATTTAGACTATGTCAGACAGGGAAAGACAAATACCATATGATTTCATTTATATGTGCTAAGAAACAAAACAAATGAACAAACAAAACACAGAAACAAACTCATAAATACAGAGACCTGGTGGTTGCCAGAGAGGTGGGGGCAGGGAGGTGTGCAAAATGGATGAAAGGGATTAAGAGGTACAAACTTCCAGTTATAAAATAAGTCACAGGGATGAAATACAAAGCATAGGCAATGTAGTCCATAATACTGTAATTAACTTTTGTGCAGTGATAGCTGGTAACTACACTTACTGTGGTAAGCATTTCAAAATGTATGTAATTCTTAAATCACTGTTGTACACCTGAAACTAATATTCTGTGTCAATTGTAATTAAACATTTTAAAAATAGGGGTGTCTGGGTGGCTCACTCAGTTAAACATCCGACTTCAGTTCAGGTCATGATCCCTCAGTCCATGGGTTCAAGCCCTGTGTGGGTCTCTTGGATAGTTCAGAGCCTGGAGCCTGCTTCGGATTCTGTCTCCTTCTCTCTCTCTGCCCCTCCCCCACTTGTGCTCGGTCTCTCGCTCTCAAAAATAAACATTTAAAAAAATTAAAAATTAGATATAAAATAAGCCAAACAAGGGGGGAAAAAAGTGTACAGACTTTTTAAAAAAAGCACATTGAACCGCTAACACCTAGTTTACATTTTTAGTTTTTCTCTGATCTTTCAAAGTGGACTTAAATCCTCTTTGAAACATTGCAAAATGTAAACAAGTGCCAGTTATCAAAGCCTAGGCCTAAATAAGTCACTATTCAACCACCACAGTATCTTGGGGAAAGGATACCACACTGTATAACCGCATTTTTCCTTGCTTATTTAGCACATATATTCATTCACTACTGTCTACTTTCCTGGGTTAATATGAGATTTAACTCAGGGACTATAAATGAAACACTTCGTTAACGACTGTGTTTATGTAAGTGTTCATATATTGAGGGAAGATGAAGAGATTGAGGGATGATGCTATTTGAAGTTAAAGTCTGATCACTGAAAGATGAGTAAAAGAATCTTTAAAATTCTAATTCAGGAATTAAATTCATGTTAATCACTAACAGTATTGATATTTTAATAATCTGGCAATTCTGAAATTATATCCAACAATCTTAAATTCTTTTATTGAATTCAATCAGAAGTATACAGGCGAGTTTTTTGCAATCATAAATTAATATAGAAATAAATGAAAAATGAATTCTATGACATATCTGGACCAACTCTGAATTTGCAAAGTAAATAACAAATGTGCAGTCCTCATGTTATCAAGTGACTTTGACCAAAAGTGAAAAATACATCATTCCTTTTGATGGTTTCCTGTGGGATCCCTCAGGATATTTTAAGTAAGAAAGAATGTAACAGACTACAGAGCAACAAAGAGATTTACAGCAGAAGCAATGATTAAAATGATGAACGTCGCCAATGGTGGAAGGAGCATTTTGCCAGAGGATGCAGAGGGATGGGTTTTGGGACCTGGAACTGGAACTGGAACCGGACCTGGAGCTGTTAATGAGAAGACACAGTGACTGACACATGTCATTTCTGATACTGAGTTTTATCCACCTAAACCATGCAGACATTTAGCCTGAGTCACAAACTTAACTAAAATACTTCTAACCAGAAACAATGTTGAAATAAATATAGTTCATTACAGATTTCAGGCTACATTTTCATATATACCATCAGGGTATGCTGCTCTAGGTTTCATCGAGGATTCCACAGCCTTTTTAATATCTATGCAGACAACATACTTTGTTGTTGTTGTTCAAGTTCTCTAGAATTTCATAGCAATTTTCTGTTTTCATTTTCTGTATATACATGCAAGGTAAAGTTTAATTCTGTGTTTATTTCAAGTAAGGCTATATCTAATATATATATGCCACCAGCGACTAATAAATGATTAAATATAGCTGCACTTTTAAATGCTGAGTCCTGCCAGCTGATAAAATAAATTAACTTTTCCCCTCCGTACATGAAACACTGTAGAAAATGGCTTCCCTTACATAGGAACTAGTGAAGAGGAACAGTGCAGTCCATCCATGTGAAGATGATGTTTCACATGATAATTCAGTTATCCCTTAACTAAATTATGGCTATATTTTGGCTTAGACCATACAAGGGAGAACTAGGAAGTATCCAAATGGGATCACCACTCAGATTTCATACATGAAACACAGAGAAACAGGCAATAAATTTTATAAGTCTTTAACTCATATTATCAATTTACTTGCCATGCATTTGTATGTATACAGATGGGGAAATGGAGAGGCAGGTGTATTCATACATTAGTTTGTTACTACAGAGCCGTGGTTCTCAAGGGAGCAGTACTGTCCCCTAAGAGGCAGTTTGGGAACTTGTCAGAATATTTTTTGATAGTCACAATAGTGAGGTAGAAGTACAGAAGGCAAGATGGATGCTGTCCAATGCTCTGGACAGTGTTTGCACAATGAAAAATTAACCCACTTCCACACAAACTTCAAATGCACCGCCAGACACACATGTAAGTTAATAATCTATTTATAATGCTTAAACCCAGAACCAAAATCAATTTTATGTAGAAACAAAGTATTTTTGGATAGTTTTAATAAACATTAGTTTCCATCTAGTTTCTACTTCTTCTCTTTCATTTTCTTATACTTGCATAGAATAGCTTCCAGTCTTCTCTTAAATCCAATTTGTGTTAAGTAAATACAATCATCTGTCCATTATGTCTTTTAGTATAATGTAGGCACTTACATATTGAAATGTACATAATTTTGTTATAAATTATAATTAAAAAATTATACTGATATTTTTATGGGTGCAGGTGGGTCTTCTTATCTATGAATGGTACTTCAGGATAGTATAAAGGCTTTATAAATACTTGTTATAAAAAGGGAGAAGTGGGTTGATAGGGTTGAGAACCACAACTCTAAACAGAACACAGCTGAAAATGACTGCTTAAGAAATAAAGCCCAGTTGCTCCCACCATATACACACAATAAGCATTTGGATATGACATTATATTCCATTACTATGATTCCTGAAACTCTTGAAACTTTGTTCCTGTTATTGAAGAAAAATAAATTTGTCACTTCTTTTATATTGCAGATCAGACACTTATCAACTAAGGAAATGAAGTATTTCTTACTAGGATTGCCGATATCTTCCTGACTTTGGTCTTCTAAAATAGAAACAGATTTTGAGTTAGTTGCATTGTACATCTATATATCCAGAAAGAGAAAAATCTGACTAAATGATTAAGCAAACATGGTTATCTCTGAGAATGGGCCTGCAGGGCAGGGTATTGGGCTTATATGTATGTGTGGGGTTGGGGAAGGGTTTAATTTTTACTCACTTGTGCTCTTTGAAATTTTGTTTACCTTGTATGTACATGTGTTTCCATTAAAAGAAAAATTAAAATTTTATTTACAAAAAAGTACTTTTTCTGCACGTTGAACTAAGATTCCCAAGTACAACATTAATACCAACTATTTACTGAGTGCTTTCTATGTGTCATGCATTGTGTAAACGATTTATGTAATTGTCAGATTTCTTACAGTCCCAGTAGATATAGTTATCAGTATTATACAGATGTTCCTCAAAACTTGCACAAAATCACAGAGGCAATCAGTGGTAGCAATGTCTGATTTCAAAGCCTCTGTTCTCCATTACTATGATATACCACCTCAATTACAATGCTGTGCTAGCATTGAAATATTACAATATTGCCATATTTTGATAGTTTTGAAGCCAGATACCCATTCCAGGAGCCCAGGATAGAGGCGTATTTTTTTTATAACTAAATCTGGCTGGAAGACAAGTGTCATATGACAGAAAGTGAACAAAATTTGAAAAGTGTGAGTCCTGGTTTTCTCTTTCTAGTCCTTTACAGGTTCCTTAAATTTCCTATATTCCATACTTTCATCTCTGAAATGGCAATAACAATATTTATCTTAACGATTAAACGAGATCCTGTGTAAATGTTTTGACACTTTTAAAAAGCTTGCACTACACACAGCTTTCTAGGAGAGAGCACAATACAAAACATTCCCAGCAAAACCTAGTGGCCTCTCTGGAGGACATGGCAAGTGCAGTGAGGAACACAGAATGACTGGTCTCATGCTGTAGGCTTCTCATACACACTTCTCTGATGATGCTGTTCCTGTTACTACAGATCCCCTCACAGTAGCCACCTGACCCGGGGAAGCCTCCTGTTCCATTCTGCAATACACATGTGCAGCTGGAAGCCAACTCTTCCAGTTGCCGGTCAACTATCTTTTTCTTTGCTTAGCCCAGAGAGCCATAATAGCAGCCTGCTGCTCACACTGAAAGGGGTTCTCAATATTTTCTCCCTCTGGCTTGCATACTGGGGTATCAAAGAAGCTGTGCAGCCCAGGTGTCTTCCTTAACCCCCTTAAGACTGAGCTAACTGAATGATAATATTAAAGGACCCAGAACCCCATGGTACCTCCACCCCCAAAAAAGAATTTATTACCAGGTTTTTCATCCAGTTGCACCACTTTTATTCCTAAATGAGAAAGAATTTCAGATAATAATAATAAAGACAGCTACAACTTACTACTATTTTAACTATTTTAAACTACCATTCATTTTGCCAAACTTTATCTCATTAGGACTTTAATCAGTCCTGCAAGACATAAATTTTCATTTTACAGATGTGGAAGCGGAAGCAGAAGCACCAGCACAGGAAAGTGAAATAGCTTACATAAAAAGTTACCCTGTGAAAATGGCAGAGGAAAGACTTCATTAAGCTGGGACTGTCTGTCTATACAGCCTGTGTTCATTCCCGACACCTGGCTCAGCAGCTGCCTTTCAGATAACCACTGTATCTCAAAGGAGCCAATGAAAATACTATGCAAACTCGGGCCACTGAGCTGAAGAGTTGTAGACACATAAGGTGTGTCATCAGTGTTGTTAGAGGTTCACTTCAAAGTTGTAACCAAATAAATGTGTGACACAACACGGCAAATCCAGGAAAAAAAAATGAAGTTTGGGGGCCTTTCAACATTTTTCCTCCTCTGTAAGCATATTTTCTGAGCCCCTTCTGAGGAACTTGACAGGAAACACTATACAGTTTCTCTGGTCACAGAAGCTCAAGGCTCCTCAATAGCCTTGTCCTCACCACAGCCTCACACTGTTTAAATATCTTTTTTCATGATTATATTTTATTGGTAGGCTAAATGTGCCATGGTAAATAAAACTGGAAAAACACTTAAGGAACCAAAGTCTTCAGGAATAATGGGTACTTGGCCGTAAGTTAAGAGACCTGGGTCCTTCACTCACTTACGTGATCTTGTGCAAAGTACTGAGGCTCCCCTGCATATCTAATGGTGACAACTGTTAACTAAACCCCCCAAATGGGTAACTTCTTCTCTCATATGCCAACCACTGCTTACCAGGTAGTGAAAAAGTTTCTGGAATTTTCATTCCTAAACGAGAAAGAAGTTTTCAGTGACTTACAGTTTGCTCCAATGAGTACGTTCTCCCAACTCTTCTTGTCTGATGAGCTTAAGTGATATAAATGCCAAAGCTCCCACTGCACTGTGATTCCTGGCTTTTTATTTAAAAGCTATGGCTATGAGAGCCCTCACTGTGCAAATCCACTTCAAGCTTAGAGAAGCTTTCTGCCATGGCTTGTCTGTATGCTAGAAGACTGTATTTTGTTACCTGGAAATTCTAGATGCTGAAATGTTAGCCAAAGCGAATAGTCAGCGTCTTCATGACACTGAATTTTCTGAGTAACTTAAGCTATAGAACCTAGAAGGTGCTGGCCTGCATGCCTCCAGGTCCCAGCAGCCTTGCCTTCAGCCATGCCCCTAACAAGCTAAGTTTCCTGCTCTAGGAACATATGAATGCTAGGGAAGAAAGACACTTTTTTTCCTTTCTACTCTCCTCCCCAGCTAAATCTTAGTAGAATGGCTAGCAGTAGGCTGTAAGGGAAATGCTAATGAATAATAGTCTCATGAAGATATATTTCTTAATGCCTGGGGGAATTCTTCTCACCTCATACTTGGACCCAAAGAGTAAAAAGAAAGCTGTCTTACCAGGTATTTGCGTGGGTTCATGGCTCATCACACCTCAAGACAAAAATAAATATTAGTGTTAATCAATTGTCTTGCATTGTGAATGGTCCCCTCTGTCTACACTTCCCCCATCTCCAATCCTTTAAAAAAAAAAAAAAAGGGAAAAGAAAACTATCAACAAAAACACCTTTTTTTTTTTTTTAAGTTTTATTTATTTTTGAGAAAAAGAGAGCAAGGGAGGGGCAGAGAGAGAGGGAGAGAGAGAACCCCAAGCAGGGTCCATGCTATCAGTGCACAGCCCCACATGGGGCTGGAACCCACAAACTATGAGATTATGACCTGAGCCAAAATCAAGAGTTGGACGCTTAACCGACTGAGCCACGCAGGCACCCCATCTTTTATTTTTAATTAATTTATTTATTTTTTAATTTTTTAATTTATTTGAGAGAGAGCGAGCACATGCACAAGTGGGGGAGGGTCAGAGAGAGAGAGAGGGAGAAAATCCCAACAGGCTCTGTGCGGCCAATGCATAGCCTGACACGGGGCTCAATGCCACGAGCCGCGAGATCATGACCTGAGTGAAAATGAAATGCTGGACGTTTAACCAACTGAGCCACCCAGGTACTCCCCCCCACCCCAAACACCTTTCAATGGCTCTTCATCCTCTGACAAAGCAAGCCCACTCTTTAGCCTGGTCTTCAAGAACTTTCATGATATGGCCCATATATCTTCAATCAATCTTTATAAGGCAGTCCTAGCACATTGGCTTTTAAACGAAATAGTGCTGGGTCTAAGAGTCTGCTTGGTCTAGTACTATTGTCATTATAATTATTAGTTCTGTGATTGGGCAGGCTTCTAATCCCTCTGAGCTTCAATTCCTTATTTATGCCAAGAAATACTTACACTGTAGGTTTGAAGTAAATGATAATTAAAGGAGATACATCATAAAAGTGCTTAGTACACTGCGTGGAACATATTAAACATTCAATTAACGGAGTCCCTCTGTTCTGGCTTAACTCATTCCTCAAACTCTTCCATGTCCAACAATGGCCTTAGTCCTAGGAGTCAGTCCTCATGTCACCTCCTAACCTTATAGCCAGTCTCAGAGGGTACGGAAAAGATCACTTACCAGGTAAGACAGTGGTCTCCTGGCTTTTCGTTCCTAAAGATGAGAGCAGAAATTGTTTAGTGAAAAATACAATCAACTTGAAAATTAATGTAACCTTATATTTATATGGCTTTTTACAGTGGAAAACTAAAAGCTCTGAGAGGTGGCAGGGGACAGGGGCCTGGAGTCTGACTTAACGGTGAGAACAACTATGGCTACTGACCCAGGAGCTCTCTGAAAGTAAGCAAAACTTCCTCTCAGCTCTTGTTGATTTTTTAAGATTCAGTCCAAAGACTCTGACCTAGATTTATTTCTTAAAAATAAAACTTCTCGATTACATACAATTACAGATAATTTGGAAAAACACAGGAAATTATTAAAAATTACTCAAAATCCAGATTTCAGAGCTACTCATGCTCAACATTTTTGGTATATCTCCTTTCAATTTCTTTGCTATGTATAATGTATGTTCATATACATTTTTAAGCATTTTTCCCAACTTTATTGATGATGTAATTGATAGCACTGTAAGTTTAAGGTGTATAGCATGATGATTTGAATTATATATATTGTGAAATGATTACAATTAACATCCAGCATCTCATATAGTTATTTAAAAAAAGAAAGAATGGAGAATTTTAAAAAGCATCTCATGTAGTTATTTTAAAAAAGAAAGAATTTTTCCCTTGTGACAAGATCTACTCTCTTAACAACTTTAAAATGTGCCATACAGCAGTAGTCTAGTCATCATTCTTTACATTACATACCCAGTACTTATTTGTAAGTGGATGTTTGTATCTTTTGATAGTTAAAATGAAGTTGCCATTACAGTCTGTACACTGTTTTACATATTTTTACTTGCCACTATAAGCACTTTCTCATGTCTTTAAATATTTTTCAAAAACATGATTTTTAAGTTGTTTAGTGTTTCATAATATGGATATTAGTTAACAATACCCCACTGTTGGACACTAAGGTTATTTATAAATTCTGGCTACCATCACAGTGTAAACATTTTGCACACAAATCTTTATATTTCCTTAGGACAAATATCTAAAAAGTGTTAAAACTAGGTTAAAAGGCATGGACATTTTTAAGGCTACATACTATCAAACTGCCCTTCAAAAAAGTTCCAATTTACAATCTTATCATTAATTTATGAGGGTCCCTGTCTCAGCACCCTTGAGGACATTTGAGTAATATCATTATAAAAAAAAAGACAAAAACAAAAACCTGGAAATGAGTTGTACTTTGAAATACACTAAACAATCAGATGTATATAGTTAACAGCATTTATTACTCAGATTGCTGGAAGCAGAAATAAATACACAAAATCATTTTAATTTAGAAAAGAATAATGCCATTTTTTAATGCTCCTGCCCAACACCCTAACCCTAGGTCACAAGAGTTTGTGAGTAATTAGTCATACCTTCCTCTACCCATGTAACAGCTGACCTTATATAAAAGCAGAAAATATGCTCTTTAGAACTAATTCCTCATGTCATGTCTCTAACTGCTCTGTGGGTCATCTTGGAGATAAGACAGATAGGTAAGAGAGAGAGCTGCTGTGTCATCTTTACAAAGAAGGTCCATCTGTAACTCAGGAGGGCTCTGATATACCAAACGAGTACGCTAAAGTGGGTTCTGCCTTCTTCTGACTTTTCCTTACCATGCCATGCTTACCTGTTTCCATCACTAAGAGAGCCATATTGCAAATGAAAACCCCCAGAGTTTATGAAAATGTCTTACCAGAGTCTTCAAGATTCTGGTTTTTCTCACCTAAGTTATAAGAAGAAACTTATCCGTTTTAGTGATAAGACAAAATAACTGAGAATTACTATAGTTACAACAAACTATTTTCAGGTATGATAGCCATAAAGAATCACTTGGTACATCCAGTCAACTAAAGCTACTAAATGTAAGCCAGAGTCTAAATGTACCTAATTGGAACCTTCCTCTGGCCCCCTTTATAAAGAAAAATCATCACATATAGCAAATCTCTTGGGGATCTCAATGAGCTAGAAAAATGTCTGTCTTGAAGAGTTTGCTGAAATCTCTGTGAAATGACCAGTAAAACTTGTGGCTGCAATGGGCCAATAAGAAGTGTTGCAAAGCAAGTCCTCAAGGGCATAAAATGCTTCACATCAGGACAGGAAATATCTGCTAAAAATCAAGTAAATTGCATACTTAAGAAAAAGCCAGATGCTGTTCTCTCATCAATAAAGAAAAACATACTGTAGCTACATGGGCCAAACACATAGTAAGGAAC
Organism: Panthera leo; assembly: GCF_018350215.1. Taxonomy (NCBI): domain Eukaryota; kingdom Metazoa; phylum Chordata; class Mammalia; order Carnivora; family Felidae; genus Panthera; species Panthera leo. The sequence goes on from NC_056682.1 coordinate 143,369,624, forward strand.
TTAAATGCAAAGAAGTGATCTGAGTCATATCACCATAAGTGGAAACTTAGGGAGGAAAAGCATCTAATCACCTAGATACTTTAGTCAAATGATAGCAAATATCAGCATCTCTGACAGATGCAAATGAGTAGCTTTTCTACTTTCATCTGGATGTGTGGTGCCACACAGGCTAATTTCAATGACTAAATACAGAACTATACATAAGAGGTCCTCAGACCTGTCAAAAGCAACTAGCTCTTCAGGTCTACTCTCCTGAACGTTTCCATATTCTTCAGATCTCCAAAGACCCAACCCCTCTCATTTGTAGGAAGGTAAGTTTCCCCAAAATAGATTACCACCCCCCACCCCCGCTTATCTGTCAAGTTACTTCCCTTCCTGTCTGCAAAGTACTCTTTCTTCAGCTAAGAAGTGAATTTGCTAATTTGCAGGAAAGAGCTGCTAAATATTAAACATCCATTTAAAGATTATTTTTAAAAATTAGAGCACACTTACCAGGGTTGTAGATATAGATGGGTTGAGAATATTCTGAAATACAAACACGTTTTCATTACCTAAGTACTATCATCAGATTTAAATAAATGTCAGGTTCACTCTATTTTTAAATGCTTGTTAATAATAAAGATTTAGGTTGGCTTACAAAAATACAGTAATATGAGAAATTTAAGATTTTAATCTCAAAGCAAATGGATATGGATTTATTTTAATTACATGAAGAATTCACAGAAAAACTAGCCAGGAAGACAGCTAGAAGCAGACCGTTATTCTCAAACTTTTTAGCAAGGAAATCTTCAAAAGGATCCACCCAAAGCATGCATTAGCCTAAAGCATTTTCTGGAAACCTTGGTTCAAATCTATTGGGCTTATCTGATAATGCCATTCCTCATAGAAATCCTGTTTTTCTTCCCAAATCTTTCCTATGGTCCTCTGAGAAAGATTATTTTTGTTACCTCCTCTTATTTTTCACTGAGGAAGCAGAGACAGACAAACCATATTACCATTCTGTCCCCCCCAATTCCCTCCTTAAGCCAAATGCACTCTACTTCTTCCCTTTGTCAGTCCCCCAGATGTTATCTCCTAAGATATCAAAATATAAGACTATGAATCTAGCTCTGTGCATAGGAATCATGTAGGGGCATTTAGAAGTCTTTAAGCTCCTACATGGACAGGCTACGGTGAGAGTAGCATGGTCCCTGCATGCCCAAGGCAAATGCTGTGTTTGAGAGCACAGCCCCAGGCGTGGCTAGGGGTGGAGAGTAAGCAGCAGAGGCTCCTGGGCCCTCCACCTGACATGGTGGTGGTGGTGGTGGTGGTGGTGGCGGCGGCGGTGGCGGTGGTAGCAGCGGCAGCACATCTTAGCCTCAAGAAAATGATGGCTGATGGTATGACAATATGGTGGGTTGGCTCTGCCGCATGCCTGGGAGAGGAACACTGATAAAATTCCCCTTAGAAAGATAATACTTTAAAAGCATATCTTACCCATGTTCTCAATACAATTTTCAGCTTTTAGTCCTGAAATATGAAGATACAGCTTTGTTAAACACAATCTGTCTTAGTAAAGATTTCAAATTGGTTTTATGGCTACTGATAACTTAATTTGTCAGCTTTAGTCTATAAGATCCTAATTTGGTGGGATTCAAAATGCAGAACAATTACATTTTTGTATTTATATTACAGCCACCAAACAGTATGATCTTTGATAAAACATCTAATGCTTCTGGAATTAAGTTTCCTTAGCTGTACCTTTTACTGGGAATTTGCTTCAAATGACCTCTAAATACCCATCCAAGGCTAACATTTTATGATTCTATTTTATGATTAGTCTGCAAAAGTTAGGAAAAAATTTACCCATCTGTTCAGTTAATCTTCTCTTCAGATACTAAATGCCCTCAACAGCAAACCTATCCTTTTACTATGACAATTCCTATTCACTGGAGAAAGAGAATCTCAATCAGGTCTTCTAGATCCTTGAATATATAAAGAAAGATCCTTCACATTCATATAAGGCAACAAGTTGGTCTACCCCAAACATTAATCTATGGTCTGTTCCAGAACACTGATCTACATATATAAGAAAATTCTACAGTTTTTGGAGAGCAGGAATATGGCACCTACTAGTGTATCTTTATAAGGTCCTAGTCCCTCTCCTTGGTGATGCCCTAGAAAAAGTCACCAGTGCTGCAGCAACAACTCTGATATGCCCAACTATGGTTATGGCAAGAACTTCAGTGAGAGGATGTTTAGATTTGGAGCCACCATGAAATATGGAGGGCTTCCTAGAAAGTCACATGAGGATCTAGAGTCCCATGGTCTCTTCTCCATGTTTGGCTAACTCACTGATCTAATCTGGATATTCAGCTACCTGAGGATGAATCTATCCATCTAAAATGGCGGGGGGGGGGGGGATCCCCAAGATGTCTGGCTTCACTATGAGAGATGCACTTTTCCATAATCTGCTCTCAAATCCTGTACCATCTTGTGTAGGAGTTGAACCAAGAATCTAGGTGTCTTGGTCCAGTTTCCACTGGTCAAGGAAATGGTAGGGATCTGTTCAAATCTGGATGGTGCCCTGAGGCTAACCTCAGGTGTCTGACTAGACTGAAATTTTTGTTTATCTATTTATTTTGAGAGAGGCGGAGAGAGAGAGAGTGCATGTGCACACATCCGGGGGAGGGGCAGAGAGAGGGAGGGAGAGAATCCCAAGCAGGCTCTGCACTGCCAGTGTAGAGCCCAACACGGGACTCGCACCCACAAACCGTGAGATAATGAACTGAGCCAAAACCAAGAGTCAGACACTTAACAGACTGAGCCATCCAGGCGCCCTTAGACTAGACTTTTTTTTTAAATTTTTTTTTAATGTTTTTATTTATTTTTGAGACAGAGAGAGACAGAGCATGAGCAGGGGAAGGTCAGAGAGAAAGGGAGACACGGAATCTGAAACAGGCTCCAGGCTCCGAGCTGTCAGCACAGAGCCTGACGCGGGGCTCAAACTCACACACCACGAGATCATGACCTGAGCGGAAGTTGGACGCTCAACTGACTGAGCCACCCAGGCGCCCCTAGACTAGACATTTTTTAAGAACAGTCTAGAGACTAATACAAAATACTGCTTTAGCAGGAAATGAGTAAGTGCAAGCCTTACTCAGAGGACTTAGTTGAGGGTGAGGTAAAGGTGAGGGAAGATGTGGATAAGAAAGCTATTGGTATAATAGAAAGATTTGGCCAGGGGACTAGACACTGGGGGATTTTAAAACTTTTATCTTTCGTCTGTACCACACATTAGAGTATATTTCTCAAAGTGTAGTCTTCTAATCACATACTTAAGAATCATCTGGGTGCTTATTAAAAAGTACACCAGGGCCCTAGCCAGGACTCCGGACTGATACAGAATTTCTGGGGGTGATGCCTTGTATTCTGCATTTTAAACAAGAAATCCCAAGTGATTTTTAAGCACAAAATTTTTGAGAGCCTCCAGTAATAGAGAATGGATCTTCTTTAATGTTTAACACAGATCCATTTATTCAAGACTGCATTTCTCTTCCCTATTTGACTGAATTTAATTTTCCATTAGTTTTTCAACAGCAAAAAAGTAAACTATTTTGGGTTAAAAGAGAGGAGACTGGTGCAGAAATAAACAGGAGAAAGCACAAATATATAGAGAATTAAAGAAGGGACTATAACCACAGATTTGATAGGTGTAAAAAAACCCACAAGATTACTGTGACTAGATTTACACCAATAAATTTGAAATATAGAACAAATGCCTAGAAAAATAGAACTTATTAAAACTCAAGAATAAATAGAAATTTGAATGGTACTATAACCATTAGTTTAAATTTTTTCCATAAAAAAAATACAAAGATAATTTGGTTTTTACAGAGTACTAAAGAGGAGGGTGCTGTACAGAGAGAACCCCAGAGATCTTCAAAGGGTTTCCTTTGAATACTGAGCAAAATACGGATCAACTTATGTGATCGGGTATGGGGAAACTACCTGAGGCCAGGGAAAGAATCCATGAGAACACGAATGGTGCCTATTTTTACCAGTCACAGTAGAGAACCTTGTAAACTGCCATTTTAGCAGAGAACTCTACAGTAAGAAGACTTAGAAACAGTCCAGACAACAGTAAATAAAGCCCTCTCCGGAGTTCCCTTTCTCCTTCAGATCCCCAGAAATTACAAATGTCTATAACCAAACTCAGAGCTGATTGGAATTTCCAGCAACAAGACTAAGGCAGTATTTGTTAATCACTGGGTTTCTGCACATAAGCACTTCTTCCCTTTGGGAGCTGCTACTGCTTGCCTGTTACTGGGACTGAGACTGTCTCACTGCAAGAAAAGTCATGTCTCTCCAACCCACTATCTTATCATGCGATGGGCTCTCCCTGAATTTAAGTTCCACCAGTAAGATAAAACCCCAGAAGTTCCATTGTCCATGGAGATTTACTTCCAATTAAGAGCCAAACCTGACTCCTAAGGCCTTGACCACTTTCACAAACAAGTGGCTGTCTATGGGACCTGCAGTCTCCAAACAGTGGCGGAGGTGTCCGTGAATGCTATAGCAAATTCACAGGGCTACCAAAGGATGTTTTAAAATTTCAGGACAAACGCAGATGTACTTGGTATCTGTCAGGCAGAGCAAGAACTACAACTTGAAGTGGAACTCAGTTGCAAAGTCATCCCATGTCAATATTCTGTTTGATGGACATATTTGCAAGGCTGGGTTTTCAGCAATTATGACAAAAAGCAAATATATGTGAAAAATCAATGTGGATCAGGAAATAAGTGGTGTCTAATCTGATTGCAAAGTCTGACAAACTGTGCAGTGTTAAACAGGCATATATATCCCATTAGCAAGTTACTGTAGCTAAGAATAAAATAATCTTTAGAAAACTGTTTATGTATATTACTTTTTCAAACACTTACTAAGGTGTTAGAACATAAACACTTACTGAGTTGTTTGACTCTATAAATGGAACCTTTTAGGTATTTCTTTTAGCATATGGATACTGTCAAAACAATTACAACACTAGGAACACCATGAACCAAGAAAATCTGAGAACCTCCACATCAAACATCACAAAAGCCTTATGTACTCCTTTACCCTGAACTACTGGCTCAACGGAGACCTTAGCTACAAGACTTCACACCTGAAAAGACAGCACAGTTCTCTAATAAAACAGCCTTCCCCCAGGTTAGACACATCCAATGGAGTGCTGCATCCATCCATTATAATAACTTATTCATTTTCTTGGATGCTCTTGCGAGTAGCTGAACTTCAAATGGTGATCCTGGCAGGAAGTACACCGCCCTGGGACTGACTAAAATCTACCTTTATATACACTCATGTGCCAATCCTAATGCTCTAGACTGTATGATCAGGCCCCTGAGACACTGAGAACTGGATTACTAAAGATAAAGCCATATGTAGTCCCTCTCTACATAAACAAATGCATCAAATACAACTCAAGAACTCAAGCTTTATGCTACATGTGTACATGCTTATATGAAGTGAATGCACCTAGAGAAAAGCACCTGGGGACTGGCAAAGCAAATCAGGCATGTGAGGCCATCATCTACTATAGCTTCTGGCTCTCTAAGCAAATCTACCACAGTAAGGAAGTCATTTATAAAGGATTAGGACCTCGAACGAAAAATTCTATTTGCCTTCCAATGAAGATCTCTACAAGACTGACTGGTTGGCTGTCTTGAGATATTTATAAGTTGCATTAAACCATGCTAACCTCTTTCCGATTCTGTGTCTCCCTCTCTCTCTGCCCCTCCCCCGTTCATGCTCTGTCTCTCTCTGTCCCAAAAAAATAAATAAAAAATTTTGAAAAAAAAAAATTAAAAAAAAAAAACAAAAAAACAAAAAAAACCATGCTAACCTCTGTTAGCTAATTTTCCAAGTATCAAGGAATTAGGTGTTAAAGAATGAGGTGAACTGGAGGAATAGCATACTCTCCTCTTTTCTGTGTGGGTGTGCTTGTTCTGACCTCAGTGGATGGATAGACATTCACACAATACCTGCTTTTACTTCAGTAAATCAATACATATTTCATATGACCTCAGCAAACAAATAGATCATATTGATTAGATCAAAACCATGAGTACATGAAACTGGAGGTTGACTTTGCTTCCAGTGGTTCTGTAGCTAGACTCCTTTGCCACAGAGGTCACCATGGAACTGATTATTGTGGAAAAAGGACAGCCAATCTGGATCATCCTCAAGAGGAAGTGACCAACTGTAACGGGATGGGATTATGGTAGGCAGCTTCTGACATGGTTCCCAGTGATCCTGCCTCCTGGTACTCACGCCCTTATATAATCCTCTCCTCTTGCATGTGGACTGAGCCTAATGACTTGTTTTTAGCAAACAGAATACAGCAAAGGTGATGAGACGTTACTTCCATGATTAGGCTGTGAAAGACTATGACTTACTGGAACTTTACTCCTCTCAAGGGAGGCTAAAAAGGAGTGTTAATCAGAACCAGTGAATATACTTATGTTTAATGAGCCCTCAAGGGCTAGGGGTGGATTTATGAAAACTAAATTTGGACAGTCCTACAGGTTTATCTTCCTTCCCTCTTTTGATGGCTTAGCAGAGAACTGGCTCAACAGGTCTCAGTAAGATTAATAAAATAGACTAAAACCAGCCACTGGAATCCAGGGGCTCCTCTGGAGTAAAAGTAACAGGGTTACTTTTCCAGCTAAAGAACCTTGATATATTCCCTGGCCCCATGACTCTACTAATATGTAGAACATATTTACATATATACAATCTTGACCCTCTCTATAGAAACACTGGCCAAAATGCCAGATGATCTATGCCTAGCCTGTTCAGTAAAACAATGAGAGATCAGAGTATGATGTATATTGTACTATTTCTCGAAGTTTCCTTCCAGTAAATCTTATATTTGCACTATAAGGCACAGGGAATCCCAAAGCTATGGTTTTCCACAAGGTATCATAATTCATCTATAGTTTTCTCAATCCAGGTACAATTTTCCAATGGGTCATTTTTAAAATAAGGAATGTAGCATGATTGTACCATTCACATTCACATTCTACCTTTATCAAGTTTTCTAGGAAAATGGTACAGAAGAAGGTTAGCCTGCAGTAATTTCCCCATGAGAAAGGAGTAAGGATTTTGTTTCCATTTACCCCACAGTTCACTCATACAATCTTTGATTACAACCAAAATTAGTACTTTTGACCACCAGAAAATTGTACTACACCAATGTTTTCTCCAATTCATAACCAACTGACCTATTTTTTGGGTGGAGGGGGGATAACTAGTTTTTGTAAGGCCCACAATAAATTTTTACCTTGGAAATCATACACAAGTTTAAAACCATTAACAGAGAACTATATTAGAGCTAAATTTAGTATAATTTTTTATCCCTTCTAGAAATACATTTTTTTCATCCAGAGTTATATTCAGTGACATTGGAACAAGGTTCTGATTATATCCATCTGGCTTGAGTTTTTAAAATCCCTGATTATCCAAAAAGCCTAGCTTTGGGGCGTCTAGGTGGCTCAGTCACTTAAGTATCCGACTCGGCTCAGATCATGATCTCACAGTTCATGAGTTTGAGCCCCATGTCAGGCTCTGTGCCGACAGCTCAAAGCCTGGAGCCTGCTTCAGATTCCCTGTCTCCCTCTCTCTCTGCTCCTCCCCTGCTCACACTCTGACTCTGCCCCCCCCCCCTCAAAAATAAATAAACATTAAAAAAAACCTTAAGGGGCGCCTGGGTGGCTCAGTCAGTTGGGTGTCCGGCTTTGGCTCAGGTCATGATCTCGTCATTCTGAGTTCGAGTCCCGCGTTGGGCTCTGTGCCAACGGCTCAGAGCCTGGGGCCTGCTTTGGATTCTGTGTCTCCCTCTCTCTCTGCCCCTCCCCCACCCACGCGCATGTGCGCGCTCTCTCTCAAAAAGTGAATAAACATTAAAATTAAAAAACAAAACAAAAAAACTTAAAAAAGAGCCTACCTTTATTATTCTTTTTCTTTAGCTCAAACTAGTTTATACACATTTCTGTTTTTATTTTTTATTTTACTTATTTTCTTGTTTCAAGTTTTCATTTAAATTCTGGTAAGTTAATATGTAGCGTAATACTGGTTTCAGGAGTAGAGTCTAGCGATTCATCACTTACATATAACACCCAGTGCTCTTCACAAAAAGTACCCTCCGTCACCAGCCCACCCTCAGTTTGTTCTTTATAGTTGAGAGTCTCTTATGGTTTGCCTCCGTTTTTTTCCCCCTTCCCCTATGTTCATCTGTTTTGTTTCTTAAATGCCACATCCAAGTGAAATCATATGGTATTTCTTTCTTTCCCTGATTGACTTATTTCACTTAGCAGAAGACTCTCTAGCTCAATCCATGTAATTGCAAATGGGAAGATTTCATTCTTTTTGATAGGTAATGTTCTATTACATGTGTGTGTATACACACATACACACACACACACACACACACACACACACCACATCTTCTTTCTCCATTCATCAGGTGATGGACATTTGGGCTCTTTTCATAATTTAGCTATTGTTGATAATGCTGTTATAAACATCAGGGTGCATGTGCCCCTTCAAATCAGTATTTTTGTATCTTTTAGGTAATGCATAGTAACACAACTGCTGGGTCATAGGGTAGTTCTATTTTTAACTTCTTGAGGAACCTCCATACTGCTTTCCAGAGTGGCTGCACTAGTTTGCATTCCCACAAACAGTGTTAAGAGGGTTCCCCTTTCTCTGCATTCTCACCAACGTCTGTTGTTTCCTGTGTTAATTTTAGCCATTATGACAGGTGTGAGGTGGTATCTCATTGTGGTTTTGACTTGTATTTCTCTGATGATGAGTGAAGTTGAGCATCTTTTCATGTGTCTGTTAGCTACGTGAATGTCTTCTTTGGGAAAATGCCTGTTCATGTCTTCTGCCCATTTCTTAACTGGATTACCTTTAGGGTGTTGAGTTTGATAAGTTCTTTATAGATTTTGGATACTAATCCTTTATCAGATATGTCATTTGCAAATATCCTCTTCCATTCTGTAAGTAGTATTTCAGTTTTGTTCTTTCCTTCATTGTGCAGAAGGTTTTTTACTTGATGAAATCCCAATAGTTCATTTTTGTTTTTGTTTCTCTTGCCTCCAGAGATGTGTCTAGTAAGAAGTTGCTGTGGCCAAGGTCAAAGAGGTTGATGCCTGTATTCTCCTCTAGGATTTTGATTTGTCTCATACTTAGGTCTTTTATCCATTTTTATTTTTGTGTATGGTGTAAGAAAGTTGTCCAGTTTCATTCTTCTGCATGTTGCTGTCCAATTTTCCCAACACCATTTGTTGAAGAGTCAGTCTTATTTCCAGTGGATATTCCTTCCAGCTTTGTCAAAGATTAGTTGACTATATAGTTATGGGTCCATTTCCAGGTTTTCTATTTTATTCCATTGATCCATGTGTATATTTTTGTGCCTATCCCATACTGTCTTGATGACCTATAGCTTTGTAATACAGCTTGAAGTCTGAAATTGTTATGCCTCCAGCTTTGCTTTGCTTTTTCAAGAATGCTTTGGACTCTAAGGGTATTTTCTGGCTCCTACAAATTTTACGATTTTTTCTAGCCCTGTGAAACATGCTGGTGGTATTGTGATAGGGATTGCATTAAATGTGTAGATTGCTTTGGGTAGTATAGACATTTTAACAATATCTATTCTTCTAATTCATGATCATGAAATGTTTTCCATTTCTATTTTGTCATCTTCAATTTCTTTCATAAGCTCTCTAGTTTTCACAGTACAGATCTTTTACCTCTTTGGTTAGGTTTATTCCTAGTATCATATGGTTTTCTGTACAATTGTGAATGGGACTGATTACTTGATTTCCCTTTGTGCTGCTTCATTATTGGTGGATAGAAATGCAACAGATTTATGTACGTTGATATCATATTCTGCAACTTTGCTGAATTTGTGTATCAGTTCTAGCAGTTTTTTGGTAGGGTCTTTCGGGTTTTCTACATAAGAATACCATGTCATTGTGAAAAATCAAAGTTTGACTTCTTACTTTGACTTAATTCGGATGCCTTTTCTTTCTTCCTGTTGTCTGATTGCTAAGGCTAGGACTTCCAGTATGATAATAACAGGAGTGAGAGTGGACATCCCTGTCTTACTATGGGGCTTAGAGAAAAAGCTCTCAGGTTTTCCTCATTGAGGATAATATTAGCTGTGGGTCTTTTCAATATGGCTTTCATGATGTTGAGGTACATTCCATCTATCCCTACTTTCTTCAGAGTTTTTATCAAATATGGACACTGTATTTTGTCAAATGCTTTTTCTGCATCTATTGAGAAGATAATGTGTTTCTTACCTTTTATTAATGTGGTGTATCACATTGTTTGATTTGTGGATACTGAACCACCCCTGCAGCCCAGGAATAAATCCCACTTGACTGTGGTGAATGGTTCTTTTAATGTGTTGTTGGACTCGATTTGCTAGTATCTTGTTGAGAATTTTTTCATACAGGTTTATCAGGGATAAATTCCCTGTAATTCTGCTTTAGTGGGGTTCTGGTCTCATTTTGAAATCAAGGTAAATGTGGCCTCATAGAATGAGTTTTGAATTTTTACTTCATTTATATTTTTTTGGAATAGTTTGAGAAGAAGAGGTATTAACTCTTCTTCAAGTGTCTGGTGTAATTCCCCTGGGAAGTCATCTGGTCTTGGATTCTTGTTTGTTGGGAGCCTTTTGATTACTGATTTACCTTCTTTGCTGGTTATGGATCTGTTCAAATTTCCTATTCTTCCTGTTTCAGTTTTGGTAGTTTGCATATTTAGGAACTTCTCCATTTCCTCCAGAATGCCCAATCTGTTGGCATGTAATTTTTCATAACATTCTAATTGTTTGTATCTCTATGGTGTTAGTTGTGATCTCTCCTCTTTTATTTGTGATTTTATCTATTTGGGTCCTTTCTCTCTCCTTTTTGATAAGTCTGGCTAGGAATTTACCAATTTTATTAATTCTTTCGAAGACCCAGCTCTTAGTTTCATTCATCTGTTCTACTGGGATTTTTTTCTATATCATTTTTTTATCTTTATTATTTCCCATCTGATGGCTTTTCTAGGCTTTAATTTGCTGTTCCTTTTCTAGCTCCTTTAAGTGTAGGGTTAGGTTGTTTTTTTGGACTTTTCTTGTTTCTTGATGTAGGCCTGTATTGCTATATACTTCCCTCTTAGGATCACCTTTGTTGCATCCCAAAGGTTTTGGACTGTCATGTTTTCATTTTCATTTGCTTCCATGCACTTTTTAAATTTCTTATTTAATTTCCTGGTTAACCCATTCATTCTCCAGTGGATGTTCTTTAACCTCCATGTATTTGTGGTCTTTCCAGAATTTTTCCTTGTGGTTGACTTCAAGTTTCATAGCACTGTGGTCTGAAAATATGTATGGTACAATCTCAATCTTTTTGTACTAGTTGAGGCCTGATTTGTGACCCAAGATGTGATCTACTCTGGAGAATGTTCCATATACACTCAAAAAGAATGTGTATTCTGCTGCTTTAGAATGAAATGTTCTGAATCTCTGTTAAGCCCATCTGGTCCACTGTGCCATTCAAAGCCATTGTTTCCTTGCTGATTTTCTGCTTAGATGATCTGTCTATAACACCCATAGTAGGGGGTATTAAAGTCCCTTACTATTGTATTATTGTCAATGAGTTTCTTTGTATTTGTTACTGATTTAAATATAATATACACATATATACATACACACACACACACACACACACACACACACATATATATATACATACACACACACACACACACACACACACACACATATATATATATATATATATGTACATCCAAGTTAGTATATAGTGCAAAAATGATTTCAGGAGTAGAATCCAGTGATTCATCCCCTACATATAACATTCTGTGCTCATCTCAACAAGTGTTTCGGTAGTTTATATGTTTCTAGGAATTTGTCCATTTCTTCCAGATTGCCCAATTTATTGACATATAATTGCTCATAATAATCTCTTATTAATGTTTTTATTTCTTCAGTGTTAGTTGTGATCTGTCCTCTTTCATTCTTGATTTATTTGGGTCCTTTCCTTTTTCTTGAAAAATATATATATGTTTTAATGTTTATTTGAGGGGGGGGAGGGGCAGAGAGGGAGGGAGACACAGAATTGGAAGCAGGCTCCAGGCTCTGAGTTGTCAGCACAGAGCCCAACGTGGGGCTTGAGCTCATGGACTGCGAGATCATGCCCTGAGCTGAAGTTGGACACTTAACTGAGTGAGCCACCCAGGCACCCCCTGGGTCCTTTCCTTTTTCTTTTTGATCAAACTGGCTAAGGGTTTATCAATTTTGTTAATTCTTAAACCAGCTCCCAGTTTCATTGATCTGTTCTGTTATTTTGATTTCGATAGCATTGATTTCTGCTCTAATCTTTATTATTTCCTATCTTCTTCTGGATTTGGATTTTACTTGCTTTCTTTTTCCAGCTCTTTAAGGTATAAGATTAGGTTGTGTATCTGAGACCTTTCTTTCTTTAGGAAGGCCTGGATTGCTATATACTTCCCTCTTATGACTGCCTTTGCTGCATCCCAGAGGTTTTGGGCTGTTGTGTTATCATTTTCATTAGCTTCCATGTACTTTTTAATTTCTTCTTTAATTTCTTGGTTAACCCATTCATTCTTTAATAGGATGTTCTTTAATCTCCAAGCTATTTGTGGTTCTTCCAAATTTTTTCTTGTGGTTGATTTTGAGATTCATAGCATTGTGGTCTGAACATACGCATGTCATGATCTTGATCTTTTTGTACTTGTTGAGGATTGATTTGTGTCCCACTATGTGATCTACTCTGGAGAATGTTCCATGTTCACTCAAGAAAAATGTGTATTCTGCTGCTTTAGGATAAAATGTTCTGAATATATATTAAGTCCATCTGGTCCAGTGTGTCGGTCAAAGCCATCGTTTCCTTGTTGATTTTCTGCTTAAATGATCTGTCCACTACTGTAAGTTGGGTGTTGAAGTCCCCTACTATTATGGTATTATTATCAATGAGTTTATGTTTTGATTGATTTCTATATTTGGGTGTTTCAAGTTTGGGGCATATGTATTTATAATTGTTAGCTCTTTTTGTTGGATAGACCCCTTTATTATGATATGGTGCCCTTTTCGTCTCTTTTTAGAGTCTTTGGTTTAAAATCTAATTGGTCTGATGTAACTATGGCTCCTCTGGCTCTTTTTGACATCTATTAGCATTAGAAATGGTTCTCAACTCCTCACTTTCAATCCGGCTGTGTCTTTAGTTCTAAAATGAGTCTCTCATAGGCAGCATATTGAGGGTCTTAATATTTTTATGCAATCTGATACCCTATGTCTTTTGATTGGAGCATTTAGTGCATTTACATTCAGAGTGATTATTAGGTAAGAATTTAGTGCCACTGTACTACCTCTAAAATCAGGGTTTCTGGAGATTTTCTCTGTTCCTTTCTAGTCTTTGTTGCTTTTGGCCTTTCTATCCTATTCAGTGAGTCCTCTTTACTATTTATTGCAGGGATGGTTTAGTGGTCATGAACTCCTTTAGTTTTTGTTTGTCTGAGAAACTCTTTATCTCTCCTTCTATTCTGAATGACAGCCTTGCTGGATAGATAAAGGATTCTTGGCTTCATATTTTTCCCAGTCAGCATATTGAATATATCATGCCACTCCCTTCTGGCTTGCCAAGTTTCTGTGGCGAGATCTGTTGCTAACCTTTTTTGTCTTCTCTTGTAGGTTAGGGATTTCTTTTCCTTTGCTGCTTTCAGGATTCTTTGCTCATCTCTGTATTTTGCAAATTTTACTATGATATGTCCTGGTGTTGGCCTGCCTTTGTTGATTTTGATGGGAGTTCTCTGTGCCTTCTGGATTTGGATGTCTGTTTCCCTCCTCAGATGTGGGAAGTTTTCAACTATAATATGCTCAAATAAACCTTCTTCCCCTTTCCCCCTCTCTTCTTCTGGGACTTCTATGATACAAATGTTATAATGCTTTATGGAGACAATTTATACATTCATGATCCAGTAATTTTCTTTTCATTTTTTCAGCTTCATCATTTTTCATAATTTTATCTTTTCTTAAATGTTTATTTGTGAAAGAGAGAGAGAAAGAGGGAATGAGTAGGGGAGGAGCAAAGAGACAGACAGAAGATCTCAGGTGGGCTCTGTGCTGACAGCAGACAGCCCAATGCAGGACTTGAACTCACGAACTTTGAGTTCATGACCTGAGTCAAAGTCCAACACTTAACTGACTGACCCACCCAGGCACCCCAATTATTTTATCTTCTATATCAGTTATTCATTCCTCTGCTTCTCCATCCTGGTCATTACAGTCTGTTTAGCATCTCGGTTACTGGATTTTTTATTTAGGCTAGTTTTTAGGTCTTTTGATCTCCATGATAAAGGACTCCCTGGTGTCTTCTATACTTTTCTCAAGTCCAGGTAGTACCCTTATGAGTGCTGTTTTAAATTGTGATTCAGGCATATTACTTATACCTATTTTGATTAGATCCCTGCTCAAGACCTCTTCTTGTTCTATTGGGAAGAATTCCTGCAGCTTGTCATTTTGTTTAGATCTCAGTCTTCTGTGTGTTAGGAAAGCCTGTTATGTTTCCTGCTCCTGAGATCAACAGCTGTATTAAGAAGTCATAGGCTGTTCAGGGCTTCAGGATACACCCCAGGAAGTGTTTTTGGTATATGCTGTGTGCACTGTTGTGTTTTGGCTGTTCTTTTCCTTAGGTCAGTTCTCTGCAGTGCTTCTCCTTGCCTACAGTGGAAGTGTTTGGCCTTGTCTAGTGTGTAGAAAATTTTAACCCTGTGTGTTTTGATCTGCTTGTTTAAAAAGGCTAGATCCTTGGGCACCTGGGTGGCTCAGTGGGTTGAGTGTCTGACTTTGGCTCAAGTCATGATCTCACGGTTCGTGAGCTCGAGCCCTGCATCGGGCTCTGTGCTGACAGCTCAGAGCCTGGAGCCTGCTTCGGGTTCTGTGTTTCCCTCTCTCTCTGCTCCTGCCCTGCTCACACTCTGTCTCTCCATAAAGTAAATAAACATTAAAAAAAAAAATACTTAAAAAAAAAAAAAAAAAAGGCTAGATCCTATTTCCCCTAGAGCTGAAGCTTTGCAGCATTCTATGGTTAGTAGACTTGGTACTTGTGCTGGTCTTCTGGGGTAGGGGCCCACTGCTGCTCTGGCTCTCAAGTCCACAGTTTAAAAAAAAAAAAAAAAAAGACATTCAGAGTACAGGGAGGCAAGGGCTTGGTATAAGCACCTCAAGCCTCCACTAGTTTCTGTGCCTCTCTCTGAAGCCCACTGGTGCTGACAGGAGGGGTTAAAAATGGTGTCAGCCTGTTCTCATGACCAGAGAGGGGAGTGTGCACCTGCTGCTGCTCAGGAAGCCTTCACAGAAGAGCGAACAATCTCCCTTCTGGTGTCTCAGGCTTCCATCAGATACCTGCCTTCACCTTTTCTAAAACAGCCTACCTGTAATTATTACTTTGAGAGGTTTTGTCCCTGAGATCCCATTAGCTGTTTCTAGATAGCAGCAGAGGATGCTGGTTAGATTCCAGTTTAGCATTAAATCTATACAATCATTTGCAGTGGCCTTTGTCAGAGCTCTCCAAAAAAATCGTGCCTGTGAGCCTCCACAAATGTCTCTCCTTGTGGCTGGTTTGAACATTAACTTGCTGTGCAGCCTCTGCCTGACCTTGTGGGGATGCCCACAGTGGTATGCATATTCCTCTCTTCCCTCCTCACAGGAGCTCATATTGCACTTCCACATACAGATCTGAGCCCTGGCTCATTCTTAGTCAACCCAATGGCTCCACCCATTTTGTTCTTTATAATCCAATTCACAACCAACTCTGTGGGTTCCACTGCCCATCTTTTGTCTATCAACCAGATATCAGTGATTAATTTGGCATACAGCTAATGCAGCCAGGGCTTCTGACAGTGTAACCAATGCCTCCACAAATGGCATTTGGCTGAATGCATCAGGAACACCAAAAGTGGTATCATTTTGTTAGCCTAGCTTCAAATGGGTTTCTTGGCTATAATGTGGTTTAGGTGAACAGGTTTTGGGGTGGGTGGTGGGGTCCTAATTTGTAGCATTCACTGATTTCCATGGTAAAACTCTCAACCATGGTGAACTTCAAACTCCTGTGATATATGAGGAACTGGGAAGAGATGTATGCCCACAATCAGCTCCCAAGAGCTGGTATGAACCAGCTCTGACTGGCTTGGTTTTTGGACAGGTCCATTGTATGGTTGATGAGGGGAATGGGTACTTTTCCCCTCAACGCAAATTTACTCGCTCTAGTCTTCATCTGTCCTCTTAAGGTGAATAGTTAGTTTCACTGACTTGCAACTCAGGTCCAGGATTAGGGTGAGGCAAATGAGGTGCCTATGAGTGCAAAATTTAAAAGGCACTTACTCTTAGGATCATGCAAGTTTGCAGATGGCACAAGTGTATGATCCTAAGAATAAGGACCTTCCTTAAATTTTGTGCCCCAGGCACCTCAATGACCACACAGTTTCTGCCATTAAATCAAAAGCAGATCAGCCTCCCACCCTGGCATGATGTCTTATCAGCGCTTCCCTACCTGTTCTTTTTTATCTCATAGTGCCTTGGACATACTGAATCAAAGTCTAAAAGTCTATCCCACTTCTGAAGCCCTACTGTAATACTCATTCTGCTTCATCAGTGGTTTTGGTTTTGGGTTCAGCTAGACCGTCACACTGCTAAGACCCAAAAAGGTTCTCCTCCCACCTGTTTACTTAGTTTGGCAGAAGAATACAAGGCAAGAACACTGCACACTATTTAGCAGCAGGGCAGCAGCAGATACATACCTTTGGCGCAAGTCATCACAGCTGCCCAAGGCTATTCTTTAATCCCAGAATTATAGCTCAGGTACAAGGAAACATATTTATACAAGTGGTTAGAGGAACCATTCTAGTTTAGTAGCCTCATGCCACATAAAGACGATGATATCTCTGAGACCAGTCCATGAGTGCAGTTTCAGGACTCAGCAAGAAAAACACCTGGGTATGTCATACCACATTCAGGAATGCCCAAAACTATGGCTTCCCCCAAGTATTTATAGTTTATTCACAACCCTCCCAGCTCAGATGCATTTTACCAATCAAGGGCTATGTTTACCCTTACGCAGTGTTCCATGTTTACACAGCTGCCATTCGACCTTCAGCAGATTACAGAGAAACAGTGTGAGGAGAAGAGCAACAGTAGGTCATTCCCACAGGATAATGGAGAAAGGGTTTTGTTAACCTTTCACTCACATACACCAAGGCACAACATCATTAAATTTCAGAATGCTGGGGATAAAGAAAACATTCTAAAACCATCCAGAGAAAAGAAATGAGGTCTCATTCAAAGCTTTAGTAATTAGAATGGCTTCATACTTTTTAACGGCAGCACCAGAAACCAGAAGACAATGGAAGAATAACTCCAAAATTCCAAGGAAAATATTTCCAAAACAGAAATACAAACCTACACAAACTATTACTCAAGCCTGTAAGTAGACTTTACAAACATGTAAAGTCTTAAAAATTTCCCTCAATGTCCCTTTTCTCAGAAAACTTTTAGAGAACCCATACCCCTGCCAAACAAAGGAGTAATTCAAGAAAGAGGAGAAAAATCTAAGATATAGAGGACTCCTCACAGGGAAGAAGCAAAAGAAAGTCTCAATAATTGTGAGGAGAGATTTTAGACTATTCAATAGCAGGCCTAAAGAGTATATCACAGAGCAGTTTGATGGGAGAATCCAGAAGGAGTATATTAAAAAAAAAAAAAAAAAAACCCATAAGAGTGTCTGATATGTCTGATGTATTAAGAAGAGATTTATATTTCAGGGCACCTGGGTGGCTCAGTCAGTTAAGTGTCTGACTTCAGGTCAAGTCATGATCTCATGGTTTATGAGTTTGAGTCCCACATCTGGCTCTGGGGCAGCTCGGAGCCTAGAGCCTGCTTTGGATTCTGTATCTTCCTCTCTCTGCCCCTCCCCTGCTCGCACTCTCTCGCTCTCTCTCAAAAATAAACATTAAAAAAAAATTTTTTATAACAAAAAAAAGAAGAGATTTATATTTCTAAGGATTTGGGGATGAATTATTGATGGGATATTAAAAACTAAGGATACAAAAAAGCTAATAACTCTGGGTAAAAGAGGTATTTAAAAAGGTACCAGTCTTTACTACAGTGGAAGACTGGAAAGGGGACATACACAAACACTGAGGAGGAGGATGGTGGTTATCACATATGTTTGGTTTACTGCTATAACAGCTATTTCAAACTCCCTTCTCTCTTGCCTCCGTACCCTTCAGAGGAAAAGCTAATTACCTTCTTTCCACATTTTTCTTCAAGTTATAAATTACCAAGTAGCTATTCTGGTTAATGATACAGAATCAGAAATCTACTAGCAGTTTCTGGGAAAGCTTTTACTTTCCTTATTAAACAGGCAGATTTAGCTGCCATCCGGATCCCTTCCCTTTCTTTTTGTCTTGAACATGGATTGAGGCCTACAGCTGCAACAGTCACACTGCAAATATGAATCCATAAACCCAACATGCTAAGATTGGTGGAACAGAAGAGAGTCTGAATTACTGATGATGTAACTGATGAGGTCTAAAAATCTAACAATCAAGAGATAACATTCTGAAGCCTGTTATTAAAAACTTTGGCTGAAAAATTAAAAATCGATACCCCTGAGGAGTGAAAATTGGGGACAGGGAGTGGTGGGGCAGGGAGCTGCTATTTTTCATTGTAAGCCTTACAAGCAGGATTATGGACCAGGTACTTCTTTGTTAGCAGGACTGTTCTGTGCATTTTGTTTAGCAGTGTCCTTGGCATCCACCCATCAGATACTACTAGTAGCAACTAGGGATAACCGTGACAATCAAAAAATTCTAGTTATTGCCAAATGACCCAGCAGGGCAAAACTGCCCCTGGTTGAGAACCGGAGCCCTACAGTATTTTATTTCTTTAACCTTCTAGAATGCTAGAAATGTATTCTTTTGATAAAATTACATTTCAGGGAAAAAAAAACCTAATTATACGAAAGGAGGTAGACTAAGACCATCAGCATCATTTCTCTTTTAAAATACCTTAAAGTTTCTTTTCTGACCTTTCCCTGGGGCTAAGAATCCCACTCCTTCCCTTCCAGACAAGCACAGAGAGAACAGAGATACTTACCACCTAGAAATGCACACTCGTAATGGCTGCAGGTCTTGTTTATGCTTTGAAGGATAAGGTTATTGCTGGTCCCATCCTGTGACACGTTAAAAATCTCATTGAGAGGTATTAAAATAATTCTTTCACTTTCTTTATCAAAAAATTTTTCAATGGCAACTCCAAAGCACGCGTGGATGGTTAACAGAATGTGTTGGTCATCAGGAGCTTGAGGCTTGGCTGAATATGCCAGAGTGAAATGGCCCAATCTGGCTTGGTTGAGCCCTCCAAATTTAAATGAGGTGTCCCGGCTTACACTATACACCACATTTTTGTAACTTTCCTCACAAGGTCTTCTCAGCAACTGCAGGGCTTTTGTCAGGTAAAAATGAAAAGCTTTGAACTGGAAGTCATAGACATATTCTTTTCGAGAGAGACCAGCCATCCTCACAGCTTCATTGAACATACGGTAAAAAGCAGTCTGCTCTCGAGCTTCCGAAACATATGCCATCAGTGCTATTCCATGGTTATCTTTAAAACTCATAGGGAGAAAGATCTGCGTCTTCCTGGCTTCCCACTTCACTTCTGCATTTTCCCACACAGCCTTCAAGAGTGCATGGCTTGCTTTTTCCTCCTTGAGCAGCTGGGGAACATATTTGACTTCCATTCTGTCAGTGCATTTCAGGTATTCATCATCAAATGCATTTTCTGCCATGTCTAACATTTCAGCCTTCACCTTCAAAGGAAAAGGAAAAGGAAATTAACACCCTTGAAAGAAGATATTTGCTGTATATCATTTTCACTCATTTACTGTCCCCACCCTCTCATGCCCTGCCTAGAATTTCTCCCTTGCTTAGAAACAACTTTGGACATGACTTTTATGTAGGAAGTATATTCCATTGCTACTGATAACTCTTCTCAGCTGTGACCTATTTGTATTAAATAGTAAATGTGAGCAGTGAAAAGTATGGCAACAATTATGCCTGTAACTCATTCATTTGAACCTTATGATGCAGAGGAAAGAATGAGTGTGAAAGCGAAGAAATGAGTGGCAGTCCTGGTTTTGAACAATATTCTTAGCTAGATTGCCTCAACCCCTTAAGACTGCTAAATGAATCGAACATCACGTGTGAAATATTGTACATGATAAACACATAACTGTAAATATTCCTTCTCCCTTGTCTATGTGGTTTGAGTAGGACTGATTCTGCACCTTTGGCTCCAATGATAAGCAATGATGCAGATTTAAAAACCAGGGCACTCGCAGCGGGG
Organism: Panthera leo; assembly: GCF_018350215.1. NCBI lineage: Eukaryota > Metazoa > Chordata > Mammalia > Carnivora > Felidae > Panthera > Panthera leo. Next base: position 143,390,103 of record NC_056682.1, read on the forward strand.
AGGAAAAAAGCTTTCTTCCTCTGTATTCATAAGCTCTAAGGATAATATTGGCTTGGGGCAGTCAATAGTTATCCTTTTAGTTCCATGGAGAATCCTGTTTATAAATAAAGCCAACAAAGGAAGGTTTGCAGAGCTAAAAGGTAGAGAGACGAGGCCCTGATAACATTAATTAAGGACCTGGGTCTAGCTGTACCTGAAGACTTTATTCTACCTCAGTTATAAGTATCAATAAATTCCCTATTTGCTTTAGCTAGTTTGAATAGTGTTTCTGTCATATACAATTGAAAAGGGCCTAATATATCTTTAAATGATACATATAACATAATAAGCAGGGTGGTGAAATGTAATTAGCACTAGCCTAGAGCCAGACAGATCTGAGTTCAAATTCCATAAATAGGTCTAGTTGGATATGAGAAAGTTACTCGTTATTTCTGAGCTTCAATTATTTCATCTAAAGGAAATAATATCTTAACTGCAAGACTGTCGTGTAAAGAATTAATGACAAAATGAATATATGCAAAGCCCCTACCCACAATGCCTACTACGTACTAAGCCTTCAACAAACTGTGGTTATCTTCATTATTTTATGATAGGAATACATGAACTACTATATGTTCCTCAAGGATTTGTATCACATTTACCTTTTCAATTCCAAGCTTCTAGCATAGCAACTAGCAAAATATTCAAGTGAACTAAATGAAAACCCTGTACTCTGGCCTATAGATCAAAACACAGAATGAGCAAATATGCCCACGGACACCATTTAAGGATATCTACAAACAAAAGGATAATGCCCTTACCATTTTCTCTTTCCACTATCCTATACTTGCAATAGTACATTGGCTACATAAGCTGCAACCTAAGCTGGAGACCTCAGTTGAAACGTTAAAAAGATCCTTAGCCAGGGGCTGTTAAAGCTGCATCCTTCACGTGAATGAGTCTTATAAAGTGTGTGAGTAGTGTGTGTGCATGAAAGTTTGTGGTGGGGTGAGGGGAAAGAGTTAAGGGCAGGGAGGGGGAGGGGGAGGGGGAGGGGGAGGGAGAGGGAGAGGGAGAGAGAGAAGGGGAGGGAGAAGGGGAGGGAGAGGGGGAGAGGGGGAGGGGGGGAGGGAGGGGGGAGGGAGAGGGGGAGAGGGGGAGGGGGGGAGAGGGAGGGAGTGAGGGAGGGAGAGAGAGAGAGAGAGAGAGAGAGAGAGAGAAATAATCGATTTAAGAAAGCAAAATAGATAACCCAGGTTGGCTATTTGCTTCCTAACATCACTCTTCTCTCCCTCACAAACTTCTTGAAAGAAATGTTTACCCTTGTCATCTCCATTTCATTTCCACTCATATCTCAATCCTTCCCAATCTGGCTTATCATTCCCATTCCTCCACCCAAACAGCTCTCATTAAGGAACACCTCTTATATTCTTTTGAAGACCCAACATATCCTACTAGCCATTAAATGCTGGAGTTTCTTAGGGATAGTTTTTTTTTTTTTTAATGTTTGTTTATTTTTGAGAGACAGAGAGAGAGCATGAGCAGGGGAGGGGCACAGAGAGAGAGAGAGAGAGGGAAACACAGAATCGGAAGCAGGCTCCAAACTTCGAGCTGTCAGCACAGAGCCTGACGTGGGGCTCGAACTCATGAACCATGAGATCATGACCTGAGCCGAAGTCGAATGCTTAACTGACTGAGCCACCCAGGTGCTCCTGGGATACTTATTTTTTTAACTCTCAACTCTACTCTTAGGCAATTGTATACATGTTCATAGTTTCAATTATCATCTAAATACCTCTGACCTGTCCTTGTAAGTGCCAAACCTGTATTATCAACTGCCTACTTAGTAATTCCACTTGAATTGCTCAAAGACCCTTCAAATGTTAATAGTCTAAGACCAAACTTATAATCTTACTGACGACAACCACCAACAACAACCTGGTCCGTACACAGAACCATCTATTCATTTTTTAGTTTTCCCAGGTATCCTCCTCCCAGTCACCCTCTGGGATCACTCCATCACTAAGACCTAACAAACTTCTCCAGAGTGTTTTCTGTATGCCAATCACGAAGTGTTCATATATATTAATGAACTCATTTAATCTTCATGGCAACCCTGTGAGGTAGGTACTGTTATAGTCCCTTCTTAAGGATGAGGAAAGTAAGACAGATTAGCCTGTCTGAAATTGAGATTTGAAGCCAGGAAATCTGGCCCCGGAATCTGTCCTTTTAAACAAAATGTCCTGTTTCCAGTGATAAAAACCACTGACATTGACACAGCTCTTTCAGAAGACTTTAATTTTCTCCTTGTAACAACTCTTATGAAAGGATAGACAGACAATTCATAACACCATTTTACAAATGAAGAGACTGTGCTAGCATCAGAAACTGTCTTTATTACCAGCTATAAAATATTCTTCTGGGGAAGTCCTTGAGACCCCTGAACTCCTGGGTCTGTAGGTCAGTTTCCTGATGTGGGAATTTGAGCTACAGGAGATCAAATCACTGCCATCTCCTACCCAAGAAAGGTACTTTTCTCTGCAGCACAGAATATACCACAAGGTATCTTGGGCACCGATGCCTGATTTATCTTCAAGACTTAACATATTATAAGACAGCATACCATGAAATGACTTCCCACATTCCTCACATCATATCAGAGGCACATCATATCATATCCAGTATGTTCCAGTCTTTTCCACATGCCTCTAACCAGTCTCCACAGGTTTAATTTTAGACATCCAGTCTTTCTGGCCCAAGGCCACAGTTGATTGTGTGTTCTGTACAGTGAGTGCCTTGGGCAGTGAAAAAGTTCACAAGTGCCACCACCATTCAGGGACAACTGAATGGACATTAAGGGACATGTCCAAAAGGCTACATGAACACACTGATTATATTTTCTTCCTCTGATTCATCCACTGAAACAAAATCCCAAACTAAGGAAATTTAATTACCTCAAATTTCCTACAAAAATATTATTAAAAATGTGGAAATGGCCTGAATGTTCACAAAAAGAAATTGGTTAAACAAATTACAGAACATTCACAGAACACACATGAAAATTATGTTACAAAACAATGTTAAAAATGCATAGCAAAACCCCAGGGAGATACCACTTCACATCCATTAGAATGGCCATAATAATGGGGGGGGGGGGGGAGGGAAATTAATGTTGGCAAAAATGTAGAGAAACTGAACCCTCATACATTGCTGGTAGGAATATAAAATAGTGCAGCCACAGTGGAAAACAGTTTGGCAGTTCTCAAATATTAAAACATAAAGTTACCGGGGCGCCTGGGTGGCTCAGTCGGTTAAGCAGCCAACTTTGGCTCAGGTTATAATCTCACGGTCCGTGAGTTTGAGCCCGGAGTCGGGCTCTGTGCTGACAGCTCAGAGCCTGGAGCTTGTTTCCAATTCTGTGTCTCCCTCTCTCTGACCCTCCCCCATTCATGCTCTGTCTCTCTCTGTCTCAAAAATAAATAAACGTTAAAAAAAATTTAAAAAAACAAAAAAACCCCATAAAGTTACCATATGACCCAGAAATTTTACTCATAGGTATATATCCAAGAGAACTGAAAACATGTTCACATGAAAGTTCATGAAAATTCAGAGCAGAATTATTCATTCATAAAAGCCAAAAAGTGAGAACCCAAATGTCCATCAATATATAAATGGAGAAACAAAATGTGGCATAATCACACAATGGAATTATTCAGCTCTAAAAAGTAATGAAGTCTAGTATATGCTACAACATGAATGAACCTTGAAAACAATATACTAGGTGAAAGAAGCCCCGCAAAGGGCCAGATACTGCATGATTCCATTCAGGTTAAATTTTCAGAATAGGCAAATCCAAAGAAACAGAAAGTAGATTAATGGCTGCCAGCGGATGCTGGGAAGAGGGAATTGCGACTGACTGCTAATAGCTACAGGGCTTCTTTTTGGGGTGATGGGAATGTTCTGTAATGAGATAATGGTGATCATTGTACAACATAGTGAATTTACGAAAACCACTATATATTATGCACTTTAAAAGTGTGCTTTTTTAATGACATGTGAATTATTCCTCAATTTAAAAAATCATACTGAAGCACAGGCAACAGAATATACAATGATTCCACAGACAAGGGATCAGAATATTAAATTCAAAAATGACATTTTAATAATTTAACATATTTTAAAGAAGAGACTTCAAATCATTAGATATTCAGTAGCAATGTGAAGCAAGCATGGTGGGGAAAGAAACCAAATGAGATATCAGTCTCATATATACATAAAAATATGTTACAGAATGCTTGAAGATTCAACTGCAAAAAATAAAATCATGAAAGTTCTATCAGAAAAAAAGAACACTAGATGTGAGAAAATGGTCATTACGTAGTTCAATAAAATATACATAACCAAACACTGCACTGTCGTCTTATTTGAACCAAATACATATTTTAAGAATATTTAATGACAAAGACATTTGTAGCACAGTAGTAACTTAAAAAGCAAAAAAATAGTATGCACACTGTGAACCCATTTTTCTAAATGGGTTACATACACACAGAAAAAAACCAAGAAGACTATATACACCAACAGATTAAGACTCTTTCCCTCTGAGTAGAGGGACTGTGGATGATTTTCAGTTTCCTCTGTTTGCTTAATTTTAATTTTTTCAACTTTCTATAGTCAGCCTGTATCAAAGTGTAAAATGAAAAAATAAAAGCTACTTGTAAAAAACAAGTTTACCTATTCTATCCGCTCTCATTTCCATCATCAACCCACATGGATGCCTCAGGCAACATTATATCAAGAGTTCCCATTCCAATGACCACATACTTCCCATTCCAAACATTACCTGGAAAATGTCCATTAGAATCACCGCTGCCAGCAGCATGGTGACCATATCAAAATGTCCTGTCTTCATTTTTCTCTTCTAAATTAAAAGGGAGAATTCCAATTTAGTTGTTTTAAAAAAGAGGTTTAGGTACGTACAGCAGGATGACACACTATATATATTTTCATTCACGGTGAAAGTATCATGATGGTCAGGAAGTGATCATCAGTAAGTTTCCAATGGCTGTAAGGGCTATTATAATTTGTCTGGTGGTCTAAGACTCTCATTCTACAAATGAGGAAGCAAAAGCTCCAAGAACTTTAGCAATTTGCTCAAGATTAAATCTATCCATTTCCAGTTGTGTTGTCTCTTCTACCATAGTCAGTCACCGGTAGTCATAATTTCTTCCTGTCTCTAAGTTTCTCCTCAGCATACACAAGAAATAATATAAACTAAAAATCACCATTTTAGATTGGTGATCTCCAAGTTCCCAGTTTCCAAAAGGTCTCCAGTAGTTACTTTCCATGCACATCATGCATTCTCTTAACTTCTTTGCAAACCAAGTCACACATATTTGGGTAGGATGGAAGGAATGATGAGCCCAGTAGTGATACAAACCAGAGAGTTACCAAGGGGTCCTCCTTCCCCCAAATATTTACATTCAAAAGAAGCTCAAGGATAAAACAAGTGTCTTGCATACATTTCTGATGGTGGGAATGAAAATAAGAAAAAACGTGGTAAGCAACAATTCTAATAAGATTATACAACTCTATTGGCCACACACCCAATCCTTGTCCCGATGTTTATGAGACTGAAAGGGGGTAAACAGGAGGGTGAGAGGCCCTCAAGAGCTGAAGCTCTCTCACAGCCATTAAATGAGTCAATTAAAGGTTGGTCTACAGTTCCTTCCACATACCTACAACAAAGTTGACATTACTGGAACTGAACCGAGACCTCTATTTTATCCTACCATTCACCATATTCTGGCATCTGCAAATGGGAATGAAAAGCACGGGGGAAAGGAAAGTCTTCCCTTTGGCCCCACATTCCTATTTTTATTCAGGAGCAGCCTCTTTCACTAGAGATACTAACATATACTACCAAAATGTCACTTTTGTGTTAAACTTCACTTTCTAAAAATGATTCAAAATATAATACTTGATAGATAATTGTCATGAGGCAGTACGTGCCAAGCAAGCTCTGAATTAGGGTTTTCTTGAAAATTCTTTACTTCCGTAGTCTGAGTGTAAATAAGTCAAAATGTTTACCTGGCTTTTCTGCCTGTGGAGGAAGTTTAAATGATGCTAGGTCTCAAACTGTTTCCCCACTCTTTCAGTTGTGGTAAGCGTGTCTTCAGGATAGGAGGTTGTTGACAGTGAGAGCTGAGAAGGGAATACTTTTCTTTTTATAAACACCCCCAGCAGTAGCCTGGCAGTGGCACATTACCCCATTTGTGTCCTGCTATTTATATCTGGCCCCCACACTATCCTTTGGAATCACTGCTGTTAACACATGAAATCTCCAAGAGGCTTGTAAAGCCACAGCAATTCCCTCTAACCACACACCATGTTCAGTTCTGAACCCTACTGTAGGCTTCTCAGAGTGTGATCACCTCCTTTCCTAACCTTTGACTCTGAGATGTCGAACTAAAGCAAGGATTTTACCCTAGCAAGATGGTTCACATAACTAGGGGAACTTGCTGTGTTAATCTCTGGCAATAATGACTATCACCATTCACTCACCCAGCTTACTATTTTTCAGATACTGTGCCAGCTGCTGGGATACACAAGCACGTAAAACAAAGTACTAAAAAGTACTCACGATGCAATAAAACACATTAATATGCATACTTAACCAAAATACATGTTAAAAACCTAAGTGAATTTTAGAAAAAGTCTAGTGAGAACACCAAGAAGGGAAGGATTTGGTAATACTTGGAACTGTAGCTCTCATTTGAGTATGGTACACATAGTAAATATATTGACTGTAACGCCAAAGAACACGTAGAGTTTATGGACTATAGATAAAAAACTGTGAAATGTCCTAGGCAATTTATGCATATATATAAATCAAAATACATTAAAAGAATGTATTGGGATAGTACACTATGTATAATGGCCCCAACCTGGAAACCATCCAAATGGCTAACAACAGTAGAATGGGATACATCGTTATAGTCATACAATGGTATTTTGTATAGCACTGAAAATGAATAAACTCTAACCATATGTAAGAAATGTGGATAAATCTTAACATTTATGCATTTAAGTGACTGTATGACTTAATTCATACAAAGTAACAAAATCAAGCAAAACACATCTATAGCATTAGAGTCAGAATACGGTTACTCTGAGTAGGAGGTATTAACTTGAAGAGGAACAAGGAGAGCATTTAGGATGCTGGTTTTAGTTCTGGGTGTTGACTATACTGATATATTCAGTTTGTGAAAATTACTAAGCTATACATTTATGTGTATTTTCCTCTGTACGTATACATGTATACATATATTATTACTCAAGTAAACATTTTAAATAAAGTGTACCCATTTTTACAAAACCCATCTCTAATCTTCAGCCTTCAAAACCTCTAACCTCTTCCCACCCCACTGGCTAAGCAATTTAAGATACAATTTAATACACTGAATAGACTCCCAGCAATAACATCATTAAAGAAAAAAGTTTCGTCAAAAGGAAAAAAGAGGGTTTGTACACGTTTCAAGCATTATGTTCACACTGACACTGTTTTAAGTCTCAGGCATGTGAGCCTATGGGAAATGCAGTAGTGGAGTTTTCCTGTCTTTGAAGCTGAAGCCTTCCAGATTCATCTACATATCACACAAAAGACAAAGTTCACCAAAAAGAACCTAACAAACACCACAGGAAGTTCAAGGCAGGACTGGCCTTGTTTATGCCCAATACGGTTTTGCTCCACTCCTGTTTTATTCCAGTTATTACCTTTTTAAAATTAATATATAATTAACATACGATATATTAGATTTAGGTATAACATAATGTTTTTATATTTGTATATATTACAAAATGATAAGTCTAGTTAATATGTTACCATACAGTTATAAATTTTTGTGTATGTGGTAACTTTTAAGCCTTACTCTCTCAACAACTTTCAAATATGCAATACAGTATTACCTACAATCACCATGTTGTAAATTACATCCCTACGACATTTATTTTATAACTGGAAACTTGCACCTTTGACTCCCTTCACCCATTTCGCCCACCACTCCCAATCCTCAACTCTGGAAACTACCTATCTGTTCTCTGTATCAGGGAGCTTGGTTTTTTTAGTTTTGTTTTGTGGTGGGTTTTTTTTTGTTTTTTTAGATTCCACATATAAGTGAGATCATAAGATATTTGTCTTTGACTTATTTCACCTAGCACAGTGTCCTCAAGGTCTATCCATGTTCTCACAAATGGCCAGGTTTCATTCTTTTCAATGGCTGATGATATCCCATTTTATTTACATAGTTGTATACATGTATGTGTATGTATACACACACACAATTTCTCTATCCGTTCATCTGTTGTTGGACATATAGTTTGTTTCCATATCCTGGCTACTGTAAATAATGCTATAATGACATGGTGGTGCCTACGTATCTTCCCAAGTTAGTGTTTTGTTTTCTTCATATAAATATCCAGAAGTGAAATTGCTAGATCATATGGTAGTTCTATTTTCAGTTTTTTGAGGAACTCCATATTGTTTTTCATAGTGGCTGCTCCAATATATACTTACCACCAACAGTACACAGAGATCTCTTTTTTTCACATCCTTTCCAACATTTCATGTTTCTTTTTTTTTCCCCCTGTAGCCTGACCCCTTTCTTCTGACTGTAGCCATTCTAACAAATGTGAGGCAATAGCTCACTCTGGTTTTTACTTGAATTTCCCTGATGATTAGTGACTTTGATGGTCTTTTCATTTACCTGTTGGCCTTCTGTATGTCTCCTTTGGAAAAATGTCTGTTCAGAACCTCTGCTCATTTTTAAAACTGTTTATTTTTTTACTGTTGAGTTGTAGGAGTTTTTTTTAATATATTTTGGATATTAACCCCTTATCACATACATGATTTGCAAATATTCTCTCCCATTTAGTACACTGCCTTTTCATTTTTGTTAATAGTTTCTTTTGCTGTGCAGAAACTTTTTAGTTTGAGGTAGTCCCAATTGTGGACTTTTGCTTTCGTTGCCTTTGCTTTTGGTCTCAAATCCAAAATTTACTGCCAAGATTGATATCAAGGAGCTTATTCCCTATGTTTTCTTCCAGAGTTTTTATGGTTTATTTTCTTACATTTAAGTCTTTAAACCATTTTGAGTGAATTTTTGTGTATGGTCTAAGAAAGTGGTCCAGTTTCATTCTTTTGCATGTGGCTATCCAGTTTTCCCAACACCATCTATTAAAGATACTGTCCTTTCCCCATTGTATATTCTTGGTGCCTTTATCATAATTTAATTTACCATATATGTAAGCTAATAAGCCTCTCTCACAGAAAGACTTGCCTCTTGCTGTGGTAGCCCGTGGGGCAGTAGCTATTTAAGAACTCTATCTCTGTAAGGTATAGTCTCATGGGAATGCCACCACCAAACCTAGGTGATGTAGAGGCATCCCCTGGTAGCAAAAATCAGGGCACCAGAGAGTAATGTAAGCTCCTTTATAGAAGATACTGGAAAGCTGGAACAAGGGAGAGAACAAAGAATGCATCTATTGGCCACTGTTCTCTAAGACCGGTTATGGAGCACACCCCGCCCATGTGTGCCAAACCGAAAGCCTGCCCCTCAGTCCAAAGCTCCTGGACAAACAGGTCTTTCTCAGAAACACTAGGTGTGTGTTTCAGTCTGCTATCTCTGCACCTCCCCAGGAGTCCTCACAATGTTCCAGGCACTGTTTGAGATACAGGGGGTAGATCAATGAACAAAATAAATAAACACCTTGCTCCTGTCAAGTTTATATTCTTGTGGCAGAAGGGAGTCAAATAACAAAACAAGCAAATTATGTGAGTATGTTAGAATATATTAAGTACTACTGTTTTTTAAAAGTATTACAAGGGGGGCGCCTGGGTGGCTCAGTCGGTTAAGCGGCCGACTTCGGCTCAGGTCATGATCTCACGGTTCGTGAGTTCGAGCCCCGCGTTGGGCTCTGTGCTGACAGCTCAGAGCCTGGAGCCTGCTTCACATTCTGTGTCTCCCTCACTCTCTCTGCCCCTTCCCTGCTCGTGCTGTGTCTCTCTCTGTCTCAAAAATAAATAAACATTAAAAAAAAAAAATTAAAAAAAAAAATAAAAGTATTACAAGGGAGACTGGGAGTACATGAAGAGTTTACAATTTAAATTCAATGATTAGGGAGGACTCACTGAAAAGGTAATATGTGGGCAAAGATTTGGAGAAGGTATGCCAGTCAGCTACGAAGACTATGGTGGAAGAGCAGTCAGGCAGAGGAAATACAAAAGGTCAATATGGAACATCAGAATAATAGGTAACCACAGAGTGGTAGGAGATAATAAGGTCACAGAGGTAAGGGGGTGGGGGTGGTTGTGGAAAGATCATATAAACCTTTGCAGGCCATTGTAAAAATGCTGGATTTTATGCTAAATAGAATGGAGAAAAAGTTTGAGCAGAGGTATGACATGATCTCACTTATTTTTCAAGAGGCTCACTCTGGCTGTTATGGGGAGAAGAGTCTGTAGGGATGAAGTAGGAAGAGCAGCTTGCAGGTTATTACAATAATGAAAGCAGAGATTACGGTGGTTTGAACCAGGATAGTGACAGTAATGGTAGTCAGGGTGTGACTGACTGGGTGCCTTGGAACTGGTGGCCACACTGGTCTGGAGGAGGGGCTGTCTGGTTCAATCAGCGTCAACCCCGCTTCCGCAGATAGCAGGTACCAAGTGCGGAGGGGCGTGGTTTGTTGTAGGTGGGTCCCACCTCCACTGTGGGCCTGCCTACTGTTCCCTGAAGCCCCGCCTTGTTGGTGAGGGGGAGAAAAATGGCCATACCCCAGTCTCTCTTCTATGGACCATGTGTCCCAAGCCACTGTGTTCAGGCCATCCTTGCAATGCTTCAGGCATGAACCAGGTGGTCTGTCCCACTCCAACGACTCCCACGCTTCCCTGGCACTCAGCTGGGATTTAAACCCTGATGTCTTAAAGATTCCTGCTCCATGAGTCCAAAGGATTAGCACAATACTTTGAAATCCATTCACACTGTTGCATTAATCTGTAGTTCTAAAACTGCAGTGATGGCTGCACAATTCTGTGAATATACTCAAAATCATTAAATTGTATATTCTAAACAGATGAGTTGTTTGGTATGTGAATTACATCTCGATAAAGCTGTTTTTTAAAAAGGCATGACTTGTTGATATATGCAACAACAAAGATGAATCTCAAAAGCATTATGCTAAGAAGTCAGTTACCAAACTGACTATATGGTATGACTATATGGTATGACCAGACTATATATGGTATGAAAATATTTAAATGACATTCTAGAAAAGGCAAAACTGTTGTGACAAAAAGCAGATCTGTGGGGGAGATCCAACAAGGCAGAGAAGTAGGTTCCCTTGTCCCTCAAACACAGCAGTATGGAGGCCAAAGGACTTTGAATTCCAAGAGTCCAGGCTGCAGACTGACAAAGATGTCTCCAGGGGCCCATGGGGACAACTTGGCAAGCCATAGCTGTGCTGTGTGACTGTGGAATGGAAGAGATAAAACAGGCCAGGTAGGCACAGATGGGAGGGACCCCTTCTGGGGAGAGACAAAAGGAAGAGAAAGAGAGGCTGGGGAAGCACAGGACTGTATCTGGATGAGAGAAAAACCATGGACCAGGACCATGGATCAATCTCTAACTGCGGGGCTTTCTCTGGACTGGGGCCAACTGCCCTGTTCAAGCACCTGGGGAGGAGAGGAGCCAGCCCAGGACTAACTAGTTCAGAGGTGCAGTCCATAGTGGGAGAAAGCAATCCCTTCCCTGGAGTGCTGTGGGAAGAAGGTATATAACCATTTGGAGGACAAACACTGCCTGCTCCCACCAGCCAGAGGCCATATATCAGTGGCACGGAGTGGTATTTCCCCGAAACCAGGACTCATGGAGTGGGAATCTGTAAGACATCAGGGTTTAAATCCCAGCTGAGTGCCAGGGAAGCAAGGAAGTCGTCAGAGTGGGACAGACCACCTGGTTCATGCCTGAAGCATTGCAAGGATGGCCTGAACATAGTGGCTTGGGACACCTGGTCCATAGAAGAGAGAATGGGGTATGGCCATTTTTCTCCCCCTCACCAACAAGGCGGGGCTTCAGGGAACAGAAGGTGGGCCCACAGTGAAGGTGGGACCCACCTACAACAAACCACACCCCTCCGTGCCTGGTACCTGCATATCTACAGGAATGGGATTGATGCTGATGAACCAGACAGCCCCTCCTCCAGACCAGCATGGCCACCAGTTCCAAGGCACCCAGAGGTTTTGCATTTCCTGATTTAAGTGTGGGACAATTCATGTTCTGTGTGTGTATATATATATATATATATATATATATATACACACACACACACATATATATATTATATATACACATATATATTATATATACATTATATATATTTAGTTCCCCACCCCTTCTTCCTATTCTCCTTATTTCTTCCCTCCTCTACTCTGGTTATTCTGGCTGTTGGTTTGTTTAAGCAGACATATTTAATCTATTCTCTTTATTTACACCTGTTCTATATCTCCTTCTTTATTTTCCTCTCTCTCACTCTGGATTAAGCCATTTGGTTTCTCTGCCTGGTGAATTTTCATTTCTTTTTCCCCACCCCTGTCATTTCTCTCTTTGTATGGCCTCTTCCATCAACCACTCCCCTACACCATTGTTTTGTTGTAGCTGGTGTTTTTGTTTGTTTGTGTGTTTGTTTTCTTTTCCAGGGCTACTTCTATGAACAAATCAAAGCACACCTGGTTGAGGGTCCAAAACATCACTAGGAGTAGGGAAATAAACCAACAGAGAGCAAGTAACAACTCCAAAAAACAACAGAGAGCAAGTAACACATGCCAAAAAACACCTCTTGAAGGGCCAGGCCCTGGACACTGTATAATCCCTCTTTAATACAGTAGTGCTTGCAGGTGCAGGACACATAACAAGCTTTTAAATCACATAAAGGACAGAAAACTAGCCCAAACAATGAAACAGAAGAATTCTCCTCAAAAGAAATTCCAGGAAGAAATGACAGCTAAAAAATTGATCAAAACAGATATACACAATATAACTGAACAAGAATTTAGAATAATAGTCATAAGATTAATCATTGGGCTTGGAAAAAAGCATGTAAGACAGCAGAGAATCTACTGCTTCAGAGATCAAGGAACTAAAAAAATAGTCATGATGAAATTAAAAAATGTTGTAAATGAGGTGCAAAATAAACTAGAGGCAGTAACAGTGAGGACTGAAGAGGAAGCAGGGAGAATAAGTGAAACAGAAGATAAAATTATGGAAAAAGATGAAGCTGAGAAAAAGATAAAAAAAATTCTGGACCACAAGGGAATAATTAGACAACTAAGTGATTCAATGAAATGTAATAATATCCGTATCATAGGAGTTCCAGTAAGAAGAAGAGAGAAAGAAAGGGGTGGAAGGTGTACTTGAACAAATCATAGCTGAGAACTTCCCCAATTTGGGGAAGGAAACAGACACTGAAATCCAGGAGGCACAGAAAACTCCCTTCAGATGTAACAGGAATTGACCTTCTACATGACATATCATAGTGAAACTGGCAAAATACAAAGATAAAGAGAGAATTCTGAAAGCAGCTAGCGACAAATGGGCCTTAACCTACAAGGGTAGACATAAGGGTAGTAGCAGACCTATCTACTGAAACTTGGCAGGCCAGAAAGGAGTGGCAAGAAATTTTCAATGTGCTGAATAGGAAAAATACGCAGCCAAGAATCCTTTATCCAGCAAGCCTGTCATTCAGAAAGGAGGAGAGATAAAGGTTTTCTTAGACAAAAAAAACAAACAAAAAACCTGAAGGAGTTCATCACCACTACACCAGTCCTACAAGAGATCCTAAGGGGGACTCTGTGAGTGTAATGTTGCAAAGACCACAAGGGACCAAAGACATCACTGCAAGCATGAAACCTACAGATAACACAATGACTCTAAATCCGTATCTTTCAATAATAACACTGAATGTAAATGGACAAAATGCTCCAATCAAAAGACACAGGGTATCAGAATTGATTAAAAAACAAGACCCATCTATTTGCTGTCCACAAAAGACCCATTTTAGACCTGAGGACACCTTCAGATTGCAAAGTGAGGGGATGGAGATCTATGATGCTACTGGAAGTCACAAGTAACCTAGAGTAGCCATACTTATATCAGACAAACTAAAGGCTGTAACAAGAGATGAAAAAGGGCATTATATCATAATTACAGGATCTATCCATCAAGAAGAGCTAACAATTATAAATGTCTATGAACCAAGTTCAAGAGCACCCAAATATATAAAACAATTAATAACATAAGCAATCTTATTGGGAAACATGTGGTAATTGCAGGGGACTTTAATACTCTACTTACAGCAATAGACAGATCATCTATATAGTAAATAAAGAAACAATGGCCCTGAATGATACACTGGACCAGATGGACTTGACAGATATATTCAGAACTTTTCATCCTAAAGCAGAATATACATTCTTCTCAAGCGCACATGGAACATTCTCCAAGATAGATCACATACTAGGTCACAAAACATCCCTCAATAAATATAAAAGAACTGAAATCATACCATGCACATTTTCAGATCACAACGCTATGAAACTTGAAATCAACCACAGGAAAAAGTTTGGAAAGAACATCCTACTAAAGAATGAATGGGTCAACCAGGCAATTAAAGAAGAAATTAAAGAATATATGGAAACAAATTAAAATGAAAACACAACAGCCCAAAACCCAATGGGATGCAGCAAAGGCAGTCCTAAGAGGAAAATACCTTGCAATCCAGGCCTATCTCAAGAAACAAGAAAAATCCCAAATATAAAATCTAACAGCACACCTAAAGGAACTAGAAGCAGAACAACAAAGAAACCTCAAGGTCAGCAGAAGAAGAGAAATAAAGATCAGAGCAGAAATAAACAATATAGAATCCAAAAACACAGAACAGATCAATGAAACTAAAGGCTGGTTTTTTGAAAAAATAAACAAAACTGATAAACCCCTAGCCAGACTTCTCAAAAAGAGAGAGGACCCAAATAGATAAAATCACGAATGAAAATGGATTTATCACAACTAATCCCTCAGAAATACAAGCAATTATCAGCAAATACTATGAAAAATTATATGCCAACAAACTGGACAACCTAGAAGAAATGGACAAATTCCTAGACACCCACATGCTACCAAAACTCAAACGGGAAGAAATAGAAAATTTGAAGAGACCCGTAACTAGTGAAGAAATTGAATTAGTTACCAAAAATCTCCCAACAAATTAGAGTCCTGGGCCAGATGGCTTCCCAGGGGAATTCTACCAGACATTTAAAGCAGAGTTAATACCTATCCTTCTCAAGCTGTTCCAAAAAAACAGAAATGGAAGGAAAAGTCCCAGACTCATTCTATGAAGCCAGCATTACCTTGATTCCCAAACCAGACAGAGACCCCACCAAAAAAGGAGAATTACAGGCCAATATTCCTGATGAACATGGATGCAAAAATTCTCAACAAGATACTAGCAAATCGAATTCAACAACATATAAAAGGTATTATTCACCATGATCAAGTGGGATTCATTCCTGGGCTGTAGGGCTGGTTCAATATTCACAAATCTATGTGACCTATCACATTAATAAAAGAAAGGATGGGAACCATATGATCCTATCAATAGATGCAGAAAAAGCATTTGACAAAACACGGCATCCTTTCTTAATAATAAAAACCCTCAAGAAAGTCGAGATAGAAGAAACATACCTAAACATCATGAAAGCCATTTATATGAAATGAGCCACAGCTAATATCCTCAATAGAAAAAAACTGAGAGCTTTCCGCCCGAGACCAGGAACACGATAGGGATGTCCACTCTCACCACCATTGTTTAACATAGTGTTGGAAGTCCTAGCATCAGCAATCACATAACAAAATGAAATAAAAGGCATCAAAATTGGCAAAGAAACCAAACTTTCACTTTTTGCAGACAACATGATATTCATCAAAAAACCAAAAGACTCCACCAAAAGGCTGCTAGAACTGATACACTAATTCAGCAAAGTTGTACAGCAAAGTTGTACAAAATCAATGTACAGAAACCGGTTACATTTCTATACACCAATAATGAAGCAAAAGCAAGACAAATCAAGAAATGCATCCCATTTACAATTGCACCAAGAACCATAAAATACCTAGGAATAAACCTAACCAAAGATGTAAAAGATCCATATACTGAAAACTATAGAAAACTTATGAAGGAAATAATTGAAGAAGACACAAAGAAATGGGAAAACATTCCATGCTCATGGATTGGAAGAATAAATATTCAAATGTCAATACTACCCAAAGCAATCTACACATTAATGCAATCCCAATCAAAATTGCACTGGCATTCTTCTCAAAGCTAGGACAAACAATCCTAAAATTTGTATGGAACCACAAAAGACCCCAAATAGCCAAAGCAATATTGAAAAATAAAAGCAGGGGCCCCTGTGTGGCTCAGCTGGTTAAGCATCCGACTTTAGCTCATGTCATGATCTCACGGTTTGTTGAGTTTGAGCCCCGCATCAGGCTGTGTGCTGACAGCTCAGAACCTGGAGCCTGCTTCAGATTCTGTGTCTCCTTCACTCTCTGCCCCTCCCCCACTCACCCTCTGTCTCTAATATGAATAAACATTAAAAAAAAAAAAAAAGAAGAAAACCAAAGAGGGAGGCATCAGAATCCCAGACTTCAGCCTCTACTACAAAGCTGTAATCATCAAGACAGCATGGTATTGGCACAAAAACAGACACATAGACCAGTGGGATAGAATAGAGAACCAAGAAGACCAGTGGGATAGAATAGAGAACCAAGAATTGGACCCACAAATGTATGGCCAACTAATCTTTGACAAAGCAGGAAACAGTATCCAATGGAAAAAAAGACAGTCTCCTTAGCAAATGGTGCTGAAAGAACTGGACGGCAACAAGCAGAAGAATGAAACTGTACCACTTTCTTACACCGTATACAAAAATAAACTCAAAATGGATGAAAGACCTTAATGTGAGATAGGAAACCATCAAAACCCTAGAGAAGAAAACACGCAACAACCTCTTTGACCTCAGCTGCAGCAATTTCTTGCTTGACACATCTCCAAAACAAGGGAATTAAAAGCAAAAATGAACTACTGGGATCTCATTAAAAAAAAAAAAAAAAAAAAAAAAAAGCTTCTGCACTGCAAAGGAAACAATCAACAAAACTAAAAGGCAACCGATGGAATGGGAAAAGATATTTGTGAATGACATATAGGATAAAGAGTATCCAAAATCTATAAAGGAATCACCAAACTCAACACCCGAAAAACAAATAATCCAGTGAAGAAATGGAAAGACATGAATAGACACTTCTCCAAAGAAGACATCCAGATGGCCAACAGACACATGAAAAGATGATCAATGTCACTCATCATCAGGGAAACACAAATCAAAACCACATTCAGATACCACCTCATACTGGTCAGAGTGGCTAAAATTAAGTCGAGAAACAACAGATGCTGGTGAGGATGTGGAGAAATGGGAATCCTCTTGCACTGTCAGTGGGAATGCAAACTGGTGCAGCCACTCTGGAAAACAGTGTGGAGGTTCCTCAAAAAAATAAAAACAGAATTACCCTATGACCCAGCAATAGCACTACTAGGAATTTATCCAAAGGATACAGAAGGGCTGATTCATAGGGGCACATGTACCGCAATGTTTCTAGCAGTGCTTTCAACAATAGCCAAATTATGAAAAGAGCCTAAATGTCCTTCAACTGATGAACGGATAAAGAAGATACGGTTTAGATATACAATGAAATACTACTTGGCAATGAGAAAGAATGAAATAATGTCACTTGCAGCAACATGGATGGAACTGGAAGGTATTATGCTAAGTGAAGTAAGTCAGAGAAAGACAGATATCATATGTTTTCACCCACATGTGGATCTTGAGAAACTTAACAGAAGATCATGGGGGAAGGGAAGGGAAAAAAATCGTTACAAATAGAGAGGGAGGGAGGCAAACCTTAAGAGACTCTTAAATACAGAGAATAAACTGAGCATGGATGAGGGCTGGGGAGAGGGGAAAATCGGTGATGGGCATTGAGGAGGGCACTTGTTGGGATGAGCACTGGGTGTTGTATGTAAGTGCTGAACCATGGGAATCTACCTCAAAAGCCAAGAGCACACATTACACACTGTATGTTAGCCAATTTGACAAAAAATTGTATTAAAAAAAAAAAAAGATCTGTGATTGCCAGGGACCTGGATGGAGGGAGAAGACTACAAGGGGCATGAGAGAACTTTTGGGGGGGGGGGGTAAAGAAATGTTTTATATCATGATTGTTTTAGTGGTTACTTGATGATATAAATTTATCAAAAGTCAGAGAGTTGTACACTTAGAATATATAAATTTGTATAAATCATACCTAAATGCAACTGATTTTTAAAAATAGACAACAATAGGGGCACGTGGGTGGCTCAGTCGGTTAAGCATCTGACTCCTGATTTCAGCTCAGGTTATGATCTGACCATATGTAAGATCAAGCCCCGCACTGGGTCTGCACTGACAGCATGGATGGAGCCTGCTTGGGATTCTCTCTCTCTCAAAATTAATAAACATTTTTTAAAAATAAAAATAACAAATTTTTTTTTTTAATTTTTTTTAACGTTTATTTATTTTTGAGACAGAGAGAGACAGAGCATGAACAGGGGTGGGTCAGAGAGAGGGAGACACAGAATCGGAAACAGGCTCCAGGCTCCGAGCTGTCAGCACAGAGCCCGACGCGGGGCTTGAACTCACGGACCGTGAGATCATGACCTGAGCCGAAGTCGGCCGCTCAACCGACTGAGCCACCCAGGCGCCCCAATAACAAATTCTTTCATATTCCTTGGAATGTCTTTGGTACCCCATGAGTTATTTGTATCCCAATTTGAAAACTACTACTGGAAAGCATCTGTAATATTGTAATGGCCCACTGATGAGGCTGAAAGGAGCTCAGGGTTGTGATCAGATAATGCAAAGTATATGTATGTGTATTAGAGACTGGAGGCCAAGCTGGGACATTACAGCAGTAAAGGCAAATTACCATCATCCAAAGAAAAACAAGCAGGATCAGATGCCTCAGTGCAGGCCAGTAACCACTAGAGGTCAGCACCAGAACAAGTACCTTTCTTCCAATGGCAGGATTTTAAATTGCTCTTAGGAAGGACAGAAGGGGAGGAAAAAATTCTAAATTGAACTAAATATTTACTCAAAGAAGACTATTTCAACTTATAAATGACTAAGTTTTAATTGGTAATATTAACGTTTCTACCATTAGTGGACACAAGGGTTTGTGAATTAAGTTGAGTTCCAATACAGAGAAATATGGTTTGGTTTCCTTGTTGCATATGGTTCCCCCTCTACATTGTTGGCACTCTTCTGTTAGGGGAAACTGTTGTCTGTTCTCTGCTAGCTCTAGTGGTTAGGCTGGTCTCTAGCACTGGTGACATTTAATTTCTGGTTCAGTACTAAGTATTTTCTATTGCTTTGGGGGCCCAGTTGGCATTGAGTATTCTAAAGAACAATTTCTTTAATTTCTTTAAATTATTACTTTATTTCCTTTATTATTATTTATTTCTTTAAATTATTCTTTAAATTATTACTCATCTATTACCACAGATGAGTTTCCTTGGCTTTGTTGGGCATCTTCCTACAGAAAATTATAACTGGTTTGTGCTGTTACCTTAACTAGGCCCAAAGGCAAACCTAGGAATTAGGAATTCCATCACAATAACCTTGATTTTGTAGAAAACTGGAAAGGAATCTTTGTTCTCAACATATTCTGCTACTTTGGTGTTTCCAAATTACTGCTTGGGTGGTTCCACGTTAGACTTGGTGCTTTTCTAAGAGACCTTGAAAATGGTCCAAAGAGACCATCTGCCTCTGGTTCAAAGAGAGGCAATCCCTGCTGTTCAAGGATTCCTTGAAACTTATCATGTTATTTCTTAAACTACATCAACCGTTTCCAGGGTTTCAGTCCAGAGAAGCCAAGACACAGGAGTCTAATCTTGACTCCTTTTCTTTTTGCTTGGGAACCAACTCTTCTAATCCCAATATTAGTTAGGGGTACTTCTTAATAGGCTATTTCCTCCTCTATCCTATGAACCTCCTTTTTCTGGCATTATCTACTTACTCCTTCTCTTGGACTACTATTAATGACTTAATCTTAAAGATGAATTGAGTGGAATACAGAGATAACAAACTTTATAGAATCTACTTAGTATTTTAAAAATAATTCAGAATATTACCCCTATAACATACAACATATAATGATTACAGTGTAATATTTAGAGACACTACTCTCTTGGTAGATTTTAAGCCTCTAGGCTTTAATTCTCAACTTTTTTTCTCCCACAGTGAGAAACACATTCTTATCAAGGACAATGGGTTTCTATGGCAATGCTTTCAAAGTGTGTATGTATATGTGTGGAGTAAGTTATATTAGAGTGCAAGAGGTGTAACTTCAGAAACTTCTCATATGTCCCTCATTATGTATGTCATCAGCATATCTTTGCATCTCCTATAATACTTACGTCTTTCACACTGTGAGCACTTCATAAATATTTATGAAATGAACAAAGAGAAGGATGGAAAGAGGGAGTAAAGAAGGCCAGTAGCCTCACTAGGCTTAAATTTCCAGGACAAACATTAGCAGAACAGTATCAGAATCCTCAGTTACCAGAGGCAACAATTTAGTCTTTCCAACTAGATCTAATGTGTCTACTACCTTGGGAAGAAATTAATAAGAACTTTCAGCAAAAGTGGTAAGGTGTCCTATTTCTGCTCACCTGGATTTATAATCTTGGCCTCACTGAACAATTAGAACTACCACTGGAAAGCATATCCCTCTATGACTCAGCAATCTTGTACTATTGGAACATGTTACACAAACTCAGTCACAAATTCACAAACAACACTATATGCCAAACCATGGAGTTCAATGTCAATGCTCTAATATTTGTAAACTAACTTTATTTTCTTCACCACTGTGACAGAAGTGTTTGTAAGTGGGAAGCGCTAAGTCATCACATGAGTATTTTCCTATGTGCTGATGCTGAATGGAGGCTAAAGCCTAGTGAATTGTGACCGCTCTTAGCTAACCTGTATGGTCTTACAAATCTCTTTTTCAGCCCTGTATTTCACCCTACAAATTTTTTACTACACTGAAATCTAGTCATCTATTAGTTTATTATTTAAATTGGGTAATTTGGCTGGTTTGTCAAGCAATCTAGACAAGAACCACGAAGTCAGCAATTCTCTTTTCTGTGGAGTAAAGCTGCAGAGTCCAATCTATAAATATTCACCACAGAAACAGAAGAACTAAGACTAATGTGGCAAAAATTTTAAAAGCAAACTAGAGAATCATTTTATTAAATAACCCCCAAATGTTCTAGGCAGACACCACTCAACAAATATGAATGACCAATGGTAATTGTTGAGGATTTGGTTTCTCATACACCAATCAGTGACTTGGATAACAGACCACCTCTGAGGAAAAGAAATAGGGCATATGATCATTCTCACTTGCAGTCCATCCTTTCAGAATACTCCAAACTTGCAAACCAAATTCTGGGACAATGGAGTGTAACTGAAACTTCTTACTGAGAACAATGTTAACACTAAGTCAGAAAGAAAACCAAAAACTGAAATAGGACATTAGTAAAATTAGGGGATTCCTTGCACTCACAAAGTACTTAAAAAGAGAAAAGTATAAAAAATCTAGGAACAGAGACTTAAAAAGGAGATGCAAATACACAGCACATAGGAGTCAACATCATCAGAATTCTTCTCTAGACAAGAGCCCAATCTTAAGTGACTGACTGGTTATATGGGCAACTCTAAAGACCGACTTTAGTGGAATTGTCTGTATCCATATAATTCTGCAAAGGCAGTCATTCATTCATTTATTCATTTACTATTAAAAAAAAACCCCACAAAATCTTGAGTTGTCTACTATGGGCCAGACCAGAGCTCAATGTCAATGTTCTAATACTTGTAAATTAACTTCATTTTCTTCACTATTGTGATAGGAATACTTGCAAGTAGGAAGCACTGAGTTATCTGGCATTTTCCTAGGTGCTGGATGGAAACTAATGCCATGTGAATGTGACACCTTTATATCTCACTCTGCTTCAGTAGGGTGACCTGAACCTTAACTGCACAGAAGGTTTATACAAACAATTCATAAATATTTATTGAGAGCTATGGTTAAGTCAGGTGAGGAATCTTAACATTTTTAAGACAGAATTTCTGGCCTCAAGATGTTGTCTGGTGATGGTAATAGATTTAACATGAGGAAGTTTGGGTATCATTATATTGCTAGAAAGGAACAGTCCTGATAAGCAGCACAGTCTCTTTCTTACAAATATATAATTTGGTTTTCCTCTAAAGAATATTGGCTTATAATTACCGTTCTTCTAAATATTTATCTATTTAAAAGTATATATTATCTTAAAATTTTTTATGTAAGTAATACATACAGCTTAAACATTAATTATTTCAGAGGGCTTATACTCCAGGCTCTGTGCTGTCAGCACAGAGCCCGATGTGAGGCTTGAACCCATGAACTGCGAGATCATGACCTGAGCTGAAGTCGGAAGCTTAACCAACTGAGCCACCCAGGCACCCCCATTGTTGTTTTAATTGGCATTCCATGACGACATCTGATGTGGAGCACCTTTTCATTTACCTTATTTGCCATCTATGTATCTTCTTTGGTGAAGTATCTTAAGATCTTTGGCCCATTTTTTAATCAGGTTTTTTGTTTTCTTATTGTTGACTTCTAAGAGTTCTTTATATATTTTGAACAACAATTTATTAGATGTGTCTTTGTAAATATTTTCTCTCAGTCTGTGGCTTGTCTTCTCATTCTCTAACACTGTATCTCACAGAGAAGTTGTGGGGTTTTAAAATTTTTAATTTTTTTAAATTTACATCCAAATTAGTTAGCATATAGTGCAACAATGATTTCAGGAGTAGATTCCTTAGTGCCCCTTACCCATTTAGCCCATCCCCCCTCCCAAAACCCCTCCAGTAACCCTTAGTTTGTTCTCCTTATTTATGAGTCTCTTATGTTTTGTCCCCCTCCCTGTTTTTATATTATTTGTTTCCCTTCCCTTATGTTCATCTGTTTTGTCTCTTAAAGTCCTCATATGAGTGAAGTCATATGATTTTTGTCTTTCTCTGACTAATTTCACTTAGCATAATACCCTCCAGTTCCATCCACCTAGTTGCAAATGTCAAGATTTCATTCTTTTTGATTGCTGAGTAATACTCCATTGTATATATATATACCACATCTTCTTTATCCATTCATCCATTGATGGACATTTGGGCTCTTTCCATACTTTGGCTATTGTTGACAGTGCTGCTATAAACATGGGGGTGTATGTGTCCCTTCAAACCAGCACACCTGTATCCCATGGATAAATGCCTAGTAGTGCAATTGCTGGGTTGTAGGTTAGTTCTATTTTTAGTTTTTTGAGGAACCTCCATACTCCTTTCCAGAGTGGCTGTACCAGCTTGCATTCCCACCAACAATGCAAAAAAGATCTTCTTTCTCTGCATCCTCGCCAGCATCTGTTGTTGCCTGAGATGTTAATGTCAGCCATTCTGACAGGTGTAAGGTGGTATCTCATTTGTGGTTTTGATTTGTATTTCCCTGATGATGGGTGATGTTGAGCATTTTATCATGCATCAGTTGGCCATCTGGATGTCTTCTTTGGAGAAGTGTCTATTCATGTCTTTTGTCCATTTCTTCACTGGATTGTTTGTTTTTTGGGTGTTGAGGTTGTAAGTTCTTTATAGATTTTGGATACTAACCCTTTATCTGATGTGTCATTTGCAAGTATCTTCTCCCATTCTGTCGGTTGCCTTTTAGTTTTGCTGATTGTTTCCTTCACTGTGCAGAAGCTTTTTATTTTGATGAGGTCCCAGTAGTTCATTTTTGCTTTTGTTTCCCTTGCCTCCGGAAACGTGTTGAGTAGGAAGTTGATGCAGCCAAGATCAAAGAGGTTTTTGCCTGCTTTCTCCTTGAGGATTTTGATGGCTTCCTGTCTTACATTTAGGTCTTTCATCCATTTTGAGTTATTTTTGTGTATGGTGTAAGAAAGTGGTCCAGGTTCATTCTGCATGTTGCTGTCCAGTTTTCTTAGCACCACTTGCTGAAGACACTGTCTTTATTCCACTGGATATTCTTTCCTGCTTTGTCAAAGATTAGTTTGCCATGTGGGTTTTTTTTTTTTTTTACATTTATTTATTTTGAGAGAGAGAGCGAGCAAGCAAGCATGTGCAAGCCAGAAAGGGGCAGGGGAAGAGAGAGAGAGAGAGAGAGAGAGAGAGAGAGAGAGAGAGAGAGAATATGAGAGAATATGAGAGAATGAGAATATCCCAAGCAGGCTCCACGTTCAGTGTGGAATCCAACACAGGGATCAATCTCATGAACCATGAGATTGTAACCTGAGGTGAAATCAAAGGTTGGACACCAAGCCAACTGAGCCACCCAGGTGTCCCACAGAGAAATTGTTGTTAATTTTAATGAAGTCCAGCTTATTACTTATTTCTTTCAAGGGTTGTACTTCAGTGTTGTATCTAAAAAGTCATCACCATACTCAAAGTCATCTGGACTTTCTCATATGTTATCTTCTAGAATGTCTTTTACAATTATCTAATTTATATAACTAAACCTATACAGTTACATGGCTTATCTTTTAGAATTTTGCATTTTACATTTAGGTTTATGATCCATCTTGAGTTAATTTTTGTGAATGGTGTCAGGTCTGTGACTAGATTCATTCTTTTGCATGTGGATGTCCAGTTGTTCCAGCACCATATCTTAAAAAGATTATTTTAGGGGCGCCTGGGTGGCTCAGTCGGTTAAGCAGCCGACTTCGGCTCAGGTCATGATCTCGCGGTCCGTGAGTTCAAGCCCCACGTTGGGCTCTGTGCTGACAGCTCAGAGCCTGGAGCCTGTTTCCGACTCTGTGTCTCCCTCTCTCTGACCCTCCCCCATTCATGCTCTGTCTTTCTCTGTCTCAAAAATAAATAAACGTTAAAAAAAATTTAAAAAAAGATTATTTTACCTAAATTCAATTAGAACTGAAATTATTCTCCTTCTCATTGTCATTTTTCTTAATTTAAACTTAGTTACTTAACATACAGTGCACTATTTAAGGAATAGAATGCAGCAATTCATGACTTACATACAACACCCAGTGCTCATCAAAACAAGTGCCCTTTTTAATAACCACCACCCACATAGCTCATCTCCAACCACCTCCATCAACCTTCTGTTCTCTATTGTTAAGAGTCTCCTGTGGTTTGTTTCCCTCTCTTCTTTTACCCTCCTTCCCATGTGTTCATCTGTTTTGTTTCTGAAATTCCACATGAATGAAATCATTTGGTATTGTCTTTCTCTGACTTATTTTGCTTAGTATAGTACACACTAGCTCCATCCATGTTATTGCAAATTACAAGATTTCATTCTTTTTGATGGCTAAGTAATATGCTACTTTGTGGGGGAGCATTTGGGCTCTCTCCATAGTTTGGCTACTGTTGATAACACCACTATAAACACTGGCATGGTTTTAAACTAGTTTTCAAGTGTAGTTTCATAATACACTTAGTTTTCCTATTTTTTGTGTTCCCCAAGTCTCCAAATAGTTAATGATAAACATGTAACTACTTAGATATTTACTGGGAAATTTTCTAAGGAATACATGCAGCAATTCCAAGGCACTGTATTTTAAGTCATTTCTCTAGTGTTTGCAACAGAATGCAGCATTTTTCATATTTTCTCTTCTCTTTTTGTGAATATTGCCTAACTAGATCATATATTTCATTTGTACTCATTCCTCTCCCCACTACTCTCAGTTTAAAACAGTATAAGGTACACAGAATGAGTTTGAGATACATTTATGAAGGATTTAATAAATGATACTTTTAATCCTGTATGAATTATATCCAGAATCTAATATATATTAATGATTTCAGAAAGTTTTTATCATGATTCATTCATTTAACCAACTTATCCTAAATGTTTACTGAGGACCTGCTATAGGTTAAATACTATTCTAGGTGTTGGGATGTATCAATGAAGAAAACAAAGATCTCTGCCTTCAGGAAACCTATGTCTAGCAAGCAGTGGAAGAAAGGGAGGAAGGCAAGTGAAAACGAAAATAAATTAGCCGTTACATAGTGAAGAGAGATGAAGCATACCAGAGTAAGTCAGATTGGAAGTGTGAAGTGTGGGAAGGGGCAGGTTGTAGTATTAAATAGTGGCCAAGGAAGGCCTCACTGAGAGAGGGTAAGATATAAGCATATACTTGAAGGAGATGAAGGAGTCAGCCAAGTGGTTATCTGTACCAAAGCAATCTTTACAGAGAAAATAGCTAGAACTGCATTGTCCAATAACATCTATGGCTACTGAGAACTTAAAATGTTCTCAGTGACTAAGTGACTTAGTGACTAAGGAACTAAATTTTTATTGTATTTCATTTTATTTAAGTTTTTAAAATGATATTTGATTTATTCAAAAAAATCTTAAGTATGTGTGCAACAATTCAAGTATGTGAGTCTGTTTCAACTATAAATTTTATAAAATCTAAATAAAGATCAAATATCTGATAAAAATTCAGCACCCAAATGAGATGTGCTAGAACAGTGTAAGATATTCAGATTTCAAACACATAGTAAGAAAAATATAAAACATCTTATTTAGATATATTGGGTTAAATAAGTTATACTAATAAAATTAATTTCATTTGTTTATTTTTACCTTTTTTAGTATTGCTACTGGAAAATTTTAAATTACACATGTGAATTGCTTCACATTTCTTTTGAACAACACTGAGCTAGAACAAGAAGCCTTCCTGCTAGGTCTGAAGAAAACCAAGACAGCTCAAAAGTAAACATTGCTGAACTGAGTGAGTGAATAATATAGCATAAGATGAGGTCAGAGAGGTGCAGGTCTTCTTAAACCTTTCAAACCTTTCTCTGATAACAATGACAGTGACTGAAAATGCAAGGTTGGAGGCAGAATTGACACTTGAAACCAGGTGTCAGAAATTTCTAGAAAACCATTTTGTGTCCCTATCATGCCGATGCACTGTAACATGACATAAAGGACAATGGTGAGAAGAAAGGGGTAACAGTCAAGCCTTATTAAAATCTTGGCGGTGAGCAGGACTGGACAGCTTTCAACAAGTAGGTTAACCCAGTCCCCATGGTCCCAGACCCATAGAGACAGAGACTCTAGTAGTGTCAGGTCAGACCTAGTCCACCGTTCCTTCATTCTCCACATCATTATCTCCTTTCATCCAAGGCTGCTTCTCCTCAACTAGGAAACAGCTCTTTGTATTTCCTTTCTTATACCATATTAATCACCATCATCTATGCAATAGCTGGACGTACTTTTGTTAATATTTTATTTTTCTAAAGCAGTTGGAAACAATAACTATATTTTCCTGTTCATTTTTCTCCATATGATACAAAATTTATTAATTAACATAGATCTGGGGATGAAAAAAAAGGCTTCTAAGTGGGATTAAAAATATGCTATTTTCATTCATTCAGCAACTGTAAAATGTCCAAAATTGCATGCAACCCTGTGGATTAAGAAAAGAAAACAAAACAAGGATAGGGGCACCTGGGTGGCTCAGTCAGTTAAGAATCCAACCCTTGGTTTTGGCTCAGATCATGAGCTCATGGTTTGTGACATCAAGCACTGGTCAGGCACAGGGCTGACAGGTTGAAACCTGCTTGGAATTCTCTCTCTCCCTCTCTCTCTCTCTGCCCCTACCCTGCTCGTGCACATGCTTGTGCATGCAAACTCTCTCAAAATTAGTAAGTAAACATTTTTTTAAAAAGGAATACAAAGCAAGAGTAAACAGGATCTGATTTACTAACTGGAAAGGCCATGTGGATGTTATGCCTTCTAAGTAAGAGAGCGGAAAAAAGGAATTTTTATTTTTGCCCTGTACATTTCATTTTTAAATGCATAAAGAACACTATTAAAAAGGTGAGCATTTTATATAACATGAAGGACAGAGCAACATTCTGTTCCTGGGCCTGACTAATGTTGTATTCAAGAGTTTAGTTATTAACTCTTTTCCCAAAGCTGGAAACCCCCATGAAGTAATTAGTTAGAACACCATTCAAACTCAAAAGAAAACTGAAGATATTTAATGCTTGCTAATTTAAGCTTACTCCTTTCTAGAACAAGAAATCTTTCCTTTAAAAAAAAAAGGGGGGGAAGCAAAACTAAAAGGGGTAGTTCCTTTTGTAGATGGAAAGGAGTTGATTACATAAATGAGTCTGGTAGCTTTCTTACATGTGTCTCTTTATCCATAATTGCTTTCTCTTCTGAAAGAAGTGAGTTCCTATTTACTCCTAACCCAAATACCAAATACAAATGCTCTTTTGTTAGCTTTTACATAAAACTGTCAAAGGGCTGGGGTGTCTAGGTCGTTCAGTTGGTTAAGTAATCTTATGGCCTGTGAGTCTGAGCCCTGCATCAGGCTCTGTGCTGACAGCTCAGAGCCTGGAGCCTGCTTCAGATTCTGTGTCTCCCTCTCTCTGCCACTCCCCAGCTTGCACTGTCTCTTCTCTCTCTCTCAAAAATAAACATTAAAAAAATGTTTTAAAGTCATATTTCTAAAGCTTCTCCAAGTCCTAAATCATAATCCATCTCTAGAGAATCTCTCTAGAGATTCTAGAGAAATCATAATCCATTCATATTTCTAAAGCTTCTCCAAGTCCTAAATCATAATCCATTCACCAACTCTAAATTAAACTGCAGCAAGAAAATAAGTTGCCACCCACTCCCTACCCCCACCCATCCCCACCACCCCTAACCAAAGTTATTACACATCATGGTTTCAGAATAGCATCCTACATTCTTTGTATTCATTCAAATGACTATTTAACTGAGAAACAACTGGAAGAGAGGTATGGAACATAACTCTTTGACTGTTAAGTTGGCATATTCAGTTATCCTCTCTCGCTGGGGTAGTATTAAAAGTTCGGCACCAGAGAGAGATGACAGACAAACAAAAAATTTAAAAAGGGGGGTGGGTAGGAAGGAAGGGACAGGTGATAGAAAGGTAGGTACATGGGGCACAGCCTCTTTCCTTTTCCTATGTAATTTTACATGGCAGAGGCAATTAAGGTAATTATTATGAGCACCCTATAGTCAATTCTAAATTATGTTTTATACAGAGGTAAACATATTCCATATATAAGCAATCCAATGGTGGGTAATTCAAAATTAATTTGTTTTTGGAATATTATTTCAGTTGGGGGAAGTAGTGGTATCTAGAAAATAATCTTTACATCTGCGATTGGCTTATGACTTAATAATCTAGGAACCCATAATACTTTAAAATAAGGAACTATCCTGTCAAGACAAGATCTCCATAGTCTCTGTCCCAAATCCTGCTTCTAACTCCATTCTCTGTATGAATACCATCACATTTCAAACTAATGCACGGTCTCAACACAGTTGCTGGGTTTTCTGTTTTTGTTTTATATCTGTAGACACCCTTGTTGTTTCACACTGTCTACACCACTCTGGGGTGGATAGTTAATTGAGATTTTTTTATTTAAGACACTTCCCTTCTTAATTTCTGTAGGATTTGAATTAAGACTCTTCTTGCACAGGCATACCTCAGAGATATGACAGGTTCAGCTCCAGACAACCGCAATAAAACAAATTGTTGCAAAGAAGTGAGTCAAATAAATTTTTCGGTTTCCCAGTGCATATGAAAAATATGGTTACACTCTACTATAGTCACTGTAGTCTATTAAGTGTAAAATAGCATTATGTCTTAAAACTCAATGTACATACCTTAATTAAAAGATACTTTGTGGCTAAAAGAATGTCAAGTATCATCTGAGCTTTTAAAAGAAAGTCATAACCTTTTTGCTGGCAGAGGATCTTGCCTCTATGTCGATGGCTGCTGATCAGGGTGGTAGTTGCTGAAGGTTGGGGTAGCTGTAGCAATTTCTTAAAATAAGACAACAATAAAGTTTGCTGCATCAATGAACTCTTCCTTTCATCAACAATTTCTCTGTAACATCTGATGCTGTCTGAGAACATTTTACCCACAGCAGAACTTCTTTCAAAATTGGGGTCAACTGCGTTGGTGGTATAGTGGTTAGCACAGCTGCCTTCCAAAATTGGGGTCAAAGCTATCAAACCCTGTGGCTGCTATATTAACTCAGTTTATGTAATATTCTAATATTTTAATATTCTATGGAAGTCCTGAATCACTACATGGTACACTTGAAACTAGTATTACACTGTATGTTAACTGGAATTTAAATAAAAACTTAAAAAATATTCAGTAAACCACTTTGAATTTTTTTTAATTTGTAATATTTTTTATTTTAGAGAGAGTGCATGCAAGTGGGGGAGAGGGAGAGAGAAAGACGGAGAGAATCTTACGCATGTTCCAGGCTCAGTGCAGAGCCTGACGTTGGGCTCAATCCCACAACCCCGGGATCATGACCTGAGCCAGAATCAAGAGTCAGACACTCAACAAACTGAGCCACCCAGGCGCCCCTTCAGTAAACCATTTTGTAAACAGATGTGCTGTCACCGAGGCTTTGTTGTTTTATTTATTGTACAGGGCACAAACTAAGTACATTTAGCATAGTTCGTAAAAGCCCTAGGTTTTTGGAATGGTAAAAATGAGCACTGGCTTCAACTTAAAATCACCAGCTGCATCAGCCCCTAACAAGAGTCAGCCTGTCCACTGAAGCTTTGAAACCAGGTATTGACTTCTCTCTAGCTATGAAAGTCACAGATGGCACCTTATTCCAATAGAAGGCTATTTTGTCTATACTGAAACTCTGTTTAGTGTAGCCATTTTCATTAATTGTCACAGCTAGCCCTTCCAAATAACTTGCCGCAGCTTCTACATCAGCACTTGCTGGTTAAATCTCATAAACCAACATGCTAGCTTCAAACACGTCCTTGCAACTCCCTCACCTCTTTCAACCTTCACAGAATTGAAGAGAATTAAAGCCTTGCTCTGGATTAAGCTTTGGCTTAAAATGTTGTAGCTGGTTTGATCTTCTATCCAGACCACTAAAATTTTCTCCATATCAGCAATAAGGCTATTTCACTTTCTTATCATTCATATGTTCACTATACTAACACTTTTAATTTCCTTCAAGAACTTTTTCTCTGCATTTAAAACTTAACTGTTTGATGAAAGAGGTATAGATGTAGCGTACCTTGGCTTTCAACATATTTTCCTCACTAACCTTAATCATTTCTAGCTTTTGATCTAAAATGAGAGATGTGTGACTCTTCTTTTCTCTTGAACACTTAGAGGCCATTGTAGGATTAGCAACTGGCCTGATTTCAATATTCCTCAGGGAATAGGGAGGGAGAGGGAGAAAAATAGAACAGTGGAGCAGTCAGAACACATACAACATGTATTAAGTTCACCATCTTATATAGGCACAACTCATGACCCCCCAAAATAATTACAACAGTAACATCAATCACTGATCACAGATCACAATAACAAATATAATAATGAAAAAAGTTTGAAATATTACAAGAATTACCAAAATGTTACACAACACAAAATTAGCAAATGTTGGAAAAAATTGTGCTCAATACAGGGTTACCACAAATCTTCAATCTGCAAAAAAAAAAAAAAAAAAAACAAAAACCCCAACACATTATCTTCAAAGTGCAATACAGTGAAACTCAATAAAATGAAGTACACCTGTATCAAAGACTTAAATAGAATATATGACAACACTAATAAAATTTGGACATAGATATTTGACTCTAACTCACAGGTCCCCCATGATTTACCTAATGTACCATTTAGCATAACTGATTATTACATATCCTTTATAGCTCAGCATCAGCAGACTGGTTCACTAACCAGAAAGACACCCTTTCCCAATCCAGAAGCACTGCATGAGATTCTGAGGTTTCCTGTTCCTTCATGCCTCCCCATTTGTCCATTGCAAATACCAGGTTTTCCTGAGATCACAGCCATCCTCAAGCTACTCTTCCTTGCCCTAGGACAGATTCAGGTACAGGTCTACAGCGGCTAGTGGCCAGAAAGAGAAAGAAAGGAGAGAGGGAAGTTTCAGCAACACCTTACAACAACTCTGTAAGATGTTATTACTTAATGGCTACGTTCTAAGGTACTCTTGAGCTTGAATTTCAGGTACCTTAGAAATTAACTAGATTTTGTAAGCCAAGAATCACGTAATATATTTATTAAAACTTTACTTGTGTGGCACCTGGGTGGCTCAGTCAGTTAAGCATCCAAATCTTGATTTTGCTCAGGTCATGATCTCACAGCTGTAAGATCGAGCTCTGAGTCGGACTCTGCACTGAGCTTGGAGCTTAATTGGGATTCTCTTTCTCCTCCCTCTTTCTCTGCCCCTCCCTATCTTGTGTGCTCTCTCTCCCTCATTAACTAAGTAAACTTAAATAAAAATGACTTCACTTTACCTCACTTACATGTGGAATCCTAAAAAAAAAAAAAAAAAAAAAAAAACAACCAAGCTCAAAGAGAAATCAGATGGCCAGAGATGGAGGGCTGGGAGGTTGGTGAAATGGAGGAAGGGAGTCAAAAAGTACAAGCTTCCAGTATAAAATGAGTCATGGGATGTAAAACATAGCATGGCAACTATAGTTAATACTGTATTGCATATATGAAAGTTTCTGAGAGTAGATCTTAAAAGCTCTTATCACAAGAAAAAAATGCTATATGTATTGTGACATTCACTAGACTTGTGGTGATCACTTTGCAATACTTACAAATAACAACTCATGCTGTACACCTAAAACTAGTATTGTATGTTAATTATACCTCAACTTAAATATTCATATATATAAATACATCTATACACACAGATACATATACATTTATATGTATCTGTGTGTATATGGAGAGAAAAAAATGTTATATAAGACAATTAGGAGGAATTAGATAAATCAAAGTTCCTGTCCTGGAGGGACCTCTCAAGTTTAACAATTACACTATCATTTTAACATCTATAACCCATAACTCACAGATTTCTTGACTATATCCCCATCAACAACCTTTCTGCTTATTTTATTAGTGTTAGTGCTACATATCCAACTCATATTTAGCTAATGGTTTATTCGGTATCCCTCAACTCTCTTTGTCAGACATGTATAAAAATGTGGTAGTTCTCCAATTCATATTTATGTGGTTTGCTTGTTTTTTTTTAATGTTTATTTATTTAGATATCAAGAGAGAAGGAATGATCAGAGATGTGGGGGGACAGAGAGAGAATCCCAAGCAGGCTCCACGCTGTCAGCACAGAGCCCAATGCAGGGCTCAATCCCATGAACTACGACATAATGACCTGAGCCGAATTCAAGAGTCAGATACTTAACTGAGTGAGACATCCAAGCACCCCTTGCTTGTTTGTTTGTTTTCTTCAAGTAAATTCTCCTACCCTTAATGTTACTGAATTTCACTAATTCATTTCTTGTTAATGTCAAAGTCATTTGGTAGTTTAACTGAGATGTCCACACAATTAGGGATTGTCTGAATGTGTAATGGGAGTAAATGGCAAGTAAAAAACATTTATTTTCTTCTGAGGTACCTACAAGGAGAAACATCAAATGAGAAAAATTGAAAATGTAAGCTAAAAGCCACTTAATTCAAGTTTTTAGTTAGAGAAAAACTAACATAGTTTTTCTATGTTCAAAGGTTCAACTAACAATCTTTTAAACTTAAAACCACAAAATAACCTTTTAAAAATAAATTTTATAGACATTTTTTAAAAATCCCATTCCATATTATAATCAATTAAAAAGAAAGAATGAAGAAATAGAAAAAAATTGGGGATGTGAATAAAAATTTGAAATTTTTTTAATGTTTATTTACTTTTGAGACAGAGAGAGAGAAAAAGAGGGGTAAACAGAGGCATGAGCGGGGGAGGAGCAGAGAGGGAGAGGGAGACACAGAATCTGAAGCAGGCTCCAGGCTCTGAGCAGGCACAGAGCCCAACACGGGGCTTGAACTCACAAACCGCAAGATCATGACCTGAGCTGAAGTCAGACGCTTAATCAACTAAGCCACCTAGGCACCCCTAAAAATTTGTAAAGGAGCAAAAGAAAAAGAAGCAGAAAGCTAAAAGAACTCTGGCCTTTGGACTTTCTAAAGCAAATGTCTGCAATTAGCTTTTTCCCCTGCACCGTGAATCCAAAGTCAGGAGAGATCACTATTGCTGCTGTTTACAAATTTTAATTCAAAACTCAAGAAAAAATACCCTAACTATGGAAAGGAAAAATAGAAGTTGCTTCTGCAACAAAGACTACATAGTTGCTATGTTTGTCTATATGTACATAAATAGGAAATTTCTGCTCTTTTTCTCACCTTTTAAATAACTAGTTTCTTTTTTCTTTTTTGTCCCAGATGACAGAAAGAAATGAATTTCTCTAAACAAATGCATCAGTAGTGATTAATTCCTCGAATTATAAAGCTTACTCAGATAACTGTTAATACATGCATTTTATCAACTTTCACTTTCACTGGAAGAATCTTTTCTTCAGAGCAATACACACCTTGTAGAAACATCTAGCTCTAGCAGTTATAAGCAGCTCAGGTTCAGTCTCTACATTAACTGGTAACCAGACTCAAGTAATTCATTCAAACTCCCAAAGTTCCTATCTACAGTACTCCACACATCATAACCTTCCTTCATTTTAAAGAATACAAACAAAGCCATTGTTACATGGCTACCAAGCTGGGGTTTTTTTAAAGAAATAGGAAACCTCAATATTAACATGAAACGGGCATTCATATTAACTGAAACATTTATGAGAATAGCCAGAACTTCTTGGCTAAATTCTAAAAAAGTTTGATCCTACTTAATTTTATTGTGCAGACTGCACCCATCACTTGTGAGCAATGAACACTTTACAACTGACCCTTGAACAAAGCAGGGATTAGGGGCACTGAATCCCCAGATAGTTGAAAATTCATGTATAACTTTTGATTCCCAAAAAGTTAATAGCCTGCTGTCGGCCAGAAGCCTTATTAGTAACATAAACAGTTGATTAACAGATTTTGTATGTTATATGTATTATATATTGTATTCTTAAGCTAGAGAAAAGAAAATGTTAAGAAAATCATATGGAAGAGAAAATATATTTACAGTACTATATTTATCAAAACATATCCACATATCAGTGGACCCATACAGTTCAAACCCTTATTATTCAAGGGTCAGTTGTACTGAGATAGGCTTCTTGTTGGACCATCTCTGATGGGATTCCCTAGTTTCCAACACAATTGCTATCTATACTAGTCAACATGCTGTAAGAAGTTTCTGAAAAGAGAACAAAACCATGCCAAAGCATAGCTCTGAATATCATGGACAAAAACCAAAGTGGGTTGTTATCAATGTTCAATCCTCTGAAGGATTAAAAAAACCTAGTTAACAGAGATTGCCTCAGGAGAGCAAAGACCTGTTTTACTAAGTATGAATTATTTTCATTTTTTTAATTAGATAAAATAGGTATATAACATTTTTCAGTTTCAGGTGTACAACATTCGATATCTTTATGCACTACAAAGTCTAGTTACCATCTATCACCATACAATCGACCCCCTTCACCCATTTCACCAACTCTCCACTCCCTTCCCCTCTGATAAACAACAATCTGTTCTCTGTATCTATGAGTTTGCTTTTGTACTGTTTGCTTTGTTGTTTTGTTGGGAGTTTTTTTTTTCTTTACATTCTACACAAATGAAATCATATGGTATTTGTTGTCCTTCTGCATCTGACTTAGCACTTGGCATACTACCCTCAATGTTCATTCATGTCTGCAAATGACAACATTTCATTCTTATTTATGGCTCAGTAATATTCCATTATACATATACCACAGCTTCTTCATCCATTCATCTATCAATGGATCTTTGGGTTGTTTCCATATCTTGGCTATTGGAAATAATGCTGCAATGAAAACAGGGGTACATATATCCTTTTAAATTAGTCTTTTCACATTCTTTGGATAAACACCCAAAAAGTGGAATAACTGGATCATTTAGTTACATCTATTCTTAATTTTTTGAGGAATCCCCATCCTGTTTCCAAGTAGAAGCTGTACCAATTTACAGTCCCACCACATCCCTTCCAAACTTGTTATTTCTTATCTTTTTGATAACCATCATTCTAACAGGTGTGAAGTACTATCTCATTGTGGTTTTGATTTTCATTTCCCTAATAACTAGTGATGCTGAACATCTTTTCACGTGACTGTTGGCCACCTGTATATCTTCCTTGGAACAACTTCTATTCAGATCTTCTGCCAATTTTGTTATCTGCTAATTTTTTTCCTTGTTGAGTTGTAGGAGTTCTTTATAGATTTCAGATATTAGCCCCTTATTGTGTATATGATCTGCAAAGAACTTTTCCATTTGGTAGGTTGCCTTTTTGTTTTGATGATGGTTTCCTTCATTGTGCAGAAGGTTTTTAGTTGATTTTTGTTTCTCTTGCCTTTGGAGTCAGACCCAACAAACACATCCCTAAAATCAGTGTCAAAAAGCTTACCACCTATGCTTTCTTCTAGGAATTTTGTATTTTCAAATCATTTCTTTAATCCATTTTAATTTTTGTGTATGAAGATAGTACTATACTTTCATTCTTTTGCATGTGGCTGTCCAATTTCCCCAGCATCACATATTGAAGAAACATCCTTTCTCTGTTGTATGTTCTTGGCTTCTTGGTCATAAATTAATTACCCATATACATGCAGATTTATTTCTGGGTTCTCAATTCTGTTTCATTGATCTCTGTGTCTGTTTTTATGCTAACACCATACTGTTCTGATTAATATAGCTTTATAGTATATTTTGAGGCCACAGAGCATGATACTCCCAGCTTTGTTCTTTCTCAACATTGTTTTAGTTATTTGGTATTTTATGTGGTTCTATATAAAATTGTAATTACTTGTTCTAGTTCTATGAAAAATACTATTCACTGAAATTTTGATCGGCATTACACTGAAACTGTACATTGCTTTGGATAATATGGACATTTTAACAGCATCAATTCTAATCTATGAGCACAGAGTATCTTTCCAGTTATTTCTGTTCTTCATCAATGTCTTACACTTCCACTCTATAGGTCTTTTACCTCCTTGGTTAAATTCAGTCCAAAGTATTTCACTCTTTTTGACGCAATTGTAAATAGGACTGCTTTCTTAATTTCCCTAATAGTTTATTAGTGTAAAGAAATGCCACTGATTTCTGTATATTGATTTTGTATCCTCCAACTTTAGTGAATTAGTTTATTCTAATAGTTTTTTAGTGGAGACCTTAAAGTTTTCTGTATATAGTATTATGTCATCTGCAAATAGTGACAGCTTTATTTCTTCCTTTCCACTCTGTATGCTTTTTTCTTTTTGCTTGCTGTACTGATGTCACCAAGACTTCTAATACTATGCTGAATAAAAGTGGTAAGAGTATATATCCTTGTCTTATTCCTGATATTAAAGGAAAAGCTTTCATCTTTTGATCACTGAGCATGATATGAGCTATGGGGTTGTCATATATAGCCTTTATGATGTTGAGGTATGTTCCCTCTATACTCACATTGTTGAGAGTTTTTATCATAAATGGATGTTGAATTTTGTTAACTGTTTTTTTAAACATCTATTCAGATGCCTATATGACTTTTATCCTTCATTTGGTTAGCTAATGTGGTGTACTGCAGTTTGATTTGTGGATGTTGAGCCATTATTACATCCCTGGAATAAATACTTCATTGTGGCATATGATCCTTTTAATGTCTTGTTGAATTCAGTTTGCTACTATTTTATTGAGAATTTGTGCATCTGTGTTCATCAAGGATACTGGCCTTTTGTTTTCTTTTTTTGTGGTTTCCTTGTCTGGTTTTGGTGTCCAGGTAATGCCAGCCTCATAAAATGACTTTAGAAGCATTCCCTCCTCAAATTTTGGAAGTGTTTGAGAATAGGTATTAATCTTTTTTGAAAGTTTAGTAGAATTCACCAGTGAAACTGTCTAGTCTGGGGCTTTGCTGGGAGGTTTTTTATTATGACCCAAACTTCTACTAGAATTCTGTCTATTCAGATTTTCAATTTTTCCATGATTCAGTCTTGGAAGATTGTGTTTCTAGGAATTTATCCATTTCTTCAAGGTATTCCATTTGTTGGCACATAAATGTTCATAATACAGTTGACCCTTGAACAAAAATGGGTTTGAATTGTGCAGGTCCACTTATACATGAATTTTGTTTTCAATAAATACAGTACTATGAATGTACTTTCTCTTCCTTAAAATTTTCCTAATAACGTTTTATTTTCTCTAGGTTACTTTATTGTAAGAATCCAGTATATAACAGATACGACATATGAAGTATGTTTATTGACTGCTTATGTTATCAATAAGGCTTCCAGTTGACAGTAGGCTATTAGTAGTTAATTATGGGGGGGAGTCAAAAGTTATATGTGGATTTCTGACTAAGCAAGGGGTCAGTGTCCCTAACTCTGGTGTTCTTCAAGAGTCTACTGTACTTTGTTATGATCTTGTATATTTCTGTTAATTTCTTTTTTTCTGACTTTTAAAGTTTTAATTCCAGTATAGTTAGCATACAGAGATACATTAGTTTAATTAATTTCATCTCTGATTTTATTTATTTGAACCTTCTCTTTCTCTCTTGGTGCATCCAGCTAAAGGAATGTCTTTTTTTTTTTTTTTTAAATCTTTGCAAAGAACCAGCTCTTCATTTTACTGATTTTTCGATCTTGTCTTTTTTGTCTCTATATTATTTATTTCTGCTCTGCTCTTTATTATTTACTTCCTTCTACTAAATCTTTGGCTTCATTTGTTCCTTTTCTAGTTCCTTTAGGTGTAAAGTGTGATCTTTGATTTTTTTTAATTTTTTAAATATTTATTTTTGAGAGAGAGACAGAGAGTGAGCAGGGGAGGGGGAGAGAGAGAGCGGGAGACACAGAATCCAAAGCAGGCTCCAGGCTCTGAGCTGTCAGCACAGAGCCCAACACAGGGCTTGAACTCACAAGCCATGAGATCATGACCTGAGCCAAAGTCGGATGCTTAACTGACTGAGCCACCCAGGTGCCCCCATTTATTTGATATTTTTCTTGTTTCTTGAGGAAGGCCTGTAATACTATGAACTTCACCCCCCTCCCCCCACCCCACCCCACCCCACCCCTCTGCCTTTGAAATGCTTCTGTTGCATCCGACAGATTTTGGTATACTGTATTTCTGTTTTCATTTGTCTCTGGGTATTCTTTGATTTCTCCTTTGACTTCTTCATGATCCACTGGTTGTTGAGTAGCATGTTGTTTAAAATACAGATTTTTGTGGGATTTTTTTTTCCAGTTTTCTTCTTTTAATCAATTTCTAGTTTCATACCATTGTGGTGAGAAAAGATGCTTGACATGATTTCAGTCTTCTAAATTTATTAAGACTTGTTTTGTGGCCTAACATACAATCTATCCTGAAGAATATGCACTTGAGAAGAATGTGTATTCTGCTACTTTTGGATGTAGTATTCTGTATGTATCTTGTAAGTTTATCTGATCTAATTTGCCACGTAAGGCTGATGTTTCCTTATTGATTTTCCGTCTGGCTGATCTATCCAATGATATAAGTGGAGTGTTAAAATCCCCTACTATTCTTGTATTGCTGTCAATATTGTCAATATCTCCCTTTAGGTCTGTAAATATTTGCTTTATATATTTTGGTGCTTCTATGCTGGGTGCATGTATGTTTACATTATCTCTTCTTACTGGACTGACCCCTTTATTGTTTTGTAATGCCCTTGTCTTTTTACAGTTTTCAAGTCTATTTTATCTAAAATGAATTTTTTAAGAAAATCTATTTTGTCTGATGTAAGTATAGCTATGCCAGATTTCTTTAAATTTCCATTTACATAGAACATCTTTCTCTATCCCCTCACTTCAATCTGTGTGTCTTTACTTCAGAAGAGAGTTTCTTATAGGCATCATATACAAATGGGTCTCTTTTTTTAATTCATTCATCCACTATTTATCTTTTGATTAGAGAATTTACACTTAACTATTGAGAGGTATGTAATTATGCCATTTTGTTAACTGTTTTCTGGTTGTTTTTGTAGTTCCTCTCTATTCCTTCCTTCTTCTCTCTCTTCCTGTGATTTTTTTAAGTATATTTATTTATTTTGAGAGAGAGCATGCACACATGTGCATCATGCTGTCAGTGCAGAGCCCAGCATGGGGCTCAATCTCACCAAGTGTGAGATCATGACCTGAGCCAAAATCAAGAGTCGAATGCTTAACCAACTGAGCCACCCAGACACCCCTGTTCCACTGTGATTTGATGGTACTCTTCAGGGTTATAGTTAGATTTCTTTCTCATTTTCTTTAGTGTATTTACAATAAGTTTTTCCTTATGATTACCATGAGGTTCATGTATAACATACTATGTATATAACAGTTGGTTTTCATAGGAGCTTAAATTTGAACATACTCCAGAATTTTACATTTTTATTCACCCCCCATGTTTTATATTCTTAATGTCACATTTTACATCGTTTTATTTTATGTATCCCTTAACTAATTATTGTAGTTTTAGTTACTTTTACTACTATTGTCTTTTAACCTTCATAATTCCTTTATAAGTTATTCCACTATCTTTACTATATATTTACCTTTTCCATTCCAACCCTTTTGTATGTTTTCTTGTTACTAACTAGTGTCATCTCTTTTCGGTTTAAAGAAGTCTCTAACATTTCTTGTAAGTCCAGTTAATGGTGATGTACACCTTTAGTTTTGCTTATCTGGAAAACGCATCAGATCTCCTCTTTAATTCTAAATGATAACTTTGCCAGTTAAAGAATTCTTGATTGGAAGTTTTTTCCTTGTAGCACTTTTCATATGTCATCCCACTCCTTGCTGGTCTGCAAAGTTTCTGCTAAAAAAAATCTGCTGATAGCATTATGGAATTTCCTTTGTACACAACAAGTTGTTTCTCTCTTGCTGCTTTTAAGACTCTATTTAACTTTTACAATTCTTATTATTAATGTATCTTGGTGTAGATCTTTTTGGATTCATCCTATTTGGAACTTTGTGGGCTTCCAGAACTTGAATGTCTGTCTCCTTCCCCAGATTAGAGAAGTTTTCAGCCATTATTTCTTAAAGTAAGTTTTGTGGCACTATCTCTCTCTCTTTTCCTTCTGGGATCCCTGTAATGTAAATGTTAT
Source organism: Panthera leo (assembly GCF_018350215.1). NCBI lineage: Eukaryota > Metazoa > Chordata > Mammalia > Carnivora > Felidae > Panthera > Panthera leo. Next base: position 143,431,414 of record NC_056682.1, read on the forward strand.
TCCTCCAGATATTGTCCCAAAAGCCCCTAAGGTATCTTCACTATTTTTAAAACTCTTTTTTCTCTTTGTTGCTCTGTGTGGATGAGTGCCATTGCTCTGTCTTCTAGCTCACTGATATGTTCTGCTTCACTACAATCTGCTGTTGAACCCCTCTAGTAAATTTTTCAGTTATTGTATTCTTCAGCCCTGTAAGTTGTTTGTTAATTTCTTACATTTTCTCTTTGTTGAAGCTCTCACTGTGTTCACCCATTCTTATCCAAGTTTAGAGCATATTAATGACTGTTACTTTGAACTGTTTATTAGGCAGATTTATTACCTGTTTCATTAAGGTCTTTTTCCGAAGTTCTGTCTTATTCTTTCACATTTGGATATTCCTCCATTTCCTCATTTTGCCTGTCTTTGTGTTTTGTATTAGGCAAATCAGCTAACTCTCCCAGCCCTGAAGTAGTTTTGTGTAGGAGATATCCCATGAAACTCAGAAGTGGTATATCCTCTGGCCACCTGTGCCAAGCACTGTAGGGACACCCCCTGTGGGAACTGTGCACACCCACCTACCTTGGTGGGGCGACAACATGAGGGTGGCTGGAGCTCTCACTGGTCTGGCTGTGATGCAAGGCTGCAGTGCGGGTTGTACCCTCCTGGACCCACAGGCTAGAGAAAGAGTTCCAAATGGCAACCACTAGGGCTAGCACCAGCATATTAGAATAAGACTGCAAAAATGGCACCTATAAGTGCCTCCATGTCAGCAGAATCCCAACAAGTTCCTGCATCTCAGGCAGACACCTTAAGATTAATTAAGTAGATGTTCTTCACTTATAATCTAGGTGCTTTCCAAACTGGTGTTTTAGCACGGGGTCAAAGGATGAGTGAATCTATGTACAAGCTATTTAAGAGTAAATTCTCTATTCCCTAAAGTTCTGTGGTTTTCCTGAACATAATCCATGTTGATTTTCAAAGCCAGGCATATTGAGGATTCATCTCTCTTATGAAAGCTACAGTGCCTGATATGCAGCACAGATCCTTGATTCTCAAGGAAAAGTTCCATATTTTTCTGATCCTTCCTGGTTGTGGATTGCCTATGGTCTGTTTTCTCTTTTCTTTTCTTTTCTTTCTTTTTTTTTTTTTTTTTTTTTGAGAGGTTGTGTCTCTGCCTCTCATACCTGTTTCAATGCTGACCTTTTATCCTTTGTTGTAGAGATTCTGTTCCTCTGGTTTTTAGGTCTTATTTTAGAGGAAATTATTCCATATGTAGTTGTAAATCTGTTGTGTCTATGAGAGGAAGTGAGTTCAGGATCCTCCTATATGGCCATCTTGAACTCATCTCTTTATAAATTAGTCTTAAACCATACATACAGGGGTGGGAAGACAAACAGGGTAAGGGGAAATCTGTGCACATGCATAGGCGCACAGTGAAAGCCAGTATGATGCAATGAATTTCCAGATCCAAAACGCCTCAGTTTAAACCCCAACATAGACATTTTCTAGCTATGTGACCTGTTTTTTTATTTTTAAAAAAAAATTTTTTTTTCAACGTTTTTTATTTATTTTTGGGACAGAGAGAGACAGAGCATGAATGGGGGAGGGGCAGAGAGAGAGGGAGACACAGAATCAGAAACAGGCTCCAGGCTCCGAGCCATCAGCCCAGAGCCTGACGCGGAGCTCGAACTCACAGACCGCGAGATCGTGATCTGGCTGAAGTCGGACGCTTAACCGACTGCGCCACCCAGGCGCCCCAATGACCTTTTTTTTTAATATATGAGATTTATTGTCAAATTGGTTTGACACTCATACAACACTCAGTGCTCATCCCAAAAGATGTCCTCTTCAATACCCATCACCCACCCTCCCCCCTCCCACCCCCCATCAACCTTCAGTTCATTCTCAGTTTTTAAGACTCTCTTATGCTTTGGCTCTCTCCCACTCTAACCTCGTTTTTTTTTTTTTTCCCTTCCCCTCCCCCATGGGTTTCTGTTAAGTTTCTCAGGATCCACATAAGAGTGAAAACATATGGTATCTGTCTTTCTCTGTATGGCTTATTTCACTTAGCATCACACTCTCCAGTTCCATCCACGTTGCTACACAGGGCCATATTTCATTCTTTCTCATTGCCACGTAGTACTCCATTGTGCATATAAACCACAATTTCTTTATTCCATTCATCAGTTGATGGACATTTAGGCTCTTTCCACAATTTGGCTATTGTTGAGAGTGCTGCTATAAACATTGGGGTACAAGTGCCCCTATGCATCAGCACTCCTGTATCCCTTGGGTAAATTCCTAGCAGTGCTACTGCCGGGTCATAGGGTAGGTCTATTTTTAATTTTCTGAGGAACCTCCACACTGTTTTCCAGAGCGGCTGCACCAGTTTGCATTCCCACCAACAGTGAAAGAGGGTTCCCATTTATCCACATCCTCTCCAGCATCTTTAGTCTCCTGATTTGTTCATTTTGGCCACTCTGGTATAAGGTGGTATCTGAGTGTGGTTTTGATTTGTATTTCCCTGATGAGGAGCGACATTGAGCATCTTTTCATGTGCCTGTTTGCCATCCAGATGTCTTCTTTAGAAAAGTGTCTATTCATGTTTTCTGCCCATTTCTTCACTGGGTTATTTGTTTTTCAGGTGTGGAGTTTGGTGAACTCTTTATGGATTTTGGATACTAGCCCTTTGTCCGATGTGTCATTTGCAAATATATTTTCCCATTCAGTTGGTTGCCTTTTAGTTTTGTTGGTTATTTCCTTTGCTGTTCAGAAGCTTTTTATCTTCATGAGGTCCCAATAGTTCATTTTTGATTTTAATTCCCTTGCCTTTGGGGATGTGTCAAGTAAGAAATTGCTACGGCTGAGGTCAGACAGGTCTTTTCCTGCTTTCTCCTCTAGGGTTTTGATGGTTTCCTGTCTCACATTCAGGTCCTTTATCCATTTTGAGTTTATTTTTGTGAATGGTGTGAGAAAGTGGTCTAGTTTCAACCTTCTGCATGTTGCTATCCAGCACCATTTGTTAAAGAAACTGTCTTTTTTCCATTGGATATTCTTTCCTGCTTTGTCTAAGATTAGTTGGCCATACTTTCGTGGGTCTAGTTCTGGGGTTTCTATTCTATTCCATTGGTCTATGTGTCTGTTTTTGTGCCAATACCATGCTGTCTTGATGATTACAGCTTTGTAGTAGAGGCTAAAGTCTGGGATTGTGATGCCTCCTGCTTTGGTCTTCTTCTTCAAAATTACTTTGGTTATTCGGGGCCTTTTGTGGTTCCATACGAATTTTAGGATTGCTTGTTCTAGCTTCAAGAAGAATGCTGGTGCAATTTTGATTGGGATTGCATCGAATGTGTAGATAGCTTTGGGTAGTATTGACATTTTGACAATATTTATTCTTCCAATCCATGAGCACGGAATGTTTTTCCATTTCTTTATATCTTCTTCAATTTCCTTCATAAGCTTTCTATAGTTTTCAGCATACAGACCTTTTACATCTTTGGTTAGATTTATTCCTAGGTATTTTATGCCTTTTGGTGCAATTGTGAATGGGATCAGTTCTTTGTCTTTCTGTTGCTTCATTGTTAGTGTATGATAATGCAACTGATTTTTGTACATTGATTTTGTATCCTGCAACTTTGCTGAATTCATGTATCAGTTCTAGCAGACTTTTGGTGGAGTCTATCGGATTTTCCATGTATAATATCATGTCATCTGCAAAAAGTGAAATCTTCACTTCATCTTTGCCAATTTTGATGCCTTTGATTTCCTTTTGTTGTCTGATTGCTGATGCTAGAACTTCCAACATTATGTTAAACAACAGCGGTGAAAGTGGACATCCCTGTCATGTTCCTGATCTCAGGGAAAAAGCTCTCAGTTTTTCCCCATTGAGGATGATATTAGCTGTGGGCTTTTCATAAATGGCTTTTATGATGTTTAAGTATGTTCCTTCTATCCCGACTTTCTCAAGGGTTTTTATTAAGAAAGGATGCTGAATTTTGTCAAATGCTTTTTCTGCATCGATTGACAGGATCATATGGTTCTTATCTTTTCTTTTATTAAGGTGATGTATCACGTTGATTGATTTGCAAATGCTGAACCAGCCCTGCATCCCAGGAATAAATCCCGCTTGGTCATGGTGAATAATTCTTTTTACATGCTGTTGAATTCGATTTGCTAGTATCTTATTGAGAATTTTTGCATCTATATTCATCAGGGATATTGGCCTGTAGTTCTCTTTTTTTACTGGGACTCTGTCTGGTTTAGGAATCAAAGTAATACTGGCTTCATAGAACGAGTCTGGAAGTTTTCCTTCCCTTTCTATTTTTCGGAATAGCTTGAGAAGGATAGGCATTATCTCTGCTTTAAACGTCTGGTAGAACTCCCCTGGGAAGCCATCTGGCCCTGGACTCTTATTTGTTGGGAGATTTTTGATGATTGATTCCATTTCTTTGCTGGTTATGGGTCTGTTCAAGCTTTCTATTTCCTCCTGATTGAGTTTTGGAAGTGTGTGGGTGTTTCGGAATTTGCCCATTTCTTCCAGGTTTTCCAGTTTGTTGGCATATAATTTTTCATAGTATTCCCTGATAATTGCTTGTATTTCTGAGGGATTGGTTGTAATAATTCCATTTCCATTCATGATTTTATCTATTTGGGTCATCTCCCTTTTCTTTTTGAGAAGCCTGGCTAGAGGTTTATCAATCTTGTTTATTTTTTCAAAAAACCAACTCTTGGTTTCATTGATCTGCTCTACAGTTCTTTTAGACTCTATATTGTTTATTTCTGCTCTGATCTTTATTATTTCTCTTCTTCTGCTGGGTTTAGGCTGTCTTTGCTCTTCTGCTTCTATTTCCTTTAGGTGTGCTGTTAGATTTTGTGTTTGGGATTTTTCTTGTTTCTTGAGATAGGCCTGGATTGCAATGTATTTTCCTCTCAGGACTGCCTTCACTGCGTCCCAAAGCGTTTGGATTGTTGTATTTTCATTTTCGTTTGTTTCCATATATTTTTTAATTTCTTCTCTAATTGCCTGGTTGACCCATTCATTCTTTAGTAGGGTGTTCTTTAACCTCCATGCTTTGGAGGTTTTCCAGACTTTTTCCTGTGGTTGATTTCAAGCTTCATAGCATTGTGGTCTGAAAGTGTGCATGGTATGATCTCAATTCTTGTATACTTATGAAGGGCTGTTTTATGACCCAGTATGTGATCTATCTTGGAGAAGGTTCCATGTGCACTCGAGAAGAAAGTATATTCTGTTGCTTTGGGATGCAGAGTTCTAATATATCTGTCAAGTCTATCTGATCCAATGTATCATTCACGGCCCTTGTTTCTTTATTGACCATGTGTCTAGATGATCTATCCATTGTTGTAAGTGAAGTATTAAAGTCCCCTGCAATTACCACATTCTTATCAGTAAGGTTGCTTATGTTTGTAATTGTTTTATATATTTGGGGGCTCCCGTATTCAGTGCATAAACATTTATAATTGTTAGCTCTTCCTGATGGATAAACCCTGTAATTATTATATAATGCCCTTCTTCATCTCTTGTTACAGCCTTCAATTTAAAGTCTAGTTTATTTGATGTAAGTATGGCTACTCCAGCTTTCTTTTGACTTCTAGTAGCATGATAAATAGTTCTCCATCCCCTCAACTTTCAATCTGAAGGTGTCCTCAGGTCTAAAATGAGTCTCTTGTAGACAGCAAATAGATGGGTCTTGTTTTTTTCTCCATTCTGATACCCTATGTCTTTTGGTTGGCGCATTTAGTCCATTTACGTTCAGTGTTATTAAAGAAAGATATGGGTTTAGAGTCATTGTGACGTCTGTAGGTTTCATGCTTGTAGTGATGTCTCTGGTACTTTGTCTCATAGGATCCCCCTTAGGATCTCTTGTAGGGCTGGTTTAGTGATGATGAATTCCTTCAGTTTTTATTTGTTTGGGAAGACTTTTATCTCTCCTTCTGTTCTAAATGACAGACTTGCTGGATAGAGGATTCTCGGCTGCATATTTTTTTCTGTTCAGCACATTGATGATTTCCTGCCATCCCTTTCTGGCCTGCCAAGTTTCAGTAGAGAGATCCGTCACGAGTCTTATTCGTCTCCCTTTATATGTTAGAGCACGTTTATCCCTACCTGCTTTCAGAATTTTCTCTTTATCCTTGTATTTTGCCAGTTTCACTATGATATGTCATGCAGAAGATCGATTCAAGTTATGTCTGAAGGGAATTCTCTGTGCCTCTTGGATTTCAATGCCTTTTTCCTTCCCCAGATCAGGGAAGTTCTCAGCTATTATTTCTTCAAGCACACCTTCAGCACCTTTCCCTCTCTTGTTCCTCCTCTGGAATACCAATTATGCGTAGATTATTTCTCTTTAGTGCATCACTTAGTTCTCTAATTTTCCCCTCACACTCCTGGATTTTTTTATCTTTTTCTCAGCTTCTTCTTTTTCCATAATTGTATCTTCTAGTTCACCTATTCTCTCCTCTGCCTCTTCAATCCAAGCTGTGGTCATCTCCATTTTATTTTGCAGCTCATTAATAGCATTTTTTAGCTCCTCCTGGCTGTTACTTAGTCCCTCGATCTCTGTAGCAATAGATGCTCTGCTGTCATTTATACTGTTTTCAAGCCCAGATATTAATTTTATGACTATTATCCTAAATTCACTTTCTGTTATATTGTTTAAATCGTTTTTGATCAGTTCGTGAGCTGTTGCTATATCCTGGAGATTCTTTTGAGGGGAATTCTTCCGTTTTGTCATTTTGGATAGTCCCTGGAGTGGTGCGGAACTGCAGGGCTCTTCCTCTGTGCTGTCTGGAGTAACCTGCGCTGGTGGGCGGGGCCACAGTCAGACCTGATGTCTGCCCCAGCCCACCGCTGGGACCACACTCAGACTGGTGTGTACCTTCTCTTCCCCTCTCCTAGGGGTGGGATTCACTGTGGGGTGGCGTGGCCCGTCTGGGCTACTTGAACACTGCCAGGCTTGTGGTGCTGGGGATCTGGCGTATTAGCTGGGGTGGATTGACAAGGTGCACAGGGGCAGGAGGAGCAGGCTCAGCTTGCTTTTCCTTCAGAGATCCACTTTGGGAGGGGCCCTGTGGCACCAGGAGGGAGTCAGACCTGTCGCTGGAGGGATGGATCCGCAGAAGCACAACGATGGGTGTTTGCTCGGTGCAAGCAAGTTCCCTGGCAGGAACTGGTTCCCTTTGGGATTTTGGCTGAGGGATGGGCGAGGGAGATGGCGCTGGCGAGCGCCTTTGTTCCCCGCCAAGCTGAACTCTGTCGTCCATCCGGGGCTCAACAACTCTCCCTCCGGGGCTCAACAACTCTCCCTCCCGTTGTCCTCCAGCCCTCCCGCTCTCCGAGCAGAGCTGTTAACTTATAACCTTACAGATGTTAAATCCTGCTTGCTGTCAGAACACACTCCGTCCAGCCCCTCTGCCTTTGCAAGTCATACTCGGGGGCTCTGCTTTGCCGGCCGGCTGCCCCTCTGCCCCGGCTCCCTCCCGCCAGTCTGTGTATCATGCACCCCTCACCGCCCTTCCTACCCTCTTCCGTGGGCCTCTCGTCTTCGCTTGGCTCCGGAGACTCCATTCTGCTAGTCTTCTGGTGGTTTTCTGGGTTATTTAGGCAGGTGTGGGTGGAATCTAAGTGATCAGCAGGACGTGGTGAGCCCAGCGTCCTCCTACGCCGCCATCTTCCCTTCCTCTTGAATCGTTATGTGACCTCTTAATAACCACATAACACTGGGCTTGTTTTTTACTTCTCTGTGTTGAGTTTTTTTTTTTTTTTAATGTTTATTTTTGATAGAGACACACAGTGCGAGGAGACGGGCAGAGAGAGACAGAGACACAGAAACTGAAGCAGGTTCCAGGCTCTGAGCTGTCAGCGCAGAGCCCGATGCAGGACTTGAACCCACAAACTGAAATCATGACCTGAGCAGAAGTCAGACAGCTAAGTGAGCCACTCAGGTGCCCCTCTCTGTATCCAGTTTGCTTATCTGCCAACTGGGCATAATAATAGCTCCCCTCCCAAGGTTGTTGAGAGGAATCAAAGAGTAAACAGATGCATAGTCTGGTACATAGTAGGCACTATGTAAGTATTAGGTACTATTTTTAACTTCTGAGTTAATTTTAGACTTTTACAAAGTTGAAAAAATAGTACAGTGTATCCTTATCTCCCTCACTCTTCTTCTCCCACTGTTAACATCTTACGTCACCTCAGTACAGTTATCAGGAAAAGAAAATGAACATTGGTGACTAAACTACACACTTTACTGAAGAAATAATTTCACCGATTTTTCCACCAATGTCCTTTCTGCTAGGATCCTATCCAAGACCCACACTGTATTTCATTATTTCTTCTTAATCTGCCCCAGTCTGTGGCAGTTCTTCCTGGCTGACACAAACTTAACAAAATGATTACAATGAGTATTACTAGTAATAAAACATATTAACATTATGAATTCCTTTATATGATACACTGAGAAACACATAACCACATTTTCCAGTTTTCTTACCAAAAAATGCATAACCTCATTGACATAAAAATAAGCCAAAATTGTGAAACATTCTATAAAATAACTGATCAGTATTACTCAAAAGTGTCACTATTATTTTTGATTTGATAAAAATTAAGAGTAAATTATCATGTTAATGAATATCTATAAACCATGAAAACTTCCCAAAGTTTGACTACATTTTCTTTAATTCTAATTTACATGTAGTTCTCCACTTATCAGTGGAACTTAATTCAAAAATTCATTTGAAGACCCATTATTTTTTTTTATGTTTATTCAGAGAGAGCGCGTGCACATGAACAGGGAAGGGACAGAGACAGAGGGAAAGAGAGAATCGCAAGCAAGCTCCAGGCTGTCAGCACAGAGCCCGATGAGGAGCTCAATCCCACGACCATGAGAGCATGACCTGACCAAAATCAAGAGTCAGGTGCTCAACCGTCTGAGCCATCCAAGCACCCTGAAGACTCATTATTTTCGATCAAGATGATTTTTTTTCCCCCACAACAGGGTCTATATTTCAAGTCAAGAGGTAATTCTATTTTAGCAGGCTTATGAAGTAACTCTACTTTAGCAGACTAGCCTAGAAATCCAACTAATCTAATATGTATTATTTTTCTAGGGAGAAATATACTACAGGTCTCAAAATGTCAGGAATACATTTCTGTCTTATTCACTCTGTCCCCAACCTGATGGGCAACAGGAACTCTGTCTCTTTCCTGGTCTATCTAAATACATTCAACATTTCATTATTCAGCTGCTGTTAAGTAATAATACTTGTTGTTAGCAATTCCCAGGACTGCTCTCCACTTACTCTAAAACTGCCTCTTTTCCATAACTCTTGGATTCCTCGCCATTTGAACCCTATTTCCGAACCCTCAATTTTGGCAATATGTTCAGAGCCTCTCACATCCTGAGAGGCTCTCACATCCTGAGAGGCTCTGAACATATTGCCAAAATTGAGGGTTAGGAAACAGGGCTCAAATGGCGAAGAATGGCCTACTGCACTGACATTAGCTACTTACTACCTAAGACCAGAGTTTCTGTCCATCTCAGCTAATTGTTAAAAGAACATAGGCTTCTTTCCTTTTTCTCTATACTTGGAGTAAGTATCAGTTGTACTTAAGTTTTCTAAGGGTCACTACTACTACCCATGATGGAGAAATAGAGGATAAACATTACTAACAAAGGGGAAATTTTAAGAAGCCTCACAGCGTAAATTAAATGGAGCTCTAGACATTCTCAAGCTTTCTTAGCTGCTTTCTCACCAGGACTCTCAGATTCCATTTATTCAAAACTGTTCCATACTTAGTTTTCTACTTCAATCTTCTTTGGAGTTTTCTATTTTCAAAGGTGGCCTGTATCTAGGAGTTACAAAGTCAGACCTTTGAGATTGCCTTTCACTCCCCTCTTCCATCACAGAAGAAGGGAACGTGAGTGTGCTTTATCATTGCTGTTGTCTCAACTCTGCAACTTTAGTACTAAAGTGTTACTAAATGTGTTAAATTTTTGAAGGAGGGTTACATAATCTCTTGAAGCCTCATTTTCTTCTTTAAAAAGCAAGTGGTAGTACCCTTTCTTGCAGGATTATTGTGAGCACTAGTGAGACACTATGTACAATACATAGCATATGGCAGGCATCCAACAAATGACAGCAGTTTTGGTCTGTATCGCCAATCCTGTTACCATTATTCAGCCCATAACTGCTACAGATGCAAGGTGAAAGGCAGAACTAGAGCTGATGAGTGAGCCATGCTTCCCTAACCACACCTCTGAGCGCTCACCTACCCCCACATTAAAAATAAGAATAGGGCAGTTAGGAAACATAGAAAGTAAGGTAGGATAGGTATGTTTCTAAGATGGAACCTTTCAAGAAGTGAGGAAAATCTTAGAAATGAGAATAAAGTTTTGTTGGCTTTTTATAAAAAAGGAAAATGGCATTCAGTATAATATACAAAATAAAAATAATACACAGCCCATCTAAATATTTAAGAATTGTTTTCTTAAACAATTGTTTCCTTTCCAAAACAAAGTCATTTATTCTAAGTATCAAGATAATCTAAGAAATATTTGTAACAAAAATACCCTTCCAGTCTTTCTATTTTTATAGTCTTGTCTATATCTATTTAAAACATTACACTGACTAACCTTCAGCTGCAACTGGCAAGCCACATGTACCAAAATGCTCCTTATAAATGGCTATTTTACTTATCTTACTAAAAAATATATGCAGTACAAATAAATCCAATGCAGCTTCATACCTTACACACATAGCTCCTCTAACATGCACATGCGGGACTCATCTCTCCAGGAACAATCCTCTTGTGCAATACTCTTTTTCCAACCAGCCCTGAAATAATACCAGCCAGATCTATTTTCTTCTCTTTTCCAACTTTTCTGAAGAGCAATGGAAATAAACTAATGATAAGTAAAGCTACTGCACAATTTTCCCTTACTGAATGAAACTTTTCAGTTAGTTGTTTGTAGTTGTTCATTGCTAATCTCTCACATGTTTCTATCCCTTAACAATAGGGCATGTTGTTTCCCAACTTGGAAAATTAACATGAACATCCACATTGACCTGGCAGTTGTAGACTGCAGTCATTTTCCAGGCGGCCAGTTGAAGGCCACGCACAAAGCTGCCTTTGTTGTGAGAAAAATAATTTCTCTGAAGTTTATGGTGATATTGAAGTTGCTCTGTACAACCCACTGCTCCCGGCCCAATACACGCTACTGGCAGCCTTCTGTGAGGAGTACAGAAGACATGGGAAAGAGGGTTAATCTATTTAATGATATAATAGAACTTGATTGTCTCTTCTTCTGGGTTCTAAATTTTAATATTTGAGGTTTTTAAATTTTATCTTAATTTTAAAGGGAAGTAATTCATTGTAAACCCCTATTCTTTTTTTCCTTCTGAATTACTGAAAAAACAAATCAAGTAGTTTCTTTGACACTTGTTAATTATAACCTACTAAAATAACTTGGCAGTAAACCTGGCAAAAATTAACATGCCAAGGCAAGTAAATTTGGCCCTAAAAAACACAAACAATATTTATATGCTATGCTTTGCCAGATTTTAAAAGGCAAATAATGATTGTTATTTGATAACTCTCATTCCAAGAAGGTAAACATTAGCCTTCCTTTCTGACAAGGAATGGTAGATCAAAATCTTAATTGACTAATTTCCAAAAAAATGAAAAAGCTGTAGTTCAATAAATCACCTGTAGCTTAGCTATTCCTGGAAACCCTCTCCTTTGCAATAAATTTAATTAAGACAATGGAAAACCACCATTCAACTCCAGGAACAAGATACAATAGATAGCCTGTATCTGATGATGAACAAGCATAGTTAAGAAGCAAAGGAAACTGAACTGTAACTATTTTTCAAATCTTCAATCACTGGAAACTCAAAGCTTATTTTTTCTCTTTGTGTTTATCTTTCAGATGTCTTTCCTTTAAAACCAGAACTTTGGTTGAGTTCAGTAATCTTTCATACAAGGTGTGCCAAGATTCTGATTCCATTATTTCTGGCATTCTGAGAAGGAAAAGAAAGATAAATGGCTAGCAGTGGCTCTCTCAAGCATGGGAAGGTCAGTATGGTTATTATGGCTACGGAAGGAATAACACAGAGACAAAGGGTTTACTAAATGAAATGAGAAACACATTTGATGGAATGAACAGCAGGCTGGAAGAAGCGCAGGAATGAATTAGTGACCTAGAAAACAGAGTAATGGAAAGTAATCAAGCTGAACAAAAGAGGAGAAAGACATCTACAAAGTGGAACAGACTTAGGCAACTCAGTGATTCCATCAAATGTATAACATTTGATGGATAAAATAAAATAACATTCTTCCAAAAGAAGGGTAAAAGGGGCAGAAAAATTTATTTTAAGAAATTATTAGCTTCACTAATCTGGGAGAAGGAAACTAATATCCAGAGCCAGGAGGCACCAAGAACCCACAACAAAATCAACAAAAGCAGATCCACACCAAGATATATTGTAATTAAAATGGCAGAATGTTGAAAAATTAAGCATCAAGACCAAAGAAAACAATTACATACAAGGGAAATCTCCTAACTCTATCAGTGATTTTTCAGCATAAAGCTGGCAAGCCTAACATGAGTGCTGAATGGGAAAAAATCTACAGCCAAAAATACACTATCTAGCCAGGCTATCATTCACAATAGAAGGAGAGATAAAGAGTTTTCCAGAAAAACAAAAATGAAAGGAGTTCATGGACTACTAAACTAGACCTGAAAGAAATATTAAAGAGGACTCTGAGTGGAAAGACCAAAATGACAGTATGAAAATAAGAAACACAAAAGCAGCAAAAATGAATATTTTTATTAAAAAAATCAGTCAAGGAACTCACAAAATTAAAAGATGTAAAATATGACACCATATACCTAAAACATGGGGATAAAGGGACTAAAAATTGGTTTCAAACTTAAAAGATCATCAACATAATATAGATAGCTATGTGCACAAAAGATTACATACAACCATAATGGTAACAATAAATCAAAATCCAGTAATAGACATGAAAAGAATAAATAAAAAGAAATGCAAATGTAACACTGAAGAAAGCCAGCAAACCATGACAGAAAGAGAAGAAAGGACTGACAGAGTAGGCAGTCAGTTAGACATGAGCTGGAGGCAAAGGCAGTAAATAACAGGTGACACATTAGAAGCCTCAAGGAATTTCTGGGTTTTCTTATTCTATTCCATTGGTCTATGCGTCTGTTTTCGTGCCAATACCATACTGTATTGATGATTACAGATTTGTAATACAGGCTAAATTCTGGGATTGTGATGCCTCTAGCATTGGCTGTCTTTTTCAACATTACTTTGGCTTTTTGGGGTCTTTTGTGGTTCCATACAAATTTTAGGATTCTTTGTTCTAACTCTGAGAAGAATACTGGTGCTATTTTGATTGGGATTGCACTGAATGTGTAGATTGCTTTGGGTAGTATCGACATTTTAACGGTATTTGTTTTTCCAGTCCATGAGCAAGGAATGCTTTTCCATTTCTTTGTGTCTTCTTCAATTTCTTTTATAACCTTTCTATAGTTTTCAGTGTTGTTTTCTTTTACCTCTTTGGTTAGGTTTATTCCTAGGTATACTATGGTTCTTGGTGCAATTGTAAATGGAATCAATTCCTTGATATCTTTCTGTTGCTTCATTATTGGTGTATAGCAATGCAACCAATTTCTGTACACTGATTTTATGTCCTGCGACTCTGCCAAATTCATGTATCAGTTCTAGCAGTTTTTTGGTGGAGTCTTTCTGGTTTTCCATGTATAGTATCAACCTTGCCATTTGCAACAATGTGGATGGAAATGGAGGGTATTAATGCTAAGTGAAATAAGTCAGAGAAAGATACCATATGATTTCACTCATGTGTGGTATTTGAGAAACTTAACAGAAAACCATAGGGGAAGGGAAGGAAAAATAAGATACAAACAGAGAGGGAGGGAAACCATAAGAGACTCTTAAATACAGATAACTGAAGGTTTATTAGGGTGGAGAGTTGGGGGGTGGGGAAAATAGGTGATGGGCATTGAGGAGGGCACTTATTGGGATGAGCACTGGGTGTTGTATGTAAGTGACGAATCCAGTAAATCTACTCCTGAAGCCAAGACTAATGGAATGAAAACAAAATAGTTTTTATTATCAGATATTATATACCACCTTACTAAAAACCGCTAAACTGTATACTTTAAAAAGGTAAATTTTGGGAGATCTAAATTATATCTCAATAAAAATTAGACTGTGAAAATAATAAAGATTAAATTTAAAAATTTTTAATTTTTAAAAGAATTTTGTATGTGGAATATATGTAAATAAGTATGTGATTTCAGGATAAAATGTAAATGATAATTCTCAAAAAAGAAGCTCAATAATAAAAAATAATCACCTGAAAACACTAAACTATCTATATATCCCAGATTATGTAACAAAATTAGGTTATATTCTCATCTTACAAAAGGAGGAACTATAAGCTACTATTTACAGTTGATGTAAATAGAAAAGGTAACAAAAATTTTAAAGATTACTAGCAAAATGTAAAACAATGTATTCTTTTCAAGTCACATAAAAAAAAACGTTAAAGAAAAGAAATTTAAATTGAGAAGGCAATCTGTGAATGCAAACCGCTGCCGTGCCTATGGAAAAAATAAGAGATTCCTCAAAATTTTAAAATAGAACTACCATACGATCCAATAATCACACTACTGGGTATTTAACCGAAGAATACAAAAACACTAATTCAAAAGGATATATGCAACCTTATTTATAATAGTCACAGAAACAGCCCTAGTGTCCATCCAGAGATGAATGGATAAAGGTGACACACACACACACACACAAAATATTACTCAGCCATAAAAAAGAATGAAATCTTAATCTTGCCATTTGCAACAACATGGATGGATCTAAAAAGTGTAATACTAAGTGAAATAAGTCACCCAGAGAAGACAAATACCATATGATCTCACTTTTATATGGAATTTACGAAAAACAATGAAAAAAAAGACACAAACCAAAAAACCGACCCTTAACTATAGAGAACAAGCTGACAGTTACCAGAGAGGAGGTGAGTGGGGGGAATGAGTGAAATAGGTGAAGAAGCTTAAGAATTCATCTATCATGAGGAACACTGAGTAAAAGTACGTAATTTTTTAATCACTATATTGTACACCAGAAACTAATAGAACACTATTAACTGTACTGTAACTTAGAAAAAAGAAAACAAAAAATAGCAGGAAAGCATTTTTAAAAGTTTACAGACAACCAGTTATCCACTAAATAATTAAATTCACCCATTAAAAGTCCTTTAGGTATGACATTTTAAAGTATCTGCATATGATCCATTTATTCTTTTTTTAGTATTTATTTTTGAGAGACAGAGAGAGAGACAGAGAGTGAGCAGGGGAGGGGTAGAGAGGGGAGACACAGAATCTGAAGCAGGCTCCAGGCTCTGAGCTGTCAGCACAGAGTGCAACACAGGGCTCGAACTCACAAGCCGTGAGATCATGACCTGAGCCAAAGCTGGACGCTTAACTGACTGAGCCACCCAGGCACCCCAGCATATATGACCCACTTAAAACAAAAAGCTCTAGAAAGCTTAAGTGGAAAAGGTAAAGATACATAAGAAAAGACGGTCATTTTTTTTTTTAAATCAACAAGTCCCACAACTTTATACAGTAAATAACAGTGCTAAAATATATATAAAGTAAAAACTGTTAAATGTGCAAAAAGAAATGGATATAAATTCAGAAGTACAGGGACACTTGTTTAAATGTGCAATTATAGTCAGCATATAAATAAGGTTAAATAAATGTCATTTGATGTCAAATAAGGTACCCCTTACAGGTGAGAATCTGGACCTAAAAGCAAAAGTAAAGTGATAAAAAAATAAAAATAAAAATGTTCTTTTATACAGTTATGTGAAGAAGGGAGGATGAATAGACTGAAAATAGGAAGACAATCTTCCTGAATGGCAATCAGAATTCATTGTTCGTTGTTAGTTCCATAATGAAATACATTTCTAGGAAATGCTACTTTGAGAAGGCTAGTTCCCATCTGGGTGCCCCTATTCTATATTTATATAGCTCTTTACTCTTTAAAAAGTGCTTTCACATTCCTATTACTTGCAGCACTGTAACATATAGGAAAGGACAGTGATATTTAGAAAATAACAAAACAGAAACTCATGGAAGCAAAAAAGCACCATGACTCAAGGAGGGGAATTCCTGTTGCCCTAAGAGGAATGCACGTGTATAAAAATGCCCTACATATGCTGATAAAGAACTGCCTTTCATGTTCAGCATTTCTATTCCCTCCAAGAAGAGTACTAATGCTGAAGCAGCAGCAACAGCAGTGAAAGACAAACATGAGTGTGAAGGGCATGGTTATAGTCTTGGCTGTGATATTCTGTGCTACAATTGTTCAAGGTATATGCTACTTTTTATTTCTTAACCTATAAATTTTTTTTCTAGTGCTTCAAATGTCTTTTCTTCCATCTTTTCCTAAAAGATTCAATTTTTATTTAACCTCATACATTAGAAGTTACTACTGCTTTGGCAGAAAATGTTTGAAGTATGTAAGGCACTAGAGATGATTATTGAAACTAGAAATGATATACTTCATGGAATTTTTGATTTGGCTACAATATCTGCCAAGAGCCTTAAGCAATAATCTTAAATGTCTGTTAAGATTTATATGAAGTAATGTTATTAGCTTACTGGAAAAATTCTTGAGCCTAAAAGCAAGAGGCAAATAAGCTTAACCTCCAATAAACCTTCATGTTTCCCTTTATTCTTTAATGTGGTTTGTTCACAAATTTAAAGAGAAAAATTAACACCTGACTTTAGTTCCTTTCCCAGTGACAGCAGTGTCAAGTGCTATTTGACAAATTGCTATCTTTATCCTTAATGAAAACCCTGCTTATGTTTTTCACCAGGATTATAAACTACAGAGATCTGCTGCAATCAGATGTATTAGTAACTGATGCTATGATCTGTTCTAGGTTTCCCCATGTTCAAAGGGGGACGCTGTCTTTGCATAGGCCCTGGAGTAAAAGGAGTGAAAGTGGCAGATATTGAGAAAGCCACCATAATTTACCCAAGTAACAACTGTAACAAAATAGAAGTGATGTAAGTAATGAACTCGCTAAAGATGACAGTGGTAGAAGCTTTTTTGTTTTGTGTTTTTGTTTTACTTATGTTTTTCCATCCAAAATTTAAGACTGTTTTGGATCTTCCTTAACAGTATCACCTTGAAAGCACATAAAGGACAAAGATGCCTAAATCCCAAATCGAAGCAAGCAAACATTATAATCAAGGTAGGGTACCAGATTACTTCCATTTTATAACTGGTTTTATCCACGACAGATCTTTTGAAAAAACAGCTGCAAATAGGATTCTGCTATGATTTTATGTGAAGCATTTTGATAAGAGGTCTTTGGTTATGACTAGTTTTCCTCTCCTGCCATATATTTTACATGTCACCTCAATCACTTGGAAACAAGAATAGCACAATGTTTTTAAAACTCTCATTTTCTCATTTCAGAAAATTAAAAGAATGAATTTTTTAAAATATCAAGATGTATGAAGTCCTGGGAAAGAAAATTTGAAAACCTAGAACAAGTTTAACCGTGACAACTGAAGTGATAAGAATTCCACAAGAGGAAAGTGATTTTCTCCTGCCTGTTGCAATGTACATTCATGCATTTCTGCATCAGTGAACCTCAGAGTTCTGATGGTTATAATTATTCTGTGACAATGAAAACATTTCTGTCTCTAGAAGTTATGTCTCTGTACTTGATCTATCTGCCATATTACAACCTTTAGTTACAATGGAGACATAACATTACTGGACTCAAGAAGACCTTATAAGTCAAAAGCATACATGTGTGTAATAAACATTCCCCAAATAGTTTTAATACAAATCCATTTTTTACCCTAAAATCATACAGCACATACGTATCTAGGGAAGAAGTTCTTATATATATTCCCATTTTATAAAAGGCTATAATTTATGAAATGTACTATGAAAAACATAAGCTAAGGAAAACTGGTATGAGTGCAAATATTTTATAACTGAATTAGTAGCTTTGGTCTTAATTTGATTTTTTTCAGCAACTTTTCATTGAGATGTTTTAATGCAATAAAGGTGTGTGTGTCTATTGTGTATTTTATCTATTCTTGTAAACTGTAGCAATATTTTGGACACATTTTAAATATAACAACACTTTTGTCTACCAAAAAAATGTTGAAAAATAAATATATGCAAATGTCTGGCAGTCACCTTTAGTTTTTGGGATTCTTTTCTTTTTTAATTTAAATTCCAATTAATTAACATACAGTGTAGTATTAGTTTCAGGTGTAGAATTCTGTGATTCATACAACATCCGGTGCTCATCACAAGTGCCCTCCTTACTCCCCATCACCTATTTAGCCTCCCCCCCCCCCACCTCCCCTCTGGTGACCATCAGTTTGTTTTCTAGAGTTAAAGAGTCTGTTTCTCATTTTGCCTTTTTTTTCCCTCCCAGGTTCATTTGTTTTCTTAAATTCCACAAAAGAGTGAAATCATATGGTATTCGTCTTTCTCTTATGTCGCTTAGCATAATACTCTCCAGCTCCATCCATTGCAAACGGCAAGATTTCATTCCTCTGGATACCTGAGAAATAATTCCATTTCTTCTTTATTCATCAGTCGATGGATTTGGGCTCTTTCCATAATGTGGCATTTCACAAAGTACAATATTCATTCATGATAAAAATCCTCAACAAAGTAGGGTTAGGGGGAACATACCTCAACATACTAAAGGCCATATACAAAAGACTCACAGATAATATTATCCTCAATGGGGAAAGAATGAGAGCTTTTTCTCTATGGCCAGGAACAAGGCAGGGATGTCCACTCTCACCACTGTTATTTAACACAGTACTAGAAATTCTAGCCACAGCAATCAGACAACAAAAAGAAAAGGCATCCAAATCAGCAAGGAGGGCAGTCAAACTTTCACTATCTGCAGATGACACGATACCCTACATAGAAAACGAAAGACTCTACCAAAAAACTGCTAGAACTGATACACAAATTCAGTAAAGTCACAGGATACAAAATCAATGTACAGAAATCTGTTGCATTTTTTTTATTTTTTATTTTTTAAAATTTACATCCAAATTAGTTAGCATATAGTGCAACAATGATTTCAGGAGTAGATTCCTTAGTGCCCCTTACCCATTTAGCCCATCCCCCTCCCACAACCCCTCCAGTAACCCTCTGTTTGTTCTCCATATTTATGAGTCTCTTCTGTTTTGTCTCCCTCCCTGTTTTTATATTATTTTTGTTTCCCTTCTCTTATGTTCATCTGTTTTGTCTCTTAAAGTCCACATATGAGTGAAGTCATATGATTTTTGTCCTTCTCTAATTTCACTTAGCATAATACCCTCCAGTTCCATCCACCTAGTTGCAAATGGCAAGATTTCATTCTTTTTGACTGCCGAGTAATACTCCCATTGTATATATATGTATATATACCACATCTTCTTTATCCATTCATCATCCATCGATGGACATTTGGGCTCTTTCCATACTTTGGCTATTGTTGACAGTGCTGCTATAAACATTAGGGTGCATGTGTCCCTTCGAAACAGCACACCTGTATCCCTTGGATAAATACCTAGTAGTGCAATTGCTGGGTTGTAGGGTAGTTCTATTTTTAGTTTTTTGAGGAACGTCCATACTGTCGTTGCATTTCTATACACCAATAATGAAGCAGCAGAAAAAGAAAACATGGAATCAATCCCATTTACAATTGTGCCAAAATACATAAGATATCTAGGAATAAACCTAACAAAAGAGATAAAAGATCTGTAATCTGGGATTCTTTTTCTTAGAAAAACACCTAACCTACTTTTTTAGTCATGCTTACATCCTAAAATTTTGGGATACCTACACAGTTTTACTTTGAAAAGAATCCAAATCAGTTTTTTTTCTACCAAAATCCCACAACCCTTCTTAAAACAGAAACAATCTTATGTTTTCCAAAAATTAAAATGCCTTTAAAATTTTTAACTTGTATTTCAAGAAATATACAGTCACCTGGCATCACACAGAATTGTTAAGAACTATATTATAATGGGTAGTTGTGAAAAACAACTGTCTCCTTTTTTTAAAGGGGCCTTCCTAGGTTCAAACCCCTGGAGTCTGGGTTGGAGGCCCAAGAGAAAACCAAAGGAAGATCCTTCCAGTAACCAAAGCAAGGTCTTAGCCAGACCACTCTGATCCCAGACTTTTAACTCCAGCTACCACCACAAAGATACTATCAATAGAAAAGTATTTAAAGTTACAGTAGTAGTAGTGTAAATCAGAATAATGGCTTCCTAAGACATATTCCTGTAGCATGACTATGGATAGTCCCTCCTGCAACCTAGTTCCCTTTAGATTTTTGTCTATTTTCCAAGCCTGATTCTTCAGTCTTTCAGTAGATTCTTCAACTAACAACTAAATTTGTTTTCTCCTGAAGCTAAACAGTGTTGGTTTCTCTGCATGTAACTAAAAATCTCAGCTGATACAGCACTTTATATAGACACCTATACATTTGAAAAATGAAAATATTTGTTACAAAATTATCATAATCAGGTATTTGTTAATTTAAAAACAAAAAAGATTTTAATGTATCATTTGTGTATCTTTCCCATTGATATCGAAGAGCCAACCATAAAGAAGATCAGAGAATGGACAGAAAAGTAAATAGCAGAGCAGGGTGCCTGACACCAAACAAGCCCTCTAAATGACTGGCTTTTTTACTGGTGCCCACAAGCAATAATGAGAAGTCAGCTGTTATCCAAGATATTTGTATATAAGTCTCTATAATCTATATCACATATTTACACTATGATATATAATATATATACAGTATAAAGACATAATATATAATATAGATATACAGCATATAGATTTAAATATAGATCATAAACTTATATAAATTTCCATACTGAAATGAGACCTCTATATCAATTCCCTGCATAGTTTTAAGACTTGGATCTAGGGGTGCCTGGGTGGCTTAGTCGGTTAAGTGTCCAACTTCAGCTCGGGTCATGATCTCTCGGGTCATGATCTCACAGTCTGTGAGTTCAAGCCCCACATTGGGTTCTGAGCCCACTTTAGATCTTCTGTCCCCCTCTATCTCTGCCCCTCCCAACTGGTTCTCTTTCTCAAAACAAATAAACTTAAAGAAAAAGGAAGCATAATGCATTGACCTTCTACCTATCCACTTTGGTATTACTTCCAACACTTAATAAATTTCTTTTTGAGTATTCTATGCAGACAATCTTCTCTGCAAAATTTTATTTCTTCCTCCCCCCCCCCCCAATTCTTATGAATTCCTCTTTTTTGTTTAATTTTTCAGGCTAGGACCTACAGCACAATAAAAAAGAAGTGAAAAATGGGCATCTCTGTCTTGTTTTGTAAATTCCCAGTGTTCTTTATAATAGGTAAGACAAGTTAGCTAAATAAGCCCTTTCCTAAGTGTATCTGCTGCATGATTCCAACCCCCAGTTCTAACAGGAGAGTCACACCTTTAGCTGCAGACTAACAGAAACATCTGACAACACAAATAACTTCATCATCCAGAAAGGAAATACTATTTGTTGCACATGGGAGAAAAGCTGAAATCTGGTCAGAGAGCGGCTACATTTGTGAAACGCTGGCTGGTGAAAAACTCATTTAGATTTGTTAAAATACCCTTCTAATCTGCTGTCATCTTTAGAACAGCCTGAAACGTGGATGGGTTAGGTGTTACAAGGAGTACCTGAGAATAAGAAAACTGAAACGCATACAGATGTAACATTTGTCTAAGATAACAGAGCAAGTCAGAGGCAGATTTATATATTATATATCTAAATGTCTAGCCCATCTCATCATCCTATCAAGTGTGAAGAAAGCAAAACACCATATGGTCTAAAATGCATCTAAACAGAAGTTATTCTCAGCCTTCCCAATCATGATGATTTTAAGGATCTACCCACCCACTTTGCACTTTGCTCATGCTGGCTATGAATGAGGAAACATATAAATAATTTAAAAGTGTGTAACCAGTATTACCAAACATCAGCTAAGAGAATCTTATGGGAGTTCAATAAAAACTATGAAAGGGAAAGCTATGCCCTCCTCTCCCACACGTCCAAGGAATATTATACATCAACTGAGGGAATTCCCAAGTCTACAGAA
This sequence comes from Panthera leo, assembly GCF_018350215.1. Taxonomy (NCBI): domain Eukaryota; kingdom Metazoa; phylum Chordata; class Mammalia; order Carnivora; family Felidae; genus Panthera; species Panthera leo. The sequence goes on from NC_056682.1 coordinate 143,453,638, forward strand.
ATCACTGAACTCCTGCTCACTTTTTTAGGAAATTTCTTCTAAGCACACTGGTTTCTTGGAAAGCATTTTTTTCTTGGTCTACAACAAATAGGTCAGAGTGCTCTGTTTCTTTTGGCCTGATGCCATAATTGGAGGATTAAAGATCAATCAGCAGCATCTGAAACTGAAACTAAAGACAGAATATTTCCTTAACTCTTGTTTTCTTTAAAAACTGGACTCAGATTGGGGCACCTGGGTGGCTCAGTCGGTTGGGCGTCCGACTTCGGCTCGGGTCACGATCTCACGGTCCGTGAGTTTGAGCCCCGCGTCAAGCTCTGGGCTGATGGCTCAGAGCCTGGAGCCTGTTTCAGATTCTGTGTCTCCCTCTCTTTGCCCCTCCCCTGTTCATGCTCTGTCTCTCTCTGTCTCAAAAATAAATAAACGTTAAAAAAAAAATTAATTAAAAAAATAAATAAATAAATAAATAAAAATAAAAACTGGACTCAGATCAATGAATACAAAGAAAGAGAATATATCCAAAGCTTTGAAAAAACTGGAATATGAATTTAAGGAAAACTGTAATTTAGATTTTTATTCAAATGATTCATGTAGTCTTGGCTGTGGATGTAACAAGAAGAGCTGGCTTGCTATTGTCCCTAAAAGGTTGATTTTTTTCCCCTAATTTTTCTTCATATTGATAACACAAAGTTTCTCTCCCCTGAGGCAAATCCCCATTCAAAACAAGAATAGAAGGATCCTTTGTTTTGATTCTATGCTCACCAGACAACACTCTGATTGCTAATTCAACTTTCTAGATACCGTGATACTGGAAAAGAGTGACATGGATACCAGACTGAATATTCCCAGTCACTGGGAGATCCTAATTATAAATAAATAAATAAATAAATAAATAGTCTTAGTCTCCTGTAGATTTGGTCAACTGAACTAATTATTTGACAAAATTAATTCTTTACTCTGGATGATTAGGAAAAAAATGGGAGTTTCTGGACTGTAAAACTGAGAACTAGGCCCTACAGAATCCCAAAAAGGTGTTACCATTCCCATGAGATTCTACCAACCAGCCTGACTGGTTGGCTGGCTTCCTGCCTTTTGTTGTGACATTTCTCTAATTGCATATGCTGTTTTCCCTTCCTGGCCATCTTTCTAAATGAATACAATATTCATGTGAACACTCCTGATCATAAGGAGTACATTCTTCTATGAACCTCCATATTACTTATTGTCTGAATCACTCAATTGGCACTGATCATAGTTTCTTTTATTGATACTGTTTCATAATTTTTGCTCTTTGCAATTAGAATTCAACCATTAACAACAGACACTGGATCGATATATCCCCTGGGATTAGCTTGATTACTAACATAAAGTACACAAACAACGAGAACAAGCACAACTCTCCTCATTATTCCTCCAACACTATCCATGGCCGTATATGTAATGTACACGGAAGAGTTTGCATTCCTTCATTTACTTAAGAAGCTTTTTAGGAGTATCACCCTTTGTATATTTACCCCATAGTCCTTGGAATGAAGACTCTGGACTATAGCTAGCTGAGAATATTTGTATTGATTCTACCTACTTGAATCCATACTAACTTCTGGGGAAATTACAATCTTAAATTAAACTTCGTTCTTCAATCTAGAAAAATCAATAATACCCATGTCCTAATGTAGAAATCTGAATCAATGGAAATTCTTTTTCAAGACATACAATTCTTATTTATGTTGTTTCTTAAAGTCTGTATAGATTCATTCATCTATCCATCTTCTTATCCAGTATTTACTGAATACCTTCCATATGCCAGGTGATATTCTAAATGGCTAGGAATGCAGTTGTGAATAAGACTGATAAGGTACCTGCTCTTTTGGGCCTTACATTTTATTGTGGAGAAATAGACACTAAACTAATAAAAAACTAACCAAATATCAGATAAAGAGAAATACCAGGCAGAGAATTAAAGTAAGATCATGGCTGCTTTAGACCGTATGCTAAGAAAAGGCACTAAAGGGGTATCTGGGTGGCTCAGTCGGTTAAGCTTCCAACTTCAGCTCAGGTCATGATCTCATGGTTAGTGGATTCAAGCCCCCATCAGGCTCTGTACTGACGGCTCAGAGCCTGGAGCCTGCTTTGGATTCTGTGTCTCCCTCTCTCTCTGCCCCCTTCCCTGTTCATGCTCTGTGTGTCTGCCTCTCAAAACTAAATAAATATTTTTTAAAAATTAAAAAAAGGCACTAAACTCCAAATGCCAAGAAGGAAATCACCCATGCATAAACAGGAAAAAGCATTCCAGATAAAGAAAACAGCTAATCACTGTGACTGGAGTACAGTAGCTGAGAGAAAACAATATGAGATGAAGACGGATGAATAGGTAAGGGACAGATCACAGAGAACTCCGTTAAAAAAGTCAGTTACAAAATTAGGTTTAATTCTAAACATAACTAGAAGTTGCTGGAGGGTCATAAGAAGAGGAGTGCCATGTGACTTATGTTTTAAAAATATCCCTCTTGGGGTGCCTGGGTGGCTTAGGCATCTGACTCTTGATTTCAGCTCAGGTCTTGATCTCAGGGTATGAGAAAAAAAAAAATCACTCTGCTCTGCTACAGGAATGAAAAAGAATGAAAGCATACATCTAGAAAAAGATTTCTACAAAAATGTTTGTGGTAGCTTTATATGTAAGAACTAAAATCTCGAAAGAGATGAGGTGTCCACTGACAAGAGAATTGATAAACCAACTGGTGTATTTGTTCAATGGAATACTATGCCGCAGTAAAGACATACAAAATACTGACTCATGCAACTATGTAGATGAATCTAAAAAAATATGCTGAGAGGGTTTGAGGAGGAGTTAAGATGGCAGAGCAGTAGGGGGACCCTATGCTTGCCTCAACTTTTGAACACAGCTAGATAAATACCCAATAATTCCCAACACCCAAGAAACTGATAAGAATGCTGTGAGAATAAACTGAAGAACTAGAGGGAGAAAAGCAGTCACATCGTGGAAGGTAGGAGGTATGGAGATGTGATTCTGGGGATAAAAGAACTGCGGCTACTGTGGAGGGGAAGGAACCTTGATCTCTGAGAGAGGAGAGAGAAAGAGAAACAGAAAGCAGCACAGGGGATTGCATAACAGAAACATTTCCCAAAAACTGTTGACTGGGAAAACTAGAAAGCCTGATTATTCCAAGTTTTAACAAGCAGTGGAGCTCAAAGTCTGAAGTTTTACAAGTCTGCACCACCACCAGGTAGAGCCTGACAGGCACAGTGGTGCTCCTGTGGGGAAGGAGGGCAAAGGCCCAGAGCAGACAACGTGATCTGAGGATCCCCTAAGTCACACTGTGAGAGACAGTTTCTCTTCCTGGAGTGCACCTGGGAGAAGTGGCATGGTCTTTCAGGAGACAAAAGAGCTGATGGGCACCAATGTGCGAATTAGCATAGGAACAGAGATACCTGCTGAAAGCACCAAACTTGGTGCCAGCTCTTTGCTGTGCTTTACCATCAACCCCAACACCTGTGCAAAAGCTGCTACAGCTTTTCTGGACTAACCAGCACCAGCTGCAGAGTGGTAAGACACTCCCCCCCCCTCCCCCCGAGGATCAGTGCCTGTTCCAACCTGGCCAGGTCCCCAAAATTTGGAGTTCTGAAACCCAGGTGCATGCCTAAGAAAAAAACACGGGGGGCGCCTGGGTGGCGCAGTCGGTTAAGCGTCCGACTTCAGCCAGGTCACGATCTCGCGGTCCGTGAGTTCGAGCCCCACGTCAGGCTCTGGGCTGATGGCTCGGAGCCTGGAGCCTGGAGCCTGTTTCCGATTCTGTGTCTCCCTCTCTCTCTGCCCCTCCCCCGTTCATGCTCTGTCTCTCTCTGTCCCAAAAATAAATAAAAAACGTTGAAAAAAAAAATTTAAAAAAAAAAGAAAAAAACACGGGACTAGCGTGCCTCCTAACATGCAGATAGCTTGGACACTGGGTGAAGGCAGGGATCTGATGGAAGCTGGGGACACAAAAGGGGAAATTGTTCACTCTTCTGTGAAGGGCTTCCTGAACAGCGGTGGGTACAAACTCCCATCTCTGGGGAGGAGAGTGGGCTAATGCCGTTCCCTTCCCAACTCCCCACCCTCCCCACTCCCACCCACTAGCACTGACAGACCTCAGTGAGCAACACAGCATCCCCAAGTGGAGGCTGGAGGCACTTACACCAAGCCCCATCTCCCTGCACCCTGTGCATGCATCTTTATTAGGCCAAGTTGGCCTGAGAACCAGCTCAGCAAACCCCTCCACCAGAAGACCAGCATAAACCCCTTGCACACACGAAGGCTACTGATCATAGAGTTCCGCAAAGCTTCAGCTCTAGGGGAAATAGGATCTAGCCTCTTTTAACAAGCAAACCAAAACACACCTAATTAAAACTTGCCACACAGTGGACAAGGTCCAAACACTCCCTATGCAGGCAAGGAGAAACTCTGCAGTGAACTGACCTGAGGGAAAGAACAGCCAAAACACAACAAAAGAGTGCACACTTTGAAACAATTCCGAAACACAAGGCCCTAGACAGTATAGATCTTTTTCTTAATATAGTCGTTACTCTCAGGAGAATGAAATATACTAGGCTTTCCTAATACACAAAAAAAGTGACACAGACAAAATGCCAAAATGGATGAATTCACCCCAAAAGAAAGACGAGGAAGAGCTCTAAGTCAGGGATCTAATCAAAATAGATAAGTAATATTCCTGAACCAGAATTTACAACAACAATCAAGGATACTAGATAGACTTGAGAAAGGCATAAAAGACACTAGAGAATCCCTTACTTCAGAGATAAAAGAACTAAAAACTAATCAGGCCAAGTAAAAAATGCTATAACAAAGATGCAAAAACGACTAGATATAATGACAATGAAGATAGACAAAGTAGAAGAATAAATTAGTAACAGAACAGATAAAATTATATAAAATATGAACCTGAAAAGAAGAGGAAAGGGAAATTATTGGATCACAAATGCAAACTTAAGGAACTCAGCGACTCCATAAAGTATAATAATATTTGTATCATAAAAGTCTTAAAAGGAGCAAGAGGAGAAGAGCAGATTTATTTGAGCAAAACTAGCTAAAAAACTCCCTATCTGGAGAAGGAAACAGATATCAAACTCCAGGAGGCACAGAGAACTCCCATTAAATTCAACAAACCTACAACTAACCTACAAGGGAAGAAAAATAGGGTTCACAGCATCTCTCTCCACAGAAACCTGGCAGGCCATAACAGAGTGGTATGATATATTCAACCTGTTGAATGCAGCCATGAATGCTTTATCCAGCAAAGGTGTCATTCAGAATAAAAGGAGAGATAAAGAGTTTCACTGGCAGCCAAACAAAAAGGAGACCACTAACCCAGCCCTGCAAGAAATATTAAAGGGGACATGCTGAGTGGGAAAGACCAAAAGCAACAAAGACTAGGGGGTGGGGGGAAACAGAAAAAAATCTCTGGAAACAGCAACTTTAGAAATAACACAATGGCACTAAATTCTTATCTAGCCATAATTACTCTGAATGTAAATGGACTAACTGCTCCAAACCAAAGAAAAAGGGTATCAGAATGGATAAGGAAACAAGACCTAACTATAAGCTGCTTACAGAAGACTCATTTAAATTTTTTTTTTTTAATTTTTATTTTTGAGAGAGAGACCAAGTGCAAGCAGGGGAGGGGCAGAGAGAGAGAGGAAGACACAGAACCCAAAGCAGGCTCCAGGCTCTGAGCTGTCAGCACAAAGCCCAACACAGGTCTTGAACCCATGAACCCCAATATCATGACCTGAGCCAAAGTTGGACACTTAATTGACTGAGCCACAAGGCTCCCCAGAAGCCTCAATTTAGCCCTAAAGAACCTGCAGATCTAAAGTGAGGGAATGGAGAATCATCTATCATGCCAATGGACATCAAAGGAAAGGTGGACTAGCCATACTTCTATCAAAAAAACTAGATTTTAAGCCAAAGACTGTAACAAGAGATGAAGGGTACTATATCATAATTAAGGGTCTATCCAACAAGATCTAACAATTGTAAACATTTATGCCCCCAACTTGAAAACACCCAAATATATAAATCAATAAATAACAAATATAAAGAAACTCATTGATAATTATAATAATAATAGGGGGCTTTAACACCCCACTTAAGAAATGGACAAATAATCTAAGCAGACAATCAACAAAGAAACAATGGCTTTGAGTGACACACCAGACCAGATGGACTTAACACATATATTCAGAATATTTCATTCTAAAGCAGCAGAAATCATATTCTTCTCAAGTGCACATGGAACAGAATAGATCACATACTGGGACACAAATCAACCCTCAACAAGTATAAAAAGACTGAGATCATATCATGCATACTTTCAGACCACAATGCTATGAAACTTAAAGTCAAGCACAAGAAAAAATATGGAAAGGCCACCAATACATGGAGGTTAAAGAACATCCTACTAAAGAATGAATGGGTTAACCAAGGAATTAAAAAAGAAATTAAAATTTACATGGAAGCAAATGAAAATGAAAACAGGACAGTCCAAAACATTTGGGATACAGCAAAGGTGGTACTAAGAGGGAAGTATATAGCAATATGGGTCTACCTCAAAAATGAAGAAAACTCTCAAATATACAATCTAACCTTATACCTAAAGGACCTAAAAAAAGAACAGAAAATACAGCCTAAGCCCAAGAGAAGAGAAATAATAAAGATCAGAGAAAAAATAAATGATACAGAAACAAAATAAAAAACCAGCAGAACAGCTCAACGAAAATAAGAGCTACTTCTTTAAAATAATAAGTAAAATTAATAAACCTTTAGCCAGACTTACCAAAAAGAAAAGAGAAAGGACCCAAATAAAATTACAAATGAAAGACTAAAGATCACAACCAATACCAGAGAAACACAAACCATTGTGAGATCATATAAACCATTATGAAAAACTATATGCTAACAAATTGGGCAATCTGGAAGAAATGGATAAATTCTAAGGAACATACAAACTAGCAAAACTGAAACAGGAATAGACAATTTGAACAGACCCATTACCAACAAAGAAATTGAAGCAGTAATCAAAAATCTCCCAACAAACAAAAGTCCAGGACCAGATGGCTTCCCAGGGGAATTCTACCAGACATTTAGAGAAGAGTGAATACCTATTCTTATCAAACTGTTCCAAAAAATGCAAATGGAAGGAAAACTTCCAAACTCATTCTACAAGGCCAGCATTACCTTGATTCCAAAACCAAAGACCCCACTAAAAAGGAGAATTGCAGGCCAATATCCCTGATGAACATGGATGCAAACATTCTCAGCAAGATATCAGCAAATCAAGTCCAATAGTACATTAAAAGAATCATTCACCACTATCAAGTGAGATTTATTCCTGGGCTGCAAGGGTGATCTAATTTTTGCAAATCAATCAACGTGATACACCACATTAATAAAAGAAACAGTAAGAACTATTTGATCCTCTCACTAGATGCAAAAAAGAATTTGACAAAAGACAGCATCCATTTGATAAAAGCCCTCAACAAAATAGAAATAGAGGGAACATACCTCAAGATCATAAAAGCCACATAGGAAAGACCCACAAATAATATCATCTTCAATGGGGAAAAAATGAGAGCTTTTCCTCTAGTCAGAAATAAGACAGGAATATCCACTGAGAGGGCTAGGCTAGGAGTCCTAGCCTCATCAATGAGACAACATAAAGAAATAAAAGACACCCAAAATGGCAAGTAAGAAGTCAAACTTTCACTATTCACAGACTATGTGATAACTCTACATAGAAAATCCAAAAGACTCCACCAAAAAATTGCTAGAACTGATATGTGAGTTCAGCAAAGTCTGATATAAAATGAAAATACAGAAATCTGTTACATTTCTATACACCAACAATAAAGCAGCAAAAAGAGAAATCAAGTGCACAAAAATCCATAAGGTATCTAGGAATAAACCTAACAAAAGAGGCAAAAGATATGCATTCTGAAACTATAGAACACTTATGAAAGAAACTGAAGACAACCCAAATAAATGGAAAAACATTCCATGCTCATGAACTGGAAGAAGAAATATTGTTAAAATGTCTATAATACCCAAAGCAAACTATGTATTTAATGTAATCCCTACCAAAATACCACTATCATGTTTCACAGAGCTAGAACAATTCTATAATTTATACAGAATCACAGAAGATCCCAAATAGCCAAAGAAATCTTGAAAAATAAAAGCAAACCTGGAGGCATCACAATTCTGGACTTCAAGCTATATTATAAAGGCTATGATCATTAAGATAGCATAGTATTGCCAATGAAACTGGATCAGTGGAAGAGAATAAAAAAACCAGAAATGGATCCACAACTATAGGCCAACTAATCTTTGACAAACCAAGAAAGAATACTCAATGGGAAAAAAAAAAAAATGTCTCTTCAACAAATGGTGTTGGGAAAACTGAACATGCAGAATGAAGATGGACACTTTTCCTACACTGTACACAAAAATAAACTCAAACTACATGAAAGGCCTAAATGTGACCCAAGAAACCATCAAAATCTTAGATAACACAGGCAGCAACTCCTATGACCTCGGCTGCAGCAACTCCTTACTAGACATGTCTCTGGAGGCACAGAAAACAAAAGCAAACATGAACTATTGTGATTTCATCAAGATAAAAGGCTTCTGTACAGTGAAAGAAACAATCAACAAAACTAAAAGAATATCTACAAAATGGAAGAAGATATTTGCAAATGACATATCAGATAAAAGGTTAGTATCCAAAATTAATGAAGAACTTATCAAACTCAACACCCCAAAAATAAAAAATCTGGTTAAGTAATGGGCATAATACAGGAACATTTTTCCAAAGAAGACATCCAACTGGCTAACAGACACATGAAAAGATGCTCAACGTCACTCATCATCAGGAAAATACACATCAAAACCACAATGACATACCACCTCACACCTGTCAGAATAGCTAAAATTAACAACAAATAAAACAACAGGTTTTGGAAAGGACATGGTGAAAGGGAACACTCTTAACACTGTTTGTGGAAATGCAAACTGGTGCAGCTACTCTGGAAAACAGTATGGAGGTTCCTCAAAAGGTTAAAAATAGAGGTGCCTCGATGACTCAGTTGGTTGAGCATCCAACTCTTGATTTTGGCTCAGGTCATGATCCCAGGGTTGTGGGATCAAGCCTTGCATCATGCCATGTTCAGCATGGAGCCTGTTTGAGATTCCTCCCTCTCCCCCCTGCTCCTCTCCCTTGCTCACATCCTCTCTCTAAAGAAAAAAAAATTAAAAATACAACTACCCTAAGACCCAGCAATTGCACTACACTACTAGGTATTTACCCAAAGGATACAAAAATACTGACTCTGAGGGGCACATGCACCCTGATGTGTACAGCAGCATTATCAACAATAGATGAATTATGGAAAGAGCCAAATGTCCACCAACTGCTAAGTGGATAAAGAACAAGCAGTATATATATACAATGGAATATTACTCAGCCATCAAAAAAAATGAAATCTTGGGGCACCTGGGTGGCTCAGTCAGTTGAGCCACCAACTCTTGATTTTGGCTCAGTTCATGGTCCCACAGTCATGAGACTGAGCCCTGTGTCAGGCTTCACACTGAATGCAGAGCCTGCTTAAGATTCTCCCTCTCTCCTTCTGCCCTTCTCCCCTGCCTGCTCTCTGTCACTCGAAAATTTAAAAAAAAAAAAAAAAGAAAAAGAAATCTTGCTTTTTGCAACAACACAGAGCTGGAGTGTATTATGCTGAGTGAAATAAGTCAGGCAGAGAAAAACAAATACCATGATTTCACTCATATGTGTAATTTAAGAAACAATACAGATAAACACAGGTAAGGGAAAAAAGAGAGAGAAAGAAAAGCAAACTGTAAGAGACTCTTAACTATAGAGAACTGAGGGCTGATGAAGGGATGTGGGTGGGCGATGGGCTACATGGGTGATGGGTATTAAGGTGGGCACTTGTAATGAGCTGAGTTTATATGTAAGTGATGAATTACTAAATTCTATCCATGGAACCAATTGTACCCTCTATGTTAACTAGAGGGTAACTAACTAGAATTTAAAATTAGAATTTAATTAAAACTAGAATTTAAGTTAAAATGTGAAAAAAATAAAATATGTAAACATATAAGTAAATATTAAAAATATGCTGAGAAAAAGCCTTGAACCAAAGAATACATACTAAAATTGTTCTGTTTATATGAATTTCTAGAAGAGAACAAATCTATATTTAAAAAATTCAAAAGAGTAGTGGTGTCAAGAGAAGAGGAGATGGGGTGAGGACTGACTGGCAGGTAGCGTGAGGGAACTTTCTGGAGTGGTGGTGATGTTCTATAACTTGATAGGGGTTTGGATAACTTGGATATACAAGTGTATGTAATTCTAAGATTGATTTACTGGTACACTTAGGATCTGAACTTTTCAACATACATGAATTTTACCTCAAAAAGGAACCATAAGGGGCACCTAGGTGGCTCAGTCACTTATGTGTCTGGCTTCAGCTCAGGTCATGATCTCTCAGTTCATGAGTTCAAGCCCCACATCAGGCTCTGTGCTGACAGCTCTGAGCCTGGAGCCTGCTTTGGATTCTGTGTCCCCCCCCCCCCCTCTGCCCCTCCCCTGCTTGTATTCTCTTTCTCTCTAAAAAAAAAAAAAATAAACATTTTAAAAAAAGAACTATAAAACCTAACTATTGAAAGCACTTCTGGGATGATGAAGTAATGACCTCTGTAAAAGCAAAAACAGCACTGGAAAAAATTGTCAAAACCCTATTTTTCAAAAGTCTTCAATTAACCAACAGTCTGCAGCAGTAGGGAAAATATCTAAGAAACAGCTTGATCTCAGTAAGAACAGAAAATTTTCTGGCACTTTTCACTGTCCTATTCTCATTCCCCTCTCCCAGTAGCTTTGAAAAATAACAGCCTCACAACTATGTATCTCTGAAAAGCTGCCTCAAAGCCAATGGAGAGGGAGAATCAGTTTGGAGCTCTCAAAAAGCCCATCCTAGATGATTATCACTAGTGACTTGGTTAAAAGCTTTCTTAAAACCTCACATGGCTTGTCTTTATTTAACTTGACCCTGGACTCACTGTGAAAAAGTAATTGTTTAACAATTATTAAATGCCTGAAGTAGGTGGGTCTAATAAAAGACTGAAACTTATTTTAAAGGAAAGACTAGGGAATGAGAGGTCTATGGAGGGCTTTGAAAAGCTCCAATATAGTCCTAAGAATCTAGAAGTTCACACACTAGTGCAGGGCTGTGTGCACATTCAGAAGAAACCTGAAATGGCCCTAATCTTTCACCTCAAGCTGACCCTGAGGCTCTGCACAAACTGGAAATGAAGGCTAAAGCAGAACTGTAGACAGCCTCTCAGAGCCCTGAAGGCATAACCCAACACATACACAGAGCCCTTGTTAAAGGCTGGGAGATTTATTGGTTCAAGGCATTTAAAGAAATCTTAGTCCAAGAGTGCCTGGTTGGTTCAGTTCGTTAAGTGTCCGACACTTAATTTCAGCTCAGGTCATGATCTCACAGTTCGTGGGATCGAGCCCCGCGATGGGCTCCACACTGACAGCATTGAGCCTGCTTGGGATTTTCTCTCCCCGCCCTCTGCCTCTCACCTACTTGCATGTGCTCTCTCTCTCAAAATAAATAAGTAAACATCAAAAAAAAAAAAAAAGAAATCTTAGCCCAATCATTAGATCACCATTAAGCTAACTAAACAAAGATGTCAGTGGCTATACACAATAAATGATAAAGACATTACAGAATTAGTTCAGGAAAATCACTAAAGAAACAGCAACAACAGCAAATCCCCAGGAGGGGAGAAACCAGATTTCCCAAGTTACTACATTATTTAAAATATCGAGCTTTAACAACAACAACAAAAAAATACAAAGAAACATGCAAAGAAAGAGGAAAGTATGACTCATACACACTTAGAGAGCATTCAATAGAAACTATTCCAGAAAAAGCCCAGGGACTTCTTCACTGGACCTACTAGACAAAGACTTTAAGCCGCTATTATAAACATGTTCAAAGAACTAAAGGAAGCCCATGTCTGAAGAATTAAAAGAAAGAATGAGAACACCACCTTACTGAATAAAGAATATCAGTAAAAAATTATAAAAAAGAATCTCCAGCTTTAAAAAGTATAATAACCGATGTAAGAAATTCACTAGAAAGGTGCAACAGATAATTTAAACTTGCAAAAGAAAAAAATCAGCAAACCTGAAGACAAGGTAACTGAAATTTTCAGAAAAAAAAAAAAAAGAATAAAGAAAAATGGACAGAGACTCAGAGATGAACATAACACCATAAAGCATACCACCATATATGTAATAGGAGGAAAGAGAAAGAAGGGGCAGAAGGAATATCTGAAGAAATAATAGCCAAGATATTCCAAAATTTGATGAAAACATTAACCTGAGTATCTGAGAAACTCAACAAACTCCAGAGATCTACAACTAAAATATTATAGTCAAACTGTCAAAATTCAAAGACTGAATCTTTAAAGCAGCAAGAGAAAAGTGCTTTATCATGCACAAGGGAGCCTCAGTAAGACTAACAAATAGGGGTTTCTGGGTGGCTCAGCTGGTTGAGTGTCCAACTCTTGATTTCAGCTCAGGTCATGATCTCACAGTTTGTGACTTTGAGGCCCACACTGGGCTCTGCACTGACAGTGTGGAGCCTGCTTGGGATTCTCTCTCTCCCCCTCCCTCTCTGCCCCTCCCCCGCTTGCACACACTCTCTCTCTCTCTAAATAAATTAATTAATTAATTTAAAAAAAAGATGAACAACTAAGGTCTCATCAGAAACTATGAAAATGTCACATTCCTGCCCTCTGGCTTTTAAATTAAAGTATTAAAAGAAAAATACTATCACCAAGAATTATCCTGCAAAACAATATTTCAAAATGAAAGAGATGACTGTTGTACAACTCTGTGAATATACTTAAAAACCTTTGAACTATATACTTTAAATGAGTTAATCAAATATTTTCTTTATTGAAATCAAATAATGAACTAAAAATATCTGTGTAACACAAAAGGTAGCAGTAATAGGAGAAAAGAGAAGTAAAAAAGACAAGACATAGAGGAAGAAAATAGCAAAATGTCAGATGTAAAGCCTACCTTATTATTAATTACATTAAATGTAAATGGACTAAACACTCCAATCAGAAGTCAGACATTGGCAGAATGGATTTTTAAAGAAACCTGATCCAACTGTACACTTTTTAGATGAGACATAATTTAGATTCAAAGACAAAATAGTTTAAAGAACAGAAAAACATCATGCTAATAGTAACCAAAAGAGAGCTGAGTAGCTACACTGACAAGACAAAAAGTGTTAGAGATAAAGAATGACATTTTATAATGATTTAACAAACTGCAATGGTTAAGAATAATATCAAGAACTTTTGTAAGGGATCTAGATTTCTGGTAAAAAAACAAAAACAAAAACAATCAGGGGTGCCTGGGTGGCTCAGTTGATTAAGCATCCGACTTTGGCTCAGGTTGTGATCTCACAGCTCGTGGGTCCAAGCTCTGCATTGGGCTCTGTGCTGACAGCTCAGAGCCTGGAGTCTGCTTTGGATGCTGGGTCTCCATTTCTCTCTGTCCCTCCCTCCTCTCCCCCCGCCAAAATAAATTAACATTTAAAAAATTTTTTAAAAAGGAAAAGCAGAACAAAACAGGAGGCATCACAATCCCAGATTTCCAAAGTCGTATTACAAAGCTACAGTAATCAAAAGAGTATAGTACTAGCACAAAAACAGACAGATGGATCAAAAGAACAGAATAGAAAACCCAAAAAATAAACACACAAATATATGGTCAATTCATCTTCAACAAAGGAGGAAAGACTATGCAATGGAAAAAAGACTGTTTCTTCAACAAATGGTGCTGGGAAAACTGGACAGCCAAATGCAAAGAATGAAACTAGACCACTTTCTTATACCACATTAAAAAAATCCTCAAAACAGGGGCACCTGGGTGGCTCAGTCGGTTAAGCGTCCGACTTCAGCTCAGGTCACGATCTCGTGGTCCGTGAGTTCGAGCCCCGCGTCGGGCTCTGGGCTGATGGCTCAGAGCCTGGAGCCTGCTTCCGATTCTGTGTCTCCCTCTCTCTCTGCCCCTCCCCCGTTCATGCTCTGTCTCTCTCTGTCTCAAAAAGAAATAAAACGTTAAAAAAAAAAAAACTTAAAAAAAAAAAATCCTCAAAACAGATTAAGGACCTAAATATGAGATGTAAAACCATAAAAATCCTTAAGAGAACACACGCAGTAATTTCTGGCATTGGCTATAGCAGCATTTTTCTAGATGCATCTCCTGAGGCAAGGGAAATAAAAGAAAAATAAACCATTGGGACATCAAAATAAAAAGCTTCTGCATAATGAAGGAAATAATCAACAAAGCTAAAAAACAACCTACTAAATGAGAGTATGTATTTGAAAATGTCACATGTGATAAAGGTTAGTATCCAAAACACCTAATGAACTGATACAACTCAACAAACAAAACACAAATACTCTGATTAAAATGGGCAGAAGACATGAATAGACATTTCTCCAAAGAAGACATACAAATGGCCAACAGACACCATGAAAAGACACTCAACATCATTCATCAGGGAAATGCGAATCAAAACTACAATGAGATATCACCTCATAACTGTCAGAATGGCTAAAAACAAAACACAAGTGTTGGTGAGGATATGGAGAAAAAGGAACCCTCATGCACTACTGGTAGGAATGCAAAGTGGTACAGCCACTGTGGAAAACAATATGGAGATTCCTCAAGAAATTAAGAAGAGAACTACCCTAAGATTCAGGGGGTGCGTGGGTGCCTCAGTCAGCTGAGTGTCTGACTCCCAACTTACACCTGGGTCATGGGATCAGGCCCGACATTGGGCTTGGTGCTGAGCATGGAGTCTGCTTGGGATTCTCTCTCTCCCTCTGCCCCTCTCCCCTGCCTGTGTGCTCTCTCTCAAAAAAAATTTTAAAAATTAAAATGAATTTAAAAAAAAGAATTATCCTAGGATTCAGCAATCATGCTACTGGGTATTTACCCAAAAAATACAAAAACACTAATTCAAAGGGATACATGGCACTCCTATGTTTACCACAGCATTATTTACAATAGTCAAATTATGAAAGCAGGCCAAGTATCAACCAATAAATGAATGGATAAAGAAAATGTTGGGGGGGGGGGGGTGTGCATGTATGTGCATATATATGTGTGTGTGTGTGTGTGTGTACACACATTTCCACTATTTCCAATAATATGGATGGAACTAGAGAGTATAATGCTAAGCAAAATAAGTCAGAGAAAGACAGTGTACAATTTCACTTGTATGTGGAATTTAAGAAATAAAACAAACTAGCATAGGAAAAAAGACAAATTAAGAAACAGACTCAGCTATAGAGAACAAACTCATGGTTACCAGAGGAGAGGTGGGTAGGGAGATGGGTGAAATAGGTGATAGGGATTACAGAGTATATTAATCACGATGAGCACTGAGTAATATATAGAACTGTTGAATTACCATATTGTACTGAAATATAACACTATGCTAACTATACAGGAATTAAAATTAAAAACTTAAAAAAATTAAGTGAATAAAAGTACTTTGAAGTATATACACACTATCTAATTGTTTACTAGCTAACATTCATGTGTATCTGTATGTTTACATGAATAACTTATATGTACAATACCATCTTTCACTTTAATATTAAACCCAGTTTTTAAGTTTTATTTCTTTATTTAAGTTTTATTTATTTATTTTTATTTATTTATTAAACTTTTTCTCTGAGTGTTCAATTACTGAGGCACCCAAAGTAACTACAAAGATGGCTTTAGCCATTTAGAGAAAACGGAAATCAGAAATCAAAATCGAGAACAATACTCTCTGTAAAGAGGTAGCATAACAGAGCTGTTAAGAACATGGACTTTAGAGTTAGAATTACTGGGTTAAATGAGTCATTATTTAAAGAATAACTGAGCCAATAATCATAAAGCACTTCAAACATAGCCTGACCCACAGTTTTTGCTATGTAATGTTTAACTAAATAAAAAATATTAAATAAAAAATATTTTCTCATCAATAAGAGATACTTGGTCCACTTCATATGTAATGTGCCTCAAACTCTCTTTACTTTTGCTAAACAGAGAGCATCTTATCTGAGAACTTAGATCCTAACAAAAGTGAAATTATCACCACATACTTTTTTGTTTGTTTGATGTTGGAACTGTTCAAAGCCTCTTCCATTCATGTCAGACATTTCTCTGAAATTTTTGGCATTTTTACTCACAGTCTAATTTTTAATTCTGCACAAACAGCTATGGGAGGTCCCCTTCTGTCCCTGTCTCTCATAAGCCTCTCCCTCCTCATCAGACGAAAGTCTCTTTCCTGGGTGAAAGTCTTCTGGGTTCTATCAGTTCCTGCCTCATTTCTCTCCCTTTTGTCTTTCCAGTTTCCCACAAATCCCCTGACTTACTGACTGGAAAGCTTATCCCTGGAACAGACTGACCTGGGATTCAGCACTCCAGCAATTTTGGCCTGCCTCAGGCAACTCAGACACAGTTCTGATGATGAAATTCCTACATTTGAGGTTCCAAGTTTTACGTGTGCCCAGTTTGCAGATATAGGCTTTATCTTGGTGTCTATGCCAAGTTTTAAACCTGTATGTACCAGCTAAACTAGTTTAATCCTAGGATGGAAGTTTTGCCTTTCCCTGGCTTATCTGAAGATTGTTGTAACTTAGCTAACTATGAAAAGACCTCCCCAGATATTTCCCTAGATTCCAAGTATTCACCTAAACAGATTTCCCACTGCAGTGTAATGCCTGTATTTTGAACAGCATTTCATCTTGGATCCCATTGCCAATCACTTGCAAAGAACATAATCAGACTGTTCTATCAGTTGGGTACTGAACTTCCACTGTTAGGCCCAACATGTTACATTATACGGGTATCATCTGCCTCCTACTGATGTTGTCTGCTATGAATAATCTGCCAAGTGCTACTGAATACTAAGAAACCAGTTTTTGCCCCTATTTGCCAACTTAAAATTATGCTAAGTTGTTATTACTGCTACTAATTGAATACCTTTTTTCCCCTTTGCTTTGCATTTGACAATGTCTTAGAGCTGTATCAATGTCAAGTCAACCTGTTTCCATCCTGTTCTCCCACCAAGGTCTCTCTACTCATGAACCCTTTTAAAAGTTTTCTTCAAAAAGGAAATCCTTTGGTTTTTTGCAATAACCTTATTACAGTTATTAATCATTTTCCTATGCCAGTCTAGATGTTGTCTTATAATGTTTCATTCAGGGACTTTCCTGTAATACACAAAAACTGTTTACTAACACTAACAAAAATCAGACTCTGTTTACTAACAGTAATCAGATAGCCAAATGAGTAATGTTTTCTGTCAAAATAGTTACATGTTGGAGACTATTCACTTATTCTAATGATGTTACAATTGTCCAAAACATGTCTGGAGTTAATTTTTTTTTTAACATTATTTTTGAGAAGACAGACAGAGAGACAGAGCATAAGTGGGGAGGGGCAGAGAAAGAGAGGGAGACACAGAATCTGAAGCAGGCTCCCGGCTCTGAGTTCTCAGCACAGAGACGGGGCTCAAACCCACCGACCACGAGATCATAACCGAGCCAAAGTCAGATGCTTACTCCGTATCTGGAATTCTTTAAAACTTGCCAGTTCCATACCTTTGACCTTGTCCAAGAAGAGCAAACCTATTACTTACAGTATTTGATAAAAAGACAATGCTTGGCTGAACTATTTCCAAAAATTGGATTTAACTACAAAGGATGAAAAATTGCTATTACTTAAGAATTTTTAAAATTTTCTTACTCTCAGGGGAGCAGGCAAGATGGTGGAACAGCATGGAAGTTTTTTGTGTGTCTTGCGTCCATGATATACAGCCGGACCAACACACCTAGAAAACTGATTGGAGGATTAACACAACCTGAACCACAGAATTCAGCAGGTACACGGCACAAAGAGGTGAATTTGGGGAGCAAGAAGCTGAAGAGGGTAGGGAGCTGCTTCTGTGGGCAGAGAGAGGATGGAGACTGGGGAGGGGATGAGAATATGGGAAAAGCACCTCCCCCCAAAAGCAGCTGGAGAGAAAGTGGAAAATTGGAAACAGCTGCAGGGACTAAACTAAAAAGGGAGAAAGGAGAGGGTTTAAATGCCATTAAGACTGTAAACAAGGGGAGCGCGAAGTCTGCAACCCTGCAGCTCGATACCTGTTGGTGCTCTGGTGGGAAGGGCAAATCCCCAGGAACAGAGTGGGGGCCGGGAGGTTCTCCGGCCACATGGGGAAAAACAGCTCCACTGCTGGAAGGACGTTTGGTAGAAACTGTTGAAGCCACCTGGTCCCAGCAGACCCCAGAAAACGGCCACATTCACTGGTGCTGGAACAAGGTCGTTAAGAGTGAAGCCTGGTGCCAGATGTGTGTTGTAATTTTCCATAATCCCTGAAACGCTGCTGCTACACTATCTCGCGAACTTTTTCTGGGGCGGCTGGCGTCTGGCCACAGTCTGGGGCACCAGCAGCAGCAGGGTCCAGCAAGCGTTCCTGGGAGCAGCTAACATTCGGCCATTGCTCATTTGGCCACTGGTTGATGAGACCCTCCTGCAGAGGGGCGGAACAGGTCAAAGCTGCAGTCCTTCACAAGGGGCCAGGGAAAACAGCCACATCTGAGACAAAACTCGGGAGAGAGGTACTGCCTGGGGCCTGGTCATGGAGAGTGAAAACGTGGGGAGTGGACAAAAGCTGAAGACAGAAGACGGGTGCGCGATTGCTGATCTGGGAGAACAGACTGGGTAGCTGGGTGGCACCATTTTCACCACTCCTGCGCATACACTCCTACAAGCGCAGCAACAATACACCCCAGGAGGCTAGCAGCACCATCTAGTGGAAAGCAGAGCCATTACACCGAGCCCTGCCCAACTGGGCCAACTTGGCTCTTCAGGAACACAAGTCTCACCGCCAGCTTCCTTTATGGACTATAAAGCACTACATCAACTGACTTCTAGAGGAAAACGAAGTAATTTCAGTCCTACTTCAATCTGTTAGCAAGTCTATCTATTCAATTTTTTTTCTTTTTTTTTCTCTTCTACACTTTTCTTTTTCTTGAATACACAAAGAGAAAAAATTCATTTTTATTTTCAATTATTAAAAATATTTTTCGGGGCGCCGGGGTGGCGCAGTCGGTTAAGCGTCCGACTTCAGCCAGGTTACGATCTCGTGGTCCGTGAGTTCGAGCCCCGCGTCAGGCTCTGGGCTGATGGCTCGGAGCCTGGAGCCTGTTTCCGATTCTGTGTCTCCCTCTCTCTCTGCCCCTCCCCCGTTCATGCTCTGTCTCTCTCTGTCCCAAAAATAAATTAAAAAAAAAAAAAAAGTTGAAAAAAAAATTTTTTATCACTATATTTTTTACTTTTCTGTAAATTTTTTCAAATTCTATTTTACTTCCATCATTTCACTTTAGTCTACGTCAGTATATTCACCTTTTCAAATTTTCAAACAATTTCCTTTTTCTGCTTTTCGTTTCTTTTCTTTTTCTCGAATGCAGAAACAGAAAAGCTTAATTTTTACTTTCAATTTCTATTAAAAATATTTTTCTTTAATTTTTTCACTATATTTTTTGCTTTTATGTAAATTTTTTCAAATTCTATTTTACTTCCATCATTTTATTTTAGTCTACTACAGTGTATTCACTTTTTCAAATTTTCAAACGATTTCCTTTTTCTTTTCTTGACCCCCCTTTTTCTTCTCTGTCAAACCACTTACAAACACCCAGACCAAAACACACCTAAAATATAGCATCATTTATTCAATTTGTGTGTGTTTTTAATTTTTAAAATTTTTTTATTTCTATTTTTCTACCTCATTAATTCCTTTTCTCCCTTCAAAATGACAAAACAAAGGAATTCACCCCAAAAGAAAGAGCACAAAGAAACAACAGCCAGGGATTTAACCAACACAGATACACACAAGATGTCTGCACCAGAATTTAGAATCACGATAAGAATACCAGCTGGAGTCAAAAATAGATTAGAATCCCTTTTTGCAGAGATAAAAGAAGTAAAAAATGGCCAGAACGAAATTAAAAATGTTGTAACTGAGCTTCAATCACGCATGGATGCCGCGGCGGCAAGGATGGATGAGGCAGAACAGAGAATTAGCAACACAGAGGACAAACTTATAGAGAATAATGAAGCAGAAAAAAAGAGGGAGATTAAGGCCAAAAGAGCACGATGTAAGAATTAGAGAAATCAGTGACTCATTAAAAAGGAACATCAGAATCATAGGGGTCCCAGAAGAGGAAAACTTTACTAACCTGGGGAAAGACACAGACATCAAAATCCAGGAAGCACAGAGGACCCCCATGAGATTCAACAAAACCAACCATCAGCAAGGCATATCATAGTCAAATTCACAAAATACTCAGGCAAGGAGAGAATCATGAAAGCAGCAAGGGACAAAAAGTCCCTAACCTAAAGGGAAGACAGATCAGGTTTGCAGCAGACCTATCCACAGAAACTTGGCAGGCCAGAAAGGAGTGGCAGGATATATTCAGTGTGCTGAATCAGAAAAATATGCAGCCAAGAATTCTTTATCCAGCAATGCTGTCATTCAAAATAGAAGGAGAGAGAAAAAGTTTCCCAGACAAAAATTAAAGGAGTTTGTGACCACTAAACCAGCCCTGCAATAAATTTTAAGGGGGACTGAGAGGAGAAAATATGGGGGGGGGGGAATATATATATATACATATATATATATATGTGTGTGTGTGTGTGTGTATATATATGTATATGTATATATATATATACACACACATACATATATATACATATATATATACATATACATATATATATACACACACACACACACACATATATATACACCTCAAAAGCAACAAAGATTAGAAAGGACCAGAGAACACCGCCAGAAACTCCAACTTTACAAGCATCATTATGGCAATAAATTCATATCTTTCAGTACTCACTCTAAATGTCAATGGGCTCAATGCTCCAATCAAAAGATATAAGGTAACAGAATGGGTAAGAAAACAAGATCCATCTATATGCTGTTTACAAGAGAACCACTTTAGACCTAAAGACACCTTCAGACTGAAAGTAAGGGAATGGAGAACCAACCATCTATCATGCTAATGGTCAACAAAAGAAAATCAGAGTAGCCATACTTATATCAGACAATCTAGACTTTAAAATAAAGACTGTATCAAGAGATGCAGAAGGGCATTATATCATAATCAAAGGGTCTATCCACCAAGAAGACCTAACAATTGTAAACATTTATGTGCCAAATGTGACAGCACCCAAATACATAAATCAATTAATCACAAACATAAAGAAACTCATCGATAGTAATACCATAATAGTAGAAGACTTCAACACCCCACTCACAGCAATGGACAGATCATCTAATCAAAAAATCAACAAGGAAACAATAGCTTTGAATGACACACTGGACCAGATGGACTTAACAGATATATTCAGAACATTTCATCCTAAAGCAGAATATACATTCTTCTCCAGTGAACATGGAACGTTCTCCAGAACACACCATATACTGGGACACAAATCAGCCCTAAGTAAATACAAAAAGATCAAGCTCATACTGTGCATATTTTCAGACCACAACACTATGAAACTCAAAATCAACCACAAGAAAAAATTTGGAAAGGTAACAAATACTTGGAGACTGAAGAACATCTTACTAAAGAAAGAATGGGCTAACCAAGAAGTTAAAGAGGAAATTAAAAAGTATATGGAAGTCAAAGAAAATGATAACACCACAACCCAAAACCTCTGGGACACAGCAAAGGCGGTCATAAGAGGAAAGTATACAGCAATCCAGGCCTTCCTAAAGAAGGAAGAAAGATCTCAGATACACAACCTAACCTTACACCTTATGGAGCTGGAAAAAGACCAGCAAATAAAACCCAAAACCAGCAGAAGACAGGAAATAATAAAAACTAGGGCAGAAATTAATGCTATTGAAACAACAACAACAACAACAACAACAACAAAAAAAAAAACAGTAGAACAGATCAATGAAACCAGAAGCTGGTTCTTTGAAAGAATTAACAAAATTGATAAACCACTAGCCAGTTTGATCAAAAATAAAAAGGAAAGGACCCAAATAAATAAAATCATGAATGAAAGAGCACAAGCAACACAGCAGAAATGAAAACAATAAGAGAATATTATGAGCAATTATATGCCCAAAAAATGGGCAATCTGGAAGAAATGGACAAATTCCTAGAAACATATACACTACCAAAACTGAAACAGGAAGAAATAGAAAATTTGAACACACCCATAACCAGTAAGGAAATCGAATTAGTAATCAAAAATCTGCCAAAAAAACAAGAGTCCAGGGACACATGGCTTTCCGGGGAATTCTACCAAACATTTAAGGAAGAGTTAACACCTATTCTCTTGAAGCTGTTCCAAAATATAGAAATGGAAGGAAAACTTCCAAACTCTTTCTATGAAGCCAGCATTACCTTGATTCCAAAACCAGACAGAGACCCCACTAAAAAGGAGAACTACAGACCAATTTCCCTGATTAACATGGATGTAAAAATCCTCAGTAAGATATTAGCCAACTGGCTCCAACAATACATTAAAAAAATTATTCACCACAACCAAGTGGGATTTATACCTGGGATGCAGGGCTGGTTCAATATCCACAAAACAATTAATGTGATTCATCACATCACTGAAAGAAAGGACAAGAACCATATGATCCTCTCAATAGATGCAGAGAAAGCATTTGACAAAATACAGCATCCTTTCTTGATAAAAACCCTCAAGAAAGCGGGAATAGAAGGAGCATACCTTGAGATCATAAAAGCCATATATAAACAACCCAATGCTAATATCAGCCTCAATGGAGAAAAACTGAGAGCTTTCCCCCTAAGGTCAGGAACAAGACAGGGATGTCCACTCTCACCACTGTTATTCAACATGGTATTGGAAGTCTTAGCCTCTGCAATCAGACAACACAAAGAAAGAAAAGGCATCCAAATTGGCCAAGAGGAGGTCAAACTTTCACTCTTCGCAGATGACATGATACTCTATATGGAAAACCCAAAAGATTCCACCAAAAAAATGCTAGAATTGATTCATGAATTCAGCAAAGTTTCAGGATATAAAATCAACACACAGAAACTGGTTGCATTCCTATACACCAACAATGAAGCAACAGAAAGAGAAATCAAGGAATCGATTCCATTTAGAGTTGCACAAAAAACCATAAAATACCTAGGAATAAATCTAACCAAAGAGGTGAAAAATCTATACACTGAAAACTATAGAAACCTTAGGAAAGAAACTGAAGAAAACACAAAAAAATGGAAAAAGATTCCATGCTCCTGCATAAGAAGAACAAATATTGTTAAAATGTCAATACTACCCAAAGCAATCTACATATTCAATGCAATCCCTATCAAAATAACACCAGCATTCTTCACAGAGCTAGAACAATTAATCCTAAAATTTGTATGGAACCAGAAAAGACCCTGAATAGCCAAAGCAATCTTGAAAAAGAAAACCAAAGCAGGAGGCATCACAATCCTGGACTTCAAGCTATACTACAATGCTGCAATCATCAACACAGTATGGTGCTGGCACAAGAACAGACACTCAGATCAATGGAACAGCATAGAGAGTCCAGAAATGGACCCACAAACCTATGGCCAACTAATCTTTGACAAAGCAGGAAAGAAGATCCAATGGAATAAAGACAGTCTCTTCAGCAAGTGGTACTGGGAAAACTGGACAGCGACATGCAGAAGAATGAACCTGGACCACTTTCTTACACCATACACAAAAATAACTCAAAATGGATGAAAGACCTAAATGTAAGACAGGAAGCCATCAAAATCCTCAAGGAGAAAGCAAGCAAAAACCTCTTTGATCTTGGCTGCATCAACTTCCTACTCAACACGTTTCCGGAGGCAAGGGAAACAAAAGCAAAAATGAACTACTGGGACCTCATCAAAATAAAAAGCTTCTGCACAGTGAAGGAAACAATCAGCAAAACTAAAAGGCAACCGACAGAATGGGAGAAGATACTTGCAAATGACACATCAGATAAAGGGTTAGTATCCAAAATCTATAAAGAACTTATCAAACTCAACACCCAAAAAACAAACAATCCAGTGAAGAAATGGACAAAAGACATGAATAGACACTTCTCCAAAGAAGACATCCAGATGGCCAGCTGACACATGAAAAAATGCTCAAATCACTCATCATCAGGGAAATACAAATCAGAACCACAATGAGATACCACCTTACACCTGTCATAATGGCTAACATTAACAACTCAGGCAACAACAGATGTTGGCGAGGACTGGGAGAAAGAGGATCTCTTTTGCACTGTTAGTGGGAATGCAAGCTGGTGCAGCCGCTCTGGAAAACAGTATGGAGGTTCCTCAAAAAACTAAAAATAGAACTACACTCTGACTCAGCAATTGCACTACTAGGCATTTATCAATGGGATACAGGTGTGCTGGTTTGAAGGGACACATGCACCCCCATGTTTATAGCAGCACTATCAACAATAGCCAAAGTATGGAAAGAACCCAAATGTCCATCAATGGATGAATGGATAAAGAAGATGTGGTATATATATATATACAATGGAGTATTACTCAGCAATCAAAAAGAATGAAATCTTGCCATTTGCAACTAGGTGGATGGAACTGGAGGGTATTATGATAAGTGAAATTAGTCAGAGAAAGAAAAAATCATATGACTTCACTCATATGAGGACTTTAAGAGACAAAACAGATGAACATAAGGGAAGGGAAACAAAAATATAAAAACAGGGAGGGAGACAAAACAGAAGAGACTCATAAATATGGAGAACAAACTGAGGGTTTACTGGAGGGGTTGTGGGAGGGGGGATGAGCTAAATGGGTAAGAGGCACTAAGGAATCTACTCCTGAAATCATTGCTGCACTATATGCTAACTAATTTGGATGTACATTTTAAGAAATAAAAAATAAAATTAAAAAAATAAAAAAATAAAAAATATTTAAAAAATTTTTTAAATTAAAAAAAATTTTTTCTTACCCTCTGAAAGTAATTACAGAAATGTAAGATAAATGCTGAGAAAAAGCATTATAGGTAGACTAAATAGATGACAACCTTTGTGTGACCTAACACAATTATCTCATCCCTAAGGTTCTTTTTCCATATACAAAATGAAAATAACTTCCCTATTTTTTTTTTACAAGTTATTGTAAAAATAGGGGCGCCTGGGTAGCTCAGTCAGTTAAGTGTCTGACTTCGGCTCAGGTCATGATCTTGCAGTTTGTGGGTTCGAGCCCCATGTTGGGCAATGTGCTGACTGCCCAGAGCCTGGAGCCTGCCTCAGATTCTGTGTCACTCTCTCTCTCTGCTCCTCCCCCACTCTCTGTCTGTCTCTCAAAGATAAATGAACATAAAAAAAAAAAAATTTTAGAAACAAGTTATTGTAGAAATTTAAAAAATGACATCTCTGAAACTCATGAAGTGAATATATCCATATTCATGCCTTACTGCTGCAAATTAAGATAGATTCAAGGGGTGCCTGGGTGGCTCAGTCGGTTAAGCGGCCGACTTCGGCTCAGGTCACGATCTCGCGGTCCGTGAGTTCGAGCCCCGCGTCAGGCTCTGGGCTGATGGCTCGGAGCCTGGAGCCTGTTTCCGATTCTGTGTCTCCCTCTCTCTCTGCCCCTCACCCGTTCATGCTCTGTCTCTCTCTGTCCCCCAAAAAAAAAATAAATTAAAAAGTTTCATTAGGGGCGCCTGGGTGGCTCAGTTGGTTAAGCGGCTAACTTCGGCTCAGGTCATGATCTCGCGGTCTGTGAGTTCGAGCCCCGCATCGGGCTCTGTGCTGACAGCTCAGAGCCTGGAGCCTGTTTCCTATTCTGTGTCTCCCTCTCTCTGACCCTCCCCCGTTCATGCTCTGTCTCTCTCTGTCTCAAAAATAAATAAACATTAAAGAAAAAAATTAAAAAAAAATAAAAAGTTTCATTAAATTTTTTTTCATTAAAAATAACCACATATGCAATGAAGTTCTGTTTTTCAAGAAATAGTTCATGTTTTAGAAAGTGAAACCTAACTCACTCTTAGTGAAAAATGGGGGTGGAGGGAAATTCCATAACTCCGAGCCACAATAAATACTAATAATACCTTTGATTCTGCAACATGGGACTTCCCCAAGAAACAGGCATCAGGTTTTGCTTAGTCAACTAGAACGTTATCCAATCAGAGTTAGAGAGGGAAAGTGCCTTTACAAATAAATACTGCATCCCAGCCCCACGTTTTCTGAGACACTCAACTGCTTAGACATTCTGAGCCTACCACAGAGGAACCTCCAGTCACAGCACCATGAACCAACGAGCTGTTCTTATTTTCTGTCTTATCTTTCTGACTCTGAGTGGAACTCAAGGTAAGGAACATGAAAAGATATTTAATTTCTAAGGTCAGAAATAGGACTGCGTAGAAGTTCTATAATTACAGGAATAGCATATTTGCAAAAGTTTTACAGCCTGCCTATAAATGAAGACTAAATGAGCAGAGATTCTCTCTGGTCACAGGTCAGAAAGGCAAATGGAATAAAAGGATGGGGGAACAGAAGAGTAAGAGGATAGAGAAAATGTAAGGGAATGAGGACAGAGAGAATGAGACAGATACTTCTTAAGTAACTCAATTAACCATAGGAACTGGGCTCAGGGGTATAAGTTTACAATTCACAAGTTGCAATTCCATTCTTTCAGATAATCAACTAATCAATCATTCAGAGCTGTATTATAATAGGATCATTCCCTCTCAGATTACCTCAAATAACATGGGGATATAGGTTCTGCTAAGTAGTAGCCAATCCACACTAAACGACTAAAACGAAAACTGCACTAACCTCCCCTACTGTACTTGTCTTTTTTCCCCACAGGAATACCTCTCTCTAGAACACCACGCTGTACCTGTATCAAGATTAGTGAACTATCTGTAAATCTAAGGTCCTTAGAAAAACTTGAAGTGATTCCTGCAAGTCACTTTTGTCCACGTGTTGAAATCATGTGAGTAAATGCCTTCTGAAAGTCACTTCTCTAGTTGTAATCATATATTAAATATGTATGATCACAAAATCAATAAATGCTTTGTATGATTCTAAGACTTCTACATAGCAAAGGGAAACATCTAGAGTGAAACATAAACATCTGGCTTAAAAACTGTATATTACACCTGTTTTATTGGCCCAACATCATTCTAAATATTTTCCCTCTTACTTCTACAGTGCTACAATGAAAAAGAATGGGGAGAAAACATGCCTGAATCCAGAGTCTAAGACCATCAAGAATTTAGTGAAAGCAATTAGCAAGGAAAGGTAGGTTTGCTGTCATTTGCAGAATTGCTCTTTAAGAAATGTCAATTTGGGGAAGTCAGAAATATTTGCAGTGAGCTTTCCTGTGGGATCCCTTGGCTTAAAAGTGTGTTTACCACCATGCCTGCCACTACCTGTATTTATTTTTATACTGAGATTGCCATCGTCTGTGGTATCAAAAGTTAGCTACCTAACTAGAAGTGTCAATAGGTCATTTTAACCTTGAGGCAGAGCTAGAACTATCCAAGCAAAGCTACCAAATTTTCCCCAAGCCTCTCCTGTCCCTAAAAAAGCAGCTCTTGCAATCCACAATGACTATGTAGCATCAGGAAAGCTCACCACTTTGCCTGGGGACTTGCGAGTTACCTATGAACTCAGAATGTTCTAAGCAGAACCCAGGCTGAAGCCAGAGTTGAGCATATCACACTTTTACATCCCCTTTCTCTTCCTACAGGTCTAAAAGATCTCCTTGAACACAGAAGCATAATCACTGTACTGACAAAGATGGACCAGAAAGAGACTACCTCTGCCATCATTTCCCTACATACTTGTCAAGCCCTAATTGTCCCTGGATTGCAGTTCTCCTAAAAGGTGACCAACCACTGTCACCAAATAAGCTGCTACTACTCCTTGAGGGAGGTGGATGGTTCATCACCCTGAGCTGTTTAGTACGAACTCTGCTCTGGCACTGTAAGCTAAAGGTGCTACATTTTTAGTGAATGTACCAGGTCCTAGCCCTGCTACTAACACTTTCCTCACCTTTCATATCTTCTAAAGGTTATTAAAGATATTCCCACCTCTGGGTTTATCCAAGTTCTCAGAACTTAAGAAAAACAAATAGCCATAATACAATTTCTTTTTTTAAGAAAGATCTTTACTCCATGGGATTCTACTGCTATCCTCCCAAGGGGCCCATATTCTTCCAGTGGTTATATATACACAATTCCAAATACATAAAAGAACCTAAAAATGTCTGAAAATGTATGTGAAAATACTATTATTTAATGAAAACTGCACAAAGTTGAGTTCTCAGACGTACATATGTCTTATATTGTTTTCAGTGTGTATGGAATAACTTGTGTAATGAAGTACTACACATGAATGAATAAAAAATTTTAAGTCTAGATATATACTATGCATGTTATGTAAGGCATACCCTGGATGTTTTTCAAAATAAAAATGCTGTACTCCTTTAGCAGTAATTTTTTTGAGAGAGTATGTGTGCAAGTGAGTGAGGGGCAGAGAAAGTGAGAGAATCCCAAGAGGGGCAGAGGGAGGGGGTGCAGGGGAGGGAGGGAGGTGAGGAAGAGGGGCACAAGCTCATGAACCATGAGATCATGACCTGAACCAAAGTCAGATGCTTAACGACTGAGCCACCCAGACACCCTCCCTCGGCAACATTAAGAAAGATTATACAATTGTTAACAAATCAAAAAGGTATTAAAATAATAACTAATATATATTTCATAAAAGAATCTCACAGAAGACAAATGACTTTGAGAATTACCATATTCCTTCCAACTGCAGTCTGCTGAAAGACCCATCATACAAGATTCCTTCAGGACTGATGTGGCATAACAGACTTTGCCTGAGCTTCAGACCCTTATAGGGAGAGATCTATGTGATATCTCCACCTGAATATCCTACAGAAATATCAAACTCTAAAATATCTCAAATTTTCTTCTTCCCCAGATCTAGTTCTCTGCCTTTTTTAAATGTCCTAGTTTAACAGCAATATCATCCACTCAGTTCCCCGAACCAGAAACCTGGAAGTAATTCTACATTCCTCTCTCACCTCCCACATCCAATTAATCACTAAGGAGGTATTTACAATGCATTTAGTCAGCAAATTAATTGTATCTAGAATATATAAAAAGAAAAATAGGAAAAGATAGATAACTAAGCGAAAAATGGGAAATAGAAATGAATAGGAATGTCACAGGAAAAAAAAATGCACAAGTCCTCAACATATAAAATTGTTCTGCATCATTAGTAATCAGGGACATCCACATTCAAATCATTTTGGGATACCATTTGACACCACAAGACTGGCAAAATTCTTTAAGTTGGATGAATACCAAGAGACAGGAAGAGTAGAGCAATGAGGAATGCCCCTCTACTGCTGGTGAGAGAGGAAAGAGCTACCGTAACTGGTTCGAAAACCAGGTTGGGGGGCGCCTGGGTGGCTCAGTTGGTTAAGGGTCCAGCTTCTGCTCAGGTCACGATCTCACGGTTTGTGAGTTCAAGCCCCGCGTTGGGCTCTGTGCTGACAGCCCAGAGCCTGGATTCTGCTTCGGATTCTGTGTCTCCCTCTCTCTCTGCCCTTCCCTCTGTTCACACTCTCTCTCAAAACTGAATAAACGTTAAAAAAAAAAAAAAAGAAAGAAAACCAGGTTGGTATTATCTTGTAAAATTTAACGTGTGCACTCTATGTCCTAGCAATTCTGCTACTATGCATACACCACGGATAAATTCTTGTATATTACATATATTAAAGAACGTTACAGCAGCATTGTTTATAATAGCAAACTCTGGACACAATCCAAATGTCCATAAATAGAATGGATAAGTAAATAAGGGTATACTAATTCAATGAAGTATTACACAACAGTAGAAATACACAAAATGGAACTATATACATCAACATGGGTGATCTCAAAAACAGTCTTGCACAAAAGAAGCATGTCACAGAATAGTACATACAGCATAGTTCTATTTACTATGAAATTCTAAAACAGGCAAACTTAACACTGGATTTAGGAATGAAGACATATATGATGAACACACACACACAAAAGGAATGGTTTCCATAAAATTCGGGATGGTAACTACTTCAGAAAGTGAGAAAAGAATGCAATCAGGGAGGGGCACATAAGAGGCTTCTGAATTACAGTAAAGTTCTATTTTTTACCTAGGTAGTGAGTACGTGAAAATTTGTTCTTTAATCTGTACCTACACATTTTTTTTTAATTCATAAAGACCACAAACACATGGAGATTAAACAACATGCTACTCAATAATGAATGGGTCAACCAAGAAATCAAAGAAGAAATAAAAAAATACACAGAAACAAATGAAAATACAAACGTACAAAATCTTTGGGATGCAGCAAAAGTGGTCCAAAGAGGGAAGTGTATAGCAATACACACCTACATCAAGAATAAAAGTATCCGACAGCCTAACCTTACACCTGAAGAAACGAGGGGAAAAAAATAAAAAATACAGAGACCTGAGGGTTGCTGGAGGGGAGGAAAGGGAGACGAGCACTGTATATTATATGTAAGTGATGAATCACTGGGTTCTACTCCTGAAACCAATACTTGCTGTATGTTAACTAACTTGAATTTAAATAAATTTTTTAAAAAGTGAAGCCTAAAGCCAGTAGAAGGAATAAAGTAAAAAAGATTAGAGCAGAAATAAATGATACAGAAACTTAAAAAACAGATCAATGAAACCAGGAGCTGGTTCTTTGAAAAAATTAACCTCTAACCTCTAACCTCTATTAAAAAGAGAAAGGACCCAAATGCATCACAAATGAGAGAGAAAAAATAACGACCAACTCTACAGAAATACAATGATAAGAGATTATGAAAAACTGTATGCCAATATACTGAACAACCTATAAGAAATGGATAATTCCTAGAAATACATAAACTACCAACACTGAAACAGAAAAAAATAGAAAACTTGAACATACCAATTACCAACAAAGAAATTAAATCAGTAATTTTAAAACTCCCAACAAACAAAAGTCAAGGACCGGATGGCTTCACAAGCAAATTGTACCAAACATTTCAAGATGAATTAATACCTATTCTTCTCAAACTATTCCAAAAAATAGAAAAAAAGGAAAACTTCCAAATTCATTCTATGAAGCCAGCATTGCCCTGACGCCAAAACCAGATAAAGACCTCACCAAAAAAGAGAACTACAGACCCATATGCCTGATGAACACAGATGCAAAAATTCTAAATAAAATACTAACAAACCAAATCAAGCACAGTAAAAAAAAAAAAACAAAAAACTCAACACAATCAAGTGGGATTTATTTCCTGGTTGCAAAGATGGTTGAACATTTGCAAATCAACCACTCAACATGACACACCTCATTAAGAACAGATAAAAATTATATGATCATTTGGATCGATGCAGAAAAAGCATTTGACAAAGTACAACATCCATTCATGATAAAAACTCCCAACAAAGTAGGGTTAGAGGGAACATACCTCAACATAATAAAGGCCTTATATGAAAAACCCACAGCTAATATCATCCTCAATGGGGAAAAACCGAGAGGTCTCAGTTTTTCAGTAGGTTCCTCTACAATCAGGAACAAGACAGGGATGTCCACTCTCACCACTTTTATTCAACATCGTAATGTAAGTCTTAGCCACAGCAATCAGACAACAAAAAGAAACAAAAAGCATCCAAATTAGCAAGGAAGATGTCAAACTTCCACTATTTGCAGATGACATCATACTCTACACAGAAAACCAGAAAGACTACCAAAAAACTGCTAAAACCGATACACAAATTCAGTAAAGTTGCAGAAAAACAATCAACATACAGAAATTGGTTTCATTTCTGTGTGCCAATAATGAAGCAGCAGAAAGAGAAATGAAGGAATCCATCCCATTTACAACTATACCAAAACAATAAGATACCTAGGAACAAACCAAACCAAAGAGGTGAAAGACCTATACTCTGAAAACTGTAAAACACTGATGAAAAAAATCCAAGATGATACAAAGAAATGGAAAGACATTCCATACTCATGCATGGGAAGAAAAAATATTGTTAAAACGTCTATACTACTCAAAGCAATCTACACATTTAATACAATCCCCCTCAATATACCACCAGCGTTTTTCAGAGTTAGAAAAAACAATCCTAAAATTTACACGAAACCACAAAAGACCCCAAATAGCCAAACCAGTCTTGAAAAAGCAGAACAAAACTGGAGGCATCACAATTCCAGACTTCCAAGTTCTATTACAAAGCTGTAGTAATCAAACCAGTATAGTACTAGCACAAAAACAGACACATAAATCAATACAACAGAATGGAAAACCCAGAAATGAACCTAATTATATGGTCAATTAATCTTTGACAAAGCAAGAAAGAATATCAAATGGAAAAAAGTGTCTTCAACCAAATGGTGCTGGGAAAACTGGATAGCAACATGCTAAAGAATGAAACCACTTCCTCACACCAGACACAAAAAATAAAAAGTAATTAAAAACCTAAATGTAAGACATGAAACCATCAAAATCTTAAAGAAGAACACAGACAGTAACCTCTTTGACATCAGCCAAAGCAACTTCTTTCTAGATATGTCTCCTGAGGCAAGGGGAACAAAAGCAAAAATCAACTATTGGGACCTCATGAAACTAAAAAGCTTTTGCACAGCAAAGAAAACAATCAACAAAACTAAAAAGCAACCTACGGAATGGGAGAAGATATTTGCAAATGATATATCTGATAAAGGGTTAATTAACATCTAAAATATGTAAAAAAAAAAAAAAACTTATGCAACTTAATACACAAAAAAGCAAACAATCCAATTGAAAAATAAGCAGAAGACATGAATA
This sequence comes from Panthera leo, assembly GCF_018350215.1. Classification (NCBI taxonomy): domain Eukaryota; kingdom Metazoa; phylum Chordata; class Mammalia; order Carnivora; family Felidae; genus Panthera; species Panthera leo. Next base: position 143,486,730 of record NC_056682.1, read on the forward strand.
CATTTTTCCAAATAAGATATACAGATGACAAACAGACATGAAAAGATGCTCAACATCACTGATCATCAGGGAAATACAAATCAGGATGTCGGTGAGGATGTGGAAAAAGGGAACCCTCTTGCACGGTTGATGGGAATGCAAACTGGTGCATCCACTCTGGAAAGCAGTATGGAGATTCCTCAAAAAGTTAAAAACAGATACCCTAGGATCCAGGAATTGCAATACTAGGTATTTACCCAAAGAATACAAAAAAATTAAAAGGGATATATGCACCCCGACGTTTATAACTGCATTATCAACAATAGCCAAATTATGGAAAGCCCAAGGATCCAATGACAGATGAATGGATAAAGAAAATGTGATGTAAGTATATACACACGACTATTATTCAGCCACAAAAAATACTGAAATATAGCTATTTGCAACGACATGGACGAAGCTAGAGAATATTATTCTAAGTGAAGTAAGTCAGAGAAAGACAAACACCACATGATTTCACTCATATATGGAATTGAAGAAACAAAGGAGCACGGGGAAAAAGGCAAACCAAGAAACAGACTCTTAACTATAGAGAACAAACTGATGATTACCAGAGGGGAGGTGGGTAGAGGGATGGGTTAAATAGGTGATGGGGAGTAAGGAGTGCACTTGTGATGAGCACCACGTGTTGTATGGAAGCGCTGAATTACTATACTGTACACCTGAAACTAATATTACACTTTGTTAGCTAACTGGAATTTAAACAAAAACTTATATAGGGGTGCCTGAGTAGCTCAGTCAGTTAAGCATCTGACTCTTGATATGGGCTCCGTTTACGGGATCAAGGCCCACTTAGGCCTCTGTGCTGACAGCAAGGAACCTGCTTGGGACTATCTCTCTGCCCCTCCCTCACTCTTGCATGCACACTTGCTCTCTCTCAAAATAACTTTATAAATATATCTTTTTAAAAATGCTATGTTTTACATTAAAAGAGCATAACAAACTAGCAAAGAAATGAAAAATTCCAGGATATAACCAATTGTGAGATATCTTCATGAATATCAAACAACTTTACATAGCAAAATAGAAGAATAAAGAGAGCTATCACTGGGGATGTAAACTATAGCATGGTGACTACAGTTTATAATACTGTACTGAGTATCCGAAAGCTGCTAAGAGAATACATCTTAAAATTTCTCATCACAAGACCCCCATGTTTATAGCAGCACTATCAACAATAGCCAAAATATGGAAAGAACCCAAATGTCCATAGATGGATGAATGGATAAAGAAAATGTGGTATACACACACACACACACACAATGGAGTATTACTCAGCAATCAAAAAGAATGAAATCTTGCCATTTGCAACTACGTGGATGGAACTGGAGGGTATTATGCTAAGTGAAATTAGAGAAAGACAAAAATCATAGGACTTCACTCATATGAGGACTTTAAGAAATAAAACAGATGAACATAAGGGAAGGGAAACAAAAATAATATAAAAACAGGGAGGAGGACAAAACAAAAAAGACTTATAAATATGGAGAACAAACTGAGGGTTGCTGGAGGAGTTGTGGGAAGGGGGGGTGGGCTAAACCGTTAAGGGGCATTAAGTAATCTACTGAAATCATTGCTTCACTATATACTAATTTGGATGTAAATATTAAAAAACAAAAAATAAAGTTAAATCAAATAAAAATTAATTCTCATCAAAAGAAAAATATTCTTACTACAATGACTTATTGTGGGAAATCATTTCACAACATAAACAAACATCAAATCATGTTATACACTTGAAACCAACATAATGTTATTTGTCAACTATACGTCAATGGGAGAAACTTAGAAAAAAAAACCCTAATGTAATACCAAAAAGACAGAGAGAGAATAGGTAAAAGGAAAAAAGTGAATTCTAGCGCAAAGAATGTGATCAAAGACATAGGGGTGAGATAGCACAGTGTTTTCAACCTGGAATAATGTAAATATAAAACTAGAGATATGAATATTGTAGAAAATGATGGAGAGGGGCGCCTGGGTGGCTCAGTCGGTTGAGAGACCGACTTCGGCTCAGGTCACGATCTCATGGTTTGTGAGTTCGAGCCCCGCGTCGGGCTCTGTGCTGACAGCTCAGAGCCTGGAGCCTGCTTCTGATTCTGTGTCTCCCTCTCTCTCTGCCCCTCCCTCACTCATGCTCTGTCTCTCCCTGTCTCAGAAATAAATAAACATTAAAAAAAAAAATTTAAAAAAAAAAGAAAATGATGGAGAGACAGATAAGAATTACATTATGAGAGCCTTTATTTGCTAGGTATGCCATCACCATCAATGTATATTTATAAGCTGTATGCATGTTATAAAATATACACAAAAAATAACAGATTGTTAGACCAAACTCCCAAAATACTAAAGATCTAACACAATGAAAGTTTATTTTTTGCTCAAAGTTCCATGTAGCTTGGCAATGCCTCTATGTTGACTCAATAATACAGTCCCCCCTGTCTCAACTGCACACTGTCATGACAGAAAAGACAAAGGGAGAAGTGGCATACTGGCTCTTAAATGCTACAGCCCACATTACCTTGTCCTGAACAAGGTCTTGCCTTCCCTAATCTAAATGAGGGATAGAAACTGGAAGGGGAAGTGCACTTGTCTCTGCATAAGTAGGTAATTTCTTAGATAAGTTTTTTTTTTTTTTAATTGTAAGACAAAAACCAAGGCTCATGCAGAAATCCAGCTCAGAAAAAGTCTAAACAGATTTTAAGTCTATTTTCTGAAATAAATTAGATCAGGGGTGAAGAAGAATTCCTTTTCTGGGTAGAAAGTTCACCAATGTCCGAAGTAAATAAAATTTGAGGTACACAGAGAACAAATGAACCCATCTACTGTAGTATGGTCATGTTATAAATCCGAGGGAGAGAAATCTCCTTTTTCTAGGAAAATACATGGCCCATAATGATCTATATATTGCAACATGATCTAAGAATACTGGCCTTAAGGAAAAGGGGAAAGTGATTGTAATTGTGTCTCTTAATTTTCTTTGTCATAGTCTACTTAGTTAATTCACTGTTCATATTTAGAATTTGATAACACCATTCTTGCTTCATTCAGGGGCAGGTCAAGAACCTCACTAAAGCAGTAAGAATATGACAATGATTACTCTGGTGATTCGCACAAGTCATTAAAGTCTTCCTGCACCTGTTTTCTCATTTATATAGGTAGAAACAGAAATCCTCCAGGGGCACCTGGGTGACTCAGTTGGTGAAGCATCCAACTTTGGCTCAGGTGATGATCTCATGGCTTGTGAGTTCGACCCCCACAGCAGGCTCTGTGCTGACAGCTCAGAGCCTGGAGCCTGCTTCAGATTCAGTGTCTCCCTCTCTCTCTGCCCCTCCCCTTTTCTCTCTCTCTCTAAAACAAACATTAAAATTTTTTTAAATTAAAAAAAAAGGAATCCTCCAGAAATATTACTAAATGTCACTAAAATAAATTATTAATAGTTCAAATACTATTTACAGGTGATAGAATTATAGATGATTTTTATTTTTTACTTTTATTTTACAAGTTTTCTACAAGGAATATTTCTACCATTTCTAATCAGAGAGAAAAAAAATTAAGTGAAAACCAACTTTCAAAGACACTATATATATGCATGCTTATCTTAAAGGACTAGGATTTATGTTGTTAGTGACCTTCATGAAATGATGCATCTCTGGAAAAGATCTGAAATAAAAACAGTCTCCCAAAATGAGGTCTATGAGAGCAGAAACTACACCTAATTTGCCACTGTATGCATGTATGTATACACACATGTGTGTATACATACAGATACATACATGCATGTGTACATATACATACACACATATACATACATATACCTCAGAACTTTTGTCCAATGCTGTACTAAAATTTAATTGCTTATATTAAAAAATCATTAAACAACTACTAGATATATATTTCAGGTCACCAGACAATAATATGTCATTATTAGTTTCCCTGCTCACCCTCTTGCCTGCTACCATTTACTCTCTACACAACAGCCAATGTAGTAGTTTTAAAACATAAATGAGATTATGGATACCCCTGGTTTCATCTTTCCAAAAGCATCCCATCACACTTTAAATGATACCCAAAATGTTTCCTTATAGTCTGTAAAGCTCTACATAACTCTTCCACCTCATTCCTACCATTCTCCCCTCAATGTTTCCATTCCAGCTATACAGCCTCTTATTGCTTCTCAAGCACAGCAAACACATTCCCATCATTTCCATAGTTTATTCCTTCACTTTATTCAGGTCCCTGCTCAAATATCACCTTCTCAGAAGCGGCTTTCTTCACCAATCTATTAAAAATAATATCACTTCTATCACTCTCAATCTCTTTACCCTCCTTTTTATAGCCATTATCACTATCTGTAAATATATTACATACTTTTTCATCTGTTTATTCCATATCCTCAAAAAGGTCTACGAGAGCAGAAACTACACCTGTCTTATTTACCACTGTATCATTGGTATCTACCGGTGTACCTGACACACAGTAATGCTCAATACTCACTGAATGAATGAATAAGTTACTGACATTTGCCATAGCTAGAATCCGTTGGAAATTGGTATTCACTCCAAGGACAGGACCACTTCCCAAAGACATTAGATAGTTCTTAAACCTTAGAAGAAAGTAAACTTAGAAATAAAGAGCTTACTAGTTTTGTTGAATCACCATATACCCACAGAAGAAATTATGACCTTCTCCCATTACAATATCCAGCATGTGCACTGGCAAACTGTTTACTAGACTATGAGAGTCCCGTGGGAAAAGAATTAAGGTTTTAAGCAGGGGCTTACAGGACTTTCAAAAATAAAAATGTTTCAAAACTAAGTTTAATGTTTTAATAGTAGCAACAGCTGTTCAGAGGAGGGGAAAGTCCCCTCCACCCCAAGTTTCATCCTGAAAGATGATTCTTTCAAAATAAAAAATAACTTGTGTTATTTTCACTTGAGATAGAGAAGAGCATGTTGTTTACATATTATGCAACATTTTCCCAGGACACTCAAATCTAATTAAAGCCAGAATAGCGTGGCTATCTCATTCTCTAGACTCAGATCCAAGAAATCCCCTTAGTTAACTGTAGAATGGGAAACGGGGAGAAAAGAAAAAGGACAGCTGAAAAAAGTTCAACATCAGTCTGAACCTGCAATGCTGTTATTCCCAGAGCAGATGATCTTGGGATGTGTCATTTTTAGGGCTCAGCAACTTCCCTAAAATTATAAGCAAAATATATAAACATACATGTATCCATAGTTTTTTACCAGTCTCAGTTCTACAACCTTCAAGTGGTTAAAATTCATAAGTCTGTCCTAATTCATCACAGACCTTCAACACACCACATCACTTTGTAGAGCATTCACTTTAGACCATATGGATACTAATATATGTACTTCATATCTATGTAATCTTACATTCAAATACTGGAAATACTAGGCCAGTGTGGGGATTTAACAAACCTAAGCTCATCTCAGAGATCTGGGTCCTAAAGGAGACATTAATGGTTATTTCCCAAGTATTCCTAAAATTTACAAGACCATCTGACCTACTGCATTAATCATAATAATAACACACACACACACACACACACACACACACACACACTTTTTTTTTTTTTTTTTTTACCTCTAGAACCACTAAGGCACAAACTTGGCTCTGTTGTTAGAAATTAGAGACCTTTAATTATATGAGGTGAAAGGGAACTAAGCCTAGAATATTCTCAATGCAATCAAGTTCAACTTAATAAATAATTGCTATGCCCCTCCTAACTTCAAGATCCAATGGCACAAACAAGGACAATCAACACATGATGCCTGGCCATAAAATTATAATAATCTAGCTGAGGAAACAAAAAACATATGTAATTCAAATGCCGCCAACAACAAAAGATAAGCATACCAGTACTCAGATAAGTGGTATTTGTAAATAAAACTGATCAAAAAAGAAATCTAGCATGTTGGAAGTGACAAATGCGTTGGATACAGTTAGTAGAAATAGGTGTTAAATCAGAGAAACATGTAAATATAATGAAAGCTCTGTAGGGATATAAAACAAGGTAAAGTTTTAAAGATAAAATTAAAGAATGCTTATATTCTTGCAATCATGAGAATGAAATGAACAAAGGTCAAAGTTATAACTTGACAAAATGGAATGAATAAAGAGTAAAATCAGGACTAAAACATGAATGTGCCACTCACCATATGGTAATAGAACTTCTCATCTTGTCAATGATAGTAAACAAATTACACACATAGGGGTGTGTGGGTGGCTCAGTCAGTTAAGCCTCCAACTCTTGGTCTTGGCTCAAGTCATGATCTCACAATTTGTGAGACTGAACCCCACATGGGCTCTGCACTGATAGCACAGAGCCTGCCTGGGACTCTCTCTCTCCCTCTGCCCCTCCCCTGCATGCATGCACTCTCTCTAAATTAATTAAATTAAAAAAAAAAAAAAAAAAAGAAAAAATTTCACACAGCAATAAAGTCAACCATAGTAGGAGAATAATATACGATCTAGCTAGCTCCACCTTAAAAGCAGTTCTAGGGAGGAGCTTGGAAAGCTTCTGTGCAAGGAAGAGTTGAGGCACACTGAAATTGTCAAGACTTTATTTGAGCATACATCAATTCAAAATGGGCAGCACCAAACGAAAGGTGGTTAGGAACACTCCACTGACAGGAGCTAGGGGAGAGATTTTTATAGAAAAGACATTGAAATGAATCAAGGAAATTATCCGATTGGCTATGACTTTAATAGGTGCCTTATTTGGGAAAGCCTACTTGTCTATCTGTGATTGGTTGTTCCTAAGTTTTATTTTCTCAGATTCAAGTGTATTGACTACAGCTTAGATTTTGGTTTGCTTGCATAGGCTTCCAAGCAACCTCAATCTAACAGCCTCCTTATTTATTTCAACAGTTCATAAAGAAATCTTCAATTATAGTTATAAAGAATTATACTAAGCATACTGCTCATGAATTTAGATCTTGTAGAGCAGTTGTATCTCCTGATGATGGGTTATCAATACAAATAAATGAAATGTGTGTGGACACATGTTGTCTCATCTATTCTTGTCAACGCTCCATGATTACTCACAAGGAATGCTAATGGGAATAGGGCAAATGATTCAACATTACAAATGCTGGAAATAAGTGTAAAGGATTCAGGAAAGGAATAGATGACCTAGAGCCGTGGTATAGTCAAGGAAGATTTGACAAAGTAAGCAGAATTTGTAGTTGTCTGCTCAAAGTAATCTAAGTGAAACTTAACTAAGGAGCATTCAGAGAAGTTCAGCTTAGCCAGGGGGCAAGAATCACAGAATCAGCATTGTAGACATACACTGTCTATGTACACATACAGACTTCTATAAATAAACATACCTATGGCACTAACGTATTATTTAGCTTGTATAGTATTATTTAGCTATTTAGAGAAAGACCGGATTGAGGAAAAACAAATACTAGAAACATTAAAATCTCAAGTCACAGACTTGAGACTCTATTTTAAAAAGCATATTCTGTATTTTTTTGGAATAAGCAAAAACTAAATTGGAATTATACATTTTTAGGGAACAAATGTAACTAATAATATGTCTACATCTGGCTAAATAACTCAAAATAAAAACTTACAATCAGCGCACCTGGGTGGCTCAGTCAGTTAAGTGTCCGACTTCAGCTCAGGTCCTAATCTTAAGGTTCATGAGTTCAAGCCTCACATCGGGCTCTGCACTGACAGTGTGGAGCCTGAATGGGATTCTCTCTTTCTCCCTCTCTCTCTCTGCCCCTCCCTCACCTGTGCATGTGTGTGCTCGGTCTCTCTTTCAAAATAAACTTAAAAAAAAAAAAAAAAAACTTACTATCAAACTAAGAACAAAGGATTTTCAACAATGACATACAAGAAACCACAAAACCTAGTAACAAATACCACAAAACCAAAGAAAAAAGTAAAATAGAACATATACACAATGATGGACCTCATGAGTTAAGAATGTTAGAGCACAACTTCAGCTGGGAGCACTACCACCATTCCTACCAGAAGCACATTGTATCTTGCAGTAAGTGGCAAGTTTGGTTTGAAAATACACATTCAATTCTATAATCTGAAAAACAGTAGCAACTATTATTTTTGTAATTAAAAATTATTTTAAAAAAACGTATACAATCTTCATGGCTGACAGAGGTTCTAAGAAAAGAAAAAGAAAAAGAAAAAGAAAAAGATTTGGAATAAACTTTGTTGTTAATGCGATATATTAACATTTGTTTGCTGTAAACACTAATAGGCACTTTTGGTTTCAAAAGAAGTATATGTTTTATTTTAAATTCAAGTTTGATTTTTCTGGTACCAGAGTACAATACAAAAGGGGCTTTTAGTTCCCAAAAGCTAGCTTTTGTTGCTATTTCCTGTATTTCACAATTTGCAGGTCCTCTGAATGGTAGAAAATGAGCACATTTTCAAAACAACACCATTTAATTCTGAGTTGAGTACCAGTTAGTGGTAAGATTTGAAGGGGATGGTTATTAGGTTGTGAACATACATGTGTAGATAAAGGAAAAACTTTTACTTAAGGTATGAATTAAATATATATTGCAAAGACAGATGTAATTTCCTCATTTTGAGAGAAAATACACAAAGGTAATTTTCGGAATTCAACTTTGATTCAGGTTTCACAGATAACTTCCTGAAATTTACTCCAAATAAGTTTTATCCTATCACACAAGAGCAAGCTTTGTGTGTCATTCTACTTCTCTTGACCTATATTTATACAGGTATGTCAAGTCACTGGCTGACCACAATTGAATGGAAACTTCAGTAACCACACACAAGAAATATCTACTTTGCACAAATATTTGGGAAAGTTACCAATGGATAGTTCCAGCAGTCAACAAGCAAAATCAACAACCCCTGAAGAGTGAGAGGATCAGATTCCCAGAGTTAGCACAATACTCAATGTCTAGTTTTTAACAAAAAATCACAAAGCATACAATAAACAAGAAAGTATGGCCCAATCAAAAGAAAGAACTGACAAAAAATCATTCCTGAGGAAGCCCAGACATTCAGTGGACTTACTAGATAAATATATTAAGTCAACTGCATTAAGTATCCTCAAAGAGCTAAAGGAACCCATGTACAAAGAATAAGAGGAAACTGGGAAAATGTGTGAATAAAATGAAAACATCGATAAAGAGACACAAATTATAAAAAGGAACCAAATAGAAATTCTGGAGCAGGTAAGTAAAAAACTGAAATGAAAAATTCACTAGAGGGATTCACCAGCAGCTGTGAGTCAGCTAAAGAATCAGCAATTTGAAAACAGGACAACTAAAAATACTGAGTCTGAAAAGCAGAAAGGAAAAAAAAAAAGTGGAGCCTAAGGGACCTAGAATAGCATCAAATGAACCAGTAGACTCATAATGCAAGGCCCAGAAAGAGAATAAAAAGGAGCAGAGAGAATATATGCATAAATGACAGAAAACTTCCCAAATCTGATGGACTACATGAATCCACACACCCAAGAATCTAAATGAACTCCAAGAAGGATAAACCCAAAGAGATCCACATGGTAGTCAAATGGTCAAAACAGAGACAGAGACTCCTGAAAGCATCAAGAGAGAAGGGACTCCTCACATACAAGGGATCCTCAATAAGACTGACAGCCAATTTCTCACAAATGTTAGAGACCAGAAGGAATAGGATTACATATTTAAGTTGCTGGAAAAAGATCTGTCAACGAAGAATTCTAGATCTGGCAAAGCTACCCTTTAAGAATGAAGGAGAAATGAAGACAATTCAAGATAAACAGAAGCTAAGAGAGTTCATTACCATTGGATTTGCCCTACAAAAAAATGTTAAAGGGAGTCCTTCAGGCTAAAATGAAAGAACACTAGTCAGTAAACTGAAGCAGTATGAAGGAAGAGAAAAATGTATTTTGAGAGAAAGAACATGCAAGCATGAGTGGGGGAGGGGCAGAGAGGGGGAGAGAGAATCTCAAGCAGGCTCCACACTGTCAGTGCAGAGCCCAATGTGGGTAACTACGTAGTGAAGGAGGAGGAAGAGAAAAAGGAGAAGGAAGGATGAAGGCAGAAAAAAGTGGAGGAGGAGGAATAGGAGGAACTACAGCTACCTAGGCTATATTGCTGGAGAGAGAGCCCACAAGGTGAAGTGTTCAGGGGCCATTTAACCCCTGGGCTATACTGCTAGGGAAGGAGGCCACATGGAGGCAGTCCATGATGCTATTTTGGCCAACCCTCCAGATGTCTTCAGACCCAGCCACTACTACTTGATTGCAACTGGAGAAAAATCACTATTTAAAAAACTTTGGTGGGAAAATTAGATATTAATTTGGAGATCAAAAAACTTAAATCCATAATTCGGCTACTGTTGATAATGCTGCTATAAACATCGGGGTGCATGTACCCCTTCTAATCAGTATTTTTGTATCCTTTGGGTAAATATCTAGTAGTGCAATTGCTGGATTATAGGATAATTCTATTTTCAACTTTTTGAGGAACCTCCATACTGTTTTCCACAGTGGCTGCAGCAATTTACATTTTCACCAACAACGTAAGAGGGTTCTCCTTTCTCCACATCCTTGCCAACATCAGTTTCCTGTGTTGTTAATTTTAGCCATTCTGATAGGTGTGAGGTGAGTATCTTTTCATGTGAGTATCTTTTCAATGTTGAGTATCTTTTCATGTGAATGCTAGCCACCTATATGTCTCCTTTTCAAAAATGTCTATTCATATCTTATTCCCATGTCTTAACTGGATTATTTGTTTTTTGGGTGTTGAGTTTGGTAAGTTCTTTATAGATTTTGGATACTAATCCTTTATCAGATACGTTATTTACAAATATCTTCTCCCATTCCAAAGGCTGCCTTTTAGTTTTATTGACAATAGCCAAATTATGGAAACAGCCCAAATGTCCATCAATTACTGAATGGACAAAGAACTTGTGGCATACACACATACACACACGCGATGAAAGATTACTCAACAATAAAAAAGAATGAAATATTGCCATTTGTAACAACATGGATGAAGCCTGAGTGTACTATGCTAAGTGAAATTAGTCAGAGAAAGACAAAAACCATATTATTTCACTCATATGTGGAATTTAAGAAACAAAACAGATAAACATGGTGGCAGGGGGAAGAGAGGCAAACCATAAAATAGACTCTTAACTATAGAGAACTGAGGGTTGCTGGAGGGGAAGTGGGCAGAGAGATGGGTTAAATGGATGATAGGTATTAAGGAGGGCACTGGTTGTAATGAGCACTGGGTATTACATGTAAAGGATCAATCACTGGGTTCTACTACTGAAACTAATACACTATATGCTAACTGGAATTTTTTTTAAGTGTATTTATGTATTTTGAGAGAGAGAACACACAAGCATGAGTGGGGGAGGGGCAGAGAGAGAGGGGGAGAGAGAATCTCAAGCAGGCTCCACACTGTCAGTGCAGAGCCCAATGTGGAGCTCAATCCCACAAACAATGACCTGAGCTGAAATCAAGAGTCAGACATTTAACAAGACACCCAGGCACCCCTACTTACTGGAATTTAAATAAAAACGTGACCATTAAAAAAAAAGAAACTTACATCTACTCTTTATACGATATCAGACAATAATTTACAGCTTGAAACCATCAACTATTGAATATCTATACACTACAGGGTATCTGGCTAGCCCAGTCAGCAGAGCATGTGACTCTGGATCTCAGAGTTGTGAATTCAAGCTCCATGCTGGGTATGAAGCCTACTTAAAAAAGAAAGGGGAAAAAATATATCTGAAGTGAACATAGGTCAGTATTATGTAAAAATGAAAAACTTCTCAACAGTTAACAGCAAAAACTTAAGATAAAAAGAAGGCAATGAGCCTAATAATATTAAATATAGATGGGGATATAGGGTCAATGAAACCCTCTTTCACTGCTGGTGGAAGCATAAACAGTACAAATTAAGTTGTATATACACACACTCTAAGAACCAGCAATTCCACTCCTAATAATACACTCAACAAACACATACATATATGCGCCAAAAAATATGCACAAGAACATTCATAACTGCAACATTCAGTTTAGCCCAAAATTGGGAAAAAATCAAAATGTCCATTAACTGAATATATACCTCGTGGTAAGTCATACAATACAATATAACAGGGCAATTAAAGTGAATGAACACTCTTCCATACATGACACAGATGAATCTCACAAACGTTTAGTGATAGGGATGAGACTCTAAATAGGACATACACAGTACCATTTATATAGTTCAAAAATAGGCAAATTCATTGACGGTATAGCTTTAGGGAAGAAGAAAAGTATTGTCACGTCACTGAAATTTGGTGAAAATCCACTGAGCCACAATGCTGATACACTTTTCTATACATACACCTATTTCCCCCTGTCTATTGGTTATATTAATTAGCTGAGGCTGTCACACAAAATACCACAGACTGAGTGGCTTAAGCAACAAATTTATTTTTTCACAATTCTGGAGACTAGAATTCCAAGATCAAGGAGTGAACTCAGTTGGTTTCTTTGTGAGACCTCTCTCCTTGGCTTGTTGACAGCCCTCCTTTCCCTGTGTCCTCACATGGTCTTCTCTGTACATCGCTACATCCTTATGTTCTCATAAGGACATCAGTCATAATGGATTAGGGCCCACCTAATGACCTCATACCTCTTTAAAGTCTCTGTCCCCAAACACAGTCACATTCTGAAGTACTGGTGGTTAGAACTTCAACATACCATATTTTGAGTGGACAGAGAATTGCTTAGAACATGTGATACACTTCAATAAAAATTATGCAAGAAATGAAGGCAACAAAAAGGCAGATATTTTAACTAAAAATGGATTAAAGTTTCCTATAAAATATGCAAAGAATTGACATACATTTAGAAAGTCAATACTCTGACTCCACTTGACAAGGGATCTTGAAAAGGTAGCAGATTCAGGTATTAAGCCAACACAAACTAAAAGGTCAACAAGAAACTGAAATAAGCACTGATCTCAGGTGCCAAGTCTCACATATTAAACAAAATAAATACAAATGACAAAAGAATTGGGAAACCGGTACATGTATATATCGATGGGGGCATTACAAAATTAATCTACTCTTTCTGGCATGTAATCTGTTAAAATGTTATAGAAGATATAAAGATGTTTTAACCCTTGTCTCTATACTTCCCAAAAAGGAAAATATCCCAAGAAAGTAAAATCTTTCAAAAACTATTAAGAGGTATTTTTTGAATTCTGAAATAGAAACAACTCCAATAGAAACAACTCCAGGGATGACAGAATAAACAGGCTACAAATAGAAAAAACATTTTTAAAATATAAACTATGTAGATATAAGGAAATGTTAATGTAAAATAAGATTATTTAAAGATATTGCTTAATGACAAGGGTCAGATGTGGATATAAGCATAAACAGGGGTCTTTGTGAATCTCCTCACCTCACTCCTTTGTTTAAAACTCTTCAAGGTTTGCTCAGCACATAGAGATGTACAAGGCCCTTCATCGTCCGGTGGCTACTGTATTTCTAGCCTCCTTTCTCACCACTCCAATTTTATTATCACTGTACCCTTCATCCTACCAAGGTTCTTGCAGTTTCCAAATTTTGACATCCTTTTTCTCATGCCTCTTGCTCAAAATGCCTCCCCCACTCATCTTCTAGTAACAAATTCCAACCAACTCTCCCTTCCACACCGAATTCAACCAGAGCTGTGACCTTCTCTGCGCCTCCAATAATTGAGTACAGTCCTTTATCATACCACTTCCAATACAGGACTCGCTACACTTTCTCCCCACAAAACTGTGAGCTCTTTGAGGGCAGATTTTTGTTCCTATTTGTGTCCCAAAAGTATAGAATAACAGCTTGATAAATGACATTAATGAATGATAAAGAGTAAATGAAGAATACGAATTTTTCTTGTAATTTTACCGAAACAATGTGAATGTAAGTCACTTTAAATAAATACTGATTTTTAAACAAAAATATTTTCTCGCTCTTCAGGATAATTTTTCTTCAATCAGGCGGCAGCTTAAAACTTATGGTAACAGGTCGTCAGACTACCACAGAGCAAAAATGTATTACTGCCAGAATTTAGCCACAGCTGTCCTTTAAATGATGTCCTAACATTCCCTCTCAGAATAGTTAATAGATTTAATCCAATCCTCTAGCTTTACCTAAAAAATATAAACCAGGAGGCCAGGTATCAAGATCAGTAAAGGTAAAACTTGTTCCCTTCTGTTATCTGAGAAGTGGACAGGACTTGAACCACCCCCCCCCACACACACACACACACAACTATTATTTGCCTGCAGACACCTTACCATACAAGAATATTGTGGAAGGAAGAAATGACTCCCTGCATGGGGGGAAAAAAAGAGGAAAAAAGAAAAAATCAGAATGCTAAGTAGGGGCTTCTGAGACTTTCAAGAAATAAACCCTTTTCAAGTCAGCGTCCTTTAAAACTAGCAATACCTACTGAGAGAAGGGGAAGTCCACCCTGCAAAAATTCAAACAGGCCTGGGGATTTCATTATGAAAAGAAACTTCCCCTTTCACAAGCAAAAAGGAAGACTTATTGTCACTGTGACAGACTCTAAAACTATGTCCATAATTAAACAGACCACACAGATTCCATAATCAAAAAGAGAAAGGCGGAAGTCCGGACACGCACATGAAAACAAAACCCTGCCTCTGCAAAATCCTGCCACACACACCAAAACAAAATCCTGCAATCCTGCTCTTGAAGGTTACCCGAGCATTTGGTTCCTTGGGGGTCGGGGATTTTTGGGGGGCAAAACAGGTTAAAACCACGTCCAAAGGGAAAGTGGAATTATCTGTTGATTTCAACTGCGCTGATAATCCTTGGCTCTTTTCCCAGGACTGTGAGAACTGCCTGCAATATCCTCTTGCTGAGTTTCTGTTTCTCCTAAAAGCCCTCTCTAGCCATAAACAGCGCTTCGATGGGATTTTCCCTGTCCTTCTGCCCAGGCAGAAAAGTGGGGTTTTTTCTCAAAGCTTTCAAGGCACTTTCGGAAAGGCTTCTTTGGAAACAAGCGACAGCACAGGCCTGGGCTGAGGGCAACAGCGTCAGCCTTCATTTCCACGGGCCACCCCTACCCCTAGGTGCTTGGTGGGGAACAGTCCCACCCCTCAGCGGGGCCTCCACACGAGCCCTCCCATCCGGCTTGTTTGCGGCGTAAATTAGCCCCTTCTGTGTAATATAAACAAGGCTGGCCTTCCGCGGCTCCTGATCCTAGGACCCCCTTTCTCTTGTCCAAAACGCCTTGTCCCTGTCACTACAAACCATGGTCGGAGGACCCTCCCAAGCCTCACCTGGCCGCCTCAGCCCCGATAACCAAGCCCTTTGGAGGCCATTGGTCCCTCCAGCGTCAACCCAAGCCTCGTGTGGAAACTGCAAAACAGGCCCCGCTCCTGGTGTCCCCCAAGGAAACGTGGCCTCCGGGGTCGGGGGGCTGTGGGCCAGATACGGGGCAGAGAGGAGAACTCCCAAGGAGCTCAGCCACTACCTTTCTCTCGATGCGTTCCTCCAGCCACCTCAGCACGGGCACCACAGGCGGGAGCGAGCTGCGCCTGTAGCCTCTCCACTGAAAGTTCTGGAAGCGGGCTGGCTGGGCATGCGCAGTGCTCGCACCACAGCCTCTAGGGAGGTCACCTGGTCTGGCCTCCCGCCTCCCCCCTCTCAACTTCCGCGAAACAAGACAGTGCCACGCACGCACGCACGCGCAGTGTCGAGACAGGCCGGGAGCCTTCGTTCATTCTTGTATTCCCTCTGTCCTGCGCGCCAGGCACGGTGGTGGGACGGAGATGTTCGAAAGCCTTCCTCGTTCCTGTGGCGGAAGGAGATTGGACTATAGGATTTCTGGTGAAGGTGACATTGCCTTCAATGTCAGCACTCGGTGGTGTGAGATTATCTGTAAGAACCCTGAACAAGTCTGGGGGTCAGTGAAATCTTCCCAGAGTTAATGCCATCCTGGATATCTAAGGTAAGGTTACTACTACTAGGCTAGCAAGGCAGCGCAGGCGCAGCATTCCAGGCAGGGAGGCCACGAGCAAAAACAGCGCGATGGGTAAGAGGCATGGTCCCTTTGAAGAATGGAGGGAAGAAAGGGTGTGGGAGCAGAGTCCTGCAGGCAGAGTCTGGAAAGGTGGGCAAGGGCCGACCATGCTGGACCTTAGTGTTTATCCTAAGAAATTTTTGTCTCCTTTTTCTTTGCTAGAAAGAATGATCTCTAGCTTTGTGGTACTTTGCGGTTGACAATGAATTGTTGCCATTAACTTTAACGACCTGTGAGGTCAGTAATAGTTTTATCAGCACAGGGAGCAGAAGCTTGCAGAAGTTAAGTATTTTGCAGTCATTAAGTAGCAAAGCTGGGACTTAAACTCAGCTCTGCGCTATGCACGGTCAGTCATTACCAGAATTAAGCATTACCGAGTGAATAAGCTGTATCAAAGGTCACCACAAGTTTTCTTTGAAAAGAGTTCTGCATTAAAAGTCATCAAAAAATCGGTCAAAAAATGCACACCATGTTACAGAAAATCCTAATATATGTTCCCCATTATTCTACAGCATGCATTCGCATTGGGGATGGGATGGGGAAGGAGATTACCCTCAAGGGAACAAAAATTGGTCCTTGGGGAACTGAAAAAATTTTAGATGTTACACATATTAGTGGCCCAGCCAATTTAATCCTACCCAACAAAATCTTATTTTTTAATATCTAATTTTTCTCTTTAAGAAGAAATTTAATTACGATTTGGGTTCGTTTTAATTTAATCTCAGGAGAGGCAATAACAACAACAACAAAAAAAAAGTTAGATGTTGTGAGCCCAAATATCCATCAATTGATGAATGGATGAAGACAATGAGGTATAGACAACGAAATATTATTTGGCCATAAAAAAAATGAAATCTTGCCATTTGCAATAACACGGATGGAGCCAGAGAGTATTATGCTAAGTGAAATAAGTCAGAGAAAATACCATATGATTTCACTCATATGTGGAATTTAAACAACAAAACAAATGAGCAAAGGGGAAAAAAACAGAGAGGCAAATCAAGAAATAGACTCTTAACTATGGAGACCAAACTGATGGTTACCAGAAGGAAGGTGAGTGAGGGATGGGTTGAATAGGTGCTGGGGATTAAGGAGTGCACTTGTGATGAGCACCAGGTGTATGGAATTGTTGACACTATGTTGTACACCTGAAACTAATATTACACTATATGTTACTGGGCCTTAAAATAAAACTTTAGGGGCACCTGGTTGGCTCAGTCGGTTAAGTGTCCGACTTCAGCTCAAGTCATTATTTCACAGTTGGTGAGTTCAAGCCCCACATCGGGCTCTGTGCTAACAGCTCAGAGCCTGGAGCTTGCTTCCGTTTCTCTGTCTAGCTCTCTCTCTGCCCCTCTCCTGCTTGTGTTCTCTCTCAAAAATAAATAAACATTAAAAAAATAAAACTTTAAAAAAAAAGAACTGTTTTTTTGCAGTAATGGAACCTCCAAATTTTAGTGGATCAACCAAAATAAAGATCACATTTCCTAACTTCCTGTGCAGCTAGGTGTGACCACATGAATAAGCTCTGACCCATGGAAAGTGATGAGTAAAACTTCCAGATAGGTCTGAAAATGAGAAACATGCCCTTTTTCTGCCATACCACCATCCTGTCCCTAGAAAGTAGACATGATGGCAAGCCCCTTTGAGCCATATACCTAGACATGAACATATACCTAGACATATACTGGGGACATGAACCTAGAGATGATAATAAAGCAAATGATAGAAGGAGCCTAAGTTGGGGTACCTGGGTGGCTCAGTCAGTTAAGCGTCCAACTTTGGCTCAGGTCATGATCTCGCAGTTCGTGAGTTCAAGCCCCGCATGGGGCTCTGTGCTGACAGCTCAGAAGCTGAAGCCTGCTTTGGATTCTGTGTCTCCCTCTCTCTGCTCCTCCCCTGCTCATGCTTACTCTCTCTCTCTCTCTCAGAAATAAAGAAACATTAAAAAAATTTAAAAAAGAAAAAAAAAAGGAGCCTGAGAGACTTAATGCAGCAGAACCACCATACAAGCCCTAGTCCACCTGCCTCTGTCAGGGAGAAATACACTTCTGTATTAGTCACTATCAATTTGGGTCTCCATTATATGCAACTAATCCCTTGTTCCTTTTTAAATTTATTATTATGGTTAAAAAAAGCATAACATCAAATCTACCATTTTAATCATTTCTAAGTGTACAGTTCAGTAGTCTTTAGTTATATTCACATTGTTGTACAACTGATCTCTAGAAGTTTTTAATCTTATAACCCCGAAACTCTTTCCCCACTAAAGACTAATTTCACCTCACCCTTTCCCCCAGCCCTTTGCAGCCACCTTCCCACTCTCTGTTTCTAAGATTTGACTTTAGATATTTCATATGAATATTGTCCTTTTGTGACTGGCTTATTTCACTTAGCATAATACCAAGGATCATCCATGTTGTAGCATGTGACAAGATTTCCTTTTTTAAGACAACATAATTATGTATATATACTACATTTTCTTTATCCATTCAACTGTAAACAGACATTTGGGTTGCTGTGCCTCTTGGGTATTGTAAATAATGCTAAGATGAACATGGGTGTGCAAATATCTCTTTGAGAGCCTGCTATGGATTCTTTTGGACATATTCCCAGAAGTGGGATTGCTGGATCAAATGGTAATTCCATTTTCCATTTTTTAAGAAACCTCCATATTTTTTTCTGTAATGGCTACACCATTTTATATTCCTACCAACTGTGTACAGGAGTTCCAACTTCTCTACATCCTTTCCAACACTTGTTATTTTCTGGTTTTTGATAGTGGCATCCTGATGAGTTTGAGGTGATATTTCACTGTGGTTTTGATTTGCATTTCCCTAACAATTAGTGATGTTGAGCATCTTTTTATGTGCTTGGGCCTTTTGTATATTTTCTTTACAGAAATGTCTATTCAAGTCTTTGCCTGCTTTTTAAACCAGTTATTGGAGTTTTGTTGTTGTGTTATAGAAGTTCCTTATATATTTGGATCTTAACTCCTTATCAGATATGTCATTTGAATTCATTCCATTGGTTCCTTTTTTACTCTATTGTTTCCTTTGATTGTAAAAATTTCTAAGTTTGATGTAGTCCCATTTATCTTTTTTCAACTGGTCCCTATACTAACTAGTCTAACCATTTTAGAAAATAATAAACTGTAGCAGGAGTGATACAAAAAAAAAAAAAAAAATGAGCTTGCCACAGTAGAAAATGACCTGGTCCCTAAGGATATTAAGATGCTGACTGTTTAAGATTTTTGGGTAGAAAATACAGAAAAAATAAATGTAGCCATACAGAAGGATATTTTATAAATAGTAAGAAAATTTGGAAAGTGTATTATTTATCTGGACTTTAGTATTTTCTGTCTGGAAGCACATCTGCAACCCTTGTTGTGTAATATTCATTATGTAACCTATTCTTCACCCAGGTGAGTAGCTGTGATTTTGCTAAAGGCTGCTGGTGATTCTGGTTTCATATCTTTATAATAAACTACCCATTTATGTGAAATGGAAGTAAAACATGCAGAAATTCCCTTGGATATGAGAGTAGGGTTTCCCCCAGCACAATTAAGTTTGTGGTCAGTTTAGCTACATCAGCTAAAAATACCAGCCAATCAGAGTTTAGGAGAGAATTGGATTTTCCAAATAAATATGATTCCCAGGAGCGTGTTCTCTATAGAAATTCTCAGGCTTGAAATCCAATACAGAAGTGATTCAATAGAACTCCATTCTATCACTATGAAGAAAAGTGGTATTCCTCTCTTGTTGAGTATCATCTTCCTGACTCTGCTTGGCGGTCAAGGTAAGGGGTTCTGAGTTATATTAGGTTAGTAAAGTTAGAGATATAAATTGCTATTGAAGTCTCTTGATTTTCCCAATAGAGTTGATTACATGCATCAGATAGTGATATAAGTCATTCATGAAAGGTTCTAAGTGATGTAGTTGATTGCCCAAAGTTGATTTTTTTTTCCTGAGAGAGAGAGGAGGGGGTGCAGGTGAGCAAGAGGCAGAGAGAGAGCACAAGAATCCCGTGAAGGGCAGAGAGAGGGAGAAAGAGAGAAGCGGGGCTCACACAAAGTGGGGCTCACCCAGAGCGGGGCTCGAACTCACGAACCATGAGATCATGACCTGAGTCAGAGACAGATGCTTAACCTACTGAGCTACCCAGGCATCCCTACAAAGTTGATTTCTAAGACCTGCTAAGTCAAACATTGATCTTCTCGGTCTGGATGTCTGAATTCCTGACATGCAGTAACTGTTGAGTAAATGCGTGTTGAATGGGGTGATAATGAGATCACAAGGTTTGTCCCCTAAATCATTTTTATAGCCCTTAATACTGTTTCTTGATAATATGTCTGTGGTTAACCAATTAAGTGTCCAATAATCAGGTCTCTAATCTGTTTACTAACTACCATTGGGCAAATTAATGAACTTTTCTAGACTTGAGTTTCCTCAGTTGTAAAATGGAGATTTATAGTCATGCTTTTACTACCTACCACTCGATGTGTGGCATATAGTAAGCACTGAGTAAATATATGTTGAATGAATGAAAGAATTAAGGAATGAAGATAGTGTATTTCAAAGGGTTTTTAAAGGTTTAAAGCACTATCAAAAAGCAAGGCAGTGGGGAGGATGAGGATGATGGTTGCAATTGGTTATTATAAGTATAGCTTTCTAAAACCAGCTCCATTCCCCTAATGTCAGTAATAAATGGCTTTAGGAGTTGCTTAAGAAATTGTGGTCCAAATAGCACACATGAATCAGGTGTGTGTCTGACCTGTGATAGGCATTTGTTAAATATTGCAAAAATCTCCAGGGGCGCCTGGGTGGCTCAGTTGGTTAAGTGTCCAACTTCAGGTCATGATCTCACAGTTCATGAGTCCAAGCCCCACATCAGGCTCTGGGCTGACAGCTCAAAGCCTGGAGCCTGCTTCAGATTCTGTGTCTCCCTTTCTCTCTCTGCCCATGCCCCGCTTACGTTCTGTCTCTCTGTCTCTCTCAAAAATAAACGTTAAAAAAAATTTTTTTTTTAATTTCCTTTCCTAAGGTTGTAAGATATGGTAGTTAAAAGCAATGCATTTGGACTCAAACCTAAACTGAAATACTGCTCCTGCCCCCAAAAGCTAAATTACTGTGTTCTTTACATAACTTCTTTGAACCTTAGCTTCTTTAGCTATAAAATGAGGATAATACCTCCTTCAGAGTTTGTGGAAATGATTAACAGTGTGGGTTCACAGCTTGGGAGCCTTTCTGGTGTGATCTAAAACGGGCCCCCTTAATCAGAGGGCAGGGAGAGATCAAAAAAGAGGCAGGCCACTCCAAGTTGGTAGGTTGCAGTTGTAATAATATCAAAGGGAACTTACATAGGAGGCTTGTCTTGAGTGCCCACCAACCCCTAAAAACTTATAAAGAGGCCCTAACTTGGCTTAGTCATGTATGCAATGCAGGTATTTTCAACATCACATCACCATCTCAAGGCTGTGTCCTTGGCTTGGAGAAGCCTCTGGGAGCCAGAAAAGCAAGAGGAACCCTTATTCCAAGGACAGGGGAGGGGAAGAGGAGTCTCCTGGGGCCCAGGTCCAGCTCATAGGTCAATTAGCAGTAACCTTTTTTCTTTCCCCAACAGACAGACACTAATGTGACAGTAATAATCATGACTCAGTCAAATGTATCATTTTGATGGATCACCTAAATTGAAACTTTGCCTTGGGGTGCCTGGGTATCTCAGTCTGTTGAGCATCTGACTCCTGGTTTCAGCTCAGGTCATGATCCTAGGGTCATGGGATGGAGCCCTGCATCAGGCTCCACTTGAGCGTACAGCCTGCTTAAGATTCTCTCCCTCTGTCCCTCACTCTAGCACATGCTCTAAATAAACAAATAAATAAATAGAGACATTGCCTTAAATCAATGTGCTCTATCTTCTTTCCCTTAGGAACCCTAATAATGAGGAATAGACGCTGTTTCTGCATCAACACCAGCCAAGGGACAATCCACCTAAAATCCTTAAAGGACCTTAAACAATTTGCCCCAAGCCCTTCTTGTGAGAAAACTGAAATCATGTAAGTAACAACTCATCCAAAACACATGTACCATATTGGCAGGAACATTAAATTTAGTGTGACTATTAGCCTCAGAACACTTGTTCAAATTCAGATGATTTCCCCTCCATAAATCTGAGCTACTTCTTTTTTTAGTTCTAAATAATAAGGAACTTCTGGTAGAGATTAGAACCAAGGATAATATATAATCAAGCATGTAGAAAATATTTAATGCAGATAACCCAAAAGAAGAAAATAAAAATCATTTATAATTCTACCACCAGTGATAAATGCTAGTCACTCCTTGCCCTTGTCTTCCAAATTTCCCTTATTTGTGTTTGTGTGCATATATAGTTGCCACATATATATACATATACATACACAAAAATAAAATCATACAGTACATACTCTTATAGACTGCCTTTTTATTAACACCATATCATGAACATTTCCTCATGTCGGTAAATCTTCTATAATACCATTTTTTCTGATGTCATTGTTAATGGCCAAATTATATTCCATCCTATGGATGTACCATAATTTATATGAGCAATGCTTAAATGTAGATTATTTCCAATATTTTGCTATTGAAATCAAACTGTTACTGTGGCAGTATTGTGTCTTTAGTTCTTTCCTATTAATAATAACTTTTCATGGGGTGTTATATGGAAGTGTTGAATCACGATATTGCACACCTGAAACTAATAGTACACTGTTAATTGGAATTTAAATAAAAACTCAATAATAACATTTCTAAAGATTAGAATCGCTAGTTTCAGTCTTTGGAAACCTAAATCAAGGCTGATCTATAGAACAGGTATTCGTATCCTCAGATTATACAGAGAAATTAAAGAAAAAAATTTTTAATTGTTCCTGGAGAGTCTGCTGTGAGTAATTTAAAAAATTCAACCAGTCCGTTAATTGTGTTTCAGAAAAATATTTTATGTTTTAGGGAGTTTCATTAGAAAATTTAGCATAACGCATGTTGATTTTCACAGTTTCTACAAAAAAAAAAAAAAGTAGCTATATTGACAGCTTTTCTATTTTGCTTCTTCACTTAAACATAAATAACTATTTCCAACAGAGCAGCACTAATATTGTCGTTACATATAAGTTTAAGTTTCTCTTATTGCATATTTCAGTTGGATTTTTTTAATTTAGGGCTGTGTGCTATCCTAGAAATTTGCCTAAGTCCCCTCACTCACTAAGAAAACGAATAGGCAGGAAGGAAGACTGGAAGTCTCAGATGCTTATTGTGATAACACAAATACATTTTAATTGGGGGACTTCATTCTGAGAGTAAGATGAGGAATTTAAATTATTGGAAGTGAAATAAATCTTGTTGCTATTTCCTTGGCAGTGTGACAATGAAGAATGGGGATCAAACGTGTCTAAACCCAGATTCAGCAGATGTGAAAGAATTGATTAAAGAGTGGGAGAAACAGGTTAGTGACTAGGAGGAACAAAGTTTTCTTTCTTTCAGAAATTAACTTTTAAAGACAAAGAATTTATGTGGTTCCTTTAAGGATATGTTTTTCATTTATGTTATTGTGCTTCTATCTTGTTCCTAGAATAATGTCATCACTGTAAGGTATAATTGTATTTTTGCATGTAGTATCACTTGTCTGTCTCCCCCACTAGAAGTACATGTGTATTGAATTGAAAGGTAGACACTGAGGATGGAAAGGTAATAAAGTATAAGCCCTCCCTGATGTAGCAAATGCACTAACAGTTATAGCACAATGTGAGAAATATAAAATAAAGATATGTACAAGAGTCTTGAAGATTATAGAAGGGGTAATTAATTTTGCCAGAAGGAGGGGCAGGGAGAAAGTGTTAAGGAAGACTTTTCATATGACTGGGGTCTTGAAGAATAAGTAGTTCACCAAGAGAGTAAGGACAGCATGAAAAAGAAGCATAGACCATGAGAGAGCTTGCTGTATTCGGGGAGCCTCAAGTAACGTGGCTGGAGTTGTATGAAGGGAGTGAAAAGTAGAAAAGTAGACCAGGACAAAGTGGGAAGAATCCTGTGTAATGTGCTCAGGAGTTAAATTTGAAGAGGGCCACAGAATATGTAGCTGGGAACTTGGCTTCAGGAGTCTGACAGTCTGGTGGTTCTGCCACATACTAGCTATGCAACTTTGGGCAAGCCACCCTCTCTAGGCCTCCCTCTCCTCCTCTGTAAAAAGTGGATGATAATAGTACCAGCCTCAGAAGGTTGTAGTTTGGACAGGTGGGTTGTAAGCAGAATTAGAGTAAAGGCAGTAATAGGCCAAGAGAATAGACAAAAGAAGATCAGTTACAAGGCTGTGGCCTCCTGCTCAAAGTCAGTGATGTAAAGAGAAGCAAAAGGAGCCCCTCTGAGAGTGAAGCAACTTTAAACCAGGTTTGAAGACTTAAAAACAAAACAAAACCACAGTCTGGAAAGTCCAAATATAATGTAAAGAAGGAAAAATGGTAAGATAAAGAAACATTACCCTTGTTTTCCTTCTCCTTACAGGTGAGCCAAAAGAAAAAGCAAAAGAAAGGGAAAAAAACTCAAAAAAGCAGGAAAATTTTTAAAGTTAAAAAATCTCAACATCCTCATCAAAAGAAGACCACATGAGCAACCACTTTACCAACCTTATGCCCAAAAGGTTTTCTTAATTATGATGAAATAATTCCAAAAGGAGATGGCATCTTAATCCATAAGCTTTTTATTTGACTGGAAATTTTCAAGCATTATTATGAAATTGTAATTAAAGCTAGAAAGTTGCTTTTGAAATCTAAACATTAAGAATTGTTACAGGCTATAGTTTGACTTTGTTCTTCCACCTCCAGCCAACTGAATTTCGTCATGTTAAGACCACGGTCTTAACACCCACATCTGGACAAATGTGCACAGAATCATATCCTGTACACAGTCACATCCCACACACAACAGCTGCTTAGAAGATCAGCCCTGCACTTCCCAGGCCACAAATTCCAGCCTCTAGAGAATATTCTGAGGCACATGTCAACAAGCCCCAGCCTGTCAGCATGCTAATAAGCCTAGCAGTTTGGAATCGAGCCGGACCTCACCAAGCTGCCATGGCCATCTGCATCTGTATTTGAATCTGCCCACAGGCCTCACAGTGTATCTGACAGACCCATGCTGGTTGTTTCTGGGGGCCACAGCTGAAGAACACTAGCACTTGGCTTTCAGAACCTTCTGTCCAGCTTTTGAGGACATTAGACTCCAGCATGCCTGCCCACGCTGATCTTATTGTTCACCTTTGCTTCAGTCAAGCCTGTTCCTCACCATTCTACCACAATTTAGTGCCTATCTCTGCTATAACGTCATGCCCTCATTTACCTGGGTCTACTCCTTTTCACTCTTATGCTAGCACTCCATAGGAATGCCTTCTTCTCCCCACTCATCCTCATTTGACCCAGTCTTTGGTTCAGTTTAATCCTGCCTCTTAACTAAAATCTTCTGGACACTTGGATTATTTTAAAACTCCAAGTTCACTTGTGTTCAATGCAATACAGGTGAACACTCAATTGTTTTCTGATTATTTTTTGCATGTTTATTTCTCAAACCAGATTGTCAGCCCCTTGAGGGCAGGGACCACAGTTCATTTCCTTGATTCTGTCACCATGCCTAGTATACTATGAACTAGGTTTTGAATAATTTTTTAATTACAAATTTTACAAGTAGGAGGGCAGCCAGACTGCCTCCTCAGGGCAGGATCTGGCTATATTGGCTGCTCCATAATGTTTAACCCCTGGTAACCTCTTCTACTCATTATCTTTACGCCATTGTCACTGCAGGAATAGGAGCTGATGCAACATTCTTGTTTCATGACAGGATGTTAACTTCACCTTTTGAACAAACAAAAATGCTTAGAACACCGGATATTCTGAACTATTTTCATAAAATAATACAGGATACTGAGTATCACAGAATCTTACAATAGGAAGGAGCTTTCCTGTCCAACTTTTACCCACCTCGTACAAAAATTCCTTTAATACTATTCCTGGGACAAGCCTCAGTTGTCTGTGTCTGACAAGAAAACCACCAAGTTCCTTTTGAAAACTCATTTTAGATAAATATAAATTTCATTCTCAGTTTAACCTATTTCAGAGTTTGTAAAGTATTGTGATTATCAATTGCCATCCCAGGTCTCATGAGAAAGGGGGAAGGATATGAAGAAACCAAGAGCTGGAGAGAGTAGCAAATCCTGTTAGTGGTGACATGGCTGGTGCCCAGTTAGCCTCAAAAGGGCTTGGAAACCCTCTTGAAGAAGAGGTTCAGTGAATTATGTAGGAAAGGACATCTTTGGCCAGAATTTAAACTTACACCTACTTTGCCAGATTCTGTCACTTCTTACACTGCAGGTGATTTTTAGTGTTGCCCAGCGATGATCGCACCCAAACATCATCATATCTAATTGTGAAACTCTTTAGCTCCTTCCATGAAACCCCTGAAAACTCTGAACATTTCATAATTTGAGAGTGTGACCCAGTTCCCACAGGTAAAGTGGACAGTGTGTAACAACCAGAGACAACATGTTTTGACTAAGTATCTATGACATATATATACGTGATAAGCATTCATCATTTATATATATATGTATACTCTCTAAGCAAATAATTATTAAGTTCAAAGCAGTTCTGGCATATATACCTTGTACTTTGAAATATTTTCTTTCTTTAAAGGCAAGGACATCAATAAATAGACCGTTGATCAGAAAACAAATACTGATTGGGGCACCTGGGTGGCTCAGTTAAGCGTTTGACTCTTGGTTTCGGCTCAGGTTATGATCTCACAGTTCATAGGACAGCATGACAGCACAGAACCTGGTTCAGATTCTCTCTCTTCCTCTCTCTCTGCCCCTCCCCTGCTTTTGCGCGTTCTCGCTCTCTCTCTCTCAAAATAAGACCTGCATTTTAAAAAAATACTGATTTTTTTAATATCTTGGACATGCACCTCAATCATTACATGTTTAACAGTAATTATTAGATGTCCTTTTTCATTTGTTTCCATGTCAGATAGGCTATAGTTGAGATAAAGACATGGAAGCCCTTTATAGAGCTCTTTGGAGACAGAAGAAAAACTTCTATGGAAAATATGACAACAATGCCTTATAACAACATTGATTTTGAAGAGTTATGTAGAATGCAATTTATTCCCTAGTCCTGAAAGTTAATGCTATTCCAATGAGATATAAACCAGGAAACCAAAACTGTCCTAACCCTTTTCCATATCCTGAAAGTATATATATTGAAATATTATAAAGCCTCAAGTAGTTATGATGGAGCTCTAAACTTCTTTAAGGGTCCAGGAAACTTAGGCTGGAGGTATTATGCAGTGTGGACTAAGAAGGTTGAGAATGAACAACGAATATCAGCCTTGTACATTTGAAGTACACTTGAGAGGCCAGAAAGGTATGATGTTTGGGCAGGTAGCAGCTGCTGATGGTGGACATGACTACTCACAAGGGCCTTAACCTAAGAAACTACAGGATGCTGTGAAAAGAGCTAAGATTCTGGATTCTGAGATATCTTAGTTAAGATCAGAAGCCTACCACTAATTAGCTATGTGACCTCAGTTCAAATATACTGTTTAATCTCCCTATACACCAGTTCCCTTATTCAGGATTGTTGTGAGGAACTGGCCCAGCATATACCTGATGCATAGAAAGTACTCAATGTTAGTCCCAACCTTCCCTGACCACTTAGCTCTGCTGCACTTTCCTTGCAACAGAGGGTTCCACATCTCATACATGGAAAGATGTTCCCAGGACTAAAAAAATGTATTGGAAAAATGAGACCAAAAGCTCATTTGACAAGTTTTGTGTATCTACATTTTTTATACTCATTTTCCAGACCATCATTGTCCATTTCCTAGATGACAATAGCCTCCCTATTTTACCTCCTGTCTCTCTTAGTCAACTTTTCTCTTGCTTCCTTACCGTTCTGACAGCTAGAATGATCCTTGCAAAGCATAATTCATAGAATACCACCACTTTGCTCAAAATCCTGTAATTTAGAATTAAGTCAAACATACCAGGGTCTACAAAGCCCCATATGAGTTTAGGCTTTGTGTGCCTTTCTGACCATGCTCCCTCCATCCTTCCCGTTCAAATACTAGCTTCAGCCTCACCTTTTTGTCTCTCAAGCACACTGAGTTCATTTCCTTCTCAGGGTCTTTGTGTATGCTATTCTCTGTTGTGCTGGGCTGTGCTATATCAACTCGGTTAATCTGGGAACTCTGTTTTCCAGAATTCTCTTCCCTGTGTAGTTCTAGGTTAGAGTTAACCAAAGAGGCGTGAGATTTGGAAGGCAGAAGTGAGGGAATGACCATTACTCTTGAATAGGTGTAATGACAGACACAGTGGTATCCAGGGGATTCCAGCTTGCCCTTGCAGTCCTCCATGTTTACCTCATCTTCATGACTGCTGGCCTTGTGACTAACAATGGTCCCAAACCCTCCACCAGATACTTGGAAGTACTTCTGAAGGATTGATTGGTGAATATTTCTCCAACCCCTTAAATATTCTGCCAGACTTTTGCTTCCAAAGATCCTTCCTCATCTGTATAAGATGTTATTCCTATAGTAAATTCTTTATTCCCACAATACTCAGAGAGCCTCTGTTTTCCTAACTGATACACCTGTGCCACCTTCTTCGCATAGCTGTTCCTACCTCATTACTTGAGTTTCAGCTTAAATGTCACTTCACAGAGACTCTGTAATGAAATTGTCATCTTGTCCCCAGACCCTCTCTAGTATAGTGCTTTCCAAAGTCGAGTTGTGTACACCCTCTGGAGTGGGTGAAATGAGAATATTCATGAATATTTTTGTCTAAAAAATAAGGAAGAGCTGAAGATTTGCTATAAATCTGAACCTAGTAGTTGATACTTACAGCTTCACTTAATGCATTTGTCAAGTGGTCATGGGTCACATGGAGATTTCCTGCAGAAAAAGTGAGACATACACAACTGGGAGGCATTGACACGTGTCCTCAGTCAGTCAGTGGCTTTCAGTGCATTGCAACAATGGGTTGCCCCTTATATGGGCACAGTCTTCTCTGGCTAACTCTAAACTACAACCAGAATTATGAAGATTGTAAGATAGAGTGCTAAGCAAGCCAGCCTTCACAAAATGGGCAAGTGACTTTAAAAGATTCCTATTAAGAAATTCATATGGGGGGGGGGGGCACCTGGGTGACTTGGTTAAGCGTCCAACTTCAGCTTGCATCATGATCTCACAGTTTTAAGTTTGAGCCCCACATTGGGCTCTGCAGAGCCTGCTTCAGACCCTCTGTCTCCCTCTCTCTGCCCCTCCCCTGCTCGCTCTCTCTCTCAAAAATAAATAAACATTAAATAAAATTCATATGGAAGATAATAATAATGCAAACATAAACTAACAAAATAAAACACACATACAGAGGATGCCCGTTATAATTTTATCTAGAAAGGCCCACAATTTACAAAATCTATAGTCTGTTTCTCTTTTATCACAATCTGATAAATCAATCAAACTTCATCACAGTCTGAAATTGTCTTTTGAAAATATTTATGTAGTTATTTCCTATCCCCCACTCCACCACAAACATTAAGTTTCTTGACTGCAGAAAGTACTCTTCACCTTGGCATCCATAGTGCTTAGAGCAGTGCCTGTCACTTTGGAAGCACTTAATACGTATTTTTTTTTTAGTTAAATGACATATGCTTCACCCTAAATCTTCTTCCAGGCCTTTCCCAAATCAATCTCAACCACCCTTACCACAATCATTTAAACTTACCATGCTCATTTCTGCCTTCAATTTCACTGATGGTCTTTTGTTCATCTGCTCCCTTCACCCACCCCTTCAATCCCGTCTGAATCCCACCTATTCATGATTCAAATCTTGCTTTTCCATCCCACCCAGTACTCCATCCCAGAATGCTCCTGGGCACACTGAAATCCTCCCACTGTGAGTACTCTGTCAGAAACTTTAACCATAAGAATTGTTCTCTAATTTAAAATTTAAATTATTTTGCTATACCAGAAAGCAGTCTGTAGCTGAACAAGCTTTTTATATTAGAGCAACTGTTAAGGAGATCAGTAAAATATTTAGTCTGTAAGCTGTACTTTTGAATTTAAATGCCAGTGATTTCTAGGTGAGTTAATGGGGAAAACTATTTGAGGGTTCTTCATCCCTTCAGGGAGAAAAGAAAGTTGCTTTCTTAACAGAAAGGAAGATACAGGGAGAGATTGCAATTACAGAAGCTTTAGCATACTATCACTTTCTTTTTTGGCCTGTGTAGAGAGAAGATGAAATTAAGTGATAGGAGAAAAAAGCAACCTTCCTTGCTGATAAGGAGTTAGCTAGCTCCTAGGTAGTCACCTGGCCGAGACATCCCTTGAGGCATTTTGATACCAAATTACAGTATTTTAAAATTCCGAGGGGATGGGGGTGTTTGACCCTACATTTTAAGGACGTTAGTAAATCACAAAGGAGCTGTCAAATCTAAGTGTGTTAATAACATTATGGACTGGACCAAACTGATAAAAGATTAGAGGGAAAGGTAGCAAAGTATCCATAACTATTTGCTTTCTTTAAAAGCTTGCTATACGAATAAAGAAATTTCATCTTTTAAATACAGTATTTTATTATACTGTTTCAAGTTGACTGTTTTCATAAAGAATTTGTCTTACTTAAAAAAAAAAAAAAAAGAAAAAGGAAAGAGTTGCTGGTACCTCCATTTCCAGGGAACAGGGCCTTGGCCTCTGCGTTTTGTGTAGAGCATAGGACCCATTGGGCCCAGCCACCTATCATCAGCCTTTCTTAAGCATCAGAGTAGACAGCCTGCATTTCCTCCACAAGGAGGAACTGAAAATCAAAACCTGTAAGTATGAGATGAGAAATGTCAAAATAAACTATAGAATAGGAAAAACGTATTGTTAAGTGTGTGTCATCAATTTTTATATTAATTTAAACAAATTTTTATTTATGTTATAAACAGCAGAATTTACATCTATCTGATAAAATAAACATCTATCAAGGAAGATAGATGTCTCTTGTTTGGAGCCTTTGATTAGGGCCAGACTAACATAGGAGTTTTTATGGAATCGAAATTGAAGCAAAAGTGAGGGGTGCCTGAGTGGCTCAGTGGGTTAAGCGTCCCACTTTAGCTTGGTCATGATCTTACAATTCATAGGTTCAAGCCCCATGTCCAGCTCTGTGCTGACAAATTGGAGCCTGGACCCTGCTTTGGATTCTGTGTCTCCCTCTCTCTCTCTGCCCCTTCTAGGCTTGTGCTCTCTCTCTCTCAAATAAATATTTTTTTTAAAAAAGAAAAAGGCAAAAGGGAGCTAAATTTCTCTGAATAATGAGAAGACAGGAATTATTTCTGGCAGCTAGGGAGAGAGTTGGGGATCCTGGAACAGCAAAAAGAGAGGCAGGAGAGGGAGATGGGAAGGGGGACAGCATGCCAAAGTAAAATGATAAAGAAGGCCAGTGGGAAATTTCCGGTGGGGATACCAGCTTTAAAACATTGCTGTGTAACATTTGGTTTTAATTGTGAGCCTTCTTGAGACTCTGGAAATATTGGGAAAGGTTTTGGATTTCTCATTGATGGAATAGGGGCTTAAGTCACTCTACTTGGATATTGAAGGTAACTCCAGACGGCTAGAGAACTTTGGGGCCACTTGGGTTATGTAGCAGCCATGGAGGTGTGCTGCTCGAATCACCCTGCAACAAACATCTTGCTGGCCAGCCACAAAGAGGGCAGTTGGCCACCGCCTCTAGCTGGCTCAGCTTGGCTCCCCTCAGGTTTCAGGCCATGGTCTTACTGGGCAGCTCCCAAAGAATACTAGGACCTGGTCATGTCTGCCAAGTGCAGGACTCGCCTTATGGACAGTCTTTAATTGGGAGCTCCCCACTGGATTGACTAAGACTTTATCAATCTGTATCACAGTCTGTATCACAGTCTGAGGCAGTCTCTGCCCAATTCTGCTCCCTTCCTATTTTATTTTTGAAGGGTTAACTCCAATAAACTTCTTGCACATCTGATTCTATCTCAGTGCCTGCTTCCCAGTGAACCCAAATGACACAGGTTACATATACTTTTTATTTTTTTAATGTTTATTATTTATTTTTGAGAAAGAGGATGAGCAAGGGAGAAGCAGAGAGAGAGGGAGAGAGAGAATCCCAAGCAGGCTTCGTGCTGTCAGTGCAGAGCCCAATGTGGGGCTTGGACTCACAAACCATGAGATCGTGACCTGAGCCAAAGTCAAGAGTCAGACTTAACCGACTAAGCCACCCAGGCTCCCCTATACTTTTTATTTTGATCACTAAGTGTTAGCTGCTATTATCTTTATTATTCTCTTCCATAGCCCCAAACACAGACTTTTACCAGTGGGAGAAACCTTACAGATGGAAGTACATCCAAGAGTCTGGAAATAAAGACATTACTGGTCTGTCACACATTGGCCGAGTAGTGTTGACAAGTGTTATGGCCTCTCCGAGTAGCAGTTTCCTCATCTGTAAACTGAAGCGTAAGGGACTATGATCTCTAAGTTTCTTGCAAAGCATTCAGTGTTCAGTAGTCTCTCCAGTACACCACAGTTTTTGTGTAATGGAGACCTGATGGCTAAACCTGGTCACATGTTACAATGACGCTCCCTGTACTCCTTTAAGTATGTTTATGTTTGAAAATAAAGCACTGTAGGGAACTAATCTAGGGCAGCCAAAATGTGAGGAAACAACTTCTCTGGTCTTAGGTTATTCTGATAACAATGAGATGGGAATTAGAAGGCTCTGAAAGAGTTTCATTATTTCTTTATTTCCTATTGAATGTAATGCCGAGTAATATCCAGGTAGTTCCTCCATTGCTCCATTCCTCTGCCTGAGATTGTCCATTTGTCCATTACCCTCTGTGTGTCCCTCAACTTGGGGGTAGACAACAGAGGGGATGCTATTCCTTTCATAACTGAGAAGAACATTCTGGGGGAGGTGTAGGTTCTCAACTCTCCCTGGAGCATCCCTGGTATAATCTGAAACTGGCCACTTCACGCAGAGGTCAGGGAGAGACCAAAGATAGAGGCAGGCCACTCCAGGTTGGTAAGGTGGTAGTTTTAATAATAGCCAACGGAACTTACACCCAGGCTTGTGCTGTGTGGCACAAAATGAATGGATCCCGCACCCACCTGCCAAATCCTAAAAGTTTATCAAGAGGCATTAACAGAGTTCAGTCACATACACCGTGCAGGTGTTCCCAACATCACATCATTATCTCAAGACTATGTCCTTGCAGCAGCCTCTGGGATCCAGAAAGGCAAGTGGCACCCATATTTCAAGAACAGGGGAGGGGGGAGGAGCATCCCATCCCCCAGGTCCAGCTCACAGGTTCACTGGCAGTTTCATCTTTCAATGACCCTCCTCAATAGGAAAAGAGAAAAATCTTCTCCTCAATATTATTTATTTCCTGAAATAAATAAGATCCTTGAGGTTGTGGATGCTTGAGGATATCTCACCATAACCTTCATATCATTTGGGCCACAGAGAAACATGTTTCTTCCTAATATTTATAGAAAGAAAAAAAAAAGCAAGGATGATTTATCAGCAAATAAATGGGTAATTTATACACATTACATGTTCTCTCCCCCTATTGTAACTTGTATTCTTTTTTCTTATGTTTATTTATTTATTTTGAGAGAGCACGCACATGAGCAGAGGGACAGAGAGAGAGGGAGAGAGAATCCCAAGCAGGCTCTGAGCTGTCAGCACAGAGCCTGATACAGGACTCAAACTCACAAACCGCGAAATCACAATCTGAGCTGAAAATCAAGATCCGAATGCTCAACTGACTGAGCTACCCAGGTGCCCTGTAACTTGTCTTCTTAAAAGGGACCCCAGGGGCGCCTGGGTGGCTCAGTCGGTTAAGCGTCTGACTTCGGCTCAGGTCATGATCTCACAGTTTGTGAGTTCGAGCCCCGCGTCGGGCTCTGTGCTGACAGCTCAGAGCCTGGAGCCTGCTTCACATTCTGTGTCTCCCTCTCTCTCTGCCCCTTCCCTGCTCATGCTCTGTCTCTCTCTGTCTCAAAAATAAATAAACATTAAAAAAAAAATTTTTTTTAAAAAAGGGACCCCAAAATCCTTATATACCTTGCTAAAACAAAACAAAAACAAAAAACTAGCCTCAGTTTATCATATTTCTCATGAGGTGGAAAAATTATATAGTGGTATGAGAACATCTTGGGCCCCCAAATGGAAATTTTCCTAATGGGTTCCCATGACAATGAAAATCAGGAATACCCAAACTAAACCACATTAATCGTCTTTACATTGTCTAAATTAATCCAGCAAGTAAAGCAGATCTTACAGAATAAGGCAATGAACTGCATTGGGTTCATCTGGCATACCCAAGAAATCTGGGAAAAGGATAAGAGCAAGCCTTTATTTCTTTACCCCTTATGAGATAAATATTGATAAAATGTGCAGTGGCCTATCTTCAAAGGAGCTACTTTCCCACTATCATAAAATCACTGAAGATCTTTCAAAGCCAACTAAAATGTTATCACCCTTTGAAGTTTAAAGTATAAAGACATAAAAAGTATAAACCCTTTGAAATGTTAAGTATAAAGACATAAAAAGTAAAAACCATCAGATGGTTCTTGAAAAACATTTTGACATAAGAACTTGGCTGTGGTGGTTTCAGAGAAAAAAAAAAAATAGCAGAGAATGATGGTGGAACTAGTCCCTGTTGAACCTAGGATTGATTGATTTGTCCAAGGGCAGAGCCAACAGTTCTCATTGTCCACAAGGAGGAAAGGATGAATGGAATTCTGGGCAAAACTAACAATAAAGCCCGGGGGGGGGGGGGGGGGGGGAGGGAGGGGGATAAAGAACAACAAAAAATTAAATTAGCCTTAAAAAGAACTTTGCTGTTGAGTTTGTATGTGGTCATTTTGTCAAATGATAGAATTTTCTTGTTTAAAAAAAAGCACGAGCTCCCTCCAGTGGCTAATCTAACAGTTTTTAAAAACAAGCTGTTTTAACTAGAAAAGGACTAAAATATACCTGGCTTTTCTGAACATAGTCAATATTACTGGGTTTCTAACAAGAGAGACAATAACTAGAATCCACATGTTAGTCACTTACTGATCTTGAGGTAAATTTTGCCTGTCGATGTCTAAGATATTTTAAGTTGTTACTTCAATAAATCAAATCACACAATTGAAGAAGCAGAAGACACTAGAGATTGTGTGTTTATTCATTCGACAAATACTGATTACCTAGTATGTGCCATGTGTGGAGGATTGAGCAATGAACAAAACAAAGTCCTCATGAAATTCATATTTTATTGGAAGAAAGACAGACAATAAACAATTAAGCTAGTATATACATAGTAGGCCAGAGGCTTATAAGAACTGTGGAGAAAAATAAAGCAGAAGGGAGTGTGGAGGAGAGGCAGGAAGTCACAGAAGGCCTCCCCAATAAGATGTCACTTGAGCATCAGAGGAAAACAGCAAGTATGAAGGCCCTGAGGCTTGATGCATTGAAGGCAGAAGGCTATTTTCCCTGGGGCAGAGTGGGGAAAGCGAATGTGATTGGAGAGGAGAGAGGTAGTGTGGCGTCAGATTATGTATGGCCTTCTATGCCACTGAAGGATATTAGCTTTAAATCTGAGTGAGAAGGGAGGTTGGAGGAATAACCTGAGTCATTTAAGGGTCCTTCTGGTTACCACTATAAGAACATACATGGGGCACCTGGGTGGTTCAGTTGGTTAAACGTCTGACTCTTCATTTCAGCTCAGGTCATGATCTCATGGTTCCTGAGTTTGAGCCCCACATAGGGCTCCTCGCTGACAGGGCAGAACCTGCTTGGAATTCTCATTCTGTCTCTCCCTGTCCCTCCTCCCCCTTCAAAATAAATAAATAAACTTAAAAAAAAATAACAAACATAAGTGGGGGAGGGATGGCAAGGGAAGAAGCAGAGAGACCAGTTAAAGGCCAGTTACTGAATATGTTTCCAGAAGGAGGGAGAGACCAACTGTATCCAATGCTGCAGATAAGATAAAGAATGAAAACTGAACATTGGACTTAGCAACATCACAGCAGTGGGTGACCTTGATAAAAACAGTTTTAGTGGAATGGTGGAAGAAAGGACTGGTTGGCAAGTTTCTTAAAATGTAAATAAAACTTATCATTTGATCTAGGCATTCACCAAGAGAAATGAAAACATATGTCTACATAAAGACTTGAACACAAATATCGATAGTCAAAAATGGGAACAATTCAAATAGTTAACAATAGGTAAATGGATAAACAAAATACATTATATCCATACAATGGAATACTACTCAAGAATAAAAGGAATAAACTATTGATATACACAACATGGATGCATCTCAAAATTATTATGCTAAATGAAAGAAGTCTGAAACAAAAGACTAATGTACTATTCCACTTACATAACATTTCTGCAAATGAAATCTTATGTTGACAGAAAGAAACTGTACGTTTGTCTGGGGACAGTGGAGCACAAGGGAAGTTGGGAATAATGGATATATTCATTATCTTCATGGTGATGATGCTTTCATGAGTGCATACACATATCAAAACTCATCAAATTGTACACTTTATGGCCAATTTCTCATACATTAATTACATCTTAATAAATTTGTAAAATAAATACATGATTATTAGAAAATAAAGGATGGGATCTCACATGGAAGCAGGGGTGTTGGCATTAGATAGGCTCAAAAAATATCACGAGCACATCAAACCCATCATTCCCATCTATTATTGCTATATTTAGCATCAATTTAATGGAAAATTTCAGTTGATCATCATGTGGATCATACGATATGGCAGTGTAATAGTCACGAGGTTGGCATTGGCTTTGTTCAACACTCTCATTTTACAAAGAAGGAAATATTCCCTAAGGAATGCCACAAAGTTCTGTTACATAAATGATACTAATAAACCCTCATGGAGGTTACTACCTGTCTCAACTGAGTTATTGTTTCTTTGTCCTCTATGTATCCCCCCCCAACCCGCATGTCAAAACTTTACACAGCTTTCAAGACCTTTCTCAGGTACATCCATCTTCATGAAACATTTCCTTATTCCTCAAAACAAACATAATTTCTCCTCCCTTTATCCAAAGCTTCATTGTACCCAGCCAAAACTATCCATCTCACCAAGTTCTAACCAAGGAGATAAATACATTAGTATTACACTGTTTGGAACTTTTTTGTAAGGCTAATTCAGGCAGAAGGTGCACCCTTTGCCCTTCCCCACTTCCCTTCTTCCTACTGCTTCTAATACTTAATAGCTCAAGACTGGTGCTTCAGCTGCTGTCTGGACTATCATACCCTCCTCCACACAAAAGGCACCCCAAATAAAGATATAAGAGTGTGCATCTTATGCAATCAAGATTTAAAATAGCCTCTAGTCTAGGCCCCTTTAATCAAGAGAGTTTTAGGGGCACCTGGGTGGTTCATTCAGTTAAGCGTCTGACTTTGGCTCAGATCATGATCTCATGGTTTGTGTGTTCAAGCCCCTCATTGGGCTCTGTGCTGACAGCTCAGGGCTTGGAGCCTGCTTTGAATTGTCTCCTCTTTCTGCCCCTCCCCCACTCGTGCTCTGTCTGTTTGTCTCTCTGTCTCTCAAAAATAAACATTAAAAAATATGGGGTTTTTTTGTAATTTAACTTTATT
Source organism: Panthera leo (assembly GCF_018350215.1). NCBI lineage: Eukaryota > Metazoa > Chordata > Mammalia > Carnivora > Felidae > Panthera > Panthera leo. The sequence goes on from NC_056682.1 coordinate 143,524,544, forward strand.
TTTTATTTTTTAAAATTTGCATCCAAATTAGTATATAGTGAAGCAATGATTTCAGGAGTAGATTCCTTAATGCCCTTTACCCATTTAGCCAATCCCCCCTCCCACAACCCCTCCAGCAACCCTCAGTTTGTTCTCCATATTTATGAGTCTCTTTTGTTTTGTCCCCCTCCCTGTTTTTATATTATTTTTGTTTCCCTTCCCTTATGTTCATCTGTTTTGTCTTTTAAAGTCCTCATATGAGTGAAGTCATATGATTTTTGTCTTTCTCTGACTAATTTCACTTAGCATAATACCCTCCAGTTCCATCCAAATGGCAAGATTTCATTCTTTTTGATTGCTGAGTAATACTCCATTGTGTGTGTGTATATATATACATACATATATACATATGTGTGTGTATATATATATGTATATATATACCACATTTTCTTTATCCATTCATCCATCGATGGACATTTGGGTTCTTTCCATACTTTGACTATTGTTGATAGTGCTGCTATAAACATGGGGGTGCATGTAAAAAAATGTTTTTAAAGAAATTTTTACTCCATTTGAATCTAGATGATATGGTCCATTTTATAATTATTATAGCATCTCTTTTGCAATGGTATAAAGGAGATTTTTAGAATAATTCTCTTCCAGTTAAAAATTATTTGGGGATCAGAAAAAGATGGAAAGTTCTTTTGCCAATTCAAGACTAAATATAGAAATGAACATGGAGTTTTCTTGTCATTGATCTGGCTAATATACATTAAATATATGTAGATTATGTTACACATAATATATTGTTTAATATATTTAAAAATACATATTCAGCCACTCTCAGCCTTAGTTTTCTCATGGATAAAAAAAAAAAAGTCCTGCTTTTAGCATGTTTGGGGGTAAAATGAACAAAGCTATATGTCCTCCTTAGAAGAGCACAGAAAGTCTAGCATCATTAGGACTGCATAATCTCAGCCAACTCATTTTTCTCAGCTGCTTCCCTGCTGCACACTCCCCTCCCAACATTGAGTTACACCAAAATTCTGGCCATCCTTAAATCCACCAGACTCTTTCAAGCCTTTATTCCTTTATACAGGTTATTTTCTTTATATAGAAAGCCTTTCTTTCCCTCCTCCATGGAAACTCATCTTTCAGGATTTCAATCAAGTAGTACCATAACCGAAACATTCTGGTTCCTCTAGGCTGGGTTGTCCTTCCCATTGCTTCCACTGCTCTACTAAAGGGACATTTTTATTCATTTTATTATTTTTTAATGTTTATTTTTGAGGGTGGGGAAGGGCAGAGAGAGAGGGAGACACAGAATCTGAAGTGGGCTCGAGGCTCTAAGCTGTCAGCACAGAGCCGGACACGGGACTTGAAGCTATGAACCGTGAGATCATGACCTGAGCCAAAGTTGGATGCTTAACTGACTAAGCCACCCAGTTGCCCCCATTTTTATTCATTTTAAATGTGTTTGTCTCTTTGTCTCCCTTTTTAGTCTATGAGATTCCTAAGGGCAAATGTCTATGCCTCATTTATTTTTGTATTCCTAGCACCTACCCTAGTTCCTGACATGTAGATTGCAAAGAAAAGTTTGTGACATGGCCTAAGTGTTTCATTCGTGTCATATTTTTGTTTTTAAAGATAAATATTCATAGTATATAAGCTTATGAGTTTGAATTATATTAAATAATTTCAAAAATTCAATATATTTCATTTTGAGAATATTTTTTTCCTAATACAACCTAACCGATTTTTTAAAAATTTAAATCTATGAATTTTTTAAGTTTATTTACGCATTTAAGTAATCTCTACACCCAATATGGGGCTCAAACTCACAACTCTGAGATCAAGAATCTCATGCTCCATGGGCTAAGCCAGCTGATGACCCTATGAATGGATTTTTAAAAAATATTTATTGCTTACATTTTCTTCTTAATAACTTCACAAGTACCCGACACAATGATTAATAAATAGAATAGTCATTTTCCAAACATAGCTGAAAAATTAATGGTAATTTGCACAGCGGTCTTGATTTTGCTTGTGCTCAGGTGTGATCACACAATTATCTGGTTTTTGGCTCATTCCACAGAGTTCTGTGATGACTTGGACTGAAAGTTGATGTTCTGTGAAATTGTTTATATTAAGCAGAAGAATATCGCTGCCCCTCAATTAATGCCATACCATTTACTAGGTGACAACTGTGAAGCTCCTTTTTCCTTTCTCAACTAGTTACAGTCAAAACTGCCTGGACTGAAATCCCCAGCTCCCACACCAGCTATGTATTTGGGCAATTTGTCTGAGCCAATTTCCTCCTCTGTAAAGTGCAGATAATTATATTATCTAATTTAGAGGGATTTTCTGAGGATTAAATGAGTAATGCAAGTGAAGTGCTTGGAACAGCGCCTGGCACAGAGTGAGTGATCACATGTATATTTGTATTAACAGCCTAGCTTGTTCATTCATTCACCACATTTTTTGTCTTTGCACACAGTGAAATTGTAGAAATGTATTCTCTTCGAATTACCAGCATTTGAATTTAAAACTCTGACTGAAGAGTACTTATAAAGATTATAAAGGTGGTCCTTTAAATACAAATTAATTTGCATTTTAAAATCAATCAACATGTTACAATTAATCCAGGTCTTGCCCTTTTACCTTGTGTAGGTCAGGGGGGAGTTGAAACAACCAAAAGCAAAACAAAAACAGTATTTAAAGTTATACCAAAAAAATAACTTACGCTCCTCATTGCTCTTTTTTTTTTTTTTTTTTTTTTTTTAGTCTTCTTTTATGTTTATTTGGAGAGAGAGAGGGAGAGCGCGCGCAGGGGAGGGGCAAAGAGAGGGAGACAAAATCCCAAGCAGGCTTCAGGCTCCGAGCTGTCAGCACAAAGCCCCACGCGGGGCTGTAACTCACCGGCCTTTGGATCATGACTTGAGCCAAAGCCTGAGGCTCAACCGACTGAGCCACCCAGGCGTCTCTCCTCATCCCTCCTTCCCACCACCCCCGCAACTCTAAAATAGGATAGTGCTATCTACTCCCAAAGGAAAAAGCTTTTTAGGCTGTGGGATTTAAAAAACGATTAATCCTCATGTGTCAATCTCATAGGAGTGTCTGAATGACGAGATAAACTAATATGTGTGGTAAAAAAAAAAAAAATCTTTGCATTTCATATTATTTCAAAACGTTAAGTAGGAGTGTTTGGCCAAGGGTAGAAAACGTCCCCTCCAGCCCCCCCTCCACGCCCCCCAAAAACCTCGCGTAAACCACTGCAGCGCATTTCGGGACTGGGAGTAAATTTGACACTCGGAGGCTCCCGTAGTCTGGCTTTTTTTTTTTTTTTTTTTTTTTTAAGAACCAAGATGGCGCTGCCTACCGAGTGTCCCATGTGCTATTTCCGGTCGTACTCGGAAGCAGGATTCCCACCTGTAGCTGATTCGGTTGGTGGTGGCAGGCGGTGTGAGGTTTCTTAACACTGCTCCTGGCGGATCCAGTCAGTAGCCAGCATGTCTAACAGAAACAATAACAAGCTGCCCAGCAACTTGCCGCAGTTACAGAATCTGATCAAGCGGGATCCGCCGGCCTACATCGAGGAGGTGGGAGTGCGACGCGGCGCCGCTACAGACCGGGGTGTGACTGGTTTAGACAGTAGCAGGGGGAAGGAGTGGAGTGGAGCTGGGATCCTGGTTCGCCCAAAGTTCTCCTGCTAGGTACAGGAGTCCCTCGGGAGGAAAGAAAAGGGGTTTATCTCCCAACCTCACAGAGGTGGAGAGACAGATAGCCCCGCCCCCCAACCTCCAACTTCCATGCAGATTTATCAGCCTTTCCTTTCAGAAACCCCTAAATTGAGGAAGTCTGTAACACTTGATGAATTGTATGTTAGAATGCCTTGGGTCGAACATCTGTTTCTGAGAGCCGGAAATGGACCTCCAGACATAGGATTCAAAGCTGGCAGTGGGGACAGTTAAGTGCAGAAAAGGGTACTGGTCTGGAGGGATGCCAGTGCTCTCGAAGTAGCACCGAGGAGCAGAGAGGACACCTACTGGCTCAGCAATGCTGGGCGGAAGGAAACGAGGTAGCAGTGTGTTAGGAGAGAAACAGGTTTCAAGAGAGCATCAGAATGACTGGGCTACTTTAAAAAATATAATGCCCTGACCCCACCGAAGAGTTCTTGGTCTGGGGACTAGAGGGGAATAAGGGATGTCCTGGGAGCCTTGTATAATTGTGGTGACTGATGAACAGAAAGGGTGTAATGATATTAGTTCTCATCATCTTAAGGCATATATTAGTGGCTGAGCCACGGGTAGGAAGGGGGGAGAAGTGAGATAAAGATCTTAGCAGCACACCGAGTTCTGGGGCTCTTTCCATACTCCTGTCACAACGGCGGTATGGAGTCAAGAGAGTAGGGTCTTATCTGAAGCATGGAGGGGCGGTAGTTCCTTTTCTTGATCCCTGCTCTTGGAGAAAGCTGGGGACCTAAGAGTTTTGTTTGGGGAAATCAAGAGTTATGTTTTTTGACCATGCTAGGTTTAAGATGTCTATTAGAGATCGAGACAACAGATGTCAGGCAGTTGGAGTTATGGATTTGGAGTTCACTGGACCAGTAAGGACTGCTAATATAAAGAAATATTCATAGTGTCGCTCTCATACACTCACAATTTAAAGCTATGGTCTAGGAATGATGAGTAGATGTAGGGCATGGAACTGAGGCCTGGTAAGTTCCAACATTAGATTGTGTTGTTGTTAGAATTAAACATAATTAAATGAGAAGATGCACATAATGACTTTGGCATATTACAATTGCTGAGTAAGTGGAAGCTATTATCATTATTTTTGTGCCTTAAAAGAAGATGGTAATTTTGACGGCAGAGTTGTATACTTGTGATATAATTTACACTTTCTGACCCAATATTTTTCTGCTGCTGCGAGTGCTCATATGCACAGAAAATGTAGTAAGGGTCATTTGGATAATAAATGGCAGAATAGATCCAGAATCTGAGTTTTTGACTCTTGCTTTAATGTTCTTTACACCATACCACCTAAATTTCTAATGATAAGGGAAAGGGTCTTTAGAAAAATTTGATGTATCAGTTTTTTTGGAATCTTATTTTGAAGAGTGCAGATAAGGAAAAGATGTTTCTGGACACCTTTGCCATGTCTTTTTCTCCGTGCCACTATCAGAGATGTCTTAGTACTAAGTAATTTCTCATTTTTTACTGAAAAAGTCATATAATAGGAGGTGACTAACTTATATCTTATTTTCCTAGTTTCTACAGCAGTATAATCACTACAAATCCAATGTGGAGATTTTCAAATTACAACCAAATAAACCCAGCAAAGAACTGGCAGAGCTGGTGATGTTTATGGCACAGGTAAGATAATAATTTCTGAAAACAAATAATAATAATTCTGAAAACAAACAATTTCTAGAACAAAGACCAGTTGTTTCACAGTTTGCAGAATATCTTTCCAGTAGTACCCAACCTTATTCCATTCAGGAATGGAAACTTAATGTAAAAAAATATTTTTTTGTTTCCGTTTCTTACAAATGTTATTTTCTTCCTGAGTTGAATTAGAAGATTTCACTAGAGCTTTTTGCAGAACCAACCAAAGCAAAACTTTCAGACTGTTTTTTTTTTTTTTCAAATTCATCATAAGAGCAGATTTTAAACAACATCACACATATTTTACTAATACTGCAAGAACAATGAAAGAGGTCAGAGAGATTAGCATGTAGAATAAAAAAGAAATGATTTGGAACTAGCTACTTCTATGAAACATAGCCTTTTACTCTCCTTTTTCAGAACATCATAAATATGTGCATATGAATTGTAGGAGAGAAAAAGAAACTTCAGAAGAGCCTTTGCTTTGTTACAGATTGGTCACTGCTATCCAGAACATTTAAGTAACTTTCCTCAAGAGCTGAAAGATCTTCTTTCCTACAATCACACTGTCTTGGATCCAGATCTTCGAATGGTGGGTCTAGTATTTGGATTTGATAAATTGTGTTGTTTATATGTGCATGTATTATGTGTTTAAATGAGAACAGCCTCAGCTAAACATCTTAAAACATAAATCAGAATGTGTCACAAATTCCTTAAAATCTTTCTGTGGCTTCTCATTTATACTTAGAGTAAAACTCAAACTTATTAACATGGCCTATAAGTCCCTACATGATCTGCTTCTTGCCAGTGTTTTTGACCTCGTCTCCTGTAGCAGAATGCTGCTCTCCTCTCTGTGATCTTTCTGTTCTTCCAGCATGCTAACCCTGCCAGGAAGCTCTTTTACCTCTTCTGAATACGTGGTTCATTCCTTCTAGTCATTCAAATCTCAAATGCATTAAGAGCCCTAATTTAGTTTACGGTTTTGATTCACTTATTTTTTAATTTGAAGAGTTTGAGTAAAATTCAGTTCCAACTGGGCAATGCCAAGCTGGAATTGATTAGGAGCACTCCCGTAATGCTGAATTTAATAAATTTATTCATTAACTGGCCAGTTGGAGCATTCAACCCATTGTCACTGTAGTGGTTGTTATTGTGTCCTGGCTGAGATCCCCCTTACCAGCCTAGTGCTCCCATTTCCGTCACTGGTGGTGAATGTTGGCTGCTGATGGCCCCCAGCTGCCCTCTCTCTGGTGTCTTGTCTTCAGCTAAATGAGAGCCCTAGCACCTGGGATGTTGCCCTCCCAGCCTACAGGTTGTACCTGACTAACCCAGAGATACAAAAGCCTGGCTCTTCCCTCAACGTGGGTCCAACTTCATGTTGCAATTTGTGCTCCAGGACTTCTCTGTGATTGGACTAAAGCTGGTCTCCAGCCAAGGACATATCCTTCCTCAGCTTTTCTTTTCTCTGCCCTGTCCTGCTTCCTTTACTTCCCTTCTAGAAAAGAGCATAGCCTGGACAAATCACTGCAATGAATCTGGCTCTGCTGCTAGGGAACTCAGCCTAAGGCATTTTCAGATTTCATACATCTGCTTTTCAGATACCTCTACAGCAGGTAGAACTTAACACAAATATTATGATCACAAAACATATTAATATCCTTTGCCAAAACTTGTACAATGCTAAGTCTAGAGATTCAGCTTTGTTTCTTACTCTTACATTTTCCCAGGATTTTTCTAATTCTACCATTTTTATAATTCTTTAGGATTTTATTAATTTGATTAGGCCCAACAGAAAAAGAATACCATCTCAGACAAGTCAAGGTTTCAGGCTCTGGGTTGCAAACTGAATGACTCTCACTTGGGATGTGGGACCTGGCAGCACAGCCCAAGAGACTTCAAACTCAAACTATTAGTCAAAAGACTTTTACTTATGTCATGAAACTTTTCGAGTCCCTATAGATCATACAGATTTGAGATTTTGAGTATAGAGACCTAGTGTCTTTCCAAGTACTATAATTAGATTTTCTTTAAGTTTTGTGTGTCTAACAGTACCAACTAAACTGGTCTGCAGGCGTTGTTAAATAAGTAATGTGTGCATGTTTCTTTGTCATTTCTTATGATGATTAATAGGCTTAAAAAATAATAGAGATTTCCTTTGCTAAGACACAAAGGATTGAGTCTGTGTAATTAGCATTCCTCTTTAAAGGAATCATTTGGAACAAACTGGTGGATCCTCATTTTAATTGGTGATGGTGATAACCACCAGTCCTTATCAATTACTGGACTTACTACCTAGTGTGTTTGTTTCTTCCCCAGGACTTTTTGAGTCATTCCCAAGTTTTTGTTCACTCTTTCCTGCTTACACAGCTAGAACTGACTGTGTTTCTTAATGGAAGAAACAAAATATCTATGTATATTAACTTTCACTTAATAAAATCAGTAAAATGATTTTTTTATCTTTCTTTGACACTGTAACCTTTTTATGCCTTTTGTTCATTTCTTTTTTTAAGCCTTAATTATTTTTAGTCCAAATTGTTATCACCTGGCCAGTGGGAGCTTCTCAGTCCTTTTACCAAAGCCCCTGATATTTTTGAAAGCATCCTTACATTCTGGCAGAAATAGTTCCAAACCCCTTTTTACTGCTTTTCCTGCCCCAAGACTTGGAATCAACAATTCTCCAAGGATTACTCGTTCCATTAATGGAGAACAGTTGGTAGAAACCAAACCTTGGGCGATAAGGGTACTCGTGAAAGTCGGTGGTAAGCAGCCGTGCTGCAGGTACTGTTGGGCAATTCTTGGTACTAATGATACTTCCAAGGAACGCCTTGTAAGGTCACAAACCAGGTTGATGATTCCAGATTATTCTGTTCTTGTTACCACACCTTTCTTACTTCTGTGCATTCATTGATCACGTAGGGGTTTGTCATATCTTGACACTTCCTTAAGTAGCCCTCCGTCAGTCACTGTGTATCAGTTATATTACCCTGTTTTACTTTCTTCATGACACGTATCATTATCTGAGATACAACTGTTTAGGTGCTTCCTTGCTTGTCTGTCCCACTCCCAGTGTAAGGTGCACGAGGGCAAAGACTGTACTATTGACTGTACTATTCTGATGCCCAAAATGGTGCCTAGTTAGTAGAAGATATCACACTTTCTTGGGATATATGTACTCCATTTTCTCATTTTAATTTCATCATCATTATTTTATAGTATGTTTTCTTTTCCTTACTTAGACATTTTGCAAAGCTTTAATCTTGCTGAGAAACAAGAATCTCATCAATCCATCAAGTTTGCTAGAACTCTTCTTTGAACTTCTGCGTTGCCATGATAAGCTTCTGCGAAAGGTAAAGGGCAAAATTGCTTCCCCCGCCTTATATCTCCACATTTTCCCTTGCCGTAACATTAAACTTGTAGAGTGAATTCTTGGTATAGTTAATAATTTTAATAGGAAAAAAATTGATGCTTGTTTGCATACAATATGGTGGTAATAGCTAACATTTAATGAGTGCTTGCTTTTTGCCAGCTACCATTCAGAGCTTCTTATATATTTGTTTACTTACAAAATGAGAGAAGGTTCATTATTACTGTTATTTTACAGATGAAAAGGCTAACGCACAAAGAGAGAGTAACATCCTAGAATCATGGGACATGTTAGTGGGGAAGCAGGAGTATAAACCCAGGCAATATGGCTCCAGAACCCAAGCCTTTTCCCACTGTACTATACTGACTAACTAAATCAGAGCATGGACTGGACACTCATAGCTGTAACAACCCCCAACGGATCTCCCAAAACACTACTTTTTTTTGTTATAAATATTTCCCCATGACTAGTGTTTGCTTGTATAAGCCAGCCTAGAAGCTGAAGGTTTGTGAAAGAAATTTACGAAAGAAAAATTTAAGTTTACGTTTTATTAACTGGAGGGCCCCTTAGGTGACTCAGTAGGTCGAGCAAATGACTCTTGATTTCGGCTCAGGTCACGATCCCAGGCGCACGCTGAGCCCTGTGGCGCACTCTGCACTGGGCTTGGAGCCTGCTTAAGATTCTGTCTCTACCTCTGCCCCTCTCTCCTGGTTGTGCTCTTTGCTCTCTCAAATAAATAAATTTTTTCCAAGTGTCGGTGATATTTGTATTGCCAGTATCATCTTGCATGCATTAGGGGCTAAGTAAGTGGAGCAACTTTCCTTTTTTTAAGTAACAATTTTATTGTGATATAATTCACGTACGATTCATCTATTGAAAGTGTACAGTTCAATGGTTTTTAGTATATTGGCAGAGTTTGCAACCATCACACAATCAGTTTTAGAATATTTTTATCCCCCCTCAAAAAGAAACACTCCTCCCATTAGCAGTAGCTTCCCATTTCCTCATCTCTGTCAGGCCTAGGCAGCCACCAGTCTACTTTCGGTCTCTACAGATTTACCTACTCCGGGTATTTCATATGAATGGAATCACACAATATTGTAGTGTATGTGTATGGCTTCTTTCACTCAGCATAATGCTTTCAAGGTTCATCTGTGCTGTTGCATTTATCGGTACTTCATTCCTTTTTGTTACCAAATTTATTCCATTATGTGAGTATACCACATTCTGTTTGTCCATTCATCAGTTAATGGACTATTGGGTTGTTTCCACTTTTTGGTTATTGTGGATGCTGCTGCTGTGAGTATTTGTGTGGACATAGGTGTGGAAATATATTTTCATTTTTTCTTGGATATGTAACTAGGAGTGTAATTGTTGGGTTATATGGTAACTCCATGTTTACTTTTCAGGGCAACTTTCTTTTACATTTTAGCTGTTGCTTTTTGTTTTGTTTATGGTGTCTTGTTAGAGAATGAAAAGTGAATAAAATTAAACTTTCCCCTACATTTGTACTTTTTTCTGAATTACTCATGGGCAAGACTAGAAACGTTGGTTAACGTGTATGTGTTTTTGTTTCTTTTCCTCAGACTTTATACACACATATTGTCACTGATATCAAGAATATAAATGCAAAACACAAGAACAATAAAGTGAACATGGTAAGTACCCTTTTGTTTCCCATGTTTGCAGCATTGTACCAGCAGTGTATTGAGTCTTCCTTCTCCTCATTTTCTTTAGGTGTTGCAGAATTTCATGTATACCATGTTAAGAGATAGCAATGCAACTGCAGCCAAGATATCTTTGGATGTGATGATTGAACTCTACAGAAGAAACATCTGGTAATATATACGTAATTGTCTCTTGAGAAATAGACTCATATTCATTTAGAATTACTACAGAGCACATACACAAATATTTTTCTTGATCTTGAGCTCTTTAATATATCTGTCATAAATTAAGTTGGAAATAAAAATATAGAGCAATCCAAATAACTAGTAACATTGGCTGCCATTTCTTGAGCACCTATATCTCATGTTACCTTGTTCAACCTTTAGAATAACATAATTCAGCTTATCTGGAATTATCCCCATTTTATAGGTAACAAAACTAAAGTTCATAGAGTTTAAACTTAGTAGCTAGCCAAGGACAGAGCTGAAATTAAAACCTGGATATCGGGGGTACCTGGGTGGCTCAGTTAAGTGTCTGACTTTTGATTTCTGCTCAGGTCATGATCTCATGGTTTGTGAGATCAAACCCCATGTTGGGCCCTGCACTGACAGCACAGAGCCTGCTTGGGATTCTCGCTCTCCCTCTCTCTGCCCCTTCCCCCTACTCACTCACTTGCTCTCTCTCACACAAAATAAATAAACATTAAAAAAAAAAAAAACTTGGATGTCAGACTCTCAAATCTGTGCTATTTCTACTCTGCCACTCTGAAAATTTTTAAGTCACTTTATCCTCTGTATGAAATACCATGTTCCGTAAACTTTGGTTTATTGATACATTGCTCCTGATTCATGTTTTTTGCTTTTCTTATTTGCTAATTTTTATTTTACTATAAAAGTAATATTCATTGCAACAAAAAAAAATTGGAGAAGCTAGAAAGGTTTTTTTTTTAATTTTTTGATAGTTTCACCACCCAGAGATGATCACCGTTAACAGTTTATGATACTGTCTCCTGTCTTTTCTTTAATGTGAATTTTTAAATATGGTTGGAATTTTGCTACACTAATAAGTTTCTATTCATTTTTTTTTTTAATTTTTTTAAATGTTTTCATTTTATTTCTTAGAGTGCAAGCAGGGGAGAGGCAGAGAGCGGGAAAGACACAGAATCTGAAGCAGGCTTCAGGCTCTGAGCTGTCAGCACAGAGCCTGACGTGGGGCTCGAACTTATGAACCATGAGATCATGACCTGAGCCGAAGTTGGACACTTAACCGACTGAGCCACCAAAGCGCCCCTGTATTCATTTTTTAATTTCACTTATCTTAAATAGGTTCCTATGTCATTAAAAATTCTTCAAAAAAAAAATCTATCTTAAAAATGGCTGCATAATTTTCTGACAGAAGACTGGGCTAAAGTTTAAATGTTCACCTGTGGTTGACTATTTAGCATTTAGCAATCTATGACTTTTTTTTTTCTCCCTTTGTAACCCATGACTATTTAAACTGTGGATTCTAACCTGTCAGAAATATATTTTATTGTTTAGGGGCACCTGAGTGGCTCAGTTATGCATCCAGCTCTTAATTTTGTCCAGGTCATGATCCCAGGGTCACGGGATTGAACCCATCATTCTCTGGGTTGAGCGTGGACCCTGGCTTAAGATTCTCCCTCTCTTCCCCTCTGTCCCTGTCCCACTTACGTGCGTTTGCACACATGATCTATCTCTCTCTCAAAAACAAAAGAAAGAAATATATATTGTTTATTTTGTGCCATTGTCAATGCTATGAAATGCAGTAGAATGAAAATTCACTTTGAAAACCTTCATTTGTCTTACCCCAGGAATGATGCCAAAACTGTCAATGTGATAACAACCGCGTGTTTCTCTAAGGTCACTAAGGTATGTGTCTGTAGTCATTTCCAGATGGAAAGTGGAGGAGATGGCTGTGTGGGGAAGAGGTAGCGTAGGGCATGCAGTTCGTGCTTAGTAATGCTCTTTGTGCTTGGGCTGCTTCCCTGGTTCATCTGTCCTTTAGAGGCGGCAAATAAAGTTAGGAGTTCTTTAAATGCTTTGTACTAAATGATGCCTTAGTGTTTATTTTGTTTCATCCTATAATTCTTGACTGTTCTTTTGTTGGGCCAAAGCACAGCTGAAAGAAATTTAAGAATATGTTAGACTTTCTGTTAGAAGGGCTACAATGTCACTTTTTTGGTGGTGGGGGGTGGGTTGGTGGCTGGATATAGAAATAAATTCTTGGCAATCTACTTGAAAGATAACAACTATGTAGAGCCTGGATGTTTTTATCTAAAGATTTTTTAAAATTATATATATTTTTAGGACAAATAGCATTATTAAAACATTGTTTTAATTGAGAAAAATGAGCCCATATCCCACCAGTCTGATTTTGTTCCTTCAGATCCTAGTTCTGTGCATGAATAATGTGTAAACAAAAGTATTTATTCTTTGTTGTAAGCTGGGGTGAGTCACTGACTTTTGCTCTGATTGGTCTTTAGATATTAGTTGCTGCTTTGACATTTTTCCTTGGGAAAGATGAAGAGGAGAAACAGGACAGCGACTCAGAGTCTGAGGTTATACGTTCAACAGTAGATGCTTTCTTAGGTTTACAGTCTATCAGATTTCATTTTTGCTTTCAGTACAGATTGTAAAATCCATGACTGCTCAAGTTAGAAAGAAACTTACATGTCGCCTTTATCTTTTATTGTGTTCTGCCATGCTGAGATTTTATCGTTTAGAATTTGTCACTTACATTCACTAAGATTGGCTAAAGAACTAATAAAAGTTAGACTCATTCAGCCTTGTTCTTAGTTCCAAAGCTAACCTTTATCTTACTATATAAACTTAGAATGGAAATTGCTGCCAGCATATTTTTTGAGATTATGTCAACATTATAGAGAATTCAGAGAAGGAGAGGAATAATATCATGGCATCTTTAAAAAGCAAAATCAAGATTTATGATGTCGTGAAATTTTTTTATTAAAAAATATTTTTTAGGGGTGCCTGAGTGGTGTAGTCGGTTAAGTGTCCAACTCTTGATTTTTGCTCAGATCGTGATCTCACGGTTCGTGAGTTCCAGCCCCACATTGGGCTCTGCATTAACAGAGTGGAGGCTGCTTAAGATTCTCTCTCTCCCTCTCTGTCCCTCCCTCACTTGGTTGCACACTCACTCGCTCTCTAAAAATGAATAAATAAACTTAATATTTTTTTATTAAAATCAAAAAGGAGAAATTCTAAGAAAAAATACCCTTTCCCATTTTAGCATTTTGGTAATAAGAATACTGGAATTTATAATAAGATCTTTTAATTCATTTAATTATTTTATTAAGTAATGTATGAACAATATATTCTTATTGTAAAAGATTTCAGATATTCTAGATACAATAAAAGTTTTCTTAACCTTGTCTTATTTCCACTTCCTAGTTCCATCTTCACAGATAACCATCCTGTTTCCTGTGTATTTATATACAGATGTGTGTGTATTGTCTTATGTATATATTAGGTCTTTGAAATATACATAAATAACATATATATTACTCTGCAACTGCTTTCTTTGTGTCATATATATAGATATACTGATGCATTTAGATCTTCTAAGTACATACAGATCTACCTCATTGTTTTAACCTTCACATATTTCAGAATATGAATGTATTATAGCTTAAGCATTTTCCTCATGATATTATTTCCAATTTCTTTCAATTAAAAACAAAGTTGTATTCTATACTTTGATAAAATTGAAAGCAAAATATAAAAGCAAAAATAAGTGTTGCAGTGAAAATCTTTGTATGTACCTGTTTGTACACATGAGCAGATACTTTTTATTGAATTTTAAGTCATGCTCATTTTTTATAGTGGTTGCAGAGCATAAGTACACAGAAGTCTTTGAAAGGTTTACCATTTGCTTCTGTGCAGATTTTCCTTGTTTACAAAGTAGTCTCTTCTTCAGGATGAAGGACCAACAGCAAGAGACCTGCTAGTGCAATATGCCACAGGGAAAAAAAGTTCCAAAAACAAGAAAAGGTTGGAAAAGGCTATGAAAGTGCTCAAGGTGAGACTCATACCTGGAAAATGTGGTAGGAGTGATTAGACTATAGAATATGGGGTTTTTAATGGAAGCTGTTAAGAATTTGAAACGAAGAAATAGCATTTCTGAAAGACTTAGAAATGTGTGATGAATTTTTAAGTACTAGTTTTTTAGGTGACTAAATGTTTTCAACTCTAGCAAAATCTATACCTTGAATAAATTAATTTGCTTAAATTCACTTTTCACTTGTCCTAAGCAAGATGACCTATATTAGGGTATTTTTGCTAAACTTACCCTCTCAGGAGAGTACACAAATAAAATACATTTTAAATTTTGTTATATTTGGTTATTCTGAAAACTCATTAATTTGGCCCTTCTGTGTTTTTTTGTTTATATTTCTAAATTCCTTTAAGTCTTAACAGGTGCTATTTGCTGGAACATTCCTGAGGTTTAATGTTAAAAGATAAAAACCACCTTTTGTTCTAGTTGAAAGAAAGGTTTTTGGAACAGATTTGTTGTGGGTTCCCCGCCCCCAATAGTCTGATGTAATGTAAATGTTTTTCCTCTCACTTTATTGCAGAAACAAAAAAAGAAGAAAAAACCAGAGGTGTTTAACTTTTCAGCTATTCATTTGATTCATGATCCCCAAGGTATTATAATTATGACTTCCCAAGTTCCTTTTTGGCCTTATCTCTGCCTGTTACCAGGGAATATAAGATCCCTGGCACTTACTAGACAATCAGTAATTGTTTAGTTGTTACTGGTTGGATATAGCCAATGTGGAAGAATAGCTCTTTGCTTCATGTCTTTAACAACAACATAGCGCTAGGACATTGTACTTGACTAAATGAAAAATTGATAGTCTTTTGTTGGTGCAGATTCTGATTTAGTAGGTCTAGGGTGGGGCCTGAGATTCTGTGTTTCTAGCAAGCTACCAGGTGGACCCACTACTGCTGGTCTGCAGACCACGCTTTGGGAGGCACGCTCTAGCGAACTGTTAAGTGGAGCTCCAAACAGTCATTCAAGATGTTGATGCTAAAATTTGGGGGACTTAAGACTTGACTTTGAGCACCATTGACAGTATATTCACCTGTGTGTGAATCTCTTCACCTTCCGTCATACTGCTGTTCTTACCATCCTGGTTTAGCAGAGTGTTCTCAGGTTCAACTGTACCAGTCACTGATCTAACCGCTACCTTTCTCTACACCTGTTAGACAATGTTGTATAGACTGTGGACTTACAGTGGACTTCTCTGACACTCTCCTTTCCAGATTTTGCAGAAAAACTACTAAAGCAGCTAGAGAGCTCTAAGGAGAGGTTTGAGGTGAAAATGATGCTCATGAACCTCATCTCCAGATTGGTGGGAATTCACGAGGTTTGCATTCCATTATGTTTCTCATTTTGGTGAATATTAGAAGTAGAATCATTCATGGTAAAAGGAAAGCCATTAAGGTAGAACTGTGGCTTACTTTTATCTCTTAAAACCACTTAAACCCATATAATTTACAGAAGAATAAAATCTTTCACTCTGAAAGTAGCTGTTTTTATCATTTTGTTTTCTTATCAGTAAGTACGGATGTTAAATTGTACATATATTCAGTTTATGGACAGACTGTTTTGTGTTCTGTGTTTCTACTATTTGTTTTGCATATACATTTTTCTGAGCCAACGTAAACTGGATATTTTTATTGATTATTACTACATTTAGCAGTTTGTTTACCTCTTTATAGCTTTCCTGACTTTCAGACCACTCTGGTAAGGAGGTTGTCATGTTTGCAGAGTTGAATTCTCTTGTCATTTATTTCATACTGAATTAAATTACAGGAGCTCCTTGGTGGTATTGTGTGTGTGGATCTATACACACACACACACACACACATACATACACACACACATACACATATATATTGTGTGTATAGATCTATACACACACACATACACACATTTATACATATGCACACATATATGTGTACGCACACACATTTTATATACACACACACACACACACACACACATACATACATATGGTATACACATGGAAACTTCACACATACTCATAGACTGCTGTTGTAGAAAAGGAGAGATTTCCAAAAAGTTAGACCACTGAAGAAATGGCCATTGAGGTTGTTGCCTATCATTTTGCTCTTGAGATGTACTGCTCTCTACATCATGGGATGTGTTACTTTCTTCAAAAAGTTTTTTTTTTTTTTAAGGAAAAAAAAGTAAAACAGGTTTACTGAAAATCTAGCAGTGTCGACATACATTGTTAAAGATGAAAGTACCCATGAATGAAAGCACTTGTTCCCTTTTCCTAAGACTTAACATTTTAGTGAATAGAATGCTTTTTCTCCATGAGCTATAGTCCAACAGCAGGATTACCAGGTCAATTTATGTTATGTTTGTGCAGAAATTTCCTGTCAGACCTGAATTTGAGCTTGATCGGAAAGCAGAAGTGATGTGTAACTTAAGCATGGTTTGATAGAAATGATAACTAGAGTTTCACAACTGACTGTAATTGAGCGTCCATTTTTATATTGAACGTAAATCTTCCTTGTTACTTGTCCAGTCTTGGTTTTGCTCTGTGGCTAAATAGAAAAAATTAATTAATTTATTCTGATATGATGAACTTTGAGAAAGAGCAGTCCATCTCCATAGTTTCTCTTCCTGAAGTTCAAGATTACAGCTGGTTTGGTGAACATTTTTTCATATATTTAAATATCAAATCACTATGTTGTACACCTGAAACTAATATAATATTGCTTGTGAACTGTACTGCTGTTTTTTAAAAAAAGAATACAGTTGCTTTAATAACTAGATCCTGTCACTTTTATTTAGGTAGACTCCAGAGTGCTAGTGCTTTCTCCCTAAAATATAGATCTCAGTAATTCCTCCAGTGTTACTGGACTGGTGTCTGGTAATAAAATGAGAACTGTAGGGTTTGGGTGATGAAATTATACCAGGAGCTATTCAGATTTGAATTACTATTTTATCCCTTACTTTGAAGCCTTAATATCATTGCTTTTCCTTCTGGTAATCCTCTTTATCTTTGAAGACTTAAAAAAAATTCGTTCTGCAGCCACACCAGTTTTAAAAGTAGAAGAATTTTACATTGGGTTGACTTTTCCCCTCCTCTGGTTTATTCTGCATATACTTTCTTCTTTCTTGATATAATGAGGATAGCAGCATAGGCTCCCTTTCCTTGGGTAATACAGCACGTCAAATCGTCTTGGGGCATGAATGCTTGTTGAGAAAAATCAAAAGTAAAAAATGATCCCCAGTTAGTTGAATGTGATGATAAAATTGTGTTAGGGAGAAATGAAACTCTACAGCTGCAGTTACGTAAATATTAAAGTCAGTGCATTCTTTCTGCAGCTTTTTCTCTTCAACTTCTATCCATTTGTGCAAAGATTTCTGCAGCCCCACCAAAGAGGTAAGCCTCCCACTTGCCATTTTCCTTTGGTGGCCTTGGGTTAGAGTAGCCATCCCAGTCTTTTGTTCTGGAATTATTAAAGAATTAGGAGTGTGTTTCAGAGAAGGAGAGAGAAACCCCTATGTTTTCTTTCCCACAATCTGCTGTGGGTTCATTGTTCTCATCAACTTAATAAAGTTATTTTTGGAAAACAAAAAACTGGATTCTTAAAGCAAGTCTTTTTGTAATACCATGAATACTCAGGTAGAAAATTGTGAGAAAAGAAATCTGACCTTCTACTGTAACTTTGTAACAGATATCAGGATTTTATCTTATTGTTATCATTGCCCTCCTATATTTGCACATAAAAACAACATAAGAGCAGGAAAGAAGAGATGGTTGTTTTGCCTTTAAACTTAAACCAAGATAAGAAGGAAGCCAGCATTTGTTGAACATCTAACCTGAGCCAAGCTCAGTGCCGTGCTACGCACTGTGCAAAGTGCTTTACATACAGCATCTCATCAGATCCTCACTTCAATCCTGCAAGGTATAGAAATAAAAAAGACCAGGCAAATACATGGCAAATTAGGATTCATCTCACTTCTTTCTTTTGCCTAATTTATACTGCCTGCGCCTTTCAAAGAGAGTGTGTGTATGTATTTATGTTCGTAGTCATTCATTCATTTAGTGATTTCTAATCTGGGCACTGAGTTAGACACTCAGAATTTCACAGTGAGCATGAAAGAGTGCCCTCACCTTTGTAGAGCTTGCATTCTGGAGGGAGATCCAGAGAGTACTATGTGTCCAGTGTCCAAGTGAAGATAAGTCTTTTGAGTAAAAAGAAAGCAGAGTTAAGATAATAGGGAGCACTGGGGTAGATTCTAATTAGATTATGTCTGGAAAGACATTTTGATAAGGCAGCAGTTGGGCAAGGACCTGACGGAAGTGAAAGAGTAAGCCGTGCAGACACCTGAGGGTTGGGCGTTCCAGCTAGATTTAGCAGTAGCATTAAGGGCCAGAATATGCTTCCCATGTTTGCTCTTAGTCCTGAGAGGCAGAGCAATAAACTGACTATGATCTTTCTGATCTCTTACATTTTTAGAGGTAACAAAGATTCTTCTGTTTGCTGCCCAAGCATCTCATCACTTAGTACCCCCAGAGGTGAGAACTCTTAAACCTTATTTCTGTCTGCATAGCAGTGCCACTATTAAGTATATCATGGTGGCTATTCCCACAGAGATTACTGCTCCCCTGTGTCACTTTTCTTCAAAGTGAGAAGAAGAGACACTAACTCTTAAGGAGATAAATACAGAAGTTTAGTTATAGAAACTGAAAAAAAATTTTTACTATAGAAGAGCAAAGTTTGTTTTAGAGAAGTTGTTGAGAATTCTGACTTTAATTGCCAAATCTTGGGAGATCAAGAGTTACCAATAAATTTATAGTGAATATTTTTCAAAGCTGATCATTCCTTTCTTTGATAAAAATAGCATTGAATTGTCCTGGGTCAAAACAATTTTTTAAATCCATATTGGAAAATAATATTGAAGGGGAGCAAAATTTAATCTGAGGATAACCAAGAAGCCTGAAACCCAACGTACTTTTATCTGTCTTCCTCAGTCTTGATTCCTTCCTACTCCCAAAATGAAGATGGAAGACTGGTTTTTCACTGTGAATCGTCTGTTGTCCCTTAATCCTCAAGTGTTTGAGTTGGTGGAGACATTTTATCAGCTCTCATCTTTCCTTTTTTTCCCAATTCAGATCATTCAGTCATTGCTCATGACTGTGGCCAACAATTTTGTCACCGACAAGAACTCTGGGGAGGTCATGACAGTAGGGTATGTAGAACGTGCCTGCAGGAAGTGGGTATGTTTTCAATGTACGGTTGGCCCTAGAAGCCCTATAAAACCCAACTTCTGTACCTTTGATTTGGTCTTTTTTAGGAAACCTTAGACTGACCCATCTGTGATTGCTGTTTGGGTTTTTTAAATTCATTTTCCTTTTCTAGAATCAATGCTATAAAAGAGATAACAGCTCGATGTCCTCTAGCCATGACTGAAGAACTTCTCCAAGACCTGGCTCAGTATAAAACACACAAAGATAAGAGTAAGTTGCATGTTATTCTCTGTAGATCAAATATCGAGTGACTCTTTTTTCTCAGTAGCCTCTTTGCTCTGGAGTTTTCTTTTTTAAAAAATGATTATTTATTTTTGAGAGAGCACATGCTCTCACATGTGAGTGGGGGAGGGTAGAGAGAGGGAGAGAGAATCTCAAGCAGGCTCTGCACTGACATAGGACTCAATCTGTGAGTCACGAGATCATGACCTAAGCTGAAATCAAGAGTCGGATGCTTAACCGACTGAGCCACTGCGCTCTGGAGTTTCTAATTAAAGGTGTTATTTTACAGATGTGATGATGTCTGCTAGAACTTTGATTCAGCTCTTCCGAACACTGAATCCTCAGATGTTGCAAAAGAAATTCCGGGTAGGTGAAATATGCATATGTCGATCTAAAGGTCAGGGTCTTAGAAGGGGAGAATAATTTCCTACAGGATGAGTTTTAGTGTTTGTGATGCTTCGGCTATGAGTATTGGTTAATTGTATTCTTTAAGCTCAGAATACAATTGATTGAATACCATTGTCTTAAATATTTTGTAGTTGGTATGTGCTCTTTGATGCTGACTCTTTTTTTAAATATATATTTATAAGTTTATTTATTTATTTTGAGAGAGACCGTGTATGTGTAGAAGGGCAGAGAGAGAGAGAGAGAGAGAGAGAGAGAGAAGCCCAAGCAGGCCCTGTGCAGTCAGTGCAGAACCCAACTTGGAACCCAATCTGACAACCGTGAGATCATGACCTGAGCGGAAATTAAGAGACACTTAAATGATTAAGCCACCTGAGTGCCCTTCTAAGAACCTTATTAAAAACAATTTCCTTTCCTTTAGGGTAAGCCTACAGAGGCCTCCATAGAAGCAAGAGTGCAAGAATATGGAGAATTAGATGCTAAAGATTACATTCCAGGAGCAGAAGTTCTAGAAGTTGAAAAAGAAGAGAATGCTGAAAACGATGAAGGTTCATTTTCATTTTACCATTTTCCAGGATAAAATCACTCCTGTACTGTATTGACCTTGAAATCTTTATGTTGATTGAACACTCATTCAGCAGATATTTATTGAGCAAGAACTATGTGCTAAGCACTGTTACAAGCATTGGGGATCAAAGGGCATCCATCGTTCCTGCACTTAGGAAACTTACATTATAGTGTAGATGTCTGTTCATATCCTCCAGGGAAGCTGCTCCTTATCAAGATCATGCAGGGCACTTGGGAACGATAATGGCTTTTGGGTTTTTGCCTAGAAAAAAATAATGAAGGCTAGTCATAAACAGTCCTCCAAGACTCCTTGGTAAAGAACGCTTGGTGAACTTTTTGAAGAATACTTAATTTCCAGAGTTAGTGTTTATTACCTTGGTTGCTAGAGTTCCATCTTCTTCCTGTTAGTTCATTTGTTACATTAACAAAACTTTTTAAAGCGTTACTTGGGAGCTAGCCACTGTCAATATGAAGAAGAATGATATGGTTCCTGCTCTTGAAGGCTTTTCATAAATAGCTCTGCATGAGCAAAGCCCTGAAGTATTTAGGAAACTGTTATTAATGTAGGATACAGGGTGGGATATAGCAAGATACCAGACTAGACATAGAATTGGGGTCTTATCGGGTGTGGTTGTATATATGCTATACCAAAGAGCTGAGACACTCTAATGGGGAACAACTGAAAAATTGCAAGTGTCTGTGATTTTGAAAGCTTACTGTGACTCCATTAAGAACTAATATCTCTTCATTGAGGTATCTACCAGGTTCCTTCACATCCAGAGTCTATGACTTCAGTTGTCTGAATGATTGTTGCTCACTAGTTTCTAAAAACATGTATAAATATGCTTAGATGAGTTGTCAGATACTTGCTGTGTGGCCAAGATAAATGTACAGGTGCAATTTTGATGGACATGGGTTGGTGGAAAGATCATGGACTCTACAGTTAGACATGATTTTCATTTCATCGTAGACTGTGTTTTCTAGCAGTGTGGCTCGGGGCAGGTAACTTGTATGGTCTGTTCCTCTTCTGTTGAGTTGTGAGAGGTAAATGATTATAAGATTTTAGCTCATGGTAGATCATGGTCAATGTTTATTATGCATTCCATAAAGTAATTAAATTGATGTGGCTTATTTAACAATAAATATTGCTTGATTCTTGGTCAGTAGAACTCCACTGACTTTGATTACCTTACTTTTGCTTGATTTATTTCAACTCCCCCTGAGTACTAACAGTGTGCTGCTTCTCACACAGATGGGTGGGAGACCACCAGTCTCAGTGAGGAGGCAGATGCCGATGGTGAGTGGGTTGATGTGCACCACTCTTCTGATGAAGAACAGCAAGAAATCGTAAGTCCTAAAATTACCTTGTGCAAGTACATCACTTGGATGTTTATTAACACCTGATTCATGGTGGGCCTTGTTGGGGTTCTAAGCTCTCACTTGAGCTAGTAGCTCTTTAAACCTTTGTTGTGTGTTTTCAAGTCCAAGAAGCTCAACAGCATGCCCATGGATGAGCGGAGAGCCAAAGCTGCGGCCGTTAGCACTAGCCGAGTTTTAACTCAGGAAGACTTCCAGAAAATCCGCATGGCCCAAATGAGGAAAGAACTTGACGCTGCACCAGGGAAGGCCCAAAAGAGGAAACACATTGAAATAGATAGTGATGAGGAGCCCAGGTAAAACGACACATACACCAAGTCTTCTTCAGTCAGCTCATGTGACGATGAAAGTGTTAGGGAAAGGAGTTCCACCCTTGTTTCATATTGTATTTGTTCTTCACCTCAGGGGTGAGTTACTTTCTCTTCGGGACATTGAACGCCTTCATAAAAAACCAAAGTCTGACAAGGAGACAAGACTAGCAACGGCAATGGTAAGTGAGGCATATCATTCCCTTCAAACAAAAAGCAAATAAGCTGAAAAATTAAATAAAGTGAATAGCCACAGAACGGCAGTGTTTTATTTTGATGTTTTAAATAAAGGTATAATTAACGTAGAGTAAAATGCACAGATATTTGGTGTTCTGTTAGATGAGTTTTAACAACTAGATAACCATGTAACCACCATCAAAAACAAGATGTAGAATACAGAAAGGCAATAGTACGTGTTCTGGTATCTGGGAGGCATACAAGCTATTAGGAAAGCAGGGGAATGTTTAATAGTCACTAATGAAAAGCCTCCGGCAAGTGCTGTGGCTATGATGGCACATTTCCAACATTTCCTACTGCCTACTATTTCCGCTTTCTTTTCTATACATTTGTTTTAGGCACCATCCCATACTGGTTCCACGTCACCCTGTGCATTCATCCCATTTGTACTGAAACCTGATTAGATAAGTTTAAAAATGCATGTTCTGAATAGACACTTCTCTAAAGAAGACATCCGGATGGCCAACAGGCACATGAAAAGATGCTCAACGTCGCTCCTTATCAGGGAAATACAAATCAAAACCACACTCAGATATCACCTCACACCAGTCAGAGTGGCCAAAATGAACAAATCAGGAGACTATAGATGCTGGAGAGGATGTGGAGAAACGGGAACCCTATTGCACTGTTGGTGGGAATGCAAATTAGTGCAGCCACTCTGGAAAACAGTGTGGAGGTTCCTCAGAAAATTAAAAATCGACCTACCCTATGACCCAGCAATAGCACTGCTAGGAATTTACCCAAGGGATACAGGAGTACTGATGCATAGGGGCACTTGTACTCCAGTGTTTATAGCAGCACTCTCAGCAATAGCCAAATTATGGAAAGAGCCTAAATGTCCACCAACTGATGAATGGATAAAGAAATTGTGGTTTATATACACAATGGAGTACTACGTGGCAATGAGAAAGAATGAAATATGGCCCTTTGTAGCAACGTGGATGGAACTGGAGAGTGTGATGCTAAGTGAAGTAAGCCATACAGAGAAAGACAGATACCTTATGTTTTCACTCTTATGTGGATCCTGAGAAACTTAACAGAAACCCATGGGGGAGGGGAAGGAAAAAAAAAAAAAAAGAGGTTAGAGTGGGAGAGAGCCAAAGCATAAGAAAGAGACTGTTAAAAACTGAGAACAAACTGAGGGTTGATGGGGGGGTGGGAGGGAGGGGAGGGTGGGTGATGGGTATTGAGGAGGGCACCTTTTGGGATGAGCACTGGGTGTTGTATGGAAACCAATTTGACAATAAATTTCATATATTGGAAAAAAAATAAACATTAAAAAATATTTTTTAAATGTTATTTATAAAAAAACAAAATACAACTTTTTAACTGAAAAAAAAAAAAAAATCCATGTTCTTTCTTCCCCACCTTTTCGTATTCTATCCCTCCTTCCTGAAATGCTCTACCCTTCCCCTCCTTTCTCCCACCATGAATGCCTTGATCCTATAATAAACAGTTTACCCGTCTCCCTTTCTAGGAAGCTTCTCTGACCTGACCAGCTGAATTATGACCTTTTCTTCTACTGAGCTTCCCTTGCCCCATTACAATATATGATGGTCATTTCTCCCCTGGACTGAGTCACTGGAGAGCAAGGACTGAGTTACATCAATCTTTTTTGTCCTTGGCACCCAGGAGAGTGCCTGGCACGGAGGAGACACATATGGGGATTAGATAACTCTTGAAGTGTTTTTTTTGTGTATGCTAATAGGCTGGGAAGACAGATCGAAAAGAATTTGTGAGGAAGAAAACCAAAATGAACCCATTTTCTAGTTCCACAAATAAAGAGAAGAAAAAACAGAAGAACTTCATGATGATGCGATATAGCCATAATGTCCGGTCAAAGAACAAGCGTTCCTTCCGAGAAAAGCAGGTGAGTTCAACTTGAAGCTTGATTGGTTAGAATACTGTTGTCATTTTAACACTTCTTTACTCAAAACAGAATTGTGCCTTTTAGGACCTTGTGTTAGGATTAATGGGGAGCATTATTAGAGAACATGGAGAGGTGACAAGTCGTCAGGGCATGTAAATCCTACACCTCACTTGGCTGAGATTCAGCTGTGTGACCAAAGGAGAGTCTGTTTTCCTCCTCTGTAACTGCAGGAGTGGAAGCTAGATGGCCCATAAGATCATCCCTATGCTAAAATTCTTGACATTGCATCTGTGAAACATAATATCAAGATCCTTCCTAATGTGCCCTTTTGCAAAACTTTTGTTTACAGGTTTTGGGGATTTCATTTTATCCATTTGTGGTCTTTTATATGTAGTCCTGTGTGACTCAGTTGCCTTGCTTATTTTATTTGCTATAATAAAACAAATTCATGTTTTCGTCTCTTTCTCTACGGAGGGTGTACCAGAGTATATTTAAAATATATTCTGAAGGATCACCAGGAAATCAAGTTAGGACGAAACAAGTGTTCCTAAGTTGCTAGCCAAAGATGAGCATGCCAGACCGACATGTTAATGGGCAGCTTTCCAGGGCAGTGTTTCATTTGTGCGGCCACCCAGGCAGTAGCAACTGAATTAAGGTGCCATTTAAAATCTACCTATCTGCTTATTTAATCTTTCTAGTTCTAAACTATGTCCAACAACATCATGTAAATAACAAAGTGCCAGCATTTTGAATAGAGGTTGTTGAAATCAAGGTGAAAAGAAAGGTGCAGTTTCAGATTATAAATACCTGAATTTTGCCAATTCAATTTAAATTCATGGTTGAATTGATTCAGTCCATTAGCTTATCCTTCAGCAGACCTTTGTAAGATTTGAGGGCCGAGGAAATAGAATCACTGAGTTGCACCATGGTTTGTTCCTTCTTTCATTATGCAGTTTTTGTGACCTTGCTACATTTTGTGACAGTGTTCCCCTGCTTCTTACTTCCTCTGTTGTTTTACTGAGCCTTTTTTGGCATGATTTGGAAGCCTTGATTTGGAAGCCTTGTTTTGTTCCTTGCCAGCACCTCTTGAGTCATGAAGCTCCTCTCTCAAAGACTAAAGAATTTTTTATTTAAGAGTTCATTGGACATATGCACTTGTTGGTTCAAGAATGTTTTTTCCTTGTTCTCCCATTTTCTTGCCATTTGGAACCGAAAATTAATCTGAATTTCTGTTTATGTGTCCTTGCTCTATATTTTTTTCAAGGTCTCTCTGTTATAAAACTTAACTCTAGGTTCCTAATTTTCTTATTCTCTCCTTCAGTCTAGACCAGCACTGCCCAATAGAAACTCAATACAGACCACATGTATAATTTTAAAATAAAAAAGTAAAAAGAAAAAGGTGAAATTAATTTTAGTAATAGATCTTATTTAACCTAATATATCTGAAATAGTATCATTTCAGTATGTAATCAATATAAAAATTATGAGTGAGATACTATACCTTCTTGTTTTTGAACTAATTGATATCCAGTGTGTGTCTTACACTTGTGGCACATCTCAGTTTGGACTGGCTATTTTTCAAATGTCCAAAAGCCACATGCAGTTAGGGGTTACTGTATTGGGCAGTGCAACTTCAGAGCATCTCCAAAACTGACCTGTGACCCTAAAATAGAAAAGCTCAGTTCAGTTTACCTTTTGTGTGTGTTTTTTTTTTACTCACACAGAACACTTCTGACATTTATGGTCACCAAATATGTGGTGATTTTTTTCCCCCACACAAGCAGTTCTCTGCAGTACTGGCTAGTTTCCTACAATTTAACTCAATTCTGACATTGTTTTCCTAGAAATAGTGTCAGATCCCACAGGTTAAGGGCTCAGCCCCATGAGACTATACTCACCACCTCCCCAAGTGTTCCTCCCCCACCTCGTGCATGCATACATGCATACATGCACACACTTCAGAAACCAGTCTCAAGCCCAGTGTTTCTGACTAGTCACCTCCTCCTTGGGTTTGATTAATTTGCTACAGCTGCTTTCAGGACTCAGGAAAACCGTTACTTAAGTTTACCAGTTTATTAAAGTATATGATAAAGGATACAGATGAATAGCCAGATGAAGAGATACATAGGGCAGGGTCTGGGAGGGCCCCAAATGCAGAAGCTTCTGTCCCTGTGGAGTTGGGGTACATCTCCCTCCTGGTGTGAATGTGTTCACCAGCCTGAAAGCTGTCAGAACCTCACACTACAGGGTTTTTTTTTTGAAGGCTTCACCACATAGGTATGATTGATTATTCATTCTGTACCTAGCCTCTTTCTCTTCTCTGGAGAAGTTTGTATGTTGGGGGGGCAGGGATTGCTGAAAATGCCAAGGTATTTTTTTTTTTTTTAATGTTTATTTATTTTTGAAAGAAGACAGAGCATTACTGGGAAAGGGGCAGAGAGAGAGGGAGACACAGAATCCAAGGAGGCTCCAGGCTCTGAGCTGTCAGCACAGAGCCCGATGCGGGACTCGAACTCACGAAACTACAAGACCATGACCCAAGCTGCAGTTGGCTGCTTACCTGACTGAGCCACCTAGGAGCCCTGAAAATTCCAAGTTTCTAATCATGGCTTGGTCTTTCTTGGACCAGCCCCCATCCAGGAGCCCACCTAGTTGCCTCATTAGAACAAAAGATGCTCCTAGGGCTCTTATCACTTAGGAATTTACAGGGGTTTGGGGAGCTGTGTGTCAGGGAGAGGGTCAAAAACAAATATTAAAACGAGATGCTCTTATCACTTAGGAAATTACCAAAGTTTGAGGAGCTCTATGCCAGGAACGAGGGGCAGAGACCAATATGTATATTCTATTATCTTACACATTCAAGCTTCCTCTGGGAACGGAGCATCACATTTCATACCCCTTCTGTCCCTTGGTGATATTTTATTCTAAATAAAGGGATCTTACATGGCTTGAAAGTGTACATGAGGTCTTCCTGTAAATTTTTAGAATATTCTCATAGAATATGTAAAAAAGAGGTGAGAATAGAAAAGGCAGGTGAAACACATGGCAGAGAAAGAGGGGAGGATGGATCTTCCAGCGAAGCCTTAGGAAAGGTAAAGGAAGAGGAGGGAGAATATACTTTTCAAATGATGGCATTTGAAGGGAGAAGGAAACTGAGATACGTGTGAGAATAGCGAGTAGCCTGTGCTTTATTACGAAGTTTAATGAGCAGAATTAATTCCGTGTAACCTTGGGTTACAACAACATCATTAGCTAATGTACAGTTCTTACTGTAGAGCTTTCCATTTTTTAACTCTGTTACTCAGTGTGCAACAATATGAGCAGGTACTGTGATCTTATATTTTATATTTTACAGATGAGACTATAAGACAGATGAGTCTGAGAAATACCTCCTCAGCCATGAAAGTTAGGCTAAAATGAACTTGTTAATTTTTCTACCTTCAGTATCTGTCCTCGATCTCTTCTATCTACAAAGACATTCCAAGACCCAGATATAAATAAAGGCAAGGAGTCAATACCTTAAAATCATAAAATCCAAAAAGCTTGAACATTTAAGATGTAGAGTAACTTCCACCCCCCAAACATGCTTTAATAAAGCAAACAAACAAAAACACATACCTTGTTGAAATTCAAAAGACATCTTAAAAATTTCTAGGAACCAAAGAATAGTGCTTGAGAGTTCGTGAAATAGTATGTATCACACACCCAAGACACACACACACTTAATCATCTCAGGAGGATTTGTTGACCGGAGTCCATTGTTGTACATCTCCATATAACCAAATTAGTATAATGGGGTACCCAAGAGTTCCCATGTTTAGATATTTTTTCTTATGTTACAGCTGGCATTACGAGATGCACTTTTGAAAAAGAGAAAAAGAATGAAGTAACCTCCAAGCAAGTTTTCCATTCCAAGAAAAATGCTACATTTGTATCGTTATTTTGAAAATTAATCAAGAATGATTGTTTACATTAAAAAGTCCCAAAGTACTGTATTGTGAAAAACACAGTAAACTTGGTAGCAACTTGGCATTATTGTTTTGGAGATGGGGAATGGTGGGAATGTTTGAAATGTAAACAGTAGTGGTGGTGGTGTAAACTCATTTCCATTTGGCATTCATGCAAAAAAAAAAATGTTTTGTGCCTACTAATTGTCATTGTAGATATAAAAATGAATGAGCCATAACCCCTCACAGAAGGCATTCACAGCCTATTTGGGACATAGGAGGGGGCCGATGTGTGTTGTATGTGTATTTATAGTGCAGTGTAAATAGTTCTCTAGTAGAGATAGGTCCCTGCTTCTCTGGGGTCATAGAGGACTCTGCAGGGCATGGGAGTTACATTTTCTCTTAAAACAGGACAATGTTACAAGAGTAAGAGATTCTTACTTGTATATAGGCTTACCTGCTGAAAACAGGTCCTTGCTGTACAGATTTTATGTAGACAATTTAGCTCTTTTAGTCCATCCAAAAAACTGTAAGTATTTTTTTGAATGCCAGGTATAGGCTTTTTGGTTAAGACCTCGCTTTTTAAATTGCCTTAAGTCTAAATAGTAATCTTGGAGTGTTTTTTTAGTTTGTCATTTGAGCCGCCACAGAGGAAAAAGAAATCAGATTGGTTTCTTTAGCCTGCCATCATGCTGTAATATTTTCAGCCTACTGTGCTTTGTCTCAGCAAAAGGTTCCTAATGTCAGATAGGTTCCGTTGTGTGTGTTGAGTGCTGTGTTGGTCTCCCTTCCCTGGGCATGTTTGAGTAGATTGCAGGGGACACAGAGCCCTGGTCAGTCTCTCTCTGCAAGTTGTTGCATTTGGAAATAGTTTGGTGCCTTTGCCTCAGATTTCTTAGATAGGAAGATGTGGTAGATGAGAAAATTGTTCTATGTTACTTTAGAATAAAAGACAATTTTCTGCCCACCCAGAATTAGAAAGTAGCTTCTAAAACCACTTCTCTTGTTCACTTTCTGAGTTCACTTTTGGTTTTATTTGGAAGAAATTCCGTGACCTTCCCCAAAGATGCCCCAGGTCACTGGAGATAGTTGTGAAAATCTTGAAGTTTAATGATCAAATTGTACTGGCCTGGTGAGAGGGGCTCTCAGAGTCAACTTTGGCAGCTTCAGTGTTTGACAGGAAGTGTCCAGTCCAAATTTGAATATATCAGACCTGAAACTGCTCTCTTTCTCACTTTCTTTTTCTCTTTCTCTTTCTTTCTTTCTCTTTTTTTCTATCTCTAACTCTCCTTCCTTCCTCCTTTCCTTCCTTCCTCCCTCCCTTCCATCCTTCCTTCCTTCCTTCCTTCCTTCCTTCCTTCCTTCCTTCCTTCCTTCTTTTTCTTTGCACTTTTGAACTGGGTGTCTCCTCATGTGTCTAGCTCCAGAGAGGTAAATAAAATTCAAAATGGCTGGGTCACCTGGGTGGCTTAGTCAGTTAAGTGTCTGACTCTAGATGTCAGCTCAGGTCGTGGCCTCGTGGTTTGTGAGTTTGAGCCCCTCCCAGGCTCTGCGCTGTCAGCAGAGATTCTCTCTCTCTCTGTCTCTCTCAAATAAATAAACTTAAAAAAAAAATTCAAACTGTCATAGCAGTTAGGGTTCACAGCTTTGCTGCATGACTTGTGATTGTGCCTGGAAGTTTCATCCTTCTGGATTTTCCTACCCAACGTAGAGGCCGGGAGGCCAAAACATCCATTCTGTGCTCTGACTTCTTATCTATTGTGTCTTCACCCTGCTCTTAACTGAGGTTTATATGCAAGACAGAAAAATACCTGGTTTAAAAAGGTGCAAGTCTTGGGGCGCCTGGGTGGCTCAGTCAGTTAAGCGTCCAACTTCGGCTCAGGTCATGATCTCATGGTTTGTGGGTTTGAGCCCCGTGTTGGGCTCTGTGCCACAGAGCCTCTCTCAAAATAAATAAACATTTAAAAAAATGTCTCTCTCAAAAATAAATAAACATTAAAAAAAAAAAAGGTGAAAGTCTTATTTCTCTAATCCCAAAGTATCTTAATTCTATCTGATTCCTTTTATTTTGTAAATTTTACCTTGAGAATATTTTCTGTGAACCTGAAGATCAGATTCTTACAAGGTTCAATGCTGTCCATGAAGGCAGAGTGACCTTCCAGAGTCATTTTGACCTTGAAGAGGTCATCAGAGTCTGAGCCTCAACTTTTCAATGTCAGTTTTTTGTCAGTACTAAGAATGGATCCATTTCAGGGATGAACTCCCATTTCCAAGCTCATACTATGTATATAAAGTGATGTATAAATCTAGAATACTGATATATTTTGCATGTGATCTCAGCAAGTTACACGAAAGGCAGAATCTGTTCTCTGCCATATCCCAGTGCTGGTTCAGTGCACAGTATGTTAGGTGCTCAAGCAAATATTTGAATACATGATTTATTCCCTGTCAGTTTTCTCTAAGTATAATACCACCCACCTCATTGTTTTGACAATTTTGAGAATGTTACAAGCACTTAGCATATTTGCCACAAAATAAGCATTCGGTAAATTTCTCATCAAAGATAGATATTAAGTTTTTATTTTTATTTTTGGCTTAATCTTGAAATGAAACAACAATTACAGTTGCTATAAATATTTATTTTACCATTCATCCATTTTGGGGAGAGTTTGTTTGAAATATAAAAAATGTAAAATGCATGAGGTATGGGTGGCAAACACAATGTTTGTGCCATGTAGAAACCTTTGATCCGATTAAGGAAATAGGCTTACAAAATGACTATCTAATGCAAGCTGCTTATGGAACTATCAAAAAAGGCACAGCATAGGGCTGAGGGCATCCTAAAAAGGGGGAAGTTCAGGTGGCAGGAGGGTGAAAGGCTATTTGCTAACAAACTGATGCTTATGATGAACAGGAAAGCAATAAGAAATAAATTACTGAATCATAAAGGAAAAGTTACAGTTTAAAAGGTGGTATAGGGGCACCTGGGTGGTGCAGTTGGTTAAGCGGCCGACTTCGGCTCAGGTCATGATCTCACGGTCTGTGAGTTCGAGCCCCGCGTCGGGCTCTGTGCTGACAGCTCAGAGCCTGGAGCTTGCTTCGGATTCTGTGTCTCCCTCTCTCTCTGCCCCTCCCCCACTCGCACTCTGTCTGTCTGTCTCTCTCTCTCTCAAAACTAAAGATTTAAAAAAAGTGGTATATAATTTCTTGAAGGTTATAGTTAACATAAACTTTGTTTTCATTACCTCATATTCTAATTCTTTGAGAATTTATAATCTACTTAAAGTGTCACATGGTGACTCAGAATTAATCAGAATATTTAATTAGAATATTCTGTTCTTCAAACTATTTTAGATAAGCATATTTAAACTGTGTTACCAAGGATAATAAAGTTCTACCAAGTGACATTCTTTCATTGTATAAAAATAAAAATAAAAATTCTTTTTTTTTTTTTTTTAGAATGTATTTTATGAGATTTTTTTTAAAGATCTTGAAAATGAATAGAAAAGTAAGGCACTGACATGGAGCCTTTTCTCTTTTATAAGGAAATAAAGTTTTCTCTCCTAGTACAGTCTTTGGTCAGTACTTATTTAAAAATGTAGATGGGGGGGGGGGCGCCTGGGTGGCTCAGTCCGTTAAGCGGCCGACTTCGGCTCAGTTAAGTGTCTTGATCTCACGGTCTGTGAGTTCGAGCCCCAGGTGGGGCTCTGTGCTGACAGCTCAGAGCCTGGAGCCTGTTTCAGATTCTGTGTCTCCCTCTCTCTGACCCTCCCCCGTTCATGCTCTGTCTCTCTGTCTCAAAAATAAATAGACGTTAAAAAAAAAATTTTTTTTTTAATTAAAAAAAAATAAATTAAAATGTAGATGGGGTGCCTGGGGGGATCAGTCAATTGAGTGTTAGACTTCAGCTCAGGTCATTATCTCACCATTCATGAGTTCAAGCCCCACATCAGTCTCTCTGCTGTCAGCGCAGAGCCTGCTTTGGATCCTCTGTCTCCTCTCTCTCTGCCCCTCTCCTGCTTGTGCTCTGTCTCTCTCTAAAGAAATAAAGTTTAAAAGTAAAAAATGTAGATAAGAACAGGGCAGGCACATCTAATTCTGTACTATTTAAATACCATACATTTGTATAAGACACTACTTATATGGTAATCTTACCCTGCAAATTTGGCTTTCATTGTTTTGTCAATCCAATCTCAGTGTAGAAATGGTTAAACTGATTTATCCACATGATGAAATATTTTGAAGCTATAAAAATGTTTATAATAGGAAACGCTTATTATAAATGAAAAGAACAAAATACAAAAGTATTTACAGCATAATCAAACTACACATGTAAGAAAATGAATAATAAAAGCCCAAGAGGAAATACTCTTGTTTATAAAACGGTATTCTTTTAATTTAGATTTCAGTGATTACCAGAGAGGTTGAGATTGCTTCACGTAGATTTTTGCTATTTGGTTCTTTCTTTTTATAGCTTTTTGGGTTTTTTTTATTATTATTAATGTTTATTTGTTTTTGTTTTTTTTTTTTTAAATTTTTTTTTTTCAACGTTTTTTATTTATTTTTGGGACAGAGAGAGACAGAGCATGAACGGGGGAGGGACAGAGAGAGAGGGAGACACAGAATCGGAAACAGGCTCCAGGCTCCGAGCCATCAGCCCAGAGCCTGACGCGGGGCTCGAACTCACGGACCGCGAGATCGTGACCTGGCTGAAGTCGGACGCTTAACCGACTGCGCCACCCAGGCGCCCCAGTTTATTTGTTTTTGAGAGAGAGAGAGAGCAAGCAGGGGAGGAGCAGAGAGAGGGAGACACAGAATCCAAAGCAGGCTCCAGGCTCCGAGGTGTCAGCATAGAGCCCTACACGGGGCTTGAACCCATGAACCATGAGATCATGACCTGAGCCGAAGTCAGACACTTAACCAACTGAGCCACCCAGGTGTCCCACTTTTTGGGTTTTTTATTATTGATTTGCAGGAGATCTTTATATATTCTGGATATCAATTCTTTGTCAGTTACTTATGCTACACATATCTCCACAGATAGGCAGTGCCATCTTTGTGATAAACTAAGTTCCCATATATACCTTGGGTCTGGGAATTTTCAAAACCAGTCGTGGATCCTCTTTTCTTTTTTCTATTTTTTTCTTTTTGCATGTGATTATCTAGTTGTTCCAGCACCATTTTTTTTTTCTTTGAGAGAGGGCACAAGTGAGCGAGGGGGCAGAGAGGGAGAGAGAGAAGCAGTGAGTCCTTAAGCTCACCTGATGTGGGGCTTGAACTCACAAACAGTGAGATCATGACCTGAGCTAAATTCCGATGCTTAACTCACTGAGCCACCCAGGCACCCCCTGGATCCTTTTTTAAAAATAGGCTATTTTTAAGAGCAGTTTTAGGTTCACAACAAAACTGAGTACACCAGAGTTATACGTTCGTTACAGTTAATGAACCTGCATCATTATCCCCACAAGTCATAGCTTACATTAGGGTTCGCTCTTAGTTTTATATATTCTGTGGGTTTGGACAAATGTATAATGACATTTATCCACCATTACAGTACTATAGAGGGTAGTTTCACTGCCTCCCAAATCATCTCTGCCTATTCATCCCCTTCTTCCTCCTAACCCTGGCAACCACTGATTTTTTTACTAGAGTGTGCCTTTTCCAGAACATCACAGAGCTGGAGTCATAACAGTATATACCTTTTTCAGATTGGCCTCTTTCATTTAGTAATATGTATTTATGTTTCCTCCATGTTTTTTCATGGTTTCAATAGTTCATTTCTTTTTAGTGCTAAATAATATTCCATCTTCTGGGAGTTTATCCATTTACCTACTGAAGGACATCTTTATTGCTTCTAGGTTTAGGCAATTATGAATAAAGCTGCTATAAACATCTATATGCATGTTTTTGTATGGACATGTTTTCAGCTCCTTTGGATAAATACCAAGGAGAACAATCGCTGGGTCATATGGTAGGAGTATGTTTAGTTTTGTAAGAAACTGCCAAAGTGGCTGCACCATTTTGCCGGATCCTCTGTAACAGTCCTTCTGGCATCTCTCCTCTCGCATTTTCCTATAACCAGCAAGAAGAAGGTAGGTGGCAACTTCAACATTCCGACCAGAAATCTAGCTAGGTTACTCAGTTCTTTAGTTACATGTTCTACCTTGCACATCACTGTAGGTGACAGTGTTGTTAAATGTTCTGCCACTGTATAACAACCACTTTTCTCTGGTTGCCAGTAACATGTTCCTCACTTGCCCTGAAGCTACTACTGGCAGTCTCCTTCAAGGCCAGCAGACTTCTAATAGCCTACTGCAGGAACTTTAGGCTTTCGCTAACACTGCTCACAGTCCTTCCAGCTTCCACCTACTGCTCACTCCCAAAGCCATGCCTACATCTTAAGGTGTTGTTAGGGTGGTGGCATTCTGCTTGTGTTACCCAACTCTGTATTAGTTATCTACTGCTGCATAACGATTTGTCACAAAACTTAATAGCTAAAGCAAGGAACATTGTTCCATAGTTTCTGTGGATTAGGAGTGTGGGGGTGGCTTAGCTGGGGGCTAGAGGATCCACTTCTAAGATAGCACTTTCATAGTTATTAGTAAGAAGACTCAGTTCCTCTCTGGCTCTTGGTAAAGGTCTCAGTTCCTCAAGATAGGAACCTTTTACAGCATTGCTTTAGTGTTCTCAGGGCGTGATAGCTGGCTTCCTGCAAAACGAGCAATCTAACAGTGCAAGGAGGAGCAGCAGTGTGTTTTGTGATCTAGTTTTGGAGTCCGACACCATCACTAAAGCTGTACTGTATTCATTAGAAGCAAGTCATTAAGTATAGCCCATAGTCCAGGAGGGAAAATAGGCTCCACCATTAGAAGGGAGGAGTACTGAAGAATAAGTGGCTATTTTTGAAAACTACCACACTGCCTTTAAACTGAAATGAGATACCAGCTATAAAAAGACATCATACTTCATGTTTCTGATATAATCATTTACCTTCATTCATTCTCTACAGAAGTATTTTTTAAACTGTAGGTTCTGATCCATAGATAAACCATGAAATCAGTGTGTACCATCTCTGGAATCTGCACAGTACAGAAGCAGCAGAAAGAGGGTTAATATGTTTATTTAGAGAGAGAGAGGGAGAGGGAGAGGGAGAGGGAGAGGGAGAGAGAGAGGGAGAGAGAGAGAGAGAGAGAGAGAGAGAGAAAGAGAGAGAGAATCTCAAGCAGGTCCCACACTCAGAGCAGAGCCAGACTCGGGACTGGATCCCATGACCCTGGGCAGAAATCAAGAGTCCTGCTTAACCGACTGAGCCACCCAGGCATCCCTACAAGTCTTGTATTTTTTAATTTTTATCTTTTTAATATCAGCCTTAAAGTGACATGAAGTTGAGGGGTCCCTGGGTGGCTCAGTGGGTTAAACATCTGACTTCAGCTCAGGTCACGATCTCACGGTTCATGAGTTTGAGCCCCTGGTGGGGCTCTGTGCTGACAGCTCAGAGCCTGGAGCCTGCTTCAGATTCTGTGTCTCCCTCCCTCTCTGCCCCTCCCCTGCTGGCACTCTGTCTCTCCTCAAAAATAAATAAAAACATTAAAATAAAAAAAAATTTTAATAATAATGATGTCCCAGCCTTGCTGAATCAGGTGATTTTCCTAAGACAAGGTTTCTGTCTCTCAGATATTGGGAACGGAGAGGTGAGATTAATGATTATGAAGGTAAGGAGTTTGAACTCTGACACCTTGGCTTGGAGTGGAGGCCCACCAATGCTGTGACATCCAGAAAAATTACTTAACCTCTCCAAGCCTCATATTCCTCATCAGGAAAATGGGGATGAGTTAGTAGAACCTACCACTGGCTTGTTGTTATGGTTAAATCAGACAGAGTCAGCAAAAACATTTGGCACATAAATGTTAACTGACTTTAAGCTTTTTAAAAATTTTTAACTGAAAAGACGTGGGAGTGTTGAACATAAAATAATTCTCCTAGCCCTTATTAAATCCAGATAAACTTTTGAAGAATGTAAATATAAGCAAGCAAGGCGGAGAGGGAGGGATAGATCCCTTTTTACAACCGTAGGATTTCCCGCTAACTCTTCACTACTGAAAATCATGTTACGGCCCCTCCAGGCCGGAGTTTACACTCCCTGGGCCCACGTGGGTGGGATGCGGCGGGGGAGAGGGGTGAGAAGCCGGCAGCCTGCAGCGTTTGGCGCCCGGCCCGGCGGGACTCGGGGCCGCGGCTGGAGGAATGGGGGGCCGGAAGCGCGGATGCTAGGGGGTGCCCACAGCTCTTTTGCGGTTCGCGGTCGGGAGGGACCAGGCCCGCCAGGCCGCGCGCGGACTCCGCCTCCAGCGCTCTCGGCACCGCCCCGGCCCCTCCTCCGTCAGCTCTTACCCCGGCGCGCCTGGCACGCCGGCCGCAGCGGTCCTAGTGGCGGCCGCCGGAGCCTGAGCCATGCGAGCCGCGGGCCTGTGTGCGCTCCCGGGGCTGGCGCTGCCTCTACTTTTGGCCGGGGTCGGGGTGTTGACGGCTGATTCGCCCCCAGCCCTGCCGCTCTTCAACGTGAGCCTGGACGTGGCGCCCGAGCTGCGCTGGCTGCCAGTGCTGCGGCACTTTGACCTGGACTTCGTGCGCGCCGCGATGGCACACATTCTCGGGTGAGCGCGGGCGCAGGGGGGACCCTCGGGACACCGGTCCGCGTGCGCAAGCCCACACGCGCTCTGCCCACCAGGCTGTAAACCGAGCCGCTTTACCCCTCCCCTCCGTGACGGTCTTGCCCTCCACCCCAACCTCCTCACTGGCCTCAGCAGGGTGCAAGGGCAGCGGGGACGAGAACTGGCATTTGCTGCTGTTCTGGGAGGCGTCGGGCTTGAGGAGGCTTGAGGACGATCGAGGCGGCTGGTTTGACTTTCAAGTTTGGTGTCACCAGTGGTACGCCCTTCCTCCAGCCATTCTGGATCAGGGTGGTGCTCAGGTTGTCACCCGCTTGCTCAACTCAGAGTAGAGAGCTCAGCCCACACCTTCCTTGCAAGCCTCGCGAGCCCCCCAAGTCCGCTCCTTTGGGGACCACGCTCGCTCGCCCCCCAAGTCCGCCCCTTTGGGGACCACGCTCTCTCGCCCTACCTCCCTTTCCGAGTTTTCTTTTTCCCTCCGGGATGCTGCGGGTTGGGTGATGTGCACCCTGGGCCGTCGGCCCCTCTGGGAAAGGGAGGAACCTAGCATTCACCCCTAACGATAAGAGCTTTAGGAAACACCCCACCACCGATACACACGCACTGACACCCCTTCGGCCCCTGAGCAGGTCAAACACCCTTGCGGTTCTTCGTTTTTAGGAATAGGGTCCCCAAGTGGGTCCACGCGTTGATTGGAAAGGTGGTCGGGGAGCTGGCTGCCTTCCTGCCCCAGCCCTTCGCAGATGAGATCCGGGGCATGTGCGAAGTCCTGAACTGCGACCTGGCCGACTGCCTGCTTCTCAACCTGGTTTACGAGACCACCGCGTGAGTGTCCCGCGCTAGCGTGGGTTAACTGGGATTCACCGGGGACTCCTGTCACATCTGGGCGGGAGGAGACATACTTCCAGTGCGATAAAAACAGGGTGGTGACTGGGCTGTCCTGAAACCTCCAGTGCTTCCTCTTTGCCTCTGGATAAATCTGAGCAGCAGATCATGGGCTTCGAGAAGGAAGGCCGCTTCTCTGAATCAGCATTGAACTTTTCCTCGAACTGAAGCCCCTGTTTCCTACCCCCACCAAACCGGTATTAGTCCACTTTACAAACTCTGCTCAACAGGTACTATAACAGGAAGTTTTTACAACTAACCCCACTCTCATCCAGACTGTCTAACCAAGCGACCCCGCAGCCTTATAATGCAGGGGGTCATCCCAGTCCTTATTTGTCCCTCTGCATTTATCCCTCTGTGTTGGTCATGGTTAGAGATCCTGACTCCTCTGTCAGAGGCTGGACCCTCCAGGGTCAGGGTCACAGGGAACACTGTTCTGGCTAATAGTGAGATCCAGTATTTGGTTCACAGGGTGGGCATGATAAAATGGCACACAGAAGTGAAAGCACTTAAGAGTGTGTGGTTGATCCCAGACCAAGTTCAGGGAGAGTCTTAAGTCTTTCCTGGCTTAGTAGGAGGTCCTGGAATTGACCTGGTTTCTGTCTTCAGGATTTACTGTTTTGCCACCAGACCAGCCTTATCTAGCAACATACTTAATGGCTTCTGACTGCCATACGATGATGGGGTGGGGTGGGGAGGAGTGTATTCTTGGGATAACCAAGCTTTACCGCCCTCTGGCATCTTCCCTGAACACCTAGGCAGGTTAGGTTAAGAAGCACTGAGTGTCTCCCTCTTTAAGGAAACACACAGATGAGACACACACTTTTTTGCTTTTGTTTTTTAATATTTGAGAGAGAGTGAGAGACAGAGTGTGAGCTGAGGAGGGACAGAGAGAGAGAGGGAGACACAGAATCTGAAGCAGGTTCCAGGCTCTGAACCGTCAGTACAGAGTGCAATTTGGGGCTTGAACTTGTGAACCACGAGATCATGACCTGGGCCCGAGTCTGACGCTCAGCCAACTGAGCCCTCAGGCACCCCATAATTTTTTTTAATGTTTATTTTTGAGAGAGAGACAGAGACAGAGGCTGAGCAGGGAGAAGCAAAGACAGAGGGAGACACAGAATCCAAAGCAGGCTCCAGGCTCTGAGCTGTCAGCACAGAGCCGGACATGGGGCTTGAACCCATGAACCGCGGGATCACGACCTGAGCCAAAATTGGACACTTAACTGACTGAGCCATCTAGGCGCCCCCCCAAACTTCCTTTTTTAAACAAACAAAAAAATTAAGTAACATTTATTTTCTCCTATTATAAAAGTAATATGTAATCAATATAGAAAATTAGTACATACAGAAAAGTATAAAGAAAATTAACTACAATCCTGTTACTTAGAAATGACCAAAAGCCCTTCAGAGTACTTCCTCTCAGTTTTGTTTGTGTGGATATACGTATCTTTTCCCAGAATTGGGCATGCTGTGTAAGTATTTTCCACTGTATGTAATTTAAGTTACATTATATATTCTTAGAGGAATTGGACATTTAGATATCTTAACAAAGCTCTTCCTCTTTTCCTCAGAATACTTCTCTCTGGCTGGGGGTTCTTAAAGGATCCTTTTCTCTTATTAGCTCTGTGCTGGGAGCCCCGAGGGGACAGAGAAAAGACCAAGCACAGAATGGTTTAAGGACCATTGTACTTGCTCTGAGAAATTCATAGAAGAGAAGTAAGTTTGAATTAGCTTTGAATGGTATGTTAAATAGACCACACACTGCCAAGCAGAGGAATAAGCGAAGTTCAGGGGTCCAGCTGAGCCCAGAATGGGTCAGTTTCAAATTTAGATTTAGGATGAAATTCTCCTTCAGTATGTTTTCAATGCCATTTGTGCTGAAGGCAAAGGTCTAGTAACACCAAATGAACACTGATGAATTGTGCCAGTTGTGCTTTTCATCTTGAATTCTGGATCCATATTCTTCTATTAGGATCATATATCATGTGTATCTATTACAAGGAGAAAAATTGTTTTACTTTAAGGATCTATCTTTTTAATGAAAAATTCATTTTCCTTTGTCTTATTTTTCTCCTTCATTCATACTGTACTTTTCTATTTTTTCAGATTCTGCACCAGTATTGTGGCTCAAGACTCCAATGGCCACATTTACCATGGCCGGAATCTAGATTATCCTTTTGGAAATTTCTTACGCAAGTTGACCGTGGATGTGCAGTTCTTAAAGAATGGGCAGGTATAGTTCGTACAGTATAAGATTCAGATTCAGAAGTCAGAGAGACTTGCTAACCAAAGTCAGCAATCATTAGGATGGCCTGCTGGTTAACGTGTAAGACACAAAAGACATCAGGGGCATCTGGGTGGCTGTCTGTTAACTGTCCGACTTCACCTTGGGTCATGATCTCGCTGCTCATGAGTTCATGAGAGCCTCATGAGAGCCTCCGCATCAGGCTCTGTGGTGACAGCTCAGAGCCTGGAGCCTGCTTCAGATTCTGTGTGTGTCTCTCTCTGCATCCCCCCGCTTGCGCCCTGTCTTTCTCTCGCTCTCAAAAACATGAATAAATGTTAAAAAAAAGAAGAAGAAGAAAAGACAAAGATACAAAAGACATCAAACTCCTGGAAAAACAAAACCGCAAGAGGTCTGTGTCAATTATGTTCCTAGGAAGAAGGGTCATTTATGATTATTGAGCATCTACTTAAAGAGGTCAACCAGTTTTCCTTAGGGAAATCTCTATTGGGGTATGATCCCTCGTCCACTTACCCTGCTGAGTTAGCTCTTTCTTTGTTCACACTGCTTCTGGAATAGGGAGGGGCTCTGTGATGTAATGCCTAGAAACAGCCAACTTTGAAGTCTGAATTTGAATCTGAATCTGGTTTGAATTCTGCTTCTTCCTTTGAGAACATAGGAAATTATTTAGACCCATTTTGCAGACACAGCTCAGAGAGGTTAATGATTACTTTGTGGAGGTAGTTATAAAGGTTACATGAAGTAATGTCTGCAAAGCATGTGAAAATGATTGATAAATAGTGGCCAAATAATAAATGGCCCTTCACTCTACAAGTACTCCCACAGCACTCTCTTAAGTATGATCTTTAAAAGTTATACTTGGATCAGGGCGCCTGGGTGGCTCAGTCTGTTAAGCGACTGACTTCGGCTCAGGTCATGATCTCACTGTCTGTGAGTTCAAGCCCCACATCAGGCTCTGTGCTGACAGCTCAGAGCCTGGAGCCTGCTTCGGATTCTGTGTCTCCCTCTCTCTCTGCCCCTTCCCTGCTTGCGTGTACATGCACGTACATGTGCTCTCTCTCAGAATAAATGAATAAACTGAAAAAAAGGCAAAAAAAAAAATGCAGAAATACTTCAAGTGAAAGTTTCTCATTTTTTCATTTCATTCCTTCACCACTGTTAACAATTTGATTTATAGCTGAAGAATTACTTCAAAAATGTTTTTAAGTTGTAACAATGACAATATACATGCATACTGAATTCCAAATCTACTAAAATGTTTTCTAAGGTTTATTTATTTATTTTGAGAGAGAGAGAGAGAGAGCAGGAGAGGTGCAGAGAGAGAGAGGGAGAGAGAGAATCCCAAGCAGGCTCTGCACTATCAGTGCAGAGGCTGATGCGGGACTTGAATTCATGAACCTTGAGATCATGACCTGAGCCAAAATCAAGAGTTGGATGCTTAACCGATTGATCCAACGAGTGCCCCTAAAATGTTAGCAGTTATTACTGGATGATGGGACCATAATTCTTTTCATTGACTACTTTCTGCTTCTCTCCATTATTTACAGTGAGCAAAAATTCTAGTTAGACAAAGGAATAAATGCAGCAAAAATAGATTATTCCAATTGCTCCCTCTAGAATTCACCCTGTTACTGCTTTGTTTGTTCCTATGTATCCTGGAGCTCCCATGAGAACCAGCCTGCAGGTGTGGCTCGACTCTTAGTGCTCAAGTTGTGATTACCAAGTCAAACAGTTTACACTTGAGCGTTGTCTTTCTGCTAGGGGCTCATGGCCAAGAAATTGTTTTGCTAAATTAAGAACAGGTTATCCACAAAATAATTAATCTCTTATTCTTGTCTGTTCATAATTTTAAAAAATGTTTATTTATTTTTGAGAGAGAGAGAGTGGGAGAAGGGCAGAGAGAGAGGTGGGAGGACAGAGGATCTGAAGCAGGCTCTGTGCTGAGAGCGGAGAGCCTGATACAGGGCTCGAACTCATGCACTGTGAGATCATGACCTGAGTGGAAATGGGACACTTAATCAACCAAGCCATAATTTTTAAATCATTTTCACATACCGTTTCTCATTAGATCCTCACCACAGCCCTGTGAGCAGCCACAGTCAACATTTTCATCCTCATTTTCCAGATGAGTGGAAAATGTATTACATTTAATTACATGAGTGTATCATGTATTATCAAATACCTTGGAAACTACAATGTGATTTTAATTTTCAAACTTTAATTTGCTTAGCCCTTCAAGAGTGACACTAATGTGAGAGTCAGTGTATCATGTGAATGAAGTGACAATATAATTACTTTTTTTCTTCATATAATTATGTTTTGTAAAGGCTTTTAGTGGCGAGGTAGGATTATTCCCCTTTTACTGCCATGAATGGAAATGGGGAGAATTCATGGAAAACCTTCAATGAGTCTGGAAAAGGTCATTTATAAGGCCAGTGCATTTCTCCCTTGCAATTTAGCCATCATAAATTAATTTTACAACCAGATGAGGTAGATGGGGCACCTGGATGACTCAGTTGGTTAAGCGTCAGACTTCGGCTCAGGTCAGGTCAGTCAGTGAGTTCGAGCCCCCTCCCCCCCCCCCCTCCCCTGGGGCCCCGTGCTGACAGCTCAGAGCCTAGAGCTGCCTTGGATTCTGTCTCTCCCTTGCTCTCTCTGCCCCTCCCCCGCTCACGCTCTGTCTCTCAAAAACGAATAAATGTTAAAAAAAAATTAAAAATAGGGGTGCCTGGGTGACTCAGTAGGTTGAACTTCCTACTTCGGCTCAGGTCATGATCTCACAGTCCTTGAGTTCCAGCCCCACGTCGGGCTCTGTGCTGACAGCTCAGAACCTGGAGCCTGCTTCAGATTCTGTGTCTCCCTCTCTCTCTGACCCTCCCCCGTTCATGCTCTGTCTCTCTCTGTT
Organism: Panthera leo; assembly: GCF_018350215.1. NCBI lineage: Eukaryota > Metazoa > Chordata > Mammalia > Carnivora > Felidae > Panthera > Panthera leo. The sequence continues at coordinate 143,567,916 of NC_056682.1, forward strand.
TCAAAAATAAAATAAAATATTAAAAAATAATTAAAAAATAAAAACAAAACCAAAAAACCCCAACCAGATGAGATAGAAATAAGAAATTTTAAAAATTACAGACTTAAGATTCAGCTTTCTTTCTTTTCTTTTTTTTTTTTTTTAAAGTAGGCTCCATGCCCAATGTGGGGATTGACCTCACAATCCTGAGATCAAGAGTCAAATGATCCACTGGGCACCCCTTAAGATTTAGCTTTCTAAGGAAAAATATTAACCTAGGCCTGTTTGTTTCTCATTGGAACTCACTACCTAAATTTAAAGTGGGAGTGATCCCTATAATTCATGGGATAATCATGAGGATTAAATGAGAGATACATATAAAATAAATTTTTTAATATTTAAAATTTAAATATGATTATTACAAACAGTTTCACTTCCCCTTACCTCACAGAGCTTACAAGATGCATGATATTTATCTCTTATAATCAAATCAATACAAGTTTTTAATCAGAACCCATTTGCCATTTCAGGGTTGGAGTTTCTCAGTCTTTTTGGGGTATGATCCCCTTTGGTGAAGCCTGTGATCCCTTCTCAGAATGTCTTATAGTACATAAAATAAAATGCATGGATTACAAAAAAAACCAGTTACATTAAAATGTAGCCATTTTAACATTAAAACAAATTTTTTAAGCCATTTAAAAATTTTTCTCAACACATTAATTAGTAAATGTTAGCAGTGTGTCTAATAACTACCATAATTTCAGGGTAGTGAGAGGTATGAGTGGTATTTCAGGATATGTAATTATATCAAGATAGGTATGACACTATTATATTATATATGTGAAAATATCTGCAGTGTCTACAGGTGGCAGAATCCTAGGCACTGCTATGACCTCATGATTTGTTGGCATGCATCCCTTACTGAGGGAGGGAAATCTCAGGAATGGGTGAAAATAAAGCTGCACCTTTTTTTCCCCTTTTCAAGATCACAGATCCATTGACTTCTATTCATGGAATCCCAAGGTTATACCTTCCGAAAGGCTCTTTGAGAGATTTTATTATGTTGGAACTTACAAGAAAAAAATCCATGCGTGAGACAAAACAGATGATTTCAGTGTGTATTTGGCTGGATTGGCAAAGTGATGCTTTACCTCTTGATTTCAGGTTGCATTCACGGGAACCACGTTTATTGGCTATGTAGGATTATGGACCGGTCAGAGTCCACACAAGTTTACAATTTCTGGCAATGAACGAGGTAATCAAAACAAATCCCTGAGCGTTTTCAGCCATAGTCCTGGTCAATTCTATCCAAGTATGCTTCATTTGCTCCCCCACCTGAAAGTATGGACAAACACCTACTACACTACCTAACCGGTACTTCCATTCTAGTTGGGGGAAAGAGACAGTGTGCATAAAAGCAGTGAAGATGATTTCAGGTAGTGTTAAGTGCTACAAAGCAAGGAAAACTAGAAAATGTAATAGATAACAAGGGAGGGGGTTGGGCCGTTATTACAGGTAATGGAATCCAGGAGCCAGGTCTGCAGAAGCTGGGGAAATTCTAGAAACAAAACATCCCTGGCGGATTCTAGAAACAAGAGAGGGTAGTGTAGTTACAGCATGGGGGACTGACATTGGAGGTGGAGATGAAGGCTGAGGCCGCGGTGAGGGTCACGACGAAGAGCTTGGATTTTAAGTGTAATGGAAGCCCGAGGAGAATTTTAGGCCAGGACGTGAACAGATCTGATTTATATTTCTAACTATCACTTTGGCTGCTAGATATCTAGAAGCTGGATTGTGTTGGGTTAACGTGGAAGCAGAAGACTGTTAGGAAGCTGTCATGGTAATCCAGAGGGTATGTGTTGCTGTTGTACAGGCAACGTCTATAAAGCACTCTGTAGTTCACTGTGCATTTTCTTGTACGTTTTCTCAGTAGACCTCACAACCATCCTGTTAGATAGGCAGGGCTGATATTTTTAGCCCCATTCATTATGCGGAGGAAGAAACAGGCTGTGATGTGAAGTGACAGCTGGTAAGCAGGAGAGGTGCTTCTCAAACTGATCGCGTGGGTCCTGCCCAGTTGCTGTTTGTTATATGACTGTACTGCCATTCCCCAAGGCTCAGGGGATCTCATTCAGTTCTCTGGGAAACCCACAGTTCAACAAACTCATGTCTCCGTCCTCAGGAACTTGCAGCTGAGCTAAGAAGAAAGAAAGTTTAGTGTTGGTCATCTGATGAAACCCTGATTGACTTCACGTTGTTGTTTCCTTTAGTTAGGTCTGTTCTTACCTTTTTACATAAGTCTCTAACAGGAAGATGCTGGTTGAGTCTATCAATGCTCAGTAGTTAGTTCTTTATCCTAATGGGTTTCTTCAGCATTTGCCCAAAAGTCTTTTATGAGTGAGACAGGTTCTCAATCAGTGGTACTCAAACCACAGCATGACAGTTACTAAGGTTCTACCTTAGTAAAACCTTAGTAAAAATGGCTGTAAACAAGTGTATATTTATTTAAAAGCTGGGCTTTGTTTCCATCATCTTGTGACTCAAATTGTTTAACAAACTGATTGGTAGAACCTAACGTACAAGTAGTTTAAAAATAACTGAGTTATTCTTGTGACACGTAAGTTTAACTAAATACTGTCAAACTGCTTTTTCAAAACTTATTTTATCATTTTAGTGAAAAGTAGTTATATTTTAATCTGCTAAGATTGAGTTAAAATTCCTGAACAATAAGATAACATCTCTTGGTTAATAGAAGTGAGATACTCAGGTTTCTGGACATTATGGAGAGTGCCATAATGGGAAAAGGTATGGATAGGAGGGGGGCTAACAAATGGAATAGAGTTTGGGGAGGCTTAACAAACCACCTGGCAGTTAAGATCTGACTCCAGAGCCAGCCTGCCCAGTTTGTCTTGGTGCGGTCCCTTGCTAGCTTGGTGACCACAACCAAGGTGCTTAACCTGTCTGTGCTTTAGTTTCCTCCCCTGGAAAGCCAGGGATGATGGTGGCTGCTGTGAGGATGAAATGATTCATGTACGTGAAGCACCCAGGGCGATGCTTGGCACAAAGTAAGGGCCATGGATGCATTTGTTGTTATTGTCACATCTCTGGGTCTGACCTCTGAGCCCCAGACTGGAGATGCCTTCTCGGCAAGGTGCGAGGTGTCTCACACTTGACTTGCTAAGCCAATCTCTTGTTTTTTCTTTTTCCCTTTTCTTGCTCTCACTCTGGCTCTACCCAGATCTGTTCCTCCCCTGGTTTTCCATGCTTCAGGATATGGCAATTGTGCTGCACTGATTGTACCGGGAGGATTTTTTGATCCCTCACTCTCTGGGTCTTGTCAGCTCTACCAACAAAACTAGATTGTCCCTGGCCATTTTCTCCACCTCCACTGCTCGGCTAGCTGTTCAGGTTCACACCTGAACTGCTGTAGTCGAGGTTCGTGTGGTCTCACTGCTTCTCACTGTCCTATAATTCTTTCTCTTCCCAACAGAGGGCATGATCAGGTTGTTCCCCTGTTCAAAACCCGTAATGAATTTCCATTTCACTTACAACAAATCCAGAGTCCCGACTCTTACCCTCAAAACTCTATGTGGCCACCTGCTACACCTTATTTTGTGCCTGTCTCCTTCTCCCTCACGGCACCAGCATTTTTCTTTTTCTGGTATCTCCCAAGCTTGTCCTCACCTTAGGGCCCTGACAGCCAACCAAGCCTTCTATCTGGAATGTTCTGTCCGTCTTAGAGCAAATGTCTACAACACAGAGAGGCTATCTTTAACATTCCTCAAAGAATCCTCCCTCATCACTCATGATTATATTATTCTGTTTTATTTCTTTTATAATAGTTATCAAAATCTTGTTTGCTTAACAGCACACTAATTTCACTGTTAAATTCCAGGGATCTGGACTAGATCACAATATGGCACATAGCAAATGATCAGTGCTTATGTCTTGAATGAAGAGTTCTCTTAGGAAATAAATCCTCAATGATTTTTTAAGATGTTAAAAAAATAATTTTGGAGAATGATTGTAAATTTGTATACTTTTTAAAATGTGAGCCCAAATCAAACTTAAAGTTCTGAAAGATATATATTCTAATCCCTTATTGAGCCACTTCTCTTGATAGCTACGTAATTCTGTTTTGCTTGGGATAATTAGTAGAATTATTTCCTTTAACACAATTATCATTGTTTCTAGGCATGAAAGATTATATATATATATATATATAAAGTATATATATACAGAATTTCATGTATGCATGTACATACACACAGAACATTTCCAAATCCCTGGAAATTTGTAATATGTGTAATATGTAACATATATATTACATATTTTTATGTGTGTCATGAAATTTGGGCTTTATCTTTGAAAACTGCATACCAATAAAATTACTCTCATCCACTAACTTTTCTCTCTCATCAGCTTGTACTATGGGGAAGAAATAAGATTTAAGGAACTTTAAAATGTGGCACGTGGGCAACAATTCATATATATACTTATTGTTCCTTCTTCAACTCGGCAGATGAAGGCTGGTGGTGGGAGAATGTGATCGCTGCCCTTTTTCAGAGACACTCCCTGGTCAGCTGGCTTATCCGCACTGTGAGTACTTCCCCTGTTGAGCCCACCACACCCTAACTTCATCCTCTGTGTGCGTGTTGTAATGCTCTGTGTCATTTCACAATATTATTTTTCATGTAGAAAGCTCCTAAAAAGAATAATCAAGGTTTGCAAATAAAAAGGATTACAAAATCATATCAAACTTTGTGATAATAAGTATCAAAGATAAACAGGGCTGGACACTAATTAAAGGAGTAGTTATGAATTATAAATTTCCAATTATAAAATAAATCATGGGCATGCAACCTGCAGCATGGCCACTATAGTTAATAATACTGTATTGAATAGTTGAAAGTTGTTAAGGGTAGATCTTAAAAGTCCTCATACAAGGGAAAAAAAATTTGGTAACTATGTATAGTGACAGATGTTAGTTATTGTGGTGATCATTTTGCAATATATGCAAATATTGAATTATTACATTGTATGCCTGAAACCAAATACAATGTTATATGTCTGTGCTGACAGCTCCGAGCCTGGAGCCTTCTTTGGGTTCCGTGTCTCCCTCTCCCTCTGCCCATCTCCCACTTGTGCTCTGTGTCTCTCTCTCTCTCTCTCTCAAAAAATGAATAAACATTAAAAAAAAATAATGTTATATGTCAGTTAAAGACATAAATAAGTGATCAAGATAGATTTTAATCAGTAGTATACTATACCGTTGCAGTAGGGAAAAGTGTCCAATGTGAACTGAACTCAACTTTGACTTATACAGAGGTGACTGGGTGTTTTAAAGGGAAAATGAGGAAACTGAGAGGGGTGTCAACAGGGGCTCAGTAGAGTCAGAGAAGTGAAACTTTACACAAAAAGTGGAAGAGAGGGGTTGTCCAAGAGAAGCCTATCTGAGATTCCTAACTGGTGCTTTTCAAAGTTAGCTTCCTACCCTCCTGTAGAGACTGGACAACAGGGGCCCTAGTTTTAAGTGTTGTCTGGAACAAATAGTAAATTCTTTGGGCAGCCTTATTTTCTCAGGCAGCGCTATAAGAGGGGCTAGGGTCACCTTAGGGATGTAGCCTTGAGCTGTTAGAAACTATGTTAATTTTCTGATGAGTGGATAAATAAGATGTAGTGTATATATACAACGGGATATATACAACTCAGCAATGAAGAGTAATGAAATCTTGCCATTTGCAACAATGTGGATGGAACTGGAGGGTATTATGCTAAGTGAAATAAGTCAGTCAGAGAAAGACAGTTATCACATGTCTTCACTCATATGTAGAATTTGAGAAACTGAACAGAAGACTATGGGGGAAGGGAAGGGGAAAAAAAAACAGTTATAAACACACAGAGATGCAAGCTATAGGAGACTCTTAAATACAGAGAACAAACTGAGGGTTGATGGGGGGGCAGGGGAGAGGGGAAAATGGGTGATGGGCATTGAGGAGGGCACTTGTTGGGATGAGCACTGGGTGTTGTATGTAAGTGATGAATCACAGGAATCTACCCCCAAAACCAAGAGCACCCTGTATACACTGTATGTTAGCTGACTTGACAATAAATTATATACATATATATATGTGTGTGTATATATATATATATATATATATATATGACAATAAATTATATTTTTAAAACATAATAATAAAAATATAAAATAAAGCCAAGAATAATACCATGAAAAAAAATAAAAGAAACTATGTTAGTGTTTGTTCAGTCCTTATAGGCCAAGGTTAAGGCCTTATCAAGAAGGGGGCTCAGAGGATCCTAGCTAGTTTGGTCAAGGAGAGAATCTTTGTTGTAGGCCACAGTTTTAGCCTGTAGTTTTATCTAAATAGCTGATTGAGATAAGAGATGACATTATGCTTTTCTGCTGATAACAATGTGCCCTCCTTTTAGAGGGCAAATATCAGAATTAGCAAAGCAAAGAAAGGCGTTAAGAAAGTAGTTCTGCATACAACAGAAAGAAAGTCTGGTTGACAAGACCTATTAAGCAGCAAAGTTCCAGGTCACATATAAATTGTAATTTCACTACAGTAAACACATTTTCAGGAGCTCATCTCTGGTGCACAGATCTGGTCCTGCCCAGCTTTAGCTTTTTTGGCCCTTCTTCCCCTTGCTTTAAATAACCTTAGCCCCTCCGGACTTGCAGTGCTCCTCAACTTCTTACCTGGATACTTCCTGAAAATGGTGACGAACTATGCATCCTTCACACATTTTTAAGATGACCTCTAAAACTTTTCATCATAAGATTAAAAAGCTACAAAAAATCCAGTGTATTGTAAATGTTGCCATTTAAAAATAAAACTGGAATTTACATCCACCTGGTGAAATCCAAACACCAAAATGATTTTTAAATGTTTTAGATGTAATTTACATACAGTGAAATGCACAGATCTTAAGGGTTTGGTTCAATGTGTTTTGACAGCTGTACATACTCGTTTATCCATCCATGTAAGTACCAACAAAACAAGGTACAGAACATCCCCCAGTCCCTGGAAACTTCCCTCCTGCTCCATTCTAGCCAATTCCTAACCTCCTCTGACACCCTCCCTCAATGAAACCACACTGACCTCTATCACCACAGACAAGTTTGCCTGTTCTAGAACGCATAGAAATGAAATCCTGGAGTACGGACTCTTTCTTTCACTCAGCCTAATGTTTTTCAAATTCATCCATGTTGTTTGTATCACTAGCTCATTTCTTTCTATTGCTGAAGATTATTCAGTTGTGTGAATATGACACAATTTATTCATTTTCCAGTTGATGGGCATTGGGCTGTTTCCAGTATTGGGCTACTATGAGTAAGCCTGCTGTAGAAAATCTTGTACAAGTCTTTTTGTAAACACGTATGTCCATTTCAGTTGAGTAAGTACTTAAGAGTAGAATTGCTGGGTCGTAAGGTAGATGTATTTAATTGAGGTGCAATGCCATACGATTCACCTGCTGTATAATTCATCTACTTAAAGTATACAACTTCCTGGTTTTTAGTACATTCAGAGTTGTGCAACCATCTCTACAATCAATTTTAGAACATTTTCATTACCCTTTAGCAGTCAGTGACCATTTCCTTCATTTCCTGAACCAAACAGATGAGGTACATGTTTCATCCTGACTTTTGCCACCTGAATGAAGTAAGTCACCACTGCCACCGGCGTTTCTTACTGACGTTCTTTGCTTTTTTTCTCGTAGGACTCTGTTAGAGGCAACGAATTACTTGATAGTAATCGTGGGATGGTATAGGCAACATAAAACAATGTTCCATCACTGCCTCGCTAGAATTTTGCTGAGTTCAGAACAAACCAATTCAAGCCTAAATACCTCACCCTAGCAGGAATGTGTGTACGGCAGGGGAAAGTCCACAAAACCCTGCCGTGACTTGATGGTTTATGGTGCTGAATGATGGCACCTTTGCAGACACTAATATTTTGAATAGTTCTTTTGTTTGACTTTACCCCCACCCCCACCCCTGACACAGTGCCTTGGCCATATTCGGGATGGGTGAGCAGAAAACGTACTTTCCAAAAATGGTACAGAGTGATTTTGAAGATGCAGGTGGGAAGGGCAGGCCCCATACCACAGGACCGTTCTTGAGCAGATCGGCTTAAGCAAGGAGCACCTATGGAAGCTGAAGATATGGAAAGTGATCCCCTTAATGGTCCATGCCACAGACCTTTGGAAGTCTTCACGAACCCCCGGGGGTAGGAGTATCAGCACACCCTGCTCTGATGCAGCATGCTATCTTTCATCTCCAAGACTTTGCCAACTCTTCCATCAAGCTAGAGCTGCCCAACCCCACAACTATGACTTTCCGCCAGCCTGACTTCCATTTGTCCCTTTGGCCTCAGATTGTGCAATACCTCCCTGGAATACTTCCTTGATGCCCTGGGTGAGGCTGGGTCCCCTGCTATGGCTTTTGTAGCAACTCCTTCTCCTATGTTGACACTTCTCACCTTGTGTCAGCACTGCCGATTGACTTTCCTGTCATCCTTGGAAGTTTGGAGTGAACAAGGTTTGGTCAGTCATATTCACTGCTCTGTTCCCCACACCAGCACTGTGCCTAGCACATAGTAGGTATTCAGAAGTACCTGTTGAAAGAACAAGTGGGTGAGGAAACATGGGGAGACTTTGTGAAGGTGACCTGCCTAGAAAGCACACAGCCCGTGTTTGGTGAGCCAGGCCTAGAACTTGTCAGCAGGTCTTTCCAGTTGTGAGAAAAAATCCTGCTGCTGTTGGCTGCCCACTGATGACCTCACAGGAGCCCTGATGACAGGAGGAGGAGGAGGTCAGAGCGGGTTAAGATGGTAGCCATGGCTTAATATATCAGGAGAATGTGCTTTGGTCCATTTGTCCATCAGTTGGTGTGGCAGATAACTGCCGTGTGTGGTGATGCTAATGTGGGTTTGTCTCTTTGTTCAGACCCTGAGTGAGTCGGAAAACTTTGACGCAGCTGTTTATAAATTGGCCAACACACCCCTTATTGCTTGTGCTTATTATATTGTTGGTGGTGCGTCCCCTCGGGAAGGAATGGTCATCACGAGGAACAGAAATGGCCCCGCAGACATTTGGCCTCTAGATCCTTTAAATGGAGCGTGAGTAGAATGAGAACTCATTTTGTATCAAGAATTTTTTTAATTGATGAAACTAGAGGTATTCTTTTTGTTTTCATATATTTCTTCTTCAGCTGTGTGCCAGATGACCTTGGGTAAGACAAGATGATGTGCTTTGTTGTAGGTGGTTCCGAGTTGAGACAAATTATGACCACTGGAAGCCAGCACCTGAGAAAGATGACCGAAGGTAGGCATCTATACACTTTCTGCTTTACAGTGCTTTCTTGGGGTCAGGAGAATGTGTCCTTTTTTTTTTTTTTTTAACATTTATTTATTTTTGAGACAGAGAGAGACAGAGCATGAATAGGGGAGGGTCAGAGAGAAAGGGAGACACAGAATCTGAAACAGGCTCCAGGCTCTGAGCTGTCAGCACAGAGCCTGATGCGGGGCTCGAACACACAGACTGCGAGATCATGACCTGAGCCGAAGTGGGATGTTTAACTGACTGAGCCACCCATGCACCCCAGATGTGCCATTTTTATGACAAGAACTGGAGAGGACTGCAGGTGCTGTCCCCTCCCAGAACGTGTACCTGGGCCCCCTCACCAGTGTCTTGGCCAGGATGGGAGAGTGTAATGTGTAGTGGAGGGTCTTAGCGGTTGGTTGGGTGTTGGAGGGTAAGACTTGCCCTGGCCTCAGGGTCAGGAGGCCTGTGTTCCATCACCAGCTCTGTTAATGACTCACTGGGTTGCCTCTTGAGACTCTCTCTACTCATGTGTAAAAGGAAAGGACAGAACAAGGTTCGTGGTGTTTCTATGTAAGCCTTTTTTGGAAGGAAAACATGTCCCTTAATGAAATAAATAAACCAGTTAGGGGCTTTCTTTGGCCCTTCTCATTTAGAAAGTTTTGTAAGTCATTGCATCCCCAAAGAGCAGGTAGTTATGTATTTTCCCCTGGCTTTACTGCCCCACGTGTTTGGGACAACTATTTATGCAACACATTTTCACCATCCCAGCTTCCTTGAGCAGATGGTACCAGTAGGCCTGGCTGTTGAATTAATTTTGCCATGGTGGTCTGAGATTAGGCAGGAAGCATGTTTGAGGGCTGGAACCTTTTTTTGGTGAAAGGAGATCATGCAGTCAGGCCTTATCTTGAGCCTCCTGGTATGAGAGCTGGTGGGATTCAGGGTTACCTGAGGTGCCCAGTAACCTCTGAACATTCTCCTTACAGGACGCCTGCCATGAAAGCACTTAATGCCACAGGCCAGGAAAACCTCAGCCTGGAGACGCTCTTCCAGGTAACTTCCAGGGGGCGTGATGTCCAGCTTTTACCCTGGATGTTTGTTGTCTTTGTTAATAGTGATTAAAGTGTTGGAGTCAGTTTCACCTGGTTGAAAACATTTTTTAAAAGCCAGATGAATTAAAAAAAAAAAAAAGATGACATTTTGTGAACTTGCGTCAGTATAGGCTAAAAAGTATTCATCTTCACCCAAGTGTTTCTGCATGTTAAAAAAAGACACAGTTGGGGGTGCCTGGGTGGCTCAGTCTGTTGAGCCTCCGACTTCAGCTCAGGTCATGATCTCACAGCTTGTGAGTTCAAGCCCCTCATTGGGCTCTATGCTGACAGCTCAGAGCCTGGAACCTGCTTCAGATTCTGTGTCTCCCTCTCCCTCTGCCCTTCCCCTGCTCACAATCTGTCTCTCAATAATAAATAAACGTTAAAAAATTTTTTAAAGTAATAAAAAAATTAAAAAAATAATAATAAAAATTAAAAAAAGACACAGTTGTATATATGTTCACTGTTTAAAGGGAGAAAGGATTCAAAAGTCTAACTCTGTAGACCCCAAGACATGCTAGAGTGCTAAGTGCTTTTATTCTTCCTAGGGATATTCTACATGTATTTCTTCTACCTTTTTAATAGTCTTTGTAATATGATTGTTTCCTATGCAGGTTTTGTCAGTGTTTCCGGTTTGTAACAAGTAAGTGACACTTAAACACATCTGTTCATACGTCACCCCAGAATGGGGGTTCATTTTGTATCATAATAGGAATATATCTTCAAATTGTCCCTTGGAAGTTTTTTCTGTAAGTAGGGCCTGATAAAAAGATTAACACTAAAAAATTTATTCTGTCAGCAATATTCTAACAGCCAATACAGAAAAACAAATTAGCCAGTAATTTACCACTCCAGTAAATGAACCATTTGGGTAATAGGTGATACCCAGGGTTATGCTAGTAAACTAGCTTTTGGGTTGGAGCGGGTTTGGGGTGGCCAAAAAACAAACCAAAGACCCCCATGAATTGTAGCATTAATTGACTTCCTGGTGTCAATACTCCCACATAGCGTATTTCAAGCTTATGATGGGCTCCTGAACGTCCTACATGTTTAACAATTGGCCCTCACCAGCCTGTAGGAGCCAGCTCCAACCTACAGCTGACTGTATCCCTTCCAGTAGGGCACAATTTTGCCCTTCTAATATTTGTTTGTAAAATAGGGTATTCTTTTTTGGGTGTTCTTATGGTTTTAAAAATAATTATATAAATGATAACTATATCTTTAAAAAATTACTATTATAATAAAATACTATTATGATAATAAAATATAATAAAAATTACTATTATAATAAAATAAAATAAAAATAAAATTATATTTATTTTTAAAAAAACATTGCTCATGCCATGAACAGCCCTGGTCATTTTAAACATGTGCCCCATAGCCAACTGAATATAGTGTAGTTGAGTTAAGCATTCTCTAGTTGTTAGTTTTTCCCCTATTAAAATTATGAAATACATGTATTTGTACATCCCCCTTCCCCACCGCCCCACCTTTGGATTCTTTTCCCTGGTTGAATTCCCAGAATTCAGAGTAGAGTTACTGAGTTAAAGGCTATCAATGTTTAAATGGCTTAGGAAATATTTTGTCAAAATAGAATTAGAAATTGTAAACAGTTAACCAAGGAACATTTTTCTCTGTTGTATAACTGAAAACCCGAGAGGACCTGCATTTAAAGAATAACCACCATTGAGCCAGAATTAACACAGATCACTGACTCTCAGGCCCTTTGCTTAGAATGATTCCTGGCAATGGAAGCTCTTCCCTGTGTAGAGTTAACAGAAAGAAGTCTGAACAGAAGCCGTTAGCTCTATGCTGCCACCTTGTGCTGTGCTACAAAATCACACTTACTTGCAATCGATCTCCATCCTCTGAGGTGGCTGTAAGCAGAGAAAATATTAAAGTAGTGAAGGAGGGGCTCCTGGGTGGCTCAGCCGGTTAAGCATCTGACTCTTGGTTTCAGCTCATGTCACGATCTCACGGTTCCATGAGTTCGAGCCCCACGTCAGGCTCTGTGCTGACAGTGCAGAGCCTGCTTGGGATTCTCTGTCTCCCTCTCTGCCCCTCTCCCACTTGTGTTGTCTCTGTCTCTCTCAAAACAAATAAATAAACTTATAAATAAATAAATAAATAAATAAATAAATAAATAAATAAAGTAGCGATGGAGAATAGAATTATGGCCAAAGCAAATAAGCTGCTGAATTCCCTTGGACTAGCTCTGCATGCACTCATAGTGCTGTCTTCAGCCAGGTGTACAATTTATCTGTGGGCCCCAGGGCCAATAGTTCTGCAACAACCCAGCTCCAAATGCTTTGAGCATGCATCTCAGCTGGTGATTGGGACAAGAGGTAGATGATGAAGGGAGTCAGGGAAAGGGGTCCTATTGTGTGTGTGCATGCATGCGTGTGTGCTCATGTTGTTCAGGTCTCTTGCTGTGCAGTATGTTGAGTAAATGACATTGCACTTTGCATCCTTAGATCTGGGTAAGATGTGATCCCTGAGATTTAGAGGCTCCACTCTGGCCTTCCTCTGACCGTCGCTTGATGTAAGGAGTCCACTGGGCCAGGAGCATTTGCCCAGCTAGTCTGGCCCAACTACCTAGTACCCTGGAATTCTCAGCCCAAAGAGCTCCAGGCCTGTGTGGTCCACTGTCCTGGGTGGTGTTCTCCTGATGGCAGTGTGCAGCCACTGTGGATATCTGTGCTTGGTGGGTGGCCAAGGGATGGCTTTTCCCTGGGGTCATGCTTGAAGCCTGAATGCAAAGGCTGAGGTGTCCACATACGTGCCACTTGTGGGATCGGGCAGAGCAAGGGGTGAGGGCCACAAGAGCTGGCATCCCTCACTGCCACAGTGTGGAACTCTGAGGAGTCTGAGCATTTTAAACTTGAACTTGGCCTTCCATAGTATTGTCAAAATAGGAAGGACGCTGTGTGATCACTTGCGTTATAAATTTTAAATATTCTGACATATATGGGCTTCTATTTGTATTATTGTCTTGGGTCCTGAGGACAATGGGGACAATTAGGGAAGGGCTTGGTGTTTTTTTTTCCTCTTTGGACTGTTAGAGGAAATGATATGTATATAAAAATTCCTCTCATCATTTTCAGCTATACAATTTATACTACAGTAATGAGTGCTGCTAACCCAGAGAAGTACACGACGAGGATCAGAAACCTGGGTTAAAAGTAAGTAAGCAGAAGAGTGGATTCCACCATGCTGTGAAAGTTTTGCTAGTTTGTTGTTGGCGACGTCTGTGGGTGTGTGCTGGTATTTCTCACAGAACATGGTGACATCTTTAACATTTGTACGTATGGAATATGTTCTGACAGACATCCGGCAAATGATTGTCATTTGTGTCAGACTCGCGTCACTCTTAGGTATTTATTTTGAATTGTTTGTATGAGAGCTAATCTAGTCTTGCCCGGTGTCCTTTGTCCCTTATTAAAACCTATTCTCAGGGCAAAGTGTTATCTCTTCACTTACACAGTATCTGGAAAGAGTGATAGTGAGGCAGGCCCAGCACATTTTCAACCTGAGAAGACAGATAATGAAGGCAAAGGACACCTGCAGAGTTTATTTCAGGCAATGGTGAGCCCATAGGTGAGGGGAGGGACATGAGAAAGCAGGAGTCCTTTCTGCTGTCCCTGAAACCAAACCCAGTTTTCCCTAATGCAAGGGTTGTCTGGAGCTTGTAAACCTGGCCTGATGTTTTAGTCATTTGCTTATCATGGGGGTGTTAAAAACCAGTGTTTGAATTAAGTACATGTATTCTTCTTCCCTTACAGATGATTTCTTAAAAACGAAATTCTCGAAGAGCTGTACATTAAAAAACAAAGTAAAAGGATTGTATTTAGGAACAATACAGGTTCTTTCCTCATTAAACTTTTCAATCTTGTGAAGTGGGGGGCAGGAAGGCCCCTCTGGAGCTGGTTTTGGTAAAGTGGGTAATAGGCTTGCATTCACTTCCCTTCATCATTTGCCTTGACCCTCTCTAAGCTTTGTCTCAAAGATAGTTGGTCTCAGAGGTCAAGCCCTATCCTTGGGCTTTAGTTCCAGCTTCTTAGCACAACATGTGGCAATGTTGTCATACCTCAGCTTATGAAGAAATGAGCTGGCAAGACATCTTTGCTTATTATGAAGTGCTTCTGGAAGAGTCTGAGAAAAAAAGATTATTCGAAAAGAAATGGAGAAATGTGGTTTGAAGAGAGCCTGTTTGAATGTTCGTTAGCCTGAGCTTTGATCATGTATTTCCAATGTGATGGGATTCTCACTTTTCATAATTTGTCTAATGTTTCTTTAAGCAGACGGATGGGCCTCCTTTTTCTAAATAGCTACTTTCTTACTGCTTTTTGACAGCAGTTTGAAAACAAAATTATGTCTGTCACTTTTCACTAGTTAATAAAATGTTGCAAGGGATGTCAGCAAGAAGAATAAAATTGTCTTCCAAGATACTGAATATTGTGTTCTCTCTACATTCTTACCCCTGACGTTGTGTGGTTCTGGACAGCTGTCCTGAGGAAGCAGCTCTGGGAGATGTTATTTAAGCGCGAGGACTGAGAGCGGTGCGTAGCTGTGTTGTAGAATTTGACTTTTTTTTTTTTCGTATGTATAAGAAAGAAACTTCTCTGAGGATGAAGTCAGAAAAGGTTAAAATGCATGAACAATGAATCAATTGGATGTTCCTGTTTAGTGTTCCAGCAGGAACGAAGGAAAATGGAATGGCTGCAGGGAAGTGTTAGCCAGGCTTGGGTCACCGCTGCATCACCATACTGCCCACCTCATTAGCAGCACACAATATTTATGTATCTTCTTGGCCAGAGTTGCATCACTGTTGTTAAATTTCCATCATCCAGTGCCCTTTTTAAAACCAAACATCAAGGGTAGTTTTCTTGCCAGACATGTCAAGTTGTGATTGAGACTACAAATTTCTACTCAGTCACTTCTGTTCTTGTTTTCTCAACTGTAGACTCTGATCTTTGGATGGAAATTTGACGAATACCCTAATGTTAACCAGGCAACATGGAGGCAGAGAGGACTTTTCAGCATTAAAGTGTTTTAAGTAATCCAAATGTCTGGTTTGTGTTAAGACCTGTGTTCCTTGTGCCGTGTGGTTTCACTACAACGTGTCTAGATATAGATTTCTTCTTATTTTGCCTACTTGGGATTTGTTATGCTCTTCAAATTTCAAATTTATTCAGTTTTGGAAAGTGCTCAGTTACCAGCTCTCTGTTGCTCTCCTACATTGTTTTGCATCTTCTCTCCTCTCCTTAAGTCCCAAGTGTGTGTATTATCATGGCTTCTACCCTCTGTCTCATCCCTCTGGTATTTTGGTGGGGGGTGGGGGGGGAAGGAAGAAGAGTGAGGTGGCAGATTTCTCTCTTGATGACATAGTCCAGGTAATGTCTTTATTTTTTTCTGTAAAATCAGAAATATTTTTTAGTGGATCTGTTGCTTTTAATATCAAGGATAATATATTTACTTTAAAAATATTTTATTTTTTAGTAATCTCTAGGCCCAGCGTGGGGCTCAAACTCACAACCCCGAGATCAAGAGTCTCATGCTTTACTGACTGAGCTAGCCAGGTGCCCCTTAAGGATAATACTTGTATTTTAGATGGGCTATTTGCTACTTTTTTAAACCTGCTCGGATCTTTATTGGATAGTAGTATCTGTTCTTTGCTTTGGTCTTTTTTTAAAAAACTTCTTAATCCATACTTATTTTATATTCTGCTTCTCAATTCCATCATCAAGTCCTCAGATGTCCAGCTTCACTGTTTGTTTTCACTGACTCTCTCTCATGGAAGTTTTTGTGGTGTTCTCTAGTTTTGGATTGTGTTCCTCTGGAAATACTGAAGGCCGGGGTTGATGGTGCACCACCCACAGAGGATGTGCTAATTTCTCAACATGTGGTTTCTTAGAACACTCAGTATAAACTGAAGGCTCAATTTATATTGTATGAAGACAGGCCTGTGGTTACACATTCACACAGGAGAGCCTGGCCCCTGTGCCGGTTGATACTCTAACTGTACCTTGTGTGTATCCAAGTCCGTGTTCTTTTTTTTTTTTAATTTTTTTTTTAACGTTTATTTATTTTTGAGACAGAGAGAGACAGAGCATGAACGGGGGAGGGTCAGAGAGAGAGGGAGACGCAGAATCTGAAACAGGCTCCAGGCTCTGAGCGGTCAGCACAGAGCCTGACATGGGGCTCGAACTCACGGACCGCGAGATCATGACCTGAGCTGAAGTCGGATGCTCAACCGACTGAGCCACCCAGGTGCCCCCAAGTCCGTGTTCTTTATCCCCCACCTTCCAAGGCAATTGTCAAAGAACCTGAGGTTCTAAGTTCCTGGGACCAGAAACTGTCCTGAGGGCCACCATGACTAATGTGCCTGCTTTCCCCCTGCAATTTTCCTCATTATTTCCCATTCTCTAGATATGCCCTTTATCCCCTCTGATTTTACCTCCTTACTTGCTAGCTCACCTAAGTATTCAGCATTTAAGAAAGATGCTTGTTTATCATTTTTAGTTTTGTAGTGGGAATGTTTTTTCAGGATATTTATCCCTCCAAAGAATCTAGAAATCAAAGAGTTGATGAGCAGTTTTTTTTTTTAAGTTCATTCTGTGTAGTTATGGAAAGTGCATTGATGGAGGCTGATAATGGAAAGGTGAAAATCAGTTAGCTTGACATTTTATTAGAACAGTTAAGAAATTAAGATGGATTGCAAGATGTGGAAACAACCTTAATGTTCATGGACAGATGAATGGATAAAGAAAATGTGATATGTACATACAATGGAATATTATTCAGCCTTCAAAAAAGAGGGAAATCCTGCCATCTGTGACAGATGGATCAACCTTAAGGACATTACACTAAGTGAAATAAGCTAGTCACAGAAGGACAAATATTGTATATCCCACTTATCTGAGGTTGATGGGTTTCAGGACACACTACCCCAAAATATGGCATGTTGGCATATTGGATATTTTAATTTGAAGGAATTATCATATTCTGCCACATCTGCCTACTCTTCATCAAACCTCCCATAAAAATGCACAGATCCATCTCTTTGGGTCTTCATTTCCTTACGAAAGCTCCCGTGTCATGTGAAATTATATTGAACAAATTTATATGGTTATTTCCTGTTAATTTGTCTTTCTCAGTTTAATTGTCAGACCCAGGGATCCTAAGAGGGTAGGAAAAGAACGTTTTTCCTCCTCTATAAGATATATATATATTTTTAAGTTTATTTATTTTTCAGAGAAGGAGACAACATAAGCAGGGGAGGGGCAGAGAGAGGGAGACAGAGAATCCCAAGCAGACTTTCCCCTGTCAGTGCAGAGCCTGAAGCAGGGCTCAAACTCATGAACTGGGAGATCATGATCTGAGCTGAAATCAGGAGTTGGACACTTAACCAACTGAGCCACTCAGGTGCCCAAAGTTACCCTTCTTTCTTAAGTTTATTTATTTATTTTGAGAGAGAGAGGGGAAGAGAGAGAGTCCCAAGCAGGCTCCACACTGTCTGCACAGAGCCTGATGCAGGGCTCGAACTCTTGAACCATGAGATCATGACCTGAGCCAAAACCAAGAGTTGGAGGCTCAAATGACTGAACCACCCATGCGCCCCTCTATAAGAGATCTAAAATATACTTATAGAGAAAAAGAGGCAGAAGGTTTATGTGAGCAAATTATAGTAGAAAACTTCCCTAATCTGGGAAAGGACACAGACATCAAACTCCAAGAAGCACAGAGAACTCCCATTAGATTCAACAAACACCAACCATCAACAAGGCATATCATAGTCAAATTCACAAAATACACAGACAAGGTAAGAATTATGAAAGCATCAAGGGAAAAAAAAAGTCCTTAACCTGTAAGGGAAGATAGATCAGATTCACAGCAGGCCTATCCACAGAAACTTAGCAGGCCAGAAAGGAGTGGCAGGATATGTTCAATGTGCTGAATGAGAAAAATATGCAGCCAAGAATTCTTTATCCAGCAAGGCTGTCATGCAAAATAGAAGGAGAGATAAAGAGTTTCCCAGACAAACAAAAACTAAAGGAGTTTGGGACCATTAAACCAGCCCTGCAATAAATTTTAAGGGGGACACTTTGAGTGGAGAGAAAATGAAACAAAACAAAAGACCAAAAGCAACAAATACTAGAAAGGGCCAGAGAACAACACCAACTCTATAGGCCACACAATGGCAATAAATTAATATCTTTCATTACTCACTCTAAATGTCAGTGGACTAAATGCTCCAATCAAAAGACATAGTGTATCAGAACGGATATACTGTTTACAAGAGACCCATTTTAGACCTAAACACTCCTGCAGGTTGAAAGTAAGGTAATAGAGAACCATCTATCATGTTAATGGTTGTCAAAAGAAAGCTGGAGCAGCCATATTTATATCAGACAAACTAGATTTTAAAATAAATACTGTAACAAATGATGAAGAAGGGCATTATATCATAATTAAGGGGGTCTATCCACCAAGAAGATCTAACAATTGTAAGTATTTATGCCCCCAATGTGGAAATGCCCAAATATATAAATCAACTAATCACAAACATAAAGAAAGTCATTGATAATAATACCACAATAGTGGGGGATTTCAATGCCCCACTAACAGCAATGGACAGAATATCTAAGCATAAAATCAGCAAGGAAACAGTGGCTTTGAATGACACACTGGACCAGATGGACTTAACAGATACATTCAGAACATTTCATCCTACAGCAGCAGAATACACATTCTTCTTGAGTGCACATGGAACATTTTCCAGAATAGATCACATACTGGGTCACAAATCAGCCCTCAACAAGTACAAAAAGATTGAGATCATACTTAGCATATTTTCAGACCACAATGCTATGAAACTCAAAATCAACCACAAGAAAAAGTTTGGAAAGACCATGAATACTTGGAGATAAGAACACCCTACTAAAGAATGATTGGGTTAACCAAGAAATTAAAGAGGAAATTAAAAAGTACATGGAAGGCAATGAAAATGAAAACACGACATCCCAAAACCTCTGGGATGCAGCAAGGCAGTCATAAGAGGGAAGTATATAGCAATCCAGGCTTTCCTAAAGAAGGAAGAGAGGCCTTAAATACACAACCTAACCTTACACCTAGAAGAGCTGGAAAAATAACATCAAATAAAGCCCAAAACCAGCAGAAGGGAAATAATAAAGATTAGAGCAGAAATCAATGATATTTAAAACAACAAACAAACAAACAGAACAGAACAGATCAATGAAACCAGGAGCTGGTTCCTTGAAAGAATTAACAATCTCCTAGAGGAGAAAAGAGGCAACAACCTCTTTGACCTCAGTCACAGCAACTTCTTACTTGACATGTCTCCAGAGTCAAGGGAAACAAAAGCAAAGATGAACTGTTGGAACCTCATCAAGATAAAAAGCTTCCGCACCGTAAAGGAAACAACAAAACTGAAAGGCAATGACAGAATGGGAGAAGATATTTACAAATGACATATCAGATAAAGGGATAGTATCCAAAATCTATAAAGAACTTAGCAAACTCAACACCAAAAATCCCCAAATAATCCAGTGAAGAAATGGGCAAAAAACATGAATAGACACTTTTCCAAAGAAGACATCCAGATGGCTAACAGACACATAAAAAGATGCTCAACATCACTCATCATCAGGGAAATACAAATGAAAACCGCAGTGAGATACCACCTCACACCTATCAGAATGGCTAACATTAACAACTCAGGCAATGACAGATGTTGGCGTGGATGCAGAGAAAGAGGAACACTTTTGCACTGCTGGTGGGAATGCAAACTGGTGCAGCCATCTGGAAAACAATATGGAGGTTCCTCAAACAATTAAAAATAGAACTACCCTATAATCCAGCAATTGCACCACTGGGTATTTATCCAAAGGATACAAAAATGCTGATTCAAAGGGGCACATGAACTCCAATGTTTATAGCAGCACTATTGACAGTAGCTAAGGTATGGAAAGAGCCCAAATGTCCATCGACAGATGAATGGATAAAGAAGACGTGGTATACATATACAATGGAATATTACTTGGCCATCAAAAAGAATGAAATCTTGCCATTTGCAACAACATGGATGGAATAGAGTATTATGCTAAGCTAAATAAGTCACTCAGAGAAAGAGAAATATCATGATTTCACTCACATGTGGAATTTAAGAAACAAAACAGATGAACATAGGGGAAGGGAAGCAAAAATAATATAAAAATAGAGAGGGAGACAAACCATAAGAGACACTTAAATACAGAGAACAAACAGGGTTGCTGGCGGGGTGTTGGATGGGTGATGTGCTAAATGGGTGATGGGCATTAAGGAAGACACTTGTTGGGATGAGCACTTGGTGTTATGTGTAAGTGACGAATCACTAAGTTCTATTTCTGAAATCATTATTACATTATATGTTAACTAGTTTAGATTTGAATTAAAAAAATAAAGATGTTAGATGATAGATACATAGATTAGATAGATAGATAGATAGATAGATAGATAGATAGATAGATAAAAAAAATAGACTCAAAGAAGCCAAGGCTAGGGGGAAGTTCTGCAATTTGAGTAAGTTCTAGAGACCCAATGTACACCATTGTGCCTATATACTATATTATGGTAACTTAATGATACTGTATTTTACACCTAAAAATTTGTTAAGAGGGTTGAGCTCATATTAAGTGTTCTTGTCACAATAAATTTTTTAAAATGCTGAAAAACATGTTAATAAAAAGTGTTTTTAGAAAATTGACATGGCTTGGCCTGCAGTGGTTGCATAGGAGGTGGAGAGAGTTGATTTTGAAAATATTTTAAGTATACGAGTAACATATACCTCCTATAAAAATTAATCAAACAGTACAAAGTATAATCCTGTACCTGTCTTCCCCAGTTATAGATTGCGCTCTTCTCAGTAGCATTCCCTAGAGATAACTCTCCCTATCTCCCTCTCTGTTCTCTGTCTCTCTCCCTCACTCTCTCTCTATATATATATAATAAAAAATATATATAATATATAAAAATTATAATATAAATATAAATCTATACTATTTATAAATATATAATATATAAATATTTATAAAATTTATAAATATATAATATATAAATATTTATAAAATTTATAAATATATAATAAATATAAACATTAATATATAATATATGAGTATATTATATAAAATATATAATAAAATAGAAATAAAATAAATTAAAAATTATACATAGATGTATAATTACATACATATATATGTATAATTTTTAAATTTATTTTATTTGTTTTTGTAATTTATTTTTTATTACTTTTTTGTTTTAATTTACTTTTTACTTTATTTTATTTACAGTGACAGTTTTATTAGGATACAAATGAACAGTCAAATAGACTGATACTTAGGATGGCAGAGTCTGGAGGAGTCCTGAGCCCAGAGCTTCCATGCCCTCTCCAGGCATGCCACTTACCCAGCATATCAGTATGTTCATTAACTGGTAAGATCTCCAAGCCTCACTGTTGAGAGTTATTATCTAAGGTTTTTGTTTTTTGTTTTTTTCCATAGGCATGCTGGAGTAGCTCATTGGCCACATCATTGAACTTAATCTCTAGTCCCCTTCTCCTCCCTACAGGTTGTGGAGAGTGGGACTGAAAATTCTAACTTCCAGTCATGGGGTTCGTTTCTCTGGCAGCCAGACTTTCTGTCGTGAAGCTATCTAGCTGCACTGCCCAGCCCCCCTCCCACCCCCATGAGAAAATTTGCTAGTATAAACTCTGCTATGGTCCAAAGGGACTTGCATGACAAACAGAGACTTAGGAAATCCAAGGGTTTTTGAAGCTCTGTGTCAGGAACCTGGGACAAAATCAAATATGTGTATTTTCACCATACCACCACCTTGGACCTTAGGAGTAGTTGGTACCTGTTGTCTAAGGAACCTAGCCAAAAGTAAGATGGGAAAAATCTCATTTAGCATCCTGTTACATGGTGAAAGTGCAACAGAATTATTTCAGTGTTAGTTTAGATAGAACAAATATGACCTTATTTTTTTCTACTATTAATAACTTTATCTTTTCAATTTAAACAAAAAGAGAAGCAAAAAAAAAATGAACTAATAAATGAACCAGCAAACAATAAAACCCAAATGAAGTTATATCCAGTTTCCCCCATAATTGAAACTATGAAGCACTCGAGAGTCTGTACACTAAGCAGGTGGAGGGACTTGTGCTGGTCTTATAGGGGATGTGCTTGGAGGGCGCAGTTGGGCGGGGTTTGGTGTAATGACTCCATTCTCCACTAGGGGGCTCTGCTTAGCTTACTGGGGTGGATCAGTGTAGCGCACATGAACGTGAGAGGTGGAAATGGCCTCATTCAGCTCCCTAGTCTCTGGCACAGGAACTTTGTGCTGTCACCAACCTGCAGTCAAGCACTCCTCATTTGTCTCAGGCCTCCGTCCACTCCCCGCCCCTGTCTTGTCCAGGTACAAGCTGTCACCTGCCAGGCAACACCTCCCTCCAGAGTTGCATCTCAGATGGGGTTGTGTTTCAAATCCCCATACTTCAGAGACCAATGTGGCTTGGACCCACACCAACTCTGGGGGAGGATCTCACTGAGCAATGGCCTGGTGCTGGCTTGCCCCAGAAAATGTTCGTGTGATAGCACAGCAGCAGAGATTCAGAGATTATGGCAAATCACAACACACAGCCAGCACTAAGTTTCACCACTCTCTGGTGTCTTTGTCCTAATACCAGCAAATGTGGCTGCGCTCTGGGGTCCATTCGGACTTTTGCCCGTGGGGAGGCCATATGACCTGCACCAAATGCACTCCAAGCAGGGGAACCGTATCTCCCTGTGTGGCACATGGACCCATCAGAACCTGCTGCCTGCTCCCGGGGATTCACCCTCCTTTCTCATCAGAGCACTGCCAGGCACTGGGCTCCGGAACTTCAGACTCTGTGCTCCACTGTTTATAGAATCCTGGTGGTATTGAAACCCTCTCCTTTCTTCCCATCAGTGTTTTGGGGGAACAGATTTCTTGTTCAGTTCCCTGAAAGTGTTTTCACTCTTTCTCTTTCTCTCCAGCAACTTTTGGGGGAGTGTTTCCCTGCACTCTCTTGGTGAGCGCACTCTCCCCCTTTCTCTGTCCTTTCTCTGCGGAAATAGCCCCCTACCCTCCACGGTTTTTCTCTTTCCCTGTTCACCTCTCCACAGCATGTACCTTCTGAGTTCTGTGGCTCAGGTTATGCAGATTGTTGTGTTAATCCTCAGATCAGTTTCTGAGATGTGCAAAATGGTTTGGTGCTAATATAGCTGCGTTTTAGGGATGAGACAAGCTGAAGATTTCCAGTTGCTCTGCCATCTTGATCGCAATCTCAATGTATATATAGTTTTAATTTTAATTTTTTTAATGTTTATTTGTTTTTGAGAGAGCATGAGCGGGGGAGAGGCAGAGAGAGAGGGACAGAAAGAACCAGGGCTCGAACTCATGAACTGTGAGATCATGACCTGGGCTGAAATCAAGACTCGGTCGCTTAACTGATTGAACCACCCAGGCGCCCCAATGCATATATATTTTTAAATGTAGATTTATAATTATATAAATATATAATGGCAATTTTATATGATTCAATATATATTTTACTACAGAGCTACAAAAACTATAATGCAAAGATTCAGAAATACAAGGATAAATTGCTAACTCTGTACTTATCACAGAAATCTTCGAAACATTTTTTTCAAAGATGAGCAGATCGGGAAGAATCCATAAGGATAAAGAGGATTTGAATAGCATAACAACAAGCTTGACCTACAAAATGGATGCAGATAAACAAAATGTAAATTTCTTTGCAGATTCCAATGGCATAGTTAGTACCTACCACCATACACATAAGCATCTTAGATTAACTGAAAACGTAAGTTGCCTGGGAATAGTGATTAATATTTCAGTATATTAATAGTTTATGTTATATCCTAAGGAAAGTCAGCAAGAGTAGGAGAAGTAAACAGGAAAAGGCAAGGTGTTTCTATCATGTTTTGTGAACAGAGGAAAGCCAGCCATGAGAAAGAGTGCCTAGTCTCCTGTGGGACTCCCGTGGGACAGCAGAGACCCCTGTGTGCCAGACCTGCTCTGAGCCCCAGGCCCCGTGCTATCAGAACTCCTCTGTTTCTGGGTTAAGGAGCTCAGGCTACGCAGATGCGGCTTGAGAAACACAGCCTCCTAATCCAGGGGAGTAAGAAGGCTTAGACGTGGGGCCAGGGCGGGAGAGAGCAGAGGAGAGACTGTCTTCAGGAGTGGGGCCTACATGTGAGGGAGTCACCCTGACTATGCCATCTCTCCCTTCACATCCTCCTCACAGGCCTGATCTGATGGAGGTCAAGAGGTGCCTACTGATGTGAGGTGGGGAGCCCTGAAGGCTTGGCCACGGCTGTGGATGTCACCGCTGCCTTTCTGGGACAAGGTATGCCAGGCTGGGCGTGGGCCTTATCACACTTACAGGCCTGGAAGAAACTACATCAGCCAGGGATCCCTCAGCCAACTCAGAAGACAGGATGGGGCGTCACACCTGTGTGTTAAAGAGGTTTCTGCCTCCTTGTGTGTTGTAGTAAAGAATACCAAAGAAGGTAAGAGCTTTCTTTCTCACCTAAAGCACAGAAAGGAGGGCAAAAAATGTATGTTCTTACACGGGAAATAATACAGGTTTGATTTGAGGATAGAGGTAAGAGAAAGCCCCTATTATCAACTCACCCAGGGAGGGTATTTGCTATGTGTATTTTGAGGTTCATTTGGGGGAAGATAAACAATTACCAACATTTTTTTTTTAAATCATAATGTCAAATATGGATGGTGCTAAGGCAAATCCTAGAAGGACAGGGGTCTCACCCATATGATGTACATGTGCTATTTACCTGAGAAGATGGCTCACCGGAGTGATCACCAGCAGGAAAAGTAATTAGTCATTACCAAAAGGTGTCAGTTCAACAGTCTGAGTCTACATCAAGCTCATTTTTCATGTTTGGTTTTACGAAGCTTTCCTTTTTTCCCTTGAGAATTATTTTAGTTCTCCTTTCTACTCCTTACTTTTAGAATGTCCTTTACAGGTCTGTAAATGATATCAGTTTCTTCTCTTAAGACAGCCATAGGTAATACCTATTTAGTCAGAACCACTTTTTAATTTCTTTCTTATATGGACATTTTTTTGAAAAATATGATTTCTTGATTTTTAATTATCAAAGTTATAATAGAGTAAGTTAAAAATGAAAGTTTATCACACAAGCCCATTCTGCAGAGATAATCACTATTAACAATTTGGTGTATGCTATTTGATTGTATACTTACTGATACTTTTTTTATATAGATGAGATCATATTAGGCATGCTATTCTGCAATTTGCTTTTCTTCATGCATTGATGTATCTTGGGGATATTTTCATGCCATTACATACTGATTTGCTGTGTTCTTTGTCATGGCTGAATGCTATTCCATTTCCCTTTTAATGTCCCATGATGTATTTTGCTAATTCTGTGCTGATAAAATATTTAAGGTGCTTATTATTTTGGGGAGAGAGATATTTTAAGAGATTCTGAGAGTGTCATTTAAAAAGGTTCCTCATCTATGGTTTTTAATGGCAATGACAAACATTTGCAAAGTTCTCTTCACATAAAACCTCATCTTCCCCTTGTCATAACCATGTAATGGAGTTACTACCACCAATTCACAGACAAGAAACAGATGAGATCACGGAGTCCCGTCCTGATATCTGGGTACTCCCTGTCCCCTTCCACGATATATGAAGGCACATCCTTTTTGTCCTTGATGACCAGAATTAATTATAACTGGATGTGCTGCCTGAGGAGAGCCTTCATTTCTTTCACCCCTGCAGGTTATTTCGAATAGTTTATTGGTCCCTGATATTTATTCCTCTCTCACTCCATGGCAACATCATACTTCTATCTCAATGGCTTTTTTTTATAGGGTAGGTGATAGACAAAGTTGTCTTATTCTGCCACCATTTTTGGATCTATAAACTCATAAGAAACAAGGTGCCTGAAGGGCAAAAGAGGAATAATTTAATAATAACCATCTTTGACCCAGAAATAATCAGTATCCATCCTACTGGTTTCTGCTTGTCTTGGTCAGCTAGGGGTGCTGGAACAAAATACCACAGGTGAGTGGCTTAAACAACATACATTTATTTATCACAGTTCTGGAGGCTGAGTAGTCCAGGATCAAGATGCCAGCAGATTTGATTTGTGTTGTGTGCTCTCTTCTTGGCTTGCAGATGGCCACCACCTTTCTCACATGACACACACACACACACACACACACACACACACAGATCGATCTAATCTTTCTTCCTCTTTTTTTTTTTATAAGGACACTAATCCCATCATGTGGTTACCACCCTCATGACCTCACCTAAACCTAATAACCTCCCAAAAGCTCCACCTCCAAATAACATCACACTGGGAGTTAGAAAGTCAATTTGTGAATTTATGGGGGACACATACAGTTTATAACAATGCTGTATTGAGATAGTATGTCTTTTTCTGCTTCCTAAATCTGAGCCAGGGGCATGTTTTTGGTTATTGATATTGTAAAATAAATATATCAGATCCAATCTATCAACATGTATTGAGATTCTACCATATACTGAGAACACTTTAAATACATTATTTATTACTCTCATATATACAGAGGAGAAAACTGAGTCTATGAGAGGTTAAGTGACCAAGGTCTAGTGAGAAGCTGATATGAAATTCTCACCTGCACCTGTATGCTTCCAAAACAGAAACACTTTAGGACACAACATGGCTCTACAGGCAAGTTACCAATGATCAAAACAAGTTGTAAGTGAGTCACTGGTAGACTCAGTCATTACTGTTACCCCTTTTAGCTCTAAAACTGTGCAAGTTATCTGGAGAAAGTTGGGTTGATTTGGTCATGATGGCTATTCGGTTTGACCCATACTCAGGTTCTGGTTTTATGGTATCTCTTACATCTGGGAATCATTTTGCACACACACACAAAAGAGATCATAGTCTTTTTGTCTTTGATCATTTAGTCAAAGTAAGCTAACCAACACAAGCAAGGTGAGACTTTTCTTTGATTTGCAAGGGAAAAGATAACAACTTTTTGACAATCCCCAAGACAATAACCTTTAAAAATAGAGGAAGTAGAGTAGGGTAGATGTGAGGTTAGGGGGAAAAATATAGAAATGGAATCCATAGGCACTTGGGTGGCTCAGTCAGTTAAGCATCTGACTTTGGCTCAGGTCATCATCTCATGGTTTGTGAGTTTGAGCCCTGTGTCGGGCTCTGAGCTGGTAGTGTAGAGCCTGTGTGGGATTCTCTATGTCCCTCTCTCTCTGCCTCTCTCCCACTCATTCTATCTCTCTCAAAAATAAACAGTAAAAAAAAAAAAGTGGAATCCACTCTCAACATTAAGTCAGTACATCTCAGATTGCTTCCTGAAGAAGAGCTAGGAAAAGATTGATCTTTATTGTGTAAAAATGAATGTGCCAATAAATAAATAAATGGTAAAAATAAATAAATTTATTCAATTAATATCTATTGAATCTCTGCCACATGCCAAGCCCACGCTAATTTCTAGATGTATAATGATGAATTTGCTCACACACAGCCTTTGCTCTCAAGCAACTGGTAGTTTAATGGTAGAGAGACACAAAATAGGGAAGTATAATATCTTACCGCAGTAATGGAGATGTGAATAGGTTATTCAAGAACTCACAGGAGGGGCCTGTCAAACTGGCTTCCCTAAAGTGATGCCCAAAGTGAGCCTTAAGGAATGAGTAAAGTTAGCCAAGTTAGCCAAGAGGAATGGGAAAGGAAGAACATTCCAGGTCAGAACAAAAACACATAGGTCATGGTGGTCAAAGAGCAGTTTGAGGAAAGCAGAGAAGAGAGATGAGGCTTGAGGAGTAGGCTTTTGGGAAGATGAGTTCTGTTTGTGGTACATGGAGTCTGAGGCACCCCAGTGAAAGGTTAGCAGGAAGCTGAGTATATGGGGCTGAGGTATATGCATGATCCGTGATGGAGATATAGATTTGAGCAGTAGGAGGTAATAGTTGAATGTGTGAATATTCATTCAATCATCCAGGAAGTATGTTCCAAGTGAGAAGACCTGACGTTTGAGACTAGAATACAAATAAAAATTGATATTTAAAGGATTGACAGTGGAAAGTCAGCTCAAGAAGGAGGAAGAGTAGTCAGAGAGGAAGGAGCAAACGCGAGGGAATCTGGCATCATGGAAACTCAAGGAGTAGAATTTTGATCAAGGTGGGACTTGTGGAGGCACATGGCTTTGCTATTTGGGCAAAGTAAGGACTAAAAAGACAAAGGCATTAGAGACACCAGCATGAAAAGTTTTGATCAATAGAGAAGATGTAAAAACTGGTTTTAAGAGGGATTAGGCAGAAAATATGTAGTCTACTTAAGAGACATATGAATGAGAAGAAAAGGGAGGCTGGCTTATAGCTAGAGGGATATAGGAGTCAAAGGATAATGATAATGATGATAATGATGGTGGTGGTGGTTGTGGTGGTGAAGTGCTTTGAGATTATAAGAAAAGAGACTTCAGTACGCTTCTAAATTGAAAAGGAAAAAGCTAGTAGAAAGGCTGGGAACATGGGAGAGATGTGAGATGATACATGGAGGGAATTTGCAGGGGGGAACATCTCATGCACCGACATCACCGAGGTGGGGAGGGTGCTGTCCTATGATAGTCCCACATTTTTTATGATGTGGGAGATGAGGTCCATAGATTACTTGGTCTATCTGAACTAATACTCTGCCTGAATTCCCTTATTTCAGACTCCCTCTTCCTTTTGTCAGCAAACAATTGCTCCCTCAGACCTGCTGTCTGTGTCCTGCAGAAACCTTGTACATACACTATGGGAAGTGGTACCTCAACCCAACATCATTTTGCTTTCCAGAATGCAGAGAAAGGTATGTGTTTCCCACCTTCCAAACTAGCTGTGAGTATCCCCAAATCTACATTGCATGGGGAGGGGTTTCTCAGAATAGAATAAGGAAGCCATTTTATTTCTCCTCAGGCAACCCTTGAAAATCAGCTTCTCCTCCTTGTGACAAGATCACCAGAATGTCAGCTGAATATCTTAGGAGTTGGTGAACTATATTTGACCTGAAGGAATCAGTGTTGTCCACAAGGGTTTATCCCAAATTATACATGTACAAGTGATTGAAATAAAGTTGGGCAAAAAGTAGATGAAAGAGCATTTCAGGTAGAGGGTTCAGTATGTACAAAGATCATGAGCTAGAAAGAAGTGAGGCATGTTTGAGGAACTGAATTGTCTGAAGTGAACAAGATGGAGAACAGCATAACATGAGGCTGCCGAGGTAGGCAAAGCCCAGATCACTCAGGGTCTATAGGATTTTAAATCTTATCTTAAGGGCATGAAGAACCATTGATGAATTCAAAATACGGAGTTCATATTAAGATTTATGTATCAAAAGACCTCTGGCTTCTGTGAAGAAGGAAGGGAGAGAGTAAAAGTAGAAGAAGGAACAGTCTGAAAGCTACTAAAGTCATCTAAGCAAGAGATGCTGCTGCCTTAGTCCCGAGTTATTGGCAGCAGAGATGGAGAGAAGGTGAATTCTAACAATAGTTAGGAGGTGGAACTGACAGGGCCCAACTGAGTAGATGTATGGAGTGAGGGAGAAGGGTGGATCAAAAATGACTTCCAGTTTTCCGGCCAGCAAAACTGGGCAGTCAATAATGCCAATTCCTGACGTAAAGATAGTGGGAGGAGAAGCAACTTTGACTAGAGAGAAGATGGTGAGTTTATGCTGGGGTTGAGGTGGCCGTGAGATATGCAGGTGGAAGGACTGAGTAGGCAGCTGCGTATTCACATCTGGATTTTGGAGGTGAGGTTGGGCTGGAGAGATAAACATTGGAAAACATCAGAGTGTTGCATGGTGGTTGAGGCCATGGGGGTCTCTGAAGTAGCCTAGAGGGAGAGTAAAGATGGATCAGAGACCTGGGCCTAGGACAGAGCCATGAAGGACTCCAGGGCCTAAGCACCAGGTGGAAGAGGATAAGTCAGCAAAGGAGACTGAAGACAGGCAGCCAAAGACGTAGGAGGAAAGCAAAGGAAATCATGACAACACTTTGTTTATATGGGCTGACGCATGTCTGTAAGCTCGTGGCTTCCTTACTTTCTAGTTTGGCAATATGTCCCAGGCTCATCTTGCACATTTTTGGCCCTGGAGTAACTTCTTCTTTAGGGTGTGGGGTGTCCCCTTGCTTCCAGTTGGCCTATATCTTTCTATAATTTTTCAATGAACAGATACAGAAATATGTATTATTTAGAAAAAACCCCAGCATGACTAATTTATATTTAGGAACACAGTATTTTTACTTAACAACCTTGATGTTATTATTTATATATAGCTCTTTATTAAAAATCTTTTGTCCATGGGGTGTCCGGGTAGCTCAGTCAGTTAAGACTGACTAAGTCCGACTTCGGCTCAGGTCATGATCTCATGGTTTCTGAGTTTGATCCCCACATTGGGCTCTGTGCTGAGAGTCCAGAGCCTGGAGCCTGCTTCAGGTTCTGTGTCTCCCTCTTTCTCTGCCCCTCCTCACCCCACCCCCCGCCTCTCTCTCTCAAAATAAACATTAAAAAAAAATTTTTTTTAATCTTTTTTCCCTAACAGCATTAAAATAGTATTATTTACTTTATCCTACCATGTATAAATAATAGTTTCCAAATAATAACAATACTAGTATAAACAATGTGATTACTAAAAATTCTTTTTTTTAATATTTATCTATTTTTGAGAGAGAGTGTGAGCAGGTGTGGGTCAGAGAGGAGGGAGACAGAGGATCTTCCACTCTGTGCTGACAGCAGCAGGCCCAGTGTGGGGCTGGAACTCGTGAACCATGAGGTCATGAGCTGAGCTGAAGTCAGATGCTCAAATGACTGATCCACCCAGGTGCCCCTGAACATTTCTTAAGATTTCTTTGTAGTTCATTTTGTCCTTTGGATATATATCCACTAGGGACATACAAATTACTGAATTCTTAAGTCATTTGAAGTAACTCCTTTCTGTGTTTCTAACTTATATAAGGTTAGATTCACTTGTTTAACTTTTGCTTTTAATCTTTGGAGATTGATTTTTCATTTTGTTTTATTTTATGTATTTATTTTTTTCATTTTTTTTCTTTTTTTTCTTTTGTTTCATTTTTTTTCATTTTGTTTTCATTTTGTTTTAAATTTGTTTTATAACTTTGAAAAGCATTTATACGATTCCTGTCCCAATTATCTGTTGCAGCATAACAAACTATCGGAGAACTTGGTGGCTGGAGACAATCATTTTATCTGCTCATAATCTTGTGGGTCAGGAATGTGCAGAGGGCCCAGTTGGGTGGTTTGCCCATGATTCTGTGGGAAGCTGGAGCTGGAGGCTCTACTTCTTTTTGAATTTTTTTCAAAATTTTATTTTTAAAGTAGTCACTACACCCAATGTAGGGCTTGAACTCACAACCCCAAGATCAAAAGTTGCATGCTGTACTGTGCATGCTGTACTGACTGAGCCAGCCAGACACCCGATGGTTCTATCTTTCCCTTCCTATCTATCTTTCTTTCTTCCTTTCTTTCTTTCTTACTTTCTTTGTCAACGTATTTATTTGGGAAGAGAGAGAGAGAGAGAGAGAGCAGTGGAGGGGCAGAGAAAGAGGGAGAGAGAGGATCCCAAGCAGGCTCCACACGTTCAGCACAGAGACTGATGCAGGGCTCTAGCTCACAAACCACGAGATGGTGACCTGAGCTGAGATCAAGATCCAGATGCTTAACTGACTAAGCCACCCAGGTGCCCCAAGGAGGTTCTACTTCTAAGTTAGCTTTTGATTCACTCACTGGTGCCTTGGTGGCCTTTGACCTCTGTCTCTCTTCATGTAGTTGCCTTGTTGTTAATAGGGGGTTTTAACAGGTAGGTGTCTTGTACCCTCAGATCTAGTCTACACAAAGCTGGAGTAAGAGGAGCCCAAGCGTGTTGTATTGTGCTGTTGGAAAGGAGAGGGCAGAGGGACTTAGACTATCCTGCACCTCTCAGCCCCTATCTCAGTTACCCCAGATCCCTGCCAGGACTGAGAGGGAGAAAAAAAGAGTGAGAAAGAGCCATTGGGTGTCCTCCCTGCCCTAAGGAGCCAAGCAAGACTGAGGATAGAAGTATGTCTAGTTGGCAGCCTTTGCCTTTAAATGTTGAAGCAACGTGTTAGCAAACAACATTTTCACAGAACCTTGGTGGCCACGATACCCCTCAGTATTGCTTACACTTCACTGCATGTAAGAACCACATGTGGGGCTGGTTAAACCTGAAGATCCCTGTAGAAATTCTAATGCTGTAGGTTTAGGGTGAGCGAGGCCCACGTATCTGTGCTTCCCATTAGTTCCTGGAGGGTCTGTAGCTCTTACTCCAGACATTTCATTCACGGTTCTGAGCATGGATTTACAGAATTCAATCGGTAGAGCTTCAGCCTTAGCATTTGGTAAGGGCCTTTGAGAAGTAGCTACAGTTTGACATTTTTTATCAGAGGAAATCAAATTCAGCTTTGCTTAAGTTTCCCTCTGGTTCTCTTTTCTCACTCTACCATCAACCTTCCTTGTAAGGAAATCAGCCAGAATTCTACTAGCTCTCTAATGCAAGCTAAATATATTAAATCAATCTGTCTACTGTTCACGAGGTTGACCTGAATTAACCTGCAGGGTTTCCTTTTTAATCCTGCTTTATCCATGAATACTCCATTCATCACCAGTGGCACATTCAGGCCCAGGAGCTTAAGAAGAATCTAGTTATTTATGTGAACAGCTGTTCTCTGGCAGTAGGACTTGACCGTGGGTCCTAAAGCTCTTAGGAGGAAGTAAACCTACTCATGCCACCCTGTGGAACACGGCCACCTAGCACAGGCCCTGGCAAAAAGAGAAGCCCAAAGGCGGCCTGCAGATTTGATAGTGGGTGAGGGGGGTGAGATCGCAAGCATAGAACCCAGCAAGCACTTACTGCCACCTGACATTGTATGTAGTAATTTGTGTGTTTGCCCATTGTTTGTTTTCCCCAGTCATATAGAGCCCATTCCCTTTTCAGATGAGGACACTGAGTCCCAGGAAGGTAATTCTCCTGAGGCCACATAGCTGGTCAGGGCATTTCCAGGCCTAGAACCCAGATCTTTTGATATCCAGTCTGTTGTTAGAATGTCAAAATGTCCTCCCCACCCTCTACCCCTGTATTATCCCACCCTTCAAGTATGCCTCATGCTTGCAACCTGTCCAGTTTAGATCTCTCAATGATCCTGGCAATCCAACCTTTCCACCTCTCACACATAAGAGTTTTCAGCAGACAGTAGGAGTTCCAGTAAACCTACAGTGATATTAGTATAACCACTAGGTGAGAATGAAGGTGGGGTGGGGGAGGGAGTGGGGAAGAGAGCCCCCCAGCCAGCGGTGAGGCAAATCCTTCCTCCCAGGGGCAATGGGTAGTGCTTTCCCCACCATCCTGTCCCCAGATGACAACAGGAGCGGTGCCCTTCACCTCCGCCCTGGCCCAGGGAGTCCCAGCTCACAGGCTGTCTTCTCCATCTGTGTCACAGCCTTCAAGGCGGCAGCCCTAATCCAGAGATGGTACCGACGCTACACGGCGCGCCTGGAGATGAGGCGGCACTGCACCTGGCGCATCTTCCAGTCTATAGAGTACGCGGGACAGCAAGACCAGGTCAAGGTGCGGCGGGATGTGGGCCCCAGTCACTCGAGCTCTGCCTTCCAGCACATGGGCAGCAAGGGCCAGGTGCCCAGAGGGTGCAGCTGACCCGGACCCCTCCTGGTTCTCTTTGCGCCCATCTCTAAAGCCAAGTCTTCGACTCTTCTGCAGCTCCATGATTTCTTCAGCTACCTTGTGGATCACTTCACCCCCAGCAGCAACCATGAGAGTGAGTATGACCTGCCATACAGGAGGGCCTCAGGGTTGTAGATATCAGACTGAGCGGGGGAGACACAGGGGGCATAGATCCCGTGACAGCCAGGGAATGAGTGAGGAGGCTGACAGATAAATGGCAGCTTCTGGGTTCTCCCAGAATCACACCTGGAGACAAGAATTTGAGTACAAGGAGTTTGTTTGTTAAATACAGGAAAACAATCGGGCGGTGGGGAGGGACTGGGGAAGGAATTCAGGGAAGGGAAGGCAGCTTATAAAGAGGCAGAGGCAGGGGTGGGGGCTACTAAGCCAGCAACAAAAGGTGCCTGGGAAATAGTGCAGAACACTTGCCTTTGAATGATCCCACCTGAAGGCAGAGA
Organism: Panthera leo; assembly: GCF_018350215.1. NCBI lineage: Eukaryota > Metazoa > Chordata > Mammalia > Carnivora > Felidae > Panthera > Panthera leo. Next base: position 143,602,650 of record NC_056682.1, read on the forward strand.
GAACTAGAGTCTTCCTGTGTCAACTCCTGAGACTCATTAGTTGAAGGCTGCTGGGAGGGATGGATAGGAAGCGTCGTTAATTCCACAGCATTTCTGGCCTGCCAAGCAGGGCCCTCTGTGGACCCAGGAAGAAAGCTCCCAGGCCAGAGATGCAGAGGCTGATGGTTGGCCCTTGCCTGAAGGACCTTGAAAGGTCTGATGGCTTCTGGCACACTGACTGACAGCACCAGAAATACCTGTGAGCTTTTTTGTTTCACCAAGGTTTTTCCCTTTCCTTCTGCTTTCAAGCCTCAGCTGCTAAATTTCTGTTCTAAGTCTGACAAATCTCAGCCTTTTAACATTTTTTTAACATTTATTTATTTTTTGAGAGACAGAGGGAGAGAGCACGAGCAGGGGAGGGGCAAAGAGAGAGGGAGACGCAGAATCCGAAGCAGGCTCCAGGCTCTGAGCTGTCAGCACAGAGCCCGACGCGGGGCTCAAACTCACGGACTGTGAGATCATGACCTGAGCCAAAGTCAGTCGCTTAACAGACTGAGCCACCCAGGCGCCCCAAACCTCGGTCTTTTAAAATAAAAGTAAAATTGGGGCACCTGGGTGGCTCAGTCAGTTAAGCATCTGACTCTTGATCTCAGCTCAGGTCTTGATCTCACAATTCATGAGTTCAAGCCCTGAATCAGGCTCTGTGCTGACAGGGTGGAGCCTGCTTAGAATTCTCTCTTTCTTTCTCTCTCTCTCTCTCTCTCTCTCTCTCTCTCTCTCTCTCTCAAAAAAGTATGGTCCAGGGAAAGACTGTTTTGTATTGCCCATGGACTGAACATCTGAACATAAGCTGTCCTACCCTTTCTGTCCTAACCAGGGGACTTCCTGGACCGCATGTTCACCGAGGACAGATTCCCCCAGGACTCTGAGATGGAGAAATTCGGTGACTATGAATCTATAGAAGTCCCTGACAATTACACGGGACCACGCCTCTCCTTCCCACTCCTTCCTGATCACGCAACTGCCCTGGTGGAAGCTTTCAGACTGAAACAGGTAAGCTCACCCTGGGAAACCTGGGTCACGACCAACTTTGTGGAATATGGAGAGGGAGACCAGACCCAACACAGAAGGAATAGCCCTGGATTTAGGGTGTTAGTGTCATGGATCCACTAGAGAGATGCCATGCCCCCTTTGCTTAGCCAGGACCTTGTAGTCAATAAGCCAGTTTTTATGCACTGAAAACTTCTCCTCCTCATCATGTAATATTTCTTTGTTCATTCATCCCACTGATAATTACTGAGCACTGCTATGTACAGACACTGTTCTGGGCACTGGGGATATAGCAATGAGCAAGACAGACACCAATTCCTGCTCTCACAGGGCTAACATTCTAGAGGAGAGACAGACAGTAGATAAATAAATAACAACAAATAAGCAGATTCTGCAGTATATTAGAAGGAGATAAGAGCTATGTAAGAGAATAAACTAAGTTCTGGGTAGGAGAGATGGCAATTTATGGAGTAGTCTTAGAAAGCACCATGGATAAGGTGATTTCTGAGCAAAGGTTGAAGATGGTGAAGAAACGCACCATGTGGATGCCTCCAGAAAAATGTTCCAGGCAGAGGGAACAAATGGAAAGGCCAGGAGGCAGGACCTTGCCTGGATGGCTCAGGGACCTCAGGAAGGCCATTGTGGCTGGTGAGGAGGAGGTCGGGGAAGAGTGTTAGGGAATGGAGGCAGAGAGGAGGGTGGGTAGACTTTTATTCTTCTCAAAGAGATGGGGAGACATTGGGCATAGGAATGATATAATCTGGCTTGCTTTTTAAAATAATCATTCTGTTTTCTGAATGGAACATAGGGAGCAAGGGCTGAAGCAGGATGATCAGTTAAGGTCCTGCAACAGTCCAGGCAAAACATGAGAGTGACTCAAAACCCTGGTGGTAGAGGCAGAGGCGATAAGAAGTGGTCACATTCTGGTTCTCTGCCAGACTCCAGCTCTTCGTCTCTTTCATAAGAAGATAATTCACCACAGGAGACGTTGGGGTGGTTTCCCCCAGGATGTCAGGATCACTTAGTACCATTGACATGCGTGCACTTCTTCACACCTCTCTGAGACAAGCATGCATTTCTCCCAAGCGGAAGGCAAGGAAGGAAAGAGGAAATTAGTTCAATATTGGGGGATGTTGAAAAGCAGAAACAAGGGCAGAAGATGGGTGAAAAAGAAAGGATCCATGCATAGAGTCGCAGGGGCACTTTACCAGGGTCTTGGGGTCTTGGGTGATTGGGATCATTAGGCAGTAAAGGCGAGGCCCATTTTGCTGCATGAATATCAGTGTTGTTTTGTTCCCTCTCCCCTCTTCCTCCTAGTAGCAGCTCCATGCTCGCTATGTCTTGAATCTTTTGCATGAAACCAGGAAACACCTGATACAACTGCCAAACATCAACCGGGTCTCCACCTGTTACAGCGAGGAGATCACAGTGTGCGGTGAGAGTCAGTCAGAAATGGCTTCCCACCATAGACACAAACAAGAAAACGCATGTGATGGGGAAGAGGAAGGGCGGGGCTGGCGGGAGATGTGATTCTCGCTGAGAGCTTGCTTATTCGCTCCATGCTTACTGGAGTAGAGGCAGTGCAGTGAAGGATTATGGGGCAAGAGGGCCCAGACTCTGCTTTATTTCCCCAAACAATTCAGATTTGACTCCAAACTCATGCTTTCACTCAGAACACAATCCCTGCAAATAGCCAGATCCTCCCTTGTCAGAAGACGTTTATTTCTTGTGCCTTGAGCAGCAGGCCCTAATGCCTAGCAAATTATTCCTTCCGTCCACATGTATTCTTCTTCCAGAGAGAAATACTGTCCATGATGATTCTTTCCATACCCTTATGTTTTCGGTAAAGTTTAAACACCTGTTACAGGGGCACCTGGGTGGCTCAGTCAGTTAAGTGTCTGACTCTTGATTTCAGCTCACGTCATGATCTCATGGTTTGTGAATTCGAGCCTTGCATCAGGCTCTGTGCTGACAGCGCGGAGCCTGCTTGGGATTGTCTCTCTCTCTCTCTCTCTCTCTCTTTCTCTCTCTGTCTCTCTCCCTCTCTCTCTCTGCCCCTCCCCTGCTCTCTCTCTTTCAAAATAAATTAATTAAATTTAATTTTAAAAAACTAGACATCTGTTACAGACTGAGGTCCCACATCTTCACTTAGGAGGTGCAGACTGTTGCACAGCCGGGATTGTAAACTGGCACCTCGAGGGCCACGTGCAACCTGCAGCTAGGTCTTGTTTGCCCTGAAATATTTTTAAATTTTTATTTACTTTATTTTTTAATTATTTTTGAAAGTTTATTTACTTATTTTGAGAGAGAGAGAGAGAGAGAGAGAGAGAGAGAATTCCAAGCAGGCTCCAAGCCATCAGCGCAGACCCCGTCATGGGGCTCAATCTCACAAACCATGAGATCATGACCTGAGCCAAAATTAAGGGTCAGATGCTTAACCAACTGAGCCACCAAGGTGCCCCTTAAATTTTTAAAATTATTATTATTTTTTAATTAAAATCTTTTTTTAAAAAATTCAAGTCAGTTAACATACACTGGAGTCTTGGCTTCAGGAGTAGAACCCAGTGATTTATCTCTTACCTATGACACCCAGTGGTCATCCCAAAAAGTGCCCTCCTTAATGCCCATCACCCATTCAGCCCATCGCCCCACCCCCCTCCAGCAACCCTCAGTTTGTTCTTTGTATTTAAGAGTCTCTTATGATTTGCCTCCCTCCCTGTTTTTATCTTATTTTTGCTTCCGTTCTCCTATGTTCATCTGTTGTGTTTCTCAAATTACACATACGATTTAAATCATATGCTATCTGTCTTTCTCTGACTGACTTATTTTGCTTAGCATTATACACTCTAGTTCTATCCACATTGTTGCAAATGGAAAGATTTCATTCTTTTTCATCACCAGGTAGTATTCCATTGTATGCATGTGTGTGCGTGTGTGTGCATGTGTGTGTGTGTGTGCGTGTGTGTGTGTGTGTATACCACCTCTTCTTTATCCGTTCATCAGTCAGTAGACATTTGGGCTCTTTCCATAATTTGGCTATGGTTGATAGTGCTGCTATAAACATTGGGGTGCATGTGCCCCTTCAAAACAGTATTTTTGTATTCTTTGGCTAGATGCCTAGTAGTCCAATTGCTGGCTCGTAGGGTAGTTCTATTTTTAATTTTTTGAGGAACTTCCATACTGTTTTCCAGAGTGGTTGCACCAGTTTGCATTCCCACCAGCAGTGCAAAAGAGGGTTCCTCTTTTTCCGCATCCTCACCAACATCTGTTGTTTTCTTGAGTTGTTAATTCTAGCCATTCTGACAGAAAAAAATTTAAAAAAATTTTTTTAATGTTTTTTTATTTTTGAGAGACAGAGAGAGCGCACATGTGTGCACAATCAGGGGAGGGATAGAGACAGAGGGAGACACAGAATCTGAAGCAGGCTCTAGGCTCTGAGCTGTTAGCACAGAGCCTGATGTGGGGCTCGAACCCATGAACCATGAGATCATGACCTGAGCTGAAGTTGGATGCTTAAACAACTGAGCCACCCAGGTGCCCCAGAAAAATATTTTTTAAATAAATTTCCAACATTTGAAAATTGGAGAATTCATATTAAAATTGACATTTCCAACACCTCTTGAAAAATCTCCTAACACTGGCCCATAAATAGCGGCTTCCTACTTCAGATGGGACAAAATCTCTCCAGTTCTCACCTGAGTTTGCATCCCTGCACTGTTCTGTCCTATTTTTGCTTCATTTACTGTTTATTTATGATAATCATGTAGACAAAAGATACTGTGTTTTCTTCTTTCAATATTAGCTATCCCTGCAACAAGGGAAGTTAATATTTATCCCTGTCTTACATATGGAAAAAAGTAACCATAACTTTGTCAGATTTTTCTGGGTATTTTCCTTTTTTATAGTAAAAATGAGACACAGTGGTAAGGACCAGTAAAAACTGATATTCTTTTTCTGTCTTTGTTAGGAGATTTACATGGCCAGTTGGATGACTTAATATTTATATTTCATAAGGTATGAATGTTTAAGATCCTGTCTTGCTCTGAGGCTTATTTTGGAAGTATCTATTAACAAAATGCTTAAGTATTGCTTGGATTTTTTAAATATTACTTTATCTTTTTATTTTTAAAAAATTTTCTTTTATGTTTATTTATTTTTGAGAGAGAGAGAGACAGAGTGTGAGTAGAGGAGAGGCAGAGAGAGAGGGAGATGCAGAATCTGAAGTAGGCTCCAGGCTCTGAGCTGTTAGCACAGAGCCCGATGTGGGGCTCAAACCCACGAACCGTGAGATCATGACCTGAGCCGAAGTCGGATGCTTAACCGACTGAGCCACGCAGGCGCTCAAAAATATTACTTTAAGTCATTAAAAAATAATACATAGTAGCAAATATATAATATAAAAGTCAGTACTATATTATATTTTAGTATATTTTTGTAAACTGTTTTAAAAGTCTGAGGTTAACAAAGAGAAAGAATCCTTACTTAGTGATTGATTTTTTTTCCAAATAAAGAAAATTATTGATTATCAAAGCAACTGAAAGCTATTTTCCTATCCATTTTTAGTTATAAAATGTAGAACGTGTAACAGCATACATGAATGTCCTATTAATGTAATATTACTTTACATATATACTGTGCTTCCCAAAGCATTTTCCCACTTATTGTATCCTTTAATCCTGAGGAAACTGACAGCTATTGTTATTATTACTAAAGATATTGTGGCCAGAATTTAAAACTGGCTTTTGGATCACAAGCTTGGTGTCCTTTGCACATACCATATGGCAAAACTCTGGCTTTGTATAAAGCACTTATTTTGATGAGCACGCTAGAAAGAAAATGTAAGACCAATAAAAAAATACTTCCATCTTTTATTGACAATTCACATTTGGAGAAGAGCCAGAAAGCACAGAATTGGTGTTCGATCTGACGTAACTGTCAAATGCCCATTGGCTTGACCTGATTTCCTATTCCCTTCCTTTGTTGCCACTTCTTGGACTTGTCTTCTTTTTGGGAAGAATGGCCTCCCGTCACCAGAGAGGGCCTACGTCTTCAATGGTGACTTCGTTGATCGAGGCAAGGATTCAGTAGAGATCCTGATGGTTCTTTTTGCCTTCATGTTGGTTTACCCAAAAGAGTTCCATCTTAATCGAGGAAACCATGAGGACCATTTGGTGAACTTACGGTAACAAACTCAAACACACTTGGGGATTTGATGTTTACTTGTGATTGAAAAATTACTTTGTTAGAACTTCGTATTTGTTAGGTACCTTTTCAAGTAGATTTCCAATTTTTTAAAGGAATACACAATATGTAACATTAAAATATTTCTTACAAACCTACATATTATCCTACTTTTAATAAAACCATTAAACGTTTTTCCACATATCCGTACTCTTTATCATATGAACAATAAAACTCACTGTAGAAAAACTAAGAAATACAGATAAACAAAAGGAAGAACGTTAAAATATCCCCTGATTTCTTGACCCAGAGTTAATGCTATAATTGTAAACATTTAGCAATTATTCCTCAGTCTCTTTTCTATATATTTGAGTATATGTATATAGTATATGAATTCTTATAAAAATTCAATTATACCATAAGTGTTGTCATTAAATTTAATATCTAGTTTTGCTTCTAAATCTAGATACGGCTTTACCAAGGAAGTGATGCATAAATATAAGGTATGCTGCCTTTAAAAGCAAGTTTTTCTTAGTTCAGATAAGTTAAGTGTATCACTTGAAAATTATCTTCTTAATATCATTTTTCAGACACATGGCAAGAAAATACTAAAAATACTGAAAGATGTTTTCTGTTGGCTTCCTCTGGCCACTCTGGTTGATGAGAAGGTCCTGATTCTTCATGGCGGAGTGTCAGACATGACCGACCTGGAGCTCTTGGCTAAACTAGACAGGCACAAGGTACTGGCCAAGTAATGAAATAGTGCATATTTCACCATAATTTAACCCAGTTCATAATAATAACAACCCAGTTCATAATAATTTAACCCAGTCACTGCCTACATAAAGTCAATGTCATTTTGCATGCTGACTCCAGGTGACTTAATAAGGGCTGTTAAGGAAGCCATGAGGGGCGCCTCAGTGGCTCAGTTGGTTAAGTGTCTGACTTCAGCTCTGGTCATGATCTCAAGGTTCGTAGGTTTGAGCTCTGTGCTGACAGCTCAGAGCCTGAAGCCAGCTTCAAATTCTGTTCTCCCTCTCTCTCTGCCCCTCTCCCACTTGCGCTCTGTCTCTCTCTCTCTTTCTCTCTAAAAAATCAATAAACATTAAAAGATTAAACAAACAAGGAATATACATCTGGGCTCAAGGAGCAAGTGTGCTACGATCCATTAGTGATGTTTCTATGGACATGATAGTGGGGAGTGGCAGCTAGAGCCATCTATTTGCTATCCCTGACCTAGACAGTTCTAATAAACACCCCCATTCAGTGTACCTGAAGAGCCTCTACCTCTCAAATAACTCAGTTAAACTCAACAAATGTTTTAAGTGCATACTTCATTCAGGAAGGATGCTATTGGCAGACAGAAAAACGATGATCAATTTCGAATTAAACTCAACAACTATGGTTAAAGTGCTTACTATGTGCAAAGGAAGTGGTAGGGGTGATACAAAGATAACCAGAGATGGTGCCTGCCCTAAAGAAATTTACAATAACCAGCAGGAGGAGGGAGTGAGAGACAGAATGCATTATACTCCCATATTAATACGTCTCTATTTTCTGTTTCACTTTGGAAGTAAAAATTTAGAAAACAAGAATTCTATTTTCTTTTAATCATAGATTTTTAACAATTGAATGGTGTCTTATGGCTTCTGAACTCCCAGCTGCCCTTTCCAAAACACAGGAATCCCTACTACGACATCTTTGACAACATTTGCCTGAGCAATTACTACACAAGCTAGTGTGCTCTGGGCAACTCTAATTAATATACAAGTCTTTGTGATATGAGACATAAATGAAAGAGCATGGCTTTGGAATCAGACAGACTGGATTTGAATCTGGGAACATGCAGCACTTGGCTGATATGGCAGCTGTGTTTTACTAGGTTATCCAAGAACCAAGCCTCCTTATGTCTTGTTATTCTGCGGTCCTTAGCGTGTCTTTCCTGAGCCCTCATCTTATAGGTCAAGATGGCCTGCCACCACATCTGTATTCCAAGCAATAGGATAGAGGGAGGAAGAGGGGAAGAATATCCCTGCCCTTTAAAGACACAGGAAAGAAGTTGTATACATCTCTTCTGCTCTCATCCCATTGTTCAGAAAGTAGTTACATGACTACTCCTTGCTGGAAGGGAGGCTGGAAATGCAGCCTTCTGGCTGGCTGGCCACATGCCTAGCACAAAAGCTAGGGTTTCCATTCCTATGACAAAGAAGGGGAAAAGAGATGGGGGAGAATGGTAGTCTCTGACACACAAATACTGAAGTATGGAACTGTGTTCTTTTTTCCTTGAGTAGGTATGGTGAGTGATTGGATAGGCTAGAAATGGATAAAAATTCTTTTCCTGATACTTATAGTTATAATTCCTTGAAAAAGTTATTTAACCTACTGTAACCTCAGTTTCTGAATCTATACAATAGGAGAGTGAATGATTGTATCATAGATGTTGTGAGGATTAAATGAAAATATATGTGCATGTGCCTTACAAAATTTATACTCAATAAGTGGAAATAGTATTAACTACATTTGGCTGAAGTGACAGAAAACTTCAAACAACAATGCCTTGTGATTATTTCTTCCTTCTGTAAATAAACACTGGAAGCAAGCAGTCCAGGGCTGGTAGTAATACCACAAAGTCACTAGAGGCCCAGTGTTCTGCTCTCTTGTTGCTCTACCATGCTACATCATGGCCCAACGTGGCTACTTGAGCTCCAGCCATCACAACCATATTCTAGCAGCATAACTTAGAAAGTAGAAGAAAGGCATGTTTCTTCCCTCTAAGGACACTCAGTTGTATACAGAATTTTTGTTCATATTTCTGTTCAGAATTTTGTCATATGTTAACATCTAGCTGAAAGGCAGGTTGGCAAGTGTAGTCCTCATTCTAGGTGGTATCTGTAAGAATCTGGGTTTCTATTGCTAAGGAAGAAGAGTAGACAGATGGTAGGGTAGCCACACACTACCTTAGTCTGCCCCTGTTGCTCCCCACATTTTCATGCACACCCCGCTCATCCCCTCCCCAATGGAGTCTACACTCAGGTCTCATCCAATGATTGCATCCAGTTCAAAGCCCAAGGTTTCTGGATTCAAGTCCTATTTGTCAAGGTCTGCCTATGGCCCTTTGGGGTCTGGTGACTAAAAGATGAGTTCTGTGTCCCTGCACCCAAAAACTCAGTGTTGGAAGGGGGAAAGGATAACTCCTTGGAAGAGGTGGGGGAGGGGACGCCTGCAACGTTTTCAACAGCTTCCTCCAAAACCTTCATTATAAATCCCCTTTCTGCTTCTCCATAATCTCAACCCTTTCGTGTTCTTTGTGGAAGAGAAGGTGCCCAAGGGACCTAAAACCAGCTCTTAGTCTGCGTGATGTCTGGCACCTTATTTTTTTTTTTAATTCAAATATTCTGTTCTGCTGCGTCTATGTCTATGTATGGAGGTAGAGACAGCAAGTCACGATAAAGCAGATGATCTCATGGGAAGAATCACATTTAATTATGTAAACAGGAGAAGTAGGAAGTTTGGGGAAAGAATGCTAAAGAACAGTTTGCTTTCTGGAGCTTAGCAAAAAGCTGACTTCCCAGTAGTTTGCAAAGCTCTGGGGAGGGGTGACAAGGCCATTTGTACCAAGTCCAGGAACCACTTGGGAGGAAAACACAAAGTAGGAGCTCTGGAGTCAGATTTCTGGGTTCAGTCCTGGTAATGTTTTAGTATCTCTGCACCTCAGTTTTCTTATCTGTACTGTAAATGAGGATGCTATCTCAAAGGAGTGTGAAGGCTAATCGGTTAATTCACGTAAAACTAAAAATGAGGATGCAATCTCATGGTGGCGACCTGAGAGCTAATCAGTGAATTCATGATAAGTACCCAGGATAGCACCTATTTACCAAGGGCCCGATACATAGTAACATGATTATTCTCCTTAATAATCAAAGTTAGGGATGCCTCTGGGGGATACATTAATAACTTCCTTGAAATAAAGTTATCTGGGGGTCAAAAGGGGACTGACGGTCTGGCCCTCACTATGAGTTGCAACACGATGAGAAGGACAGGGGGTTATGACTCTGTTTACATTTGGTGGCCTTTCACTCTCTATGGCCAGGGGCTGGGGCTGCCTGGGAAGTCATCCAGTGCTTATCCAAAGTTAGAGAACACCTCTGTTCCGTTCTACTCAATCTCGATGCCTGTCGAAATATCATTCAGGTTCTGCTGACCCTCTCTGAGTGTCCTTCCCTGTTCTTGCCCCAAGAACAACTCAACATCTTTGTCTTCTCTGGACATTTTTAGATTGTTTCCACCATGAGGCACAAAACGAGAAAGGAGAACGGGAAACAGGTGAAGAAGGAGGAAGCCAACCAGAAGAGCTCCGCAGGGAGACCCACCCCGTGGTTTCTCCCCCAGAGCCGCTCTCTCCCCGCTTCGCCCCTTCGCCTGGGCTCCCTCCAGGCGCACAGAGCCGGCCGCTCATCCAGCATTCCCTGCGGCGCCCCCCGGGACGCGAAGGAGCTAGCCCGGCAGGTGCGGCGCTCCGTGGACCTGGAGCTGGACAGGTGCCGGCAGCAAGCAGGCTTCCCGGTGAGCTGGGGGAAAGAGGAGGCCTCGCCGTGCACGCCAGAAGCGGATTCAGGAGCAGAGGAGCCGCTGGAGCCCACGCAGGAGGAGTGGAGGCAGGTGGGTTGTGACCGGGTGCTGCCCCCTGGAATGTGGCCGTCTTCCGGAGGGGCTTTTAAAAAACAGAACAAGCCTCTTCCCTCCATGTAAATTCGGGGTATTTTTTCCCACCTCCTTCACTCTCCCCCTGTGGTTAGAACACCCCCAGAAGAACATTTGTATTTGCTTAATGGCTCATATGTTTTAGAGTTTGAAAGAGCACAGGGTGATGTGGCCGATGGACTCTATTGCCTGAGCAAATTTGGTTTAGTGACCTAGCATCGTAGGGGTAGGAAGGTAAGCCATGATTTACTGGGTGCTATTTTATGATGTTTTGTGTTGCGTGTGTCAGAAAGATGGCCATTGTAGCTCAAGGCCAAAAGGGTTAGGTCAGCAACTTCTGTCCTTCTCTGTTATCAGGCAAATAAAGGCTTTTCTAAGATCTCCAGAGATGTGTCCTATGGCCACCCCTCGCTGCAAGGGACGCTGGGAAAGCACATATTTTGCTAGGCACAGTGCCACCTCAAACACCTCATCAGAGTTCTGTTAGCAAGGAAGAAGAAGGAAAACAAATACAGAGTAGGCACTCATGGTGTTTGCCTAACTATGACTCTGGCAGCCAAATGCAGGGCACATTTCACTGGGGCAAGACTGTGGCAGGGAAGCTTGTAATCCATGTGGTGAATTTGTGTAGTAGTGTTAGCAGAACGATGTGAACTTGCTGGTGTTCGACCATTTTTGACCTATAAAAATGGCAGGTTTTTTTTTTTTTTTTTAATGGTTCATCCAGTAAAGAAAAGGAATTCAGAATTATTTTAGAGCTAAAATTAGCAGAACGGGCTGATTGACCAGATGGAGGGTGGCGAGAAAGAGGAGTCACAGCTGACTCTGAGGCTGGAAACCTCAGAGAGAGAGATGGTGAGTTTAGGCTACGTTCTCCCTGCACTATCGATCTGGGCTTCAACATCAACTTAGAATGGAAATTTATAAATAAATAAATAAATAAATAAATAAATAAATAATTTTTTTAATTTTTTATTTGCAAATGCTGACGGGCGCCTGGGTGGTTCAGTTGGTTGAGTGTCCGACTTCCGCTCAGGCCATGATCTCCTGGTCCGTGAGTTCGAGCCCCGCGTTGGGCCCTGTGCTGACAGTTCAGAGGCTGGAGCCTGCTTCGGATTCTGTGTCTCCCTCTCTCTCTGCCTCTCCCCCACTTGTGTTCTCTTTCTCTCAAAAATAAATAAACATCAAACAAAATTTTTTTTTAATGCTGACATTACTTTAAGAAATGAAGCATTTGATTGCACATTCTCAGGACCACACCTGATACCTGTGAATGCTGGAGGAGAGATTGTATTGCCAGGCCCAGATGTCTGCCTTCTCTTTGGGGCAAATGTCCAGGAGCCTGGAGCACTGGGGCTCACTGAAGACAACTGGCTCTGATCAAAGCATCTACCAGAGCAGTTCCCTTTTAATCTGTTTTACGTGTTGAGCTTTCACGTGAGACTTACTTCCAAGAAAGTGGGTACAAGTTTGTCAAACAATATGCACATACCCACGCTCATTCCATGAATAATAAAAAGATTCTGAAACCTCAGGGATTCAAAATATAAACATATGTCAAACATTGATTATGCAAAAAATTATTCCCTTATTTTTATTCAAATATCTGTATCCTCTTCCTTTCTTCCTCCTCCTATTACTCCTTTTCCTTCTCTTCCTCTTCCCCCTCCTCTTCTCATAGGAATGACTCTGAATCTCTGTCTAGATTTTAGGAAAGAAACCATCTCTTGGTCTCTCCAGGTGGTAGATATACTGTGGAGTGATCCCATGGCTCAGGAGGGCTGTAAGGCCAACACTGTTCGAGGAGGAGGCTGTTATTTTGGACCCAATGTGACAGAACGGTTGCTACAGAAATACAACCTGCAATTCCTGATCCGCTCACACGAGTGCAAACCTGAAGGCTATGAGTTCTGCCACAGCCGCAAGGTGGGTGGGCCATCTGCAGAAGCCCACGAGTAGTCCATATTGCTCCTCCCAGGCCTGGATGAGCTCAGGCTCCTGCTTTCCCACAATCCACTGTGTCTTGTATTTGTTAGTCACTTGCTCAAAGCGACTAGGTCCTTTACTGTTATTTATCCTTGGCTCTCATCGCCTCTTTAAACCTCAAAATTTGATTGCTACCACCACTCACCAATACCCTGAGAGGAGAAAAAGGGGCAGATATTGTCCCATCTTGTGGCTAGAAATATGGCCTGGTACTTTCCCAGGCATATCTCTATTCTGTAAGTCACGCTGCTCACTGGCACATATTTCAAACAACAGTACAGGGTAACAGGATTTCTGCACCGTGCCCCAGGCAGGGATTCAGGATTGTTTGTCTTCTCAGGAGTGTAGTTAATGTCCTGTCTGATCTTTGGACATCTTAATCCTACAATGTTAGCCTAGCCCAATGCCACTAGGATGAGAGTATTCCCACAAAAACTAACTCTACAGGAGAATAACAGCTTTCCATGTGGGGGAAAAAAAAGATCAACTAATCTGAGAAATGTTTGGTTAAACAGTTATACAAGTTTCTCTACTGCAGGACTTCTGAGAACCATTAGTTTCCTATATTCCTTGTAAATCTCCAAGAAGAGATACACTGTCTACCATTTCCCAATGTATTGACAATGGAAACTTTTTCCACAGAGCATCTCAGGAGGCACAGTACTCTGTAGGAAACTCTACTTTGAGGCCTCACACCAGCTTTGATAACTGGCTTGCCAATTGTAATGACCCTTCCTAATTTATCAGTTCCAGCTTGCCTCTAAGTTGAACCAAATAAATGAAGTGTTTTCTGTTACCCCTGCTATTGTACCTGGGATAAAAATGTGAAGAAAACATGTTGTGGATGTCCTATCAGAATCCAAGTTGCTATTACTGGAGCCACCACTCCTGCCCTACCAGCATTGATGACTTTAAAAAAAATTTAAAAGATCTGTAGGCGAGGTCAAGAAAGAAGAGCAGCTCCTGAAGTTGGGTTGGGCCCTATCAGATTGAGAGTCAAGAGTTCTTCAGCGAACCTGAACGCCTTTCTCTCTCTGTTTTGATTTAGGTGTTAACCATCTTTTCTGCCTCCAACTACTATGAAGTTGGCAGTAACAGAGGGGCCTATGTCAAACTGGGGCCAGCCCTGACCCCGTACATCGTGCAGTATCAAGCTAACAAGGTGACCCACATGCTGACCATGAGGCAAAGGCAAGACTTTTTAATGAATGATTTTCCGAAAACCAGAATGACGGTGGTTGTGGAGCCTTTGAAATGCCAAACATCATTACATTTATCCACATTCTAAGTGAAAATTCAAAATGTAGCTCTGTTAGTAGTAAGGTCTACAATAGACATTCTAGCAGGGGCCTCTTCCTTCTCCTCCATACACTTGAAGATCTGTACTGACCCGTCATGAATGGGAGTAACAAATTTGTTTCCTGCAGGAGTTATTCTCAATGGGCACATCTTGGGTAAAGTCCATGTACCAGGCCACTAAGTCTTTCCAGGACCACTCTTCTGTTTTCTCTCATCTTTAAAGGGTTTGTGTTACTCCCTAAGCCAGAGCCGAAGGTTCTTTGCTTTCAAGGGATTTGACAGATGGGTTTCAGTTCACACATTTGTTAGCAATGCCCTTTTCTCCCTGGGAAGGAAGCATATAATATTTCTTAAATGGCTTCTGTTGAGATGCTTCTGAATTCTAACCTTAGTTGTGAGCTTACCACACACTAAGTGCTATTATAAAGAAGTTATATGTAGTATCTAACAATGGACTTACGAAATTCATACTAATTTCAGTTTTATAGAAGAGATCGTTAAAGAACACAGATGAAATCAGCTAGCCCATGGTCACACAGCTAATAACACGGTGAAGGCAAGCCTTGATACAGGCAGTCTTATTTCAGAAATCACATACTTAACAGACACGCAGGATTGCCTCCTACCAGGAAGATGGCCCCAGAGTATATAAGCTGCCAACAGATACAGTTTTAGTGCTACTGAGCAAGCTTCTCTAATTATCAGAGGAACTAATTAGAAATCAAAACAAGTTTGACATAAACCCTGGAAAGAGAACATACTAATATTTACCATCTGCCTTGTGTGAGTGCTATAAAAGTGCATTATTTTAAATCACTCTTGAGTTACTAAATATGAAGAGTTATTAAACACTTAAGTTATTTAAAAAAATCAAGGCCAGCCTCACTCAAGAAGTTTTATATGAAAATTTAAACTCATTAAGTGATAGTCAAACCCCCTGTGCAGCAGAATCATCTGTGGAGCTTTACAAAAAAATCAGCCGCCCTAGCCTCCGCAGCCCCACCAAATTGGAATCTCCAGGGGTGGGCCCCAGGCAACTGGAACACCACAATTCCATATGGTTTAGGTACATATGGAATCACTACAAATGAAGTCACTGTAGGGAATCCTATAGAGAGTATGTTTTAGTAATGTAATCAAAGAGCTCTTTGAGGGGCACCTGAGTGTCTGTCATTTAAGCATCTAGCTTCAACTCAAGTCATGATCTCATGGTTGTGGGTTCAAGCCGTGTTGGGCTCTGTGCTGACAGCTCAGAGCCTGGAGCCTGCTTCGGATTCTGTGTCTCCCTGTCTCTCTGCCTCTCACCTGCTTGTGGTCTGTCTCTCTGTCTCTCTCAGAGACAGATGTTTAAATGTTTAAAATGTTTAAACATTAAAATGTTTAAATGTTTTAAATGTTTAAAATAAACATTTTAAAAAATTAAAAAAAAAAAAGAGCTCTTTGAAATATTCATTGATTATATTAAAGCAAGTAAACATCATCCAATTTACCCAGAAGTCACTTGTCCGTCAACTTCAACTCCCTGGAGTGCAGTGGACACGTTAGATGTCTCTGACCATCTATGATTGATGTCTCAATGTCCATAAACTCAAGATCATGTCTTTTTCTTAGAAGAGCCCTCATTCAGAATCCATTTACTTTGGGTTTACACCCATGTCTCACAATAATAGGTCAAGATTGATTCCTGGTCCTACCCTGTATCAGCTACGTGACCTTGGATTACTGACTTTGTAATGGGATAATAATCAGACCTACTTCAGTGGGTGTTGGAGGATTAAGATAACCATGCAGATCTCTGCACTTAGTTAGTGTTCAATGTTTCTGGCTTGATGTAGAAACCAAGAGCCTTATACATCTAGACAGCTCCCAAGAGCATCACTATACTATATCCCTGCATGATAATGATTGATGACTGCAAGTTAGTAGAAGATAGTTTAAATGCTTTGCCAGACCAGTGGTTTGTTAACTTTTGGAGAGAAGGGAGTCCCATACTGCTTTTAACCTTTGATGAAACAGTGAACTCCCTCCAGAAAAAAAACAAATAAATTCACGTACCCATACGATTTGGGATGAGTTTTGGGCACTTCACACTCTACTAGGGGTCTGGTGGAGTCCACTTAAGGTCTATTACAATAACCACCTTAAACTGCAAGGAAAATTTTCATCAAGCATGATTAAAACTCTGTGTGTGTGTGTGCACGTGTATGTGCTCACATGTGTGTGTGTAACTTTTAGCCGTTGAAAAGACAGGATATCCGGTCATAATTTATAGAATGGCTATAAATGAGGCATGACAAAGTATATATTTACCTTTATCTCTTTGTATCTTTTTATTGATTCAACTACAGATATTTATTGAACACTTACTTGGGCAAAGTGCTATGCCCAGAATTACCCTTTTGATCCAATAAGAATGAGAAAACTAAATTAATGTTATTTTGTTATTCAAAATCTGGCCTTGTGCCTATTTAACATAATAATAAATTATAAGGAAAGCATATGATTATATTAGAAGATACCATTTACTGAGTGCTTTCAATGTGCTGGGCTTTCTTCTAAGTGCTTTATATGAATTTACTTTTTTAATCTTCACAATAATCCTGTGAGGTAGGTACATTTTTAAGAAATGTTTATTCATTTATTTTGAGAGAGAGAAAGAGAGAGCAGGGGAGGGGCAGAGAGAGAAGGAGAGAGAGAATCCCAAGCAGGCTCCATGCTGTCAGCACAGAGCCCAATGCGGGGCTCAAACTCACAAACAGTGAGATCATGACCTGAGCAGAAATCAAGAGTTGGACGCTTAACCAACTGAGCCACCCAGGTGGCCCGAGGTAGGTACCATTTTTATCCCTATTTTTCCCTTGAGGAAACTGAGGTGCAGTGCAGGTAGCTAACTTTACCACAAAGGTGGTCTTTTTCCAGAAGTTTTGCTGTAACCACTCTTCTGCACTGGGTAGGACACAGCAGGTCCTATTTGTCCATGGCAAGGAGGAGTGGGAGGGCAGTGGGGAGAAATAAGAGATGAAACTCTTTGTTCAAAAACTGAGCTCTTCTCCCCGAAACTGAGTTCTAGGAAGGTTGAGACATTAAGAAAGAGAGAGGAGGAATGTGGTAAAAACAAAACAAAACCCCTCACTATTTCCTCTATGTTAACTTTTTAAAATGTTTCTTTTCATCTCCTGTCCCAGGATTAGCAGAGTAGAGGAGTCAGCTCTGAGAGCTCTGCGGGAAAAGTTATTTGCTCATTCCTCAGATCTTCTTGGTGAATTTAAGAAGCATGATGCAGATAAAACTGGTAAGACTCAGAAAATAAAATATTCATAGAAGAAGGAAGCTCAACAACAACAACAAATCTGTCTTGCAGAAGTTATCAAATCAATATTTGTTGAATTAGTGGTAACTAATTGGGGCACCTGGGTGGCTTAGTTGGTTAAGCCCTGACTTTGGCTTAGGTCATGATCTCTTGATTTGTGAGTTCGAGCCCCTCATCGGGCTCTGTGCTGAGAGCTCACAGCTGGAGCCTGCTTTGGATTCGGTGTTTCCCTCTCTGTCTCTGCCCCTCCTCCACTCATACTCTGTCCTTCTCTCTCTAAGAAACAAATAAACATTAAAAAAATTAAATAATAATGAACTAAGATAAGCAAAGGACATTCTTTGACTACTTTCTTCATTTTATTCAACTTAATGTTCCAGTTATCTTTTCTAAATTTTATAATTCCAAGCTTTTAACAGAATGTGAATGTAGCTAAATATAGATGGAGATGGTAAAAATAAATGGAGTCAAGGGGAGGGTGACAAGGCCAGAACTAAGCAAAAAGCAATAGGTTTGGAAGGTTAGAAGAACATATCCAAGATTTGCAAAAGGTTAGTGATTTGGCTTCTTGTTATTTAGTGTGTACGTATCTGTTCTGTGCTCTGTTATTAAAGCTAGAAATTTTGTCTTTGCTCAACTTAATGGAATGTCTAATATACATTGACCACACATAGCCTTATTAGAAAATTAGTAACAGTCATAACTACATAGCAATATGTGTTCATATACATATCAACAACGAATGCTGTATATATATATATAATGTGTATATATAATGTATATATCTGTTCATATATATAATCATGTATAATATCTGTATATGTATATACATATATACGTATATATGTATAATATCTATTCATATACATAACAAAAACCAATGCTATGTGTGTGTGTGTGTAAAGTTTAGGATATTATTTATGGGAGTGTTGTGTGACTTTTCAATTGTTTTCCCAGAGTTAGCAAATAAAAACAGGGTAACTAATTAAATTTAAATTATAGATAGGCAACAAACAATTTTAAGGTCTAATAATGTCCCGTGCAATATTTGAGCCATATACTTTGTGGTCTGTCTGAAATTCATATTTAATTGAGCATTCTGTACTTTATCTTGCAACCCTAGTTTCCAGTGTACTCGACCTTGACCAACAAAAATAGTGAGAGTGCCCATTATTTCTATTACCTACAGACAGCAAGAAGTATGTCAGGATAGAAAGGCATGCACTCTGGGCAGGACACTAGACTTATAAGTGACAAGTCAACAAATTAGCTCTTTCCTGTAGGTTTAATTACCTTTAGTGACTGGGCAGAAGCCGTGGAGTCTGTGTTGCATCTAGGACTGCCATGGCGGATGCTGAGGCCACAGCTGGTGAACAGCCCAACGGATAACACATTAGAGTACAAGTCCTGGCTGGAGGATTTGGCCAAAGAACAACTGAACCGTGAGGTAATGGTGTGAAAATGGTGGATGAAGGCACACTGTGGGCCATGAGTCTCCTTATGGAGAGCTTTGAATCAGAAATAGTCAAATATTGAGAGCCCAAAAAAGAAGATGGATGAGAAAAAGGAACTATTTGTTGGGTTTCTATATGTCACATTTTGTGTTAAGCAACTTACATATGCTGCCTCAGTTTATCCTCAAAATACCTACCCCGTGAGGCTAGTATTATCAGTACCATATACCTATACCATTATACCCATTCATGAACAGCTCTCATGAAGCTTCTAAATTGTAGAACTGGGACTCAGACCCAGGTCTGCTGACTTCCTTGGCATTATGCTGCTTCTCCCACTAAAATAAAGAGAAGGATTTATTCAATAAATCCATATTGAATGTTTAATGTATGTGAGGCCTTGGGCTAAGTACTTTTTTAAATGGCTTTATTTCAGTATAAGTCACATACCATATAATTCATCCATTCAAAGTGTATAATTCATTGTTTGTTTGTTTTTTGTATATTCACTGGTATGTGCAACCATCCCCATGGTCAATATTAGAACAGTTTCATCATGGTCTAGGTACTTCTTAAACCCATGGGCTATTTGGTAGTCTGAAAGGGTTGGGGATAAAATATCTTCAGTTTTTTCAACCGTATCTTATTGTCAGGGTCGATTGTGTGTTCCTTATATATTAGGACAAGCCTAAACAATAAGATATAGAAAGAAAAATACCTTTTCTTTTGTAGAACATACAGTCAAGTTTGCTGGAAACACTGTATCGAAACCGATCCAACCTGGAGACCATTTTTAGGATCATAGACAGTGATCATTCAGGTAAAGGCATGTATTATCCTATCACTTCTGACCCATAGCAAATCTTTACCTCCCAGCCTCAGTCTCCTTTCTGGCTATTTAGCTCTCTCCTCAAGCACTTTGGGAACAAAGTAAATAATTATTATGCTTATAAATGGCAGAAACTAGAAAAGTGTTTAAACAATACGAGCAATCCATATAGAAGAGGGGTAGGGCAGAAAAGAATGAAGACAAACTGAATGAGAACTTCTCAGGAAAAAGAGTGGTTAGAAGATGTAATATCCCTATAGTCACATCAAAGATAGTCATGAAGTAATGAAAAGTGTCTAGAGCAGGAAGGCTTTTTACAATCTCACTCCCAACATATTCTTTTTAAATTTCTGATTTTGGTAATTACAGATTCACAAGAAATTATGAAAAAATGTATAGGAAGGCCTTATATACCCTCACCTTTTCCCCCCAGTGGTCCAAAGGCTTTTTTCATTGTCATTACTCTTTCTCCACCTGTTTTTTGATGTAATTCACAAACCATATAATGTGCCCATTTAAAATATTCAGTTCACTGATTCTTGGTATGTTTATAAGGTTGTGTAACCATCATCACTATCTAACTATAAAGCCTTTCATCACCCTAAAAAGAAACCCATACCCATTATCAGTCACTCTCCATCCCTGTCCCTTCTACACCATCCCTGGCAACCATTAATCCACTTTTTATCTCTAAGGATTTGCCTCGTCTGGACATTTTGTATAAATGGAATGACACAGTATATGTGGTCTTTGGTGTCTGGCTTCTTTCACTTTGCATAATGTTTTCAAGGTTCATCCATGTTGTAGCATATATAAGTTCTTCGTTCTTCTTTATAGCTGGACCATATTCCATTGTATGGATATGCCACATTTTGTTTATCCATTTAACAGTTGATAGACATTTAGATTGTTTCCACTTTTGGGCTGTTATGCATGATGGTACTGTGAACATTTATGTACAACTTTTTATGTGAACATATGGTTTTATACTCCCTTGAATATGTTCCTAAGAGTACAATTGCTGAATCATATCATAAAACTATGTTTTACTTTTTGGGGAACTGCCAAACCGTTTTCTACAGTGACTAAAGCATTTTACATTCCTGCTAATGTTTGAGGGTTCCAATTTCTCCACATCCTCACCAGGACTTGTTACTTCCCACCCTTTTTTATAGCCATACTACTGAGTGTGCAGTATCTCATGGTTTTGATCTGCATTTCCTCAATTACCCATGACATTGAGCATCTTTTCATGTGCTTATTGGAAAATTGTATATATTCTCTGGAGAAATGTCTGCTCAAATACTTTGCCTATTTTTTTTAATTATTCATCTTTTTGTTGTTGAGATATATATATATATATATATATATACACATATACATATATATATGTATATGTATATATATGTATATGTATATATATATGTATATGTATATATATATATATGTATATGTATGTATATATATATGCCATTATCATATCTATGGTTTGCAAATATTTTCTCCAACTTTATAGGTTGTCCTTTCACTTTTTTGGTAGTTCCCTTTGATGCACAAAATGTTTTCATTAAAAAAAAGTCAAATTTATTTGTTGTTGTTGTTTGTGCTTTTGGTGTCATATCTAAGAAACCATTATGTAATCCAAGGTCACAAAGATTTACACCTATGGTTTTTTCTAAGAGTTTTAAAGTTTTAGCTCTTCCAGTTAAGTCTTTTATCCATTTTGAGTTAATTTAAAGAAAATTTTTTTTATTCATTTATTTTTAAGAGAGAGACAGAGTGTGTGTGGGTGGGGGGGGGGGGGCAGAGAGAGGGAGACACAGAATCCGAAGCAGGCTCCAGGCTCTGAGCTGTCAGCACAGAGCCCAACATGGGGCTCGAACTCACGAACCATGAGATCATGACCTGAGCCAAAGTAGGATGTTTAACCAACTGAGCCACCCAGCCGCCCCTTTTTTGAGTTAATTCTCGCTGGTAGTGCGAGATAGGGGGTCTAGCTTCATTCCTTTACATGAGGATATTGAAAAAACAATTCTTTCTCCACTGAATGATCTTGGAACCCTTGTAAAAAAAAGTCAATTGACCATAGGTGTATGGGTCCAAAAGCTTTTTATAAGCAAAATAAATTATATGTTTGGGATGATTTAATGCATGGTTTCTCAGCAGTGGCACTACTGACATGTTAACCCAAGTAATTGTTTTGGGGTCCATCATGACTACTGTAGGATATTTACCAGCATCCCTGGCATTTACCTACTAGATACCAAATCAAAAATGTTTCCAGAGGAAGGGAAACAAAATTGCTCTCAGGGGTGATCAATTGGTTTTATGCCACTCCCTTGGGAATTTAAACTAGATACAAGGCCTTGGGTATCTTTGCCTGTTTAACAGTAAGGAGCAGGTTTCCTTGTAAGAATGTCAGAGGAAATGAACATTGAAAACTAAATTGACTCATGCAAGGCACCTGAGTGGCTCAGTCAGTTAAACTTCTGACTTCAGCTCAGGTCACGATCTCATGATTTGTGAGTTCGAGCCCCGCATCGCCCTCTGTGCTAACAGCTCAGAGCCTGGAGCCTGCTTTGGATTCTGTGTCTCCCTCTCTCTCTGCCCCTCCCCCACCCATGCTCTGTCTCTGTGTCCCAAAAATAAATAAACTTTAAAAAAAAATAGAAAAAAAAAGAAAACTAGACTGACTCACTGAAGTGACTTCCTCTCTTTGGTAAGGGTTCATCTCACTGGACGAATTCAGGCATACTTGGAAGCTGTTCAGCTCTCATATGAACATCAACATCAGAGATGACTGCATCTGTGACCTTGCACGGAGCATTGACTTCAACAAGGATGGCCACATCGACATCAATGAATTCCTGGAGGCCTTCCGTCTTGTGGAGCAATCCTGCTCAGAGGGCAATGCCTCAGATTGCCCACAAACCACAAACACTAATGACAATGGCTGCAGCAAACCAGGCACACACTAAGAGCAGCCTGGTGTTCATTGCCCACGGTGCCTCATAACCAATACTGCACTTGTCGCTGGAATAGCTCCTTTATTCTCCATAGATATGTGGAATTTTATGCTGAGAATTTGCCTACCAGTGTGCATCAGAATCACCTATTTGGGTGTGTGTGGGGTGTGTGTGTGTGTTTAAATATATAGGTAACCCATCCTTGTCTCAGAAGTTTCACAAGGTAAGACCCAAGTATAAATATTTTTAAATTCTGAAGTCTACCCCAGTTAAGAACCACTGATAATTCAACCCCCTCATTGTTTTCATTTTATACCTTTAACTTATTGTTTTTAAAATGTTGTATTGAGGGACACCCCGGTGGCTCAGTTAAGCAACTCAGGGTCATGAGTTCAAGTCCCATATTGGGCAATGCGCTGGGCATGAAGCCTACTTTAAAGAAGAAGGAGAAGGAGGAGGAGGAGGAGGAGGAGGAGGAGGAGGAGGAGGAGGAGAAGAAGAAGAAGAAGAAGAAGAAGAAGAAGAAGAAGAAGAAGAAGTCTTATTTTTTTTAATGTTTATTTATTTTTGAGAGAGGGAGAGTGGGGGAGGGGCAGGGAGTGATGGGGACAGAGGACCCCAAGCAGGCTCCATGCTGACAGCAGAGAGCCTGATGCAGGGCTGAACTCATGAACCAGGAAATCATGACCTGAGCTGAAGTCAGATGCTTAACTGACTGAGGCACCCAGGTACCCCTTATTTTTTTTTAATTAAATGCTTATTTACTTATTTTGAGAAAGAGAGTGAGTATGAGTGGGAGAGGGGCAGAGAGAAAGGGAGAGAGAATCCTAAGCAGGCTCTGCACTGTCAGCACGAAACCCTATGTGGGGCCTGAACCTGGGGACCATGATCACTACCTGAGCCAAGAGTTGGACGCTTAACTGATTGAGCCACTCAGGCCACCGAAAAATGTCTCATTGATAAAGGAAAATTATGAAAAATTGTTTATGCAATCCCATGACTGAAACATATGGATTGTTTTCATTATTACTTTTTCTTGTTGTAACTATAGTTTTTATATAATTTAATGTTTTGCTTTTTTAAAAAATAAATTCATACCTAATTGTAAATACTTACCTGTGTTGCTACATAGTTCTCATGATTATTAGTTTAATGGCTGCATAATTTTCTTCCAGATGGGTGAACTATAGCCATTTTCCAACTGTTAATCACGTGCATTGTTTTTAGTTTTCCATTATTATAAATAATACCATGGTTAATAAAATAACTTTCTGCGTATAGCTTGTTTTACAAAAGTCTTTTGAATTCTACATTTTCTTAAGATAAAATCCCAGGAATGGATTACTTTGTCAAAGGGCATTGTATTAGTCTTAGATTTACCCTAAGGAGTTGGCTCACATGATTATGGAGGCTGACAAATCCCAAGACCTGCAGTCGGCAAGCTGGAGATGCGGGAGAGCTGATGGTGCGGTTCCAGCCCAAGTCCAAAGGCCTCAGTACCAGGAGGGCCAATGATTTAAGTAACAGTCTGAGTCTGAATCCAAAGGCAGGAGAGGAAAGATGTCTCAGCTTAAAAAAAAGTCAAGCAGAGAGAGAGAATTCTCTTTTATTCAGCCTTTTATTCTATCCAGGCCTACAATGAGAAAGATGAGGTCCACCCACATTAGGGGGGGCAATCTGCTTTACTCAGTCTACCAATTCAAATGTTAACCTTGTCAGATATACTGAGAAATAACGTTTAAACAAATAGCTGGTTGCCCCATGCTGACACAGGTGTGAACATTTTTTTTTTTAAGTTTTATTTATTTATTTTGAGAGAGAGTGAGAGCAGGGAAGGGGCAGAGAGAGAGGGAGAGAGAGAATCCTGAGCAGGCTCAGCTTGGATCACGAACTGTGAGATCCTTGACCTGAGCCAAAATCAAGAGTCAGATGCTTAACCGGTTGAGCCACCCAGGCGTCCCCAGATGTGAACATTTTAATGGCATCTTGCTTTTTAGGACTGAGCATACCCATAAACTCACGAGCTTTGAGTGTGATCATTTGTAATTTTTGCTAAAGGTGAATGATGGTATTTCAATGCTATTTTAATCTACATTTCTTATATAGTATCTCCCCCACCTCATTTTATTTTTAAAGTAAGGAAACTGAGTCCAAAAGATTAGCTGGATAAATGATCTAGTTAATGACACAGCCAGGACTAGAACCCATGATCCCTGCTCCATCCAGCATTCTTTCCAGTTTTCCCAGGACCATATCATCTGTTTGGTTTGACTGTAAGCAAGTCCTGGTTCTCCTGTCCTTTTTTGTGTGTAGCAAACTGTCTACAGTGATCCCTGCCCTCAATGATTTCCTGCCTCCTAGTGTTCATGCCTTTGTGTAGTGCTTCCCAGTGAATGCAGGCAGGACCTGTGACTTGCTTCTAACCAAGAGAATATGGCAAATATGATGAGGGTTAATCCTGTGATTACAGTACATTCTATAAAACTTTTTGTTAGTAGACTGGAACAAAAGATTCTCCTTGCTGGCCTGATGAAGTAACTGGCTATATTGAAGGAACCTGCATGGTGAGGAACTACTCGTGGCTTATAGGACCTACAGGTGGCTTCCAACCAGTGACTACAAAAAGCCAGGGTATTCAAACACGGAGCTCTAAGGAAACAAATTTTAGCTTGGGAGGAGATTCTTCCAAATGTAATTGACCCTCCAGATGGAAATGCAGCTGGCCAACACCTTGGTGGCACGCATGTGAGACCTTGAGTTAAGGATGCAGTGAGGCCACGCCCAGACTCCTGGCCCACGAAAACCATTATATAATACGTGTGTGTTGTTTTAAGCCATTAAGTTTATGGTCATTTGCTGCACACCATAGAAAATTAACATAATTTGCTTCTTGGAAAACTTTGTATTTTCTTATTCCACTACTCTAGAAAAGTCTGCATTTCCATTAGTGAGTCCAGTCCAGAGAAAAGTTAACATAGTTTAGTGAATACATACGACCCATTTATTTATCTTGTGTGAATTAGTAACTAAGAGATCCAGCATACTAGTGAATTCATGTTTATATCTGTCTGACACGTTTGTGCAAACAGTTGGAATCAACAAATCAAGGGTTTGCTATCTTCGTGTCATTTCATGACATCCCCCACTTCAAATATTCTGAGGCTTCAAGAGAATATCTCAGAAAAGAAGCAAAGACTAACTCAGCGACAATGAAATAGAGCTTTGGGGATTTGCTCGTATATAGGGATATATGCCAGAGAATGGCCCATGGAGATGATCACTCTCCAAACAAAGGGGCTTATGAAGGCAAAAGCCAAAAAGTTTCACAAGTGATGGGTCAGTTTAGACAAGTCCTTGGCTTGTTGATCCAAAATGGGTTGATTGCTAAACCCGAAAGTCCTTTCTTGAGTATAGATAGCAGTCACAGAGTCCTATCAGGCTATTCTCATTCTAACCAGTTTTCTGGGAAGCAGTTGCCCTGGCTCCTTCTTCAGGGGTGCTCACTATTTGCTGCCTTACACCCTTCTGGTGCACTGTCCCTCAGTGGGCAAGTCTTATGTGCACTCTCAAGGCTCAGAAAAAAATTTCCTTTCTTTTTTTTTAAACCACTTTATTGACGAATGATTGACATACAAAAAGCTGTACATATTTAATGTGCACAACTTAGTGAGTTTAAGATACGACTGTTTTTTGTTTTTTTTTAATTTACATCCAAGTTAGCATATAGTGCAACAACGATCTCAGGAGTAGATTCCTTAATGCCCCTTACCCATTTAGCCCATCCTCCCCTCCCCCAGCCCCTCCAGCAACCCTCTGTTTGTTCTCCATATTTAAGAGTCTCTTATGTTTTGTCCCCCTCCCTGTTTTTATATTTTTGTGTCCCTTCCCTTATGTTCATGTTTTGTCTCTTAAAGTCCTCATATGAGTGAAGTCATATGATTTTTGTCTTTCTCTGACTAATTTCACTTAGCATAATACCCTCCAGTTCCATCCACCTAGTTGCAAATGGCAAGATTTCATTCTTTTTGGTTGCTGAGTAATACTCCATTGTATATATATACCACATCTTCTTTATCCATTCATCCATCAATGGACATTTGGGCTCTTTCCATACTTTGGCTATTGTTGATAGTGCTGCTAAAAATTTCCTTTCTTGATTAGCATAGTGGATTAATAGGGAGTTGGTTTCAAGGGAGTTTCAATTTAAAAGGAATTTTTAAATTGTGCTAGGAAGAAATAGCAAAATCATGCCTCTTATCCAGTGATGTGGCCTTAACTGCTAATTAAAATAATTTAGGGAGCTTTTAAAACAAAGGATTCCTGTGGCCCTGCTCCAGATGGATTAAATCAAAATCTCTGGGTTAAGAGGCCATGCTATGGGTATGTTATAAATGTTCCCCCAGGTGATTCTACCTGCAGCCAGGCTTGAGTCCTGCTGAACTAACTGGTTTATCCTGCAATAGTGAAGGGTGATTACTTGGTAAGACTTTACCTGCTTTTTACATTAACTGTAGGTATGAGAGGCCAATTCAGAAATCTAACAATTTAGATCTAAGATGAGGAAATTGCAGATATCCCCACGTAGTGTTCACAGACTGATGGAGACAGACCAAACAGATAATTCACTTGGAGGTTTAATGGGCATTCAACACTTAACATTTACAAAACAAGCTGTTTATATTACCCCCAAAATCTGTTCCTCTTATATGATCTTTGTGATCTGATTACGTGTCAGTTTCATCCTACCAATTTCCTTACGCAAAAAGCAACAAAAACAAAAACTTGATTTCTTTTTCTTATTTCCCACATCCAGTCCATCAGCAAATCTTGTTGACTCCGCCTTCAAAACACATCCAGAATTGAACCTTCTCTTACTCCTCCATGGCTATCTCCCTAGTCTAAGCGATATTATTTCTTGCCAGTCTCCTCACCTTCTCCGTTACCTATATTGCAGTGATTATCAAAGTTGTTGATCACAGGGTCCTTTTACACTGTTAAAAATTATTGAAGATCCCAAAGAGCTTTTCCTTATGTGGGTTACATCTGTTGACATTTACTGTGTTAAAAACTGAAACTGAAAAATAAGATACTTATTAAAAATAACAATATATCTATTAAATGTTAAGTAACATATTTTTAAACTTTTTATTTTGAACTAATTATAAACTATAAGAAGTTAAATAATGCAGAGAGATCCTATGTTCCTATCATCCAGCTTTCTAATCTTACTTAACTATACTGAGTTATCAAAACCAATAAATTGATAAGAAATAACATTTTAAAGAAGATTAACTATCACAAAACAAAAAAATAGTGAGAAGAGTGGCATTGTTTTACATATTTGAGAATCTTTTCAATGTATGCTTAATAGAAGACAGTTGGATTATCATACCTGCTTCTGCAATCTGCTGTGATGTGTTTTGTTGGTTGAAGTATACAAGAAAAATCTAGCCTCCTATAGATATGTAACTGAAAAAGGATGGAGTATTTTAATAGCCCTTTCAGATAATTGTGTGTAATCAAACAATCTTCTTTGATACTGCACCAAAATTTGACAAATGATAGTTCTTTAAAAAGAATTTTTTTGATGTTTATTTATTTTTGAGAGTGAGAACATGAGGAGGAGGGGAGCAGAAAGAGAGGGAGACACAGAATCCAAAACAGGCTCCAGGCTCTGAGCTGTCAGCACAGAGTCCAATGCGAGACTTGAACTCACAAACCACGAGATCACGAGCTGAACTGAAGCCAGACTCTTAACTGACTGGGCCACTCAGACACCTTGACAAATGGTAGTTCTTAAACGTTAGCAGAAATGAGTCATTTAAACCAAATCCAAAAACGTTTTGTGCTGTCAATACCATAGCCAAAGACCACTAGGGACACACCCATAACTCAACAAAGTTAGGTTTGCTGGATATTCCAGCCCAGCCAATGGCAGCCCCAGCTGATAACAGATGGAGCAGAAGAATCACCCTGCTGAGCACTGTTAACCCCCAGAATTGTGAAATACAATAAATAGTTATTGTGGTTTAAAACCACTAACTTTTGGGATAATTGCAATAAATAACCCAACAAATTACCCAACACATTGACTATCCAAAGAATTAAAATTTCATCATGTTAATCAAAATATGGAAGGATAATTTTAGAAAATGCTCACACTTCCCCCAAACATTGTTTTCTAAGAATATACTAATAGGAAAGTCTTTTTCTATTTTGAGATTTTCGATGTGTCTTCAGTTCATAAATAAGTCTTTTGGGGGTTTGTTGTTTTTTAAATACTACTGTTGCTGGACATAGAACACACATGCATTTAATGTTCCATAAATCTTTAACAATCATTGCTTTAAATTTGAGTGTTTATTCCCACAGGACTCAAAACCTTCTTTTATCTGTATTTTAATGATCAAAATAAAGGCTAAAGTCCTCAATCTCTGGGTTATTGTTTTGGACTGTTTCCCAGTTATAGACTCAGAGACTCTTGTGAATTATAAGGGACTTCAGATGCTGAGTACAACCTCAAAAACACTTCATGGCCGGTGTCTGCTGGAATGTTCCGGGGAGGTAGTCCTCACTCCTAGAGGCTGTCTGCTTCCGTTTTTGGAGAGATGTATGTGCTAGGAAGTTTTCCCTTGCGTCAAACAGCCTAGTCTGAGAATCTGGAGTCAGAAGATTTGGATTTCAGCTCTTGGCTGTGGGCCTGGGAGGTCATCTGAGCTCCTCATGATCCTGCTCTTTAGGAGACAGGGAGTAGCCCTAAATACCTACAGAGTGTGCTGAGATTTTGGTGGTGAATTAGCACAAAAACAGGAGCAGAATTATCTTCACATAACTATCATCTTAGTCTTAAAATAAAGGATACAGAGCTGAATCTTTTTATTACTTACTGATTATAAACCATTTTATTTTTTTCCCCAAGGCAGATAATCTTAGGCATGCATTTTTTTTTGCAAACAGATTAGATTATTGTATTTTATTTTTAAAAAAATGTTTAAACAGTTCAAATGTACTCATTTGGATTTTGTTTCCTTTTTACTAAATTTGTTTCTCTGGGGGCGCCTGGGTGGCGCAGTCGGTTAAGCGTCCGACTTCAGCCAGGTCACGATCTCGCGGTCTGTGAGTTCGAGCCCCGCGTCAGGCTCTGGGCTGATGGCTCGGAGCCTGGAGCCTGTTTCCGATTCTGTGTCTCCCTCTCTCTCTGCCCCTCCCCCGTTCATGCTCTGTCTCTCTCTGTCCCAAAAATAAATAAAAAACGTTGAAAAAAAAATTAAAAAAAAAAATTGTTTCTCTGGTATCTTATATTCATGGCAAATGATTTTGGTTTTTCAATTACAGTAGAGTACTGAGGTAATGATTTATTTTATTTATTTTATTTTTTTTTTAATGTTTACTTACTTTTGAGAGAGAGACAGAGCATGAGCAGGGGAGGGGCAGAGAGAGAGAGGGAGACACAGGGTCTGAAGCAGGCTCCAGGCTCTGAGCTGTCAGCACAGAACCCGACGTGGGGCTCAAACTCACAAACCGTGAGATCATGACCTGAGTCGAAGTCGGATGCTTAACTGACTGAGCCACCCAGGTGCCCTGATAATGATTTCTTTTAAAAAAATTAAAGTGTCCAGAGTTTGAGAAACATCAGCCTTGAGAAACATCAGTCCAAACTCTATGATCTAGCCTGTGCCCACCTCTGAAGTCTCAAATCTGGGTTCCTTACAGAAGAGTCTGAATCAAGCACTCACAGCAGTGATTGGCTTACATGCCAGCCTTCATTGGCTCCTCAATAATACAAAGCAGATTTCATGTCCTAGTCACCATTGTGTCTCTGGCAAACGGCCAGGCACACACTAGGCACTCCATAAATACCATTTGAGTTAGTGAATATTAATAAGGGCCAAAACTATCCTTGTTTTGAAGTTGGAATCCACATCAGGTTACAAATTCAACATGAAATGTCCCTAGGAAGATCAGAGAAACCTGGGTCACACTGAACCCAACCTAGTCATGGCAACAAAAAGTCTTTTTTTTTTAAGCGAAAAGAGTTAAGAAACAAGCTACACATAGAATTTTACTTAAATGATATCATGGTGGTGTTGTGAGCACGTAGGAAAACAGGCACCTTCAGACACTGTTGGTAAAGGTATAAGTTGGTGAAAAAACGCTCATTCTCTTTGACCTAATAATTCCACTTCTAGATGACTATCTTCAGAAACACCCTTAAGAGTAGAAGAAATGTTGGTGGCAACATTGCTTATAATAGAAAAAAAAGGGGCGCCTGGGTGGCTCAGTCACTTCCGTCAGACTCTTGATTTCGGCTTAGGTCACGATCTCATGATATGTGGGATCAAACCCACGTCAGGCTCTGCCCTGACAGTGCAGAACGTGCTTAGGATTCTCTCCCTCTCTCTGCCCTCTCTCACCATTCACACTCTCTCTCTCAAAAATAAATAAATGAACATAAAAAAAAAAAGAATAAAAAAAAACCCCAAACCTTAAATCTACCCCAAAGTCTATTAATGACGGATGGGATAAATAAATTATGCACCTCCTCACCCAGTTCTACTAAATACCATGCAACCATTAAAGAGAATACCATTTACCATTAGCTGTGGCACTCCTGGGGTGTGTGTTCATGTGGGACTTTCACTTTCTATTCACATAGTGCACCAGGAAAGTTGTGAGTAAAATTTTGGAAACAAATCTTATCCCAAGGCTATTATTACAGTATCCTTTGAGGTTTTCTTATCCTCATAAGATACTTTTGGAACGGGAAGAAATACAATAAAAATACGTATTTAAAAACTAACCTACAGTTTAATGTCCCTTCAAAAAAGAGCCCCTATACCTCAATAAATTATACTTTTAAAGCCACTAGATGTCACTCTGAGCAAGCGCTCTGAGTCGCTGCTAGAAAATGTTGATCCTTCATCACCAACCAGCTAGAAATAGCACTGTAATCTGGTCTCAGGAAGACGCTGACTTCCAGGAAGGGAAGCCTCCCATAGAACCCCTGGCGCCAAGTAGAAGGGAAAGACAGGAATGCAGATAGGTGAAGTCAGGACATGGGGTGGGGGGAGACTGGGCTAAACCTGGACCCACACCACCGTGGCCGCCATCCTGCAGATAATTTGGAGCCATGAATTTATGTGTGTTGGCTGCCCAGCCTTGACAGTTGGTTTTACTTTCAGGCAAAACCCTTCCAGAATCTAGAAAGGAGTTTTGAGAAAACAAAAAATCCAACCTGAATTTGATCAAACTTCTGGTACCTACTAAATTACAGAAGCTCCAAGCCCTAGGGGCACTTGGGTGGCTCAGTTGGTGGAGCCCTGGACTCTTGATTTCAGCTCAGATTATGATCCATGGGTCATAGGATGAAGCCCCACATTGGGCTCTGTGCTGACAGCTCAGAGCCTGGAACCTGCTTCAGATTCTGTGTCTCCCTCTCGCTCTGCCCCTCCCCCACTCACAATCTCTCTCTCTCTCTCTCTCTCTCAAAAATAAAAATAAACATTAAAAAAATTTTTTTTAATTACAGGAACTATATGGCCCAGAGGAATGTGTTAAATGACAGGAGTTTGTAGTCAAGCAAAATCCAGGATGGGGACCCTGTAGGACAAATGACATGGTTTCTTCAACAAATAAATCACAAGGAGACAAAACAAAAAGAGATGAAAGGGAAACCCTCAGATTAAAAGAGGATTAAGAGCCATATCAAGCAATTGCAATGAATAGAATTTATTTGGATCTCTAATCAAAGAAACTGTAAAAAAAATAAATAAAAAGAGACACTCTGAGATGTGTGAATACTGACCAGATATGTGATGATATTAAGGGATTACTATTAATTTTTTAGGATTGATGACGATTTTGAGATTATTTTGTTTTCAAATCCTTAGGGAAACATTCTGAAATATTTACGGGGATATGCCTCAAAATAGGAAGCAGTGGGTGAGAGTATGGATGAAATCACACCCGTCCTGAGTTGATCATTATTGAGGCTGGTTGATGATTACATGAGAGTTAATTACACTGTTCTCTTTACTTACTTTGTTTGAATTTTTCTCTAAGAAGCATTGTTTAAAATTAGACATCAGTGTTAAGGTAGAAGGAACAGATTACATACTTGCCAAAGCAAACAATCAGGCAGAATTTCTAGGGCACAATTGGAGCTAGAGAAGAACCATCATAGTCATTAAACATCTGAGTGGACAAGAGTTAAACATAATTTATTAGTTTTGTGGAATTGGGGGAAGGGGAGTCACCTCATCTCATTAAGCCTCACTTTCCTCATCTATAAAAGGGGCATTCTACAATATTTTCCAGGGAGTCATGAGACTTAAATAAGAGACACATATAAAAGAGTGTTTTGAAACCCATAAAATACTAAACCAAGTACTAATAGTCATTTATGTGATAACACTAGTTCCTTTATTCATGCACATGTTCTGTAAACATTTATGGGGTACCAGATGCTGTGTTAGGCACTACAGATACAAAGATGATAGCACAGGGACACCTGAGTGGCTCAGTCGGTTAAGAATCTGACTCTTGGTTTTGGCTCAGGTCATGATCCCAGGGTCGTGGGATCGAGCCCAGAGTTGGGCTCTGCACTGACAGCACAAAGCCTTCTTGGGATTCTCTCTCTCCTTCTCTCTCTTTCGGCCTCTCCCCCGCTCTCTCTCTCTCAAAATAAATAAACTTAAAAAAAAGATGATAGAACATTAGCTCTGCTTTGTCTAATTCAATATTTCTCAAGCCTAGATACACATTACCCCAGGCCATTGAGTCAGAATCTCTAGGTGTGGGTCCTGGTGTAGGGTTTTTTAATTTTTTTGAACTTCACAAGTGATTGATTCTACTGTGCATCCAGGGTTGAGAACCACTTGTCTAATTGATCTGTGATCAATTAGAACAGTGATGAACAATCATTAAGAAGACTGGGTCTTGGGGCACCTGGGTGGCTCAGTCAGTTGAGCGACCGACTTTGGCTCAGGTCATGATCTCACGGTTTGTGAGTTCAAGCCCCACATCAGGCTCTGTGCTGACAGCTCAGAACCTGGAGCCTGCTTCGGATTTTGTGTCTCCCTCTCTCTCTGCCCCTCCCTCACCCATGCTCTGTCTCTCTCTGTCTCAGAAATAAATAAACACTAAAAAAAAAAGAAGAAGAAGAAGAAGAAGACTGGGTCTTAGTTTATGTGGTTCTCAAACAACTTTTAATGACCAGAGGCATCCTCTGAGTGTTCACTTCCTGGAGGGACAGGCTTTGTCCAGCTATACAGCCATGGGGTCTATCTGGCCACATCTGACCTCCTTATTGCTGACAAAGAGTAAGACAATTTCAGATATTTCCCGTGGAATTTTCCATGGTCTTTGTCTTCCTTATAGGGAATTTATCTTTTCTGATTATAAAAGCTTTTGGGTTTTGTAAGCTTCTCAGTTTCAGATATGAGCAAGGGAGACTGATCAGAATTCCTGAGTCACATGTCAGGTCAGACCTTCCAGAGTTTACACCCCTGAGTCATGCTGAGCCCTGAAACTGTGGGGCTTAAGGTAGGAGAGCAGTGAGTCCGGCCACGCCATTCTACCCAGTACAGAATTCCCCGGCAGCAACTTCCTGTTTCGTCCAGAAGGTTCTGAGAAGAGACAAACAGAATCAGTTGAAATGCCTCAGAAAGGGAAGAAAATATTGGTTAAGAAAGTAAGCTTTCTGGAGAGACAAGATAAAATAATGTTGCAAAAGCAGAGTCCCAGATCCTCCAAATCTCTGTAGTAGATGTAGAATTGTGTGAAACCGTGGAAATAAAGATTTACTTGCGTGACATCTTATTTTATTTCTTTTCTCTACTTGTCCAGGCACCTTTTTTCTCAACACACATTCTTGAATGCAAGCACCCAGAAGGGATCTTTCTGTGCACAGAGGAAGCGCAGAGGGAAAAAAAATATACACTCTGGAATCACAGATGCTAAGTGATATCCCAACTCCAACCCTTACCTGCTGTGCAAACTTGAGTAAGATGCTTAAATGTTTTCCTATCTGTAAAGTGGGGTTTATGATACTACCTACTTCATAAGGTTGCTGGAAGATTAGAGATGCAATGTAAATGAGATAAAGGAGGCTTAGCATAGTGTCCACTGAATAGTAAACTATAATTAAGCGTATCACAGGATCTACTGCCAGAAGTCCCCTAGACCACTGCTTCTTATATTTCTATGTGCATATGAATCGCCTGGAGACCTTGTTTAAAAGCATATTCAGGTTATAAAGTTTCAGTTTGGGAAGCTGGAAAAGTTCTGGAATGGAGTGGTAAGGTTGCACAACCATGTGAATGTCTCTAATGCCACTGAACTGTGCGTTTAAACATGGGATGGCATGGCAAATTTTGTTACTGGCATTGACAGTATTTAAGAACTTAAAAAAAGAAACACACACACACACACACACACACACACATTCAGTGGCATTTCTAGCGAGCTCCTAGGCTGCTGATCTGGTTTGAAGTCCACACTTTGAGTAGCAAACATCCTCTAGGTAATAAACCACTGCCATCAGATTCATACTGCACTTTACAGTTTACATAAGGCATTTCTATATCACTTGCCTCTGTGATTCCCACAGTAACAGCACATGGTACCATAGACAGAACAAATGCAATTCTTCCTCATCTGCAGACAGCACCTTGATCTTGGTAGTAGTTCTATAGCAAATCAGGGCTTCTCTCTATACAGGCAGACAGGATCTGACCGGAGGGCCTCTTCACTTTTTCCTGCTTTGCCGCCTTTTTTAGGCCAAATCTCCCAAGCAAACGCTTCCCACATCAACGTAGGCCTTGTCTTCCCCATTTCTGTTTGTGCTTCAGACTGATGGGCCCTGCAGCCCAAATAGGGAACATCGGCTTCACCCACTGGGTGCCTGCCTTTCTCCCGGTCTGGTAGGAAGCATTTCAAACATTTTCTCTGTATTTACCATTTTACCGATAAGACACATGGGAAACAGCTTCGTCGTATCTGTCGATGTGGAACATGACAGCATTTGCTGGAATTCTTGTCTCTGTTTAGTCGTCGCTGCTGCCTATCTGCAAGTGAAGCCAGAGCTGGGATCTCCCGGCTACGCTGTGCGAGCTGAACCATCAGCGTCACCCCCAAAACATCAGGTCTCCAAGTGTGTCCGACTTAAGCTAGCTGGAGATTCTTCTTCTCGGGAGAGCTACAAATACGGCCCTAATGAGTGCATGAGCTAACAGCTGTTTCCTGTGCCAGAAGTTCATGCAAATTGAAACTTTGGGCCGCCATTATTGTACATCTTTCCTTGGAGGAACCTGCAGTAATGTAACCATTTCCTGAGCCGCTGGGAACAAGTGCATGATCACTGAGCAATCCTCAACTCCATTTAAAAGAGGAAGCTGCCCGTCAGCTTTCTCAATCCTAGAAGGAACCATGTTGCTGAGCCCAAGGGGCCTGCTGCTGGCTCCTCCAATAATAAGATGCCTTATTACAACCACCAGCAGCAGGAATTCTCAGGGGTGTTCAAATCTCAAAAGAAAGGAGGCAGGACAAGCACCCCAGGGTTCAAGTCCCTTAGAAAACAGAGGTTCTGGGGTGCCTGGGTGGCTCAGTCGGTTAAGCGTCCAACTTCAGCTGGGGTCACGATCTCGCGGTCCGTGAGTTCAAGCCCCGCATTTGGCTCTGGGCTGACGGCTCAGAGCCTGGAGCCTGCTTCCGATTCTGTGTCTCCCTCTCTCTCTGCCCCTCCCCCGTTCATGCTCTCTCTCTGTCTCAAAAATAAATAAAACGTTAAAAAAAAAATTAAAAAAAAAAAAAGAAAAAAAAAGAAAACAGAGGTTCTCCACATTAAAATCATCTGTGAAGGGAAGAGTGCAAAAGAAAAATCAACATATTGATGCCTGGGCCCCATCCCAGATCACCTGAATCAGAATGTGTGGGGGTAGAACCTGGGCATCAATAATTATTTTAAAAAGTAAGTCTAGGGGTGCCTGGGTGGCTCAGTCCATTGAGCATCTGACTTTGGCTCAGGTCATGATCTCACGGTTCATCGGTTCGAGCCCCACGTCAGACTTTGTGCTGACAGCTCAGAGCCTGGAGCCTTCTGTGGATTCTGAGTCTTCCTCTCTCTCTGCCCCTCCTCTGTTCGCACTCTTTCTCTCTCATAAATAAATAAACATTTTTTTTAATTATTAAAAAAGAAAGTAAGTCTAATGTGTGGTCACGTTGACAACCTCTACCTTAGAGGGTTTCTGTTTTATTTTTACTTTAATCAGAGCAAAGATTGTAGTTGAAGACAAAGAGGCTGGAACTATAATCATCAAAACATAAGACTCCAAGATTTTTTAATGATAAAACATGAGCACTTGTGTCTGAGCTAAGCAGCAGGTTTAACCACTAATTACGTTGTAAGTGTGTTTACCCCCATAGTGAGGATGATTTGCTCTGAGGTAAGAGCACAGAATCAAGGGCCAACTGCCACCTTGGGAACCCCTGGATTGCTGACCTGTTCCTGAGGGGAAGGACCTGGAGGGAAGGAGGGTTTGGTAGGCCTTGCTCACAGGAAATGCTTACCAAATACTGGCGGCACACATCGAATTTTGAAATAAAAAGGGTTTTTTGTTCTTTTAATGTTTACTTTTATTTTTGAGAGAGAGAGCACACACGTGAACGAACAAGGGAAGAGCAGAGAGAGAGAAGTTTGGAAGCGGGCTCTCCACTGACAGCAGAGAGCCCCATGCGGGACTTGAACCCACAAACCACGAGATCATGGCCTGAGCTGAAGTTGGACGCTTAACCGACTGGGCCACCCAGACACTGGTGAAATAAAAAGGGTCTTAACTGGAAAAGAGAACTTCAAAACTTAATCTCTTCACCCTAGACGAGAGGTAAGTTTGTAATTAACCATAGCATGAAGTAGAAAGCAAATATGACAGAACTCCGTGAAGCAATAACGCATTTGCCAAATTCACTTAAAATGAGAATACACAGAACTTGATTTCTGGATTTCCGGGTCCCTTTGCCACGCTCAAACTCTCCTCCATCAGGAAGACTGTTTGGACATGCTTTAGAAAAATGAGATCTCAAAAGATAAGAGGTCAAAGCACACCAGTTGCATTCCCTAAATCCATTCTCCTAAGTGGATTTAAAGACATATTTAAAGCTTAGAGGCAAGACCCTCCAAACCTGGACAAGTATCAGTCTTGTAAGAAATGCTGAATCAGAATCACCGAGGATGGGATGTAGATGGTGTGTTCATTTCCTATTGCGGCCCTAACAAACTACCACACTCAGTGGCTTAACACAACACGAATTTATTACCTTCCCGTTCTGTAGGTCAGAAATCCAACCTAAGTATCACTGGGGCTAAAATCAAGGTCTCCGCTGAGCTGCCTTCCTTTCTAGAGGCTAGGGGAGAATTGGTTTCCATGCCTTTTGCTGTTCACATTCCTTGGCTCACAGCCCCTTCCTCAGCTGCAGAGGCAGCAATGGCAGGAGGAGCCCTCCTGACACCACTTCACTCTGACCTCCTCTTCTGCCTCCCTCCTCCACTGTATGATGACATTTAGCCCATCTGGATACTGCAGGATAACCTCAACATCTCAAGTCCTCAACTAAATCACAGCTGCAAACTCCCTTTTGCCACATAAGGAAACATATTCCCATGTTCAAGGGATTAGGGTCTGGAGATCTTTGGGGAGAACCATAATTCTGCCCCCCCTCGACAGCTAGTGAAAGCTTCCCAGATAAATCTGAGGCAGCTTGTTCTTGGACTATCACTTGGGAACAACTGTTGGATGTCAAAGACTCTCTCCATATCCCACATCTCGGTCTCAGCCTCAATGTCCTACTGAAATCCTCATGGTTTTCCCCTATGTGCATTGTCATCCCTACCTCCACCTTCCACCTCAGTGGAGACCAAGACCTCCAGGTGATTTGAGTTTATTCTCTCAGAAATGTGCATTGTCTCTATGTTTCACTTTCCCAATTTTACCCGGAGAATAATTTAGTTATGAGCCCTTCCTAATCAATAAATATCTCTTTAGATATAATCCATCTGGGGATTAGTTAATACAATAGTATATTTATTCGCTATAGTCTCTGTCAGAAAACATATCAGTAGTCTGGATGTTTAAGAATTTAAATAAGCTGGGCGCCTGGGTGACTCGGTGAAGCATCCAACTCTTGATTTTGGCTCAGGTCATGATCTCATGGTTTGTGGGTTCGAGCCCTGTGTTGGGCCACTGACAGTGCAGAAACTGCTTGGGATTCTCTCTCTCCCTCTCTCTCTCTGCCCCTCCCCTGCTCACGCTCTAAACCTGTAACTAACTAACAAAATAAGTAAATAAACAAATAAATAAACATTTTTTAAAAAAGAACTTAAATAAATTGAGTTACCAAATTTTTAAAATAGCCTTTTTGCCCGGGGTCTTTTGGTTGAAAGGGACTATCTCATTAACTCAAGTAAGCTGTTGGGGGTGGGGATTTCTTATAAAGATAAATAATAAATAATAAATATATAATATATAATATATAATAATAATAATATAATATAAATGTAAATGTAATAATATTTATACATTATATGTTATATTATATATTACATTATATATCAATATATTATTTATATTAAAATAATAATATAATATAAATAATAATAATAAATAAATAATAAAGCAATGAGAGATCTGGAATTGAAGAGCAGAAAATGTAGTAATTTGGCATCATTCACCTTGGAAGTGGAGAGAAGGAGTCTATTTCATGATCCAAAGTCATCCTTGGAATATCAGCATCAGAATGATCTTTACTCTAAAGTGGTCTCCTGAATATTACTCAGCAAATTCTCTTCACCTTGGGATAAACATTTCTCATAAGGCTCATTTTGTGGTGATAAACTCTTTTAGCTTTTGCTTCTCTGAAAACCTCTTTATCTCTCCTTCAGTTCTGAATCACTTTGCCAGGTAGAGTATTCTTGGTTGGAAGTGTTTTTCTTTCAGCCTTTTGACTATATTGTGCCATTCCTTCTTCTTGCCAAATAATACTCCAATTTGGGGCTATACCACAAATTGTTTACCTATTCATCAGTTGATGGGCATTTGGGTTGTTTCCGCTTTTTTGGTTATTATGAATAATGCCGCTGTGAACCTTTGCTTACCAGTTTTTATATAGATGTGTAATTTTTAATTCTCTTGAATATACATAGGAGTGAAATTGCTGAATTTGAGCTCTTTTCTATGCAGTCCAAATTTTCAGAGGGGCCTACATTGTTTTTATGAGATGAAATGAATTTTGTTCAGAAACTAAGTACACCTTTATCTTTTTATTTTGAAGAAAACATAGATTAGCAATGCAGAACAGCTTCTTTTTTTTTAATAACATTTTTTACAAAACAGCTTCTTGCCTTAGTCATGTCTCCTAAGCTCAGGAAAACTTACCTGTGTGCCAGCCTTAGCCAGTAAGCATCCAGTGGTTTATAATACCAGTCTAGATCCACTCAGAAAACACAGACAGAAAACACATCAACGACCCAGGGGTTACCCAGGTCAAAAGCCTCTGTCTCCCCAGTGAATGAGATGGTGGAACAAGACTTCCTCTGCAAACACATGATGCATACGGATTTCAGTGGATTTATTTTAAATCTTTTAAGGAGATATCGTCAAGGTGTATCTCCTAACCAAACTACTAATACATGATGGTACTTTACTAGTCGTTGCGATTATTCATCCTCATTGCTCATTAACAAAACCCTAGATTCTCCTGAAAGAATTCTTCATGTGTCATGAATAACCACAAGGATATATTATGATCGGAAACTAGGGTCTTAGCCCCATAAAGAATGAGGTATTGGTTTCCAAGGGAAATACCTGTCCTATCCCTATGTAAATAAGGATCATCAGAACTCACTTTCTTAATGTGCTCACGTCATTAATTACACGTCATTAATATCTACATATATAAATATCTTCTGATTACCCAGATCATGTGAAAGCAAGGCTTCAATGTCATCTTAGTGATATTGGACATTTCAGTTTTTTCTGGTGTACAAGGTAATACCCTTTTAATTATAAACTATAATACCCTTTTAATTATAAACTATATTATATTCTAAAAGCTACGGATGACTGGAAAATTTGAGAATTAAGAATTCAGTTTAATGTATTGACAATAACATTTTAATTCCCTTTTATAGTCATGGTGTATGTTTTTATTTGATTCTGTAAATATTGTCTTATATAATCACGTGGTATATTTACTTGAAATATGTTACTCTGATGTTTGTTCTGGGTTATATTAGGATTTTAAAATAGTGACTGAAAACACATTGCAGAAAAAGAACAGTGACACAAATTCTGCATAAGTGAACTTTTTAAAGTCATTTTGCAAATCTGCATTTGCAGTATTTTTTGCAATGTATATAAGGAAAAATGGGAACAGTTTTAAGAGGGGAGAATGGGGCGCCTGGGTGGCTCAGTCGGTTAAGCGTCTGACTTCAGCTCAGGTCACGATCTCACGGTCCGTGAGTTCGAGCCCCACATCTGGCGTTGGGCTGATGGCTCAGAACCTGGAGCCTGCTTCCGATTTTGTGTCTCCCTCTCTCTCTGCCCCTCCCCCGTTCATGCTCTGTCTCTCTCTGTCTCAAAAATAAATAAACGTTAAAAAAAAATTAAAAAAAAAAAAAGAGGGGAGCATGAAGGATGCAAGTCTTCCTAGTAGGCAATAATATTTACATAAACTTAGTCCTCATATCATCCTCTTGAAGGCTCTGTTCCCATTTCAAATACTGTTTAATGTTGAAGATGGAATTTTTAGTCAACTGTTGGCAGTTTTGTTCAAGGTATATTCTCTTATGATATTTTGCTGATCTAAGATTATTGGTAGGTGTGGTTATTTTCTGTCTTGATTTGTTTTCAAATTACATTTATAGCCTTCTTTGTAAAAAGAATTTCAAATGACAGAATTTTTATAATAAGCATTTACCAAGAATGACATTTCTTTTTTTTTTAACTTTTTTAAATGTTTATTTATTTTTGAGAGAGAGAGCGACAGAGCATGAGTGGGGGAGGGGCAGAGAGAGAGGGAGACACAGAATCTGAAGCAGGCTCCAGGTTCTGAGCTGTCAGCACAGAGCCCGACACAGGGCTCGAACTCATAAACTGTGAGATCATGACCTGAGCCAAAGTTGGACGCTCAACCAACTGAGCCACCCAGGCACCCCGTCGCTTAATATATTCTTGATGAAAATTATAGTGTTCTGCTTATGGAGAGATATAGCAATTATATTTCTCTTCTGAATCCCTGATCTCTCTTCTCTTCCCTCAGAACAATAAAAAGAAGGTATTTTGTATTGCTTTTGAAAGTCCTATTATTGGTTTTTTGGTTTTTTTTTTTTTTTCATTTGAGAGAGAGAGAGAGAGAGCATGAGTGGCTGGGGGGAGGGGAAGGGAGAGGAGCAGAGGGAGAGAATCTTAAGCAGGCTCCAAGCTCAGCATGGAGTCTGACACGAAG
The DNA here is from genome assembly GCF_018350215.1 of Panthera leo. Taxonomy (NCBI): domain Eukaryota; kingdom Metazoa; phylum Chordata; class Mammalia; order Carnivora; family Felidae; genus Panthera; species Panthera leo. The sequence continues at coordinate 143,644,905 of NC_056682.1, forward strand.
CTTGATCCCACAACCCTGGAATCATCACCTGAGCCGAAATCAAGAGCTGGACGCTCCACTGACTGAGCCATCCAGGTGCCCCAAAAGGTGTATTATTAACACTTTGGAATTTTTCTTGTTTTCATAAAAAATGAAAATGATTGAAATAAAAGTTGCCATGATACAGGAGAAAACAGAACTTACTATGGGAATTTACTAACATATCAAGTGAACAATCTACATCGTGATATATGGGTGTAAACAGGACAAATACCCACTTCAAAATGGGTATCACACTAACGATATGTACTTATCAAAGTCATTGTAAGAAGGAAATGTCATTGTAAGAATGAGCCTGCGTGGCTGAATTGGTTACGCAATCCACTCAGGTCATGATCTCACTGTTAGAGTTCAAGCCCCCATGGGGCTCTGTGCTGACAGTGAGAAGCCTGCTTGGGATCTCTCTCTTCCTCTCTCTCTGCCCCTCCCCCGTGCTCTCTCTCTCTCTCTCTCAAAATAAATAAATAAACTTAAAAAAAAAAACCTGGAATAACCACTAAAATTAAAAAAAAAAACCTGTTTTTATAAGCAGTTATTAGAATAAACCAATGTTATTTTAAACTTAATGGGAAAATATTCCTACTAAGCATTAAATGTTATATACTGTACTTGCATGCATGCGTGAGTGTCTGTGGATATGTGTTTGTGTCTGATATAGATCCTGAATGGGGGCACACACCATTCTTAAGATGCTTAAATCATAATCTGTATTCCACTTGTTTAATATTCTCCAGAGTCTCTAATCTGTGTATCCTTTCCTGATCCAGTGTCATGCTAGCTGAGCAGGAAAGGGCTTCCTATTTTCTAGGTAAGAAATAATTCTCAGGGCGCTGGGTAGCTCAGTTGGTTTAGCATCCAGCTTCGGTTCAGTCATGATTTCACAGTCTGTGAGTTCGAGCCCCACATCGGGCTCCATGCTGACAGTGTGGAGCCTGCTTGGGATTCTCTCCTCTCTCTCTCTCTCTCTCTCTCTCTGCCCTTCCCCTGCACTTCTGTGCATGTTCTCTCTCAATATAAATAAATAAACTTAAAAAAAAAAGAAAATAAATAATTCTCTTGTTTTACTTGTAGATAGAACTGAAAGATGAAGGTGGTGTTCCTGATCGCTTTCTTTTTGGCCACAGCTCACTGTAGACCAGTAAGTAACTTTTTAATGTCTATTCTGCAAATCAGCCTTGGTTTAGGCATCCTGAACTTTTGGTTATACTCAATCCTAAAACAAAAACAAACAACGAAACAAAAACCTATCAGTGGAGTCAAAGCTACGACCACCATTTCAAGTTTTTTTGGAGCTGAAAGCAGGTCTTTTAACCTATTAAAAAAATTTTTTTTTCAATGTTTATTTATTTTTGAGAGAGAGAGCGCAAACAGGGGAGGAGCAGAGAGAGGGGGACACAGAATCCGAACCAGTCTGCAGGCTCTGAGCTGTCAGCACGGAGCCCGACTTGGGACTCAAACTCACGAACCTTGAGATCATGACCTGAGCCGAAGTCGGATGCTTAACTGACTGAGCCACCCTGGCGCCCCCAACCTATTTTAAGAGACCCTGTTAGAAAAGCAAGAGACTTCAGTCAAGCATAATGGGCAAGCTCTCCTGGCCCCAAAGGAGAGCAGTCATTCTCAATGGTGGCTGCACTTTGGAATGGCTTGGGAAACTTTAAAAAGTCCTGATATCTGGGTCCCACCCCCCAAAACCTGACTTAATTGGCCTGGGGCATGACCCAGGCATCAGGATTATTATAAACTCCCCAGGTGATTATTTCACGGGGCTGCCAAGTTTGGGAAGCAAGGCTCAACGGAGTGCACTGGGGGCAGTATCCAGCTGTGGTTGCTCTGGAGAAGCTCTTGATAAACTGAGACCACCCCGAGCCAGTTAAGCAGTTAAGCAAGACTACAGCTCATGTAGTTATTGTAAACAAAGACGTCAGCGGGCTGAGAGGATGATCTAAGATAATATTCCTGGTATTGAAAAGGATCAGTGACTGATGTTAACATATGCAAGATTAATTCACTCAGTCTAAAAACAAAATTTTCCTGAATATCCACAAGACAGGGCAACTATGCCATAAATGACAGAACGCAGTCCCTGCCTTTAGGGAACTCAGAGTCTAACCGTCCTGATTTGTTACTGTTGCTCTCGTAACTATTTCTTCAGTCTCCACACTCTGCCTCTCCATTTTCACAGGTACGAGAATTTCATTCTGGAATTCCCTATCATCATGTCTTAAACTGGAAGGTAATTGCTCTTTAAAAAACAAAACAGAACAAAACAAAACCACATGAATTAGGAATGTTTGATGTCTCCACAAAGATATGAATAGGGAGAAAATATTTGATATTTTCAAGAAGTAACGTTTTCAGGAACTTAAAGTATGATTGTAAGATTTTTCTCCAAGGTAAAAACTAAAAACCTAAGGGAAAGCATAGGAAAGAGCCTGACTGTCATAGCTGGGAGTAGGCAGTCTGTAGGCAGTCCCTACCAGCTGAGAGAGTCATCTCCAGAGAAATAGACCCTCTCCAGGTCCGTGGAAGTTAGCAGCATGAGCCAAGAGCCATCTCTTGTCCAGGTGAACAACACCCTTCTCAATATACGACTTGTTTAAATTCTTTTGCAAATTAGGGGATAACATAAATCGTGAAACGTTTTCAAGTTTAGCACAATCCGGTTAAAATAGGATTAATTAGAAGCCAGAAACTGCCAGAATATCTTGTTTTGCAACTTAACATATCTTTACTTTTCAGAGGATCCATCGAGAATTATCCTATATAGACTATTACTGCTTCCTTCTGTCAACTAATTTAAATACATCATTATAATATTCAAAACTCCTCATAAAAAGTTACATGTATTAATTCCCTTTAGAGGACTTTATCTCAACTGACAAATTTCTACTTCTTTGGCCAAGCAAGTTCAGAGATAAACTTATACTTATTTTCAGTAATTGTCTTTAGCATAGGTTTGGGTCTATAGATTGTGGCCTCTTGGTATATTGCTTGCTTCCTAAAGATGCATGGAGTATCTTTGAAAGCTCAGGCGTTTGCTCAGAGAGAACTGCCAAAGCACACAGCTCTCTGCTCCCCACTTTGGCTTTCAACCTCCCTTTCCTTTGTAGTCTGACTAGAAAGGCAGAGATAAATCACGGTGTCTCTAGGGCCTCCGGTCGTATTTTCAGCAGAGTTAAAATCTGGAACATTTCTGTACCATTATTCATCTCAGCTAACTCCTAATTGACTTCTCTTCTGTGTGATTGTCCAGTTTACATTACAACAAGCTTCTTTATTATTCACAGACCTTTATTATTCACAGACCATCAAGCAATTTTGTGATTTCTTCTTAGGAGTGTCTCATTTTTTCCCAGAACTTTCAAAAATATATTTGAACTAAAACAAAATTGCCTAACAGTGAAATGCCATGTAACTTTGTTTTCTCTTGCAGTACCTTCAGAGCTTATATGAACTCTTGAATATCTGTGTAAGTTTTCATTCGTGACTTTTGTGTCATTATCGAGACTTGAAAGGAGACTGAAGGTGAAGGTTCAGGAAAATAAGGGGAAAAACTAGGAAATGTGAATGTATTTGAGAGTTTTGTCATCACACTACTGGCTAATTTCCCACTTATATCTTATTTTTAATAAAACTTTAAATCATTTGGAAACTGAGAATGTTACAGAAATACTAACAGAATTGCTAATTAATGAAAGAACTAAAACTTGTGAATCCGTTTGAAATGTGTTATAATTTCTTGAAAATGTTGAAGATAATAAGCTAACAGTTCTCTCAACCTGCCATTGCATGTTTCCTCCTAAAAATATTTGAGAAAGAAATTGTTTTAAGAAAGAAAACATTCATTTAAAATCCACATAGCTTTGATTTTTAAAATATCTCTAAAACTCTGTTTTTCATTTCTGGTTTTCAGAAGTCTTACTGTGATGTGTAGTTGTTTGTGTTTACCTTCCTTGGTGCTTATTGAATCTTTCAACGTTTTTTCAAAATTATTAGCCATTATCTGATCAAAGTTTCCATCTGTACTATTCTCTTTGTACTCAAACTCCAGATACACATCCAACCTTTCCTTGGCTCTCATACGTCTCTTATGCTATTTTCTATATTTTCCATCCCTTTCTTTTGCTCAGTATGAATATTTTCTTCTAATCTATCTTCTGTTTGCTAATTCTGTTCTTCAATTGTATTTAAATGGATATTAAAATATTAATTGAATTCTTTTTAAAAATTTTATTTTTATTATTATTATTATTATTTTTTAGAGAGAGTGCAAGTGAGGGAGAGGAGCAGAGGGAAAGAAAGAGACAATCTTAAGCAGGCTCCATGTTCAGCATGAAGCCCGATGCAGGGCTCGATACCACAACCCTGGCATCATGGCCTGAGCTGAAATCAAGAGTGGAATGCTCAATCAAGTGAGCCATCCAGGAGCCCCTCAATTTAATTCTTAATTTCAGCTATTATATATTTTTCAGTTCTAAAATGTCCATTTGATGCCAACGTCAAAATCTTAACTTTTAATTCCTTGAGTACTTTAATCATAGTTATTTTTTTTTTAATATTTATTTATTTACCAGAAAGAGATTGCAAATGGGGGGAGGGGCAGAGACAGAGGGAGGGAGAGAATCCTAAGCAAGCTCTGTGCTACCAGCACAGAGCCCAACCTGGGACTCAAACCCACGAACCATGAGATCATGATCTGAGCCAAAATCAAGGGTTGGAAGCTTAATGCACTGAGCCACCCAGGCTCAGTGTCCAGTAACTTCACTTTTTTTGGATCTTCTGAGGGGGTGTTTCTATTATCTACTTTTTTGTTTTCCTTGTCAGTTGAGTCTTGTTGCCCCACAACACTGACTTTGGATCCTTTTTTTTTTTTTTTTTTTAAGCCTGGTTATTTTTGATTCAGCAGTAAACATTGTTTGTAAAAGTTGTAGAGACAACTTGAGGTTCTGGATGAAGTTGTCTTTCTCCAGAGAGGATTTACTTTTGTTTCTCTTGGGCATGTAGCTATGGGCATGACCCTCACAGACCAGCTCATTCCAATGGGAGACTAAGATAACTAGATCAAGTCCCCCTGGTTCACTTTTACCCCCAGGGTGAGGTCCCTGGGGTTCCAACCACAAACTTGGTTGCTTACTAAGTTGCCTTTTCTCTGGCAGCTCCTGAACTTTAACTTTTATCACCCATCCCTGTCAAAAGTTCTGCTCAGCTTCTCAGCCTTTTATCACTACTTTTGGCATTGTTGATTGCCTTGAGAAGAGTAGAGAAAATGCCTTCTTGAGATTCTTGCCAATCTTGAGTCCATGAAACTTCCCTTCCTTAGAAATCGGCAAGCTTCAGAAATGCTTAGTACAATTTCTAGTTATTCTCCTTGGGGGGATTAGCTGGAACAACCCGGTTGGAAAGAGAATACTTGATTTTCTTTTTAACAATCAAATAAAGGGGCACCTGGGTGGCTCAGTCATTTGAGCGTCCAACTTCAACTCAGGTCATGATCTCACAGTTTGTGAGTTCGAGCCCCGCATCAGGCTCTCTGCTGTCAGTGCAAAGCCCACTGCGGATCCTCTGTCCCCTCTCTCTGCCCCTTTCCTGCTTGCATTCTCTCAAAAATAAATTTTTTTTTAAAAAAAGGTTAAATAAAAACATTTTAAATTCCACTGATTTAAAAACATTTTAGGGGCGCCTGGGTGGCTTGGTTGGTTAACCGTCCAATTTCGGCTCAGGTCATGATCTCGTGGTCCGTGAGTTCGAGCCCCGTGTCGGGCTCTGTGCTGACAGCTCAGAGCCTGGAGCTTGTTTCAGATTCTGTGTCTCCCTCTCTCTCTGTCCCTCCCCTGTTCATGCTCTATCTCTCTCTGTCTCAAAAACAAATAAACGTTAAAAAAAAAAATTGAAAAATAAAAACATTTTAAATTCCGCACACACGGAGAAGTAAAGGAAGTTGGTAATAAGTTAATGGAACTGAAAAAACCCGTTGGTGTTAGTTGAAAATTCTTCCCTCCTTACCCATATAAATTTTAAGATATTTTTTGTTACATAGGTAACAGCTATGTTATGTTAATATATTGAGTTCTTATAAATACATTTTTGTCTTGATTTTTGCTTTATCAGAGGAAGCCACCAATGAGCAGACAAACTACTCCAGTCCCCATGATACCATTTCCACCAATCACTCCTTTGAATCCCAACCCTTATACCCCTGATAGACGGGGAGATTCATGATCATGAACTTCTGCAGGAATTCCAGGGGCAAACACAGCTTCTTCTTCCCCCAGTCCTTTGATACCACAGCTGAAGAACAAAGAGCACTATCTCGCTGTTCCTTGTACCACAGTGTACTCTTTTTAATATCCTGGATAAAATGGCAATGCTTCATTAAAGATGTTTATATCACTCTGTAGTTCTCAAGTGGAACGTTATCTTCTATCATTATTGGCATTTGAAAAAGGGGTCAGGAAAAAAAAGTAAAGGAATTTAGGCACTAGGATCTTTTTTCCTCTGGGAAGTCACGTGCCTAGCTAAGAATCAGAGGCTCCGTAACAAGGGGGAAAAGGAAAAACAATATTGGGGAGGGGCATGCCGGCTGCTGTGTCTGCCAGACGTGGGGAGGTGGTGGGTGACAGAAGGATTCTGTCCTCAGCTTTTGCCCAAGCCCTTGAAGAGGCTACTGGTATGTTTCCAGCAAAAAGAGAGTGTGTTCTGACCCTTTTAATTAGGACAGAAATCGATGAAGCCAGGGCGAAATGCATTTAAAATTTCCTTTTGCCTTATTTGGGAGGCAAAGTTACAAGTTTCTCCCTGATCTGTCTATAAAGATATACAGAGCAAAAAGGAACAAGAAAGATTTTACAGAGGTTACTCATATTCTCCATCTGTGCAAACATGTAGTTCGTTTTTCAGGAAAGAGAACAGTAACCTTCGTAGCTCTTAATTAAGAACAATGACTTTTATTCCCTTCTGTTCCTCCATGTGGAAAAAAATCATTATATGGCATTCCCAGGGGACTTTGGCTTCATTAGGGAGGTTTCCCAAAGGCCTCTCTTCACAAGTGGTTGCAACAGGACCACACCTAGAAGTCAAGGGAAATGGAGTTCATGTAGGAGAGAACATGTGTCTATTTTACAAAAACAAGAGTCTCAGGCTTAGAAATGACCTTGAAAGCCATTGAGTCAACACTACCTGGGAGCTTGCTAGAAATGCAGAAGAGAGCAGTCTCCACTCCAGGTGAACTGAACCAGTATCGGCATTTAAACAAGACCCTCAGCAGCCCTCCACAACACCACTGACATAGAGACATGTGCCAGAATACTTCCAGCAACAGAGGAAGAGAGCCCACTCCATAATCCTTTTTGGGGTAGCTTTGATCTGGGAAAAGTTATTCTTTGTATGGGGCTAAAATTTGGTCCTAGCCCAATTCTTTGGGGGTCACATTCAATAAATCTAGCCTGTCTTCCCAATGATAACTCTTCATTTAAACAGGTAAGTCTCATAGTCCCAAGTTTCTCCAAGCAAAAATTCGCCAGTTCTCCAGCCATTCTCCTTATGACATGGTTCAGTTTCTCCCCATATCCCAGGAGTCTTTTCCAAATATACTCTAGTTTTCACATTGTTCCCACACTCGATGTTGGATTTCAGAAATTCACATAACACCGTAGATGTGATCTGGAAAATGACAAAAATGGAATGATGGCCTCCAACATTCTAGACCCCACATCTATTAATATGATCTGGGACTGGAACTACCTTTTGGAGTAACCACTAAGTTCCTTTCATGCATTTCTGAAAACATGTTTGGTGTCTTCCATACCTGTGCCCTTGGGCTGAAGACAGGACCTGACATGTACCTTTGTTATCACTTATCTGATTAGACTCACATCGAATCTCATCTCATACGTAAAGATAGGTTTCAACCAGATTCTATCATTCAGTATATTTGACTTTAGTTGTCCAATATATGGTCTCAGCTTTGTCTGTTCATTCATCTACCCCTCCAACAAATAAGTTTTGAGTTTCTCCTTGGGTTCTAGGCCCTGGGGAAACAGAAGAAGCTTGGGCCTCTGTCCTCATGGGATCTCACTGCTTTGACGAAGCAGTATTTGCTATACCTAGGAGGGTGCTATTAGAAACAACAAAATACATTTGGATGTATAGCAGGTACCTTAAAGGCTATGAATTACAGTTTCATGACCAAAGTACTGAGAACAAATAAAGTACTTAATAAAACAAATATTTACATGGCTAATTAAAGATACAGTTACATTTGATGAATGGAGAAAGATGATGTGGTATATAAAAATATATACAATGGAGGAGCCGGAGGGAAGATGGCGGCGTAGGAGGACACTGGGCTCACCGCGCGTCCTGCTGATCACTTAGATTCCACCTACACCTGCCTAAATAACCCAGAAAACCACCAGAGGATTAGCAGAACGGAGTCTCCGGAGCCAAGCGCAGACGAGAGGCCCACGGAAGAGGGTAGGAAGGGCGGCGAGGCGGTGCGCGCTCCACGGACTGGTGGGAGGGAGCCAGGGCAGAGGGGCGGCTCGCCGGTCAAGCAGAGCCCCCGAGTCTGGCTGGCAAAAGCGGAGGGGCCGGACGGTCTGTGTTCCGACAGCAAGCGTGACTTAGCGTCTGGGAGGTCATAAGTTAACAGCTCTGCTCAGAAAGCGGGAAGGCTGGAGGACAAAGGGAGGGAGAGCTGCTGAGCCCCCGGAGGGCAGAGCTCAGGTTGGTGGGGAACAAAGGCACTCGCCAGCGCCATCTCCCCTGCCCATCCCCCAAGCCAAAATCCCAAAGAGAACCAGTTCCTGCCAGGGAACTTGCTCGCTCCGCGCAAACACCCAACTCTGTGCTTCTGCAGAGCCAAACCTCCGGCAGCGGGTCTGACTCCCTCCCGCTGCCACAGGGCCCCTCCTGAAATGGATCACCTAAGGAGACGCGAGCTAAGCCTGCCCCTCCTGCCCCCGTGCACCTTGCCTACCCACCCCAGCTAATACGCCAGATCCCCAGCACCACAAGCCTGGCAGTGTGCAAGTAGCCCAGACGGGCCACGCCACCCCACAGTGAATCCTGCCCCTAGGAGAGGGGAAGAGAAGGCACACACCAGTCTGACTGTGGCCCCAGTGGTGGGCTGGGGGCAGACATCAGGTCGGACTGTGGCCCCGCCCACCAACTCCAGTTATACACCACAGCACAGGGGAAGTGCCCTGCAGGTCCTCACCACTCCAGGGACTATCCAAAATGACCAAACGGAAGAATTCCCCTCAGAAGAATCTCCAGGAAATAACAACAGCCAATGAGCTGATCAAAAAGGATTTAAATAATATAACAGAAAATGAATTTAGAATAATAGTCATAAAATTAATCGCTGGGCTTGAAAACAGTATAGAGGACGGCAGAGAATCTCTTGCTACAGAGATCAAGGGACTAAGGAACAGTCACGAGGAGCTGAAAAGCGCTTTAAACGAAATGCAAAACAAAATGGAAACGACGACAGCTCGGATTGAAGAGGCAGAGGAGAGAATAGGTGAACTAGAAGATAAAGTTATGGAAAAAGAGGAAGCTGAGAGAAAGAGAGATAAAAAAATCCAGGAGTATGAGGGGAAAATTAGAGAACTAAGTGATACACTAAAAAGAAATAATATACGCATAATTGGTATCCCAGAGGAGGAAGAGAGAGGGAAAGGTGCTGAAGGGGTACTTGAAGAAATTATAGCTGAGAACTTCCCTGAACTGGGGAAGGAAAAAGGCATTGAAATCCAAGAGGCACAGAGAACTCCCTTCAGACGTAACTTGAATCGATCTTCTGCACGACATATCATAGTGAAACTGGCAAAATACAAGGATAAAGAGAAAATTCTGAAAGCGGCAAGGGATAAACGTGCCCTCACATATAAAGGGAGACCTATAAGACTCGTGACTGATCTCTCTTTTGAAACTTGGCAGGCCAGAAAGGATTGGCACGATATCTTCAGTGTGCTAAACAGAAAAAATATGCAGCCGAGAATCCTTTATCCAGCAAGTCTGTCATTTAGAATAGAAGGAGAGATAAAGGTCTTCCCAAACAAACAAAAACTGAAGGAATTTGTCACCACGAAACCAGCCCTACAAGAGATCCTAAGGGGGATCCTGTGAGACAAAGTACCAGAGACATCACTACAAGCATAAAACATACAGACATCACAATGACTCTAAACCCGTATCTTTCTATAATAACACTGAATGTAAATGGATTAAATGCGCCAACCAAAAGACATAGGGTATCAGAATGGATAAAAAAACAAGACCCATCTATTTGCTGTCTACAAGAGACTCATTTTAGATCTGAGGACACCTTTAGATTGAGAGTGAGGGGATGGAGAACTATTTATCATGCTACTGGAGGCCAAAAGAAAGCTGGAGTAGCCATACTTATATCAGACAAACTAGACTTTAAATTAAAGGCTGTAACAAGAGATGAAGAAGGGCATTATATAATAATTACAGGGTCTATCCACCAGGAAGAGCTAACAATTATAAATGTCTATGCGCCGAATACCGGAGCCCCCAGATATATAAAACAATTACTCATAAACATAAGCAACCTTATTGATAAGAATGTGGTCATTGCAGGGGACTTTAACACCCCACTTACAGAAATGGATAGATCATCTAGACACACAGTCAATAAAGAAACAAGGGCCCTGAATGATACATTGGATCAGATGGACTTGATAGATATATTTAGAACTCTGCATCCCAAAGCAACAGAATATACTTTCTTCTCGAGTGCACATGGAACATTCTCCAAGATAGATCATATACTGGGTCACAAAACAGCCCTTCATAAGTTTACAAGAATTGAAATTATACCATGCATACTTTCAGACCACAATGCTATGAAGCTTGAAATCAACCACAGGAAAAAGTCTGGAAAACCTCCAAAAGCATGGAGGTTAAAGAACACCCTACTAATGAATGAGTGGGTCAACCAGGCAATTAGAGAAGAAATTAAAAAATATATGGAAACAAACGAAAATGAAAATACAACAATCCAAACGCTTTGGGACGCAGTGAAGGCAGTCCTGAGAGGAAAATACATTGCAATCCAGGTCTATCTCAAGAAACAAGAAAAATCCCAAATACAAAATCTAACAGCACACCTAAAGGAAATAGAAGTAGAACAGCAAAGGCAGCCTAAACCCAGCAGAAGAAGAGAAATAATAAAGATCAGAGCAGAAATAAACAATATAGAATCTAAAAAAACGGTAGAGCAGATCAACGAAACCAAGAGTTGGTTTTTTGAAAAAATAAACAAAATTGACAAACCTCTAGCCAGGCTTCTCAAAAAGAAAAGGGAGATGACCCAAATAGATAAAATCATGAATGAAAATGGAATGATTACAACCAATCCCTCAGAGATACAAACAATTATCAGGGAATACTATGAAAAATTATATGCCAACAAACTGCACAACCTGGAAGAAATGGACAAATTCCTAAACACCCACACTCTTCCAAAACTCAATCAGGAGGAAATAGAAAGCTTGAACAGACCCATAACCAGCGAAGAAATTGAATCGGTTATCAAAAATCTCCCAACAAATAAGAGTCCAGGACCAGATGGCTTCCCAGGGGAGTTCTACCAGACGTTTAAAGCAGAGATAATACCTATCCTTCTCAAGCTATTCCAAGAAATAGAAAGGGAAGGAAAACTTCCAGACTCATTCTATGAAGCCAGTATTACTTTGATTCCTAAACCAGACAGAGACCCAGTAAAAAAAGAGAACTACAGGCCAATATCCCTGATGAATATGGATGCAAAAATTCTCAATAAGATACTAGCAAATCGAATTCAACGGCATATAAAAAGAATTATTCACCATGATCAAGTGGGATTCATTCCTGGGATGCAGGGCTGGTTCAACATTGGCAAATCGATCAACGTGATACATCACATTAACAAAAAAAAAAGAGAAGAACCATATGATCCTGTCAATCGATGCAGAAAAGGCCTTTGACAAAATCCAGCACCCTTTCTTAATAAAAACCCTTGAGAAAGTCGGGATAGAAGGAACATACTTAAAGATCATAAAAGCCATTTATGAAAAGCCCACAGCTAACATCATCCTCAACGGGGAAAAACTGAGAGCTTTTTCCCTGAGATCAGGAACACGACAGGGATGCCCACTGTCACCGCTGTTGTTTAACATAGTGCTGGAAGTTCTAGCATCAGCAATCAGACAACAAAAGGAAATCAAAGGCATCCAAATTGGCAAAGATGAAGTCAAGCTTTCGCTTTTTGCAGATGACATGATATTATACATGGAAAATCCGACAGACTCCACCAAAAGTCTGCTAGAACTGATACATGAATTCAGCAAAGTTGCAGGATACAAAATCAATGTACAGAAATCAGTTGCATTCTTATACACTAACAATGAAGCAACAGAAAGACAAATAAAGAAACTGATCCCATTCACAATTGCACCAAGAAGCATAAAATACCTAGGAATAAATCTAACCAAAGATGTCAAAGATCTGTATGCTGAAAACTATAGAAAGCTTATGAAGGTAATTGAAGAAGATTTAAAGAAATGGAAAGACATTCCCTGCTCATGGATTGGAAGAATAAATATTGTCAAAATGTCAATACTACCCAAAGCTATCTACACATTCAATGCAATCCCAATCAAAATTGCACCAGCATTCTTCTCGAAACTAGAACAAGCAATCCTAAAATTCATATGGAACCACAAAAGGCCCCAAATAGCCAAAGTAATTTTGAAGAAGAAGACCAAAGCAGGAGGCATCACAATCCCAGACTTTAGCCTCTACTACAAAGCTGTCATCATCAAGACAGCATGGTATTGGCACAAAAACAGACACATAGACCAATGGAATAGAATAGAAACCCCAGAACTAGATCCACAAACGTATGGCCAACTCATCTTTGACAAAGCAGGAAAGAACATCCAATGGAAAAAAGACAGTCTCTTTAACAAATGGTCCTGGGAGAACTGGACAGCAACATGCAGAAGGTTGAAACTAGACCACTTTCTCACACCATTCACAAAAATAAACTCAAAATGGATAAAGGACCTGAATGTGAGACAGGAAACCATCAAAACCTTAGAGGAGAAAGCAGGAAAAGACCTCTCTGACCTCAGCCGTAGCAATCTCTTACTTGACACATCCCCAAAGGCAAGGGAATTAAAAGCAAAAGTGAATTACTGGGACCTTATGAAGATAAAAAGCTTCTGCACAGCAAAGGAAACAACCAACAAAACTAAAAGGCAACCAACGGAATGGGAAAAGATATTTGCAAATGACATATCGGACAAAGGGCTAGTACCCAAAATCTATAAAGAGCTCACCAAACTCCACACCCGAAAAACAAATAACCCAGTGAAGAAATGGGCAGAAAACATGAATAGACACTTCTCTAAAGAAGACATCCGGATGGCCAATAGGCACATGAAAAGATGTTCAACGTTGCTCCTTATCAGGGAAATACAAATCAAAACCACACTCAGATATCACCTCACGCCAGTCAGAGTGGCCAAAATGAACAAATCAGGAGACTAAAGATGCTGGAGAGGATGTGGAGAAACGGGAACCCTCTTGCACTGTTGGTGGGAATGCAAATTGGTGCAGCCGCTCTGGAAAGCAGTGTGGAGGTTCCTCAGAAAATTAAAAATAGACCTACCCTATGACCCAGCAATAGCACTGCTAGGAATTTATCCAAGGGATACAGGAGTACTGATGCATAGGGGCACTTGTACCCCAATGTTTATAGCAGCACTCTCAACAATAGCCACATTATGGAAAGAGCCTAAATGTCCATCAACTGATGAATGGATAAAGAAATTGTGGTTTATATACACAATGGATTACTACGTGGCAATGAGAAAAAATGAAATATGGCCTTTTGTAGCAACGTGGATGGAACTGGAGAGTGTGATGCTAAGTGAAATAAGCCATACAGAGAAAGACAGATACCATATGGTTTCACTCTTATGTGGATCCTGAGAAACGTAACAGAAACCCATGGGGGAGGGGAAGGAAAAAAAAAAAAAAAGAGGTTAGAGTGGGAGAGAGCCAAAGCATAAGAAACTGTTAAAAACTGAGAACAAACTGAGGGTTGATGGGGGGAGGGAGGGAGGGAGGGGAGGGTGGGTGATGGGTATTGAGGAGGGCATATTTTGGGATGAGCACTGGGTGTTGTATGGAAACCAATTTGACAATAAATTTCATGAAAAAAAAAATATATACAATGGACTATTACTCAGCAATCAAAAAGAATGAAATCTTGTCATATGCAGCGACATGGATGGAGCTAGAGTGTATTATGCTAAGCGAGATAAGTCACTCAGAGAAAGACAAATATCATATGATTTCACTCATATGTGGAATTTACGATACAAAACAGATTAACATAGGGAAGGGAAGCAAAAACGACATAAAAACAGAGAGGAAGATAAACCATAAGAGGCTCTTAAATACAGAGAACAAACTGAGGGATGCTGGAGGGGTTTGGGGTGGGGGGATGGGCTAAATGGACAAGGGGCATTAAGGAGGACACTTGTTGGGATGAGCACTGGGTGTTATATGTAGGGGATGAGTCACTAAATTCTATTCCTGAAATCATTACACTGTATGTTAACTAACTTGGATTTAAATTAAAAAAAAAAGACACTACTAGACTCGTATACTGACTTATAATGAAGCAACACGGATTAAAGGAATTGAAAATATTCCTCATGTGAAGTATAGAAAAATAGAAGGGCAAAGTAATAGTATATGCTGGAATAAAAAGTGCTCTGATAAGGAAAAAAAAAAAAAAAAAAGATACAGTTACATTTATCTCGACAGCTGGTTCCTGGAGGGAAATGTCTACCCAGAACTTTCCAGCCCCACCTCCACCTTAGAATTATCGGGGGACCTTTAAAAAAAATACACGAAATTATCTGAGGACCTTTAGAAACATATATGAAAATCTTGTCCTAGACCAACTGAGTTGGACATTTTGGTTGTGGGAGGAACCATGATATCAGTATTTTTAAAATGCTAGCTTCCTCTGCTAGCAATCAGAGTACTTCTGCATAGTCGTGCAGGATCCAAATTTGCTCTCTAGAAAGCTCTGGCCTCTGGCGTATGAGCTTCCTTTGCAGGAGGGATATGTGTACACTTTCTGGTGCATTTCTGGGTGCCCACCAAGCATAACATTTTGTTTTCTGGCATTTGTTGGCAGCAACATAGGAAGTGAGGAGCAAGTGTTGTTTACTTCCTGAAATGGGAGAATTGTTACAATTAACACCATCCAGATTTTAAATCTCGGAATAACAAAATAATGTCTGAGACAAAGGCCAGCACAGAAGATGTGGTATCACTTAGGTTCTTAATTAGAACTAGACATCTGCCTTATATTTTTCTGTGACAACAATCACAAGTTTTCAATCAGTCGACTGAAAAAACTAAAACCGACACACACAGCGTTTCAAATGTTGTCTCGTCTACAGGATCGGTTCTGGTTGTTTCAGGGGTTCTCTGGTAGTCAGGAATTTGCCCCCCGATATGTGTGCCACAGGCCCTGGCCCCGCCCGGCTCCAGAAGTACACACTCCCCTCCAGCCTCTGTGTAATTATGTGCCACGAAGGGCAATGCGGTTGGCTGCAAAGCCAGGGGTAAGCAATTCTCTCACAAACACATCCTGAAAACAGACTGTTGCGCCCTCTCTGACATGTTTTATAAGGCCTCCTGCACAGAAAGCACACATAACCACAGAATTCCTTACCAGGAGCATTCCGTGGGGTTAAGGGCATTCCTCGTAGGTATCGCCTCCTGATCCAATCTTCTGCTTGTCTTAGAACACTCCGGTGGCAGCAGGTAAGTGCTGAAGGGTCTGCAGGGAAGCGTCCACCCTCTGATTTATTGATTCGTTCTGGGTATCGTGAACCCTCAGGCATTAGATGCAGCTGAAGCTATTGCTGGTGGGTGTGGCATGAAATGGTCACTAGGGTAAAGTGGTGTTAGCATCCTGGGAGTGGACAACAAACCCGTTAGAACAGAACAAGATTTCAGGAGTTTTACATTTTAAATCCCATACTTTAAAACTTGGTTTTAGTGAGTCCTAGAATGTCCATAGTATAATGCAGCAGAGCATGCTTACAAATGATAAATAATTAAATGATAAATAAATGTTATTTATATATGCATCTATGGGACATGCTAAAAACTTTTTTAAATTTTTTTTACACTTATTTATTTTTTGAGGGACAAAGAGAGACAGAGCACAAGTTGGGGAAGGGCAGAGAGAGAAGGAGACACCGAATCCGAAGCAGGCTCCAGGCTCCTAGCTGTCAGCACAGAGCCGGACGCGGGGGTTGAACTCACAAACCGCGAGATCATGACCTGAGCCAAAGTCGGACGCTTAACCGACTGAGCCACCCAGGTGCCCCAAAACTTTTTTTTATACATTATGCTTATGGGAAAACAAACAAACAATCACCAGAGACCTGAGGTAAACAACTCTGTTAATGAATTCCTGCTAGGCTTCTAGTGATTTCTCCCAAATGGTCTACCCCTAAGCAGTTTTGCTGAAGGGAAAAAGCAGAGACAGAATCAGCAATGTTTATAGCTAGGAAAGATTTTTCCTTAGGTTTCTTTGTTGTCTGAAACTTGAAATGATAAGACTGTAGTCATAATGTATGTTTTTCCCTTTGTTGGACTCGAGAAGAACGTGTAGTTTAATGGGAGAGCTGAAGAAAACAAAAACAGTCATATACCTGTAAGATCTGTTTTAAAAATTAGGATCTATTGGATGGAAAGGAGATCTTAGATTGTTTACTGTAGCGTTGCTAAAGTCATCCCAGCCAAGCTTTTTTAAAAAAATTAAGACAGGTAATTTAAACATTTACCAGTTACTTACTTAAACATTTACTGGCTTTTAAAACCTATTTTGTAACACTGTTGCATGGATCAAATGAGACAGTGCACTGCTTCGTCTGTAATGAGTTTAGTAAGGATTTGTTTCATTGTTATTATTTTATTATTTTTTAAAAATTGTATTATCATGACATACCTCCTCACTTAGCCTAACTAGGTGGTTCTCTAGATTTCTGGGGGAAATCTCTAGAATTCTGGTAGTTCTCTAGATTTGGGGACCCAGGGAATATATTCTCTCTGTTGTCTCTCCAAGCAGACCTAGTTTCATTTCCTGTTGTCCCTGACCAAACATGAGTGCTTAATTCTCCCCTGATACAGAGCATTCTGAGCTGGTCCCTTATAATGTGGCCATACCAGCCAGGCTGCTTTTTCTTCAGAGGGACCAGTATAATCGGCAGGCCTGATAAGCGTTCACTATAAAAGATAATATTTTTCATCTGTTTGTCCTGGCCATCTTGCACAGTGCTCAATGAATGGTTATTGAATTGAATTGATTAGGAGAGGCAGTAATTTAAGCCAAAGGAATGACTCTGAAAAGGTGGAATATCAGACACTGTATAATAGGGAGAGATGGAGAGGTAATCTTTGGAGGTTAATATTTCTGAGACAGTACTACAGAGTAGTAGTTTAATCTGTTTATAAAGAGTCAGTCCAGCTATCCCTCCTCAATACAGGTGACTGAATGGTGGGTGGGGAATGGCCCAATATGGGGAGTGCTGGTCAGGAGTGTGCAAGAGGAAGAACCTTGACCTCATAAGAAAGTGAAAGTAGTCAGTGTCATTGTCCATGACAGAACACTGGCTCCCAAGTGTGGAGGTGTCCCAACACCTGGAACTGTGTGTCACACACAGAACCAAGGGGCCTTCAGGGAGCCTTGGGAGCAGTATGGAGGTCCTGTGTCTTATCATGGGCTCCTATAGCACAATACCATTGGCTGGGTGGATTAAACAAAAGCCATTTAGGGGCGCCTGGGTGGTTCAGTCCGTTAAGCGCCTGACTGCGGCTCAGGACATCATCTCTCCATTTGTGAGTTTAAGCCCCGCATCCGGCTCTGTGCTGACAGCTCGGAGCCCTGAGCCTGCTTCGGATTCTGTGTCTCCCCCTCTCTCTCTCTCAGCCGCTCCCCCCGCCCTCTCTCAAAAAAATAAAATAAAATAAAATGAAAGAAACATTAAAAAAAATTAAACAGCAGCCTTTTATCTCACGGGTCTGGAGGCTGGGAAATTTGAGACCAGGGTGCCTCCTCCTTGTATCTTCACATGGCAGAGAGAAAGCAAGAGCAAGCAAGCTCTCCAGTCTCTTCTTATAAAGCATTAATCTTATCATGAGGACCCCACCCTTAAGACCTCATCAAAATCAAATGATCTCCCAAAGACCCACCTGTAAATATTATCACATGGAGGGGTAAGGCTTCAACATATGAATTTTGGGGGAGCACAACACAGTCCATAGAAGCCTAAGAACTTGGGTGGGAATCCTGATCTTCATTTCACAGCTAGGACTTTGGCCAAATTATTTAACTTCGCTGTGCCTCAGTTTCCTCATCTGTAAAATAGAAATGGAAATAGTTCCTACCTCCGGGCGCTGCTGTGAAGAGGGAACAAATACAGTTAAAGAACTTGGAACAGTGTCTGCAGCATGGCAAGTGTGAGATACAGTGTACGTTATTTTTAGTATTAGCTACTTTTATTATTTTTCTCAAGTTTATTTATTTTGAGAGACAGAATAAGAGCGGACAGGGGAGGGGCAGAGAGAGGGAGAAAGAGAATCCCAAGCAGGCTCTGCACTGTCAGGGCAGAACCTGATGTGGGGCTCAGACTCACAACTGTGAGATCATGACCTGAACGGAAACCAAGTCTGACGCTCAACTGACTAAGCCACCCAGGTGCCCCTTATTAGCTATCATTACCAGGGAGGTGGGAGCAAACAGATACTTTATTTCGTGGAAGCCAAGCTCTGCACTTGGATCCACACTGACCTTAACCAGGACAACATTCACCAGTGGCCTCAGACTTGGCAGCAAATGACCTGGAACCAGCCTAGGTGCCTATGTGTGTTTCTGCCCCCATTATATCCAGTCCCCTGTACAGAACATTAGGCTTCCTCTGCCCCCCTGGGCCTACCAGGTATTTCCTGCCTCTCTCAACTGCTGCCTTTTCTCAGCACGTCTCTTTGCTCCTCATTTTCTCCCTTCTCGTTCTTTGGTGGCCAAAGAGCCATATTCCCTCCTCAGGACACTTGCCCAGGACTAGCTGCTGTCACGGGGCTAATACCCATCCTGGTTCTTCCTCTGCTTCGGTATCTAAAGTAGGAATCAGCAGAGATGCCCCTGGAGGAGGAGATGCTTAGGAGAAAGATCCACCTCCAGAGCAGAAAGTCCAGACAGCACTGCAGTCTTTTTAGCTCCCAGATTCTCTTTAGCTTGGTTTCCCTTTTTCTTCCAGGCTTATCAGATCCTATGCTCCTTTTAAGCACAAATATTTTATAATGCTCAGGTGAGTCTCCAGTAATGAAATGCATAAATAAAAACCATCTGTCCATATGCTTACCTTCAAAAAACTAATTTAATGCTCTGACTATACTATAAAGCAGAACAAAAGAGAGGGTGAGGTATTATGAAATAATAGACATCTCAATATGTAGACGCTCAGGCATGACTCTGTTAGAAGACACAGTATTTGTCAGCTCCTTGTGCTTCCAGGCAGATCACCATGAATACAACAGGCACAAATGCAAATGACGGGAAGTGCGGCCATTGGTGATATGATGGTCCAAAATGGTGGGCAACTCCTGGGAAAGTTCCAAATAAATCAAAGTCGAATTTGGCCTGGCTGTACCTGAGAACCACTGCTCAGGCTATTTCAAGAAAGCACCATGTAAATGGTAAATGATTTACACATACACATTACCTTTTCTGACTCCAAAGAACTGAGTTAGAAACAGATGCCGGGAGACCTGTGTCACTCAGAAAGAATCAAGTGGATGGGGTGCCTGGGTGGCTTAGCTGGTTAAGTGTCTGACTCTTGATTTCAGCTCAGGTCATGATCTCAGGGTTGAAGATCGAGCCCTGCGTCAAGCTCTGCCCTGGGTGCAGAGACTCCTTAAGATTCTCTCACTTTCCTTCTCCCTCCCCCGCTTCCCACTCATGTGCTCGCTCGCTTTCTCTAAAAGAAAAATAAATAAGCAAAATAAAATTATAGTTATATCTGTAAAAGAATCAAATGGAGTCAGACTTCAAACCCTGGCTCTACCACCTACCTTGGTGTGACCCTGAGGAAATGATTAACCTTTCTAACCCTCGATTTCCTCATCTATAAAATAGGCATGAAATACCCACCAGATACAGTAACCGTGAGGATCAAATGGAATGATGTGTAGAGAGCACTCTACACAGGGCCTGGAGTATAGAGACCTCTCAATAAAGGATTTGGAGAGATGGGTAGGCAAGAAATAGTGCAGGGGTGAGGTCCTATAAATTAGACTGGCAAAGAGAGATTAGCGAGAGAAGAACAAACACAAGTTTATTAACGTGCATTGTGCGTGCACACAGGGGAGTCCCCGGCAATGAGTCAAACTAAGAGGTGGTTAGAATTTGGGCTCCTATAGTATCTCAGGCTAAAACAAAGGAAAAGGGTTTTGAGGCTTCGCCAGGGGAGGCAAATTATGGGAAGGTGACCAGGGAAAGTATGGTAATAAGCGTTGCTTAGTAAGATTTATTATGCAGATTCAAGTTAGTGCCTTCTAGTCAGTAAAAGTTGTTAAGAATTCTCCTTTTCCTGGAGAGGGAGACCTCTTTCACCAATGGAAATTTCCTTTACGGAAGGAAAACTTACGCCCTGTTTTAGAATTTTTCTTGCATCTGCTCATTCTCAATGAATGGCCTTAGCTCAAAATAATTCAGATGCCATAGAAGCATATTTTGGGGCGGCATATTTTGGTACCCTTCAATAGTCAGCGAATATGCACATGAAAGCTCTTCAGATGGTTCTCGCTTCCGAAGGAGGAGCGATGCGCAGTGTCTTCCCCACACCAGGAAATAAGCCCAGGAAAAGGACAAATCCAGCTGGGGAGCTGTCCTCCCTTTTCTTCCCCTTCTGGGAACCAGGCTCGCTGACTCACAGGGCTCAGTGGGTCTCCAGCGGTTCCTGTGGGAGGCTGTAAAGTCACCTACCACCCCGCTGAATCAGGATCCCTGGGAAATACCTGAAGGGCCTCTGTGGGTGGCAAATGAAATGTGCTTCCTGCCTGTGGTGGGGCTGGGGTGGTGCGGGTCAAGAAGGAGGCAGGATCTTGGTGGTGTCAAGTTAACCAGCACCTGATTTTCTAGGACCCACACAAACATTAGGTATTTCTGCTTTAGGTATATTTTTGCTTTTGAAAGTTCCATCTTCTGACCTAGACAATTGTGCAAGGCACTGTTCGAATCAAATTCATTCTGAGTTGTATCCAGTTTATGGATTCTCTCAGCATATATATATATATATATATATATATATATATATAATTTTTAAGGGATTTATTTTTGAAAAAGAGTGTGCACACATGGGCGGGGCCAGGGGATGGGCAGAGAGAGAGGGGGACAGAATATCTGAAGCAGGCTCTGTGCTCACAGCAGAGACCTCGATGCGGGGCTCAAACTCATGAACCCTGAGATCATGACCTGAGCTAAAGATGGACACTTAATCACTCAGGCACCCCTCTCTCAGCAAATATTTAATGAGTAACCACTGAGTAAGGAATAAGTCAGTAAGCAGTGGAAGCAGAAATCTATTCTTTTTATTTAATCTCCTTAATAGACTATGAATTCCTTGGCAGCCAGGCCTTCATTTTACCTATCTCTGTATCTATTTGGTGCCCAGCTCATAGCGTGGTGGTAACAGTAAAAGCTAAAAACATAGAGGGCCACCAGTATTCCATGAACTATTTTAAGTGCTTCGTATATACTCATTCACCTTTCATAACCACTCTTTTTTTAAAATTTTTTAAATGCTTATTTATTTTTGACAGAGAGACAGACAGAGCATGAGTGGGGGAGGGGCAGAGAGAGAGAGGGAGACACAGAATCCGAAGCAGGCTCCAGGCTCTGAGCTGTCAGCACAGAGCCCGACGCGGAGCTTGAACGCACGGACAGCGAGATCATGACCTGAGCGGAAGTCGGACACTCAACTGACTGAGCCACCCAGGTGTCCCTCATAACCAGTCTTGAAATAGCTTTTAACGTTACCCCCATTTTCTGGGAAATGTACCAAGAGGTCAAATAATTTGCCTACGTCACACAGCTAGCAAGTGTCAAAGTCGGATTTGAAACTCAGCCTGCTCTGTGACCTGTTTGCTTTACTGCTTCCATGGTACACAGCTGATGTTCAATAAAGACTGGTGAGACATCATCGATGTAGGCACATACCCGTGTTTATCTGTATGAGTAAAAGTTCCTCTTGCGTTTCAGCACCTCACCATGGCCCAGTGTGTGAATCTTCTGGTCTTTCTCCATGGAGTGCTTGCATTTCAGACAGTGAGTAGCCACTGTGGTTTTCCCATTTCTTCCCTTTCCAGGGCTTCTAAATTTACCAACAGGAATCCAAAGTCATGCATGGCTAGGTCTACATGGCATCCAGATGCTGATACTCTGGACATAAAATTAACCTTGGCAATGGTTTTCCCCATTCTTATGCCTTTTTATATTGATGAGAGAAAAACTCTCTAAAGATCTGATATACAAGGAAGCCATTTTAGATTTCTTTCTAAGTCAACATGACTGTATATCAAGTTGTTCAAACAAAAGCCTGACTGATGGCCCACCACACATGCATTATACATCTGCTTTGTGAATGAGTAGCCTAAAGGAAACCATTTCGTCCTTGAGATATTGATCAGTGCTCCTATCTCTGCATTCCTTTATGATAAAATTTGTGATTCCTGCCTACATGCTAATCTATAATCTTTTGAGCTTCGACAAGATGTAAAAAAGTTACCTCTGTAAAAAACGTTCATTCTCTGGAACACTTCCTTGTGAAGGGGGTGTTCCCCACACTCGAAAAAAAGTCTCTTTCTTAACTTTTAGAGATTCTAAAAGGGTTTGTTCATTTTGCATTGACAACATCCATTTCCTCTTTCAAGAAAGGATCTACATTTGTTTTTGGTAAAGTGAGGGTGACTAAATATAACTTAGGAATCAGTATATTTTCAGAAATGATGTTGAAGTTACTAACTTCCTCTTAAGGTGGGGAGAGAGGGAGTCTAAATTGGATGAGGGAAAAAAGCCCTTCTGTTCAAGAATGTCTCCATGGTACATTCTACCTAGGAAGATATTTAAGTTTAAATTTTTGTGTTAAGATGCAGAGGAGAAAGACCATAGACATAGAGGGAGACTCCGATTTAGAGTCTTCAACATGTTGTTCCCTCTGCCTGAAATATTTTTTTCCTCTCTGCCATAGAGGACCGCTCCCCTTAATTGCTAGTCATTCCTGACATCAGAATTTAAATAAGCCTTCCCTGCCCCTCCTTCCCCAAGCTCACCTAAAGTCACAGCATCCGGATATGCCCAGGCCACTTCCTGCAGGTCTTTGTGGAAGCCCTGACTGAATAATTCATAGTGCATTTGGCTGTTTGATGTTTGTCTTCCCTACTAGAGCTTAATTCCCCAAGCACAGGGACTCTATTTGCCTTGTTCAGTGCTATGACCCCAGTGTCTGACACAAGGTAGGTGCTCAGCAAATATGGGAGGCATGAATGCTGACTGAACTTTCCATTTTAAATGGTTGTGTCCAAGGACTTTGTGAGCAAGTTATGAATCCTCTTCCAGTGCCTCTGTCTGCCCTCAGTAGATCCACTCCCAGAAGCACTGGCCATTTAAGGCCCATTATCACAGCAGGATTGGACATTTTCTGAAACCAGAAGAACTGAGTGCAAGTCCCCAAGTGTCACTCATCACGCACTAGGTCTATGTCACCTTGAATAAGCCTCCAAGTCTCATCGCTTATAAAATGGTTGTTATGAGAGTAAAAAATGTTTAGACCCATGAAAGTGCTCTAATGCATTTCCAGGGCCCCTGATAAATATTGCTCTCTGTGGGGATTCTGAGTAGCATAAATCAAGGCCCATTCAAAGACCAAAGCTCCCAGGGTGGAATTTCAGGTACCTTGCATGCAGGTAGGCTAAGAATTGGGTGATTAAAAAGGGTCTTCTCAGTGCCCCCAAATCACACTGAATTGGTAGCCATTAGCACATAAAGCTCGTCTCAAAGAAAACATCCTAAGAACAAAGCCACCATAAAGAAAAATTGTGAAAGACTTTGCAGTCTGGGAGTTCTCTGGGTACTTAGTGCATTGACGTGGTAGTCTCTACCTTTGTCTTTGACTATTTGAGTACTCTGGAGAAACAGAAGCTAACTTGTACAAAACTGATAGTAATGTAATTAAATCCCATGTATAGAAATGCAGGAATGCCTGGGTGGCTCAGTCGGTTGAGTGTCTGACTCTTGGTTTCAGCTCAGGTCATGATCTCGCGGTTCGTGGGTTTGAGCTCCACATTGGGCTCCACACTGTCAGAGCTTGGGATTTCTCTAACTCTCTCTCTCTGCCTCCCCCTGCTTGCTCTCTAACTCTCTCACAAAATAAATAAATAAACATAAAAAAAATTTTTTTTGAGTGCTACTTGTCTGGTGAGATGCAACTGGTTATCACCTGGTGGAAATTGACCAGTTTTGCCAGTTTTGCACTATTCGTAAATTCATTTCCACATTCCATTTCTGAGTATAGATGTTGGGTCCTTTGTGTTGACTTCTTTTTTTTTTTTTAACGTTTATTTGTTTTTGGGACAGAGAGAGACAAAGCATGAACGGGGGAGGGGCAGAGAGAGAGGGAGACACAGAATCGGAAACAGGCTCCAGGCTCTGAGCCATCAGCCCAGAGCCCGACGCGGGGCTCGAACTCACGGACCTTGAGATGGTGACCTGAGCTGAAGTCGGAAGCTTAACCGACTGAGCCACCCAGGCGCCCCTGTGTTGACTTCTTAAACTGTTGTAATATCTTTCCAGTTCCCATATTAATTAATGAGTTAAATATAATTCTTTACACTTGTTCCTTCCATGTTTGTACAAAAAAAAAAAAAACATGATTATATTCTCTTTTTTAGAAATATGACAGGGGTGCCTGAGTGGCTCAGTCATGTAAAAATCTGACTCTTGATTTCAGCTCAGGTCATGATTTCCGGTTCATGGGATTGAGTCCCGGAGTCAGGCTTTGCACTGAGAGCATGGGGTCTGCTTGGGATTCTCTCTCTCCCTCTCTCTCTGCCCTTCCCCCACTCGCTCGTATGGATTCTCTCTCTTTCAAAATAAATAAATAAACTTTTAAAAAATATACATGGTACATAGTATAATAAACACAGATCCCTCTCCTGTTTCTGATACATGAAGATACAAGAGTTAAATAGCAGGAAAGTTGGAACGGATAGCTCAGTATTTCCTGTTTCATGGATTCACTCACTAAACCCTTATTATTGTCAAGGCTGAACCTG
Organism: Panthera leo; assembly: GCF_018350215.1. Taxonomy (NCBI): domain Eukaryota; kingdom Metazoa; phylum Chordata; class Mammalia; order Carnivora; family Felidae; genus Panthera; species Panthera leo. Next base: position 143,670,387 of record NC_056682.1, read on the forward strand.
GCACTTCATTCTAGTCATACCAGAAGAGTCAACAGGAAGTGCTTTGGGGACACCACATAGGGTCTAAGGATGCGGTGAAGCACCAGGGCTATCTGACACACTCCATGCCACAGTCTTTACCTCTTTTGGTCATTGTACCCCTTTGGGAATCTGTAAAACCCCCCACATGTACATTTTGCATAAAACCTCAAGCAGACCCCCTAGAAATCCACGGACCTCTGGGATTCAGGACTGCTGCCCTATGCAAAGCCAGCTGCTGTCCACTTCCCTACATGTGAAACATACAGAAATGTTCATCTCAATACCCCTCTCACTGTCTCAGCTGACAGATCAAGTGCTGGTTTCCTGGCCTCCAGCTAACATTCTGGGTAGCATCACAAAATTGGCTTCCTCACTCTCTTTAAATGTCAAAAGTGGAGTATCTTAGAGCAGCCTGGCAGATGGAGTTTCTGCATGAGATTTCTCTCATTCTGACTTGTGAGGAAGAGGAAGGAGAAAGGAAGCAAGGGAGAAAGAAAGGAATTGAGGGAGAGAGAAACGAGAAGCAGCAGTGGGGGGGGGGCGGGGTGGGAATGGAGCCTCCACTGCTGATGGCTTTCCTGGGATGCTAGACATCAGGGTAATGACAATATATTAAATATTGTGGCCTTCGCCCTCCTAGAACGTCAGTGAACTCAGAAAAGAGCAGATTTCAATGATGTTGTTCTCCGTTGAAATGTCTTCCCACTTTCTTGTTCTTCACACAAACTGCCTGCAATATCTATATTCTTTTGCCATTTATATCTAATGGGCCTTTTATATTTATGAAGTAAAAGATAAATTATTGGTATGTATTGTATATGTCCTTGTACTGTTTCCTTTCCTTTTTAAAACTCATAACTATTTGGAATGGCATCCTATTCTGCTTTAATCTGTGGCACCGAATATGAAGCATTTGTAGTATCGAGTTGCATGATTTCCTCTGAGAAAAAGAGCTATTGTAATTACGTGCTTTCTCCCGGTTTGTACTTTTGCTTCATTTTCTTCTCCCCTCAATACACAGGCACCTTCTTTGCTGCTTTTAAATTGCTTCTAGCCACCACTACGTTCCTAGAAAAAACAGCTTTGGGGTCTTGATTGCCTGTGCTCACAACTGGGACCCCTCAGTGAAAATGCAATCATAGCCTCATAGAATATTAGAGTCCAAAAGGAGCTTGGAAATTATATTTCCCATCTTTCTGCTACCAGCAACTGCTTTTTTGGCCTTTTAGCTATAACCAACTGTCTGTCTCCCAGAGCTTTGATGTTTTAAGAATCCTGTCTGCCAACAGCCTGTCAAATCCAATATTCATTTTCTTCACTCTTCTTAAGTAACCCCTTCGTGGACGTTTTCCCTTTGGACACTGGGACTTGCCTTAGGGGGTTCATCAATTATGTCCCATAAATTTCTGGGTCAATCATTCACCAGAGCTGCTGACTCACAGGAGACCAAAGAAACGCAAAACACAGAATGTGATGCACAGTGACAACCCCTCTCCCCACATTCCTCTACTATCACAAACCAACACGTTGTTTGACTTTGAACTTCATCTTTATGTCACTGAGGGCAGGGGAACATGGACCCAACCCTGAACCCCCTCGTGGGGCCATCACAAGATTGCAGTATATGGATGGTATTTACAGAGGCCCTAAGTTATCAATAAAATGCGAATTGTGCTTAATATGCTCTAGTTAAGATAGCCTGGAAGTGTGCCTCCCTTACAGACAATTCCAAACACATTAAAAAATCTAAATATTGGTGCTTATAAGAGCCTATAAACTGGGGGCACTCAGCTGGCTCAGTCAGGAGAGCCTGTGACTCTTGATCTCGTGGTTGTGAGTTTGAGCCCCACACTGGGTGTAGAGATTACCTAAATAAATAAATTTTTAGAAAAATAATCTGTAATCTAGATAAGTCATTTATGATTGCTTCATTTCCTAAGTGCAGAGATAGGTGCTTTTTTAAAAAAATGTTTATTTTTGAGAGAGAGAGTGTGAGCAGGGGTGGGGCAGAAAGGAGGGGGACAGAAGCAAGCCCAATGTGGGGCTGGAACTCGTGAACCGTGGGGTCATGAGCTGAGCCGAAATCAGATGCTCAACTGACTGAGCCACCCAGGCGACCCCAAACATCTTATGTTTATTTTTCTATTTTTAAAATAATGGTTATGATATTCACTAGAGAATTACTTATTATGGCAAAAAACAGTCTAAATATCCACCAACAGGGAAATCTCAATACATTTTGATTCAAGCATACAGTGGAATGTCACACAGTAGATACCGCCAGGGAAAACTGTCTGTGATACATCGCCAAACGAGAAAAGGTAAGTGGCAGAACAATATCTACAGTAAAACCTCATTTGTGTTAAAAAAAAAACAACCAAAAACGCTATGATCTATAGTATGGATACAGAAACAGATTGAAATGATATGTAGCAAAATGTTAATAAAGATTATATCTTAGACTGTAGGAGTAAGGACAAAGAATGGTTTGAAATTTATATAAATATATGTACATATGTACGTATACATATATACTACATATATATTATGTACATATATATTATGTATATATGTACATGTACATATGTATACATATATATGTATACAAAGCAGAAATAAAAACAGATTTGCTGGAAAACTAGAGTTCTGGGGGAAGGGGTGAGAAGGAGACTTACTTTCTCTATAAATCCTTCCCCTTCCCCACCTATCATTAAATTCATTTTTTTCCTTAAAATTGGCTTATAGAGGGACTAATTATTAACTTTCTTCCAGACTGTAGTGATGCTTTACTAAACAATTTAATTATATGTATAAATATGTATATACACATATCCATGATATATATCTGTGCATGTGACCTGTTCCCTGACCTATTGAATGAGAGGAAGAAGGAAAGTGTTTAAAGTTAAAATCTTTTAAGAAGTAATTTTTTTCTAAAAATAATAAAATAAAATAAAAAATAACTTTTCCTGATTATAAACGTTCTACATACTTACGGCAGAAAAATCAGAAATAGGGATGCCTGGGTGGCTCAGTCGGTTAAGCATCCAACTTCAACTCAGGTCATGATCTCACGGTTCAGTTTGTGAGTTCGAGCCCAGATCCTCTGCTCCCTCTTCAGATCCTCTGTCTCCCTCTCTCTCTGCGCCTCCCCCCTCACACTGTCTTTCTCTCTCATTCTCTCTCTTGAAAATAAACATTAAAGAAAAGAAAAATCAGAAATAAAAAAGTCTAAAGAAGATAAAAACTATCCATATCACCATACGTTGGGACACTTCCATCCAGACCTTTATCTATGCATTTTTGTTACCTCCTAGTGGTGTGTTTCTTCAGAAAACAAAAAATAATATTGTGATTTAAATTCAATTCTGACATGTATCCTTAAAATCTCTCTCTCAGAGATCCTTCCACAGTATCCTATGTCTGCAAGCATGCCAGAAGAGTAGTTGGGTGATTTTACTTCATAACTTTTTAATAGTTTAATTATTAACAATTAACTTATTTTTTAATTTTTTTATACATTTTTATTTATTTTTTGAGAGACAGAAAGAGACAGAGTGTGAGCAGGGGAGGGGCAGAGAGAGAGGAAGACACAGAATCCAAAGCAGGCTCCAGGCTCCGAGCTGTCAGCACAGAGCCCTACTTGGGGCTCAAACTCATGAACTATGAGATCATGGCCTGAGCCAAAGATGGACGCTTAACCAACTGAGCCACCCAGGTGCCCCTAAATAACCTATTTTTTAACCCTGAGGTAGTCTCCCCCCATCTTGTCTGTGGGGTGTTCTTTCCAAGACCCCCCCAATGGATGCCTGAAACTGTGAACGGTACTGAATCCTATATATAGGGTCCTAATAAAAGAGGACAATTATAACAATATATGTAATAAAAGTTATGTGAATGTGGCCTCCTCTGTCTCTCAAAATATCTTACTGTACATCACTCACCTTTCTTCTTGTGATGACACGTCTACGTGATGAGATGATAAAATGTCTACGTGATGAGACGAAGTGAGGTGAGTCATGTAGGGTTGGGCTGTTGACCCCTGACCGTTCCTCAGAAGGATCATCTGCTTCCTGACCACGGCTGACCGCAGGTAATGAAAACTGTGGCAGGCAAAGCTGTGGATACGGGGGACTACTGTAATTGTATTTAATGATTAGAGGCCAAAATCACCACTAAAGTTATTTTAGTAGACGCTTGTCACTCAAGAACAGCCTGGTGAAAACAAAGGGGGTGATGGCATCAACTTTCCTAATGCTTCCTAATCTTCCTTCTGCAGTGAAGAACACATTCTTAGCTGCTTCTAGCTTTATCATTAAATAAACTGAATCTGCTCCCTGCTCTGCAAGTCTTGTAGCGGTGCCCGGCTGTAGCAATATAATTTTAATCTGAAACTATAGCCACCGAGCGCTGCTCTGAGGGCTAGCACTTTAGGAAGTTGCGTGGGATATCACAAGAACAAATCACTTCAATTCTATTTTATTCACTCAGTACATTTAAATCATCGGGCTCATGAAATGATTCAAGGGCTGTCGCCACCAATTCACAGTTTTTGCTTGAAGAACAGTGTAGCAAGAGTGCAGAAATAACCAGAGTGAAAGTTCTTCCCCACTTTGAAATAATATTCTGGAGCAGGAGACACATTGTGATTTGAGAAGTGCCAGCTTGGTGGAGCCACTTTTAATTCTCATTCCTTCTACTTAGACAGCACCTTTACAGGAACTATAGCGGAGGATACCTGAAAGACAGTGAAGTTAAAAAAAAAAAAAAAAAAAAAAAAGGATTTAATTGGGGCAATTTTAGAAAGAGGGATAGTTTCAGGCACATGGCACTCTTCTCCCATTCAAAGGAAGATTTACTTACTCTCACACACACACACTGTTTGACCAAACTTGAAAGATTACCTAACTGAAATTCACTAGGAAACTGGCCTCTGAATCCATTCCGTGACATTGTCATTATGTTTTCTTTCTTTTTTGAAGTTTATTTATTTATTTTGGGCGGCGGCAGTGGGGGGCGCGGGAGAGACAGAGAGGGAGAGAGAGAGAGATTCCCAGGCAGGCTCCACAACAGAACCCAATGCAGGGCTTGATTTCATGAACCATGAAATCATGACCTGAGTCAAAATCAAGAGTTAGATGCTTAAGTGACTGAGCCACCCAGGCGCCCAATATTATGTTTTCAATGTTCATAAAGTCAGAACGGTAATATCACCTTCAGCATCGTAAACTCTTGCTTATTTTGGTTTTGTTTTCCAATCAGGTCTCTCTCACCAGCCGTGTATAAAATGTTCTTTCCTTTTCTAGCATTTTGTGGAAAACTTTTCAAAGTTTTTAACATATACTGCTAGCAAATGTCCCATTTTCCTGCTTTTCTAATTACACATATGGATGTGACCTAATTGTCTACTAGTATGGTCTAAAAATATGCTGAACTGATTTTCCAAGTCACATTTGCCAATACCAGATGAGTTATGCCTTTAAGTTATTTTAAACTACTTTAAAATATATGAAAATACATCATTTGGCAATCTCCATGACTGTTAAAACAAACTACTAGATGCTTTTACAAAGTGGCAATAGACAGTAGGTGAGCATCAAGGCTGAATATTCAGCTGAGGCCAGTTATGAAATCACACCCAAGTACTCTGAAGCACAAATTATCCAATTTTTATAGGCAAGAATATTTTTCTTGGTATCCATTCAAATTTGTACACTCTTGTATGGCCTGCCTGTGGTTAAAAACATCTCTGATGTTCTCAAGATTAAGGTCTACTTTGCAAAGTATGTGGGAGGGTAGTTAGCAGAACTGTTCAGACATTGGATTTAGGATTCATTGCAGCTTTGCCTCTTTGTGAGAGAACAGTAAAGTTAACTTCTGACCCTGTGGCCAAAGCAGGTTCAAATATTGGTGGTATTATCTGTGGAATTGTGATTTTTGTAGGTCCTGAGTGTATCACTTTGCTAGGACTGCTGTAACAAATTACAAAGATGGTGACTTAAAACAATAAAGATTTATTCTCTCAGAGGCCAGGAGTGAGAAATCAAGGCATCAGCAGGGCTATGCTCTCTGCTAAGGCTTCAGGGAAAATCCTTCCTTGCTCCTTTCCAGCTACTGGTGGCTCCCACAGTCCCTTGGCTGCTTGTGCCAACATGTCCCCATCTCTGCCTCCATCTTCACATGGCCTTCTCCATGTTTCTCTGTGTCTGAAAACCTCATTGGATTAAATATATGATGAACTCAACTCAGGATCCTCAGCTCAGTTATATCTGCAAAGACCCTATTTCCAAATTCACATATACCGAGGGTTAGAACTTGCACGTATCTTTTTAGGGACCCCAGTTCAACCAACTCACCCTTCTCATGTATCATAATGTGTGCAGAGGACTGGGTGCTGGCTCAGAGGTGGGCCAAGCCACAAGAGAAACATGGTACATCTTCTAAGACAGTTTTCTAGATGTCTTTTTGAGGAAAAATTTAACTGGTAATTTAGAACATGTTAACATTACAACAAATCTATTGTGGCACAAATACAAAATTCACATGAATTTTTAAGATGAAACGTGAGACTCCAGCATATTTTTGAGGTAGGCAATGTGTTTCTTGCTAGGCCTCTAGAAGGATAGCATTCACTCTTTTGCTGATGAGGAGCTTCAGAGCACAAGTTTGGGACTTACCATCACAGTTTCCATGATTTGCCTATTACTTACAGGCAACCTAGAGGGCTATAATATATAATTTATTATTTTGTCAAGGTAGAAATTTCAGTCATGTGTTGCTGTAGTCTGCTTTGTGGAAACAAATTACTGACCTAGTCAGTCTGGATGACCACCCAGCTTAGTCATCTGGGCTCAGCACCATTGTTCTCTGGTTCTCCCCCCTTCTGGGGCAGATGTGATAAAATACAGGGGCGTGTGTGACATTTAGAATTTGTACAAGTGATTTACTCAATGTATATTTGCTAATCAATGGTATGAGGACATAATAATGATCCAAAGAACCCCAAAATGACCCACAAACATTCTTGCTCTTCCCAAACAGATGATAGGTAGAGGTATAGGTACATGTCTACTATATATCTAGGATTAATGGCAAATATGAACATGCATTCCATTATTGCCCATTTATGTGATCAGGATAGACATTGCTAGGTGATCTTGGGGCTTCTTCCTGCTGAGCCCATGTATTAGTCTGCACTGGCTGCTATAACAAAATACCATAGACTGAGTGGCTTAATAAACAAGAATTTATTTCTCATAACAGTTCTGGAGCCTGGGAAGTCCAAGATCAAGGTGCCTGCCAATGTCTTCCTGATTTGTAGACAATCTTCTTGTTGTATCCTCACATGGCAGACAAGAGAGAGAGAGAGAGAGAGAGAGAGAGAGAGAAAGCAAGCGTCCGTGTGTCTCTTCCTATGAGGGCATCAGTTGTATTCACGAGGGCGCCACCTTCATGACCTAATTACCTACTGAAGGTGCCACTTCCAAATACTATCACACTAGGGATTAGGGTTTCAACATATGAATTTTAGAGGGACGCAAATACTCAGTTCACAGCAGCTCAGTTATGGCTTGAGTAACAAAGGACATCTGTGCTTCCTATACACCTTTTTAGGGTTGCTATCAGAAATGAGATATTTCTGATATGAAATATTGTTTTAATCACTGACTTCGATAATGGTGCACTCAGAGCAATGCTTTTTATTTATAAATAAATTGGTTTGTTTTCATGAGATACTTTTGGCATCATTATCCACTTAAATTCATCTAAAGGACTGAAAACATGTAGAATGTTACAAGATGTCACAAAGGGCTCCAATTTGAAGATTTAATTGGAAATCCATTAAGTTCAAAAAAGGAAATTTTAGGCAATATGCATACACAGGTGAAAAGATGCTTGTGTTGAGGGGGGAGAAGATAAAAATCCAAATCAAAACATGGCTGCTCCTCAGGGTGTGTGTGTGTGTGTGTGTGTGTGTGCACACGTATGTGTGTGTTGGGGAGGATCTAGGGTTATTTTGCACATAGGCTTATAGACCACCTGGGACTATCTCTGAGGTCCCCAAAGAGAAGGGAGCTGGGATGAGAAGACTGAGGTGCCTGTGGCCATAGTGAAAGGAGGGGTGCTGACAGAGACAGCCTCTGACCTTTGATTTGCCCCAAGTCTATTTGGGGGTGTTTCCATTTTATCCAAGACATTGAACACCTTGGCAGAGCCACTAACTTAGTGTTGTTACTTTGAGTAGCTTTTCTCCAAGTTTTGAGCAATATGCACCCATTTGGAAAGGAAACAACAGACAGAAAGGAAGAAGAGGTTCTAAGATGACTGCATTCTTCTGTTTCTAGAAAGGGGTGCTTGGTTTGTCGGAGGAGAGCAGTGACAGCAGTCGTGGATACAAGAAAAGCTACTATATATTTCAGATGCTGGTAAGTCAATAGCATATTCCCTTTCCTTAAAAAAGCGAATTAAGTTACTTTGGATCGGGATTTGTCAACAGCGACACTATTGACTTTGGGGCCAGATGCTTCACCATTGTTGCACTGTCCTGTGCCCTAGAGGATGTCTAGTAGCATCCCTGGCCTCCCCACATGTGACAACCAACAATGTCTCCAGATGTTGCCAAATGTGCCCTGCAGGGCAAAATTGCTCCAGTTTAAAACACTTGCTTCAGATAATTTATAAGAGAAGTCCATATTTGAATTTCAGAAACTTAATTCAGTGGTAATATTTTGAGGGGCTGGCAAAATTTGACTCTGTCTGGATTCTTCAAACCTCTTGTATATTGAACCCAAATAGAAATGTTTTGGATTCAGTAAAAACAGATTTTTTTTTTCATGTAAAATACCTCTGTCGTACTAGAAGAATTCAGAATTAGGCCAAGTGTAAAGATATAAAGTTGAAACTTTATCCAATATCCTCCTGAAGGAAATCCTAAGACTAAAATAACACCCACCACCACAAAAAGATTAGTCACTTAGGGCATAATGACTAGGATGTTTGTAGGATCTAATTCCTGCCTAAAAAGCTCACTGACTTCCTTAGCACAGCCAACAGAACTTGGGCTCAAAGTCAATCAGAGAAAGACAAACACCATATGATTTCATTCATATGTGGAATTTAAGAAACAAAACAGATGAACATATGGGAAGGAAAAAAAAGAGAGAGAAAAGCAAACCATAAGAGAATCTTAAATACAGAGAACAAACTGAGGGTTGCTGGAGGGGAGGGGAGGAGGATGGGCTAATTGGGCGACGGGCATTAAGGAGGGCACTTGTGAAGAGCTAAATTCACTAACTTCTACTCGTGAAACCAATATTACACTATATGTTAATTAACTAGAATTTAAATAAAAATTTGAAACAACACCGAAAGGAACATCGGCTCAAGAAAAATTTTTATGTATATTTGTGTGTGGCACTTTTATGTATATTTGTGTGTGGCAGGTATGTGACCTATGATAAGAAATAGGTCGAGACAAGAAGGACATACAAAAACACTAGGCCAGGGGCTCCTGGGTGCCTCAGTCAGTTAAGCGTCTGACTTCGGCTCAGATCATGATCTCTCGGTTCGTGAGTTTGAGCCCTACCTTGGGCTCTGTGAGGACAGCTCAGAGCCTGGAGCCTGCTTCGGATTCCGTGTCTGCCTCTCTCTCTCTCTCTCTCTCTCTCTCTCCCTCAAAAATAAATAAACATTAAAAAAAAAACAAACAAACACTAGGACGAATGAAAGGACATTGATGGGCCTGGGGGTATGTGTAATACAGCACAGTTGGGCCAAAGACATATCTTGATTGCAAATGTCCTAGTATTGTGTCACACTGACAATAAAGGAAAACAATAAATGAAAGGACAGGACAGAAGATATCTAGCCCGTCTTAACTGTTCAGTCCAAGCACCAGCATGGGAACTACTCAGGTGGTAGGTGGTAGTGACCAGGACAGAGCAGGGCTCTCAGGATACTTTAGGACCTGGCTACACTGATACGGACCCACCCCCATGACTTGTCTCCCCATGCTCTAAGCTTGTATCTGAGAGGACATTCAAAATGGAGGCAAATCAGGCCAAAGCCCAACCAGTTGCCCGGTTTAACTCAGCTTCAACCACAGCTACCTGTCATATGTCACCCCAGCCTCAGCTTCCCCCTTTATTTTGCCTGCTGCAGGCGTCACATGTGCACTGCCCCTATCCCCACCCTCAGAGCTTTCAGGCCAAAGCTGTCGATTCACATGGAGCCATGTTTATTCCAGTCAGGAAGTGCCTTCTCTAACTTGGCCTCTCTGTGCTTCTATTTACAGCCAATTCAAAACTTGAAGGGGAGACCAGAGAATGCCTTTGACAGGAAGGCAGCTGACCCGCCAGCTCTGTGGCCTTCCAGTGTTTTGGGAGCAAGAGATGTAATTAGACCAGCCGTCAGCACCGTGGCAAGTGTCCGGCTTCGGCCAGTGCCCGTCACCCCTAGACAAAATCCGTCCACGGTGGCTCCTCGCTGGTTGGGGAGCACAGCTCTGAGAGGCCCTGTCCCCACACCTTTCATCCAGGCCAGGATACCACAGACAAAGGGACTGGCCTCTGTACCTAGAAACCGGGGGACCCACTTCGCTGTGTCAGCCAGGTTTCCTCCAACACCCCGAGTTCTGACGACTGTGGGTCTCCCCACAAACGGAGCCCTTCACGGCACCAGTGTCCCCACCTTTCCCACAACTAAGGAGCCTCGAGGAGATATGTAAGCCGATGTGGCAGTGCCCCCTTCTCTTGGCAGGGGACCCACGTCTGTCTGTGTTGCTGTCTGGGTGCGGAGAGCAACGTTCGGGAGAAGTGTTCACGCTCTGGGGGCCCAGGCAATCACCCCTGTGACGTATCCTGGGAACCCGGCTCTTTTACGGGATTCACCTCAATCACCAACTCCTCTAGAAGTGAAATTCCTCAAGAAGGAAGCTTCACGGTCCCCGAGAAAGTGATTTTGTCACGTGCTGTGTGACTCTGAGACAATTCCTCACTCTTACCAAAAAATCAAATGATGGGGCGCCTGGGTGGCTCAGTCGGTTGGGCGTCTGACTTCGGCTCAGGTCATGATCTCACGGTCCGTGAGTTCCAGCCCCGCATCGGGCTCTGTGCTGATGGCTCAGAACCTGGAGCCTGTTTCAGATTCTGTGTCTCCCTCTCTCTCTGATCCTCTCCCTTTCATGCTCTGTCTCTCTCTGTCTCAAAAATAAATAAACGTTAAAAAAAAAAAATTAAAAAAAAAAAGAAAGAAAAATCAAATGGTGCAACTCCTAAATCATTTCTGAACGGTTTAGGATTTTTATGAAAAAAACAATTTCAGGCAAAATTGGGAAGCCATAGTAATTTGCCACCTGTTCCCTGCCCTTTTTTTTTTTTTCTTCCTGCCCTAGGAATTTACAATCTCCTGTTCTCAAATTATTCCTACCAAATCTGGAAAGATTCTAAGGTTGGTCATTTACACTTTTAATTCCTACAGTACTCTTTAGACTATTGAAATAATCCTGATGTCATTGGTTTCCAATACTTGAGCTGTGGCCTCCAGAGTGAGATACCCTAGATTGTAACAAATAGAATAATTCTTATTGGATAATTTTTTCTTTGAAAAAAAATTTTTGAATGTTTTTTTGTTTATTTTTGAGACAGAGAGAGACAGAGCATGAGCAGGGGAGGGGCAGACACAGAATCTGAGGTGGGCTCCAGGCTCTGAGTTGTCAGCACAGAGCCCGACACAGGGCTCGAACTCACGGACTGTGAGATCATGACCTGAGCCTAAGTCGGACGCTTAACCAACTGAGCCACCCAGGCACCCCATCTCATTGGATAATTCTTAAAGGAAAAGGCTCAGAAAGGAACTGTTCTAGCAGGAGATTTTTAAAAATACGCCAGTTTTCTTCTCAGTTAAATCAGATTCTCCTCCACTGGCACACTGGCTGCACTGACAAAATGTCTTCAGAGAGTGAGTTGGTGGGGATGATAACGGAACACTGAGCACACACGAGAAACTAATACCACAGCCAACCAGGCAGGCGACTGTTACCGAACAGCTTCACAACCACCCGATCTGATGGTGGCGCACCTGACATTCACTCAGAGCTGTTAGTGGCGTCCTGTGTGCAGCACATGAAACCAGGAACTTAGAGCTGGCTCAAAAGGAAGAAGCTAACGGATTTGACAGACAAATTCAGCTAACCTTAAAGCTGAAGCCATCCTATTTAGACATGGCTGAAAGGACAGAACATGTGGCTTGATAGGAACATTTCTATGAACCGGCTACGTGAATCTTGAAATTGGAAGGAAAAAGAATGATACGAAAGTGAGGATTCGGTTGTGAAAGCTTCGTACAAGCAACATTTTGTGGGCTTAGAGCAGGGGTGTGCTGGCACATGATTAACAACTGGCTGTCTGGGGGGATGAAGAGCTGACGTGTAGCGTTTGGCCATGTGGCACTAATGGAATTGTGAGGACTGTGTGCAGTGTTTCCTCCATACAGGGTGATATGATGGCATGAGTAGCCTCAAGAGCATAGATAATAATATGATAACATATAGTAAATAATTAGGGACTGATTAGAGTACTTATTACTTTTGTTTTTAATATATTTTATTTAATCATATATGTACATAATTCAAACTTAAAAAAAAAATTTTTTGAGAGACACAGAGCATGGGCAGGGGGCGGGGTGAGGAGCAGAGAGTGAAGAGAGAATCCCAAGCAGGCTCCATGCTGACATCACAGAGCCCAATGTGGGGCTTGATCCCACGAACCTTGAGATCATGACCTGAGCTGAGATCAAGACTCAGACGCATGGGGCACCTGGGTGGCTCAGTCGGTTGTGTCCGATTTTGGTGCAGATCATGATCTCACGGTCCCTGAGTTTGAGCCCCGCATTGGGCTCTGTGCTGACAGCTTAGAGCCTGGAGCCTAATTTTGGATTCTGTGTCTCCCTCTCTCTCTCTCTCTCTCTGCCCCTCCCCCATTCATGCTCTGTCTCTGTCAAAAATAAATAAACATTAAAAAAATTTAAAAAAACTCAGACGCTTAACTGACTGAGCCCCCACACGCCCCTATAATTCAATATTAATAAGGGCCATGTGTAAAAAGCAGCTCACAAAATCCCTAAAGATTTAACAAACAGTTCCAGCTCACCACTAGTCATGAAGATGAAATCAGAAGGTAAAAAGAAGCAGACCCAAGGGAATCTTGCAGTATCAGAATGAGTATCTTACAGTTCTCTCATATTTATATAGTATCTTATATTCCTAGACGTAACACAGAAACATTAAGTTGTAAAATGGAAAGAGAAATCGAAATCCTAGTGATAACAATTGTATGGTACCACTGGGACTTTTTTACATTGTACTCCATGTGGGAAAATGTGTGCATTAATAAAGAATCCAGAAGAAAGGAGAAGGAAATACTTGAACAGATGGGGCTATTGTTGCCACAGCATGTGCTAGCGTGAGATGAAGAAATAGGAGAAAAGGAAGAAAACCATGCAGTTGGGCAAAAACAGAGCAGCCTGAGAGACTTAATGTGGTCCTTCTCTGGTTTGGAATAATCTCTGTACTTCAGAGTCTTAGACATCACAAAAGCTCTTGTAGCAAGGAATGAAATTTAGAAATATAAGTTTACTCTCTTGCGTTATAGACCTGTTGACTTTGAAAGGAAATGTGACAGAAGAAAGCATTTTCAAAATCATAGGAAAAGGAGTTGGGGACACAAATTTCTTTCAATTTTTTCTTACACTGCAATCTTCTACTCTGAAAAATGGGTTAGCATTTGAAGGGGATTAGGATATGTCACCCCAAATATGCCATTTTGATATAGGTTAATTTTGAGCTGAAAGCAATTGAGAATTAACAGCTCCAGGAGTAGCTCCCTACCTTTTCTTATCTGCCTGAAAGAAGGGCATAAATCTCCCTTTGTGAAGGTGTGCCCCCCAACTGTACCAGGAAGAGAAGAGCATTCTTATCATCAGAGACGGAGAGTCAACACTGACATGAGTTTGCATCAACAAACTTAACTAAAATAACCCTATCTTCCATTAGTCCCTCTACTTCCTAGTTCCCCATAATTTATTGTCTGTGAACCCCAAATCCAACCCCAAGTCGAGCCCTTTCTAGTTTCACTTTTCTTTCAACTCCTATACACTTAAAAAAATAAATTTGTATTCCTTTTCTGTTCATCTGTCTTTTGTTAAATTCACAGGATCCCATTCATTAAACCTAAAAGGGTAGAGGGAAAGTGTTCTTACTGGACATAAGAAAGTATCTTAGTGGCTTTCAAAGCTTGCCTAAAGATTTTACTGTTCCTACATGGTGGCAGATGCATAGCCCATCAAAAATATCCATTCTTGTGAATCAAAACCACCATGAGATATCACCTCACAACTGTCAGAATGGGTAAAATCAAAAACACAAGAAACAACAGTGTTGACAAGGATGTGGAGAAAAAGGAACTCCCATGCACCGTGTATGGGAATGCAAACTTGTACAGCCACTATGGAAAACAGTATGGAGGTTCCTCAAAAAATTAAAAATAGAATTACCATAGGTACCTGTGTGGCTCAGTCGATTAAGTATCTGACTCTTGATTCCCGCTCAGGTCATGATCTCACCATTCGTGAGACTGAGCCCTGAGTCGGGCTCTGCAGTGACAACACGAAGCCTGTGTAGGATTCTCTCTCTGTCTCTGTCTCTCTCTCAAAATAAATAAATAAACTTAAAAAAATAGAATTACCATATGATCCCGTAATTCTACTAGTATTTACCCAATGAATACAAAAACACTAATTTGAAAGAATATATGCACCCCTATGTTTATTGCAGCGTGATTTACAACAGCCAAATCATGGAAGCAGCCCAAGTGTCCATTGATTGATGAATGGAAAAGGAAGATGTGGTATATATGTAAAATGGAATATTATTCAACCATAACAAAGAATTGAAATCTTGCCATTTACAACAACATGGATGGATCCAGAGAGTATAATGCTAAGTGAAATGAGTCAAAGAAAAATACCATATGATTTCATTCATATGTGGAATTTAAGAAATAAAACAAATGAACAAAGGAAAAACAAGAGACAAACCAAGAAACAGACTCTTAACTATAGAGAACAAACTGATGGTTACCAGAGGGGAGGTGGGTGGGAGGGGAAGTGATACAGGTGAAGGGGAGGGATTAAAGAGAACACTTCTCATGATGAGCACAGAGTAATGTGTAGAATTGTTGAATCACTATCTTGTACACCTGAAACTAATATGGTACTCTATTTTAACTGAACTGGAATTAAAATTTTAAAAGAATTTAAAAAATACCGAACATATCCATTCTTTTTTTGTGCTGCCACATGACTAATTGAAGAGAATAATGTCCCACTGAGCAAAATGTGGTGTCATGACCTCAACTCGGTACAGCAACTGTCATATATGGTGCAACCTAGTAGCCACTCGTGGCTAAGTCAGGTCATCAAAAAGACCTTTAATAAATGAAGATTGCAGGGGCGCCTGGGTGGCTCAGTCGGTTAAGCATCCGGCTTCGGCTCAGGTCGTGATCTCACAGTCCGTGGGTTCGAGCCCTGCGTTGGGCTCTGTGCTGACAGCTCGGAGCCTGGAGCCTGCTTCGGATTCTGTGTCTCCCTCTCTCTCTGCCCCTCCCCTGCTCATGCTCTGCCTCTCTCTGTCTCAAAAATAAATAAAAACATTTAAAAAAAATGAAGATTGCCAAAAAAAATAAAAACAACAAAAAGTTTCATGTGGCTATAAAAGGAACACACAAAAGTCCACTTGTCTACCACTGGAGGAAATAATCACCTGCTTAAAGTCAGACTCATGGCTGCAGAGAGTTCAAAACCAATAGCTGCTGCTGCACTAATTGCCAAAACTGTCCTCTAATACCCAGGGGCTTGGTAAAGATCTTAGTGGCTATTGTGTCTCCATTAAAGGCAATTGGATGAGCAGGCCATTAACAGTAGGCTCAGTCTCTGGGCTTGTGCCCCACAGGAATCATTTACATTTCAAGACTTTAGAAAAATTACCATCATTTAGACATAGTCAAGAGACAACTGGAGAGGCTGCTGCAGTAACAAATGCTGAATAGATGAACTGTCCCGGTAATTCCTTAATAACAGGGATAGAGTTCTGAGTGACACAACAGTCTTCCAAGGTCATTCTCTATTTGAATATCCTTTTGACGAGGTGTACAACTTGTTATTCATGCTCACTTAGTCTTCCCTTACAATTTGATTATATTTAACTTAATCAGTTTGGGCTATTTCCATTATACAGAGTAAGAAGGATAGAAACTAGAGACCAAAGCCCAGAACTTTGCAGATTGTTTAAAATGTAGAGAATGATGCAGAATCAGGTTAGTTGCATGAGAACTCAATTGTTAAGTAACAGATAGTAGTAAACTGTCAAAGACAGTGACTATGTGTCCATTTTCATCCAAGGTCCTGCAAATCACCCCTAAGAATGCTTTCAATTCAATGTGAACAGAGGGTACCTGGCTGGCTCACTTGGGTGGAATGTGGGACTCTTGATCTCAGGGTCTTGAGTTCAAGACCCGCGCTGGGCATGAAGCCTTCTTAAAAAAAAAGTCAGTTTGAACAAGAGTTGCTTTCTTTCTTAAAGAAGACAAGAAAAAGAAAACGTGAAATTATCACAGGATTGTAGGCATTATCGCATAACATAAAGCAGATGAGAATCAGAAAGAATGAAGAAAATGTTCGGAGAGCACAATTCAGCCAAGTGGTCATACAGGTGGGACTTAAAGGGAATGTTTCTTTGCCCAAATAAACATAACATGGAGCAGTTAGACCACAGATCTTTGGTTTTGCAGTGAAGACAGGAACAAGCCGCAGTTACCCTATGCTCTGTGCCATCATTATAAATAAATCCTCTGGAAATCTAAATGTAATAAGAAAATCTTACAAAACCTTGTCAAAGATCCTGCCACATCATTTGAAAGTGACTGCTCTAAAAAAACAATAGCTCCTTCCCAACTGGCTTTGTCTGATCACACACACCTGCACACACTGGAGAGGAAACTTAAAAACCCAAAAAGAAGGAAACTCTGGGAACAGATGGACATCATAAATACCTTAATTTTTAAAAATTCAAGGAGTACTTAAGCTTATGAAATGGCATTTCAACCCACAGAAAAAATTTTGATTCAGGAAGGTCAACAAAGTCCGTGGACAGCAAACAAAAATGAACCATACAGATCCGTATTACTCCTTAACTGAGACAGGAAGGTTTTCAGATCCGTATTAACATAGATTAAATACCCAATGAGAAAAATACTCATTATGGCCAAACCATTCATTATTATGAACAAGCGTTTTGTGGATAGTGAGAAAAATTTTAGTTTGTACTAATAATAACCATGTTAAGCTACTTATGAAGGACATTCCTTTGAACATTTTAGAAGAAAATGGCAATTTTAAGCAAACTTCCTTTGGATAATTAATGTTCCACGTAAGTCACACATAGAACCAAGCAATTATAGGTTCTAGGTTCTCACAGTGAACAGGACCACGAGATGGCTGCCCCCTCTCCTTTTCGTAAGGGCTATCGTTGTAACCCCAGGATGGCTGAGAGGAATCATCCCAGATCCCTCTACATATGATCCATGATGCTTTGCCCTCTCGAAGTGACGCTATAACGCAACTCATTCCATGGAATGAACGGAGGCTCTTATCATTTTAAAGTCTCAGGCTTTAAAGTTAATCACATGAGATTATTTGGTCAATTTCATTTGTACTAACACAAAGCAGACAACAAGATCTTTGAAACAATGGCACACAAATTCTCCAAATTCTAATTTGATTATGAACAAGTAAACAGAATTCACTTATCCAGTCAGTATTTATGGAGTACCCACTATATGCCAAGCATTGATCTAGGCGTTGGGACTCAATGATGAAGACCATTTTCTTGTCTTCATGGCGCTTAACACTGATTCTTATGAAGTCAGCAGCACACATGTGTAGACGATGGTTAGTGTTGGGAGGTGAATAAAACAGCCTGATAGGCTGGAGGCTGTCAAGGTGATGGATGTCAGGGCTGCCCTCCAATCCCTGCCATGTTCCCACTCTCCCTCCACCCCCACCCCTGCTTCTACCTCATTCTACTCTGCAGATGAACTTCACTTCCCTGATGCCTATCTGGTGAAGGTCCCTGCTCCACAGTCCTTTAGTTCACACCTTCCTGCTTTAAGAAGCTGAAAAAGAATATAAACACAACTTCCTGGATGGGAGAATTTGGCCCATCTTGGGTCAGGGTTGCAATCTCTAGTCCAATCAACTAAAGCCAAGACAGAAACATTTAGAAAAGGAAAGATAAAGTTTATTTACAAAGAGTGCAAGAGAACAGGCTTCAGAACAGACTTCCCAAATTAAAACAAAAACAAACAAACAAAAATCCCACACAAGTATTTAAAGGAAAAAAAAAAACCCTCAAATTACCAAGGTTATGACAATTATATTAGTCTGCTCATGGTGAGGAAACAGTGACTTTTCCACATGATTATAATTTTCTCAAAGGTCATGATATGTCTTTAGATACCAGCATAAACAGAGAGAATGTTATTTTGGCTAGGAAGTCCAGGTTTACAGGAAATCTTCAAGGCTTTATTATTTCGGAGATCAGAGCGAGTGAGGGTGACTCCAATCCTTTTGGTTTATCTCAGGGTGCAAAGCTTTGTCCTGAATTTCATACGTGAAGTGCTCAGTAATACTGGAAGCAGCTTCGGCTTCTGCTTTTGCTTCTACAATTCACAAGCTACAAACATAGTAACCAGGACCCATCCCCACCTAAAGGAGGCAGTTAAGTGGGTTGCTCTGAACTGGACCAAATTCCAAAAGAAAATGGTCACTGCTGCCTGAACATGCCAATCCTGGTTAAGCCTAATTACATAGCCGTAGGAATCTACACTGCAGACTCCTGGGTCTTCACATTTGACCAGTAATTTCTTTAAAAAAAAATTTTTTTTTTAAATGTTTATTCATTTGAAGAGGCAGACCATGAGCGGGGGAAGGGGCAGAGAGAGAGGGAGACACAGAATCTGAAGCAGGCTCCAGCCTCCCAGCTGTTAGCACAGAGCCCGATGTGGGGCTTGAGCCCATGCATCGTGAGATCACATGACCTGAGCCAAAGTCGGGTGAGATCATGACCTGAGCTGAAGTCGGGCGATTAACTGACTGAGCCACCCGGGCGCCCCAACCAGTAATTTCTATAAAGCGGTTTCATGCCTACTCATACAGCCAATCCTCAAAACCCTGCGAGAAAAGAATGTTAGCTAAAACTTATTAGGCACTTCCTATATGTGCCATGCAATTATTCAGCATGTATGTACTAAGTGTCAGACACTGTTCTGACACCTTCACATATATTAACTAGGAATTAATTTAATTCCTGCAACATTCCTATGAACATAAGGTACAGTTATTATCCCTATTTTATAGGTAATGAAGCTGAGGCACACAAGGTTAAGTAATTTGCACCAGATCACATAGCTTGAATGTGGTGCCGTTAGAATCTGATCCCAGTTAACTCCAGAATCTATGCTGTTTTTTTTTTTTTTTTTTAAGTAATCTCTACACCCAACATGGGGCTTGAACTCATGACGCCAAGCTCAAGAGTTGCATGCTCTACTGACTGAG
This sequence comes from Panthera leo, assembly GCF_018350215.1. Taxonomy (NCBI): domain Eukaryota; kingdom Metazoa; phylum Chordata; class Mammalia; order Carnivora; family Felidae; genus Panthera; species Panthera leo. The sequence continues at coordinate 143,690,076 of NC_056682.1, forward strand.
CCAGCCATGCACCCCTGGAGTCTATTCTTTTAATCACTGTCTTACACAGATTCTCTAGAAATAAGTGTTATTCCAATTTTACAGATGAAGAAATAATACTGAAAAATTAAGTGACTTTCTCAATGTTACTAATAGAATGAGTGGAGATTTTAAATCAATGCTTCCAGGGGTGCCTGGGTGGCTCAGTCGGTTGAGTGTCCGACTTCGGCTCAGGTCATGATCTCACCGTCTGTGAGTTCGAGCCCTGCGTCGGGCTCTGTGCTGACAGCTCAGAGCCTGGAGCCTGCTTCGGATTCTGTGTCTCCCTCTCTCTCTGCCCCTCCCTGACTCATGCTGTCTCTCTGTCTCAGAAATAAACATTAAAAATAAATAAATGCTTCCAAAATGAGCACTTCACGTGTCTTTTGACTTCAAGCCAGGTTTCTTTCAATAACAACAGCAGCAGCAATAAGTTAAACAGTTGTGGAGGACTTATGATGTGCCATGCACTGTTCTAAACAAGTTACATACATTAAGGAGTGTAATCCACAGCTCTATGGCCTAGATGCTGTTATTATTCCCATTTTACAGTAGAAGAAATGGAGGCACAGAGAGGATAAATAACTTCCCCAGGGCCACAGAACTGGAAAGTGGCAGAGTCCGGATTCAAACTCAGGCAGTCTGTCTCCAAAATCTAGACTCTGGGAGGTAATTAGTGTTGGATGCAGTCACGATGGGGGGACCCACTGATGGAATGAATGTTCTTAAAAGAGACACCAGAGAGCTTCTCTCTCTCCCCCTCCAGGTGCAGAAGAGGTCATGAGCACACAGCAAGATGGCAGCTTTCTAGAAGCCAAGAGGAGGCCTCAGAAGGAAACCTACCTCTCCTGCAACTTTGTCTGATTTCCCTGTTTCCAGAAATGAGAAATTAAATTCTATTGCTTAAGCCATTTAGTCTCTGGTATTGTTATGGTAGCCTGAGCTGATTAAAACGTGCTGAAATTAAATAGTGTAGGAGCAAGGGTTTGGATTTAGGTCTGCCTATCCTTTCTACTACAAGTATCTATATTAAATGTATAGGGTAAATGGGAGAACAACTTAACATCACCAGCTGGGGAACACAATGTTTCTAATGAGCTCAGTCTGCAGGTGAACAAATGCTTAAGAAAGAACCAATAAATAAAAAGTAAGTTGTTTAGGAAGACACTGATGTAATGAGTTTTTTACCAATCTTCAGACATTGGTACTGTTACAGTGCTTTACACATGGTAGGTAATCACCAAAAATATATTAAACAAAAATTATTTTGGGGTGCCTGGATGGCTCAGTTGGTTGATCGCCTGACTTTGGCTCAGGTCACGATCTCACAGCTCGTGGGTTCGAGCCCTGTGTCAGGCTCCGTGCTGACGGCTGAGAGCCTGGAGCCTGCTTCAGATTCTGTCTCTCTCTCTCTCTCTCTCTGCCCCTCCCCTGCTCATGCTCTCTCTCTCTCTCTCTCTCTCAAAAATAAATAAAAATTTAAAAAAATTTTAAATTAAACAATTTCATAGAAGTATGAAAATTAGAAAAATGAAAGTTGAGTTTAGTGCTTGGTTACATATCTGGTGATATAATTCATGTCTAACATGAAAGTCAACTTCTAAGTAGGACTTTCTGATATCAATCCCTGTCTCAGCAAACAGCTACTGAGACCTGAGAGAAGATTCTATTTTATCCTGTGCATATGCACACAGAAGATACAACTGGTTACCTACCCAATATCCTTTCACTGCTAGTCCTGGCCCCGAGCCTTCCTTCTTAACTCATAACTTTAATTTTGTCTAAGTATTGTGTGCCCCCACAAAGCTGTGTGCTCTAAGAGGTGCCACCCAGTCACTCACCATACCCTAGGGGCAAATCGCGATTAGCTAAGACAATCTCTGTGGCCTTTTTCCCTTTGATGCTAACTGGTTTGCCAGTAAATGGGTCTGCCAGCCAATTCTGGCCATGAGACAGGAAGATACAAACTGAGTTAAGGATCTGAATACCAATTCTGCTTTAAATGCCATTCTGCTCCACATCAGTCATTGTCATAGGTTTCGACTGTCAAACTCATAAGTTACCTTAGGCTTTATTCTAATACTTCATTTTTTGACTTTACAGAGGGATACAAACAGGAAGACAACTGCACAGTAAGGCTCAGGGACTATCCAAGTGTTCAGCTACTCATATACAACTGCTAAGGAAGTTCAAGGTGCGTAGGTTCACTTGACTGATTATCTGGGTCCCAATTTACCACTCGTCCTGTGCAGGTACAGTTCTGCAGACTGGGATTTCACAGCAAACAAGGCAGCCAGCAGTCAGCACAGAGCATTGCTCTCTAGCTTAACTTGGTAGTTGTGAAGGAAATAGTGCTGTGAGAAGGCAGATCCAAGGTCACTCTCCCAGGTAGGCTTAAATCAGTTCTGAGACCCAGACCCTTACAGGACATTGCATGGAGGCTTCAAAGGAAAGGTTTCCAGGCTATTAAGAGACGCAGAAGAAGATAAAGTCTTATTCCTCTGGGCATTTTTGTGTCTGAAGTTGATGCTCAGAACTACATTTTCCTGGTCCATTTAGTTTCCCAAGCTCCACTCTAAGACATCTCTTTTCCCAATTCCTCCACTTTACTCAAACCTCTTCCACTGTTATTTCCAATTGATTTCTTGCTTCCTATTTAGCTGAGAAGACAGAAGCAATCAGAAGAGAGCTTTTACACATCCCCAGCACCTACCAAACATTACTTTTTTTTTTTACCCACCCATCGTCCACCTCCCCTCTTCTTACAATGGAAATATTGTCCACACTCCACTGCAAGGCCACCCCCTCCACTTATGCTTCAGACTCTGTCCCCACTCATCCATTCAAGGACATCACTGTAGCAACTGTAAACCCTCCCATTCCCTGGTTACTTCCATCAGCATACAGCCTTTAGTATTTTCTATTTTAAAAAGTCTCCCTCACTTGATCCTAAACCCTAGTGCAGCTATGGCCCATTTCTCTACTGCCCATTGTTATCAATACTTCCCAAGAGTTTTCTAGGTCTGTTGTCTCCAACTCTTCTAGTCTTTTCTAATTGAGTTTCCTATTACTTGTAACCCAAGCCACCTTAAATATTATAACTTCATACACTCAGTAAATTATTTTTCCATTGAATAATGGTAGTTACTATGACTCAAGATTATTAAATTGGGAGAGAAGAGTCCTTCAATGAGAAATCCATTGAAATAGCAATGGATGGAATAAACTTCAAATATGATTAAACGGATTAAACAAACACATCCAAACTTGAATAGAGCAAACACTTGAGAAGAGCCAAGGACTGAATAATGGCAAAATGGAAGAAAATGGACAGAAATGAGAACTTCTTAGGCATTAAAACCAAAGTTGAGAGGCAGGTATTAAGGATGAGTCTGAAATTTCATTTGTACAATCAGGTCAAAGGATGGTGCTGTTCACCTGGGATGAGCCTACAAGAGGACCAGATTTGGGGAAAGGAGGAACGTGGATTTGGTTTTTAATATGTTGGGTTTGAGGTGTTCTTGTAATACCAGTCAAAGACAGTAAAGCCCAGAGAAGAGAATTGGCCTGAAGACACACATACGTGATACAAACATCTGAACTGTGGTTGGTAGCTTCATACTGTTATATCATTGACCAATGTGATCGTTACTCTGATCTATTTTGTCCATTTGCAAAGATCCCAGCCTGGAATTAAATAAGATAGGGTTTCATACAAACATCTGCTATCAAATTTACTACCCCCTTCCAAAGGTAGCGCCCCTCCCACCTTATTCTGAGAATATTTGACAGATTAAGAATTAAGGTTCAAGAAGGTAAAAGTATGTGGCATCCCATAAGCTCCACCTCCCATTCATTCCTTTGTTTAATTCCTTCCCACACACGGGCAGGACCTGACTTGCCTTTAGCCAATAGAATATGCCAAAGTAATGGATGCTGCTCTGTGATTACAGTATTTTGTATTGAGACTCAGCCTGGCCACCTGACTGGAGCTACAGATTCCCCTTGCTGGTCTGATAAAGTTAAGTGAGCATGCTGAAGGATCCCATGAGGCAAGGAACTACGAGTGACCATTAGTTGCTGAGGGAAGACTCTAGCCAACTGCCCAGCAAGAAACTGAAGCCATCAGTTCTAAAGCTATAAAGACATGAATTCCACCATCAATGTGAATGAGCTTTGGAAGCCGGTTCTCCCCCCTCCCCCCCCGCCCCCCAGAGGAGCCTGCAGATGAGAACACAGCCTGGCAGAACCCTGATCGCAGCCTTGTGATCCGGAGCAGAGGACCCTGTTAAGCTGTGTCCAGACTCCTGACCCAAAGACTGTGAGACGATGTGTGTAGTTTTTAAGTTGCTAAATTTGTGGTAATTTGTAATGTGGTACAGAAACCTAAGTAATACTTAAGCTTTTATTCAGCGCATCCTACTTTTAAACATGCTGACAGAAAGTGCACCCGAAGGCCACCACAGCAACTAACTGGCATCTGTCTCACCGTCTCTGTGATGAGGAAACAAGCTGTTTGACAGGGGCCGGAGAAGCATGAAATGTCACAGAGAAAGTGAAAAAACTTTAAGTGAGGAGCCACAAAATGGCAAGCTTCACCACTATACATATTTCTCTAGATTTAGAGAATAAATTTGTATATGTATGTACTTATTTATTTATTTGAGTAAATCTAGAATTAAAAGCCAGAACTGGAAAATGAGAAGTAAACCCGATATTAGAAATTCATGTGCTTACACCCTCATAGGTGGAAAAATGTAATTATAGAGTGGTCTTGTGTTGCAGTGAGTGAAATCAAAAGTAGTATGTAATTGTACCAAGGTCAGTGTGTAAAAGTTTTTTCAAGCTAAAACAACTGGTCACAATTGCTTATGGTGTGTATGGAGAAAACCTCTGTCTAGACAAAATTAGTTAATTTGCAGGAAGGGAAACCACATCTTAAGATAGATATATGTGTCACACCTTAATGTTTTCCCTCTGGCTTAATTTGCATTTTGAAAGATTACAGAAAATCCTAAAGTTTCTGAGTTGTAGACAGAAAAATTGGAACCATCACTTCTCTTCAGGGTTTCTGGTAGAGAGGCAAGTCAATAATCCACTAAGGGGGCAATCTGATAAAATAACGTGCATTAAAAAACACACACCTTTCAAATGATATCATGCAATTAAAGAATATTTTCGGATACTTATCTTCTATTTGGTTAGCAGGGCAGATTTCTGCATCAACAGAATGTCTCATTAAAGCAGTTCTGAAATGAATTAAGTTTTTATTTTCCAAAAGACAGTAGGAAATCGATTTAAAGCTCACAGGTTTCTCAGTTTTCCCTTTAGTTCCAAGGCTCAAATTTGCTCTGGGTTAAGATTACCACACAGTGCACTGAACATTAAAGATTCCTTCCTTACCACTAAAGACTGAGTTGCCCAAAGCCTCAGCTCTTGGCTGCCTTCTCTCTACACTCATCCCCTGCAAGAACTTATCCTGCTGGATGGACTTAAATATCATCCATATGCTATTTTTGCAGTCCTAATGAACTCCAAATTTCTCTATCCATCTGATACAACCCTTCTACTTGTGTAAATCTATCTACCTGTGTGTCTCAGATTTAGCAAGCCTCAGAACACAATTCTGGATCAGCACTCGGAACCGGCTCCTCCAGTGTTCTTGAGCTCAGCAAGAGCCACCACCTTTCTCTGGGGGTTACTCTTGACTTCTCTTACGCCCCTGCTCCCCACACATGCAATTCAACAAGTCCTCTCAGCCCGACCTGTAAAACATATGCCCAATCCTACCGCTTTAGATACCTCCACTCCTACCATGTAGCCTGAACTACATCTGCTCTTGCTTAGACAGGGGCAACGGTCTCCTCCCACAGGCAGTTTGCGACAGAACGTAATCTACGAACCAGAAGTCAGACCTGATCACTCCTCTGGCTTCCCATCAAACTCAGAAGAAAATGCAAACTCCTTTCCGGAAGCCACACAGCACTTGACACTGTCTTAGGTACTTGTTTACTGCCGTTGACTCCTCCATGATGTAAGTTATATGGGAAAGGGACTTCGCCTTATTCACTGCTATATCCCCAGTGCCTGCAGAGGTACCCAGCACGTTACACACTCAAATTCACTGAATTTTGCTCTAATGGTACAGATTTTTGGTTTTAATGAGCATTATGCGGCCCTTACCTGGCCGCAACAAAACTTTGAAACTTAAGGCTTTGATATTCTATCAGCAGAATTTCAGACTAGTAACTTAAACCTGTCAAATGTGAGTAGTTACTTTAGCTCTTATAGTAACTTTGGGTGATTATTCTTTTCTTTCAGAGGCGCTAGAGGTATACGCCACACTTGAATAAAATTTCAAGCCATCAGGACAAATGTGTGTTGCACTTTATGACAAATGCTCCACTACTGTAGCTCTCTGTACATGGAAACTGTCTTTACTGAGTGGGCTCGCACATGGGCGGGGGAGAGAACATGTGCAAAAGCACAGTTAGAAATGAAAAAGCAGCAAATATCTTTGTGTGATTGTAAAATATACTCAAAGGGAAATTTAGCGAGCAGCGGAGTACAGAGGGGCTTATCCACCTGGCTAAGGGCTGTGACAGTAGACAACTGTGGTCTTTTCTCCATTTTGGAAAGTGTAAAAGAGAGGATGGTGGGAGCGAGGGGTAGAGAGGCAACAACCAGCCTGGAGGCAGACACTTTAGGAGGCTCTAGAAGGAATCCAGGCAAAAAAAACCTGTGGCTACAGTTAGGAAGATATCCCTTTGGGCTCCAGTCTAAACTGCTACGAAGCCTCCACGCATCTTCTCTACTCCGGGCCTGCCTGAATGACTGAATTTTGGTAAACGATCACTGATTTTGCAGAGGTTTCTTTCTGAAGATCTTTGGTATTGTTATCTATAGGAGTCTTATTCATACTCCTGACCTATTTTTCTTTATCCTTGTAACAAAAGCGTAAAATACAGTCATTAACCATTTGTTCATTTCGTGGTGTCAACTTTAGGAAGATTTTATGGTCCAGTAATAGTCATGTGGTTCTCGGATGGCAAGGGGTAAGAAGCACAGTGGGGCCCTCTCAGGTGCTCTGTATCACACAGCCATCTCCCTTTTCAGGACACAGGAAGACACTTCTCCTCTTTCAAAAGTCTGTGCCCCTCAGTGTACTGCTCAAACTATTCCTGAGGTCAGGAGGCAGATGAATCACGTTATCCCCCAACTCTTGCCGTCTTGCCTTTAAGTAAACCTCCTTCTTTAAATGGAAATCATTGCAAAGAACTCCATTGATCAATTTAGAAATATCCAAACCCTTCTCCAACCTCTTCTGCTTCTGCTTCAATTAGTACCTCCAGTTTTACAGAATCCTCATTAGTTCTGAACAGTAAGACTCCTCAGTTATAACGTACTTTTAGTAAGAGAATTCCTCTTACCACTTCCACCTGCTTCAACTTTTATTAAGAATAAAATACTTTCCTCAAAATCTAAAAAAGGGAACCATGACCAGGGATTAAGTGAACATAGTATCTATTTTTATTATGAAACATTAAATTTTGACACATTGCTTCATTTGCTTTTTAAAAATCTATTATCTGACTTAAACCTATTCAGCAAAAATGCCAATAAATTATATAAATCATAGTTTGGGTCTTTTTAAAACTAGGACCATACTATGTTTTATGATAATCAGACAACAATACTAAATCTGAGTTGTATGAGCTGTTATTTTGTAATGTTTTAAAGTTTAGCTTAAAATAAAACCCAACCCAACCCAATGGCATGCTAATACACTGTTGCAAAACGTTCTGAGAAACACCCTCCTCATCTGTGAGTGTCCTTCGGTGTCTTCCCTGAAAAACAATACAGAGTGCAGCCATATCAGGTGTCAAGGCACTCATTCTAAACGGTCCTATCCTGCCCATCTTAGGAGTCACACTGGATGGAGGGCTGACGATCTATATTATGCCCCAGCCCATGCTATCTTGCCTTTCAGTAAATCCATTTCTTTAAAGGGAAATCATTACCTAAGAAGCCCAATGCTGAATTTAGAAACAATGATTCCAATACACATTAAATCAAATGTGTTAGTACTTAAAGTCACGTATTCTGAAAAGTGAAAATAATAGACTAATACAGAACATAGGTAAACAACCAATAAACTAAGGCAAATAGCACTGCCACCACATGCTTTAAAATGGTGTATTTTTAGTGTCTGAAGCTCTTCGCAAATTATCATTCGGAACAATTCAGATGAATTTCAATAAAAGATGTGTGTTCTGCAGGAAGTTAGTTTTAGGGTGTTCAACATGGGTGGCATCATTAAAAAATACATCAATAGTCTTATTAGTGAGTATTTGCCATTTGGGTTTCTAAATCTTTATTTTCTGTGGAGGCAAACCAAAGCACTGTCTTAAGACTCCATCTTCAAAGTTACAATATAGTCTCTACCATTCCTAGAGATTTAAAGCTAGATAGGACCCTGGTCCTTGCCATTATCTTCATCTTCGTCTTCCTCATCATCCTGGTCTCCGGATTCAAGTTCATCCTCTTCTTCAACCTAAAGGGAATATGTACATTTGAACACTGTTAAGATTTGTTCACTTCATTTTCAACATGTAATGACACGTACCACTTGATAAATTCTTTATTCCAGTAACTGTAGCAGATTACAAGCCATCTGATTTCCTTGATGATGATAATATGAGAGGAGATATACAGCTTAACAGGTCATACCTGTCTACACACAAATCTGGACCAAACATGACAAAAGAGAATGGCACATCTGGATAATGAGAGTCTTATGACCACAGGACCAAATCAATTCATTACTAGGCTCAAAGCCCAAAAGAGAGCCAGTTAACAAATACTGGAAACTGTGCCTGTATGGTTTACATCAATTCACTGAACACCATGAAAGCAATGCACATGATACCTCATTCGTGTACCTACATATTTACGCCTGTAATAATGGATATCTAGGCACAACACTTCCATGCTACAGTACAATTTTTAAAAATATAGGGGCACCTAGGTGGCACAGTCAGTTAAGCATCCGACTATTGATTTCGGCTCAGGTCATGATCTCACAGTTTGTGAGTTCAAGCCCTGCATCAGGCTCTGTGCTGATAGTGTGGCGCCTGCCTGGGGATTCTGTCTCTCCTCTCTGCCCTTCCCCTGCTTGTACATGGTCTCTCTCTCTCTCTCAGAATAAACTTAAAAAAACACATACATATATACATATGTATGTACAGATATAATTTTTGGAAAGATTTCAATCTTACCGGGTGACCAAGTTCCTTGAGTTTATTCTTTAATGAAAATATTTTCTGATCCTGATCAGCCAACAGCACCAACAGATCATCTTGCTCTTTTTTAGAATCTGTAACATCCACCTCAAGTTTGTTTTTCTCATTTTGTAAAATGGCAATGGTGCTGTTAGATGCATCCAGCTGCTCTTTAATAGCAGCTCTTTCCTCAGACAAAGCTTTAATTTCATTCTGGGAAAAGAAAGGTGAAAATCAACTGATCTAAGATTAGCATTCATTCTCACAGGATTTTTAACAAATAGGCTCATTCTTTTTCTTTTTTTAGGTTCATTCTTTCTGTGATGATCTGAGGAGTTTGGCGGTGGAGGTTTTAGGAATAGAACACACACACACACACTCATCCAGTAACAAGAGAATTTATGTTAGGCTATATACATCAAAGATGGTTATTATGAAAAGATACAGTTTAATATCCAAAAACTAGTTTTAATGAGCTATTTTTCAAAAATCCTAAGAGATAATACCATTTCAGATAACTGTAAGAATAAAGACACAAAACATTTTACAGCAGAGGCCTGATCAGCATCAGAAATTAGAACTCGGGTTAAAATTTTTTTTAGCCCAACTTCATGCATACAATCTACAGCTTAAAGATAAAGTAATTTGATCACTATCCAAAAGGCACAATCACACATTACCTTCCCTTTTGCATTTTTTTATATGAATAAAAAATTCCCTTTTAGTTTTATTATTTCTACCTCATTCCTCTCTTTATGTTATTTATTCTGATTTCTCTGTCACACTAAATAGGCTGGCAGGATTTAATGTGCCCGTGTCCTTAGCTTGAAGAGAAGCCCACATGTGGCTTGGGTTTTAGCCCAAGCTGTGCTCTTTATTTCTTATTGTGATTAGACATTGACAAGAAAACTAAACTTTAAATGATTTCCACTTTCAAAGTACATCATATACAGTCTTACTTTATATATATGATGTCATCATTTGAAATGGCATTTAAAAAGGCTTCACTTGTGCCATCTTTACTCATCCAAATAGCAATGGCCATGCTGTGAGATAAAATTATACCCCATTAGCTTTCCTCATAAATCGAAGAATTGGGGACGTTAAATGAAATACAATCAAATTTCCTGGAGTCATTTCCTAGAATACGCAACAAGCAAGAGTTTCACCAAAAAGCAACCTTTAATTCTTTCGTTTCCTGTAATAATGCTGATAGTCTTCCTTCCACGTCCGTCGTCTTTGCAGCTGCTACAGCTTCACTCTCTCCTGGTACAGGGGCTGGTTTTGCCTGAAGGTAGAAATTGGCGGGGGGGGGGGGGGGGGGGAGTTCCTTTAAAGTTACAGGCAACAGGCAATTCCAAAGGTTATTGAATTTTCTCACTATTTGGAAACTATGCCCAATAGCAGAAATACAATTCCTGTACTGCAGAACTGTAGAATTCCTTATGTATACTGACACGCACTGAAGCGCTCTCCCCGGAAAGACGGGCAGTCCCTACAGCAGAGCAGGAGGCTGGGTCAGGATCGGGTGCAGCATTGGACCTCCATGGAGCATGAGGAGAGCTGGGTTAAGCAGCCTCAAGGTCAGACTACAGCTATAACATAGCATTTAATAGGCAGAGAAAAATTTTCAAAGCCCTTTCCTCAGGAAATTTCTAGAACTTAAGTCCACATTATCTTCTCAGAGAGACAGGTGAGGAAAGAGAGCTAAATGACATAAATTGATAAAATGCTAAGATTTTCTTAAGTGCTAATAGGAAGTGTTCTTAAATCATAATGTTTTTTTTTTAGTGTTTATTTATTTATTTTTGAGAGGTAGAGCAGGGGTCGGGGCAGAGAGAGAATCCCAAGCAGGCTCTGTGCTGTGGGGCTGTCACCCATGAACCATGAGATCATGACTCACGACCTGAGCCTAAATCAAGAGTCGGATGCTTAACCAACTGAGCCACCCAGGCGCCCCATTAAATGATAGTTTTCTAATCTTTCGCCACCTTTTTTTTTTTTTTTTTTTAAAGTACTGGGAAGGAGGGTGCTGATGTAACAAATACCTGAAAAATGTGGAAGGGTCTTCAGAACTGGTAGCAGCTAGAAGAGTTTTGAGATGCATGTCAGACAAAGCCTAAACTGCCCCAAAGAGACTGTCACTAGAAATATGGACATTAAGGGCAATTCTGGTGAGGGCTCAGAAAGAAAGGGGAGCTAGAGAGAAAGCTTCTATGGCCTTGGAGAAAACATCATTGTGAAGAGAATATTGGTAGAAATACGGATGGAAAGGTTGTTTGCCTGAGATGGAAATGAAGAACATGTTACTGGAAAGTAGAAGAAAGAGATCCTTGTTATAAAGTGTCAAAGAAACTGGCTGAATTATGTTTTAGTGCTTTGTAGAAAGTAGAATTTGTAAGTGATGAACTTGGATATTTCATGGAGATTTCTAAGCAAAGTGTTAAAGAAAGGCATGGCCTGGTTTCTCCTTGCTGCTTACAATAAAATGTGACAGGAGATACATTTTTTTTTTAATCTTAGAGAATATGCAAGCAGGGGAGAGGGGCAGTGGGGTGGGGCGGGGGGGGGGGGAGAGAGGGAGAGGGAGAGGGGGCGGGGGAGAGAGACAGAGAGAGAGAGAGAGAGAGAGAGAGAGAGAGAACGAGCCTGACATGGGGCTTGATCCCACAATTCTGGGATCATGGTCTGAGCCCAAATCAAGAGTCAATTGACTAAGCCACCCAGGCTCCCTGAGAGAGATACATTTCAGAAGGAACTGTTAAGCAAAAGGGATCAGAACATGAAGATTTAGAAAATAGCCTATTCCTATTGTAATAAATGACAAAGTGTGTTGTGCTGAAATATCAAGGATGTGGCTGGACTCCCATTTGTAAAGAAGTTACTTTTGTGACTCATGGACGCAATCAACCATTTGAGTAGAAGCTGAAATAGAGATGCGATTATCTAGGAAAGATCCAGAGGGCCTTCTTATCCAATGGCTTGGATCCCTGTGTATTGCATGGGGTTTTTAAGAATTTTATACCAGCAGAAAACCTGTCAGCTTGGACTGAAGGGGACACAGATGGGATAAAATATAAAATACCAGCAAAATGAACCATCAAATAATGGATTATACTGATATGGTGAGTCTGACTCTAATATGGCTGTCACCATGGCCAAGAAGCTTATGTGACCAGAACTCTGGCTAGTAAGCAACCTAAAAGGGAAGGTGCAGTCTGACACATTTGCTTCTTTTACATAGTGGCTGAGAAATAACATCCTAACCTTGTGTTAACTATTTTTCAGGGAAAAAAAAGTAATAATTAACTCACAAACGTTTCTGTTTTCTGTAACAGCTCCTGCTTTTCTGTCTGCAGTTTGGTGATCTCCACAGATTGTGAGTTTAACTGAGACTTTAATGTTGCCAGTTCCTAAGAGACAAAAATAGTTGAGTTGTAACATTAAATAGCATTAATTGCATCAAGGAAATATCTAGTTACAGGAAGAAATTTAAAATTATTTCCTTTCTTGACCTTTCTAAAATCACAACTTCCAAGTTTGAAAATCTAATTCTAAAAAACCATTCCTGAACTTTGGCGTCAAGCTAGAGAATTAAGCAAGTTTGTGATACATATTCACCTCTGACTTCTCCTGAGAGTCCATGTAAAAAATCACAAAGTAGGGGATGAAGGGAAAGAGGAAGGAAGGGAGGGAGGAAGGAAGGATGGATAAAAGGAAGAGAGAGAGGGAGGGAGAAACCCACAAGGTGAAAGAGAATGAAAGAAAAAAGAGCAATAAAATTGAGGAATTTCAGTAAACAAATGACAGCGGTAACTGAGACAGCACACCTGAGAAAGACAACTTAACTGACACTTGAGAAAGCCCAGCTGCTACCTGACTTACAAGGCACAACTGTTAAAGGCTTGGGAACTGGTACCATCAGATATCTCTGAAAGTGTGGGTAAAAATGGGGTCAAAACCAGCAGGGCTGGTCGAGGCGTGCCTGGGTGGCTCACTTTGGTTGAGTGTCCAACTTTGGCTCCGGTCGTGACATAGAGGTTCTTGAGTTTGAGCCCCGCGTCGGGTTCTGTGCTGACAGCTTGGAGCCTGAAGCCTGCTTTGGATTCAGTGTCTCCCTCTCTCTCTGCCCTTCCCCTGTGCTCTCTCTCTCAAAAAATGAATAGACATTAAAAACAAAACAAAAAACAAAAAACCAAACAGCAGGACTGGTTCAAAGTCTGCTTAGGAAGACCACCAGATCCCTGTCCCAATCTCATGTATCAAGCAACTGTTCTTCTCTTGGCCAAAGACTGGGGTTTATTATTTGCAAAGGGAAAATAGGATATTTTTAGACCCCAGACCACAAAAGATAGATGAAAGAAGTCAGTACTGTAGTGAAAAGGAGGGAATTAATTCAAAGTTTACATGTCATTAATAATGAAATTCCCAACTTTCTTGCCCTCTCCCCACCAGAAATGCACAGGGAAAGAAAGGCGATTATAACCATGGTTCTCAATGAAGGGAATCCCCCTCACAATATTTGGCAACACCTGTAGACGTTGGGTAAGTGGTGGGATGCTGTCATGTAAAAAGCTAATTTATTCTCTTAAACCTTTCTATCATGTACATATGTGGCTTTCCTTGGATTTTTTTTTTTTCAGTTAAATGAGTTACATAGACACTAAGATTATGGACAATTTTAGTTTTCTTTTTATACAGTATTTTACTATGTAAGAAACAAAACTGTCAAAAAAAGAAACAAAACTATAATTTAAAATACATCTTTTAAAAATATGTATCCTTTTTAACAATGTAAAATTGAAAAAGAAAATAAATTGCAGAAAGGGGGTGCCTGGGTGGCTCAGTCGGTTAAGTGTCCAACTCTTGATTTTGGCTCAGGTCATGGTCTCATGGTTCGTGAAATTGAACCCCACGTCAGGCTCTGTGCCAACAACGCACAGAAATATCTAGCTAAAGTTTCACTGGGAAACACAAAGAGTAAAAATTTTTACTTGGGATTTATAAACTAAGATCATTTATTAATAACTAATTCCCTTTAATTTTAATATAGCTCTAGTGTAGGTAGACTTAATAAAACCCAAACAGTATATTAATTTTCCTCACAAGAATAAAACACTGTGGACAAATATTGTAAATATTGTAAATCCTTAATGACAAATTATTATTATTATTTTTAAAGCCTGACTGTAGAATCTACTCTGGGGTACATGGATTTTATCAAAATATGACACAGTTTCTCTGTGTACGGTCACTCCTCTCTTGGATCAGCCATGTCAGTGGGCTAGGACCAGATGACTAGAAGAGGAGAAGGAAGTGAATTTAGGTTGTCTGGGCCGTTGACTTCTTCCTTTAGTATTACTTTTTGTTTTTTAAAAGAAAAAAACATACATTCTTTTTATAAGAAAGGAAGGAAGAAGGGTAGGATAGAATAAAAAAGAGGAAAGAAAGAAAAATTTAAAAGGAAAAAACTCAACTTGTTTAGGGATAGTATACTAAGGAGCAATCTGATACTTTTCTAGACTTTTCTTCCAATATTTAATTCTATACATAAGTAATTCCTTTCTCCCTTTTCTAGTTCTTATTAAACAAATACATTTAATATTATATATTCTATTAATAAAGTTAGATCTGCATACCTACTTTCATTTTTTTTTTTAAGTTTATTTATTTTGAGAGAGAGTGTGTGTGCACAAGTAGGGGAGGGGCAGAGAAAGAGGGAGAGAGAGAATCCCTAGCAGGCTCCTGGCTGGAGCCCAAAAAGAGGCTCGATCTCACGAACCATGAGATCAGGACCTAAGCCAAAATCAAGAACTAGATGCTTAACCAACTGAGCCACCCAGGCGCCCCTACACTAGAATTATAAATATTATGATAACCAAGTAGGAAAAAGTTTAATTTGCTCTTCTAGATATTATAAATTACTCTAGCAGAAAATTTTTGTTTTTCTTTTTTTTAGCTAGTCATCTGAGATATACACAAGTTTATTCCCTTTCCAACTCTAAAAACCAACATTTTTCTGGAGAAAATGGTCTAAACACTGAATACATTCAAGTATGCAATTGTCATGGTCAATAGTAAATGAAAATTGGGCATAAGATTTTATATCTTCATATTTGCAGCTTATAAATATACTTAAATTTTCCTTAATTGTTAGTTCACTGATCATCTACAAATAACCGGGGTGAGATATTCAGATCTGTTAAAAAGAACACAATTAAAAAATAAAAATACTTAACAAAAAGCAAAATACCATTACCATACAATGTTTTTTACCTTTATTTATTTATTTTGAGACAGAAAGAGCTGGGGAGGGGCAGAGAGAGAGGGAGACAGAGAATCCTAAGCAGGCTCCATGCTATCAGTGCAGAGCCTGACACGGAGCTTGATCTCATGATCTCACGAACCGTGAGAAATCAAGCTGAAATTAAGACTTAGATGCTTGACTGAGCCACCCAGGTGCCCCCAATTACCATATAATTTAAAAAGCTCTTGGACTTTCAAATAACTATCTTCACTATCAAATTTTGCTTGGGGCGCCTGGGTGGCTCAGTCGGTTAAGCGTCCGACCTCGGCTCAGGTCACGATCTCACAGTCCGTGAGTTCGAGCCCTGCGCCAGGCTCTGGGCTGATGGCTCAGAGCCTGGAGCCTGTTTCCGATTCTGTGTCTCCCTCTCTCTCTGCCCCTCCCCCGTTCATGCTCTGTCTCTCTCTGTCTCAAAAATAAATAAACGTTAAAAAAAAAAAAAATTTTGCTTACATTAGCAAAAGTAGTTCCAGATTAGTGAAACTACAGAGCTGTTACTCTATTATAATTAAAACAACACAAAATAGAACTTGGATCAAGCCAGAAAATTACCTGTTTTAATTCTGCAATTTGTTCAGAATCTTGAGCAGAAGCTGTTGCTGAAGACTGTTCATTTGTGCCAGGTGATGCTTGGGAAGATTTCTACAAATATCATAGAAATAAACTATGAAATAAATTTAGTCTAAAGAGATAGGAAACAAAACAGAACTATACACGTATAAGCTATGCCTTACAGAGGCTTACCAAAAATTTCACATCAACATTTTAGTTTTTATATCCAAGATAAAATTTCAACATAGCACACGCTGTCTACAATAGCTAATAAATTTATACTTATACCAAGTATTTATTAAATCTAAGCACTTATCTGAAGTTATATGGAGAAAGAGCATAAACCCAAGTATTTATTAAGTGATTTCCATGTATTAAAAGAGTTTTATACACAGTAGCTCATTTAATCCTCTCAACACCAAAACAGATATGACCACTACCAATTTACAGATCAGTAAAAAAGTTTAAAGAGGTTAACTAAGTTGCTTAACTTCAACGAGCTGGGGAGTGTTGAAGCTTTAGGCAGTTTGACACCAAAGCTCATAATCTAATTTTTTAAACGTAAACTCTATGCTGAATGTGGGGCTCAAACTCATGGCTCTGAGAGCATGTTCTACGAACTGAGCCAGCCAGGAACCCTCCCAAAGCTCATATTCTAAAGCCTTATGATGATATTTTGGCTTAAAGGATCCAGAAAAATAAACAAACAGGATAATGAGAATTGCTCTTGACCTCTTAAAATTTTTTTAACATTTACTCACCAAATTTTCAATCAGAGAGTCCTTTTCAGCCAGCTGGCTTTGTAAAAGCTCCTGATTACTTTTTAATTCTTCTATCTCTTCTCGTAACCTCCCAACTTCTTCTGGCTGAATGCCATTCATCTGAGTCGCGTCACTGTAAGAACCTTGATGCGGATTATCTTTTCCTATTAAAACAGGAATAAAGTTTGAAAAGCCAGCATGAAACTTAGGTTTTTCATTTCTTGAATGAGAAGATTTAAATATAAAAATATAAAATTTCCTTAATTCAATTACTTTGGTGGCACTTTTGTAATAAGCACATTTCATTTTTGCAGAACAGTGTACTGATAAAAATAGTAAAGTGATGATATTTTCAGGTTTCTGGGGAGAAACACAGCATAGTCTTATTAAGACTAAACTGCATGGTTTGGTGATCTACAATTAAGAATTACAGTAGTTTCAATTCCAATTTGGTCAATTAATATAAGAAAACAAAATCCCTTTTAAAATCTTCGCAAAGGAATAGTATTCTATGTGGACTACAATAACTGACAGATTATTGTTATAAATAAAGGAAGTAAAAGAGGTAATTTTTTCTGAAAATTTTAGTCACCTTCATATAAATAAAACAAACTGTATTTCTAAATAGCTAGCATTCCAATCATAAGCACTACAGGATGATGCTATTTTATAAGCATTTGACTTACCTGTGCCAGGCACTGAACTAGAATTCTATATATTAATTCATCTGATTCTCAGATGACACAGATGCTATTCTCAGTTCCATTGCGCAGATGAGGAAACAGAAAGATTAGAGCAGTCATGCTCAGTTGGCGATACATCAGAATCACCCAGGAAGCTTGTAATAATTATTAATGCTTGGCTCCAACCCAACTAATTAAAATCAAACATTTGAGTGGGGTCTCAGTATTGGTGGTATTAAAAAAAGAAAAAAAATATCTCAGGATATTCTAATGTGCAGCCAAGGCTGAGAATCAACGGAAAAGATACTGAAATAGGTAGCAAGAAACCTGTGCTATAAACTCTGATTTACACATTTGTTATAGTGATTAAGGTTAGAGAAAGACTAGTCCGCAAGAATAACCTGTTAGATTCAGTCCAGCTTTTGAGGACACAACAGTTACAACCAGTTATACCTACCTAGCTGTACTTTAAGAAGATTATACTGATCTTTGTGTTGCTGAATCTGAGATACTTGCTGTGTGACTGCTGTCTGGAGCTGTTCATTTTGACATTTTAACGTAGAAATTTGCTGCTTTAATTCCTCAAGCTGCAGATCCTGTAAAACAAAACATAATTCAAGTGTTTAAATTTATACTAATTAGCATTAAGAAGATGAGCAAACTAAAAATCAGAGATCATTCTGGGTCATGATGTTAAAGTACTCAACAATTCCAGAATCACTCAACCATTAATAATACATTAATGTATGCACAAAGGTCAACTAACATGTAGCAGAACCATAAAATTTCCAGTAAGGCCCCGTTAATAATAAGCACAATAGCACAGCCTGCAATCTCACTGCAATTACTGGAGTGGGGAATGGTCAGTTTTAAAAACTCCATTCTATGGTCCATCAAACCATTTAAGAAATTCATACCAAACTATTTAAGAAACTCAGTATATGTATACATGCATCTATATTACTTTTAACGTAAAAGATAATTTCTAGAATAGAACATTTAGAAAACCAAAAAAAAAAAAAGAACTTCCAACTCTCACCACCCTAATGTAACTAGTTGGATATGATCTGTTTCTTTACTTTCTTCTAATTTTTTTCCAATCCAAGTGTTTTAAACTTGTCACACTCAGTCCATATGTCATTCTGTAGCCTTTACTTACTATTCAATTGTAAGTCCCCATATTACTAGTTTTTTGCAATCATAACTTTTAATGTTTACTGAATATCAGTAGATGCAATATAATTTATATTCAAAAGCAACACCGAGGATGCTTTCCATTTTTCTAGATAATAATTATCATTACAATAAATATCATAGTCATATTTTCATTTCCCTGTATTCTGAAGAATTTCCTTAGGATGGATTCTCAAATGTCATTCAGTTTATATAAATATTTTATAGCTCTTAATGCTTATTGCCTAATTGTCAAATGGCATTTTAAATGATGAGAATATTTAAAATTAACATTTCTAAAGCACAGTCATTATAGTAATTGTGTCAAATCACTCTTTTCTTCTTCCAAATTAACCATATTTATCAGCCCCAAGTGTAGGCTGTAACATCACATTCCAAGTATTTATTTTCCATTGCTCTAAAGATATTACATCTTACCATCTGGAAGTGACTCCATATTTGTACTAAAATATAGATGAGAAACCCTAATAACCATGGGTGGGTTAATGATTTAAGTTTGAATCATCCAAAGAAGATTCTAATTTACTGATTGCTTATAAACTGAAAAGCTCAGACTGAGTGCTAAATATACCACTATATTTTTATTCTTTCTCAGAATTCCAATCTCAACAATATAGACTGTGGGGAAGAACACACAGCGGTTCTCGTTTAGAGGGCTCTACCCAAGCTTGCACTTGCCACACGGGCCTCAAACTGTGTACAATCAGCAGGGGGTGGAGGGCAGTGCAGGGCAGAGGGCACAACCTGCTTCACTGGACTGTCACCAGTATATTGTTTCTAAATGACACTGGCATTTTAATAACATCAGTACTGTCATCTTCCAGGTAATACTGCAGCACTGTTTAGGATTCCAATCAAGGTATATACCATGATGAGGAATTAAATGAGAGAAAGAAACAAGAAATACACTCTGAAGAAATGTAATAGAAAGTTTAAGGTGCTCAAGATAATGCAAGAGTGGAATTCTCTGGTGTTCTGAAGAGAAAATGTCAGCTGATGATTCTGAGAACGCAGTTTTGACTTTCATCATCACTCTCCACTCTCAATCAACTCCTTCTGCTATTCTCAGCATCATCTATTCAGATGTGAAAGGCAGAGCTCTAAGGATTGTATCCGACCCTTTATGCTCCCTACACATACATCCAGTCAGTACCAGGTCCTGCCAGTTTCATCTGCTTTGGTCACCACATTTCTCAGATCTGCCCCCTCTACACTACATAGCATGAGTTTTAGGGTCCCAGTAACACACATGTTTTTGAATTCTGTTCCACCAATCACTGAGTGACTCTGGAGAAGTTTAAATTCTGTAAGTGTTAGATTCCTCATTGATTTTTATATGAAGGTATTAATTATGTTGTAGGGACGACATGAAAATTAAGCAAAACAGTGTTTAAAATGTGCTTTGTGAGCACCCAAAACACAATAAACAAAAAACAGCAGCCATTATCATCACTGGCACCATCAATGCCCCAATATCCTCCCCAATGCCTGCCATACCACCTCCCTCTCTCCAACTTTGCCTTTCAAGTTTCTACTTGGTGCAGCCACTAAGTGTCCCAAGTACATATAATAACACGTCCTGCCCCTCTCCCCTATTTCTCCTTTTGCCCAGCTTATTCCTAGTTATGCTTTTAGGACTCATGTTCTGTTTTCTCCAAGGCCCTGCTCTCACCTAGCTAAATGAGGTGCCTCTCAGTGCTGCCACATACCTTCAATTATCTGTATCACTAGACTTAATACGTTATGTATGTCACAAAAACCTATTTATAGTTCTCTCTCCCCATGAGACTGTGACAGGGGAACGTGCCTGATTTATGCCTTCATCCACAACATCCTGCACAATCTTAACATGAGCTCTCAATTTGTTGAATACTCAGGTAGTTCTAGATTATTTAGGAAAATAATGAGCTCTACTTTCTGTATCTTCTTGTATATGAAATGCCAGGAAAAACTCTTCCTCAAAGTAGAAAAGTATCAGTGCCCTAGAAAGTGTTTACAATCTGTCAATACATACTTGCTCTCGAATCATGTTTTTGTAGTGAGTCACAATACTGTCATGCTGTTCTAATGTTTTCTTCACTTCTTCTTCTTTTTTATCCTCTTCACTGGACTTATAAATAGCCTTAGTTATCACACCTATAAAAGAAAGCTTATTAAAAAAATATTTTAAAAATTTAAAATGTTATTTTATTAAGACTTAATCAGTAAAAACATATGGCCTAAATGCATGACAGAGAAGATATAGTCTTTCCAATCTTACTGAATGCCAAAAGTCCTTCAATGAACTATAGACCAAGAGCTAGGAGGAAGCCCCTACTTTTAGGCTTACCATGTAATCTACATGTGTCCAGAATATACGTATACAAAATAATCATAGGCACTTTCTAATGAAAATCAATATAAACTTTGTCTTACCTTCAAGTTCTTTTACCAGCTTCGTAAACTCATGATCAAATATCATGTATTCTGGACTGGGGAAGTTTGGCTGCGGTTTCTGAGATGCTCTGGAATACAACTCATGTTTGCTAATAAATCCTAGTTTCTCTATGAAGTTTTCTTTGCCAATCCTCTTCTCTATTAGTTGTTTTAGTTTCTCTCTACAGAGACAAGGACATTGAGATGCTTTTAAAAAAAGTCATAACAAGGGGCGCCTGAGTGGCTCAGTCAGTATAGCATCCGACTCTTGATTTCAGCTCAGGTCATGATCTCACGGTTTATGAGACTGAGCCCCATGTGGCTCAGGATTCTCTCTCTGCCTCTCCCTTGCACACCTGTGCACACACACACACACACACACACTCTCTCTCTCTCTCTCAAAATAAATAAATAAATAAACATTTTTTAAAAAGTCATAACAAAACACAAAAGCTTGGTCTACATTATGTTTTGGCAGAAAAAAATGTATCATTATCACTTGATGCATTAGCAGTCATTTTCCCCTAGCATCTTCCCCCCACTTACTTCATGTAGCTCTCAAGTGAGTTATCATTGAAGTAAATCGAAATGCCCAACAGAAGGGCACATAAGCCTTGTACCAACTGCTCTTCCTCACCAAGATTTTCTGCAATTTGTCCCGTAAGCTGAAATTTTTGTTAAGGAAACTAATGGTTCATAATATCTAGCGTATTTTATTTTACAGTTTGAATTTGACATACATTTCATGTAAGAATTTCTACAAAAATTCTATGTATAGTCTAGGCAAGCATAAAACAAACAATGGTACACACACACACACACACACACACACACACACACACACAGACACACAGATACACAGCATAAGCAAGCATCATTACCACCATAACAGTTTGAAAAGCTGCAACACAGCTGAAGAGAATTCAAATATTTAGAACACAGAGCTACCTCTAATGCAGAGGAAGAAATAAGCATACTTACATGTATCTTACTAAAATATAAAGGATACAAATGGAACATTGGCTGAATTGTGAAGAAAATGCGTTACAGCAATGGGGCAGTTGCTTAACCAGGTACAAAGCAACATTAGTAACCCAACTCTTGTCTGTATTTTGCTTCCCTGCAATAGACAAGTTGGCAGAAATCTCATTTACTTCTTTTAAACTTAATGTTGCCCTAAGACCCCCTCCACTTGCATTAAAAGATCTTTAACATCTTATAAAAGATGTATTAAGAATTTAGACATAAAAAAAAAAAACACCTGAACAAGAGAATTCATTCTTTTGTCCTTTATGGGTCATATTTCCCAAAATGAACAGAAGGCAGAAATTAGAATTGATTCAGGTTCATAAACATATACCAGGTTATCCAAAATACTATCAGTGGAAAAACCTGATCTGCTAAGGAAGATGCATGATGTGAATGTTTGAAAAAATTTATCAGTCTGAAACACTTTATAATAACATAAACTTGCCAGGCAAATTTATGATGTTCCAATTAGAATTTTAGAAACAAGTTTCTGATGAGAGGACAATTTCTACCTTCTTCAAAAATATTAGGAAAAATAAAAAGAAATCATCTCCTGAATTATTTAGTCAAATTCCATTAGAATAATAAACCATGTTGCAAACTCACTGACAACATGCCAAATAATGAGAATCACAAACATAACGAAGAAGAAAAAGATTTATTTAAATTAGCTAACTGCCCCAAACCACTAATTATACTGCTGCCAACTACAGTTAGACAATATTGAAAACTAGCACATCCATCAAAATTACAGTTTCCTAGATTTTTATGCAACACATTTGTATCTCCTATGTGGGACAGTCTCTTAGCTTCTAATGTTGCCACTGCCCATATTACATTATATAACCTATATTTTTGTTTAAGAAAACAAAACTTGTTTGAAACAAGTGGAAATTAGCACAGTAATGCATTACTTTGAGATAGTCTCAGAAAATATCCAAAATACAATTATTCAAAGCTAGGCAAAGAATGGATTTAAAGTAACCATCATTATGTTTTGAAAAACCATTCAGACTATTCCAATTTCATGAACCTTGATGTCAGTACCCTGGCCTTTTTATAATCTATTTTCAAGTATATTTAATATTTAATTAAACAAATTCAAAATAGACTTCTTCAAAGTGATTTGCCACCAAAGAAGCATTAATTAGCATGAATCTGGCTTTTACATGATGCATTATTCTTATGCTTTCCTTGCTCTATGTCATTACCATGCTCATGATGTATCTTCATGTTACCCAAGTAAATTTAAAAGTTAAAAAATATAGTTAATCTCAATCGACTATGTGCCACAGAGAACTTTAATTACTCAAGTAAATAAATGAAAATACTTCATTGACTGCCCCTAAGTATATATAAAAGATTTATTATTATTTGGAATACCATTTGCACGTACCAAATATACCTACGTTGTATATATAAGGGCATCCTATCAAATCACTGGCTCATATATGAATAAGCAAAAATGGAACTAGATTCAAATGTGGCTCTTCTAAACGTATATACCTTTTGGGGTCTAACTGAAGCATAAGAACAGCAAAGTTAAATAAAACTAGTTAGAATCAGATGGAACATCCCACTTAAACTATGGCAACAAAAGAAGATATTCAGGAATGAGCCTAACCAAAACTACAAAACCTAAAGGAGGAAAATTTAAAAGCACTTCAAAAGAGCACAAAAGTAGATCCAAATCAATAGAAAGACACCATGTCTTTAGACAGAAAAACCCAAGATCATAAAGACACTAACGCTATTTAAAATTTATTACATTATGGGGCGCCTGGGTGGCGCAGTCGGTTAAGCGTCTGACTTCAGCCAGGTCACGATCTCGCGGTCCGTGAGTTCGAGCCCCGCATCAGGCTCTGGGCTGATGGCTCGGAGCCTGGAGCCTGTTTCCGATTCTGTGTCTCCCTCTCTCTCTGCCCCTCCCCCGTTCATGCTCTGTCTCTCTCTGTCCCAAAAATAAATCAAAAACGTTGAAAAAAAAATTATTTTTTAAATAAAATTTATTACATTAATGTAATCCAAACAAAAATACCAGAAGGTTTTTCTCTCCACAGAACTAAAAAAATCTGGTTCTCAAGTTCATATGGAGAAATAAACAAGCAAGAATGACTAGAGACCCTGTAAATTAAAAAAAAAAAAAAAAAATGAAAAAGAGCAACAAGGAGATACTAGGTCATAAACAGACAGGAATCAAAGGATAGACAGAATGAAAAGTCCGGAGATGATCCATCTACAATTGGGAATTAGTTTATGAAAAAGATAGCATATAAGCATTAGTGGGATACAGGAGGACTTACAAAATGTTGGGACAACTAGGCAGCTATCTAAAAAAAAGATCAAAGGATCTATAACTCATACTGTTCATCAAGAAAAATGGAACAAAAATTTAAATGCAAAAAATGAAACCAGAAACTGTGAGATGAAAATATGGGTAAGTCTGTTAAAATCTTGAAGTGGGGAAGGCCTTTCTAAAAAGTATGATATAAAATGTAGAAGTGATAAAGGTCTCATTAAAAAAATCCAAAACAGGGGCGCCTGGGTGGCTCAGTCAGTTAAGCGTCTGACTTCGGCTCAGGTCATGATCTCACGGTTCGTGGGTTTGAGCCCTGCATCGGGCTCTGTGCTGACAGCTCAGAGCCTGGAGCCTGCTTTGGATTCTGTGTCTCCCTCTCTCTCTGCCCCTCCCCCAGTCATGCTCTGTCTCCCTCTGTCTCAAAAATAAACAAACATTAAAAAAAAATTTAGAAAAAAATCCAAAACAAAACACCAAGTCAAAAGACCAGGAAAAATGTATTTGTAACTTATCACAGATAAGGGTTGAATTCCTTAATAAAAAATGAGTTCCTATAAAATTAGAAATTATTTAACCCAATACAAAAATGGGCAGATGATATGAAATATAAAAAATGAGAATTCATGGGAAAACTTTAAGTGGTGTATAAATATACAGAAAGCTATTCAACCTTTTATAATCAGAAATGCAAATTAAAACTCACTAAGATAATATTTTTCACCTCTCAACCGACTGGCAAAAATACAAATCTGTTAATACACTGTTGGTGAGGCTGTGGGGAATATAGCTCACTGCAATCTTATTTTGCACTTTGCTAGTGGTTCAAAATGGGATTAGGTAGGGAAAAAACAAGGAACAGAACAGTGAATATGCATAAAAAACACCTAAAGACACCAGAAGAAATAAGAGGCAGGGACCCAGGACAGGGGTGAGGCCATGACTTCTTATTGTATACTTTTTATAACATTTGATTTCTAAATCATGTATATACGTATATATGTATTTTAAAGTGTGTGTACACACACACATACACACACACACACACTTTTAAAGGACTAAATTTAATTCTAATAGTGGCAGTGTGGTGTCAGTGAAAACATTTGGTTGAGAATTAGAAGAATCAAATCTTCTATTGTCCTACCTTGTGGAAGTTCAACATGCTATGTGGACCCCAATTTCCTCATTTAGTGAACCAAGGCCTTTGGACTAAATAATCTCAAACACAGAAGTTAAAAGGATAGGCTCTGAATACCAGGATTTGTATCTTGGTTCTAAAACTCAACATCCTGAAACTTTATCACTATCCTTCAATAGCAGTAATAATTAATACCCATTTCATAGAGTTGTGGAGTGGATTAAATGGGTTAATACACATTAAGAACTTAGAACAGCACATGGTACATAATAATAAGTGTTTCATGAGTGCTGTAAACTATGAACCATCCCTTCTAGTTATACAATTCTATGCTACCTACTACTGTATTAAAAGTAGAATAATGCACCAAATTTAAAATAGATGGCACAGGGGCGCCTGGGTGGCTCAGTCAGTTGAGCGTCTGACTGTGGCTCAGGTCATGATCTCACGGTTCGTGGGTTCAAGCCCCATGTTGGGCTCTGTGCTACCAGCTCGGAGCCTGGAGCCTGCTTAGGATTCTATGTCTCCCTCTCTCTCTCTCTGCCCCTCCCCTGCTCATATTCTCTCTCTCTCAAAAATAAAGATTTTTAAAAAATTTTTTTAAATAAAGTAGATGGCACAACAAAGTTTGAACTAGGAAAAGGAAAAAACAGTAAAATTGCTAGGATAAACTTTTTTTTAAACCTCAATGAAATACAGGTGGTCCTTACTTTTTTGCTAGGTTAATAGAAACCTATGAATATTGGAAACATGCACAGTGAGGACTGTGTAATAATACTTTTTTTGTGCAGACTGTATTATTATGATGTTCATCAAACCATGATTTATAATAAAGAAAATGGAAGATAATTAAGTATACAAAAATAAGGAGATGGTTAACTAACCAATGGTATATTTATTTGGTGAAATATTATGCAACCATATAAAGTTATATTTATTTAGTGTTTAAGAACATGGAAGATATCTGTAAGGAAAGAGGCAGCATACTCAATGGAATCTAATGTATGATCACCCCTATGTAAGTAAATAGTATAGAAGAAAAAAGACTGAAATTTAACCAATAGTTACTTTTGGGTAGAAGTCCCACTTTCTACTTTTTTATTTTTCTAAACTTTCCAAAATGAAAAGAAACTCAACAATTAATGAGTGTAAAAATGCTATAGTGTTTGTCCAGCGTACAATCACAAAATGTTAGTAAGATCAACCCAACAAAATCCTGATGAAGCTGCTCTATCATCCAAAAAATAAAATTAGAGATTAGACCTTAAAGGCTATCAAAACATTCTATGTCATTGCACTCTGATCTTCTGATGGATTCTTTAGAAGATAAAACACCAAGAATAGCTAAAAAAAAAAAAAAAAAAAAAAAAAAAGAAAAAAAAAAAGTCCACACTCCACTTCATAGAATAGTTTCATAGAACTCTTCATTTTGTTTATATGTTTATGTGTGTTTATGATTGTTTATAGGTTCAAGTCAAGAAAAAGTAAGTATCTCTTTAGCACTCCAGAGCATATGAACCACTGAGATGTGGAGAAACAAATGGATGCTGAAATTGTAATTTCAGAGCATTCTGAGGGTTTAGTTACTAGAAATCACAGATTTTACAGGCTGCAGTGGAACCACAAACAAAATAAATGAAGCTGAATTACCTTTAAGATAGACTATTATGTTTTCCTTATTATTTTCTATCTAAATAGTTCCTCTTGTTCCTACTTTGTGGATTTCAAGTGTAGTATTTTACACTGTGTATAGAAATATGACAAGCTAACATTTTAAATTTCTACTCTTCCAAGTACTGAAATGAGGTTCTAGAGTGTTATGATTAGACTCACTTTCAAGCAGTGGCCTCTGGCAATAGAGATTTAATAAGAAAGGGGCACGATGGAACTTTCTGAGATTACAAATATGTTTTATATCTTGTATTTGGGTGGTGATTACAGAAGTATATTAACCCATCAAAAATCATCAAATCGAACATTTAAAGTCTGTGAATTTTACTGTGTATAAAATTAGTGCGGTAATGCATTACTCTCAGGTGCCTCCAAAAACTCCTTTTTAAATGACTGACATGTATACTTTTAAAATATCTAGTATCAAAAATTCTGGAAGCTAAAACTGCTGAATATATCTGTGTTATTAACATGTGTCATATCATACTCATACACAAAGATATAACTCCTAACAGCACCTCAGTTATTACTAGCAATACTGCACAATTGAACATATGAACGTAAATATTAAGGTACACTCCCTTTTTGCCAAAGACTGCACAAAAAAAAATCAAAACCAATACAAATCACACTCCCCACACACATCAAAAACTAACCCCCAATGGTAATTGTACCATATGGGTTATATCCAGAATAACCCACAATATCCAATTTAAAAATTTTTCAAATTACAAAATTATACTTACTATTGTACATTTTCAATAATCTAAGTAATAAAAAAGTCATCACATTCTTTCATATACTGACTAAAGACAAACTTCTTAACCCTAAATTTTACTAGCTTTGAAATAGTTTCAGGGGGGATAGAGAAGCAAGCTTAGGTGAGGAGACACACAAAACCAACCAAAAAAACCCAAACCAAGCTATTCCAGAAAGTGCAAGCATACCCGGAGGAAGCACAGGTACAGCTTCAGACTTTCATTCCCACAGCTCTTAGTAACACCACTACATGGAGAAAATGCCCCATGGAGAAAAATTGGAGAGCCACTTATGATAGAGATAAACTTGCTGACACATGAAAGTGTGAGTAGAATGTAACTTCAAACAAGCAGTTAAAAAAACCATCAGCAAAACCCAAGACAAAGGAAAGCCTTGCTGTAAGAGGGAAATGCCTAAGCTTAAACAAGCGATACATACCCGTCTGTCGATCTTATCACCCTGTAAATTACACATTAAAAATTATTTATAAATATTACTGCTGTAGAAAAATTTAAATCCAGAAAAATCCCTCACAGATGGTCTCTCTACAAACCCACACCAATAATTTGGGACAGGATAGTTCTAATATTTTATTATGTAACATTATGTAATTATCTAATATTTTATTGTAACAGGATAGTTCTAATATTTTATTATGTAATATTTATTATGTAACATATATATTATGTAACATATTTTATTATGTATTTTATTATGTAACATAATATTATGCATATTATTAATATGCATTTTGGAGGAGAAAGGATCATTTTACAGCACTGTGCTGTGAGGGGGAAGACACCACTATCTTGAGAATTTCTCATAATGCATTAATTGTGACTACAATGTTAGAGCGAAGTCTCTGGTGGTGGTGGTCCGTTAACTGCTGTTTGGCTTAAGAAAAGCTATTTTCAACAAACAGCAACATGAGAATGAGAAGTATTAAACACACATGGATATGAATATTTAGGGGTAGTTTTTTCAAATCACTAAGAAATAAATGATAAAGATGCAACAAGCTTTCAATTTAAATAAACAGATTTTAAACAATAAAGAGAATGTCTGATCCCCTTTTCACTAGTTAATTTTTAACCGTAATTTATAACTTCCTATGGATGATGGCATTGATGTCTCTTTAAAAGCTCACAATAAAACAATTCAATGAGTGTGTCAAAATTAAAAATTAAGAAGGACACAACACATTATCACCGGGAGGGAGAGAGGAAAATTCTAGGGGACAGCACAATTTTAGACTTAAGTATATTTTTACTCTAAGTGACTCTGAATGTTAATGACTATAGTTTTGCTAAACAGTGAACCTGAACTGTTCAACAGCAACAGAAGTCCATGTGGACAAATCATCCAACTGTAAGTGACCTTCGTAAAGACCTTATCATCCACACTTCAGTGAAGCTTTGTTGTTCTCATTAGGTGTCTAGAGGAATGCAAACAGTTCCATTTTTGTCTGTATTACTAGATAAATTATATGCCTTGGGGTTTTGAGGGTTGGAGAGCTCTCAAACATCAAGGAGTACAATGTTTAGTAAGCGATGGACTGGTATTGTTTTCTGAAAGGAAAATCAACTGGTCTGGGAAGAGAAAGAGGGAGGTACATAGCTATGAACCACTTTATTCTATTCTCTCTCATAAACAGACCCAAATTCGGCTACTGAGCAGAAAGAGAAAAGGACATGCAAGAACACTGGATGATAGAAAAAGGAAACAGAAAGAGAAACAAAACACCTTTCTGTCCAGAAGATGTGTTTCATGAAGCAGATCTTACTATTTGGCAAAACCATTCTTGTAAGAGTATGTATTTCTTTCTCTCCACACCCTGTTTCAGGTTACAATGAGTTAATGAGCAGGTAAGTCCATGCCTCTTTCCTTTTTCATCTGCATCTACGAAGGATACCCTTAAATCTTTGTATCACTGACACAAAAACGTATAGCTGAGATTTTTTCCCCCTTAGAGCAGTTCCACTCGCCAGCCACGTTACCTGTGAAAGGATGTTGGTGCACTGTTGCAATAAAGAAACTGGAGGGTTGCCGATACTTGTAGCAAGTTGAACCCTGAGCAACTGTTCTTTCTGGGTAGCATTTTCTTGCAAAGCATGGGCAAGGGCCACAGCAGCACACCAGTTTGAAAGTGAATCAGTAGAAAATAAACCTCCGCATAATAACTGACCAGCTGAGACTGAATTACCTGTTGCTACAAAGATGGCAGGCAGATGATGATAAAAAATTAATTGTTGTTTTACACACACACAAAAATAGTATGAAATACGATTTTAAAATCTGTTAATTAGGGGTATTAAGTTACATTTTTAAAAGTCTGCTTTTCAAGACAAAAATGAAAGATGACAAAATGACCCTGGAAGAAGAGTAGCAGAACAAAGAAATAATTACATTTCAGGCATCAAATCGATGAGATAATATTCCAGAAAATTACTGTCGTAATTAAAAACTGCATTTCTAAAGCAAATCCAAGGAAATGCCATATTTTAAATATTCCACTACATCCAGGGTCTTTTATCATTTACAATATAACTTATCATTAAAAGCTGGAAAGACTATGTACTTCTCAGAACAGAAATTAGAACTAAATTATTTACCATCAATAGTGGAAGGTAGAAGCGTTGACACAATTTCTCCTTGTCCTTTTTGGTTTTTATATAAGAAACATTGGAAACAGTAGAGAACGGCACAGCGCAATACAAACGGCTGCCTTTCATTAACCATGGACATGAGAAGTACCACGATTGCCGGTCTGTTGCATTCAGAAAGAAAAGAGCAAAAGAAAAATTGCAACCCAAGGACACAGATCAGTAACTAGTCGCTTCTGCTGACTGAAACACCATAAGCAGAACACCAGCGAGGTAAGTATTCCACCTCCATTGCACAGGACAGACAACTGCCGCTCGGACAAGCAAGCGATCGGGTCTGCGTAAGGCACGGAGAAGTGCGAGGGTGATAGCTGAGCCCAAATACCGAAGCTCCAAGGACCACAGACTCTTTTAAAACACCAACATGTTTATCTTGTCAGATAATTTCTAGTTTCAAACATACGGGTGAACTTCTTAAAAGATGTGTACATGAGATATACTAAAAACCCAAAGTAAATTCTGACTTCCTCAGAGAAATAGCAGTATTTCCCTTTTCCTACCTTGGTGGGTTTGAAGGTGCATTTACAGAAGCAAAGTAGTCTTGGTTTACTTGGTAGCCTCGAATAACTTCTGACACAGTATTAATGGTCTATTTAGGGGGAAAAATAAAAATTGAGAGAGAGTAAGTCAAGGAAGAAAACCTGTTTTCAAAACAAAATGTTATATCCTTCTGTGGTTTGCTTTTAAATGCTAAAATTCAGATACCAAAAAATAGGAGTGACAGCATTATAATCCTGTTAACACTTTTTCAAAATAACGCTTTAAAACATTAAGCATAGGGCTCTAATTACAAATAACACTTGACCATAAGGATTTAAAAGTCTCAAAAAATTAAAATCAATAGTATCCTCTAAAATACAGAATCTATTTCTACAAAACAAGGGTGCTTCAAACTAAAATCAGCAAACACATTTAAAATATAACAAAATTAAAACTTCAATTTAAGGATGAAGTTGAAAATACCTCCAAGAAAATAGAATAAAAAGGCAAACTAGATACACAGAAAGTCTAACAAATCTATTAGTGGAGTTGCAGAAATAGAACATAAAAATAATTATCAAGAAAGATAAAAAACATTCTCAGGACTGAAGGACACAGGTCTACAGCTTGAAAGGGTCCAGTGGGTGTCAACAATAATTGGGGAGGGTTAAAAAAAAAAGAAAGTCTGTAGTACTGCACATTATCAGTATATTTCAGGAAACCAGAAAGGAAGAGAAGATCCCAAAAGTTTCTAGAGAAAAAAGTTACATGAAAAGGATTAAGATTAAAAATGGCTTCAGATTTCTTAACAGCAGCTCTGAAATAATGTTCAGAAAGTTGAGTGTTATGATTTCTAACCCTGAATCTATACCTAGCCAAACATTAGAGTAACTCTGAAAATAAAGGAATGACATGTAAAAGATAAAAACAAGTTCTCTTGCCATTTACTTTTTTTAGGAAGTGAAGTAAACTAAGATAATGAGTCAAAACGTGGGGAGTAAAGACATGGAATCCTGGTAACTAAGGGATTTAACTCCAGAGAGGAGTAAAGGGAGATCCTAGGAGGATGGTGAAAGTCCTGGGGCTAGAGATGTGCACAGAAGTAGACCAGCCTATATTGGAGCAGGAGGATGGAAGGGGCTTCTAGAAAAGAAGAAAAAATGTCTAGGAAAAAAATGTCTGGGATGGGAAATGGCATGTTAATCATATTGATAGTATTAATATGCAGATACACAGAAAAACAGTAAGATGAAAAGAGAATACTATTACAACTTAGGAAAGAGAGATATTTAAAAATGATACAGGGCTTTGGCTTGGCAGGGAACAGTATTTGTACAGTCATTAAATTATAAACCCTGATTACTGATTTAAATGCAAATTACTGGGGTGACAGGAGGAAGTAAAGTGAGAGGGTTATGCAGAGGGGAAGCAAGACTTAAGGCAAGGGAGGAGTGAGGCTGCAGATAGCTAGCTGCTTTTGTTACAAAACTTTTATTATTACCTATTCTTTTAATGTGCATGTGTTAATTTGAGAAAGATTTTATGAAAGTTTAAATAAACTAAACCTTTCTTTTCTTCAAACTAACCTCTTTTTCTTAATAGGTAGGAAACAAGAAACGCCAAACATCAGGGAAAAAGAATTTACTGTTCTAGGACTCTGTAAGACTACTTAAGTCTCAAGTCTTATTTGACTAAGTCATACTGTTCTCAACATTAAAAACTTAAATCATACTGTGCACTCCTGTTGAATACAATAAAATTAATGAAAGTCCTGTAAGCTTGAACAGTATTTATATATTATTAAACTTGAGGGATGAGTACACCTTTTGGAATTAATACTGTCATCATTATGCAAATTATATTTTAGTAGGATCAATAAGGAATTTAACATATAAAAATGGTTAACTATTACTGTTTTGCCTTCAGCTGACATCTAATTCTTCTTAGGATTCCTGATTTCAACTTCCGCAAGAGTAGCCTCTGCCTCCATTTGGTTTACCTCAGTCAGGATATCAGCAGGCACTCCAGTGGCCATTAGGATAGTGCAAAGTTGCTGCAGTAAGCCACACTGGAACATAGCTTTCTGGCAGCTACTGGTAGCACCCGGAGGGTTGGTGGGAGATACCAGCACACGAACCAGCTGTGAAAGAAAGAGAAAGCAAAAGTGGTCTTTTAAAGATGTGAAAAGTCTTGAGGCAAATTATCTGTATGAACAAGAACGTCTATATAAAGGATTCCCCTCACCTATTCAGCCAGATCTAGATGCTCTTTCCTTCACGCTCTCATGGCAATAGTTCTGTTATAGTACATAGCACATTACGCCAGTTTGTCTCCTTCAGGTGATTGTGAACTCCCAGAGTAGAAACTGCCTCAGTCATTTTTGTATTCCAAAGAAAAGGCCCAGTATTTATAACATAGTGTATAGTCAATAAATGAATGAATAAGTAACAGGGTGGTATATTTCTTACCAAAGTAAAGATGAACTACCTAATTATGGAGAAGGTCTGAAAATAGAATGGCTTGGGGTGAAATAAAGTCCCCCTAAACTGGAGATACTTAAAGAGAGACCAAAACTAACCCCTGAAGACATGGTAGAAGATTTATGCGTTAGGCAAGGGGCTGGCCTCATTGATTGTTAATGCTAATGAAACCTTTATGGTTCTGTGATTAGTCTGAACTTGAACATGAAGTCTGAGAAACATAAAAAATGTCATCCCAAACAAATGTTCAGCAGTTACGTCTTCAAAATAATTTCACATATAGCTTGTATTTTACAACTAGACTTACCAGTCTATGTGTGTACAAAACCTTGTATATTAAGATCAAATGGGATTTTATAATATTTTTATTAAGAGGGTTGATTAATACATTGATGTCACTAGAGAGAAGCTTTAGAATTACATAATGGCTCAAATCTTTAGACCTTTCTGGTTAGACCTCCATGGCTTTTTGTTTTGGTTTTTGTTTTATTCTCCTCTTATCCCTAATTGAAACATATATATATATATATATATATATATATATTTAAAGCAATACCAAGCTATTTGTCACTTCTCCCATAAATATTTCTACATATGCCTCTAACTAAAAAGAATTTTAAAAAACATGATCATCATGCCATTACTGTAGCTAACAAAATCAACAATAATTCCTTAGTATCATCTAATAGCAGTTGGGTATC
Organism: Panthera leo; assembly: GCF_018350215.1. Classification (NCBI taxonomy): domain Eukaryota; kingdom Metazoa; phylum Chordata; class Mammalia; order Carnivora; family Felidae; genus Panthera; species Panthera leo. Next base: position 143,724,504 of record NC_056682.1, read on the forward strand.
TTTATTGATGAGGTAAATAAAGAAAAAGTAATTATCAATCTTCTAGATGACAGAGAAATAGGAAAAGGTGATTGAAGAAAGAGGGAATATTTATTATAAGGATAACAACATAAGGGAAGACTTAGTAACAACATTCAAATACGTAAAATACCGTAAGGAATGGACTTATATTTTCCCTGAGAGCAAAACAGGGGGAAGTTTGTAGAAGGCAGATTTTGACTCATTATATGAAGTTTTTAAGAGCTAGAATTACCCAACAATGAAAAGGATTCTCTCATAAGGTAATGAGCTTTCTGGGAACTGCTGGCAGTATCTGTCCAAAAAATGATATATAAGGGTATATTCCTATAGGAATAGGAGGCAGAACTAGTCATAACACTATCATTCCAAGAAAAATTAAAGTGTTTTAGGACTAAAAAACTTTTCAAAAAGATGCTTCCCCAAAATTTAATCTGTAAAATTTGAATGAATACCCTCAAACACATCGATTTCAATTTATAGAATTTTTAAAATCAATCATGATTTCAACACAATGATGAATAATTCCAGTTAGGAAGTTATCTGTCCAAATAGGACTGTTTATCCTCATTTTTGATGCATTTTCATTTGGTGCATAACAGAGAACTGGAAATACAAGCAACCCTAAATAAAGCTATAAGGAAACAGCACAGTAATAGGCTGAAAAGCAGAAGATAACCTGTGGCCTGCGAAGTCATGAATGCATTAACTACTCAATCTTTGAGATGGAGAATATATTAAAGTGAATTAAATTCAGTTTATTTTGAAGTTTACATTCTTTAAGATTTTATTTACTTTTTAAAAGTAAAAAAAACTTAACCAATTTACTACATATGTAAAAATAATGTATTTTTTTGTTTATATGCAGCACCCTAGTCTAATTTTTTTTTTCTTTTGGTAAAGTAGTACTTTTTAAACAGCGGCTTTCTTCAAAAATGATTCTTTGCTTAGTACTCTAAGCCATAAAACATGAGTGGACTCCTCTAGCAGTTTAAATTTTCCCTGCTTGGTAGGATATATATAAGCTTTTGCACATCACCAGATCCCTTCGCTCTGTCTAATCATGTTTTGAAAGGTATTTTTCTACAGGAATTTCTTTTATTAAGAAAGTGGTGTTGGGGGCGCCTGGGTGGCGCAGTCGGTTAAGCGTCCGACTTCAGCCAGGTCACGATCTTGCGGTCCGTGAGTTCGAGCCCCGCGTCAGGCTCTGGGCTGATGGCTCGGAGCCTGGAGCCTGTTTCCGATTCTGTGTCTCCCTCTCTCTCTGCCCCTCCCCCGTTCATGGTCTGTCTCTCTCTGTCCCAAAAAAATAAATAAAAAACGTTGAAAAAAAAAATTAAAAAAAAAAAAAAAAAGAAAGTGGTGTTGGGCAAAATATCAAGCTTATACTTGGAATGCTATTTCTAAGGTGCAAAAAACATGTTGAAAAACTAAGTCTTGAAATGTGTAATATTGACATGTGAAAGTAGAAAGGATGAAGTGGGGAGTATAAAATAGAAATATTCTACCCATGTTCTCCTGTAAAATATTTTCCTGACAGGTTTGAGGCATATTCTATATAAGGTAACTATAATTTATTATCTAAATTGGGACACTTTAGAAGTGAAAGAGGACACTGTTCGTAATTACAAAACGATTATTAGCCTGGCAAAATGGGGCATCTGGTCACCTTAATTACCAATTAACCCTACACAGGCAACTCCCAGGGCATGCAACGATATTCAGACTCTAATTACTAGAGAAACTATCCATCTAGTTTTGAGGAAAACAATTTCAGAGACGCAGGAACAATTCAGAGATATTCAAAGACCCACAAGAATCACCAGAGAGCCAGTAAGCTGGGAAGCTAGTATATAAACTTAAGGGTTTGGAGAGGGAATAATAAAAGGAATAAGTAAGTAAAATACTTCAAAGAACTTCATATTTTCTCTGATGCAGAAATCATTTGGGATCCTATTGTCTTCACTTTTACCATTCATCAACAGTAAGCTAAAATAAAATTGCAGGTGACTTGTCATTTTAACTTATATCAGACTTACAACAGATTATTAATCTTTGGAGGCAGGGACATTATCATTCATTTCCTAGCAGTCACTGCCTAGCTCTCAGTAAATGTCTACTGAGTGAATTTATTTGCTGAACGCAGTATTCCGTACATTAAAATTTACATTAGAACCTTAACTGAAGAAAGTAGATTTAAAAAATTCAAATCAACAATCTAACCTATTATTCTCTGGGTGCAAAACCCATCAGGAAACTATACGTTTGGATTTGCTTTAAAATAATCCAGCAGGGCAGGGTGCCTGAGTGGCTCAATCAGTTAGGCATCTGACTCTTGGATTTGGCTCAGGTCAGGACTTCACGGTTCCTGAGTTCGAGCCCTGAGTCAGGCTCTGTAGCACAGACTACTTGGGATTCTCTCTCTTCCCCCCGCCCCACCCTCCCCTGCTCACTCTCTCTCTCTCTCTCAAAATAAATAAACCTTAAAAATAAATAAAATAAAATAATAAAATAAAATAAAACACAAATAATCCAGCAGGGCAAGAGAAGGGAATAAAAGATGAAACAAAATTGCCACATGTTAATAATTATTGAAGTTGAGTCATGGGCATATGTACTGGGGGTTGGAGGGAGCAGTTAATGGCAGTGGATCTCTATCTCTGAGCATAACTGCAAATCTTCATATTAAAAGGTTTTCTTTTAGGCCCATCTGAAACCAACTCAATATCCTAGATTTATCAAATACAAGCAATTTTCTTTTCTTTGAAAGGAATGTTGTCAAAATTCTTGTCACATTTATGTCTAACTATAGTGTACCTGTAGCATTACGTGCAGATTAGTCACTTTCTGTGCAGACCAGCCAGAATTTTCATCGCCAACATCAAACCAAGGTTTCATACGTTGAATATATGAGCCTTCTTTAAAAAAATTTTGATTGGAATTGTTGTTTTTTAACAAGTTTTGGAGCAAAATCAGACAATCTTCCACTACTATGCCTGAGAAAAGAATGTAAAATGGAAGTGTTAAGGCTGATAAAACCTGAAGGAAAATTCACTCCCCAAACACTTAAATAAGACAAAACTTCAAACTCAGCATTTCTTCAGTACAGCAAGGCAAAAAGCCTGTTCTGACTCCTGATGGTCACAGGCCACAATCTGCGTGCTCTTTCTTAGGTTTCCAGTGATCTCTTGACCTCTCTGTTCAACTACCCCTCACCTCAATAACTCAGATTTTTTCTTCAGATCCCAGATTAAATATCAAGACCTGATGACTAGGTTGGCATCACCAGCCACATGCTTTCACAAGAAACTGCTCCTTTTATTATTATGTAGTATCTGTCTTCTCTACTAGATTATAATTCATAAAGACAGGAATGTGAATGTCCTACTAGGATACAGTGACCTACTCTATATCCTCACCAGAGACAGAAACAAGATATCAGGTCTATACATATCAGCTCACTATTAAATATTTGTTGAATGAATAAATCATATCTTATTTAGTCACTAAGAAGCACTGGACATTGTTGTCTTGAGTCTCTTCCTTGAAACTTCCTCTTCCCTTGGTTTCTAATAACTACTCTCTCATGATTTTCCTTACAGATCTCTGGCCACTCCTCACGCTTCCTATCTTTCCTGGTTCCTCTTCTCCATTTACTTCTATCTTTGCTTACAACATACTATTCTATAGGGTAGTTCCATCCACACTACAGCATATACTATCATCACGGCTTAAAGCTCATCAACTGATCTCTATCATGTGTTAGTCTAACCAAGGATCTGTCTCCTCTGTTCAGAATGACTAATGTTGGGGTGCCTGGGTGGCTCAGTCGGTTGAGCATCTGACTTCAGCTCAGGTCATGATGTCGCAGTTGACGAGTTCGAGCCCTGCGTTGGGCTCTGTACTGATAGCTCAGAGCCTGGAGCCTGCTTCCGATTCCGTGTCTCCCTCTCTCTCTGCCTCTCCCCCACTCATGCTCTGTCTCTGTCTCAAAAATAAAGATAAACATTAAAACAAACAAAAAAAAAGAATATGACTAATGTTAGATGTTCACAGCTAGTAAGTTCCTCTGCAAGGTACACTCACACATTTACTCCTAGTAGTTGAGGTCTGTGTTTATAAAAATCAGTTTTTTAAATTTTTTTAATGTTTTATTTTTGAGACAGAGAGAGACAGAGCATGAGCAGGGGAAGGGCAGAGAGAGAGGGAGACACAGAATCCGAAGCAGACTCCAGGCTCTGAGCTGTCAGCACAGAGCCCAATGTGGGGCTTGAACTCACAAACCGCGAGATCATGACCCGAGCTGAAGTCGGATGCTTAACTGACTGAGCCACCCAGGAGCCCCAGTTTCTTTTTTAAATAGACTTTATTTTTGGGGCACCTGGCTGGCTCAGTGAGAAGAGCACATGACCCTTGATCTCAGTTGGGGTTGTTTGAGTTTGAGCCCTACAATGAGTGTAGAGATTAAATAAAACTTTAGGGATGCCTGGGTGGCTGAGTCGGCTGGGCGTCTGTCTGACTCTTAATTTTGACTTAGGTCATGATCTCACAGTTCATGGGTTTGAGGCCTGCATTGGGCTCTGTGCTGACAGCATGGAGTCTGCTTGGGATTCTTTCTCTCTCAGAATAAAATTAAAAACTTAAAAAAAACCCACTTTATATCTTAGAGCAGCTTTAGGTTTACAGAAAAAATGAGCAACAAATAAAAGGAATCCCCATATACTCTCTCCCTCCGTTTCCCCTTTTATTAGTAGCTAGCATTAGTGTGGTACATTTGTTAGACTGATGAATGAAAACTGATACATTATTAAAGTCCATGGTTTACATTAGGGTTTACTCTGTGTTGTGTGGGGTTTAGCATATTAGTTTTGACACACATATAATATCATTTATCTACCATTACAGGATAGGATAACTTCACTGCTCTAAAATCCTCTGTTACACCTACTCATTTCTCTTTTCTCCCACCCCAAATGCCTGGCAATCATTCATCTTTTTGCTGTGTGTATATAGTTTTGTCTTTTCCAGATATTATACAGTTGGAATCACAGAGTATATAGTCTTTCAGGCTGGCTTATTTCACTGAGCAATACGCATTTAAGGTTCCTCCATGTCTTTTCATGGCTTGATGCTGTTTTATTGTTGAATAATATTGGATCGTCTGGATGTACCACAGTTTACCCATACACCTACTGAAGGACATTTTGATTGCTTTTAAGTTTTAACAATTATAAATAGAGCCACTATAAACATTCGAGGGCAAGATTTTGTATGGATATAATTTTTCCACTCATTTGGAGAAATACCAAGGAGTGTGATTGTTGGCTCATATGGTAAGAGTATGTTTAGTCTGGTAACAAAGTGCCAAACTGCCTTCCAAAGTGTCATTTTGCATCCCACCAGCAACGAATGAAAGCATCTGTAGTCCCTGTTTTAGTTTGCATTTCCCTAATGACATATGATGTTGAGCATCTTTTCATATGCTATCTGCCATCTATATATCTTCTTTGGTGTTATTTTTTCCCATTGTTTATTGTTGAATTTTAAGAGTCCTTTGAGTATTTGGGATACAACTTCCTTCTGAGATATAATATGCCAATATTTTCTTCCAGCCTTTGGTTTATTCTTTTCATTCTCTTAACAGTGTCTTGTAGAGAAATTTTCAACATTAATGAAGCCCCACTTATCAATTTTCTCTTTCATGGATCATGCCTTTGGTATTGTATCTAAAAGTAAATTACTTTCGTAATTTACAAATCCACCATGCTATTTGCACTAGTTATTAACTATTATTCACGTAACTTTAATTACAGCATATTGTTACAATTGTCCTATTTTATTATTAGTTGTTGTTGATCTCTTATTGTACCTGATTTATAAATTAAACATTATCATAGGTATGTATGCACAGCAGAAAACATAATATACATAGGATTTGGCACTATCTGCGGTTTCAGGCATCCACTGGGCGTCCTGGAATGTATTCCCTATACATACGAGGGGACTATATAATAACACAGCTATTTTTATAAAAACTAAGTTTAAGTCTTTGGCAAAACTTAATGAAAGCAAGTCATTAAGAACAGCTGTTGTTATATATGGGCAATACAAGTCTAAAAAACAAGAAAAGTAACTGTAAAAACCCAGAAAGATCTTGCATTCCACTGTAAAGAAATAAAAAAGCAAATCCTACATGATGTATTATAGATATGATATATGAAACATGCAGAAAGATGGAAAAACTCCAATGAGTGGACCCATATTCAAAGAAAAGGTTTTGGCCCTAACTCAAAAGATCAGTATAGCAATGCACGTTAGAAAAAAATGTATTACATTGAACTTGAAATAAAATCTTTAACGTGCATATTTTAAGTCCTTTTAAAAATCTCTGATTTAGGGGCGCCTGGGTGGCTCGGTCGGTTAAGTGTCCGACTTCGGCTCAGGTCATGATCTCGCGGTCTGTGAGTTCGAGCCCCGCGTCGGGCTCTGTGCTGACAGCTCAGAGCCTGGAGCCTGTTTCGGATTCTCTGTCTCCCTCTCTCTCTGCCCCTCCCCTGTTCATGCTCTGTCTCTCTCTGTCTCAAAAATAAATAAACGTTAAAAAAAAAAAATTAAAAAAAAAAAAAAAATCTCTGATTTAACCAATCCTGATCTCTCCAAATTAGAGGCTTCCTCATCTCATACTGCTGAACCATGTGGATCCTCACCTCCTGAAGAGGAACCACTATATCCCTTACGAAGGACCATATATCTCCATTAAATAAGATCTGCCACCAGAAGCATCTGAACGCTCTGGAGGAAACAGAATGTCAAAGCCCTCACTATAACTGGCAGCCTTCCCTCCACTGTGTGAAGGCCACCATCAGTTACAAGGAGCCACTGGGACTTATCTTAGCAATCCTAAAGACAAGCTAATTCTATGTTGCCTTAAAATCCCTGTTTTCCTTGGTCATCTCTGAAAATATGCACCTTGCTAATCACCTATGCTCTTTTATGTTCTCATTTTAAAATACTTTTTTTTCCTCTACTTAATCTCCTTTCAAACTCTTTTATATGTTACCTCCAACTCCCAAATATTAGTTAACAAAACCCTCAATCACTTCATGAAATGCTTTTTTTCTTTAAAGAAGCTACCTTACCTTGTAACATTCTGAAGTGAAAGCAGATCATGCTCTCAATCCCATGTACCTCAGAGTCAGGATATGGATTCTGTGATCCTACTGGCCCAGTGTACTTTCCAGAGACCAAAGTTCCTCTACCCTCTCACAAAATCTCCCGTTCCTTTGAGGATCAGGCCACCTGCCTATACCATCCATCTCTTACCATTCCTAATTGCATTTAAGTAAAAAAACGTGGTCACTACTCTTTGTTCACTGAAAACATCGCCAGCATCTTGCTCCAAATCTTCTTTCTCTACTTACTGCTGTCACTCTTGATTCCAAAGACAATCCATCTAATACCTGGACTTCTAAGTTCCTTGTCCTCATCTTCAGAGAGAATTCTCATTCCATTACTAAAACCTCCCATCTTTCCAGCTCAATATTCTCAACATATCTGTTCTATGACTTCCCTGAGACTTTCAACCCATCAATAAGTTTTTGAAACTCCCATTTTAGAAACCCCATCTTTACTTCCTTCCCTATCTAGCTTAGATTATATAGATCTTCCTTTCTTACACTCTATAGGTAATATACTAAGTTCTCTTGCCTTACTATCTTTTCATGGTACCTTCCTGGAAAAGACACAACCCTGTGAAAAACTAACTGCTTGGCTTTTTCTCTATCTTGCAGCTTGGCAGCTGAGTACTGGAAGGGAGTGGGGGGATGCAATCACATAATCAAGCAGTCTGCAGTGCTAGAAAATCCCAGTGAAAATCCTTAATGGCACCTTTATCCCTGACTGGAAATCTTCCTAATTTCAACAGTCAACTAGCTCTCCTCTATTTTCCAAAAGACTTTTTAACCTTCTCCATAATTCTCAACTGTGTCCTCCTCTTTCACTCTTAGCATATTACTCTGTCTTCAACTCAACACCCTACCCCCCTCCCCATCTTTACTTCTTCAAGTCTGAAAAAGGAGCTATATCTCCACCTGTGCCTTCCCCATTATGATGGAAGATGTACTTCTCCTATCTTAAAAGCCAATTCCTGCCCTTGCTCTGGATTCCATTCCTTCTTCTTCTTCTTCTTTTTTTTTGGTATTGTGTACCACTGATCATCCTCCCTCTCTCCTGTATCCTCCCTCTTTTCTACTTGCTTATGTTGGTTGTAGCCTCTCTTTTTCAAGAAAACACCCTCATAGATTAAAGAAGAATAATATGATAATCTCCATAGATATAAAAAAAATTCACTACAGTTTAAGATTCATTCATGATTAAAAAAACTCTTAGCAAAAGTCAAACTTAATGGTGAGACATCAGCATTCTCATTAAAGTCAGCAACATTCAACTGTACTAAAGATTCTAACTAGTGCAAGACAAAAAAGAAAGGTAGTGCAAGAACTGAAAAGGAAGAAAAACAATTAGTGTTATTAGTAGAAAATAGGATCATCTGCACAGAAAGCCCAATTACAACTACTGGCTTAATAAGGTGGTTAGACACAAGATCAACAAAGAAAAATCAAGTAGTGATCAGTTTGAGAATGTAGTAGAAAAACATCCCATGCATATGGTTAAGAAAAACTGTAAGTAAGATGCCTAGAAATGAATCTAAAAAAACAAAAAAAGAAAAGGTGTAACATCCTTTTGCTCAAAATTATAAAACATGACTCAAAGACATAAAAGAAGATCTTTACAAATTAAGAGATAGACCTGGGTTCATGAATGGGAAAAGTCAATTCAGTAGAGATGAAAATTCTCCTTAATCTCTAAGTCCAATATACTTCCAATCAAAATTGGAAGTGCCTGACAGAGGGCACCTGAATGGCTCAGTTGGTAGAGCATGTGACTCTTGATCTTGGGGTTGTGAGTTCAACCCCCACACTGGGTATAGAGATTACTTTAGGGGAAAAAATTTCCAACAGGGATTTTCATAGATCTGGACTAGCAAACAAGTTTCATTCAAATAAAAGAACAAAAGGAAAAGGCGTGCTAATTCTGAGAATTCAGAATTCATTCAGATGACCAAAATATATTTCTCAGATATATCTGGTCTTCAGCCACAGTTCCTGAAACCTCCTCAGGGTCATAAAGGTGAAATGGGTATCTTGCTATTAATGAAGGTGATTTGAGGATGTCACCCAAGGGTAGGGACTAGTTGCCAGGAAGAACAACCATGTGACTAGAGGGTTGGAATTTTCAGTACACTACCCCCCTCTGGCAACTCCCCCACCTCCAGGGAAGGGAGAGAGGCTGGAGGTTGAATCAGCTAATGGCCAATGACTTAGTCAATTATGAATTCGTAATGAAGACTCCATAAAAATCCGAGAGCACAGTTTTTTCACTTCTTTTCAGAGAGCCTCCACACTTGGGAAAACAAATTGCTTCTATGCGTCACTGAGCTGGGCTCCAAGCTTTGTAAGAACAGAAGCTCCTTTCTTTGGGACCTCCCTCTATATATTTCTTCATATGGTTGTTGATTTATATCCTTTAACAAACCAGTAAACATAAAAAAAAAATAAGATAAAATAAACCAGTAAACATAAGTGTTTCCCTGCATTCTGTGAGGTGGGTCGGAAGCACAGGAAAACAGCCTAAGGCTTATGATTGGCATCTGAAGGGAGATGTGGAGGGCAGCCTTGTAGGACTAAAGCCTAAACCTATGGAATCCGATGCTATCTCTGGGTAGAATCTGATACTATCTCTGGGTAGACAGTGTCAGAATTGAGTTGAATTCTCAAATACTCTGCTGGTATCTAACACTGGGATTGGATCTGGGAAGCTTAGGAGAGCCAAAATAAAAGGTTTTTCCTATATTCTAATAGATAAGAGATTATTATGAGGTTTAGTAATTAAGAAAGTGTGGTTTTAGTATAGAGTGAGACAAAAAGACAAATGGAACAGAACAGAGAACTCAGAAGCAGACCTTCACACATATAGGTATTTGATTACAAATCTCATACCATCTTTCAAATGCAAAATCCATATTAATTAAATGCAAAAGATAAAATTGCAAAGCCTTTAGTAGAAGAAAATGTTGAAAATGCTCTTTACAACCTTGAGGTAGAGAGAAAAATTTTAAACAAGACACAAAAGCATAAACTATTTTTAAAAGCCTATATGGGGCACCTGGGCGGTTCAGTTGGTAAAGCGTCCAACTCTTGATTTTGGCTCAGATCATAATCTCATGGTTTGTGAGACTAAGCCCCATGTCGGGCTGTGCACTGGGTGTGGAACCTGCTTGGGATTCTCTCTTTCCATCTCTCTCTGCCTCTCTCCCTCTCTCTCTCAAAAATAAATAAATAAATAAATATTTATTTATATATAAATTTACTTATTTATATATATTTATATATTTATATTTTTATTTATTTATTTATTTATTTATTATAACAGGGCACTCTAGTTTAAATGTGTTACTTACATTTTGGACAACTAAAAGGGATCAAATGTAGGCAAGTTATAGATTACATAAAAAAGAGGAGAAAGTAATCCTAGATCCAGAAAGTAAATCAGATGAACCTTGGTGGCTTCTCATAAATGTTATTCAAATAGGTTTTATTAAATTCTGATCAGATAATAAGAAGACACAGATCACTTGCTTTGGGGTCAGACCTATGTGGAATCAAATTCTGACTCCATATGTGAGAGACTTCATTTCCTCAACTACAAATCAGAGATGATAATAATACATCACAAAGTGGTATAAGATTAAATAAGCTAGGGGTGCCTGGTTGGCTCAGCTGGTTGAGCATCCAACTTTGGTTCAGGTCATGAACTCACAGTTTGTGGGCATGAGCCCCATGTGGGGCTCTGTGCTGACAGCTCAGAGCCTGGAGTCTGCTTTGGATTCTGTGTGTCTCTCTCTTTCTCTGCTCCTCCCCTACTTGTGTTCTCTCTCTCTCTCTCTCTCTCTCTCTCTCTCTCTCTCTCTCAGAAACATTAAAGAAAAAGATTAAATAAGCTAACATATGTAAAGTACCTGGCTCATGGTTACCAAAATAACATTTTTTAAAAAAGCCAATATATGTGAGTAAAAATTTAAACTTTAATAGAAATAGTATAAATAGACTAGAAGAAGATAACTGAAACATGTATAATTAACAAAGGACTAGTATCCAGAATACATAAAGAACTCTCAGTAATCAACTGGAAAAGGAAAAATGATCTTACACTAACATGGGTAAGCAGGTAATTGAGATGGGTAAAAGACAAATCAACAAAAATGGATGGTGAATACACCATGAAAATATGCTTAATCTCATTAGTTTACAAAATGAAAAGTGAAAATCTGAGTGAGATACCATCTCACACCTATCAAACTGGCAAGCAAGGATTGACAAGAATGTGAATCCATACATAAGTAGACACAAAAGACCATTCGTGACAACAGTTTATATTAGCAAAGATAGATACAATCTGTCAACTCAATTAAAAAAATAGATCACAGAATATTTATACTACTGAATAATATATAGCACTTAAAATGAATAAACTAGAGTAACATGTATCAACATGGATAAATCTCAAAACATGTTGGATAAAAGCAGCCAGTTGTAAAATTATACTCAGAAGGATACTTTTTATCTAGTTTGAGAACATGCAAAATAATGCTATATATTAACATACGATGTGCATGTGTATAGACTCACACAAACACATGTTAAAAGTATAAAAACACACTGGATGGAAAAACAAAATCAGAATACTGTTATCTTAGAGAAGGAAGGCAGAGTAATAATGGTTATACAAAGGACTTAACTATCTCTTGTGTTTTATTTCTTTAAAAAAATTACCTAAAGCATGTATAGCAAAATGTAAACATTTAATAGAATTGGATGACATGTGTACAAGTGTTTGTTACACTATCTCTTACTGTTTCCTGTATTTTTGAAATATTTCATATGTCAAGAAAAAATTTAAGAGGATAAAAAACATTCCTTGTCAACCTCCAATTCCTTTTCACCTCTCTCCCCTGACTTCTCCAAATTCTTTACATGAGTTTTCTCTACTATTCTATCTTCCCACATCTAATTCTAATTCTAATTCTGACACTGCAATATGGATTCTGAGGCAACCACTATACACAGCTGCTCTCCCCAAGGTCATCAATGATGTCCATGTTCTACATCTCAAAGGTACATTTCTGCCCTTATCTTGTTTGACAACCCAGCAGCTTCTAACAATGCTACCCACTCCCTAGACCCTCTCTACAGCGGGTTTCCTCTTGTTTCTCAGCCTGTTTCTTCTCAGTCTCTTTTGCCAATACCTGTTCCTCTGCCATCCCTTCACTATTAGTATAACTTAGGTTTTGGTTTAGCACTTCCCTTCTCACTCCTTACCCTGACTGACTCATCTCATCTTTTATCTCATTTATCTTTGCTTCATCTATCATTCATGTTCTAGACACTCAAATCTTTTTTAAATTTTTTAACGTTTTTTATTTTTGAGAGACAGAGAGAGTCAGGGTATGAGCAGGGGAGAGGTAGAGAGAGAGGGAGACACAGAATCCGAAGCAGGCTCCAGGCTCTGGGCTGTCAGCACAGAGCCCAATGTGGGGCTTGAACCCATGAACCATGAGAAGTTGGACACTCAACCAGCTGGGCCCCCCAGGTGCCCCTAGACACTCAAATCTTTATATCCAGGCTGGCCCTCCCCTCCAGGGTAATATAGCCAACTGTCAACTACACTACCACTCTACTTGCTAATCCCAGTCCAGTCAATGCAAATAAACTAATTTTCTCCTCCAACCCTAGTGCTAGGTTTTTGGATCAACCTCTCCTTAAAAACAACTAAAAATGCTGAATTAAAAACAAAAAAAGCCTCAGGAGCAATGAAGAGTTTACAGTTTAGCAGGCTAACATTGATAAGAAAATGAATATCTTAGTGAGGTAAGCAAGTATAAATACCTTTTGACTGGGAGTACATTTCTCGACCTTAGAAAATATAAAACTTTCATTGTGACAAACTTACAGGGCAGAGGGAAAATAAATCAAAGCGAAGAGCATATACAAAGTGGGAAAGAAATCTAATATAAAACTCTCCACTAATAAGGTGAGACTTTAAATGGCTATATCCTCAGGGTGAGAACAACCAAAAGTTAACTAGTCAAGATAGATCTTGTATCCTGGGTTTGAATTGCCTGAGTGGTCTAGGAACTCTCAGACCTTAAACCTCGATTAAGGTGATCCCAGATAAATTGCACTCCCAGGGCCTGGCAGAAATAAGCATGTTTTCTCTGAAAGAAATTACCTCCATCCTAGGCTTCAAATTATTATGAATTAATTCTGTTAAGTAAAACACAACACATAATCAAAGATAATCATGGACCCAGTAAATATTATACAATGCATAAGAACCAAAGCAAAACAGAGCAAAAGTTCCAAATCCACAAAGACTTAAAAATATTGGGATTATCAGACAGAGACTATAAAATAATGGTTTCCTACATTCAAAGAAATAAAAGGTAAGTTGAAAATATCTGCAAAGAAAAGGAAATTATAAAAAAAAATTACACAGCAAGTTTGCTAAAGAACGAAACAGAACCTCTAGAAAAAAGAAATTAAAAATTCAACAGCCTGGCTGGTTCTGTTGCAAAAGCATGTGACTATTGCTTTTGGAGTTGAGTTTGAGCCCCATGTTGAGTGTAGAGATTACTTAAAAAAAATAATAAAATCTTAAAAAAATTCAATGGATGGATATTAACTAATCTTATTATTTCACAGTATGTTAAGTCAAATCATGTTGTACACCTTAAACTGATAACAGTGTTGTAGGTAACTATGTTTCAATAAAAATGGGAGGGAAAATCTCTCAATAGACATGTTTAACAGCAGATTAAATACAAGTAAAGATAAAAGTCCCAATTGTTTATTTTTGCTTTTGTCATCAAAATAAAAAGCTTCTGCATAGTGAAAGAAACAATCAACAAAACTAAAAGGCAACCTACTGAATGGGAGAAGATATTTGCAAATGACATATCCGATAAGGGGTCAGTATCCAAAATAAAGAACTTATAAAACTCAATACCCAAAAAAATGAATAATCCAATTAAAAAAAGAGAAGACAGGAATAGGCATTTTTCCAAAGACATACAGATGGCTAACAGACACATGAAAAGATGCTCAACATCATTCACCATCAAGGAAATACAAATTAAAACTACAATGAGATATTAACCCACACCTGTCAGAATAGCTAAAAACAACACAAGAAACAATAGGTGTTGGTGAGGATACAGGGAAAGGGGAATCCTCCTACACTGTTGGTGGGAATGCATAGTGGTGCAGACTCTCTGGAAAATAATACGGAAGTTCCTCAAAAAAGTTAAAAACAGAACTATCTTACAACCCAGCAACTGCACTCCTAGGTATTTACCCAAAGAATACAAGAATACTAATTCAAAAGGACACCCCCCCCACCAAAGTTTACAGCAGCTTCATCTACAACAGTGAAACTACAGAAACAGCCAAAGTGTCTATCAACTGATGAATGGATAAAGGAGATATGGTATGCATGTATACATGTATGTATATATATGTGTGTGTGTGTGTGTGTGTGTATACACACACATATATACGTGCACGATGGAGTATTACTAAGCCATCAAAAAAGAATGGAATCTTGCCATTTGCAACAATGCGGATGGAGGTAGACAGTATTATGCTAACCGCAATAAGTTACAGAAAGACAAATATCATAGGACTACACTCAATTGTGGAATTTAAGAAACAAAACAAATGAGCACAGGAAAAAAACAGAGAGGCAAACCATGAAATGGACTCTTAACTATAGAGAACAAACTGGTCACCAGAAGGAAGGTGGGTGGAGGGAGTGGGTGAAACAGGTGATGGGGATGAAGGAGTGCACTTGTGATAAGCACCAGGTGTTGTATGGAAGTGTTTGAATCACTGAACTGTACACCTGAAACTAATATTCAACTGTACATTAACTAGAATTTAAATAAAAACTTAAAAATAAATAAATATAGGTGAAGAGAGAATTGATGAAACAGAAAACAGGTCAGAAGAAATAATCTGGGGGGGGCGCCTGGGTGGCTCAGTTGGTTAAGCATCTGACTTCAGCTCAGGTCATGATCTCACAGTTTGGGGGTTCAAGCCCCATGTTGGGCTCATGCTGACAGTGCAGGGCCTGGAGTCTGCTTCAGATTCTGTGTCTCCCTCTCTCTCTGCCCTTCCCCCACTTGTGTTCTGTTTCTCTCTCTTTCAAAAATAAATAGACATTAAAAAAAATTTTTTTTAAAGAAGAAATAATACAGAATAAAGATTGGAAAGACAAAAAGATGGAAAACACAAAAGAGAAAGTAAGACAGATAAAGTGAAAGCCAAATCAGATGACAGAGAATTGATTCTGAGTTTAGAAAGATAGGAGAAAATAAAGCAGTATTTGAAGAGAGAGATAGCTGAAATTTGAAATGATGAAAGATATCACCTAGATTCCAGAAGCCTAACAAATATCAAATAGAAATAGGAAGAAATCCATACTCAACAAACCATAATGAAAGAAAGAATATAAAGTATGAGTTCTCATTTTTCCCTCTAATTGCATTCCCTAGAAGTTAACAATTTTGTGAGCACAAAAGGAATCTCTTTAAATCAATCTCCTCATACTATACCTCCATCACTGTTCCCCTCCTCTGTAATAATGTCCAGTAGTCTCTCAAAAGCATTTTCAAAAGCAACAATTTTCTGGATGGCTCCATTGCTTCTTGTTAGTGCCTGTAGTAGTAACACACCCTTATGGAGAAAAAAGATAACATGTTAAGTAGAGAACAATCTTTTTAAGACATGTAAAAACCACAGAATTTTAGAAGTGCAGGAATTTCACAAGTCCAACTCTTTCACTTTATAGATAGGGAAAACAAGGACAGAGGTGAGCAAGATACCTCCCTAAGATTATAGATCTCAAAGAGACCGAGCCTAGACTGGAATCTATGTCTACCAATTCCCAATTCTTTTCACTGCACAATATAAATATACAATTCTTACACAGTCATCCATCTTTACTTAGCTTTCATTGTGGCATAAGAAAACTGAGCTTGATTATATGTCACAGGGATATCTCTGTATGTGCTTCACAATAGTAACGATATGAAATTGTGAATTCAAGAATATAAATTTACAGGGGCGCCTGAGTGGCTCCAGTTGGTTAAGCATCTGACTTCTGCCCAGGTCTTCATCTCACGACTAGTGATTGGAGCCCTGCATCAGGCTCTGTGCTGTCAGTGCAAAGCCTGCTTTGGATCCTCTGTCCTCCTCTCTCTCTGCCCCTCCCCCACTGGTTCTCTTTCTCAGAATAAAATAAACTTTAATAAACAAGAATCTAGATGTTACAACAAAAATGTAACTTAATCCCTAATCGTAAAATTAATGAAAAACAACATAAACAGAGAATTTTATCTGTTTCAAATAAAAACCGGGGTGCCTGGGTGGCTCAGTCAGTTAAGCATCTGACTTCGGCTCAGGTCATGATCTCACGGTTTGTGAGTTCAAGCCCTGCATCAGGCTCTGTGCTGACAGCTCAGAGCCTGGAGTCTGCTTCAGATTCTGTGTCTCCCTCTCTCTGTTCCTCACCACCACCACCCCCATCCCCCGCTCAAAAATAAATAAACATTGAAAAAATTTTAAAAATCAATAAATAACAACTAAGAATAAAGCTAAAAGCAGGAAAAAAGAGTAGGGAATTAAAGGAAATCTTATATTTAAGGACCAAGCTAATGCAGTTATACACATACACACAAATTCTATCTGAAAATGAAAATAAATGGTAATGATATTAATAGTGATCCACGAAGAGAGGATTTCTATTAAATGGTTTATATGATGGGGTGCCTGACTGGCTCAGTCAGTGGAGCATGTGACTCTTGATCTCGGAATTGTAAGCTCGAGCCCCATGTTGGGTCTAGAGATTACATAAAACCAAAATATTTTTTAAAAAAGGGGCAGGGAGGAGGGGCCTGAGTGGCTCAGTTGGTTAAGTGTCTGACTTCAGCTCAGGTCATGATCTCACAGTTCGTGGGTTTGAGCCCCGCATCAGGCTCTGTGCTGACAGCTCAGAGCCTGAAGCCTGTTTCAGATTCTGTGTCTCTTTCTCTCTCTGCCTCTCCCCTACTCATGCTCTGTCTCTTAAAAATAAATAAACGTTAAAAAAATTTTAAAAAGGTTTCTATGGAATCATCATATTTATACTGAGGGCCAAGAGAAGACTACAACAATAACATCAAGTTCAAGATAATAAAAAGTAATATTTTAGTGAAAGAAAGACATTTCAAATTCCTAAGTAGATGGGTATAGATTTAAATAAGACAATTCTTGAAAGAGTAATAGAGATTTAAAAATGTTCCTTCCATGAGTTACATAATTTCAGCCCTTATAATACTGCGTTGACATACATAACGCAAAATGTTAAATACAAAGCTAAAAGCACTGTGTATATGGACTAGAAGTCAACAGCACTTTTGTCTCTGCTTTGCCACTAACCGGTTATGAAGCTAAGAGCAATCCAAATGGTATTTATTTGCTAGCACTTAGGATGAGAAAGGCACAGACCAGGTACCACTAATACACAGATGAACAGACATTATTAACAAATAACAAATCATTTGGTTTCCATGAGTCTTGGGCTTCTCAGTGTCAATATGGCGACTGAATTAGATTGATATGCTCTCCTAGCTCTAGACTTTAATTTTAAAAGATTTTTCCAATTGCTGTCTAAAGTATTATAGCTTAGGGGTGCCTGGCTCGCTTAGTCAGTAGAGCATGAGGCTCCTGATCTCAGGATTGTAAGTGTGAGCCCCATGTTGGGTGTGGAGATTACTTACAGTCTTTAAAAAAAAAAAAAAAAAAAGTAAGGGCATCTAGGTGGCTCAGTCAGTTGAGTATCCGACTCTTGATTTTGACTCGGGTCATCATCTCACAGTTTCAGGGCTTAAGCCCCACGTTGGGCTCTGTGCTGACTGTGCTGAGCCTCCCTGGGATTTTCTCTCTCCCTCTCTCTCTCTCTCTCTCTCTCTGCTCCTCCCCCGCTTGTGCTCTCTTTGTCCCTCTCAAGAAGAGAATGGATAAACTTGAAAAAAAAAAAGTATTACAGTCTTGACCAAGTTATAGATAACAACCACTGAAAAATGTTTAAGCAACAGCAACAACAAAAAAACACTGCATCAATACAAAATATTCAAACATATATGCAAATAAATAAATCAGAATTGAAAATAACTCCAGAGCAAATCATGCTCTATAGTTAAATGATGATTACAAGGAAAATCCTTTGAAATGTATATTCAGTCAAATGAGGGTGAGGATTCCAAACACAAGGCTTTAAATTTACACAGTTAAATGTCTAGGGAGGTTTCCCTTACTCTTTCTGGAGGCAGAGTTTGGTGTCAATATAACCTTTGAGAAGAGGATGAAAGAAATCCTAAACTTGTGGAACACATAAATTTGCATACCAGAATCATCTAAGTCAAAATACTGGATAGGCAGGAAACAAAGAAATAATGTGGTCTTGTATACAACTTAAAAAGGTCTAAAAGATTGGCCAATACCCCAATTTTCCAAATCTAACTTACGACTCTAAAAGAGGATCAACAGATTTCACTTGCAAAGAAAAGAAAACAAGCTGCATATTCTTAGACTTCTTTTTTGAATTTAACTTACGTCATTACGTATAACTTCCCTGGAATCTGCTAATAAGTCCATCAATCTCGAAACACCTAGAACATATAATCATGTGAAAAATACGGGCAGATCAAAAATACAAATAGTGATTGAAATTATAAACCATTTATTAACACATCATTTCAGTCTCCCTCTATAGGAATGATCCTCACTTTTAAATCAAAATTATGTAAGGAAGAGGAGTCACTTACCCATGGGACTGACTAAAATGATTTGCTGCACCTGAGGCCCTAGCTGTTTTAAAAGAGAAGTAAGAAGCTTCACACCAGGCCAGCGGACATGGAAATCAAACTCCTGCAATTTAAGAATTTAAAATATTTAACATATGTAATTCACATTTTCAAGAAAAACATTTTTTTCAACTAACAGTGGTACCAAAAACAAACATAGCTTAGCAAACTTTAAAAAAGCAATGTAAGAAATAAAAAGCAATAAAAAGAAAATAGTTAATATAAATTGATTAAACTGTTCCTGACTCAGTAAAATAAAAATAGAAATAAGCAGACAATATTTTAATAGATTATATAGTCCTTAAAACAATGCACATTAATCTCTTGCAATGATACAACAAATTTCACAACCTTGAAAAGGTATATATACGTTGCTTCATCAATAATACCCAAAAAGGCAAAAAAAAAAAACCCCAAAAAAACCCCCCAAAACTTATTAAGATGACAAAAATAGCAAGATTCTTTATTTACCTCCAATAAAGATAATAGGAGAGTAACATTTTCCTGCTGCTTAATGAAAATTTCTGTAAACTGGCTTCCCAAATCTTCACTCTGTCTTGTGGAATTTTCTTCTGTAATATTCAAAGATAAAGTACTTCAATATGATGTTATGTTATTTTAAAGTATCCTTTTTGTTGAGGGAGCTAAGCAGAAATGACTTTTCTTGGAACAATGTGGCTGGTAGTGATATCACAATTATGCTGGAAAGATTATCTTTAAAATAACTTTCAATGTCATTTAAATGAATGTTACTTTTTAAATGTTTAAATATGATATTCAAAGAAAAGATATCTAAAATTTCATATCTTTTCAAAGATATTTTTAGATTAAACTTTTAATTAGGATACAGGGAGCTTAGTAGGGTGGTAGAAATATTCTATCTCAAATATGATAGTGACTACACTATTATATACATTTGCCAAAACACACAGGACTACACAACCACAAAGAGTAAATTTTACTGTGTATAAATTATACCTAAAAACCCCTCTCTCCCCAAAACATTATTGAACATACAGTCCTTATTGACTGTTAGTGTTACTGTGTTAAATAATTTAATTACAAAATTAAACCAATCACCTGTATATTTAATACACACACACAAGAAAGTTATTTGGCAATAAAATCAGAATGTGACATCCAGATTTACATTTATTCTTTATTTTTTTTTAATATATGAAATTTATTGGCAAATTGGTTTCCATACAACACCCAGTGCTCATCCCAAAAGATGCCCTCTTCAATGCCCATCACCTACCCTTCCCTCCCTCCCACCCCCCATCAACCCTCACTTTGTTCTCAGTTTTTAAGAGTCTCTTATGCTTTGGCTCTTTCCCACTCTAACCTCATTTTTTTTTTCCTTCCCCTCCCCCATGGGTTTCTGTTAAGTTTCTCAGGATCCACATAAGAGTGAAAACATATGGTATCTGTCTTTCTCTGTATGGCTTATTTCACTTAGCATCACACTCTCCAGTTCCATCCACGTTGCTACAAAGGGCCATATTTCATTCTTTCTCATTGCCACATAGTATTTCATTGTGTATATAAACCACAATTTCTTTATCCATTCCTCAGTTGATGGACATTTAGGCTTTTCCCACAATTTGGCTATTGTTGAGAGTGCTGCTATAAACATTGGGGTACAAGTGCCCCTATGCATCAGTACTCCTGTATCCCTTGGGTAAATTCCTAGCAGTGCTATTACTGGGTCATAGGGTAGATCTATTTTTAATTTTTTGAGGAACCTCCACACTGTTTTCCAGAGCGGCGGCACCAGTTTGCGTTCCCACCAACAGTACAAGAGGGTTCCCGTTTCTCCACATCCTCTCCAGCATCTTTAGTCTCCTGATTTGTTCATTTTGGCGACTCTGACCGGTGTGAGGTGATATCTGAGTGTGGTTTTGATTTGTATTTCCCTGATCAGGAGAGATGTTGAGCATCTTTTCATGTGCCTGTTGGCCATCCGGATGTCTTCTTTAGAGAAGTGTCTATTCATGTTTTCAGCCCATTTCTTCACTGGATTATTTGTTTTTTGGGTGTGGAGTTTGGTGAGCTCTTTACAGATTTTGGATACTAGCCCTTTGTCCGATATGTCATCTGCAAGTTATCTTTTCCCATTCAGTTGGTTGCCTTTTAGTTTTGTTGATTGTTTCCTTTGCTGTGCAGAAGCTTTTTATCTTCATGAGGTCCCAATGGTTTATTTTTGCTTTTAATTCCCTTGCCTTTGGGGATGTGTCAAGTAAGAAATTGCTGCGGCTGAGGTCAGAGAGGTCTTTTCCTGTTTTCTCCTCTAGGGTTTTGATGGTTTCCTGTCTCACATTCAGGTCCTTTATCCATTTTGAGTTTATTTTTGTGAATGGTGTAAGAAAATGGTCTAGTTTCATTCTTCTGCATGCTGCTGTCCAGTTCTCCCAGCACCATTTGTTAAAGAGACTGTCTTTTTTCCATTGGATATTCTTTCCTGCTTTGTCAAAGATGAGTTGGCCATACTTTTGTGGGTCTAGTTCTGGGGTTTCTATCCTATTCCATTGGTCTATGTGTCTGTTTTTGTGCCAATACCATGCTGTCTTGATGATGACAGCTTTGTAGTAGAGGCTAAAGTCTGGGATTGTGATGCCTCCTGCTTTGGTCTTTTTCTTCAAAATTACTTTGGCTATTCGGGGCCTTTTGTGGTTCCATATGAATTTTAGGATTACTTGTTCTAGCTTCAAGAATGCTGGTGCAATTTTGATTGGGATTGCATTGAATGTGTAGATAGCTTTGCGTAGTATTGACATTTTGACAATATTTATTCTTCCAACCCATGAGCACAGAATGCTTTTCCATTTCTTTATATCTTCTTCAATTTCCTTCAAAGCTTTCTATAGTTTTCACCATACAGATCTTGTACATCTTTGGTTAGATTTATTCCTATGTATTTTATGATTCTTGGTGCAATTGTCAATGGGATCAGTTTATTTGTCTTTCTGTTGCTTCATTATTAGTGTATAAGAATGCAACTGATTTCTGTACATTGATTTTGTATCCTGCAACTTTGCTGAATTCATGTATCAGTTCTAGCAGACTTTTGGTGGAGACTTTTGGTGGGTTCTCCATGTATAATATCATGTCATCTGCAAAAAGCGAAAGCTTGACTTCATCTTTGCCAATTTTGATGCCTTTGATTTCCTTTTGTTGTCTGATTGCTGATGCTAGAACTTCCAACATTATGTTAAACAACAGCAGTGAGAGTGGACATCCCTGTCGTGTTCCTGATCTCAGGGGGAAAGCTCTCAGTTTTTCCCCGTTGAGGATGATATTAGCTGTGGGCTTTTCATAAATGGCTTTTATGATGTTTAAGTATGTTCCTTCTATCCCAACTTTCTCGAGGGTTTTTATTAAGAAAGGTTGCTGAATTTTGTCAAATGCTTTTTCTGCATCGATTGACAGGATCATATGGTTCTTATCTTTTCTTTTAGTAATGTGATGTATCACGTTGATTGATTTGCCAATGTTGAACCAGCCCTGCATCCCAGGAATGAATCCCACTTGATCATGGTGAATAATTCTTTTTATAAGCCGTTGAATTCGATTTGCTAGTATCTTATTGAGAATTTTTGCATCCATATTCATCAGGGATATTGGCCTGTAGTTCTCTTTTTTTACTGGGTCTCTGTCTGGTTTAGGAATCAGAGTAATACTGGCTTCATAGAATGAGTCTGGAAGTTTTCCTTCCCTTTCTATTTCTTGGAATAGCTTGAGAAGGATAGGTATTATCTCTGCTTTAAACGTCTGGTAGAACTCCCCTGGGAAGCCATCTGGTCCTGGACTCTTATTTGTTGGGAGATTTTTGATGACTGATTCAATTTCTTCGCTGGTTATGGGTCTGTTCAAGCTTTCTATTTCCTCCTGATTGAGTCTGGAAGCGTGTGGGTGTTTAGGAATTTGTCCATTTCTTCCAGGTTGTGCAATTTGTTGCACATAATTTTTGCATATGTGCAAAATTTGCATATAATTTTTCATAGTATTCCCTGATAATTGCTTGTATTTCTAAGGGATTGGTTGTAATCATTCCATTTTCATTCATGATTTTATCTATTTGGGTCATCTCCCTTTTCTTTGTGAGAAGCTGGCTAGAGGTTTATCAATTTTGTTTATTTTTTCAAAAAACCAACTCTTGGTTTCGTTGATCTGCTCTATAGTTTTTTTAGATTCTATATTGTTTATTTCTGCTCTGATCTTTATTATTTCTCTTCTTCTGCTGGGTTTAGGGTGTCTTTGCTGCTCTGCTTCTATTTCTTTTAGGTGTGCTGTTAGATTTTGTATTTGGGATTTTTCTTGTTTCTGGAGATAGGCCTGGATTGCAATGTATTTTCCTCTCAGGACTCCCTTCGCTGCATCCCAAAGCGTTTGGATTGTTGTATTTTCATTTTCATTTGTTTCCATATATTTTTTAATTTCTTCTCTAATTGCCCGGTTGACCCATTCATTTAGTAGAGTGCTCTTTAACCTCCATGCTTTTGGAGGTTTTCCAGACTTTTTCCTGTGGTTGATTTCAAGCTCCATCGCATTGTGGTCCGAAAGTATGCATGGTATGATCTCAATTCTTGTATACTTATGAAGGGCTGTTTTGTGACCCAGTATGTGATCCATCTTGGAGAATGTTCCATGAGCACTCGAGAAAAAAGTATATTCTGTTGCTTTGGGATGCCGAGTTCTAAATATATCTGTTAAGTCCATCTGATCCAATGTATCATTCAGGGCCCTTGTTTCTTTACTGATGTGTCTAGATGATCTATCCATTGCTGTAAGTGGGGTATTAAAGTTTCCTGCAATTACCACATTCTTGTCAATAAGGTTGCTTATGTTTGTAATTGTTTTATATATTTGGGGGCTCCCGTATTCGGCGCATAGACATTTATAATTGTTAGTTCTTCTTGATGGATAGATCCTGTAATTATTATATAATGCCCTTGTTTATTTCTTGTTACAGCCTTTAATTTAAAGTCTAGTTTGTCTGATATAAGTATGGCTACTCCAGCTTTCTTTTGACTTCCAGTAGCATGATAAATAGTTCTCCATCCCCTCACTTTCAATCTGATAGTGTCCTCAGGTCTAAAATGAATCTCTTGTAGACAGCAAATAGATGGGTCTTGTTTTTTTATCCATTCTGATACCCTATGTCTTTTGGTTGGCGCATTTAGTTCATTTACATTCAGTGTTATTATAGAAAGATATGGGTTTAGAGTCATTGTGATTCTGTATGTTTTATGCTTGTAGCGATGTCTCTGGTACTTTGTCTCATAGGATCCCCCTTAGGATCTCTTGTAGGGCTGGTTTAGTGGTGACGAATTCCTTCAGTTTTTGTTTGTTTGGGAAGACCTTTATCTCTCCTTCTATTCTAAATGACAGATTTGCTGGATAGAGGATTCTCAGCTGCATATTTTTTCTGTTCATCACATTGAAGATTTTCTGCCATTCCTTTCTGGCCTGCCAAATTTCAGTAGGTCTGCCACTAGTCTTATCGGTTTCCCTTTATATGTTAGAGCGTGTTTATCCCTAGCTGCTTTCAGAATTTTGTCTTTATCCTTGTATTTTGCCAGTTTTGCTATGATATGTCGTGCAGAAGATCGATTCAAGTTACGTCTGAAGGGAGTTCTCTGTGCCTCTTGGATTTCAATGCCTTTTTTCTTCCCCAGATCAGGGAAGTTCTCAGCTATTATTTCTTCAAGTACACCTTCAGCACCTTTCCCTCTCTCTTCCTCCTCTGGAATACCACTTATGCATAGATTATTTCTCTTTAGTGCATCACTTAGTTCTCTAATTTTCCCCTCATACTCCTGCATTTTTTTCTCTCTTTTTCTCAGCTTCTTCTTTTTCCATAATTTTATCTTCTAGTTCACCTATTCTCTCCTCTGCCTCTTCAATCCGAGCTGTGGTCGTCTCCATTTTATTTTGCAGCTCATTAATAGCATTTTTTAGCTCCTCCTGGCTGTTGCTTAGTCCCTTGATCTCTGTAGCAAGAGATTCTCTGCTGTCCTTTATACTGTTTTCAAGCCCAGCGATTAATTTTATGACTATTATTCTAAATTCACTTTCTGTTATATTATTTAAATCCTTTTTGATCAGTTCATTAGCTGTCGTTATTTCCTGGAGGTTTTTTTGAGGGGAATTCTTCCGTTTGGTCATTTTGGATAGTCCCTGGAGTGGTGCAGAACTGCGGGGCACTTCCCCTGTGCTGTCTTGAATAACTTGCATTGGTGGGCGGGGCCACAGTCAGACCTGATGTCTGCCCCCAGCCCACCACTGGATCTACAGTCAGACTGGTGTGCACCTTCTCTTCCCCTCTCCTAGGGGCAGGATTCACTGCGGGGTGGCATGGCCCGTCTGTGCTACTTGCACACTGCCAGGCTTGTGGTGCTGGGGATCTGGCATATTAGCTGGGGTGGATCAGCAAGGTGCACGGGGGCGGGAGGGGCAGGCTCAGTTCGCTTATCTTTAGGTGATCTGCTTCGGGAGGGGCCCTGCGGCACCGGGGGGAGACAGACCCGACGCCGGAGGGATGGATCCACAGAAGCACAGTGTTGGGTGTTTGTGAGGTGCAAGCAAGTTCCCTGGCAGGATCTGGTTCCCTTTGGGATTTTGGCTGGGGGATGGGCAAGGGAGATGGCGCTGGCGAGTGCCTTTATGCCCCGCCAAGCTGAGCTCTGTCGTCAGGGCTCAACAACTCTCCCTCCTGTTGTCCTCCAGCACTCCCACTCTCGGAGCAGGGCTGTTAGCTTATAAGCTTCCAGATGTTAAGTCCCGCTTGCTCTCCGAACACACTCTGTCCGGCCCCTCCGCTTTTGCAAGCCAGAGTCGGGGGCTCTGCTTTGCCGGCGGGCCGCCCCTCCGCCCCGGGCTCCCTCCCGCCAGTCCATGTAGCACGCACCGCCTCTCTGCCCTTCCTAGCCTCTTCCGTGGGCCTCTCGTCTGCACTTGGCTCTGGAGAATCCGTTCTGCTAGGCTTCTGATGGTTTTCTGGGTTATTTAAGCAGGTGTAGGTGGAGTCTAAGTGATCAGCAGGATGCAGTGATCCCAGTGTCCTCCTACGCCGCCATCTTCCCCTACATTTATTCTTTAAAAGACTCTATAATTGTCCTTAAGACTTAATAATCTTTAGATTAAACTATGTATTGTTTCAATGTCAAAAAAATGTAAAAGATCTCTAAAAACTGAAGCAGTAATTGCCAAAGCAAATGATCATTTAAAATCTGCCTATGCTATCCAGGCAATTTAGACATGGTAAATATACTCCTCCCTGTTCCCTCAACCATGCCAGACACAACTAATCCTTTTCTACATATTGCTTCAGGCAGTGACTAAAAACCAATGGAACTGACAGTCAAGATCCCTCAAATAGTTCTTTTCTAATGTGAGATTTTAATGTTAATATACTTTAAAATGGAAAGAAACCAGCAGATGAAAGGAAAAACAAAGCCACTCAACAGTGACAGTGATGATCACATCTAATTATTTGTAGGAAAAGGAAGAGAGCAAAAGTAAAAGTGTTTTCAATACTTATGATTAAGTACCCAAATACGCTGGGTTCACCCTTCAAAAACTCTAGGAAATATTTCTCTGATACATCAGCTCTTGTGTCAGTAAAAGAATTAAATGTTTCTGAACCCTCAAACTACATTACTTACAAAATACTTCTGTTTTAAAAGGATTGCTTTGGCTGCGGTGCTGAGAACAAGAGAAATAGGGAGACAGGAAGCAACCAAGGAAAGCAGTAAAGATGGCTTAGACCTTAGTGGTAACAGTTTTTTACAAAATTTACCATTTACTGAGATGAAAATCACTGTGGAGAAGTAAGCTAAGAGTATATAGAGACGTTCCATTTTGGATGTGTCAAGTGTGAGACACATGATAAAGATTAGAGTGGTGATATCAAGGCAAGCAATTGGATAAACATAAGCACAGATGTCAGTGGAGAAGTTTGGGTTGGACATATACATTAGAGTGGTAAACATATATAAATGATACTTAGAGTCACAAAACTGAATGATAAAGAGCATCAAAAAAAAAACAAAAAACAAAAACTTCCAGCTGGGGTGCCTGGCAGGCTCAGTCAGTAGACCATGCAACTCCTGATCTCGGGGTTGTGAGTTCAAGCGCCACGTTGAGTGCAGAAATTACTTAAAAACAAAATCTCAAAACATACACACACACGCACACACACACCAAAAAACCAGCTCACATCATGCTTAATGGTAAAAGATTGAATGGTTTCCACTTAAGATCAGTAAAGAGGCAAAGAGTACCCTTTTTCACCGCTTCTAGTCAACATTATACTGGAGATCTTAGTGCCATAAGGCAGAAAAATAAACATACAAGGCATACAGACTGAAAAGGAAGAAATACAACTGTCTCTATTTACAGATTATAAATTTATGTTAATTTATAAAAATCTATAAAAAATCTATAAAATCTATTAGAACTAATAAGAGAGGTTAGCAAAGTTATGGGATAAAAGGTCAATATACCTACTTAACTGCATTTCTATATATAGGCAATGAACAATTAGAAATTGAAATTTAAAAAACAATACCACCTAAAACAGCACCAAAAATTATTAAAGATTTAGGAATAAATTTGATGAGACCTATAAGAACTGTGCTGTGAAAACTCCAAAATGGTACTGAAAGAAATTAAAGGAAGACCTGTATAAACATATATACTATGTTCTTATATAAGAAGGTGCAAAAGTGGGCGCCTGGGTGGCTCAGTTGGTTAAGTGTCCAACTTTGGCTCAGGTCATGATCTCACAGTTTGTGTGTTCGAGCCCCGTGTCAGGCTCTGTGCTGACAGCTCAGAGCCTGGAGCCTGCTTCGTTCGGATTCTGTGTCTCCCTCTCTCAAAAATAAATAAACATTAAATAAAAAAAAAAGAAGGTGCAAAAGTGTTGGGGAGCCTGGATGGCTCAGTTGGTTGAGTGTCCGACTTCGGCTCAGGTCACGATCTCACAACTTGTGAGTTCAAGCCCCGTGTCAGGCTCTGTATTGACAGCCTCAGAGCCTGGAGCCTGTTTCGGATTTTGTGTCCCTCCCTCGCTCTGCCCCTCCCCTGCTCATGCTCGCTCTCTCTCTCTCAATAATAAAAACATTTAAAAAAAATTTTAGAAGGTGCAAAAATGTTAAGATGTCAGTGTTCCCCAAATCAATCAACAGATTCAACAGAATCCAAATCAAAATCTCAGCCAGTCTTTTTTTAGTAGAAATTGACAAACTGATTCTAGACTGATATGGGAATGCAAAAAACCTAAAAAAGCCGAGAATTTTGAAAAAGAACAAAGTTGGAGGACTTAACACTTTATAATTTCACGATTATTATAAGGCTATAGTAATCAAGACACTACCATGTAAGGAAAAGGGTAAGTGTGCTTACCATGTACCTTACCATGTAAGGAAAAGGATAAGGTCCAGAAATAGCTCAAAATGAATCACAGACCTAAGTGTAAAACTAGAAACCATAGACCTGATCATAGGAATTAAAACTACAGACGTTTTAAAAGAGAACATAGGAGGACATCTTAGTGATTTCAGATTTGGCAAAGATTTCACAAATAGGAAACAGCCTAAATTATAAAAGAAAAAAAAAATCAATAAACTGAACTTAATCAAAACTTAAAACTTTGTTCTTCAAAACACATTGTTAGGAAAATCGCAGACTAGAAGAAGATATTAACACTGCAAAGGACTTACACCTAAAATATATAAAAAATTCTTACAACTCAAGATAAGGAAAAAAAACAATAAAAATGAACAAAAGATCTGAATAAACACTTCAAAGATGAAAGTTATATGGATGACAAAAAAAATCACATGAAAAGCTTATTATTATGAAAATACAAATAAAAATTGCCATGAGATATTATTTCATACCTATTAGAATGGCTCAAATTTTAAAAGACTGACCATATCAAGTACTGGAAAGGATGTGGAGGAACTGGAACTCACTCTCATACACATTCCACTGGGAATGTAAATGGTACAACTACTTTGAAAAAAAAAAACAGTTTTGGCAGTTTCTTATAAAGTTAAACATACACCAATTATATCACTTAGCCATTCTATTCCTAGGCATTTACTCAAAAGAAATGAAAACGTATATCCACACAAAGACATATATGTTTACAAAAGCTTTATATGTAGCAGCTAAAATCCAGAAACAACGAAAATGCCCACTAACAGGGAAATGAACAAAAAAAAAGTATATAAAAAATACTGCTTGGGGTGCCTGGGTGGCACAGTCGGTTAAGCGTCTGACTCTTGACCTCAGCTGGGGTCATGATCTCACAGTCTGCGAGTCTGAGCCCCATATCAGACTCTGCACTGATGACATGGAGCCTGCTTGAGACTGTGTCTCTCTTTCTCTCTGCCCCTCCCCAGCTTGTGCTCTCTCTCAAGATAAATAAACTTAAAAAAAATGTTTAAAAAAATACCGTTATGCTACTTACTAGATCCTACTATGTAAGTTACATGATCTCTGGGCTTTTATTTTCTCATCTTCAGAAAAGAGAAAAATACCACCTACCCCACAGGCTGCTATTAGGCTCAAATAAGACAAAAATGATACAAACTGATGAAACAATAATAGAAACAACTACTAATTTCTACTACCCAGCAAGGAAACCAGCTTATTGTCACAAGAGTAAAGGCATAATGTTTTGATATTTTCTGCTTCCAAACAAGCGGTTCAAATGTCACAAAGGGAAGGCTATGCACTTTAACAAGTTAGTTTGTTAGTTTTTGTTAAGTATAGTTAACTTTGTCATGTACCATTTTAAGCCTACTTTAGATAAGGATAGTCCCCTCCTCATTTAAAAAAGTTAAGGATCTCAGGAAAAGTAGCAAAATAATAAAATAAAACTTGCTTACTTTAATTATGAGGAAAAGAAATATTAATGTTAAAAGTAAATGGAACTTGAAGCAGACTACAAGAAAAAGACAGTATCAGTGAATTCTGTGAATTAACATAAAAAATGTCACTAACCAGACATTATTGTGCATGCATTATTTTAAAGGGACAATATCAACATGTAAGTATTCTCTAAACTGAAATACTTTCCAGTTCTTGTTGAATACATGCAAAATTAATACGTATACATATGTATGTATACACACTCAAATATTTTTATTTTTAAATAAACTGCCTCAAAAATTTTCTCCAAGAAATACCCAAAAAGTAATTTGAATAGACTGTCCTGCCAGAGAAAAAGCTATAATGTTGTTAAAAGGTGCACTAGAATATTTTGTGTTCTAGACAATAAATAGGTTTAATAACCATAGAAAAAATAGCTATATAAGATTATCAAATATTTCCCTTTAATTAAGGATTCTTATATAGTGAAACAAATCTCAATGTTGTTTACCAGCCAGAAGAAACATCACTTGACAGTGTCCTTTTCATATTACCAGAAATTATGCCTAAAAGCATCATGCATATGTAAATGCAATCTTTTACCTTCAACATCATCTGAAAAGGTAGACAAAAATAAATAAAAAGTGGGTGGTGAAGAAAACAGTTTCTATGTAGCAGTATCCACAATAAAATAAATAAGAGCTTAAAAATGTCAAATGAGCAATATAATCCCTTGGAAAGAGAGACTCATTCACTTTATTAGATATCTGAGATAGCCTAAAAGAGATATAGCATATGCTATATATTGAGGATTATGAGACAGATTTATCGATTAAGGATTCTAAACTATCCCCAAAATAAAGAACTCTAAAATGGAGTTCGTTATGTCAGCTAAGAATCACCTTTTGATGAAGCAGTAGAAAGTATCAATAATAAAACTAAAGGGCATATTTCCCAATCCAGATTTTTAATTGGCCCTTTCAGGATAAGTTAATTTCCAGAACAAAGTTTAAGTTCCTATTTTAATCTTCCCTAGAAAAAGTGATTCTACTACTGTTTCTCTGAAGAACTGTTTATGTTGTTTTATTCAAAGAATCATTTTTGGATGCTGAATTAAAAATGAGCCCAAACACACATAGACAAAAACTGACTTTAAACATGATTATATTATAAATTTATAAGAAAGAAAAACTACCTAACTAAAAATATTGCTGTACATGATTTTTTAAAACAGAAAAATTATCTGCTGTAAACTACAAAAAGAGCTAAATTTCTAATCTGAAACTAAGAGAACAAAAAAAGAAAATGTCTTTTATCATAATGTGTTCTAACAAGTGTATTGTACCTAATTTTCTCATCTGAGAAATAAATAGGAAAATAAGTATCTTTTTCTTCAAAGTGTGTTCTTATGTGTATTGTATTTAAGTGTTGTCCTGTGACTGACAGCCTCTTATTCCATGGGTACCAAATCATGTTTTCTAAAGATTTTTTCACCCCTGACAAATTAACAAAGTGAAGTTTTAAGCTAGATATCACAGAGAAATAAAAATTTAAGAAAAAGAGTATTTAAGTCCAGAAATTGTGACCATTCAACACAACCCAATCTCAAATGTTTCTAGTACTGGTATTCTGTGAAGTTAATATCTATATTTCCACTCTGTTATTATCATAATAAAATATGTACAAACTTATAATTATCTACATTTCTTTATCATTTGTCTACAGAATTTCAAGAGATCCTATAATTTTAATCTAAATTAGACTTCTAAAATGCACAAATATGTCCACCCTTCTGGCTGTCTAGAATAATGAAACACCGACTGTCCTCCTGCAACAGGTAATCTGATGTGAAGAATGCATTCAACAGCACAGTCACATGTTACTCAATGCACATTTTTTACAATACACAGAACAAAATGTGTATGGACTTCTCTTTAAGTATTTCGCATACTGACAATAAAATGAAGTAAAATGACAGACTACCTTATTTTAAATATGCAAGTAATTTGAAACAAAAGAAAAAGGAAAGATGTACCAAAAAAGTGTGTGAATTTTGAACTGATTCGTATCATTTCACACCAGACAGACAATATAAAGGAAATTCTAAATTCAGTAAGATGTTGCTCCTTATAAATTAACAAAAGTCCCATGTTAAAAGGAAAAACTCCGTAATTTCATATTGCTCACCAGATAATAACATATAAATGAAATAGCTTTTTTCAATAGCCAAAAATGATGTTTAATCCAGAAACTGCTAATATTCATACTACTTAACTAAAACAAATACAAAAGGAGGGCAAAATTTATAAAAAAGAAGAATCTAATTTCATCTCCAAATAACATACAAAGTAATCATTTTAAAGACACTTTTCTGGGACTAAGCTTATGTCTTTCCTTTATTAGTTAAAAAAGAAAACAAACCCTTATAAATAAATTTATAAATTCACCTTCAAAACCAGAAAAATTGGCACAACTCCAGGATATATAGCATATGTTATTTTACGTAGAGAAAACACAATAAAAGAAACTTACCTACTTCTTCTTCTTCATCATTAGATATTATATTATACAGTGTGTCCAAAGCATAACCTATTATTTCAGAATCCGAACTGGAAAAAAGAAATTATTACACTTATACACTGCTAGAGTATAAACTGTTAATGATCATTTTTAGACAGTTATTTAGCAAGACTGTGTAAAACATTAATCTAAAACTACCCTAAGAGGGGTGCCTGGGTGGCTCAGTTGGTTAAGCATCCTACTCTTGGTTTCAGCTCAGGTCATGATCTGACAATCATGAGGCTGAGCCCTGTGTCAGCCCTGGGTGGTGTGGACTGCTTGGGGTTCTCTCTCTCTCCCTCTCTCTCTGTCCCTACCGCCATCATACTCGCTCTCTCTCAAAATAAATAAATAACAAAAAAGTAAAATTAAAAAAGCTACCCTAAGAAAATATCAGAGTGCAAGCATAAAGAATGTATAAAGGTTTATTTGTAATAGTGGAAGATAGAAGCAACCTAAATGTATAATAATAAAAAATAGACACATACAGCAGCAATAAAAGTATTTTTAAAGCAAAAAAAGTATTTTTATTTTTTTTTTAATTTATTTGTTTAATATTTATTTATTTTTGAGACAGAGAGAGACAGAACATGAACGGGGAAGGGTCAGAGAGAGAGGGAGACACAGAATCCGAAACAGGCTCCAGGTTCTGAGCTGTCAGCACAGAGCCCTATGCGGGGCTCGAACTCACGGACCACGAGATCATGACCTGAGCTGAAGTCAGACGCTCAACCGACTGAGCCACCCAGATGCCCCAAAAAAAGTATTTTTAAAGAATGTTTAATGACATGGCAATTAAAACACCCTTGATAGGGGTGCCTGCATGGTTCAGTCGGTTAAGCGTCTGACTCTTGATTTCTGCTCAGGTCATGATCTCACAGTGGGTGAATTTGAGCCCCACCTTGGGCTCCATGGTGACAGCTTAGAGCCAGCTTGGGATTCACTCTCCTCTCTCTGGCCTTCCCCAACTTGCATGCATGCATACATACTCTCTCTCTCTTAAAATAATTAAACATAAAAAAAAATTAAAAAAAAAACACCTTTGATATAATGTCAGTAGAAAAAAAATTAAATATAAAATTAATGTACTGAATGATCCCATTTAGCAAAAGATACATACACATTCCTGTGTGTGTCTATATGTATTTTTTTTAAAACAGCTTACAAGTAAATTTGTTTTACAAAATTACACTTTAAAACTAGAAAAATTAATACAAACCAGGTAATTTTATGGGTATGTGTTTATGTTTATATATATGTTTCATGATATATATATTTAACAGTGTGATCCTTAGTTGTACTACTAGAGTTTGTTTCACTGCTCTATACTTTATTACCTAAAAACAAGCACACAAAACAAAACAAAAGTCTTATGGTAAACATAATACTATTTATAAAATCAGGGAGTATAAGATTATAGTTGTTGATAGACAAATTTTGAAAACATGATGGACGATGATGGCATTTAGTGTGGAAAGCAAGAGTGAAATACAGGTCACAAAGATTCAATAAATATGAAGAAGTAATTACGAATGATAAGTGAAAGCTAAGATGAGGGACAAAGGGGATCACAACCAGAGGATGTAAATTTCAAATGAAGTTTTAAAAATTATTATTTATAAAAAAATTATTATTCACCATTTTGCTTTTGAGAAATCTTGAGGAGCATCTTTTAAGAGAGTATTAAGGAACTGAGAACAGAAAGAAATTTCCTCAAGATAATAAAAGAGAATCTATGAAACTCCCAGATCATCATATGTAATGGTATAAAACTGAATGCTTTCAACCTAAGATCAGGAACAAGATCATGATGTTCCCTCTAGCCACCTCTATCCAACACTGAAATGGAAGTTCTAGCTAGAGCAATTGAGCAAGAAAAGGAAATGAAAGGTATACAGATTTGGAAAGGAAGAAGTAAAACTACACATATTCAAGGATGACATGATCTTGTATACAATCTTAAGGAATCCACTAAAAAGTATCAGAACTATGACTGGATAAAGAAGATGCAGTATATACATACACAATGAATTTTACTCGGCAATCAAAAAGAATGAAATCTTGACCATTTGCAACAACGTGGATGCAACTACAGTGTATAATACTAAGCCAAATAAGTCAATCAGAGAAAGATAAGTGTCATATGACTTCACTCATATGTGGATTTTAAGATACAAAACAGATGAACACAGGGAAAGGTAAGCAAAAATAATATAAAAACAGGGAGGCAGACAAACCATGAGATTCTTAAATACAGAGAACAAACCGAGTGAGGGTTGCTGGAGGGGTGATGGGTGGGGGGATGGACTAAATGGGTAAGGAGCATTAAGGAGGACACTTGCTGGGATAAGCACTGGATGTTATACGTAGGGGATGAATCACTAAATTCTATTCCTGAAATCATTATTACACTATATGTTAACTAACTTGGATGTAAATTTTAAAAAAAAGTATCAGAACTAATAAATTCAGCAAAATTGAAGAATACAAGCTCAATATAAAAAAATCAATTTATAGAAATGGCATTTCTATATACCAGCAATGAACAATGAGTAAACATAATTAGAAATTAAGAAAACAATTCAATTCAAGTAACAAAAAGAAGATTAAAATACTTTGGAATACATTTTACTAAAATTGTACAAGAATTGTACACTGGAAACTATAACACATTATTGAAAGAAATTACCCAAGACCCAAATACTTGAAAAGACATTCTGTGTTAATGGATAGAAAAGGAATATTATTAAGATGGTAATATATCCCAACTTGATTTATAGATTCACACAATCACTATAAAAATGCTAGCTGCCATCTTTGCAGAAATGGACAAGCTGATCATAAAATCTGTATGGGAATGTACAGGATCCAGAATATATCTAAACCTATCTTCAAAAAGAAGAGCAAAGTGGAAGAACTCTTATTTCCTGATTTTAATACATATCACAAATGGCAGTAAATAAGACTGTGGCGCTGGCATAAAAGATAGACATATAGACGGGGCGCCTGGGTGGCTTGGTCGGTTAAGCGTCCGACTTCGGCTCAGGTCATGATCTCACGGTCCGTGAGTTCGAGCCCTGCGTCGAGCTCTGTGCTGACGGCTCGGAGCCTGGAGCCTGTTTCAGATTCTGTGTCTCCCTCTCTGCCCCTCCCCTGTTCATGCTCTGTCTCTCTCTGTCTCAAAAATAAATAAACATGAAAAAAAAATTTAAAAAAAAAGATAGACATATAGATCAACAGAATAAAGAGTCTAGAAGTAAAGCCTAACATTCATTTTAACTGATTTTTGGCAAGAATGAAAAGAGCATTCAATGGGAAAAGAACAATTTCTTCAACAATTTGTGCTAAGACAGGTAAGTATTCACATGCAAAAGAATGAAGTTGGACCCCTACTTCATATGATATACAAAAATCAGCTCAAAAGGGATCAAAGACCTAAATGTAAGAGCTAAAGTTATAAAACCCTTAGAAGAATCATAGGTATAAATCCTCAAAACTTTGGATTAGGCAATGGTTACTTAGATATGACACCAAAAGCATAAGCAAGGAAAGACAAAACAGATAAATTGGACTTTGTCAAAATTAAAAACTTCTGTGCTTCAAAGGACACTATCAAGAAAGTAAAGGGGTACCTGGGTGGCTCAGTCAGTTAAGCGTCTGACTTCAGCTCAGGTCATGATCTCACAGTTTGTGGGTTCGAGGCCCACGCTGGGCTGAGCTGACAGCTCAGAGCCTGGAGCCTGCTTCAGATTGTGTCTCCCTCTCTCTCTGCCCCTCCCCTTCTCGTACTCTGTCTCTGTCACTCTCTCTCTCAAAAATAAACATTAAAAAATAAAAAAAAAAATTTTAAAAAAAGAGTAAAAAGACAACCCAAAGAATGTGAGAAAGTATATCCAAATCAAGTATCTGATAAGGGACTTATAACCAGAATATATATACAATCCAACAATAAAAAGACAAGTAACTCAATTAAAAACAGGCAAAGATTTGAATACACATTTCTCCAAAAAAAAGCATTTAAATGGTCAATAAGCACATGAAAAGATGTTCAAAATAATTAGTCATTAAGGAAATGCAAATCAAAACCAAAATGAGATACTAAGTTGCACTCACAAGAATGGCTGTTAAGAAGGGAAAAAAAAAAAAAGGACAACAACAAATTTGTTGGCAAGGAACAACTAAACCTTCATGTACTGCTGGTGGAAATATAGAAGAGTTTGGCAATTCCTCAGAGTTAACCACATGCCCTGACATTTGCATGCTTATGTATAAAACACATGTTCACACAAAATCTAGCAAATAAAAATTCACAGCAGCATTATTCATAACAGCTAATAAATGAAAATAGCCCAAACATCCATCAACTGACAAATTGGGTAAACAAAATGAGATATATCCCTACAATGGACTAGTATGCAGCTGTAAAAAGGGAATAAAATACTAATATATGTTACAACATGAATGATCCTTGAAATATGCTAAGTGAAAGAAGTCAGACACGAAAGTAACATATTGTATGATTCCATTTATATGAAATGTCCCAAACAGTCAAATCTATAGACACAGAAAGATTAGTGGCCAGGCACTGGGAGGAGGAGGGTATGGGGAATGATGGCTAATGGATACAGGATTTCTTCTGATGTGATGAAAATGTTCTGGATTTTGAGGTGCCTGGATGGCTGAGTCAGTGGAACGTGCAATTCTTATCTCGGGTTGTGAGTTTGAGCTTCATGTTGGGTGTAGTGATTACTTAAAAGTAAAATCTTTACCAAAAAAAAAAAAAAAGAAAATGTTATGGATTTAGACAGTGGTGATGGTCACACAACTCTGTGAATATACTAAACCCACTGAAATGTATACTTCAAAAAGGTGAACTTTATGGTAAAAAAAATTGTATCTCAATTTTTAAAATTACTATCTAGGCATCATGGTTTGGAAACAGTGAGAAATTAGAAAACTTTCAGGCTCTGAGTGTAGGACTTTGGAGAATGAGCAGTCTCTCCTCAATATGGTTGTTAAGAGAAGCAGAACCACAGACAGATGCAGAGTTTCAAGCCACATCAAGAAAGGGAACAGAGCTCTCTGTGATGCAGCCAAGGATGAAGAGGATTCAGGGGAAGAATTTTCAGAGTGTTAGTTGGAAAGGCCAGGAGAAGAAGCATAAAATAGTAATGAAGAGGGATGCATGGCTGCTTCAGTCCATAGAGCATGCATGACTCATTTGATCTCAAGGGTTGTGAGTTCAAGCCCCAAGTTGGGTGTAGAGTTTACTTAAAAAAACAAACAAATGAACAAACCCCACAAAAAACAACAGTAATGAAGATGAGATGTGGAAAGAGATGGCCTTTTCTTTCCATGAAGTTAAAAAAAATAACCCAAGGGGCGCCTGGGTGGCTCAGTCGGTTGAGCATCCAACTTCCACTCAGGTCATGATCTCGCAGTTTGTGAGTTCGAGCCCCGTGTCGGGCTCTGTGCTGACGGCTCGGAGCCTGGGGCCTGCTTTGGATTCTGTGTCTCCCCTTCTCTCTGGCCCTTCCATGTTCATGCTCTGTCTCTCTCTGTTTCTCAATAATAAATAAACGTTTAAAAAAAATAATAACCCAAAACACTTTGGAAACAGAAGGCAATTGACGGGTATCAGAGGCAAATGGAAAGGGAATTTATTTTGACACAAGAAAGGGAGTGAAACACAAGAAGGCTCATAGAAATTTAGCTTTGTTTCTGTCTAAAAGGCAGAATAAAACAAGCAGTCTCTAACATGATACAATTATGAGTTCATACATTCACAGGCTAATGGTACACCCTTCTTCTAAGCATGGTACCTGGCACATAGTAAATGTGCAGTAAATGTTTTAAAAACTCAACTTCTTAACCTTTATATCAAGAATTTCTAATATCTACACATTTATTTTCTGCTGTGTGCTTAAAATGACAATAAAAGCCACTTTACATAAGAGGTAACATTCTATTTTCCATACTGAGATGTTAGTCATTCATTACTAACTTTGTAAGACTCAATGAGAAAATGTGCACATGGAATAAAGACACATGGAATAATATAAAAGAAAAATTACAGATTGTATGTATGCGTAGTCATCACACTAAAGTTTTTTTGATCTAGGCTCCATTTTCTCTAACTTGGAATATTATTTAAAGCAGGTAACTAACTTTAGATTACTTTATTTATAGTTTTCCACTAACGCTATAACAAGTTACCACAAACTTAAGCAATACAAATATATCACCTTACTGTTCAGAAGTCTGAAATGGGTCTCAATGGGCCAAAATCAAGGTCTCAGCAGGGCTGCCTTCCCTTCTATAGGCTCTAAGGGAAAATCTGTTTCCGTGCCTTTTGAAGTTCTAGAGGCCCAGTTCCTCTACCTTTGAAGCCAGCAACCACACATCAAGATCTTATCCTATCACCTCATTCTGACCTTCTCTTTTGCGTTCCTGTTCCACTTTTAAGAAACGTTGGGATTACACTGGGCCCACCAGGATAACCTAGGATAATCTCCCCATCTCAAAGTCCTTAATTTAATCACATCTGCAAAGTCCCTTTGGCCGTATAAGGTAACATCCAGAGGTGGTGGTAATTAGGATGTGAACATCCTTAGGGGCGTCTATTATTCTGTCTACTATAGTTACTCACTATGCTGTTAATAGAACAGTCCAGGAACACCTGGGTGGCTCAGTCGGTTAAGTGTCCGACTCTTAATTCCAGCTCAGGTCTTGATCTCAGGGTGTTGAGTTCAAGCCCCACACTGGGTCCCACACTGGGTTCCACACTGGACGTGGAGCCTACTTAAGAACAAACAAACAAAAAAACAGTCCTGGGGTGCCTGGGTGGCTCGGTTGGTTAAGCATCCAACTCTTGGTTTCAGCTCAGGTCATGATCTCACAGTTTCATGAGTTAATGCCCCACATTGGGCTTTGTGCTGGCAACATGGAGCCTGCTTGGGATTCTCTTTCCCCTCTTTCTGCCCCTATCCCGCTTGTGCTGTCTCTGTCTCTCTCAGAATAAAACTTAAAACAAACAAAAAAACAAAGGCCAGATAGTCCTGACATATCCAGTGTATTTATTCAAATGCATTAGAATTAGTTGGTTTTGAAAAGATAGCCAATGTGGGTTGTACCATCTGACAGGAGGAAAGAATCTAACTGGTATGAATAAGCAGCTAGGCATTGCTAAAATATAACTGAAATAAGAGGCTATGAGGTTAGACAGGCAATACCAAAACCTTCAAAAAGTTTATATGCTTTGCTTGTTTAAGAACTTAGATTAGGGGCGCCTGGGTGGCTCAGTTAAGTGTCTGACTTCGACTCAGGTCATGATCCCACGGTTCATGATTTTGAATTCTGTCAGTGCAGAGCTCGTTTCGGATCCTCTGTCCTCCCTCTCTCTGCACCTCCCCAACTCATGCTTGCACTTGCACTCGCTCTCTCTGTCTCTCTCTCTCTCTCAAAAATAAATATTAAAAAGAAGAAAGAACTTAGACTTCA
Source organism: Panthera leo (assembly GCF_018350215.1). Lineage (NCBI taxonomy): Eukaryota > Metazoa > Chordata > Mammalia > Carnivora > Felidae > Panthera > Panthera leo. The sequence continues at coordinate 143,764,486 of NC_056682.1, forward strand.
CATTGCACTGAGCTGGTGAAATGCATGAAGTGAAAAAAGATTTATACATCAGATAGGTAATTCTTATAATGCACAGACTGAATGGAGGGACAAAAAGATCAGAGGCAAAGAATACAGTCTGGAGGTAGTAGTTGTTTAAAACTATGTCCAAAAATTCCTTGGTACAGATCCCTTCAAAAGATGGAACCTAATCTTCCTCCTCTTAAGTGTATGCTGTATTTATTAACTTGCTTCTAACAAACAGAGAGCGGTAGAATTGATGGTATGCAACTTCTGAGACTAGGTCCCAAAAGGCATTTTAGCTTTCTCTTTGCTTTCTCTCTAAAAGTGCTTGTTCTGGGAGAAGCCAGTTACCATACCATAAAAATGCTCAAGCAGTCCTATAGAGAGAGCAACATGGTGAGGTAGTGAAGCCTCCTGCCATCAGCAAAGTAAGTGAGCCATTTTGGAATCACATCTTCCCAATCAAGCCTTCAGATGACTACCATCCTGGCTGACATCTTGGTTGCAACCTCATGAGAGACCCTGAGCCAGAACCACTTAGCTAAGACACTTCTGAATTTCTCATCCACAGAAAGTGTGAGATAATAAATACTTATTATTTTGAGCCACTAAGTTTTGAGGTAATTTGTTATACAGCAAAAGTAATAATAATAATAAAGATAACTAATACAAGGGTGCCTGGGTGGCTTAGTCAGTTGAGCATCCGGACTCTTGATTTTGGCTCAGGTCATGACCTCCCAGTTTGTGAGACTGAGCCCCACGTCAGGCTCTGTGCTCACAGTGCGGAGCCTACTTGAGATTCTCTCTCTCCCAATCTCTGTCTCTCAAAATAAATAAACATTAAAAACAAACAAAAAAATACACACACACACAGAGGCTCTGAAAATTGATTCGTTGATTGATACTGAGCTAGAACTAAAAATCAACAAAGGAAATAGAAAGAAATGTATGGATTTTGGTCTGCAGGAGCATAATGGGTTAAGGAGAGGGATGAGTTCAGCATGAATCCTACAGTTTCTTGCTTGTTGGAACAGTATTACCACCTAGGTTGACCTGGGTCAAAGGCAGTTGAAGGAGATGGCGGAAGGCCACAATTAGGAGTAGATAAATTAACTCTTGAACATTCTGAACTTGAGACACCGATGAGAGATCTTGATATGGTAGAAATGTACACTGAGTAGTTAAAGGTAATATATATTTAACTAGATATAATATTTTTGAAAGCTATTCATGCATAGTTGTTAATTAAAACCAAAGATGCAAATAAAATCTCTTAAAGAGAAATTGGAAGTGATAAAAATAGGCTAGTGATCTTTCTCTTAGGACATGCTCAGATTTAACACTTCACTCTATTAGTCCAGTTTCTTTCTCCATAAAGACAAATCTAGATAAGTGATATACCATAATATGTATTTTATGTTATAGAACAGTATATTACAGTATATCTAATTAAATATCAAAACATCCAACTGACCAATTCAAACCACAAATCTTCAGCTTTTAATGAGAAGTCATGTCATTCCATTTTCACATAATGGAAAGATATCAACCCCTGAGATTCTATCTGTCTTAATGGTTAGCACAGTGGTTTGCACCTAGTATCCAATTAGTATTTATTGAAACAACTGAAAATAAAAACTTAATAACCTTAATAAGCTAATCATTTCATTTCTAAAATAGTGACTCTAAAACAAAGGAATTAAAATTGCAAGAAAATTAGGGAGAAAAATCATTAAAAACAGACTTACCGATCTGTTTGTAAAACATGGATAAGATGTTCCATAGCTTGTATACCTACTTCCAAGCGGTATTTCTGCACAAAAGAAAAATGCTGTTAAAATAACTAATATCCAACTTAATAAAATTAGTAGGTGATAAAGCATTACAAACCTTAGATAATGATTTGAGAGCACGAACAGCATTTCTTCGGTCATCCAGCAAAGTAGATGAAGCAACTCTGTCACAAAGCTTTTGAATCTGTCATGAAAAAATGAAATAGCATAAACAGAACTTAAAAAAGCAAAAAAGAAACATGAAGTTCCCCCCTAAATTTACACCATTTACTTTCGAAAACAAAAATCAACAAATGGGATGTCATGGAAATTAGGTGCTTTAAAAAAAAAAAAAAAGAAATTAGGTGCTTTTATAATCTCATTACAGACAGATTTCTCACAGAGACTTGAAAAACAGAAGTGGTGAAAGAAAAGTTAAATGAAATAAGTCATATAAGTTGAGGAATTAAGAGAAATCATTAGTATAATCAGAACTTTGTAAACATGCAGCTTACAACTGTTTGAGCCAAGAGGAAAGCAGGGTTATGGTAGAAGACGGGAACTTATTTAAAAATGTTTTTGAAATAATAATTGTTTATAACTTCACCCTAATATTTCTACTAAGTATTTGAAGAAGAAAAGATGGAATTATATACCAAAAATATTAAGTTTTTGGGTGCCTGGCTGGCTCAGTCAGAAGAGAATGCAACTGTTCATCTCAGGGTCAGGAGTTTGAGCCCCACGTTGGGTGTAGAGATTACTTAAATAAATAAATAAAAACTTAAAATTTTAAGTTTTAACTGTGCCTCAAAGTCTATAGAGATGAAATATTTCTATTATTAAAATTTTTAATAAATTTGCAGGTATTACAGTTCAAGTTGCATTTTAAAATAAACCTTCCAGGGGTAGCCAGGGTGGTTCAGCTGGTTAAGCATCCAACTCTTGATTTCGGCTTGGGTCATGATCTTACGGTTCTTGATATCACTAAGACTGCAGAGCCTGCTTGGGATTCTCTCTCTCCCTCTCTCTCTGCCCCTCCCCTGCTTGTGGACTCTTCTCAAAATAAATAAACTAAAATAAACTAAACTAAAATAAAAATAAAATAAAACAAAACCTTTGGGCATTTAATTTACAATGGGAAAAAAACTGGAGACAGCTGTCCCTCAAGAGAAGAAAAACTAGGGGTGCCTGGGTGGCTCAGTCAGTTGAGCATCTGACTTCCACTCAGGTCATGATCTTGCGGTTCATGAGTTCGAGCCCCACGTCGGGCTCTGTGCTGACAGCTCAGAGCCTGCAGCCTGCTTCGGATTCTGTGTCTCCCTCTCTCTCTGCCCCTCCCCTGCTCATGTTCTGTCTCTCTCTGTCTCAAAAATAAATATAACATTAAAAAAAATTTTTAAAGAAGAAAATAAATTATACATTCTTTGGTAGAATATTATGCAGCTACTCAAAACAATTAACTGTACTGATATGAAAATACAATGATTTAATAAACAGTGGGGAAAAAAGAAAAGCAAGTTGTAAAACTACATGTAAATTATGAGCCCACTGAAGCAAAAGTACTAAACTGTGCATGTAAAATTGCATTAAAAACAATTGGAAACTTAAAACTATAAAACTTCTAGAAGAGAGCATAAGAGAAAATCCTAGTAGCCTTTAATAAGGCAAAAACTTCTCATACATACTAAGAGCACAATCCATAAAGAAAAACTAAATAAACTGGACCTCATCACTTCTGTTCTTCAAAAGACACTCTCAAGAGAATGAAAAGATAAACCACCAACTGAATGAAAATATTTGAAAATATCTGATAAAGAATAGTTCTTAAAACCATGATACTTGGCTCCTGTTAAGTTCTAACAGTTACTATTTTAATGACTGTTACTAAGATCCTATAAATATTATGGCATATCACTCACACTTTTGTATCCTATGTATCTGAATTAGTGGTGTTTAAATACATACACTGTTTTCCAAATTATGTTCTGCAGACTTCTAGTGTCCCAGAAGATATTAATAGATTTCTTATGATCGCAGAACCAGCAGGAAACACAAGGTTATACAAAATTAAATAGGTTTCTGCACTGCAGGATTTCTAAAAGTCTTTACTATGCTGATTTGCATTTCTTCATACTGCGGACAGAGTATGATAACCAAGCATAGCCTTACTCTTTGATTTTATTCATTCTAACTGCTCACATTTAAGAATTATTTCTACCTTAAACTATATTTACTTTTGTAATAATTACATTGACTTTCCAAAACACAAATAATACAACTTTCTCTTTATTAAATAACTGGTTGACTTTTTCTACCACAATTTGTTTTTTACCATTAGAAAAACTACATAACTATCTCTTGAAAACATGAAGCTTGCTACTTTCTTTCAGCTTAAAGAATTTCATAGTCCAAAAATAGTTTTCCTAAGTATGACTATAATTTCCTTTACTTGGGTCTTGTACATCTTTTAATTTTTTCTAGGTCATTTATAACTGATACTAGGAATTGAAATCATTTATAGGCATTTTCTGCTTTTTACGAGCCCTAGACCTTAGCACCAGTCCTAGACCTCGGATTCCCAACTCTCATGGAGTACTGAGTTCTAGTACCATGCAGGGCTTGAACTCAAGCTTCAGCCTCAGACTCCTCTATGGTTAGTATATAGAAAGCCCTGTGTCAAAATATGACCTTCCATGTCTAGAAACTCTTCAATTATTTGTTGAATGTGAACACTTGAAGGCTACTTGATACTGAAGGAGAAACTCGGCTTTAGGAATTTTGGAGTGAGATGATCATAATCCTAGAGTTTGGGGGTTTGCTTTGTTTTTATTTTCAGTCTTTTATTTTGTGCTCTAAATATGCTAATATTTGAGTGTTGTCAATTTTTTTTTACAAAGCTTTGAGATATACACAAAGATAATCTCAGTTGTTATGAAGATAAATACAACCTAAAATAGCAATGAGGTTATTTTTACCTATCAGACTCACTAAGATTAAAATTGTACCAAATATTCTATGATATCAGTTCTATAAAATAAAAAAAACAAGTAACATTAATCTGTGTTAGCAGAAGTCAGGATAGTGGTTACTCATGGAGAGAGGCAGTGACTGGGAATACAAAGGGGACTTTTTGGGTCTTGATAATGTTCTGTTCCTTGATCTGGGTGCTGGTTACATAGGTGTGTTCAGGTTGTGAGGTTTACATATTTGACATGCATACTTTTCTACATACTTTAATACATTTAATAAAGTTATTTTTAATTATTTTTAAAATATTTTATTTTTAAGCAATCTCCACACCCAACATGGGGTTCGAACTCACAACCCTGAGATCAAGAGTTGCACACTCTACCGACTAAGTTCACCAGGCACCCCAATAAATTTTTTAAAATAGAAATATCTAGGATAGGCAAAGATATATTAATTAACTTGCTTATATTCTACCAAAGGGAAACTAACCTAAAAAAGTGGCAATTTGGCAAAAACAATTACAACCTAAAATATTCATACCCTTTTTTTAGCCAGGCATTCCTACTTCTAGGAATTTACTCTTTAAAAACACCCCCACAGTTACATAACGTTTTATACTAGGATGTTTTTTGTAGCAATACTTTTAATAGCTAAAAAGGAAATCCAGTTCCCGCCACATAAGAATATAATAAGAAGTCTGCAACTGGCACTCCAGAACTCAGACTTCCAGCCTTCACAACTTTGAGCAATAAATTTCTGTTAATTGGAAAAAAAAAAAAAAAAAAAAAAAAAAGGTGGAGGGGAATCTAAAGGTTCATCTATCAATCAGAGAGTAATTAACATATGGTACTCAGAAACTATGCAGTTGATCAAATGAATGAATCAGAGCCATTTTTTTTAATAGAAAAAAAGTGGACAAAAATTATAAGCAGTATGTTTGGCATTAGTTCATTTTGGTTTAATATGATACTATTAATAAACAATGTGAATATGTATAGAAAATATTAAGACAATGTACCATATTGCCATTTGGTAGGTTGCTGGAAATGTTCATTTTTTACATTATTTCTCATGTTTGAATTTTGATAAAATAGGAATTACCTTTATAAACAAAAAAGAGCAATAATGGAGTAAAGCAAAATGGTTTATGTTTTATTGGAATTTCTAAGATATTTTCATGACTGACTGAACACATCTTTTCAAATGCTATCTTCACTCTGATCAAAATAATATGAAATCAGAGGTGCCTGAGTGGCTCAGTTGGTAAAGCATCTGCCTCTTGATTTCAGCTCAGGTCATGATCTTGTGGTCGTGAGATCAAGCCCCTGCACTGGGCTCAGCGCTGACTGTGGAGCCTGCTTGGGATTCTCTCTCTCTCCCTGCCCCTCCCCTGCTCATGTCCTCCCTAATAGACTTAAAAAATTAATAGTATGAAATAAGCTCTTAATTGATAAAAAATAAACTACCATAATAAAAATATCCTCAATTGGCCCCCTGTTGCTTATCAAGTCCAAATTTTTTTAACTAGAATGCAGTCATTGCTCAGTTAATATACACACACTGAGGACACATGTATTTGTTCTTGTACTAACCAAAATAAGATATGGTCTCTAACCACAAGGAACTTGCACAGGAAGACAGTCACATAAATACAGAATAATAACAAGTTAAAGGTATATAAGTATGTGCTGAGTAAAGCTGGGGCACAAAAGAAAACAGTCAATTCTATGTGAAAGTGAAACTGTACAGACTGAATGTTTATGTCCTCCCCCCACCCCTCCCCGGGCCGCCACCCCCAATGCAAATTTAGAAATCCTAACCCCTAATGTGATGGTATGAGGAGATGGGGCTTTGGGGAAGTGATTAGGGAATGAAGATAGAGTCCTCATGAATGGAATTAGTGCCCTTATAAAAGAGACTCGAGAAAGCTCCGTCTCCCTTCCTGCCAAGTAGGACACAGTGAGTAGATATATGGAGGAACCAGAATGCAGGCCCTCAGCAGACACAGAATCTACCAGTGCCTTGATTTTGGACCTCCCACATTCCAGAACTGCGAGAAATAAATGCGTGTTGTTTAAGCCACACCCAGATTATATATCTGTTGTAGCAGCCCAAATAGATTAAGACAGATACTGTTTAAGAATGGTATATTTAACTCAGGCAACACCAGATGTTGGCAAAGATGCAGAGAAAGAGGATCTCTTTTGCACTGTTGGTGGGAATGCAAACTGGTGCAGCCACTCTGGAAAGCAGTATGGAGGTTCCTCAAAAAATTAAAACTAGAACTACCCTACGACCTAGCAACTGCACTACTAGGTATTTATCCAAGGGATACAGGTATGCTGTTTCAAAGGGACACATGCACCCCAATGTTTATAGCAGCACTATCAACAATAGCCAAAGTATGGAAAGAACCCAAATGTCCATCGATGGATGAATGGATAAAGAAGATGTGGGATATATATATATACATGTATATCTAAGTGTATATATATATATATATATATATATATATACACTTAGATATACATGTATATATACTGTATATATATACATATATATATATGTATATATATATATACATCTAAGTGTATATATATATATATATATATATACACAGTATATACATGTATATATATATATATATATATATATATATACACACACACACACACACACATACACACACACACAACGGAGTATTACTCTGGGAAAGCAAGCTGGTGCAGCCACTCTGGAAAACAGTATGGAGGTTCCTCAAAAAACTAAAAATAGAACCACCCTATGACCTAGCAATTGCACTACTAGACATTTATCCATGGGACACAAGTGTGCTGTTTCGAAGGGACACATGCACCCCCATGTTTATAGCAATACTATCAACAATAGCCAAAGTACGGAAAGAGCCCACATGTCCATCGATGGATGAATGGATAAAGAAGATGTGGTGTATACATATACAATGGAGTATTACTCCAATTACTCCAATCAAAAAGAATGAAATCTTGCCTGTTGCAACTACGTGGATGGAATGGAGGGTATTATGCTACGTGAAAAATCATATGACTTCACTCATATGAGGACTTTAAGAGACAAAACAGATGAACATAAGGGAAGGGAAATGAAAATAATATAAAAACAGGGAGGGGGACAAAACAGAAGACTGATAAATATGGAGAACAAACTGAGGGTTACTAGAGGGGTTGTGGGAGGGGAGATAGGCTAAATGGGTAAGGGGCACTAAGGAATCTACCCCTTAGAGGCGCCTGGGTGGCTCAACTGGTTAAGCATCTGACTCTTGGCTTTGCTCAGGTCATGATCTCATGGCTCGCGAGACGGAGCCCCAAGTCAGGCTTTGCACTGACAGCACAGAGCTTGATTGAGATTCTCTCTCCCTCTCTCTGTCCCGTCCCTGCTTGCAAGTGCTCTCCCTTTCTCTCTTTCTCTCAAAATAAATGACCATGTATCCTGTTATCAAGATGCTTTTATAGCCTCAGTACAGTGTAGTTAGTATGCTAACTACCTTGGACGTAAATTAAAAAAATAAAATAAAAATAAAATAAAATAAAAATCTTAATAGAAAAAAAAAAGAATGGTATAATTAAGGATGCCATTCTTGAGTCAAGAATTAAAGGATAAGTAAGTAGTTCAGGGGTGCCTGCGTGGCTCAGTTGGTTGAACATCTGACTTCAGCTCAGGTCATGATCTTGAGGTTCATGGGGTCAGGCCCCGTGACAGGCTCTGCACTGATGGCCTGGAGCCTGCTGTGGATTCTGTGTCTCCCTCTCTCTGTGCCCCTCCCCCACTTGCCCCTCTACCCCCCAAATAAACATTACAAAAAAAAAAAAGGATAAGTAGTTCATCAGACAATATGAAGGAATTTCAGGCACTGAAAATTATTTCCTTGTAATTGTTTGCACATATTTTAATGTATAAAAGAGCATTTCATATTCACAATAAAATTGGTCTAGGCAGTTCTTTCTGCCCATGGGTCCTGTCCCCATTGTATAATAAAAACACCCCCCAAAATTGGTCTAATTTGAGTTTTTAAATTGTATACATCTATGAACCAAAAAACGTAATTTTCATATCTCTCTCTCTCTCTTTCTCTCTCTCTCTCTCTCTCACACACACACACACACACACACACACACACACACACACGTTCTAGTAAAATAATACACCAAAGGAGACTTTCTAAAATTAGAAAATTTCCCCTTTTACAATAAGTTGTATCTCTGGGAATGATGGCTGATCTAAAATAACATGGGAAAAATAAGAATATATAAGATTAAAATGTTAGCTAAAAACATATTTCTTTTCTAGTAAGTTCAAAGTATCTGCTTCAATAAACTGATTAATGAGCAAATCACTATTTTTAGTTGAAAAAAGTACCTTTTCGAATATTAAAATTAATCACTATTATACTTATAGAAATAAAATCCATTCTTTCTTGAGTTTGGGTAAATAATCTATCAAGACTTTTTTTTTTTAATGTTTGTTTATTTTTGAGAGAAAGAGAGACAGAGTGTGAGCAGGGGAGGGGCAGAGAGAGACAGAGAGGGAGACACAGTCTGAAGTAGGCTCCAGGCTACGAGCTGTCAGCTCAGAGCCCAACACAGGGCTCAAACTCACGAACTGCGAGATCATGACCTGAGATGAAGTCAGACACTTAACCGACTGAGCCACCCAGGCGCCCCTCTATTAAGACTATTTTTAACAATATAAGCATGCTTCTGACTGATTAAACCTGGATTTTTACAGCAAGTACATATTCTTCCAAATTGGGGATTTTATTAATTCTTTTTTTTAACGTTTATTTTTTTTTGAGACAGAGACAGAGCATGAACGGGGGAGGGTCAGAGAGAGAGGGAGACACAGAATCTGAAAAAGGCTCCCAGCTCTGAGCTGTCAGCACAGAGCCCGACGTGGGGCTCGAACTCATGGACCGTGAGATCATGACCTGAGCCGAAGTCGGACACTTAACCGACCAAGCCACCCAGGCGCCCCCAAATTGGGGATTTTAATCAGAACTTTCTCTCTAGCAACTTAAAGATGAACTCAAAGCAGTCAACCATAGTGCAAGCCAATGAGAATCAAAGTGAATATAAGAACAACTTATTTAGAAGCATTAGACTGAGTTATTTCCGATACCTTCTGTCAGGGACCAAACTGGTCTTTTCATTTTAGCTTTTTCTGATAGTAATCTAAAATTAATTACCAGCTTCTCTGTCTTCTTAAACAACACACATAATTATAAGCTTTCTTAGCACTTAAACCTAAGTCCTCTCCAAGATATACATAAGACCAACGTCTTAGGTTTTAAATAAAGTAATGAACATAAAAGGTTTTGCCTACTACCTGGCACCTACAAATATTCAATAAATATTATTAACAAACTTTATTGTTACCAAGCTTATGACTTTTTTGTATTCGTCTATCCTATCAGGCTTTTGGCTGTCACTTCCATCATATATGTTTTTAACAGACCATTCAATTTTGCAGATTTTTTTCAATTTTGCAACTAAGTGAGAAATTTGATAATTAAGTTAGACACTAATACAATTTTTCTTAAAAAAATTTTTTATATGTTTATTTATTTTTGAGAGAGACAGAGAGCCAATTGGGGGGGGGGGCAGAAAGAGGGGGAGACACAGAATCCAAAGCAAGCTGCAGGCTCTGAGCTGCCAGCACAGAGCCTGATGTGGGGCTCGAACCCACCAACCAGGAGATCATGACCTGAGTCAAAGTCGGACACTTAACCGATTAAGCCACTCAGGTGCCCAAATACAATTTTTCTATAACAAAAAATCATTCAGGCTTAAGATCAAGATTGAGAACACGGACCTTGCAACTTCTACTTTTGCTATAGGAAAGCCTATTACCTCCTGATAATATTCCAGATGGTTGAAGTTTCTGAATAAGTGATCTCTCTGTAATAAAGCGCTACATTGCTACTCTTTACCGACCACTGAAACCAAATGAAAGGAAAATATATGTGTTCTAAACCTTACAAAGATTTAGCCATGTTTTAGGCCAAACACTGTCTATATTTTTCAGTTGATAGTTACGAAGCAAAAATTTTGTACCACAAGGATGTTTAAGTTATATTCAGAAATTGTAGCTCTCACAGACCCTTATGCCATTTATTCCTTACTTGAAAAACCAATCCAATGCAGCGTAACTGCCTCTCTTTCCATTTCCTCCTTTCAGTTATTAGAATCCTCTGTGTTTTAGCTGGGCACATAGATGTCTATCTACATAAACTACTTTCTAAGTCTTCCTTGCATCCAGGCATAGACAGTGACTATATTCTGGCCCATGCATTCTTAGTACTTATTTTACAGAAGAAACTAAGGCTCAGAAACAAAACAATACGTCTCAAAATACACTGGCAGTTTGGTGGCACAGTCCAGATTCTTTCTACCCAAGCTGTAGATGTCTCACTCCAAAGCCCACCCTCTCATAGCTTATATTGCATCCTATGCAGAAAAATGCGAATCTGAGTTACTGTTGCAAACTACATGGACTGCAGGACTTTATAGGGGGAGACTGAAATAAAGTTTCTATGAATAGGTTTTACTTGCACTATAGCTCACTATAAAGGACCCTGAGAAGCCTTCGACTTAACTGGTCAGCCAGGGTTGTCCCTTGTTCTAAGGGAGTTTGAGCTTTACTCTTTACTTTGGGAAAGCTATAATCAGAAGCTGGGGGGGTGGGGGGGTGCGGAAGGCAGCAGCTACCAAGTTAAAAAAAAAAAATCAGTACCGTATAAGTACTTCAGAAAAACTACAAAAATTAATATACTCACTCTTTCAGAATTAACCTGGCTGAGATAAGGACAAACTGGAGTGGAAAAAGAGAGAAAGAGAAAAAAATATGTCAGCTCATTACAATAGACAAGGAATAAGGTTAAGAAAAAAACGTATTACGGTGGTGGTAATGGGCAAAGGGCTGAAGGGATAAACAAAGCAAAAGAATAATTGAAAGAACTGAATTTAAGAGGCTGGGGGCTCTAAAGAATAAAACATCTGGGACAACCACTATTTGGGATTCAACTTCTACAGCTTTTCCTTAAACAAACATATGGTCAAATATTGTTTTTTAAAAGATACAATTAAAAAATCAAAAAAGCAGCAGTGATTAAAGCTAGCTGAAGTTTGAAATCATGAACCAGCAATCATTCTTCTATATCTCAGCAAACACTCTGGGTTTTCGCAAGGATAAAGGTCAAAGGAGCAATATATCTGAAGAATTCAGTACCATAATCCTAAGTGGTGGTTCATCCATTCATTCAACAAATATCAGAGTGCTGCTACCCCCATGGGGGCTGTGATCAGTGCAACCAGAAAGCAGTGGTCTGTGACAAGGTAAGTTCTGAAACTGGGACCACACATTTAGAAACTTCTACAACTGGATAACTGTATGGCTATATAAAAAAAAATAGGGCTTAACATTTTTACGCACATGAGTGTGTCTATGTGTACTGTCACTCCATCTTCCCAGCAACTCATTTTTATTGTATTTTATAGAGGTATTGATCTGTGATTAACTGGAAATTAAAAAAATAAAACTAAAGCAACTGGTCTTTCACCACAGACAGTTAGAGAAATATTAGTAAAGTGCTTAACATTTTGCAAAGCACTGCAAAATTTTATTCTGGGGGAATAGCAGTGAGCCACTGTAGAAGGTACCTATTCTAATGAAATGATAATGGCAAGGAGACCACAAATTAAAAATAATTAAGATAAAGAGAGAAAGTGATAAGTATGACAAGGGGAATAATTAGGGAAATGAGATAGTGATTAGGTGGAGAGTGCGACTTTACATAGCCTAGTTGGTCAGAGGGCCCCAAGTTAAGCACTGGTTTGGACATAGCCAGAAGTGTGGGTAATGAGTAACAACAACAAAGCAGGTGGAAAAGTAGGGAAGCAGAGTGAATGAGCATATTACCATAAGGAAAAAGGCAGTGTTTTAAAGGATAAATGTATTCAGTGTCCCAAATGGGATCCTGAGGTGAGAGACTTTGTTACTAGCAACTCACTCACTATCTCAGAAACCAAACAAGGAAGCCAACTTGTTTAAGGCAAAAGTCATAAGGGGTGCCTGGGTGGCTCAGTTGGTTGAGCGTCCAACTCTTGGTTTCAGCTCAGGTCATGATCTCACAGTACGTTGAGTTCAAACCCCACACCAGGCTCAGTGCAGACAGTGCAGAGCCTGCTTGGGATTCTCTCTCTCTCTCTCTCTCTCTCTGCCCCAACACTGCGCGCTGTCTCTCTCTCTCTCTCTCAAAATAAATAAACCTAAAAAAATTTTAAAGCAAAATTCATAATTATACTGGGTATTTAAAGTCACAAACTCTTGTCTGAATCTTCAACACTCTCATCGACATGATGGGAGAGTTGGAAAGGGAGTGAAAGGTTTAAATCCCACATATTTTAATACCATTTTCTCCTTAATTAACATTTTGCTGCCATTATTGATCTAATACAGAAGAAGGTAATCAAGTCTACTTTGTTAAAAAGTCAGAAATGTTTATACCTAGACTTTTTACCAAAATAGTCATTATCTCAGTAGACTATAAAGCACAACATTTCAGATAACCATTCTGTACCCTTGAAACAAGTAACCTTCCCAGAATTTCACTACCTGAATAAAGAGAAATATAAATACAGACAAGACATGTAAGGTTACAGAACGGAAAACTGGTAACAACAAAAGAAGATACTTCAGCCTATTTGCTTGAAACAAAGAAATTTGTAAATATTTTTTATTTTATTTATTTTTTACTTTTTTTTCATCTTATTTATTTTTGAGAGAGAGACAGACTGTGAGCGGGGGAGGAACAGAGAGAGAGGGAGACACAGAATCAGAAGCAGGCTCCAGGCTCTGAGCTGTCAGCACAGAGCCCAACACAAGGCTCGAACTCATGAACTGTGAGATCATGACCTGAGCTGAAGTCGGCCGCTTAACTGAGTGAGCCACCCAGGCGCCCCTGTAAATATTTTTTAAACTCTATGGGAATCTATGTTTACTGATTAGTTAATAGGAAAATTCTAGTACCTACTATTAAATTTTCTAACATATATATTTTTAATGTTTATTTCTGAGAGAGTGCAAGTGGCAGAGGGGCAGAGAGAGGGGGGTACAGAGGATCCAAAATGGGTTCTGTGCTGACAGCAATGAGCCTGATGTGGGGCTCAAACTCACGAACCACGAGATCATGACCTGACTCAAATTTGGATGCCCAACCAACTGAGCCACCCAGGTGCCTCATCTACTATTAAATTTTTAATTAACTCTGCCACTCTTCTTTTTTTTTTTTTTTTGGTTTATTTATTTTGAGAAAGAAAGCTATGACAATGGAGGGGAAGAGAGAGAGGGAGAGAGAGAGAATCCCAAGCAGGCTCTGCACTGTCAGCACAAGCCTAATGCAGGGTTCGAACTCATGAACCATGAGATCATGACCTGAGTTGAAGTCAAGAGCCAGATGCTTAACTGAGTCACCAGGTGCCCCATATGCCACTCTTATAAAAAAAACCTCATTTGTATCATAAACATATTGGTAACTGCAAAGAAAATATTCTGGAAGGATGTATGCCAAACTTCATTAGCAATTACCCTTGGCAATGGGAAATGAGATTGTGACAGGAAGAAGAAAGGGGAAATTTTAGACTACATAGTGATATGAATTATTTACAATAAGCATGTTTTCACTATTGCTTCAATAACTAACCAGAAAAATTTAAAGAAATTTCCAGAATTTATTAGACCTTGCTTTTATTCTCTTATGTGCTCTAACATAGCACCTGACTGACTCACTGTTTATCTACTTTCTGAATACAGTTGATTCTTGTTAGCCACAGTAGTTATGTTCTGTAAGTGACCACAGACAATGAATTAGCAGATACTGAACCTTTGCATCTAAGAGAAATACAGTGCTAGGTTCCTGTGAGCCTGTGGTCACATTTTCCCCAATCAATCCAATACATAACCTTGTTTTATGTGTATTTCTTTAAAGATATCTTTTTCAATACATGTCCTTGATTCATTAACACTGAACTCACAGTCACCGGCACTATTACTCATGCCTGAAGGAAGCTTTTATAACACACATATTTTCTCTGTGAAAACACCACAGCCTTTTTGTGCTTTAGGAACACTAGACAGCACTTTAGCACTACATGTGGGGTCATTTTTAACAGCAAAATCACCAACAAGAAGCACAAAAATGCAAAAAACATGACACTAAATAGGCTGTGAAAAGGACACTGGTTTAATATGAGAGTTGAAACAAGAAGGCAGAGTATCTCCTTGTTTGACCTTAACTGGGGACACACAGATCAGGTGACTCAAATTTTTCACTACCCTGCACATGTCCACAAACAACCTGCAAGGACTAGATGTGCTGATTTTGGAATTACAAAGAAATTTTAGCATAGATGAATTTGCAAATATGGAATAGATGAATAACAAGGATTGACTATACCTTAAATATAATCTAAGTCAGGTTCATCATCTGCAAGATGGAAGAATAAAGGATAAACTCTAAGGCTACTTAATACTCAACACTTAGAATAAGTTAAAAATACTCAGGGCGCCTGGGTGACTCAGGTTGGTTAAGCGTCTGACTTTGGCTCGAGTCATGAGCTTACTGTTTGTGAGTTCGAGCCCTGCGTCAGGCTCTGTGCTGACTGCTCAGAGCCTAGAGCCTGCTTCAGATTCTGTATTTCCCTCTCTCTCTGCCCCTCTCCTGCTCGCACTCTGTGTCTCTCTCTCAAAAATAAAAAGAAACATTGAAAAAAATAAAAATAAAAAAGTTAAAAATACTTAACCTTTCATAGTAAGTAATAACGTATTTGTTTTGTATACTATCTGAAAGATCTATTTGGCCTACACAGTATTTAAGGTGAGTTTTAAGCCAGTATCTAAAAATTGAAAGATTTTATATAGAAATCCATATTTCCACCTTTTCTGGAGGAAAATCAGCCTGATAGCTAATGATAGCTAATACTGTATTTCACACAATCTAAGAAGCCATCAATTATAAGATCCACCAGTTTTGAAAGTAATCTCTATGCTCAATGTGGGGCTCAAACTCATGACCCCCCAGATCAAGAGTTGCATGTTCTAGCAACTGGGCCACAAGATCCACCATTTTTTAATGTAACACCAAGCAAAGAGAAATATTGCCAATTATAATTACATGATACAAGGTGATTTCAGAGATGTTTACATGCTAATGTGCATCTCAGAATTGTTATAATATGGCAATGTACAGCATTTAGTATGTGCCAGTCTTTGCTAAAGATTATGTATTTAAAATTCATTTAATCTACATAAAAACGCTATACAATAGGCACTATTATTATCCACACTTTAGAGATGAAGAAACTGAGGTACGGTGGGTAAATCCAAGTTCAGAAAACTAGTAAGGAGTTGGACGGGATTCAAAGTGAAGCAGTTTGAGTGCTTAACCGTTACATTAAATTGGCTCTCTGAGCCTGCATTTCTGGAGGCACCAACTGGCTGGGGTTGAGCACTATCTATGCTCTCAAGTCAGGATACACAGGCTCCAGTTTCAGCCAGACCTCTGCTCTCCTTTAACCTGACCTGCTGGAATGAACAGTGATGTTACCCAACTGACACTATTAGGATTTGAGTTTGTGACTCTTGCATTAAACAACAGAATACTATATATTAACAAAAAACAGTTCTAAAAAAAAAAAAAACATATATCTATACGTGCATATATAATGCAAAATGCATTATATATGCACGTATAGATATATGTTTATATATGTATATATGTGTATATGTACATATATATACACGTATATATGTACATATACACATATATATGTATAGATATATGTTTATATATGTATATATGTATACATACATATATACGTGTATATACATATATACATACACATATATATATGTGTATATATATAGATATGTGTGTGTGTGTGTGTGTATATATATATATATATATATATATATATATATATATATGGATAAAATTTAACCCAGAGTTAGTTTTATTTAGAAAGACCGGAAAGGGGTAATAAGGAAAAACTCAAAAGACAAAAGTTCTTCAACTAATTTATATTATGCTAAGTATTAGGTGCTCTGAACAATAAATACAGTGATGAACTAGACATGTATCCTGGCGCCTGGGTGGCTCAACTGGTTAAACATCTGACTCTTGGCTTTCATGATCTCATGGCTCGCAAGACGGAGCCCCAAGTCAGGCTTTGCACTGACAGCACAGAGCTTTATTGAGATTCTCTCTCCCTCTCTCTGTCCTGTCCCTGCTTGCATGCGCTCTCCCTTTCTCTCTCTCTCAAAATAAATGAAGATGTATCCTGTTATCAAGATGCTTTTATAGCCTCAGTATAGTGTAGTTAACAAAGTAACTGGAAATCTGGTATTTTAAATAATTCTAATAAAGTAGCTTTATGTTTTAACATGCAAAGATCTCTAAGACCTATCAACCAATTAAAAATGTAAGCTGCAAAACACTATAAATGGTATATCATTTATGAAAAAAAGGATAAATATGATCATCCAATATATAATTCTATACTGTATAAATGTATAACTATTCATAAAACTCTGGAAGGATTTATATCACATTAAGAATCATGGTTATTTCTGGAAAGAGTACGGAAATTGGAGATGGTAGTCAAGCAGGCCTTAAACTTTACTAGTATTGTTTGCCATTTTGTGTAATAAAAAATTAAAAAGCTAATGAAAAAGACAGTATGCGTAAGATAATGTAATTCACGCAGGTGATTATGTATCAGAACTCTTCATCATTTTTAGCAATTGTCAACTGAGATTCACAATTCCACTTACCAAGACAAAACTGAAAAGGGCAAATAATCCCACTAACAATTGGTAAATTGAGCATAATCAGAATGATAACCTAATAATCTGAATTTAATATTTGTTTACGTTGCTAACCAATAGTGCCATTTACTTTTATTCAGAGATAAACAAAGGAGACCAAAAAAGAAGCAATGTGATGGGAGTGACTAGGAAAGAAGAAAGTGAGATGAGAAATGTGAAAATGAAAAGCCACTGAAAAGTAAAAGGGGAAAAAGGCAAGTAGCATAAAACTAGCATGCTGGGGTGCCTGGATGGCTCAGACGGATAAGCATCTGACTCCTGATTTCAGCTCAGGTCATGATCTCACATTTCACGAGATGGAGCCCCCTGTTGGGCTCTGTACTGATAGCTCAAGCCTGATTAGGATTCTCTCTCTCCCTCTTTCTCTCTGCCCCTCCCCAACTTGTGCACAATGGTGTGTAGTATGCTCTCTCTCAAAATAAATAAACTTGAAAAAAAAAAAAACCAGCATGCTGAAAGTATAATTTAAAGACACTGACATAATGCAGTTTGCAGTATTTTCTGACAATTCCTAGGAGAAACCCATATATTTTTTTAGTATTCAGTAACTATTTAACTGACATACAAATATGAAGGACAGGAATGCCAATTTAAAAAATCTAATTCAGGGAAGCACAGATAGCTCAGTCAGTTAAGTGTCTGACTTTGCCTCAGGTCATGATCTCATGGTTCTGGCTGTGGTTCTGGCTGCGCGTCAGGCTCGCTGCTGTCAGTGCGGAGCCCCCTTCGGATCCTCTGTCCCCTCTCTTTCTGCCCATCCCCAGCTTGTGCTCTCTCTCTCTCAAAAATAAACATTAAAAAAAATAATAATAGGGGAGCCTGGGTGGCTCAGTTGGTTGAGCGGCCGACTTCGGCTCAGGTCACGATCTCGCGGTCCGTGAGTTTGAGCCCCGTGTCGGGCTCTGTGCTGACAGCTCAGAGCCTGGAGCCTGTTTCAGATTCTGTGTCTCCCTCTCTCTGACCCTCCCCCGTTCATGCTCTGTCTCTCTCTGTCTCAAAAATAAATAAACATTAAAAAAATTAAAAAAATAAAAAATCTCATTCAACCAGTTATTCAATAAATATTTATCAAACATCTATTACCAACTTATTTGATCATATAACTGCCTCCAAGAAGTTTAAAACGTAGTTATAGCTTCCCTGGAGAGAACTTCCCTAACCATGACTATTTACTGCAGGACTAAAATAATTCATGTTAACCAATAATCAATTCATTTACAGTGTTCTAATCAAACAAACAAACAAAAAAATACTAGTGTTTCGGGGCGCCCGGCTGGCTCAGTTGGTTAAGCGTCCTACTTCAGCTCAGGTCATGATCTCGTGGTTCACAAGTTCAAGCCCAGTGTTGGGCTCTGTGCTGACAGCTTAGAGCCTGGAGCCTGCTTCGGATTCTGTGTCTCCCTCTCTCTGACCCTCCCCCTCTCACACTCTGTGTGTCTCTCTCTCTCAAAAATAAAGAATTTTAAAAATTAAAAAAAAAAAAATTAGTGTTTCAGAACACAAAAAGAACCAGAAATTTATTTTAAATATTTTTTATTGTTTATTTATTTTTGGAGAGAGAGACAGAGAGGGAGAAAGAGAAAGAGTGTAAGCAGGGGAGGGACAGAGAGAGCAGGAGGAGACACAGAATCCGAAGCAGGCTTCAGGCTCTGAGCTGTCAGCACAGAGCCAGATGCAGGCCTCGAACTCACAAACCATGAGATCGTGACCTGAGCCGAAGTTGGATGCTCAACCGACTGAACCACCCAAGTGCCCCAAGAACCAGAAATTTATTTTAAATTGAACTCTACAACTAAGAGGTTTTACGAAGGAAAAAAAAAAAAAAAAAAAAGCAAAGGTCAGTCCTATCTTCAGATGACCTAAATTATTATGATCTAAAAAAAGATGTGGGAACATTACAAAGTCAAACACCAGTCTCTTCGCAAATAAATCCAATGAATCTAATACAATCAATTTCCATTACAATTACCAGTAAATCAGCCAAGCTAATATACTGCTTCATTTATTCTCCATGTTTTCTCTAAGAAAAGAACAATGCTTTCCAAAAGAACATTTTTTCCAAGCAAGGCATCATTATGAAACTTGTCTACCAATTAACCTATCACAAATGTTAGCATCTCAAAGTCTTAACACCACCAGCTTTCAAATTAAAGGTAATTTTTTATACAAAAATGTTTATAGCATTTCTGCCTGAGGTATAAAAATATAAGCAGGCCTTTTTTAGGATATCCACAACAGACAAAAAAAAAACAATGCAGTGTAAATAAAATGAATACATAAAAAGAGCAAAATGGTATTTGCTATCAGCAAATTTACATTAAGAAAATTTTAAATTCTCTCCTAAACGATAATCAGATTCAAGAGTGATTACAATTAGTTCTCAAACCACAAAGCACCAGGACTTATTTTATCTTTTATTTATTTATTAATGTCTGTTTATTTTTGAGAGAGAAAGAGAGAGAGAGAGAGATAGCATGAGCCGGGAAGGGGCAGAGAGAGAGAGGGAGACACAGAATCTGAAGCAGGATCCAGGTTCTCAGCTGTCAGCACAGAGCCAACGTGGGGCTCGAACCCATGAATCATGAGATCATGACCTGAGCCAAAGTCCGATTAACTGACTAAGCTACCCAGGCACCCCAATCTTTTAGGTATTTAAATTGGCAACACTTCATGAGCTGCATAAAACTGACAATAGTAAAAGACTTAAAAAAAATTTTTTTTGGTTAATGTTTACTTTTCAGAGAGAGGGACAGAGTGTGAGTGGGGGAGGGGCAGAGAGGGAGGGAGACAGAATCTGAAGCAGGCTCCAGGCTCTGAGCTGTCAGCACACAGTCCGACGCAGGGCTCGAACCCATGAACCGTGAGATCATGACCTGAGCCGAAGTCAGATACTTAACCGACTGAGCCACCTAGGCACCCCTTAAAATGCAGTATCTTTTTAAAAATATATCCTCTAGGACAAGTTTTCCCAAAGTATGTTCTTCAGAACACTCAGATCTATAAGGTTTCCAGAGGAAAAAAGGATCTGGTCTAATAAAATTCATAAACACAACTTACTTTATATCTACATGTTGAATATATTTGAAAACTGCTTATTAATAAACCTTGCATAAATATTAGGCCTTTTGTTTTGTTTCTGATCATCACCCAACATACTTCTTGATAACAAATTTAAGTACATCTACTCATGTTTTTTGAAACATACCTTGCTACTGGTAGGGTGTGTAATATTTAAACAATTCTAGTTTTTTTTTTAATTTCCCTTAATAATCTACATAATAACCTTTAAAAAAATCCATATAGTTTTCAACAGACACTACTTAAAAAGAATATGAGACATCTTTGGTTGGATAGAAGTGATCAAAACACAAATCATTATTATGGTTTTCTTTGACATTGCTATTGCAAGAGAACCAAGAGAGAAAACACGTATCAGTGATGACACTGACCTCGTTATTAATATGAAACTTGAACCCAAACAGGAGTTTTAGACTATACATTTATAGTAACGAGGTATAAAACATGTTTGACCAAACCAAAACTATGTCTAAATTTAAACACACATTCCGTAACAACAATTTTTATTACAAGAAACTACAGCTGTCTCTATATTGTTAGCCCTTTTGCTTTTTAAGCCAGCTGATCAACATCTGATCTAAAAGGAGATGACCTGGGGCACATAGGTGGTTCAGTCAGTTGAGCACACAACTCTTGATTCCGGCTCAGGTCATGATCTCATAGTTGGTGAGATCAAACCTTGTGTCAGGCTCAGGCTGACAGCATGAAGCCTGGCTTGGGATTCTCTCTCTCTCTCTCTCTCCCTGTGTCTCTGACCCTCCCCCCATCCCTCAAAATAAATAAACATTAAAAACAAAAAGAGATGACTTTATCAGTACAGTAATTCCACATACTTCTTCTGGACTTAAGCAACCTTTATGCCTTGGGATACAACTTGAGAAAAGAAAATCCCCTATGATCTATCATCAAATGCAGTTAATATTTCTCTTGGGATTTTCAAGAAACTAGCTTTAAAACAAAAAAGCTATTACATGAAAAGTAGATGGAAAATTAAATGTGTTAGCATTCAAAAAAAAAAATAAGTAGGACTTTTACTATAATTAGTGTTTATTTGTACCCTGCAAAGTATGTCAAGACTAAGGGGGCTTCAATCACCAGAAATCAGTGCCTGTCTCTAAAGTTAAAAAAAAAAAAAAAAGAGAAATCAAATTTAAAAGTATTTGACTCTAAAATATGAAAGGTTTAATGTGGATGGAATTCTACACTTAAAATATTTTTTAGAATTTTATAGAATTATTGACTATCCTATGATATAACACTATGTCTCTAGAAAGCATCCTTAACACCAATCAAAAGTTACTCTTGGGGCACTTGGGTGGCTCAGTGGTTGGGCTACGGGCTCTTGATTTCAGCTCAGTTCATGATCTCAGTCTGTGAGATGGAGCCTTGCAATCGGGCTCTGTGCTGACAGCAGAGCCTGCTTGGGATAATCTCCCTCCTTCTCTCTCTGTCCCTTCCCCCACCTCTGTCCAAATAAATAAATAAATAAAAATTAAAAAAAAAAAGTCCCTTTGAAAAGTTGGGATAATATCTTGGGGATTATTTTAAAAAAAAAGTTACTCTTAACTGAGAGGATGAAGAATTAGGTATTATAAATCAGTAATGGGGCATCTGGCTGGCCTCAGTCATAAAGCACGCGACTTTTGATCTTGGGGTTGTAAGTTTAAGCCCCATGTTGGGTGTAGAGATTACCTAAAAATAAAATCTTAAAAAAAAAATCAATAATATGGGGTGCCCGGGTGGCTCAGTTGGTTAAGCATCTGGCTCTTGGTCTCAGATCAGGTGTGAGTTCGAGCCCGGCATTTGGCTCCACGCCGTCAGTGGGGAGCCTGCTTGGGATTCTCTGTCTCCCTCTTTCTCTGGCCTTCCCCTGCTTGTACTTTCTCTCTCTCTCAAAACAAATAAACAAACCTTAAAAAAATTTTTTTAAAATCAATAATGTAACTCTAACACATTTAGAAGATATTTAAGTTCAGTAAAAGAAAGCAGGAAAGCACTAAAGGCACAGTAAATTTGAAAAATCCCTTAAGTAAAAAGTTTGACAAAATCAACATCAATCATTCCAGAACTTTGATTCCAGCAGTCTTTAAAAAGTATTGTTTTACCACCTAGCAATTCATAAGCCGCTATGATTATAGATCTGGGATTTCTTTCATGTAACACTATAATTCATTCATTTAACAAATACTTACCGAGTATCTACTACTATGAAAAAACAAAGATTAAAATACGTATGAACTCTGACCGAAAGATTTTTAAGAGTCCAGAAGAGTGAAACATATACAAATGGTAGGGAAAGGTAGAAAGCATAAGAAATGCACAATCTAGTTAAAATATGAAGATTGTTCAGAGGGGAAAGAGATTATTTGCAGCTTGGTGGGGGAAAAGGGGTGGATTTAAAGGACAGGTAGACTTTAGGGGTGTCTAACTGGCTTAGTTGGTAGAGCATGCAACTCTTGATCTCAGGGTTTTAAGTCTGAGCCCCACGTTGGGTGCAGAGATTAAAATCTGTTTAAATCTTCTTTAAAAATAAATTAAAAAATTAAAAAAAACAAGATAATAAAATTAATTAAAATAAAGGACAGGTAGACTTGAGACAAAGAAAAGAGGCTTTCTGCTGGGAAAAAGAGGAGAAAAGCACAAAAGATGGAAAACCACAATGAAAACAACTTAATTTTAGAGAAATGGAAAAAATTACAAAATATTAAACAATTATGTAGAAGTTAGAGGTTCCCAACTCTGGCAACTAAAATATCCAGGCCAGATCAAATCGCCAATTAAAATATTTAATATTGTACCACTCTATGATGCTCTACAAATACGTTTTTTTTTTTAAATTTTTTAACATTTATTATTTTTGAAAGAGCACGAGCAGGAGAGGAGAGAGAGGGAGACAGAACCCGAAGCAGGCTCCAGGCTCTGAGCTGTCAGCATAGAGCCGGACACAGGGCTTGAACCCACAAACCACGAGATCATGACCTGAGCCAAAGTTGGACGCTTAACAGACTGAGCCACCCAGGAGCCCCCACAAACACCTTCAAAACTAGTGACCCATGACCCCTTTATCTGTTGAATGAGATGGTGAAACAAATTTTATTCACTGTGTAACTTGGAGTAAGCTATTAATTCTCTTCATAAGATAAATTACTTATCCAATTTTGAGTATGCATTTTTTTTTTGAGTATGCATATTTTTTTTAATTTTTTTTTTAATGTTTATTTATTTTTGAGACAGAGAGAGACAGAGCATGAATGGGGGAGGGTCAGAGAGAGGGAGACACAGAATCGGAAACAGGCTCCAGGCTCTGAGCTGTCAGCACAGAGCCCGACGCGGGGCTCGAACTCATGGACCGCAAGAGTTAAAAAGTTAGGCAAGAACAAGGGCTCTCACTTTCCTTTCAGTTTACATAAACAACATACACAAGTGATACTCAAGCTTCATTTGAAATCATGATGTAAAAATTATATTGTTCCATTCACTGGCAAGATCAGAGTTCTAGTCTCATACTGTACAACTTGCTTTAATGCTCTGTGCTTCAGTTTCCTAACTTGTAAAATGAGGGTGTTTAAGCTGGATGATCCGCAAAGGGCCTTCCAGCTTTAAAATTCTATACTCAATTGTACACTACCTTTTCTACAGAAGTTATTGTGACAAGGCCAACTATTAAAAAAAAAAGAAAAAGAAAAAGAAAAAACAGTCTTCCTCTAAAAAAAAACATGCAATTGGGGCACCTGGGTGGCTCAGTCAGTTAAGCGTCCGACTTTGGTTCAGGTCATGATCTCACGGTTCATGAGTTCAAGTCCCGAGTCAGGCTCTGTGCTGACAGCTCAGAGCCTGGAGCCTGCTTCGGATTCTGTGTCTCCCTCTCTCTCTCTGCCCCTCCCCCCGCTCATGCTCTGTCTCTTTCAATAATAAATAAATGTTAAAAAAAAAAACATGCAATAAAATCTATACTAAGTGCCAGGCTGTATTTCCTATTTCATTCAATCCTCATTTACACCAATAAGAGCAGGTGGTTCCCTTCCGTTACGCAGGGTATCCTCCAAATCTTGCTTGGTCCAATAAAATTAGGGGTGGAAGGCAAGGATTCAAATCAAGGTCTGATGCCAAAGCAAGCTCTAATAAGCCATACTTGGTGCCTCAAACAAAAAATGTCAGACATAAAATAAATGAACAAAAGCTCAACAGGTAGGCTGCGACTTTGGTAATCTGGAGGGAGCATGGTCTTATAAACGGGGCAGCTTGGGGACCTTGTAGCCATGCGAGCAGACAAAGAAGCCAAAATCAGGGATGTGTGTGTGCACACTAATATTGTACAAAATCTCCTGATTTTCAAATGAAAAAAAAAAACAGACTCACTAGCTTTCAACTTCTGCTTCAAACAGCTCTAATCCAGATCTATGAGGTTGATTTCAATAATATTACATAAATTTCCAAAATTCCCAAGAAAGTATTAAAATATGCATGGGCACCTGGGTGGCTCAGCTGGTTAAGCCTTGGACTCTTGATTTGGGCTCAGGTCATGGTCTCACTGTTGGTGAGATCAAGCCCAACACCCAGCTCTGGACTGACACCTCACAGCCTGCTTGGATTCTCTCTCCCTCTCCCCTGCTCATGCTCTTTCTCTCTCTCAAAATAAATAAACTTAAAAAAATAAAAAAAAAAAATAAAATATGGGCATCAGCAAGAAAACCTAGGCTAGGAACTAATGCAAACTATGGTTGAATCCTGGCTCTACTACTACCAGCCGTGCGACCTTGGTCAAGTTACTTTACCTCTCTAGACCTCATTTCTTCATTTGTAAAGTGAAAATACTATCATCTATCTTGCAGCGTGGTTAGAGTAAAGGAGAATATGGACTATAAAGAGCTCAGCCTCAAGGTAAGCCTCTACCTCAAGGTAAGAGCTTGACAAATGAAAGCTATTATTATCTTTCAAGATCCCAGTAACACAGAACATAGGACCTACGTTCATAGATATTCCAGTTATGTTCATGACTACTATCCAAAGTTTTCCTTTAAAATGTCATCCTCTGTCACTTTTCTGCAGATCTAAAATTACCCTCACATAGTTTATTTTAAAAGTGTCACACACACTCACTTCTAATAACACCAACCAAACTTCAAAGTAAGTTGATCCTAAACTTAACCAACTAGCAAATGCTGTTTTCAGTGTCTAACAATTTTGTAAAGTGACGCTGCAAATCGTGTTACCAAGGGTTCAGACTTCTGAATGGGGAGAGTGTAAGGGAAAGCCGGGGTATGTATCCCAAAGCGGTTTGAGCGCGAAACATCCCTGTACGTCCAATCGAGTATTTCCCAAATGGCATATAGTTGGAGGAACCCGAAAAACGAGGTCTGAACTAATAACACCTGGCAGAACGACCTTCCTCCAGTTGAAGGGACAGGAGCAGGTGGCTTTGTGCCCCCAAACTATCGTTTTATTCTTAGCCACTTGATCTCGTCAACAGCTGGGTTTTAAACCTTCTTGCAGTTTTCCCCCATGCCCCATTCCAGGCTGCGCCGGAGGAAGCAGGACTTCAGGTTCCTCTCGGTCCGGGGAAAGGAGTCAAGGGCCCACGGCCCCGAGGGGTGTACAAGACAAGTCGGGGCCCCTGTGCCCAGGATCGAGCCCTGACGGGGCGGCATCACACGAGGACCACCCTTCACGCCAGGCCTGCGGAGCTTCGGGGCGCGGCTGCTGTCAGCCGGGCCGAAGCGCCGCGGTGGGGGCTGCGCTGGGGCGTAAGGGAATAACTCGGGGGTTTCAGGAGAGAAAGGGAAGCTAAGGGAGAGGCGGCATGTGGACCCCCGGCCCACGGTGGCGCGCGGGAAGTCACCTCCAGGCCCCCGAGTCCTCCGTCCCGTTCCTGCCCGAACCCTTCCCAAGTCCCGGACCCGTCGCGCTCCTCTCACCGTCTCCGCTTCTGTGTGCTGGGGTCCGGCACTCTGACCCCCCATTACCCCGCGGAGGAAATTCATCTTGTCGCTCAGCCACCGGCTCTATCGGCACC
This sequence comes from Panthera leo, assembly GCF_018350215.1. Taxonomy (NCBI): domain Eukaryota; kingdom Metazoa; phylum Chordata; class Mammalia; order Carnivora; family Felidae; genus Panthera; species Panthera leo. Next base: position 143,791,240 of record NC_056682.1, read on the forward strand.
TTCGGGAAAGAAGAGGTAACTTTCCCTGCCCTCGGCAGGGCCTGGCCCCCAAGCCCGCACTCTGCACTCTGTGGCCACTGCCACCACCGCCTCCTACTTGGCGGCCGCTCCAGCCCCCGCTAAGCCCGGAAACAGCCGCCGCCACCAGTCAAGATGCGCATGCGCGGGGACGTGGCATTACGTGGCGGCTCCAAGGGCGAAGGCAAAGGGGAAAAGTAGGAAAAAGGAGGCCGGTAGCTCGGATCCGCCCAAGCCCCGCCCACTGCGCAGGTCCCACCTCCCACGGCAGGGACACGCCTCCTACTCCCGCCCTTCTCGGGTCGCTACTGCTGGCCCCAACCACCCACGTGGTAGAAGCCCGGCCCTGCCGGCTGGAGAGGACACCAGTAGTGTACGTGTTTTGGCTTGCGGGTGTTTAGTTGTCGCCGAGGGGGACTTACTGCAAGCTATCGAATCTGGGGTCGTATTTTGTTGAGTCGAAAGTGAAATTTTACTTCGGCCGACGTGACAGGTAAGGGGTCCCGGCCCCTGGGAGGGTTCGTTTGGTTTTGTGTTTTAGCAGTACGAGCCGTGTGGCCTTCTGATCCTCGCCAATTGCATTTCTTTACAGGGCTTTGTTTAGTGGTAAAAAGGGTAGTAGAGCCCCCTCATTCCACTGCCACTGGAGGGCGCATTTCTCAGTTCTTGCTCTTCAAACCTGTTCTAAATGGAATTCCTAGATCTTAACACCAGGTACGCCGCTATTTTCAAGTAGTGTGAGGTGCAAACCGATTGAACCCTGCATTTAGCTTGTTAGACAAAATACATTGGTCTGTAGTGTCAGTTTGGCAGCTAGTAGCATAACATTTTGTTACTAACTCAGCGTCTGCATTTTCAGCGGTTTTTTTTTTAAACATGAAAAATGTCATTTTTTTCAAAATGGTATGCCCTGACCCTTTTGAAATGAAATTGCCCAGGTAGGTACACATGCTTCTGGAGTAGTCTTGTAAATTTCTTGAGGCTAAAAAGCGCAGGGTCTAGTTAGCTTACTGATTCATACACCTCTCTGCTTGGATGCCCCACAGGTCTCAAATTCAGCATTTAAAATTGAACTCATCATCTTCCCCAGCCTCCATTAAAGGGGAAAAGAAAATCAGTATGCTTCTTTGTGCCCTGCCACGCGCAACAGTACCACTAGCCAAATAATTGCCTAAGCCAGAAGAAGGATGCTGGGTGGAATCTTATATTCTGGATTTTACCTCCACGCGTCCAATATTCAAGTCCTTTCATTTCTATTTATAGACTATTTCTCAGACAGGTCCTCTGCTCTTCATCTTCTCTGCCTCTGACATAGTTTATGTTCTCATCATTTCTCACCAAGATTATAGCAGTAGCTTCCTAACTAGTTTGTCTGCATTCAAGCCCTGGCTTCCATCCAGTCCAGTCTCCGCTCCACCTTTGGGTGAGCCTAACAACAAGAAAACATCTGTCCATGTTGGTCCTCTTCTTAAGATCTGCCGGTGGTTGTCCATCTGCTCCATAATAAAATCCAGTGTCTGTAGCTTGGTATACAAGCCTGTTATGTTCTGGCTCCTATCTCTCCAGCTCCTGTCTCCCCCACATACTCTGGAATTATGCCTGGATATGCTCTTCCCCTCCCACTTCCTCATCAAGGAAACTCCTACTAGTTCCTTAAGACTTAACTCTGGCATCCTCTGAAAGCTTTCCCTGATACCCAGATACATATGTATATGCTAGCAGTTTGCAGTTGTTAATATGTGGAAAGCACTCAATAAATGCTTGTGAAGCCAAACTGTTAAGGGTGGGACTATGTTCTTCACTTTTGTATCTCCATAGGTTAGCATTGTCATAAAAGGTGATATTAATGGATAAATGAAGAAGACATTATGGATAAATGAATATTATGCTGAGGAGGAGGGTGAGGTAAAATCGTAGATAACACATATTGCAAAGGCTATGGTGAAAGTTTTTTTTCCTAGTGCCAAGGTTTTAAGCTTGGGTGACTTGGAGAACGGTTGGACTCATACTGCACAAAATAGGATGCATTCAGCATTGTCCTGCGCTTTAAAACTAGATGCTTGACATTTGCTTCAGACATTTTCCATAGGGGAATTTTGTTGCAGCCTAAAAAAAGTGACCAATAAATACTCAGCATTGTTACTACCAAGTAATGTGTGCAAAGAACCTTACCCAGTCTCTAAGCCCCACCCCTCCCTGAACCACTCTTCGCCTTCTTCCGGTGCCTCCCTCTACTCCATCTTCTGGAGTGGGACTCATGGGTATCTACTATGTGTATTCTTTTGCAGTTAAAAAAAAACACAAAAACAGTGCCTTGACATTTTAGCTAAGTTCTTTTAAGGCACCAACCTTGTCAAAGTGCCCTGGTTTGTTTTAAACTGGTGAGTATAGTAGGTCAGTAACCTCGTACTATGAGTTTTCCCTCCAGTTGACCTGTTTTCTTCCCTGACAGCATCCCCTGAGCAGAAAAGACTGAGGGCAGGAGGGATGGACAGTGGGTCCAGAGGACTTGAGGGTGGAGCCCTCATTCTCCCCCTTGACCTCGCAGTCTTGCCTCTGTCCTGGTGTCTGGAAAAGGGTGGAGCTGCTCACCACTTCCAGTCTCAAGAGGAGGCAGAGAGGATACAATGGCTAGTTTGTCCCCCACTTGGGGTCGGAAAAGGGAGCAGAGCCATCATGACTACGGAGCAGCCATGAAATGGACTCCTTATACAAGAGAAAGGGGGTTACATGTGAATGTACTTCCACTAATTTTATAGAGAAAAGCCAAGGACAATGTCTTGTTTCTATTTGTACCCTTTAATCACTTAGCATAATTCCTTTAATATGATAGATGTTCAAGAACTGTTTCTTAAATAAAGGAAGCAAAAACATGAAAAATTGTGATGCCTGACTTATGCCATTATATTTCTGACTTTCATAAATCTAAACATTCGGGAGAAGTATGCTCCAAATCATTAAAATACACATAATCAAAAATTTTAACTTGGGTGAAAGAAGTGATTTTTCTTTAAACCAAACCCGGGGGCGCCTTGGTGGCTCAGTCAGTTGAGTGTCCGATTTTGGCTCAGGTCATGATCTCTCAGTTCGTGGATTTAAGCCCGCATGGGGCTCGCTGTCAACGTAGAGCCCGCTTCAGATCCTCTGATCCCCTCGCTCTCTGCCCCTCCCGTGCTCACACTCTCTCTCTAAAAAAAAATAAATAAATAAACATTTAAACCAAAGCTGATAACAAAGTAACTAACAAATTAATTGGTTTGAAATTCATTTTTTAAATTGCTTCCTAATGATCCCCTACTTCAGTCTCTCTTCAGTGGCCCTCTTTCCCATCCTTCCTTTCTTTCTAGTGGCAAATTCAGCAAAACAATGAAATATAATTGCACAGGATTGTTTTCTGGTAGGAGTGATGGTGTTGTGGTGGAGTATTGTCTATACCTGCTCAGAAGGATGAGATGCTAATTTGTAGTTGAAATATACCATAGACAGGTCTTTAAAGACTAATTACTGAAAAATCAGTGTCCAAAAATATTGTTTTGGGTTTTTTTTTGTTTTTTTGTTTTTTTTTGAGTAAAGCCTATGCACAACATGGGGCTCAAATTCAAGAGTCGCAGGCTCTACCGACTAAGCCAGCCAGGTGCCCCCCAAAACATCGTTGATACAATTATGCAATACTATCCATTAATCAAACAACATCAGAAAAATAAATTACTAATGATGAAGCAGCAATTGAAATTCATAACCAATCAATATTAACAATATCAAACACATAGGTGGTGTTCCTTATTTGCGGGGCTCTGTGTATTCAGAGTGCTTTACATAAAATAATTTACTTAATCCTCACAACAACCTTATGAGGTGGGTATTGTTAGTAGCCCTATTTTACACATGGCAAAACAGGCAGAGAGTGATTTGCCTGATGTCATACAGCTAGGAAGTGACCTAAACCTGGGACATAAACCTGGGATCTGGCTCCAAAGCCTGTGCTCTTAGGTACTATGTTATACAGCCTCTTCTACACTCAAGGCAAGGATTATGCACTAGGTAGAAATATGGCTTGCAAGTCCTTATATAATCTGGCCCTTCTGTTATCCCTCCCACTACATTCCCTCTACTCCAGCTACGCTGGCATCGTATGTTTCTGACTTACTCTCCCCTCTCTCCTCTGTCCCCTTGTTCTTTTCCTGTATTGGGGATGATTGCTACTTCACCTATATAGAGGAATGGCTTACTCCTTCCTGTTTTTAAGTAAGTCTGCTCAAAGGTTGGGGCGCTTGGGTGGCTCAGTCTGTTAAGCATCTGTTAAGCACCTGACTTTGGCTCTGGTCATAATCTTGTGGTTCACGAGTTCAAGCCCTGCGTCAGGCTCTGCAGGTGGTGGGGAGCCTGCTTGGGATTCTCTCTCTCTTGCTTTTCATAAATAAATAAGTAAATACATACATACATACATACATACATACATACGTACATAAATAGTTAACTAGGTCTCTCCTGGCTATTCTAAGTTGCAATTTCCCCATAATCCTTCCTCTCCTCTGCTTGTTTCTCTCTGTAGCTCGTCAATCTGATACATTATTTCCCCATATATATTCTTTTCCGGTATTTCATCAGATCTAAGACACTGTTAAGTGTCCTTCAGAGAAAGAAGAAAATTAAACCCTGCCAGTTGTCAGATGCATCTACCAAAAGATGCATCTCAATTTTAGGTTTCATAAAATGTGAAAAAAATGTTCATTGTGGGACTAAGGGAATATAGTAAATATTTTACATCTTTATCTTGTTTATTGTCTATGTATCCTCATGACCAGCAGAATGTGAGCCCATAAAGGCAGTGATTTTAGTCCCTTTGTGAAATGTTCTATCCTCAGTGCTTAGCACAGTATCTGACACATAGTAAGTGTACCAATCTGACACTTGGTAACTCTAATGGATGAATGAATTCCTCAGATGAGGAAATTCCTGCTTTCAGCCTGTGTGCTTGGGAGTAGAAATTCTGCAGCGTTGCTAAGCATTGCATGGCAGCCTAACCTCCTCAATAGAGTCTGCATTGGGGTTCTCAGAAAATTTTATTAACCTGCTAATTTTAGTTTTCGAATATTTTGTTGGCCTTTAATGACTAACTTAATAATTAATGTTTAGTCATATGTAAATATAAATGTTTTGTTGGAGAAAGAATTTATATTTTTAGGACTAGATCTCAGGCCACTGGGAGAACCATCTCAACCTCCCAGTGGCCAGCTTACCTTGCTTGAGGATTCACACTGATAAAATGGTTTTCATCTTCTCCTCTCTCTTCTTTTCCTCCTCCTCCTCCTCTTTTTCTTTCCTCCTCCTTCTTGTTCTAAAACAGGTAATACATTCACATGGTTAAAATAAAAAGTGCGAAGGGATAAAAAGTTCCCCTACTATATATTCCTTGGCCCCCAAGGCAATCAAACAATTCTTGTTTATCCTTCCAGATATACAAATGTGTATATTTAATCCCTCTGTCTTTCTCTCTCTTTTTTTAAAATAACACAAATAAATGTAGCACATTGTACATACTGTTCTATACCTTTTTACATTTAGTATACCTTGGAGATGGTTCCATATGAGTATGTAGAGGGTGTATATATCTTATTCATCCTTTCTTATTGTGTCCCATGAAGTACTTTTCAACATATTTTTTTAAAGTCCTAGGAATTCCTGGGGTACCTGGGTGACTCATTTGGTTAAGCGTCTGACTCTTGGTTTCGGCTTAGGTGAGTTTGAGCCCTTCATCAGGCTCTGTGCTGACACCGTGGATCCTGCTTCGGATCCTCTGTCTCCCTCTCTCTCTCTGCCCCTCCCTGTCTCTCTGTCTCTCAAAAATAAAATTAAAAAACATTAAAAAAAAGAATAAAGTCCTAGGAATTCCTTAGGAGAGGAGAGTGCAAGAAAGAAGGTTCTGGGCCCCCATCCTGTTCCATTCAATTGATTTCATTTATTTACATTGCCTATTTAATTTGAACAAAAAGATTAAGAAGCTAGAATTTTGGACAGCCACCTCTCTTAGTGTGAAACCTGAGCAAGGTATGGACTTGCAATAGTGAAGTAGTCTCACGTGCTCTAGAGTTCAGGGTTCAAATTCCTACTCTACCTGTTTAGAAAGGAAATAAAGGTGTTAGGATTTTATTAGATATTATCTTTAACATGCTTAATACGTTAATATCTGAGACATAGTAAGTACTCCATAAAGGTTAGAGTGGAGACCCAGATCGCCTTGGTATGTATTATGAATTTCTTAAAAACTTAACATTTAAAGATATTACCCTATAATCGTACTTAACTGAAACTTTATTGGCTCATGTTACTGAAAAGTCTGTTACTTCAGATAGGGCTTGATCTAGGGTTTCAAGACAGTGTCCCCAGGTTCTGGACTTTCACTGTTTCTGGACTCTGCTCTTTTTATTGGTTTTTTTCTCTGGCTCCACTCAGGGGCAAGATGGCTGTCAGTCCCTACAATCTCCCAGGTCTAAGTTCATCAAGGAAGACTCGTAACCTCTCCTCATGATTCACTGTATCTGGTTGAGTCATGTGCCCATGCGTTGGGCCAAACCCTGTAGTCCAAAGTGTGAAATGAACTAATTGGCCTTGATTCACGTGACCACCTCTAAAGCCAGCAGTCAGAGTCCTCAGCTCATCTGAAAGCATAAAGCATAAGAATAGGGGAGCAGGGACTTTCTTCACAGGAAATCTAGAATACGTGCCAGGGGAAAGTTTATCAGGATAGAAAAAACAATAGGTGCTCACTGTATGCCCTAATGGACTTGACCACTTGCCAGTTGTTTTTGGAAAATATTTTTTCAGCAGTGCCACTAACATATTGCTAGCCTCAGTTCTGTTGTTCTGCAAAAGGTTCAAAAGATCATGCTGCATTATGTAATAAAAGTAATTTCACATTGCATTGTGTTTATGTTTACAAGCACAGCTGTATCTTTACTCTTTTTTTAAAAAAACTATGGTCCTGGTGTGTGTTCATATTTAAGAAAATACAGTAAACAGAGTTGCTTACTTATGAAACATCTAAATTGGGAACTCCCATTTTCAGTTCCAAAGGGCTTTTTATAAAACTATCTATTGAGGGACAGATTTATCAGATCCAGGCCCTGGCACTCTTGCCTGCTGTGGAGAATTTGCAGTCAGCTCTCCACCATACCCACGATCTTCCCCCTTTCTTCTAGCTAGCTGAACAAGCAGGTCTTGAATAGCCAGGATGAAGTTTTTATTGTCCCATTCCATAGTTAGACTAAATCCTTTGAAGTTCACATTACTGGCTGATACCAAGATTCCATGGAAGTTTAAGATGGTTTATTATGGAGTCACTGCTACCTCTAGCAGGAATCCATGACCCTAGAGCAAGTTGCAGCTGATCTATTTCATTTGCCTGAGTCTCTGGCCCAAGTGTGGGGGGATGGGGTGTCAGGGGACTCTGTAGATCTTCTTGAGATTAGAATACAGTCTGACAAGGTAGATCGGGCCTCCAGGACAGCAGGATAGTTAGCTGACCTAGACCACTTTTCAAAGCCAGTCTATACCTCTAAAGTCCATCTCTCCCCAATTTCAGCCCTTTAATGAAGTTGACTATAAGGTGCCAATGTCCTGTGGTCAGTAAATACACAGATAATTGGGGTGGGCTCAGTAACTTGCAGATAATTAGGTGAAGGGTTCAGAATTGGAATAGGCAGATGGCTTGAGAAAAGGAGTTGCGTGAGGATGTAATTCTCTGCCAGCAGGTCAGGTGTCCACTGTAGAGAAATGGAAGATTAGAAGGTCATGAGCACAGAGAGGGGAAAAAAGAGAAGTCTTCTCTTTGGCCTGCCCATTTCCTGATGCTGCCTTACTGGGGCCTCCTAAACACCACATTAGTTGGAGGTAGTATGAAGAGCTGGGAGAACTGACTTTGCCGTCTCCACTGTCTGCTCCCTACCTCCAATACTCCCCCACACACATGGCTTTTCCAGGGCAGGACCACAGCCTGTGAGACCTAAGCGACCCAGACTCAAGTCCTAAAACTGTTCCCTCTCTTCCAGCTATGTGAATAGTGACTCCTAAATAGCTCAGAGTCCGAGGTCCCAATAGGTCATTGCCGCAACCAGTCTCCTTCCTGTGGGGGCCCTGCTATCTAGGTCTGGTTCTAGTATCTGGGTCAGAGCAAAATGGCTATACTAGTACTGTGGTATTTATTTCATGGTATAGTAAGTTTTAGGATCTTTGTTCTTTAAAAGTTCATGATTCATGCCTTTTAAAACAAATCAATGAAACTACGTATTTAACACATTTCATTTTCACAGAAATTAGTGATTCCAAGCTCAGCTGTGTCTTTGCATGTCTTGAGCTTTAGCTCTTCTGCCTGGAGCTTTTAGAATCTGGTCCTCTGGATTGCTGCTCAGCTCTAACCAGAGTCTAGGGCTCCCCATATTTGCTTTTTCCCTGCCAGTCCAGGAAGGATGTCCTTTCTGTGGGCCAACTCCTATCTTCCCCAGCAGAATAAGCCACTTTGCTCATAGAACCTTTCTTTTGGAATCCATATGCCCCCTCCCTCTTTTTTGGGGGGTGGAATGGGGTGTGGAGGTGGGGTTGCAGGACCTGAGGAAGGGAAGGGATGATTAGAAGGGCTTCTATGAAGGAGACAGGGGGCAAAGAAGAGGAAGGCAATAGAGTGGCAAGAGAATTGAGAAACTGAATGAAACTGCTGACTAATTATCTGCAGCTAGAGTATTACACCCACATAAATACTGTTGTTGTTGTTGTTGTTGTTGTTGTTGTTGTTTCTCAGTACTTAAAATAGCTCGGTATAGCAGAATGCTGAAAACAGTTGTGCTTGGTTTCTTGAACTACTGATTCAGCAAACATTTGAGCCTCTGTCCTCAGAGACAGGCCCTGCTCTAGGTACTCTCCTGTGTGTATATCACTCTGGAATGCGAGAAATCCTTACTCCTGTTTCACAAAGAAAGAAGCCTGGGCTTCAGCATGGCATAGACCAGAAAGGCAAGTTTTTGTTTGCCAAACTAGACGGACCTCAGTTTTCATTCTAGTCTTGCCAGTTTCGGACAGCGTAGCCTTGGGCAAATTCCTTTGCTGTATCAGTTGCAATGACCATGTGCTGCAACGACAGGAAATCAAAGAGTATCTTAAATTAGGAGGTAGGAAGTACAGGACTGACACAGAGGCTCTAAGATGTCATCTGGGATCTAAGCTAGAATCTTTCTGCTCAGCCATCCTTGGCTTGAGGCTTTTATCCTTGTGGCTACAAGCTAGCTGCTTCATCTCCAGCATTGCATCCTTATTCTGAAAGGAAGAAGGGCAAGGGTGAATGGCCAAAAAAAGAGAAAAGATTCTTAAAGAAGAGAGAATAAACACTAAGTGAGAAATTTGCTAACCTAGTAGCATCATTGTAAAGATCAAATTAAATAATGTTCGGAAAACGTTTACCAAGAAGCGGTTGATTCTGAAAAATACCCCTCCCGGGGCGCCTGGGTGGCTCGGTCGGTTGGGCGTCCGACTTCGGCTCAGGTCATGATCTCACGGCCCGTGGGTTCGAGCCCCGCGTCAGGCTCTGTGCTGACAGCTCAGAGCCTGGAGCCTGTTTCGGATTCTGTGTTTCCCTCTCTCTCTGCCCCTCCCCTGTTCATGCTCTGTCTCCCTCTGTCTCAAGAATAAATAAACGTTAAAAAAAAAATTAAAAAAAAAAAAAAATACCCCTCCCTTGGTGTGCCTGGGTAGCCCAGTCAGTTGGGTGTCTGGCTCTTGGTTTCAACTCAGGTCATGATCTCACAGTTCATGGGATCAAGCCCTACATCAGGCTCTGTGCTGAAGGTGCAGAGCCTGCTTGGGATTCTCTCTCTCTCATGCCCTAGTCTGCCCCCCCTCCCCATCAAAATTAATTAATTAATTAAAAAACTACCCCTGCCCAATTTGTGGGCACAGGTATTTATTTATTTATTTAATCACTGTAGTCACAGAGGCAGTAAACAGAACAGATGATAGTCACTGCACCTTAGTTTCCTTTTATGTTTAGAAATTCTATATTTTCTTAAATCTTTTGGCATCTCTTCAGCTATACAACTAAAACTACCTCTATGCTGTGTTAATCTACACAACTGCTTGCAGAATGGTTGGTTCTAGGACCTTTTACTAAGACAGCATTACATGGGTATTATATAAGAACTTGATTCAAATTTATTTATATTTCAGCATGTTCACCTCCTTATAGTCTAAGACATTTGTTCTTTTTTGGGGCAAATGGCTATTTATTCCCCCCAGGGATCATACTTTGGAAAGACCTGGGCAGGGAAAATGGTTAGAGAATAGTGGCATTTTCTCAGCCTTATAAATAAACACAACTGTATGTTTTATTGATTCTTTGCAGTTTTTAAAATATTTAACAGAGAGAGGGAACTGTAAAACTCTTTCCACTTCTGCCCGTGAAAAGAATTGGAATTTTAAAATTCCCTTGTCACAGAATCAGTATGTAAGATCATGAAAATTTAATACCAATTGGCTGCAGAGTCTCACTTCATTTAACTGAGAATTTTACACTGAACATGAGGGAATTATAATATCAGTACAGGTCAAAAATAAAAAATGATGGTAGAAAAGTAATACATCAAGGTACAAATTATATATACTGAATGATCATAGCTAAGTTTAAAATGTAAACACAGGAAGAAGCCTAGAAGGAAATGCAGTAAGGTATGAATTTAGAGAGGTTATATTTTAGTGGGAAGATCCTAGATAATGCTTTCTTCTTTCACCTGTTCCATAATTTCCAATGGATACTTTTTTTTAAACAAGGATGCTTTTAAAAAATAATCACAAATTATAAGTAACTTAGAAAAGATACTAAATAGAAATAGTTTTGGAAGAGAAACATCTGGAACCCTGAAAACACTATTAGTTTGCTTGGGAGAAGAAGCCCAAGGGCCCCCATGTTGCAGCTGATGCCTGAGCCTGAATTTTATTTCATCTACTTTGATACCATCCCTTCTCTTCCCTTCCATTTTTCTTTTCCTTTATTTCTCATCTCTTTTCCTCTTTATATACGGTAGGTTAAAAGATTAATTATAAGAAGACCAATTTTATATAGTAGAATGAACAGTATACCTTAAAACCAGACAGATTTGGATTTGAATCCTGACATCACCATTTATTTGTTCAACAAACATTATTTGAGCAGCTACTGTGTTGCCTACTATCTTAGGCACCGAGGATTCACCAATGATTAAAAACAAACAAAAATGGGGCGCCTGGGTGGCTCAGTCAGTTAAGCGTCCAACTCTTGGTGTCAGCTCAGGTCCTGATCACACGGTTTGTGAGATCAAGCCCCATGTCAGGCTCTGTGCTGACAGCACAGAGCCTGCTTGGGATTCTCTCCCTCTCTCATTGCTCCTGCTCTGATCTCTCTCTCTCTCTCTCTCTCTCTCTCTCTCTCTTTCAAAATAAATAAACTTTAAAAACAAAGTTAAAAAAAATGTCTGTCTTTGTGCAATGTATGTTCTACTAGGGGAAGACTATGTCAGTTAAGAGGCCCTGGAAAGACCCCTGGATCAAAAAATATCTGCCCAAGCTGATGATTACAATGTGTAAAGTATGGTATGAAGGACTTAGCTTTTTGGATCAACAAATCTCTTCTTTTAAAGTGCAGATGTCCAGGGGCGCCTGGGTGGCTCAGTCAGTTGAGCGTCTGACTTCGGCTCAGGTCATGATCTCGCAGTTCGTGAGTTTGAGCCCCGCGTCGGGCTCTGTGCTGACAGCTCAGAGCCTGGAGCCTGCTTCAGATTCTGTGTCCCCCTCTCTCTCCACCCCACCCCTGCTTGTGCTCTGTCTCTCTCTGTCTTTCAAAAATGAATAAACATAAAAAAAAAAAATTTAAGTGCAGATGTCTGTGGAAAGAGTATATCATCATTAGGCTACACTGTTCTTTATATATTAGCATAAATTAATTCTATCATATATCTTAAATGCTAAATGAGAGTCATGCTTTGCAAGAATAAACATTTTAATTGAAGAGAGGACCGTTGGATAACATTCAGGAATATTGAGTGGGTTTCAGACTAGGCAGTAAGAATATCCTCTGGCAACAGGTGACTTAGGAAGGGCAAGAAAGAGGATTAAAGAACAATGTTAGGATTCTGGGAACAAATTTTACTCTTCACACATTAGTTTGTTTGGGGGGAAGATCTAAAAGGCTTCCCATATTTAGGTACTACCCATCTTCCTTCTCTTTGCAGCCAAGTCTTTTTGAGAGTGCCTTATAACCTGGAGATTCCAGATTCCAGAATATAGAGAGATATATCTGTGGCCTTCCCAAATCCTTCTCATTCTCAAATACTCCTACTAGAGTGTACCATCTCCCCCACAAAATGTATAAAGTCTAAATAAATAAAAAGTGGGGCGCTTGGGTGGCTTAGTAGGTTAAGCCTCTGACACTTGATTTAGGCTCAGGTCATGATCCTATGGTTCATAAGATTGAGCCCTACATTGGGCTCTGCGATGACAGTGCAGAGCTTGCTTGGGATTCTCTCTCTCCCTCTCTCTACTCCTTCCCCATACTCTCTCTCCCTTTCTCAAAATAAATGAACTCAAAAAAATAATAAAAAGTGGCCCCTGGGTGGCTCAGTTGGTTAAGCTTCTGACTATTGGTCTTGGCTCAGGTCATCTCACAGGTTTGTGAGTTTGAGCCCCGCCTCAGGCTCTGTTGTTAGTGCAGAGCCTGCTTGTGGGTCTCTCTCTCCCTCTCTCTCTGCCCCTCCCCTGCTTGCTCTCTCTCTCAAAATAAGTAAAGTTCAAAAAAAAAAAAAAAATAGAATAACAGTCCCACTGAGGTACAAATACCAGCCTTGTGCTTATTAGTAGCTTGCCTCTTGCTCACATTTTTAAATGAAAGTTCACTAATAAAATTTAAAATATGTAGATGCCAACATTCTGCTGTCATTTATACTTGCATCTCTATATCCTCCCTCCGGTTCACCCTTCACCTCTTCCACAGTGTTCCCTCTATTCCTATTATTCTGAAATTGTACATTGTAAAGTTGTAAAGAGGTTCTGGGTTCTGTCACAGCCTAGGGCCCCTCCTGTTTAAAGAAACAGAAAGTCTTGTAAAATAATTCAGGTCAAAGAAGATGTAAGGATATAGGGGAATCTAAAAGGAAATATTCAGGAAGTACAGCCCAGCCCCCATGAGAACTAGAGTCAACATACAGGTAGGTACTATGTGTGGAGAGAGTGTGTGTGTGTGTGTGTGTGTGTGTGTGTGTGTGTGTGTGTGGTGCATGTCAGTCAAGCTTGATAGTCTCCTTTCTGTGCTTTTTTTCCGTGAATCTGTTCTACTCCCTTCTTTCTGAGACTTGCTTTCTCTGCTGATTCATGACCCATCTGTTTCCATTATGTTAGGCTTGCATGAATGCCATGGCCCCAACCCTGGCTTTTTCCTGGCCCAAGTAGGACCCTTGTTTAAGAAATGTTTCATTATTATTACCTGTGTTTCCCTTTATCTTGGCTTACAGAGTATAGGTGGGGTGGGAGGATGGAAGATTTAGTATATCCTGTTAAGAACCATTGATCTTCGGTTACCCGAGTGTGGTAGTAGTTGGTATTATTTCCTGACAACAACAGTTAGTACCAACAAGTCCTTGCGGTAACCACTGTGTATACTGTCTCCATTAACTGTCTTAATATCACTACTTTCATCCCCTTTATGCAAGAGGACACTTGAAGGAGGGAGCTAAAGTAGCCCAGTGACTGGGATTTGATCTGAGATTTCCTACTGCGGAGGCTGAGTCCTCTCCTGCTCTCCCACATCAATCTCTAATCACTTCATTGGTTGTTCTTGGCAATTGCCATAGCTTAACCCTGGTACTTATTTCCCCAGACTACTCTGTCTCACTCTGGGGAAGTAGATAATTTGTGAGAAGGGGTACACTAATCAGTGGGTTACAGAAGTCCATCCAGTAACATTGTTTCCTAGTTATTTCCAGTCTGTGACAAAGCACTGCTCTTGCCGGAACATATGGAGACCAGGTGAGACTGCTCTGTTTCTCATGTGGAGCCATCCACCAACTCTAGCAGCCCTCCAAATGGACACTACACTTTGTCATTTATATAAGCTGTTGCTAATGTTCAATAATATTTCAGGGCTTAGCCCTGGCACAGTACCTGGTATATGGTGGGATGGATGACCAGTAAGTGTTCTTCCTGCCAGTAAACTGAACCAGCCAACTTTAGATTATATCTTCTCATAAAATTGAAGCCAAGGGTCATCAGAGTTGGTGTCTTTTTCCATTTGAGTGGCTATAACAGAATACCATAGATGGGGTGGTTTAAAACCAACAGAAATTTATTTCTTACAGTCCTGGAGACTTGGAAGTCCAAGATCAAAGTGCTGGCAGATTCATGACTGGTAAGGACCCACTCACTTCCTGGTTCATTGATGGCTGGCTTCTTACTGTGTCCTCACATGGCAGAAGGAACAAAGGAGCTTTCTTGGGACTCCTTGGTAAGGATACTAATCCCACTTGGAGGTCACATGGCCTGATAACCTCCCAAAGGCCTCATCTATAGAATCACATTGGAAGTTAGGATTTCAATATATGAATATTTATGACACAAATACTGAGACTTTAGCACCAAGTTAGTTAGTGAAGGGAATCATGATTATAGGCTAGCAACCTTTGGAGTAGATGATTCTGTTAAAAAAAAAAAATTAATGTTTATTTTTGAGACAGAGGGGGGAGGGACAGAGAGGGAGGGAGATAGATGATCTGAAACAGGCTGGGCTCAAACTCAGGAACTCACCTGGGCTCCAACTCAGCTGAGATCATGACCTCAGCTGAAGTTGGGACACTGAACTGACTGAGCCACCAGGCGGCGCCCCCCCCCCCGCAAAATGTTTTTTAAGACACTTTTTAAATAAAAAACTTTAAAGATCACAATGGAGGGGATCAATCAGCTGGACCATAATCATTCGGTTCCCCAAGATGTATGTTAGGTCCCTTTAACATTACTGCTGCCACCAACATGTTGGCCTCTAGGAGGCACTGTTTCCCCTCCAAGGTCGGGGGCCAGCGGCTATGAATCAAGTATACAGCAGAACCTAACTACAGCTGGGTTCTGTCTGCTAGAAGCTGCCACAGGGAAACAGATGGAGTAGAGTAATGCCAATCAAAGTAAACTGGTTATTAGGAGAGTTGATTGATCCTCAGCTCACAGCTCACTGGGGGTCCTGAGTTCCTGGCTTTTGGACTGTTGATGTTCCTTATTCCCAATATCCAGGAATCCTTTATTGGGCTTGGTGCTAGGAGCTAAGGCTGAACAAAATTGCAAGGTCCCTTCTCAGAGCCAAGCTTAGTGGGAAAGAGGGATAGTCCCCTAAAGTCCTCAATACCAAGCCTGAGCATGGGAGAAGTCCTGACGGCCTTCCTTAGACTCACCCTCACAGTGCCTAATTTTTTGGTTTGGAATTAAGTATACTTCTCTTCAGACAACACCTAGCACGTGGCATAGACCTAACTTAATTGTCGCTACCCTTTCTCAATAATAGAGGGTCCCGTTTGTTACATATACTTTGCCTTCACTATGAGATAATTTCTATTTTAGGTACACCTTGGCCAGAAAGCAGCTATTAATAGTAACTGTAGCTAAGAAAACCAATTAGCAAATTCATTCATTTAGGATTATGTCTACATTTTTGTTCTCAAGATTTGTTCCCAAGTTTCAATATTTAGTATTAAATAATAGAGTCTACCTTCATAAAATCCAATTCCACGCTAAACAAATGCCATAAAGCTTGAAAAATAGAAGTTGATTTTAATTTTATAAAATTTATATTTGACAAGACTAAGGTCCAATCAATGTTTTTTCTATATTGATTTGTTAAACCATAGGATTAGAATTAAACTAACCGGGGTTTTTGGGTGGCTCAGTGCATTGAGTGTCGACTTAGCTCAGGTCACGATCTTGTGGTTCGAGCCCCACGTTGGATCTGTGCTGACAGCGTGGAGCCTGGAGCCTGCTTCAGATTCTGTCTCCATCTCTTTCTCTGCTCCTCTCCTGCTCCCACTCTTGTCTCTCTCTCTCAAAAATAAATAAACATTAAAAAAAAAAAAGGAATTAAGCTAACCAATAATGATGCTTTATTTAAGAAATAATGCATCCTCATTTATCAATCTGGTAATTGTCCTAAATGTTCTGGATATATTTTCAAATATTATTGTCTGAGGTCCATTCCTTCACCCTAACCTGATTATGAATGTGTAATTTTATCTGGGAACCAGAGGGTCATTTGTTGTATACACACCTGTCTTTTATTATACTCTTCTCCCATCAAACAATTCCACTTATGTACTTGGGTATTTGTTTTCACATTTCCCTGTGGCTGTTAAGGTTATTTATTAGCTTTCGGTTTCCACTATGTGTAATAGTCCTTCCACTCTTAATTTGCTACTTGTGATCTAATATAGACTGTTAGCCATGGGCAACTTTTATTGAGCACTTACTGTGTTCCAGGCATTGTTCCCAGAACTTTGTGCATATTAGCCAATATAATCCTCATAAGCATTCTATAGAGAAAGCACTATTATTATTCCTATTCTGTGACCATTTGTCCAAAGTCCTACAACTACCAAGAGGCAGAGCTTGGGATTCAAACCAGTCCAGCTCCAGAGCTTATAACACTATAGAATATACAATACTGCCTCAATATCCAGGTTTATTAGAACAGCTTAAGAGTAAGTAGGATCTTCATAGAATTTCCAAAGTACTCACCTGTGAATTATATTTTGCTGCATATATAACCTCTTGGAGACCATTTCCTTATCCGTAAAATGGAAATAATGGAACTGGCCTGATAGGACTGCTGTGAAGATTCAAGGGGTGAGATGTGTTTCTATTATGTGTATGTAAGGGTATATGTGTGTATGATAAATTTCTGTGTTTTCTTACATGTGTACACTCATGTGCACCCTACACAGTGCCTGTTCATTATTTTAAGCACCATTCCTGTGCTTGATAAATGATAGCTATTACTGCTATTATCCATGAGTTTTAAAGACAGCAGAACTTCCTGACATCTAATGATCTGTAGATGTGGAGAAGCCTTTACACTCATCCCCTCTTCATAGCCCTCTTCCACAGGGCTCATCCACTTCCTTTTTAAGGACCCTGCCAGTGCTCATTTAGGAGCTCCCCTAAGTGGTGGTAGAAGAAACTTTCTAGGGGCTTTCGGGTCCTTAGTCTGGGGCCTCCCCCGTGCTCACACTCCTTCCCAGCCAGCCTTTCGTGCCCTCCACTCTTCTTGGGACCCCTCTCCCCCAGGCCATAGAATACCTGTGGAGCTCTGTCTGTTTTCCCTAGGAGAATAGAAAGATTTATATCAGGCTTTGGCTTCTGGCTTTCTCTGGGTGGGCCTCTACCTCCCAGGTAGCCTGAAGGTGCAGCACAGGATTTCGGGGGTGTTGTTTCCCAAGTGGGCAATTTGCATCTCAGAAGAACTCCAAGTGGGGTCATCAGGCATTTAAATGTACTACTCAAAACCCGGCCCTCCCTGAGGATTAACCCCTCTGGGCACTTCCTCTTCCAGTTTTGCAGAGTTTAGGAGATCTCAATGTAGGGCTAGAGATTAAAATAAATAAGCAAAATAGTTGTTAAGTTATGGAGGTGTATGCATTTTGCCCAAGATCCACAATTTATTAAGAGAAACATTTACTCTGAGATGGATGAGAGATGTTGCCAACAAATGAAGTTATATTTAGGTGAAAATTATCTTTAAAACTCAGAAGAAAATGAAATGACCTTGAGAACATCTTATGAATCCAATGAATAGCAGAAGAGGGGAAGAAATTTTGAATTAAAGGTAAGATACTATGCCAGCTAGTCATTAAAGGGTCTCCCTGCCTTCTGTCTTCCTCCTGACCCCTCCTTTCTTCTTGCTGTGGCCTGTGATATATTTTTTAAAATGTTTATTCATTTTTGAGAGAAAGCGTGAGTGGGGAAGGGGCAGAAAGAGAGGGGGACAGAGGATCCAAAGCGGGCTCTGTGTTGACATCAGTGAGCCCGATGAGGGGCTCGAACTCAGGAGCTGTGAGATCATGATCTGAGCTTAAGTCCAGATGCTTAACCAATTTGAGCCATTCAGGCGCCCCTGGCCTGTGATACATTTAAGAAGACTCTTCATCTGGTTTCTCTCTGGGCTAACACAACTCAGTTCCCACTCCCCCTGCCCCCCTGCATTGTGCTCAGGATAAAATCCAGAATGTTTGATTTATTATGGCCCCTCAGCCTTCAAAAGTTGCCTTGTCCCTCCCCACCTCCAGTCCTCTGCTCCTCTCCAATGCCCCTTGTAAACTCCAGTTTGTAGACTAAAGAGCTTTCACTTCCTAAATGTTCTTACCTCCCGAAGTCTCCCTGTGCTTACCCTCCTGCGGGACCACTTCCCATCCACAAAATTGGCTCCTACATGTCCTTCAGTTTTCAATTTAGAAGACACCTCCCCCACCCACTGAATCTGGTGCTTCCCTAGATCTTACCCCCAGGGCACGACACCTGTTTGCTACACCCAGTTAAGCAGACTTCAAGAGGACTCCGTCTTCATGAGGCCAAGAACCCTGTTTTGTCTGTTTCACGGGTCTACACACAGTTCAGTGTTTGGCCCTTCTGGACATTTAGTAAGTAGATGTTGAATGAAAGGATTGGGGGCAGAGGAAACTGGTGGCAGTTGCCTAACTGGGAAGTGCTGTAGATGGAGGGCTGAGAGATGGAGTCTGGTGGGCTGCTGGCTGTTTCCTCACACCTAACTGCTGTCAGAGCCTGGCCCTCATAACTGATCCGCAAATTGCTTGAAACGCTGGGAAACTGACTTCTGCCAACCGAACCTTGCACCGCCCTCAGGTTTGCTCATTTGTTAATGTGTAAGAAGAAATACTAACTGTCAGGAGGAAGAGACTCCCTGCCAACAATTTCTCACCCTATAGGAAGCTACAGGGAATCCGTATTAAAATCAGCCATTGCATGTGGGACCTTCCTCCCTTACTCCCTTCCTCTCTTCCTTACTTCCTTCCACTTCTATTGGAACAAAAGAATGTGAGTGATTTTAGGGATGACCAACCACCCTTTTCACCTACTCCTTCATCTGTAGATCAGTTTTGTATATTCATTCTGGTTATGGTCCAGGTTGATCCCGTGGAATAATTTGGAAGTCTCTTCCAGATCATTTGCTTTATCTCTGCTCTGTCTGATGTGAATCTCACTTCCAAATTCCAGGGTGGGCGGGTGTGCAGGGACATCCAGGGCCATAATTACCTTGCTGCAGCTTCTATACATAGTCCTGCTAATGAGTCCGTACATAATGCTTTCTCTTATGATATAGCACATAGGAAGATTTAAAATTCAGCATTTGTCAGGGGGTGTCTCGGTGACTCAGTCAGTTAAGCAGCTGACTCTTGCTTTCGACTCAGGTCATGGTCTCACAGTTCATGAGTTCCGACCCCACATCGGGCTCCAAGCCTGCTTGGGATTACTCTCTCTGTCTCTCTCTCAAAAGTAAATGAATAAATTTAAAAGAATACATAAAATTCAGCATTTGCAAAGAAATACTGGAAATGATAAATCATAAGGTTGTCAGGGAGAAAAAAATTTTCTACTAAGGTTTGGTTGTTGGGAGCCTTTGAGTTAAACTAACAAAAGACAGGGGTGTTTGGCTGACTCAGTCAGTAGAGCATGTGGCTCTTATTCTTGGGGTCGTTAGTTCAAGCCTCATGTTGGGTATAAGAGATTGCTTAAGTACACTTAAAGAAATCTTTAAAAAAAAAACTAACAAGAGACAAATTGTCAAGAAAAAGACAAAATTTAATCATGTTTTTATTAATGTGTCTCAGAGGGGCAATTAGAATTTGGGGGTTGTACTATACCATCTTAATGGGGAAAGAATATAGGGGGAAGGGCACTTACTGGAAAACAAAAGACTTCCTTTTTTTTTTTTAATGTTTATTTTTCAGAGAGAGAGAGACAGAGACAGAGCCGCAAGCAGGGGAGGGGCTTAGAGAGAGGGAAACACAGAATCTGAAGCAGGCTCCAGGCTCCAGCTGTCAGCGCAGAGCTTGTGGCTCAAACTTACCAACTAATGAACCTCTAGATCATGACCTCAGCCAAAGTCTGACGCTTAACCAACTGAGCCACTCAGGCGCCCCTAAAACAAAATACTTCTTAATGAGGGAAGGAGATGGGGAGAAAAGACATTATGGGAAAATGCATGAAATTTTTGGAAAGTTAATGGGCTCCCAGGAGTGCAGATGGGAGAAAGGGTAGTTTTAGGTGTGGTTTGGAGACTTCTCAAAGTCTCTGATGATAAGAATCAGTCTAACCTGGTTGATCTATGACAATTTGGGTTCTTTTGAGTTCTTTTGGGAAGCTCTGCTTTTAGGCATATAAAGGATTTCAGGAACTCAAATAGCTTCTGCTCAAATAATTTTTATGCCACAGTGGCATATTCTGGACCCCTTCATGGTCTATTTTTTTTCCCTCTGGAGTATTTTAGTGGGTAGAAGATAATTGGATAAAATTGTTTTCCAAAATTATATCAGAATTTGAATTTGAACCCCCAAAAAACTGTCTAACTGGCTAGAATATAAAAGAAATATAAACAAATACAATGACTAGATATTATTTACTGGATCCAGATGATACTGTTGTGCAAGTTTAAAATGTTGCTTACTCAACAAGATTTAGCAAATTGAGAGGCATAAGAAAAACCTGAGTGGCTAAGTCGGTTAAGTGTCCAAATATCGGTTTTCGGCTCAGGTCATGATCTCACAGTTCATGAGATCCAGCCCCGCGTCCGGCTTTGTGCTGTCAGCACAGAGCCTGCTTCGGATTCTCTCTCCCTGTCTCTCTCTCTGTGTCCCTCCCCAGCTTTGGCTCATGTTCGATCTCTCTCTCTCTCTCAAAATAAATATTTTTTAAAAGGGGTGAGGCATAAGAAAAATATTTTATTCAAACCAAATGGTTTAAAATTATTAGTCCCAATTTTATTTAATCTTTCCCCCCCTTTTTAAGGGTGGTATTTGATAAACTCTAATAGCATATTGTCAGCATGCTTTTTTTTTTTTTTTTTTTGACAATAAAAAGAAATAATCTTGGGGCACCTGGCTGAGAGTATCCAACTCCTTATCTCGGAGTCATGAGTTCAAGGCCCACGTTAGGTATAGAGATTACTTAGAAAAAAATCATTCATTCATTCAAAAAATGCTTACTGTACCAGCACCATTTTATTTGCTAGGAGTTTTATTTTAGGCCTGATTTTGTGATATACCAAAAATGGGTAAGAAAGATAAATACAGGATTAAAAAGACAGAGTGCTTACTATCCCAAGGGAGAATAAGTGAATGAAAACTCTTACCAACTAGCCATCAAAACAGACAGGGCAAAACTAGGTGTGTAGGCCAAGCAACCCTAATTCCTTAGAGTTGGTCATTTGTGGCAGAAGTTGGATTTAGGTCCAGCAAAGAGACCTACTGAATCCCTACAAAACAGTGCAGCAGAACCTATCTTTGTGAGAAATGGAACAGAGGAGGAAGTTTCCTCAGTATCTGTTGGATTTGGCAGAATAACCTCATCTTGTTGGAGCCAAAACACTGAAAGAGTAATGAGACTTTCTGGAATTGTGAGGCCAGGTTGGAAAACTTTGACCTGAGCTAGAAACAGCTAAATGTAGAGAATACAGGGTTGAGGAGATAAGCTGGGGTAAAAATAACATGTTCTCTGAGCAGTTATCTCTTATTTATACACTATATGCTTTCCATATATTATCTAATTTAATTCTTCTAACACTGCAACAAAGTAACTGGTATAATGTCAACTTTACAGAGGAGGAAACAAATTGTATAACTGCTATTTATTGAACATTTATTTCCTGTTTTATTCTATGCTAAATTAAACATTCATTTCATATTCTTAAGTATATGTGTTGTTATTTATGTTGAATTCTTTGCATATTTTAATAGATAACACAAGATTGTTCTTCCACATTTGCTATGATTATAACTAGAAAAAAAAAAAAAACACAAGGAAATTTAGAAGGAAATAAAAGTGCTCACAGTATTTGTATTTGGTCATGTAATTGCGGCACATCTCTTTTTCTTCCCGTTTTCTACATTTCCGTACTGAGCATATATTAGTTAAAATGATAAACATGAATAAAATGATACAGTATAGATTATACTAATGTAGCCTCTTAGCTTAAGGAAATATTCATGAGATCTTTCCTAAAAGCAATAACTGCAAGAGAAAACATCTCACTAGAAGCCATGACACAGACATAAAATCTGAAATATTACATATTAGGTTGTAGTACATAAACTAATTAGAATCACGTCTTATAAATGCTCTATAAGACGTAAACACAGCCAGTGTTACAGGAGGCTGCCGGGTGGTCCAATTTACAGGAGAAAATAAGAAAGTTGGCAAGCCAGGCTGAAGCAGTGACTAGTTAGAGTCAGCTGCCTACTGGTGTTTTGAACAATTTGCCCCACTTGTCTGAGACTCCATTTCCTCTTCTGTAAATGGAAAATAATGATTCCCACTGTGCTGATCTTTGCTGAGGATGGATTAACAGCCAATTGGAGTGGGTTCAAAAAGGATAGAAGAAAAATTAGAGACAGCAAGTATAGACAACTCTCGAGTTTTACTCTGAGGAAACGCAGAGAAGTGGGGTGTAGCTAGTGGGGAATATGGGAGGGGAAGTTTGTTACTGTTTTTCAGCTGGGCTATTTTAAAGCATGTTTATATGCTGATGGGAATGATCCAGTGGAGAGGGAAAAACTGGTGATGATGGATAAGTGCAGGAGGGATGTTCCTGAGTAGGTGGCAGGGGAGGCTTGACCTATAGGAGCACAGCATAGGGAAAGCAACAGGTAGGACGGAAGAGTGATGGGTGCAGACGCAGAGAACACGTGAAGGTGCCCTGATTGCCGCGCTGTGTTGTGGGCACGTGATTAAGCCCCTCGCTCCAGCAAAATGCACGGACAAAGGAGACACGTTGAGAGGGTAAATGGGGAGAAGTTGTCTGGAAACTTGAGGAGAGCAGAAAAGCTGTGACACAGTTACCTAGGAGAGTAAATTGATAAGAAGTATTGCGCCATTGCAGTGGTGGCAGACGTAGGGCTACTGGAAGTCTGTAGGCAAGAATTTGAAGTGAGACCAGAAGGCAGCCTTGTGTGTTTTCTTCCAGGCACAGTGACTGGGCTAAAGACAAGGTGTCAGCAGGGCTGTTTCCTTCTGGAAGCTCCAGGGGAGAATCGGTTTCCTTGCCTTTGCCAGTTTCTAGAGGCCACCTGCACTTCCTGGCTCATGGTCCCTCCTACATCTTCAAAGCCAGCAACTTGGCGTCTATCAGTCTCCTTCACACATTCTGGTTCTTTCCTCAGGTCACCTTCTCCAACTTTGAGCCTCTTGCCTTCTCAGAAGGACCTATGTGATTACTTTGGGCCTATTGGGATAATCCAGGATAATCTCCCCATCCCCAGATCCTTAATCAACATCTGCAAAGTCCCTTTTTGCCATGTAAAGTAACATTCACAGGTCTGCAGATTAGGACATGGGCATCCTTGGGGGGTACCATTATTCTGTCTCCCATAATTAGTAAAGTTGAATATGTTTTCATATGATTATTAGCTTTTTGTATTTCTTTTGTGAATTTTTCATTCTTGACATTTTTTTTTCTATTAGCTATTAGTCTTCTAATCCATTTGTAAGAACTCTTTATCACTTAAGGATATAAATCCTAATAATACAACATTTTGCATATTTCCTTGTTTATTGCTTGCCTTTCAATTTTGTTTACAAGATACTATCCAATTTTCAAAAATACAGTACCATTTTAAAACTTTATATTGTGGAAAATGTCAAACAAAATGGAGAGAACACTGTATTAAATCTCTACATATTCATCGCCAAGTTTAAATATTGATTTAAGGCTATTCTTATTTTACCTATATGTACCCTTACCCACATCCCCTAAATTATTTATCATTTTGAGACTAATCCCAGACATCATATATCTCATCCATAAATATATCAGCAAAATCCATTAATTTCATGATTTAAATTTTCCTAAATTATTTTCTCTAAGGTTTCTGGTTTTGGTGCCATGTAGAAGAAAGCCCAATTCACTTGTCTTTTTAGAGGGGGTGGAAAATAAACTCTGAATATAAGTTTTGGTGCCTTTTTTAAAAAAAATTTTAGAAAAAAAAATTTTTTTTTAATGTTTATTTTTGACAGAGAGAGAGAGACAGAGCATGAGCAGGGGAGGGGCAGAGAGAGAGGGAGACACAGAATCCGAAGCAGGCTCTAGGCTCCGAGGTATCAGCACAGAACCCGACCTGGGGCTCGAACTCATAGACTGTGAGATCATGACCTGAGCCAAAGTCAGACGCTCAACCAACTGAGCCACCCAGGCACCCCAAGTTTTTGTGCCTTTTGAGGAAGTTATATTTCCTTTAAATTGTTCTTATTAGCAATGACTATTTTCTGGCTGTTTAAACAAGTGTATTTGAGCACCTACCATGTGGAAAATGCTGTGAATTTAATTTTGTTACCCTTGCGTGCATGTGAACAGGGAACTGTATAAAAAGGATTACAATTATAAAATTAGCAGGCTGCCCACTGATGTCTGCACTCCTGATTTAGTCTTCTTTCCGTGACGACACTGATGATTGGGAACAACTGTTGGCAATTGTCTGTTGTGCTTGCATCATTTACACGTTTAAATGTTTTTGTTTTTGTTTTGCCAAGGCCACGGGGCACTGTGTGGAAGTAAAGACAAATATGCAAAACAAAGGGAAGAACATATTCCCTCCGTCATAGTCCGTTTGCTGCGTGACCCCTCCATGTTCCCAGAGAGATGAGCTCCATGGTCTTTCGTTTAACACAGCCCAGACTGTAATGGACTGTTGGCAACCACAGATGTAACTGGAGAGCTGTTGGCTTCCATTTTGAAAAAGAAGAAATATAACAAGTACAGGACTCAGTAAGCATAGATGATCTACGTGATTTCTTCTTTCTTTCCAGACAGAAAAGGGGGTGGCCTGGCTGGAGTGCAGTGTGCACTTGTCATAGCCTAGCAACTCCACAGCCAAAACAAACACAGCTCAGACCTTACTGCCATAAATACCAACGGATTGGTTGGCACCCACTAATTTCCTACTCTTAACCCCTTGCAACCCAGTTTCCACCCATTTCTGTGGAAACTCTTCTTTCGAAGGTTGGCCAGTGAGAACCTGGACATTATTTCAGTCTCTGTCCTGTGTGTCCTTTCTTTAGGAAGTGACTGTTAACAGCCCCCCTGTTTTTAAACTCCTTGCTCTCTTAGCTTGTGATGCTAAATGATTCTGTTCTATGCAGGTATTTCTGTGTGAATCTTTGACTCCTATGGTGGTTGCTTCCTATCCCTTCATCCCTTAGATGTGGATGCTTTTTAGGCTGATGTGCTTCTCTCTTAGCACTGACTTCTCTTGCCCCCAAATCTCTATTTCCAGCCTTCTTTCCTGAACTCCTGACACACATTTCTGGCTAATTTCTGGGGATGTCCGAGACATCTTAGTCCTGCCTTGAACTATAGGGGTGCACCACTGGTACCCATTCCCTTAGGCTCAGACCCACCCAGTTCAGGAGACACCATGGCAGGAACTAAAGGATCACAATTTGGCGAACTTGGAATTGAGTCTCTTTGCTGTATATATCAGGTGAGCCTGAATGGAGCCGGTGGCCCCCTGCGAGGGGCTGTGGTCATACAACCTTCCCTCTTGGAGACCTGAATGATGCTTGTCTTGCCCAACCAAGAACTTTGTACTCCCTGTAGTGTGAGACCTGTTTTGCGGAGGCCCCGAAGGGTTTATTAGTTTCACCAGGTCCCTTCCCAAATAATCATATCCTGTTTTGTTTTATTTTTCCCCAGTCCCACTAGTGCTGTGTTCCCCACCTTCACTGTCAGACTCTTCTAGGAACTGTTGGGCCTTGAGTCACAGGGCCATTTTCCTGGACATTCACTAGGTCTTGACCATTACCCCTTCTGTGTCCTCCTGCCCCCATTTCCTTCATGCCTTAATTACTTCATGCTCAAAATTACTGAAAATACCCCCAACTGTTGTTTCTGGAGGTGGAGCCTCCTGCCTTCTAGTGCCGTCTTAAATCCTTCCTGGAACTTGGTGAAATATAAGAATATACTTACCTCGGAGGGCACCTGGGTGGCTCAGTTGGTTGAGTGTCTGACTTTGGCTCAGGTCATGATCTCATAGTTTATGAATTTGAGCCCTGTGTCGAGCCCTGTGCTAACAGCTCAGAGCCTCGAGCCTACTTAGGATTCAATCTCCCTTGCTGTCTGCCCCTCCCCTGCTTGTGCTCTCTCATAAAAATAAATAAAACATTTATATATATATACACATATATGTGTACATGTGTATGTATGTGTATATATATATGTGTGTGTGTGTGTGTGTGTATATATCTGTATGTATATACACCTATGTGTATATATACACGTATGTATTATACACATAGGTGTATATGTGTATATATCTATATATATATACATACATGTGTGCGTGTTTATATATATATATATACACATACATACTTGGAAGTAGATTAAAAAAATTTTTTTTAATGTTTATTTATTTTTGAGAGAGAGAGAGACAGAGCATGAGCGGGGGAGGGGCAGAGAGAGAGGGAGACACAGAATCCTAAGCAGGCTCCAGGCTTTGAGCTGTCATCGCAGAGCCTGACGTGGGGGCTCGAACTCATGAACCGCATATCATGACCTGAGCTGAAGTCAGGCGCTGAACCGACTAGCAGGTGCCCCGGAAGTAGATTTTTTAAATCAATAATTATTAGCATTCTTTTCATTATTTAATTTCAACTGTGTATCATGTGTAAGGTTGGAGGGCCTGATTTTACTAGCGTCCCATAAATTCAGGCAGGCACTCCTTTGACATATGTGCTAGCTAAAGTTGTATGTAAGATATTTTCAAGCACTCACCTTGATCATGTTGCTGCGTGGGAAAATGCCTTCAGGTAACTTTCACCCCAGGCCGTAGTCCACACTTAAATTGGCGTGCTCTTTGAGTCTTCCCCAGTTACTGTCTTTATTATTATTATTTTTTCTCTCCCCACCCCAGATTTATTGAGATATAATAGACACATAACGTTGTGTAAGCTTCAGGTGTACAGTGTGAGAATTTGATGTAACTCTTCAGTACGAATAGGGGGACTCTCTTTCTTTCTCTTCTTCCTCTTTCTCTCTCCCATTCGAATTGATTAATTAATTATTGAACACTTAAGAGAGGCAGGCCCTAAGTGAAGGGTGAAGCAGGTTGTGGTGAAGGCTGCAGAAAACTGGAGAGAGGAGGCCCCACACTGAGGGAGTGGCAGCTACTGATCTTCCCGCTGTCCACATGTGGATCGTGTGTCCAGTGCTGTCCAATCATCATCTTTTTCTTTTTAAAAAAATTTTTTTTAAATGTTTATTTATTTTTGAAGGGGAGAGAGAGAGAGAGAGAGAGAGAGAGAGAGACAGTGTGAGTGGGGGAGGGGCAGAGAGAGAGGGAGACACAGGATCCGAAGCAGGCTCCAGGCTCTGAGCTGTCAGCACAGAGCCCGACGCCGGGCTTGAACCCAGAACCGTGAGATCGTGACCTGAGCTGAAGTCGGACGCTCAACCTACTGAGCCACCCAGGCACCCCGAATCATCGTCTTTTTCTTTTTTTTTTTTTTTTTAATTTTTTTTTCAACGTTTTTTATTTATTTTTGGGACAGAGAGAGACAGAGCATGAACGGGGGAGGGGCAGAGAGAGAGGGAGACACAGAATCGGAAACAGGCTCCAGGCTCCGAGCCATCAGCCCAGAGCCTGACGCGGGGCTCGAACTCACGGACCGCGAGATCGTGACCTGGCTGAAGTCAGACGCTTAACCGACTGCGCCACCCAGGCGCCCCTCATCGTCTTTTTCAAGAGACGCTGGACATCTGAATTTTGATGTGAAATCTTCCGACTTTAAATGTGAGCAATCAATTAAAAAACCTTTTAAACACTGTGAGGGCTAAGCAGAACAACTGCGAGCCGGATTTGGCCTGCAGTCTCCCTGTTTGCAATCTCTCCTCTCCAGAAACCCCTCAAAGCCCTTCCGTGTTCCCTGATACTTTGCGCCTTCATGGCTCTTCTTTTTGTTCTTCATGTTGCATTATCTGGACTGCCCAACCCCATTCTCTCCATTGATCCAAATCCTAACTCTTGCCTGATCCTTAAGATCAAACTCAAAGATTGCTATGTGGCATGCTTGGCTTTTCAGCGGCAATAAAGACAGAGCAAACAGGGGAAGCCAAAATCAGAAACGGGTTGACAGGTGGTCTAGATACCAAATCCTGCCAGGCCAGCCAAGGCAAGGATCAGGTTCCCAATCCACAAGTCCATCTAACAGGGAGCCAGAGGACAAGAGGTTCAGTAACTTGGGTTAAGGACCCTGAGCAAGTACTAGGCATAGGACACGGAACATCGCATAGAAGTTGATAATAGTCACACATTTTTTTTCAATAGACTTCTTCAGTTTTTTTTGCTTTTTTTTTCTCCATTTCTTTTTTAAAAATTCTGTTTTTTACTAGAATTCTCTAGTTTTTGAAGGGAAAGAAAAAAAAAAAAGGAAGGACAGAGGCACCTGGCTGGTTGAGTTGGTGGAGCACACAACTCTTGCTCTCGAGGTCAGTGAGTTCAAGCCCCATGTTGGGCATAGAGTTTACTAAAAAAAAAAAAAAAAAAAAAAAAAAAAAAGGTAAAGGCAACTAACATTTTTAAAGTAAGCTCTGCGCCCAACATGGGGCTTGAACTCACTGACCCTGAGATCAAGAGACGTCCTCCACACACTGAAACAGCCAGGCCCCCTGCAACTACCATTTTTTGAAAACCTACTGTGTGCTAGGTGGGTATGTCCCGAAGTCATACCTGAAGTTTGGAGAGATCAGATAGTTCATTCGTGTCATATAGTTAATAAATGGCACAGTGAGAATTTGGATTTTCCATTCTTTGTGGAAACCACTAAACTGGTGGTTTTCAATTCAATATTGGCTGTATATTAGAATCCCCTGGGGAGGAAGTGTTTGTGCGTGTGTGTGTGTGTGTGTGTGCGCGTGCATGCTCACACATGGGTGGATGTTTAGTAGGCAATGTATCAGTGTGTCCAGATTTTGATCCCAGGAAAGCTTTAAAAGAATTCAGATGCTGGGGCACTTGGGTGGCTCAGTCTGGTGAGCATTGACTTCAGCTCATTTCATGATCTCAAGGTTTGTGAGTTTGAGCCCCACATCAGGCCCACTGCTATCAGTGCAGAGCCTGCTTCGGGTCCTCTGTTTCCCTCTTTCTCTGCTCCTCCCCCGCTCATTCTCTCTCTCTCTCTCTCTCTCTCTCTCTCTCTCTCTCTCTCTCTCTCAAAAATAAATAAAACGTTAAATAAAATTCAGATGCCTGGTGGCACCCTGCACCACTTAAATACAATCTCTTGGGATGGGACTCAGGTGATAGTGATGTGCAGCCAAGGTTGAGAACCACTGAGTCTTTCCTATAATATTGACCCCTGTTGAGCATTGCTCACAGAGGGAAGGGAAGCAGTGAATAATAAACAGGTAGATGTCAGGGAGGCCAGTGGAACTCAAGTAGTGTTATTTTAATTAGCTATTTCTTAAAGTGGAAATATATATTTGTACTCATTCCACAACCAGATAGCCCAGTCTGGAAGTCTAGGAATACATAGGGAGCTGTCAGTGGAACAAAGCAATGAAGAGTATAAAATACAGTTCTTCAGGATGCCTGGCTGGCTCAGTTGGTGGAGCATGGACTCGAGCTCAGGGGTGTGAGTTCAAGTCCTACGTTGGGTATAGAGGTTACTTAAAATCTTTAAAAAACTAGTAAGAGTTCTCCAAATATTGGTTTTGTTATTGTTTTTTAAAAATGTACAATTCAGTGCTTTTTACTATATTCACAGAGTTGTGCTACCATCACCACAGTCATTTTTAGAATGTTTTCATCACCTCAAAAAGAAACTCTGTCCCCTTTAGCCATTAACTGCCAGCCCTAAGCAACCACTAATCTACTTTCCTTTTCTAAAGATTTTTCTGTCCTGGATTCAAATGTTGAGGTTTTGGGGTTGTTGTTCCTTTTTTCTTTTCTTTTCTTTTTTTTTTTTTTCCGGAGAGAGAGAGCGGAAGTGCACATGAGCCTGGGAGAGGGGGAGAGAGAGAGAGATGTGGGACTCAGTCTCATAACTGTGAGATCATGACCTGAGTTGAAATCAAGAGTCGAATGCTTTACTGACTGAGCCACCCAGATGCCCCTCAAGTGTTGGTTTTTAACCCAGGTGCTTCATTGATGCAGGACCCATGATGATCTTTGTTATTTTTATTTATTTTTTTTACTTACGTATAGGAAAAAAAGCATAAACCATAAGTATACAGCTCAATAAAATTTTTCAGAGTTTCACAGCTTGTGAGTTCAACCCCCAGTCAGGCTCTGTGCTGACAGCTCGGAGCCTGGAGCCTGCTTCCGATTCTGTGTCTCCCTCTCTCTGACCCATCCCCTGCCCATGCTCTGTCTTTCTTTCTCTCTGTCTCAAAAATGAATAAATATTAAAAAAAATTTTTTTAATTAAAAAAAAAAAAAAAGATTGGAACCTTCCTGTATGCCTCCCTCCTTCAGGGGGGTAACCACTCTTCTTCTGCCTTCTACAACCACAGATTAGTTTCGCCTTTCTTAAAATTTGTACCAGTGGATTTACAGAATATGTCCATCCCTTTTTGTGTCTGCCTTCTTCTACTCAACATTATGTATGTGAGAGTCACCCATATTATTGCATGTAGCCATGACAATCTTTTGATGTTAAATTCACATAATTTCCTTCAGAACAAATTACCTGGAAAGGTTCATTGAGACTTCAAAATATTCTTCACATGATTTATTGAACAAGCCACCTCCCTTAGGTCAGTATGAAAATAATCTGTATCTGAAGGATTTGTTTGGGAATTTTCATTCAGAAGACTGACATTGTTGATGGCAAATGATAGCATCTCGGTATTGCAGAGCTAGTTGGCCAAGTCATTAAATTTGAACTGAATAAAAAAAAAAAGAAAAAAATTTTTTAAAGGTTTTATTTTTAAGTCATCTCTGTATCCAACTTGGGACTTGAACTCACAATCCTGAGATCAAGAGTAGCATGCTCTACTGACTGAGCCAGCCAGGTGCCCCTGAACTGAATAAATTTGAATATTTAATAACATTGAACAAGCATAAGAGATTGACTTCCTTATCTAGGTCTGTCTTTCTGGGATTTTTTTTCTGGGATCTTTTTATTTTTATTTGGGGAACTGCTTATGATTTTTCCTCCTATTTAAACTTCTTATTTTTCTCTTTCACATCTAATAATCAGTACTATAGAACAACCTCCTTCTTCACCTAAGAATGTCTCAGTGTAAGACCAAACATCTACTAAGGAGATACCTACAAGTGTTGGAAAGTGCCATATAATTTACTCCTAGTTTCCTTGGCAATTTCTTCTCTCCTTGCACATTCAAAGAAGCTAGTGGAATGCTTGCTAAACATGGCAAAGTACTTTGCACAGAAATTTGTTCTCTGTGGAATTTCTTTTTATGGGCCAACAAGGTTTGCCCTTCACAATAAAAGCACAAGGAAGATCTTTGTGAAGATCAGGCCTTCCCTAATACATTTGAATGTTCAGGTCTCTTGGGGAGTCTCTGAAAGTGGGGAAGGAAAGCTGCAGGTTTTATGCTGTGCTCTCTTCCCCAAAATAAGCCTCAATGAGTAACTAGGATATGAGGTCAGTATCCTGGCTTGAGGCCAACCAGATCAGAAGCATTGATAACAGAGGTTCTGTGACATTTAAAATACACACAACAAATGTAATAACCAATAAATAAATGTGCTCACTTCACTAGATACTACTTCCTCGTGCCCCTAAAATAGCAATGATGTTTAGGCCTTAGATCAGAAACCTCCAAAAATGATTTGCTTGAAAAATATATCCCTAAGCAAATTGTCAGGCAGCAATCAATTACTTCTGCAGGTTTCTATGACCTAAGCGTTAACTCCAGCTTCCTTAGTGATTCCCTTAAGCTCCCACATTTAACAAGAAAGGTCATCAGACCCCTGACAGTCCCCAGGGGGAACAACAAAAAAAAAAGACTGCTTTTAAATGCTTAAAAACTGTACAGTTTTCTCAGTTTGCAGAGAAAAAGAGGAAATATGGAGTTGGTTCATGGAAATTAAGGCCAGCTTTTCCGAGATGTTATGTCTTACTATCTTTGCTCATCACAGAAATACACATCCTATGCTGAAAGTTTGCACAATTATTTTTTCTAGGATTTATATACAGTGGAAAACCTAAAGGAAAAAAAATTAAATGCCATTTGCCCCCACCCCTTCCCTTCTAAGATGTCTTGCCTGGCCTTGAACTTCATGTTGTAGTTATATATACCAAACTGTTGTACCTCCTAGGACATGTCCCATCACCTTCGCTGTTGCTGTTTCCTCCTCCTGGGACAGCTCTTGTCAGCCATTGCACTTTCTTCCGTGACTCTTTCTCACTTGGCCTTCCAGACTCTGCTCAGGTGTCATGTCCTGTAGGATTCGAACCTCTGGTCTGACTTCATTGCCCCTTCTCTCTGTTCTCACTTCACCCTGTGCAGATCTCTGTCTTAAACCTTACTCTGTTACAGTGACATTAACATTCTTTGCATGCATCTCTCCCACGCTACATTCCTCAAAGGCAAGTTATTAATAAAAGTGATAAATTGTATGACCTTTCTTCTAGTTTTCTTTCAAAAAATCATAATATTAGCTCATTTCCAAACTTTAGGTTTAGTTAAATAATCCTTATGGGAAACATGCTGCTTTGTGAAATGCACGTTATCATTATTTTGTCTAGTATTAAATAGAAACCGTTTAGATGAACATTCTAACTTTAAGGGTGCTGTTGATGCTGACCAAATATGGACTGGAATACCCATTTTTTAAAAAAAATGTCTCATTCCCTGCTTTTTCTGTGTGTGTGTGTGTGTGTGTGTGTGTGTGTGTCCGTCCCTTAACTCCTCTATTAACCCTTTATTCACTGCTACACTAGATTTTCTTCCTTATTTCCAAAGAACAGGTCCTTGTTTACGATGTTCACTGTCACTTTATAGATGTGGGCTTCCAAGACTACCTCTAAAAGAGTTTATTTCCCCTTTCAGAAACACGTCTGAAGGCCATGTACCTGGCACCCAGAGAAGGGCAATGTCTGGGCCATGACCACGTGGCCTAACTGTAACCATGATGGCTTTATGTTCTATGAGATTGGAACGACAATGGTGCTTTTTCACAGAAGAGGAAACAGACTCAGAAGGCTTTATAACTTGCTCAGCATCATACAAGTTTTAAATGTAGAGCTGAGATTAAAAACCAGACACTACCAGACGGCAGAATTTATGCTTTAAAAAATGTTTTTTAATGTTTGTTTATATATTTTTGAGAGAGAGCGTGAGCAGGGGAGGGGCAGAGAGAGAGAGAGAGAGAGGGAGAGAGAGAATCCCAAGCAGGATCCACGCTGCCAGTGCAGAGCTCCACACAGGGCTCAAACCCACAAACTGTGGAATCATGACCTGAGCCAAAGAAATCAAGAGTCAGAAGCTTAACCAACTGAGCCACCCAGATGCCCCCAAAATAAATAAATATTTATTTATTTATTTATTTATTTTTATTTTTTTTTTTTTTTAATTTTTTTTAACGTTTATTTATTTTTGAGACAGAGAGAGACAGAGCATGAACGGGGGAGGGTCAGAGAGAGAGGGAGACACAGAATCGGAAGCAGGCTCCAGGCTCTGAGCCATCAGCCCAGAGCCCGACACGGGGCTCGAACTCACAGACCGCGAGATCGTGACCTGAGCTGCAGTCGGACGCTTAACCGACTGAGCCACCCAGGCACCCCAATAAATATTTTTTTAAAATACAGTACAATACCATAAAAGTATTTCCTCTTCCTTATGATTTTTTAATAACATTTTATTTTCCCTGGTTTAGTCGATTGTAAGAATATAGTACAGAATTCATATGACATATAACATCCATGTTAATCTACTGTGCATATTATTGGTAAGGCTTCCAGTCAACAGTAGGCTATTAGTAGTTAAGTTTTCAGGGAGTCAAAAGTTATATACAGATTTTTTTTTTCATTAAAAAAAATTTTTTTTTTTAACGTTTATTTATTTTTGAGACAGAGAGAGCATGAACGGGAGAGGGTCAGAGAGAGAGGGAGACACAGAATCTGAAACAGGCTTCAGGCTCTGAGCAGTCAGCACAGAGCCCGATGCGGGGCTTGAACCCACGAACCGTGAGATCATGACCTGAGCCGAAGTCGGCCGCTTAACCGACTGAGCCACCCAGGCGCCCCTATATACAGATTTTTAAAAATGTTTTTATTTATTTTTGAGAGACAGAGAGAGTGCAAGCAGAGAGGGGCAGAGAGTTGGGGGGGGGGGGGGGGACAGATCTGACGCAGGCTCCCTGCTGAGAGCACAGAGCCCCATGTGGGGCTCAACTCATGAACCGTGAAATTATGCCCTGAGCCAAAACCAAGAGTTGGGCGCTTAACCGACTGTGCCAACCAGGCGCCCCATTTATGCAGATTTTTGACTACACGTGGGTCAGCACCCCAATCCCCATGTTGTTCAAGGGGCAACTCTACACAAATACATACAAAATGTTTATGGTTTCACGAACATCCTCTATCTCCACCCCTAAAAAATGTGCAGAGAACTCAGGGTTAAAAACTGGTTTAAAACATTCAAGGAAATACAGTTACTTAAATAGATCTGGAAACTCTTTTTAAGAATTCTTATGAATGCTTTTGTATCTTTTCCCAGCTCTGCTTATAGAAAAGCCCTCAGGGCCTCTTACAACTCTTTTACTTAAGGAGCTGAAAGTTCCTTGGGTTTTCTATAGCCTTGGTTGCTTAGAGAAAAAACCTCTCCTTCCAACATTATTGCCCCTATGAACACACTTTATCAGGGACTGCTTTCTTGTGCACAAAAGGTCTTTGGTCACTAACTTTCAGTTGTCTTTCCCTTTTCAGGTCACCACAAGAACTTGGGTAATTGGGGGCCATGGCTCTGGTGCTAGTGATCAGGCCTGTTCCGCTGCAAGGGCTCACTCAGCGAGTCTGAGTCAACAAGGCATAGGTCAGAGTGGCAATCTGAAAGAAGGAAGGTAGAGATGTTTTTAAAAACCAGGCTTCTGGCCTGACCAGAAGGATAGGACAGATGTTGATTCTGAGGAGGAGTCTTGCCTTAGTCATAAACCTCAGAAGCTGAGGGAAGGTTTAGAGAAGTATTCCACTGCCATAGCCAGAATCCAGAGAATTAGGTAGCCTAAGTGGTTATACCTGGAAACATGTGGGTAGAAAATAAGGGCTGGGACTGATCCTTTGTGTGTTGCACTCAACTGGTCAAGGTAGAAGAAAGCCAAAATGCTTTTACCGTGTATCAGCTGTATAATTTCTTATGACGATCTTTCCCCAGTTGGAAGAAGTTTCACAACTGCTCTCCTATCTTTTAAGTTTTTGGTCTGCTGATGAATGCTTGTATTTTGTATACAGTTGGGTTTTTTACTAGCTGGAATAGTTTCTTTTTTTTTTTTGTCTTTAGATTTTATTTGTTTTTAACTAATCTCTAGGAGCGTCTGGGTGGCTCAGTCGCTTGAGTGTCTGACTTTGGCTCAGGTCATGATCTCACGGTTTGTGAGTTCAAGCCCCACATCAGGCTCTCTGCTGGTAGAATGGAACCCGCATCAGTCCTCTGTTCCCTTCTCTCTCTATCCCTTCTCCTCTCGTGCTCTCTTTCTCAAAAATAAATAAACATTTTTAAAATATTTAAAATAAATAAACAAATAAATACATGAAATAATCTCTACACCCAAGGTGGGGCTCAGACTTAACAACCCCGAGGTCAAGAGTCACATGCTCCACCGACTGAGCCAGACAGGCACCCCACTACTTGGAATAATTTTATGGCCTGGTTACAAGAAGAGACTTGAGTGTTTTACTAGAGTGAAACAAATTTGCTTTTAAAGGTACCATATGCTTTTCCCGCTCCTGGATTTGACTGTCTATTTAAGACAAAGACTCAGGCCATGGTTTCTCTGTACTATCAAACCATACTTGACCCAAGAGGAGAATGGAGAGCGAAAGGATGGAAGGTGGTAGACCTAGGCTAATGTCTATTTATAACTTTATGTAGCATTGTATTTCAGTCCCCAGATACTGAAGGTCTGTCTCCGTTTCGTAACAGGAACCAGACCTATATACCCTCTATGCCAGAAACTGTGCCAGACACTGTCACTAACCCTCCCAACAACCCTAAAGTTGGCTGTTTATCCATGAAGAAATTAAAGGGCAAAGAAGTGAACTAACCTGACCAGTGTCAAAAAACTAGTTAGTGAAGGGGCACCTGACTGGCTCAGTCGAAGAAGCATGTGACTCTTGATCTCCGGGCTGTGAGTTCAAGCCCCACATTGGGTGTAAAGATTACTTTAAAAAAAAAAACCAAAAGCTAATCAGTGAGGAAAATAGGATTTCATCCCTTTTTTCCTACTCCTATGTTTAAGTGGAGAATTGTTCCCCTGCTTTGGCTTCTCCCAGTACGACTTCCCTTCTCTCCCACACAAGGAAGTCTGGCTCAGGGACACTGGTTGACACAAAGTTAACCCATTGGAGACTGATTAACGACCCACCAGAATACTATTTCACAAAGGGAGATATGCCTTTTCAATTAATAGGTTATCTGCTGACCAGGGCCCCTCCTCTGGGTTTAGAGTGCTTGGTGAGCATTCAGTCCAAGAGGAGAGAATTGGATGACCTCAAATTATCTCACATCCAGACAATAAAGCACACTTTGTAGCCAATTAGTGACAAGAATATTTGTGGCTGCCAAACATAATCTACCCTGAGCAGTAAGAGATCAACTCTGGTGAAATTTTGCCCCTTTCGAAAATCATCATTTTCTGGACTCCAGGCAACTCAGGGCAGATGACTCCTCTTTTTATTGACATTATCTTTAGTTGTTGTACTTCCCAGGATTACTGTATCTCTTAGATCACTCAGCCTGAGGTGATTTTAGCTGTCATCGTAACTTCAGAAGCATTGGATAGAGAATCCATTAGAATTTACAAACCATTATTCAGATGGTTTACTTTTGTAATCCCATAAACCTAATTCTTTGGGTTGATTTTTTTTTTAAGGTTATTTATTTATTTTTGGAATCTCTACACCCAATGAGAGGCTCGAACCCACGACCTTGAGATCAAGAGCCCCACTCTTTTCCAACTGAGCTGGCCAGGCACCCCTCTTTGGGTTGATTTTTGATGAGGTTTTTGTCTCTACATTCTGAAGAAGTGACATGCTTCAGGTTTGCAGCCTTTATTCTCCCAATCTCTGGTAGCATTTAGAATCTCCTCTGCTTGAAGACTAATAGATATGATCAAAACCAGTTAGGTAGCTAACACCCACACATATAGCAGGAAGTCGTGTCGTTACATTTTATAGTTAACAAATGGGCAAGCCACCAAATGTGTTATGCACTTTTCTGGATATGTGAGGTATTTTAACACAATGATCAAATGGAGAGGAAGACTATTTCTTTAGACCTTAACCTGTCCCAGGTTTACAAAGATAACGGATGGAAAGATTTCAGGGGAAATTAACATTTGATTCTTTCTTCAGGCCATAATAGCCTTTCTCCTTTTCTGCTCTAAAAGGAATAGATTCATCCTACTCTGGGGAGCAGGTTTCTCTTTGCATCAAAAAGCTTTGCAAGGGAGCCAGCTGCACCAAGAGAACCCTGAAATTCCTGCGTAACATGTTTTCAATCAGGAAGGCTTGCTCCAAGGCTGCGGAGGTTCATAGAAGTAGGATGGGGTATAGTGTCAGGAACCCTGGGGGATTCTGGGGTCTCTTTCTAAATTGGCCACTTCTGCCCTTGTGCAGCTTGCCTACTCTGTGGATTGCTTGTGGAACTGAAATGAATTGTGTTTGAAAGTGTTTTGAAAACTGTAAAATGCTACGCAAATGTAAGTTTTACTTCCAAGCAAATCAAGGAGCAGTCGGTGAAGAAAGGATCAGTTGAGAGCAATGGGTGTATATGCTATTTTAAGCACCAAACATTAAGTGCCCATGTTTATTGAGCATTTACCCATGTGCCAGGCACGGCACCCATCTAATTAGCCCATCTAATCTTCACAGTGCTCTAATAAGGTAAATAAATATTATTGTTCCCATTTTACAGATGAGAAACCCTGAAGCACAGAAAAGTGAAGCATCCTGCCTAAAGTAATATACGTAGGTAATATACCTAATAAGTGATGAGGTGAAGTGAGCACACAAATCCAGGCAGCCTGGTTGCAAAGCCCAGACCACGTTGCTGGCAGCATGATCCTTACTGAATTGGTAGCCAGTCCAAGACATTTGGTATGCTCAAAAGGTTAAATGTTATGTAAGTGTTGGAAGGCTAAAATCGTGATGAGTAACAATACTTTCCAAGAAAAACAAGTATCCTTTCAGGATTTGGATTTGACCCCTAATGCCTAGTCTTCGTATTTTGGGGTCCTACGTAAACCCTACCTCTGTGGGGATGTGTAGCCTTTAAACATGCATGAAAAGTCATCCCTTACACACCTACTTCATCAGCAAAATGGTGATAATGGGGTTGGTTGGTCTTTTAAGATCCAGTTAGGTTGAAAATGGTCACATAAGAAGGTTCAAAGGAAAAGCATGGTAAATTAAAATGACAGCCAAGTATTTTATGCTGAAGTCTGTAATAAAAACAAGAATCAGTTACTCTAATTCTAGTAATTTTACTTTTTTTAGAAATTCACCTGCTAATAATGATTGGATCTGATTCTCTTTCCTTTCCTTCTTTTTTTTTTTAAAGATTATATTTTAAAATAATCTGTGCACCCAACGTGGAGCCCAAATTTGTAATCCTGAGATCAAGAATCTCAGGCTCAACCTACTGCGCCAGCCAGTTGTCCCCCTGCTTTTTTTTTTTTTTTGGATAGGAAAAAAGGTATCAGAGTCATCCCATATGTCTGGCAGCATCTTTTCTTCACCAACGTCAATTGGTAGATTTTTGTCTGATTTGTCTGATTTCTTCTTTTTATTTTTTAGAGAGAATGAGAGAGAGCATGAGTGGGGGAGGAGCAGAGGGAGGGAGGGAGGGAGGGAGGGAGAGAGAGAGAGAGAGAGAGAGAGAGAGAGAGAGAGAATCTCAAGCAGGCCTCATACTCAGTGCAGAGCCTGACACAGGGCTAAATGCCACAACCTTGGGATGATGACCTGAGCCGAAATCAAGAGATGGGAGGCTCAACAGACTTGAGTCACCCAAGTGCCCCTAATTTCTTCTTTATTCATTTCTTTTGTTTTACCATCTACATCTTTTGTTATACCACCTGTATTTCTGCTCAGATGATATAAATTATTTATGGATATGTTATGAGAGGGAAGGGAGAGCCGAGAGGATGAAAAATTAATCCCATCCCGTAGGTACTAAGGCAATGCCTTCACTGTTTACTAATGTTTTTTTTATTGTGAAATTAACATATGACTATAGAAGAGTAGGAGGTACAGAAAAACATTAAGCTGACCAAAAGCATGAAACATGTTCCTACTTAATAGCAAATTGAGTACCATATTTTTTATTTAAGATTGCATCACAAATGTTTGGCTTAAGATTGAAACATAAATATGTAACATAAAAATACATTTTTGAGTACTGAAACTTACAGTTTAGACATAGATTTGTCAGGAATATGTGAATTATTTAACCATTCACTTCTGGATATTTAAGATGCCTCTTTTTTCTTAATTTATTTTTTAAATTTATTTTTAAGATGCCTCCAGTTTTTAAATGATGAAAACAAATAATATCACAATGATATTTTTCAAGATTTTATTTTTAAGTAATCTCTACCTACACACAGTGTAGGTCTTGAACTCATAACCTCGACATCAAGAGTTGCGTGCATCACCAACTGAGCCAGCCGGTTGCCCCGACTATGAACTTCTTGGTGCATATCCTAAGAGGGATAAATACATAGAAATGGAATTATTGGCTTAAAAAGTGCAAACATTTTAAAGGTTTTGATATGTCTTGCCAAATTGCTTTTTTAAAAGGTTGAATTAATATTTACTTGCAACAAAAATATACAAAGGGGCTTGGTTTTGCGTATTAGGTGTTTTCACTTACAAATATTTACACTTATTTATGATTTGCCATTGTTTTATTTCAACAGCTCTTTATATGTGCTTAACACTATGTACTTTTTTTCTATAAATTGGACATCCTTTGCATTTTTGTTGATTAGGTTTTCATGTTGATTTCTCACCAAGTTTGTTAGTCCTTTGACTCAAATTTGTGACAGAAGTGTGCAGGTACATAGCTTGTATTTATTTTGGTTATATTCTCATAATTTTCTTTATAATTGATTCTATTGCCTCTAAGCTTAAAAGGTCATTCCTCACCTATGTAATCACTGGAAAACAAAACATGAAGCAGACCCATGTACTAACATAAAAGGATGCCTAAGTTATACTATCAAGATAAAAAGTAGTGTCCTGCAAAACAGTGTTTAATTATGATCCCATTTCTCTCCATCTTTCTCTCCCTCTATTTTTCTTTAAAGATTTTTTTAAGGGGGCACCTGGGTGGCTCAGCTGGTCGAGTGTCCGACTTCGGCTCAGGTCATGATTTCCTGGTTGGTGAGTTCAAGCCCTACATCCGGCTCTCTGCTGTCAGCACAGAGCCTGCCTCTCTTTCTGCCCCTCCCCCGTGTGCGTGTGTGCGCACGCGCTCTCTCAAAAATAAATGAAAACATTTTTAAAAAAGGCAAAACCACCGCAAATACTAGGAGTCCAGGAGAAAGACTGTTGTGTCCTCCCTCTTCTCTCAAATGGTCACTTAGTCAATTCATGGAAGCTCTTACGGGGGCACTTTTACTCAGCCAGTGCCAGGTGCTGGATTAGACAGGCAAACATGAGTTCTTCCCCCATGGAACTTACAGGGTGCATGTATACAAGAGGGGAAATATCAGATATTGAATTATAAATTGAAATATTCAGTGTTGTGAAGAAGTGCAAAATGCTGTTCAGTATCCCTGTGCAGCATCACTTAACAGTACCCTCTACTGTCATTTTCTCCCTACTGCCTTTCTGTCTCCCTTTTTTACTGTGTCTCTCTCCCTTTTTCTATTTTTATTTCCTCTTCTTGTTCTCTGTCTTTTCTTTCCCTCTCTTCCTCTCTTCCTCTCTCCCAGTTCCCTGAAGACACTATGTTTCAATTATTTTTGCCTCATTCTGAGCCTAGTGCTCTGATTGATACATTGACAATCAATGGTGGCTGCTGAATGAATGAATCCCAGGAGTCTTAAAGGGTGGACTCCTGCAGGACAACCTGTAGATTACCATTGTATTTCTATTTATTAAAAAAAATAAATCTAGAGAATGTAGGAACTATAGAATATATAAAGTATACAAAATAACAATAGAACACAGCTGAGATAAACTTGTAGACTGTTTAAGCGGGTGTTAGGTTAATTGAAATTCTAAGGATAGTTTGTGTAAGGGAAAATCCTACCTAACTCACCTTTAGGATGCTTAAGTGAGTTATTTCAGTAAGAGTACTTTAGGAGAAATCAGTAGATGCAATTTACTTTGCTTTTTCACAGATGTTTTTTGTTTTTAAGTAGGCTTCCCACCCAGTGCGGAGCCCAACAGAGGGCTTGAACTCATGACCTTGAGATCAAGACCTGAGCTGAGATCCAAGAGTCAGATACTTAACCAAGTGAGCCACCCAGGCACCCCTTTCACAAACTTGATAAAGGTTCGAATCCAAGGTCCACCCTGTGACAGGATATATGGCTGATGTGTCAAAGGAAGAGTAGAGTGTGTAAGAGAAAAAGTGGCAAGAAAAGAGGCAGAAGTAACATAAGGACTAAATCAGGTAGACCTTGTAGGCCAGACAGGACGTGAAATTTTATTGGGTTGCCTTTGGAAGGAAAATTTTGAAAATGTCATCTGATTGACAGCTATAAAGGATCTGGTTGTTGTGCCTGTGAGACTAGACTGTAGTAGGATAAGAATGGAAGCACCAAGACCAAGTTGGAAGGCTGTTTCAGTAGGCAGTAGTGGCCTGGACTATAATAGCAGTAATAGGGATGAGAAGTGTTTAATCCAGATTAAATATTGAAGGTAGAGGGAATAAGTTTATTGATGATTGGCTGTGTGGTGTGAGAGAGTCAAGGGTGACAAACATTTTTGGTCGGAGCCACTGAATGAATGCAATTCATACTGGTCTCCCTGCCTTAT
Organism: Panthera leo; assembly: GCF_018350215.1. Classification (NCBI taxonomy): domain Eukaryota; kingdom Metazoa; phylum Chordata; class Mammalia; order Carnivora; family Felidae; genus Panthera; species Panthera leo. The sequence continues at coordinate 143,833,702 of NC_056682.1, forward strand.
AGTCTATTCAGGGAGGGGGTGTTTCATGGAGGTTGTATTTAAAGGGCAGGGACATTAGGAGGCTACTGCAGTCATTCTGGAAAGGTGAAAGGGGCCTGAACCCGAGCAGAGGCTATAAGTATGGAGAGGCATTCAAAGGGCACAGACTTGAGAGATCCTTAGAAGTTAAAATCACCATTTAGGAAACAGTTTAGGGGGTTTTTTTTTTTGGTTTTTTTTTTTAACGTTTATTTATTTTTGAGACAGAGAGAGACAGAGCATGAGCAGGGGAGGGTCAGAGAGAGAGGGAGACACAGAATCTGAAACAGGCTCCAGGCTCTGAGCTGTCAGCACAGAGCCCGACGCGGGGCTTGAACTCACAGACCGTGAGATCATGACCTGAGCCGAAGTCAGCCGCTTAACTGACTGAGCCACCCAGGCGCCCCTAGGGTTTTTTTTACTAAAATTAAAGATAGCTGAATATTTACCCTAGAGCAGGGGGTGCCTGGGGCCTGTTTTTGGATAGCCCTAGAGCTCAGCAAGTTTCTTACATATTTAAAGGATTAAAAAAGGGGGTGGGGTGGGATATGTAACAGACCATTTTTGGCCCCCAAATTTAAAATATTTACTATCTGGCCCTTTACAGTGTAAGTTTCCCAGCCCGTGCTTTAGTTCAGTGGTTTTTATTTTTATTTATTTTTTTAAAGTATACAGTTTATTAGTTTTTTTTTTTTTTAATGTTTATTTATTTTGAGACACAGAGAATGAGCAGGGGAAGAGCAGAAAGACACAGAATCCGAAACAGGCTCCAGGCTCCGAGCTGTCAGCACAGAGCCCGACGCGGGGCTCGAACTCCCAAACCGTGAGATCATGACCTGAGCCAAAGCCGGATGCTCAGCCGACTGAGCCACCCAGGCGCCCCAGTTCAGTGGTTTTTAAAGTGTGGTTACTACACAGCAACAGCATCACCTGGGAGCTTGTTAGAAATGTAAATTCTCAGGCCTCAACACAAACTTGTTGAATCAAAAATCCTGGGCTTGGGGGCTCAGCAATCTTTGTTTTAACAAGCTCTCCAGGTGATTCTGATGTATGTTAATTTTTGAGAACCATTCCCCTAGGGAAACCTTTGTACCTGTGCATCAGGATACATTATCTTGAAGAGTAATAGTGGTTATGCATAAGAACCCCAAACTGGAAACAATCAAAATGTCAATCAGCAGTACAGGAGATAAGTGTAAATCATGGCAGTTAATACAGTGAGCGTATTCCATAGCTTGTGATTAAGGGCTTGGAGTGTGATGGCAGACTGTGTTTGAATCCCAGCTCCAACAGTAGCTGTGTGACCTTAATTTGATCTCTCTAAACTTCAGCTTCCTCATTTGTAAAATGGGCATAAAAATAATAACTACTCTATAGGGTTATTGTTACGCCTAAACAATTACAAAAAGGAATTTGAAGAGTGCTTGGTACAGAAGTATTAAAGGGTAATCTGCATGTAATATATTATGCTTTAAAGGAACAAAAAAAAAGTAAAAGTTCATTTCACAAAAGTTACAATCTGCTCAAATATTTTTCATGTAACAAAATGATTAGGCAAACTAAGGTAAAAACAATGTAGTTTTTGGAGATTCAGATGTTGGTACTGCCTCTGGAAACCTCAGTTTGCACATGTGGAAAATACTTTAAAATTGCTCTTAAAGGATTAAGAAAACTAATGAAAGGTCTATGCCCGCTTACGTTTGGTACATGGGCGCGTAATAAATGTATTCTTTGCTTTTCTATTTGCCATTTCATTTCTTTTGCCATTTCCTCAGCTCTTCCTTCCAAAATTCTTCTGCTGTCTCCACAGTCTTTGAGAAACATCGCCAGAACCTAGGTGCAAAGTGGCTTCCTTGACTATAAGGAGATTTGGCTTTCCCCATGAATCAAGGTCACTAGAGTCAGTGTCTAGTGTTGTCCCAGCTACGCCCTGGGGCCAAGTCTGGGCCTAGATCTAGGACAGGGCTGTAATCCTGCTATCTCCTGAGATTTCAGCCTTTTTAGAGGCCTTAGTATGTAACACCCTTATTATGTATTTAGCAACACCTAAATACATAACAGGCACACAAAGAAATAGATTATTTTCCCCTCTGTGCAGGCCACAGCATATTTTTCTATATCCCTGGGCCTAACACCTACTAGGCCCCGGAACGTATTTTGCTTTGGGTTGTTAGGCTGAATTTGACCTTCTCGGTGGAGTTTTAAATCTCCATTTCCTAGGATGGGTTAATAATGTAGGTGAATTTAGGGTACAAATAGCTGAAACCACTGGCTGCATTTTATGTTTGTCTAGAGCAGCAACCTGCAGACACCTAGTTAAAAGAGAAAATTACTAAATCCCTTCTCTTTTAACATTAATAATCAAAAGAGACTAGAAATATCGGTCTCCAAAAAACGGCGCAAAAGACACAGCGCAGCAGCCAACCGGGTTCGTGTTCTGGTGCGATTCAGAAGGGCGGCGAGGCCAGAGCCTTAGGGCAGTAGAAAGGCAGCCTCCTTGTGACGTCAAATCAGCGGACTCTCGCCCCGGCTTCAGGCCGGTTCCGGTTCCCCGGCTTTCTGGGCGCGAGAATACGTGAGCGCGGCGGCGTTCTGCGCGTGCTCCGCAGAGAAACGCGAGAAGGTTGGGTCCTGCTCGCGAAGGAGATGCGTGATTGGCTGAAGTCGTGCTGGGGGGTTCCCCAGCCCTTTCGGCAGGGGTAAAACAATAAGAGGGGGCGGCGGCAAAGGGGGCGGGACGTCCGTGTTCCTTGTCGCTCGCCGCAGCGCCTGGCGCCCGGGAAGAGGTGGTTGTAAGGGAAGCGAGCTCGCGACTCTCCGGCTTCCGAGGCTTCAGGTTTGTCGGAGGGAGGGGGTGGCGAGCGAGAAGAAGCCACTGCAGCCGGTCCTCGGCGACTCTCCTGTTGACCTCCGCGCGACGTACCCGCCGCCGCTGTTGGTTGGAGGTGTGTACGGGGGCCGGGAAGGGAGGTTGGTGTGGTGGTCGGAAGGGGACATTCCCTTCGCTGGCCGCGGCTCGAGGCAACCGTCCTGTGCGTGAGCCCCAGTGTCGGAGGTGTCGGGGCAGAGAGAGACATTGTTCTTGCTGGCTGCCTACGCTGCCGTGTGTGCGTGGAAGAAGCCGAGCCTTTCCTCGCAGGTGAGGGATAGGAGGCCGCGTGAGAAGGGAGGTGACTGGCGTGCGTTGTGTGGACGGAGGGCTCCGCGGGCACAGGTGGGGCCCGGATTTGTTGGAGATGAGGTGGCGAGCTGGGAAAGGGGACGCAGCAGCTCCCAAAGGCGCGCTGGTGGAGGCTCAATTCGGGACGTGGAGGAGTGGGCTTTCTGGAGAGGATGGTTTAGGGTGGGGAGCCCACCAGCCTTGTCTTCGAGTCGTTTGCGTCTCTTATTCCCGGTTTCAGGGGAGCGGGGAGGCCGTCGCCGCCCCGCCCGTGGGGGAGGGGAAAAGAGGCTGTGTCGGCGGAGGCAGAAGCGACGCAGATGCGAAAGTAGCGGCCTGCGGGCACCATTTCTGTGCACCGAAACAGAATCCGGGTTTGAAAGCAGCCGCCGCTTTGCTTACCCAGTATCTAGTGTTCCGCGGTCTTTGACTCTCCCCTCACCCCGCACCTTGGGTTTATCCCCAACGTGTTCAGAAACCCGGTTTATGTATGTGTGTGTGTGTGTGTGTGTATGTATGTATGTAACGTGCATCTTCTTCCTACTCTTTTTATGCAGACAATCCTTTATTGATCCAGGAGTAGAAGAGGTGTTTGAGTGCTTTGAGGAATGGGTTTCTTCCTCTTCCCCCACTTTTGGGCTGGGGGCGGGAAGGATAGTCTAGGAGAGAAACATAAGCTTCCCTATATTGTGTTGATTTTTGTTAGTTGAATCTGATTGAATTTTATCTGCGTCTTTAAAAAGCGGATTTCTTAAGATGGCTCTATGCCGATTTGGAGCGAATATAGATTTGCATCTACAGTTTTCCGCATAGATCAATTCCCCCCCCCCCCCACGCATACCTAATTTCTTAACAGATTTTTTTTTTTTTCCCCGACGGTAGGTGCTTTTGATCCCTTTAAAAAAACAACAAAACTCGTGCACGGAAGCTGGAACGATAGTAAAGTTGACCCCCCCCCCCCAATATAATTGTTATGGTTTCAAATTGGGTTAAAATACTGGTTTTTAGGTTCAAGGCTCCACACACCGTGTTAGTCCTCCAAATGTGAGCATTTCCTGTACCTGGATCTCTGAACCATAAACCGCAATTAGGGAACCCTATATGTTAGAGGGAAAGAAGATGAGAATTCCTTGTCTAGCTCCATATTTGGCAGTTAATATAGCCTTAGAGATGTGAACAAAGTTTCTAAGTAAACATTTAGCCCTTTTAGTATCCAATGTTATTTTGATATCCAAAATTCTTGGTCTTAAAAGATAGATGGTATGATTAGTTTGAATTTAGAACGGGATTATGTGTAGTTTCTTTGGTGATAGTACCTCCTGCTTTCTTAAATTTTTAGGATTAGTCATGTGTGTCCCTATGTTATAACCATCTCTCCAGGCTGTTTAATTCTGAAAGGCTATTGGGATTGTAGGGAGGATAAGGACCTCAAATGGATTGCTTGTTAAGAACTGTTATGGTTCAGGTTTTTTAATATTTGGGGTTGAAATATTAGTGGTGAAGAAGTGTTAAGAGTGAAGAGAATCAGAATACTTGTGGGTTTCTTAGGGATCAGAAGTAGAAGAAAGAAGAAAATAAGTCTTAATTTGGTAGCCTAAATGAGTGTTCAGTAGTAGCTGAGCAGCCAGTTCTTGAGTTTCAGTAATATTGGCACTGTTGGTAGCAGGAAATAATTGCCCATATTTTACTTATGAGAAATCAAAAATGAAAATTTTGATAGCAGTTGTTGAAAATCTGTAAATAACTAATTGTGTGTTTAGATTCTTAACAGTTTCCTTATTGTGAAGAATTATTCCTGTTGATTCCCCGTTATCAGAATCGAAGATTCCTGGGGCGCCTGAGTGGCCCAGTTGGTTAAACATCCAACTCTGATTTCTGCTCAGGTCATGACAGCAGGAGCCTGCTTGGGATTCTCTCTCCCTCTCTCACTGCCTCTCCCCCCTCAAACACACACTCTCTCAAAATAAATAAACATTAAAAAAAGTTTTTAAAAAAAATACAAACTTTTTTTTAAGGATTGAAAGTTCATTCTTAGGTTTCTTTAAGACTTTTCCCCCACATTTTACACTGAGTTGATATAGAGGCAGGGAATGACGCCCCCCCCCCCTTTATTTTAAATTGTTTTTTTAATGTTTATTTGTTTTTGAGAGACAGACAGACAGACAGAGGATCCGAAACAGGCTCCAGGCTCTGAGCTGTCAGCACAGAGCCTGATGTGGGGCTCAAACTCAGGACTTGTGAGATCATGACCTGAGCCAAAGTCAGATGCTTAACCGACTGAGCCACCCAGGCACCAGTGATCCCTTCTAAAGTCTGGGTTTGATAGGTACAACTTGAGGGTGCTTCTGAATTTAAATTCAGTAGAATTTCATCAGCAAACAAGGCTTGGTTACATTACTCTGCAGTGATGGACACTTGATTAAGAGCTGCTAAGACAAATTGATTCTTCGCCCAGAACTCTGGACTGGCTTCAGAAGGAGTAGAATCAGTTTCTTGATGGCTGTGCCTCAGCTTATTCACATCTTTTAATTTCTAGGTATTTTACCTTATTTTGGTATAGCATTGTGGGTATTTTGGGATGACTCCTGGGTTTTTTGTCTTTTATTACTGTCTTCTGTTTCTTAGCTCCTTCCAACAGTACCAAATAAGCTAACAGTTTTACTTAAAAAGAATTTTTTTATATTTTTGCATTTGTAGCTGTTCTTTTTCATTTAGCTGTTCTTTTTCATTTATCGGGTTTTTTATTGTTTTTTTGTTTTTGTTTTTGATTTTTGAGGAGAGAGGTACAGAGAGAATCCTAAGAGGACTCTGCTCTCTGCTCTGTCTGATGCCGGGCTTGATCTCACAATCCGTGAGAATCATGACTGGAGCTGAAACCAAGAGTCAGATGCTTAACCGACTGAGCCACCCAGGCACCCCCCCCCCCTGCCTTTTTTTAAATTTGTTTTTAGTGTTTATTATTTTTGAGAGAGAGAGAGACAATGCGTGAGTGGGGGAGGTGCAGAGACAGCATAATACTTGGTCACTTTCAAGAGTTTCTGAACTTTAAGTTTTGCCTCCTTACTTTTGGGGCCTGAGGAAAGGCTGAATCTACAACTACCTTTTATTTATTTCTGCCACTGGTACTTGATCTTGTTTGTGATGCTTTCATTTTATGGTCTGCTACAACAAATTGAAGGTTTCTGCTCTAAAGAGGTGTTCATTGTTGGGGCGACTGACTGGCTCAGTCAGTAGAACTTGCCGCTCTTTCAATTTTTTTTTTTAAGTTTATTTATTTTTGAGAGAGAGAGAGAGAGCATGAGTTGGGGAAGGAGAGAGAAATCCCAAGCAGGCTCCCCACTGTCAGCGCAGAGCCCGGTGCAGGGTTCGAACTCATGAACAGTGAGATCATGAGATCGATCATGACCTGAGCCCAATCAAGAGTTGGATGCCTAACTGAGCCACCCAGGCGCCCCTAGAACATGCCACTCTTGATTTCAGGGTTGTGAGTTCCAGCCCCACGTTGGATGTAGAGATTACTTAAAAATTAAAAAAAAAAAAATCTTTAAAAAAAAGAAGGAGATTCATTGCTGTTTTGGTAAAGTCACCTGGAGTTTCAGAAGTTCCAGTTTTAGTACGTGATTAAGTGTTGAGAATGGGTATAGTCCATGGCTCAGTGACAAAGGGGTTAGGCCTGACTACTGGGGAAAGGTAGTTCAGTACCCAGTAGAGATTAGCTATGTCCTAGCATAGACATAGCCTTTGGTAGCATAGTTTCTTTCTGGTAAAGAATTGCATCCTGTCACTAGAGATCTTATTATTTTTATAGGAATCAAGATATAGTACATATAACCTTACAGTAGGCTGAAAAAATATTTTTTGTAGGTTAAAAAAATTTTTGTAATTGTCATTTTCTTTGAGTTTCCTGATTATTTATTTTTTAAATAAGATGACATAGCTCAGCTTCTTAGCAGTTTTCATTTGCGTTATTTTTTTCTCCACGCATTGAAATAGCCACCAAATGTGACCTGGAATTTCATGTCTGTAATTTGCAGTGAGTGAAATCTCCCCGCCAGAACTTGGGCAGTTACCACTTTTTATAAATTGTGGTCAGGACACTCCGGGCTCCTCAAAGAGTGAAGTTTTGATTGTGTGTTTTGATGTTTATATACTGTGGTGGTTGCTGGCAGGTGTTTGAAGCTAATAGTTATAGTTAAATGTTATGATTATATGTAGATCTATCACCGTGTGGATAATGGAGACGTCGCTTTAATAAGAATGGAGATGCCATTTCAGAGATCCCTGAGATTAAAGAGAACTGTTGGAATACAAAATTATTTTGCTTGGGGCCTTTTTTTTTTTTTTTTTAAGTTACGTATTTTAAGAGAGTTGTGAGTGGGGAAAGAGCAGAAAGAAAGGGGGAGAGAATCCCAAGCGGGGCTCCATCCTAGCCCTATAAACCGTGAGATTGAGACCTGAGGCTAAATCAAGAGTCAGACACTTAAAGGACTGAGCCATACAGTGTCTCCCTTGTCTTTTCTATTGTAATCTGCTCTGATAACTATTTTGCTATAGTAGATCTGAAAAATTAATTTCATTTTCTTGTCCAGGTGCATGCATAGCCTTTACATTGTTGAAATCATACCTTGTAAGTTTTGAATTGTGTTCAGTGTGTTTTCTTTGGTGGTTTTATTGTCTTTGAAAGTATTTTAATGACTGCACATGAATTGATGTTTTTTATATTATAGTTGGGGTTCAGTTTATTCTATCAGGTAAGCATAGCAAATGTTTTATAAATCACCTTTTGGAAACCTTGATGTTGGAGGGTGCTGCTTAGGATCCTAGGCAGTAAGTTCTTTATTAGTCTTTCTGTATGTAGCTGCTCTATTTTATTTTATTTTATTTTATTTTATTTTATTTTATTTTATTTTATTTTATTTTTTAAGTTTTAATGTTTATTTTTGAGAGAGAGAGAACGAACAGGGAAGGGGACAGAGAGACAGAGAATCCAAAGCGGTCTCCAGGCTCCAAACTTACAGCACAGAGCCGGACGCGGGGCTTGAACCCATGAATCCCGGGATCATGACCCGAGCCACCCAGGCACCCCTAGTTGCTCAATTTTAATTCCAACATGGTATTAGTCTGTTTCTTCCATCTCCATCTACTGAAGCCTATCTTCAATTAGTTGGTGATATTTAAGCACACTTAAACTTCATAAATTGTCACTAATGTAGGCATAATGTCAGAGATTGCCTTTTTGTTTTACTAGTAGTGGTAAGTGTATTCACACACTTTTGGCCTTTATTCTAGAGCCATGTTTTCTTTTTTCTTAATTTTTTTTCTTAAGCTTATTTTTTTAGTACTCTCTACACCCAGTGTGGGGCTCAAACTTATGACCCCAAGATTAAGATGTTGCTTGCTCTACTGACTGAGCCAGCAAGGCACCCCTAGAGTCCTATTTTGTAACCAGTAACATGTATCTGTTAGAAAGTTATCAGAAACTAAGTGAAAATTTTAATGTCTTAATTTAATGTCTTACTAGTGGTGTTAAGAATGGGTATGTAGCTTGCATTCTTTTTTTTTTTTTTTTTTGTAGACCCATAACCCATTTGTATGTATGTTTTTATCATGCTTTTTTCCAAAGATGGAGTTTGTAACATTATTCTACAATTTGGTTATTACTTTTGCAGACGGTCTTTCTTGCCCACATTTATACTTTCCTATCCGCCCCTATTTTACTTTTTTTTTTAAGCTTATTTATTTTTGAGAGAGAGTGGGGAGGGACAGAGAGAGAGGGAGAGACCACCCAGGCATCCTTCTCCTATTTTACTTTAAATCAGTGCATAATTTTGTATTTTATAGCTTTCCATTTAATTGTTTTTTTTTTTTTGTTTTTGAGAGAGAGACAGAGCGTGGGCAGGGCAGGGGCAGAGAGACAGGGAGACACAGAATCAGAAGCAGCCTCCATCCAGGCTCTGGGCTGTCAGCACAGAGCTCGACGAGGGACTCAAACTCTCAAACCATGAGAATGGTCTGGGCTGAAGTCAGCTGCTTAACCGAGTGAGCCATTTAGGTGCCTCCATTTACCTCTTGATGGAATTTAGACTGCTTTATTTATTTATTTATTTATTTTTTTAAGTTTAAAAAGTCTTATTTTGAGAGAAAGAAAAAAATGAGAGTGGGGGAGGGGCAGAGAGAGAGGGAGACAGAGAATATCAAACAGGCTCTGCTCTGCCAGTGCAGAGCCAGATATGAGGTTTGAATTCCTGAACTGCTGCAAGATCATGACCTGAGCTAAAATCCCGATGCTTAACTGACTGAGGCACCCAGGTGCCCCTAGCCTGCTTGATTTTCTTTAGTGGCAATGAACAGTGTTAAATATACATCTCTGTTCAATTGTGTATTTCTTTGTAATGTGTCTTAGAAGTGGCTTAGTGGTTATATATGTTCATTTTTAATTAAGTTGATTAAAACTGCAAAATTACATCTCCTAAAGGTTGTAAAAATGTTTATTTTCACTAACACTGTGTAAGAGCCCATTTTCCCCACACCCCTTAACTGGATATTACCAATCATTTTCATTTTTGTTAATTTTATAGGTGGAAGATACCAACTTTGAATAAATTGCCCCTTTTTTTGAACTGTGGAATGTTCTCAATTTCAGGATATCGTGCTTCTCCTACATTGTGTTGAGGGATTTTCCATGAAAGTTCATGAAATAATTGACATAATGAAGCATAATTGTATTGCCGAATTTAAAATTTGAGGAATAATTTACCAACAGTAGAGACTATTCTTCATGTGCAGTTTAATGACTTTAGACAGACATATAGTTATGAAACCACTACCATGGTCAAGATCCAAGATATTCCCTTCACCAGAAGTTATCTCCTGTTTCTTTATAGTCCTTTGTATCTTCAGTCTCTGATAGGTTTAACCCTGTAGTTTTGCATTTTGCAGAATGTCCTGTCAATAGAATTCTGTAATACTAACTTGTTTAGCTTTCAATAATGCTTTTTTTTTTTAAGTTATGAGAAATCTGTTTTTTTCTAGATACAAGTCCTTTATCATTTCAGACTGGTTTGTCTTTATTTTCTAAGTGATGATTCTAAATGAGAAGTTTTACATTTTGATGGAGGTCCAATTTGTCAGGTTTTTTTAATAATTCTTTTTGTGTCTTACCTACTTTATTTAACCTAAGGTTACAAAAGTTTTCTTTTTAAAAATAGTATATATTTTTATTTTTTTATTTTATTTAATTTTTTTAATTTTTTAACGTTTATTTTTGAGACAGAGTATGAATCGGGGAGGGTCAGAGAGAGAGGGAGACACAGAATCTGAAACAGGCTCCAGGCTCTGAGCTGTCAGCACAGAGCCTGATGTGGGGCTTGAACTCACAGACTGCGAGATCATGACCTGAGCCGAAGTCAGACACCTAACTGACTGAGCCACCCAGGTGCCCCAAAAATAGTATATACTTTAAAATGTTTATTATTTTAGAGAGCATGCACGTTTGGGGCGAGTGGAGGGGCAGAGAGGGGGGACAGAGGATCCAAAGCAGGCTCTGTGCTGACAGCAGAGAGCCCGATGCGGGGGCTCGAACTCATGATCTGTGAGATCATGACCTGGGCCGAAGTTGGACACTCAATTGACTGAGCCACCCAGGCACCCCTAAAAGTTTTCTTCTAGAAGCCTAAAGTTTTAGGTTTTATGTTTAGGTCTGTGGTCCATTTCAAGATGATTTTTATATGCAGGTGAGAAAGTATGAGGCAGACTTCCTTTTGTTCATTTATGTTTTTAAAGTTTATTTATATTGAGAGAGGAGAGCACATGAGCACATGAAAGGGCAGAGAGAAGGGACAGAGAGAGAATCCCAAGTAGGCTCTACACTGTTAGCATGGAGCCCGATAAGGGACTCGGTCTCAAAAATTGTGAAATCATGACCTGAGCTGAAGTCCAACCCTTAACCAACTGAGCCACCAAGTGCCCCCCTTTTGTTTTTAATGTGTGGATGTCAGATTGTCCCCAAATCTTTTTGTTGAAAAGATAAAATTACTTTGGTACCTTTGAAAGGAGTATATTGTGTAGGTCTCTTGTAATGCCAATTTTTGGGGGGTGGGATTTCTAAAATTTCTTAAAGTTCTAAAATTAGAGCTTTAAGTTCTGATTTTAAAGTTTAAAAGTTCTTAAAAGTATTTGTGCCCAAACTGCTATGCTGTATTTCATTGTTGACCTTTTAATATCAAAACACTCTAACTTCATTATTATAGGAGTAGCATGCGTTCATGTAGGTGACTGTGTACACCTGTACATTTACGCATAAATATGCACAGGAGCATAGGTGGTTGGTTAACTTTAAAGATAGCTTAAAATTGCATGCTTAATGATTTTGTTTCATCTATTCACTGACATTTGTCTATAGTTTTATTCATTAGCTATTGAAATATCTTTGTATTTTAGTAGGTTGCTCCTCTTTTTTTAAGAGGTCTTTAGTATCAGAACAGATACTTTAATAGTATTATGAGCACAGTTATGGTGGATGCTACAAAGACGTCTCTTGAGCATCTCCTGGAAGCATGACACTGCCAGGCTTATGCTTAGCATTAGCACAGAGGAGTCTTCCAAATAGAGGGGAGTGCCTATACACATGTACACACATTATTAGGATTAAATGCGTTAATAAGAGCTAAAGAAGAGATACATAATACTAAGGGAAAGAAATGGTTAATCCTGTCTGATGGACCTAGCTCAGAAAGCTAGAGGGAGATTGGAATGAGATCTTGAGCAGGTTTTTGAAGAATGAAAAGGGGAAAGATTCGGTGGTATGAGGTTTCGAGGAGATAGTCATCCCCTAAAAATTCTTTTCTCTTTTAGCTTTGGCTTAGAATATTCACTTCATTTTCTGCATGTCCAGTTTCTTCCTGTTCCAGTTTTCAAGTGGTATATTCTTTGTGGTAGGGCTGTAGCATTTATCACATAATTGTGTTTAGGACTTCTGTCTCCCACTGGACTGTAAATTTCTTTGGAGCAGCAGATGAAGTCCTTCATGTTCACCATTGTTTTTCCTTGCATAATTTCTGACACATGTAGAGTGGACATTCAATAAACATTGAAAGAATGCGTGTTGTCTCACCTATTCACCCAGCATATGTTGAATGAGGTAAGACAGTGGCCTAAAGAATGAAAATCGCAGGTTCAGGGAATGATGGGGAGTGGCATAGTGTTCTTCAAACACAGAATTTGTTACAGAGGTGAGAAATGTGATGGGAGATAAATTTGAAAAGTTGGTTAGGACCATGAATTTCAGGCTGGATTTTTGTGTAATGCCTTATGCTTCAAACTGAATGCAGATGTTTGTATTTAAAGTATGCTGCACATGATAAGCTTGGAAGACTTGAAGATGTAAAGAATGTGAATTCAGTGGGAGCAGAAAGGATGAGACAAATTGCAGAAGACTTTTGAGTTGTTAGGATTTCATCATTTGAAGCTTAAAGAAGGAAAATCATTTAGGACTGAGCATTTGAGCCAAGAAGATGGTGCCATTAACAGAAATAAAGTTTTTTGTGTATCTGGGGAGGGTTGCATATATTGAGTAACCTGTGAAGTCACATGTGGGTATTCAGCAGGGGGTTAAAAATGTAAAATTTGAGTCTATGGTAGAGACCAGCTATCCTTTTTAGGTAGATATGAGAGCTAAAGCCCTTAGATTGTGAAACTGCCAGGTTAGAAGACAGAATTTTGAGAACTTCTGCATTTTGATGAGAAGGAAAGTTGCCTTATCATAGAAATCTAAAAGCATTAGGAGTAGGCTATCAACAATGGTAATGCAGATAAGAGGAAGACTGAGGAAGGTCTTTGGAGTTTTCAGAATTGTGACTTTCTGGAGAATTATATTTAAGGGAGAGCCCAGATTATAATATTTGAGAGTGGAGGAGAGATGAGGAAGACTAATGCACAGTTATTAATTTAGGGAACAATATGATTAATAAAAAGTACTTTGAGAATCCAGAGGAAAGACAGTTATAGTCTTTTGAATCAGGAAAGGTTTTCAGGGGGACAATACCTGGGCCCAAATAAATGCATGGGGTTTCAATCATTAAAGATAGGGAGGGATGGAGTGAGTATTGGAGTAGGAATCTTGTTTAGTAGACTTCTAGAATCGTAGTGTTGGAGCAACCTAAATGTTGTTAGACATAGACTGTTTTACTAGATTTCTGCTAAATTGTGCAGAATTGTGTCTCTGAGATAAATACCTACATTGACTGGCTATTTATGAAGTAGCTCTATTCTGGTTATTCTTGGATTATTTGAACCTAAATCTACCTTCCTGTGATGTCCATTTACTCTTTATCCAGTACTTGTACAAAGTAGAATAGAATTGTCAGCTCATTTTAGACATTATATTGTAGCCTGAGATTGTGTGCTTTAGGGGCAGCTCCATTATACCAGTTAGTGATTTACTCAACCTTTAACCAAAAAGTGAGCAAACAAATCTTAAGTACTTAACTAGAAGCTGAAGTTTTAATCAAGGAAGGAACCAAAAGTTCCTTTTGTTGATACCAAAGGTATCAAAATAGCCAAAGGAACCAGTTCCTTTGATTTTTTTTTTTTTTAACTTACTTTGAAATTGAAGTATATTGTAAGATGAAGCCCAGTGTGACTGTCTTTTCTCTTATTTGTGTATATGTGTTAATTTTCTTTCCTCCACTCCTCTCTCACTGGTATTAAGAGATTCAGAAAAGATAGTGCCAGTTGATACAGAGCAATTTCCCATGAGAGCTGGAGTAGCAATGCTTCAGGAATTAGTCTAGGCAAATGGAGAAGAAACATTTTAAGAAACAAGAATGAATAAAAGGATGTTGATAAAGATACACAGGGATTAAGTGGGGTAAAGTTGGAAAGTAGGATGATCTCTGAAGTAGTTGAGGCTCTGTAAATTATATCTCGGAGGCCACATATAATCATGTTGGTATTTGGATGAATAGATAGGACTGATTATTTTTAATTGACATGGAAAAGTGAATTTATATTGTGCATCCCAGTGTGACACAAATCTCCATATTTTCAAATGTTCATAGGAAAAAGTGGGGTTTAATACATAGAATTTTACTTTATCCAAAAAGATGTTAGATGATAATTGCTCTTAATCTTTGAAGGTGCTAGAGGCTAACAACCACATGAAGATTCCCTTTTACAGAAGAATCCTTTAATCTCGGCTATCTTTGTTGAACTGTATCGTCTTGTAGGTTTGACCAGAGGTCACATCTCAATTTATAAATTAGAAAATTGAGATCCCAAAAGCTAACTCTTTCATTGGTCTTAGATAGTTAAAATCTTTCTTAGTCCCATGTTCAGAGGTTTCTTTTTGATCATTAAAAAAAAAAAAAAAAAAAAAAATGGAAGGACCCAAATCCCAGAAATTGCTTACCTATGAGTTGAATACTTTGCTGTGAATAATAAGAATTGCACAGTTGTTCTTGTAATCACATTTATTCTGAATGTGTAATTTGGTTCTTTTGTTTTTCCTCTTGACTAGATTGTGATATACATTGGCTGTGCATGAATTATAAATGCAAACTTAAGGGGTGCCTGGGTGGCTCAGTGGGTTAAATTTCTGACTCTTGATTATCAGCTCAGGTCATGATCTCAGTTTGTGAGATTAACTTTACCACAGCCCAAGGAGCCTGCTTGGGACTCTCTTCCCTCCTCCCCCCTCCCCACCCTGCTCATGCATGCACTTGCTCTCTCTTTCTCTCTGTCTCTCAAAATAAATAAACATTAAAAAAGTATATATAATTTTCACATTAATTTTACTAGATAAGTACTTCACACTTATTCAAAATAAAAATACTGTGTAGCTTTAGCTTTGTTACTTTAAATATATAGCAAATGAGAGTTCTTTTATGCATTAGGGTTTGTTAATCCTTACTGGAAGTTTTAGGTTTTGGAGGAAACTAATGGCACCTGAAATGACAGTATCTGATTCTGCTTTGTGAATTTTTTCTTTTCTCTCTCTCTCTTTTTTTTTTTTTTTTATGAGTTGGTTTATTTGTAAGTGGTACAGAATTCAAGGGAGAACAAAAGACTGAAGAACAGACTGGCAGGATTCTAGGTTGGGTTTGCTCTGACCTCAGAGTAAGGTAGAAATAGCTAAGTAACAAGAAATAAAGAGATGAGCCCCCGCTGTATGTTGTTTCTTTTTTTCTTTTTTTTCCAAAGTTTATTCTTGAATGTACAGAAGGCTCCAACACAACACTTCTTTCTACCTCTTGGTGGCAACAGATTTTATGGCAGAGAATGCAGATGTTTTAAACAGCAGTAAGGATCACTATCTCCTGATGGAGACAGAAGAAACTGCTTACTTTTTGCTAGATTTCTCCATTCCTCCTGTGGCCAGAGGAGCCTTCCCCCATGGCCTTCACTTTACCTCTTCTAGCTGCTTCAGGGGCTTCTTCTTGCCACTGCCCTATCCCTAGACCCTGCCACTGGAAGCAGTGAATTAACTTTTTTTCTTTTTTTGGATTCACTATTTTTGAAAGCAAGTAAGATGCTATTTAAAAATTTAAACAGATTTGTTGTTTACTATTTCAAGACAGTTGTAAAAGGAGAGAGCATTATGTGAAAACTGAATTGGGAGTCACTGGGATTATATAGAGCTACATTTTTTAAAACTTTTTTTAATGTTTATTATTTAATTTTTTCATTTTTGAGAGAGAGAGACACAGCACAAGTGGGGGGTGGGGTGGGCAGAGAGAGAGGGAGACACAGAATCTGAAGCAGGCTCCAGGCTCTGAGCTGTCAGCACAGAACTTGACGCAGGGCTCGAACCCACAAACTGCTAGATCATGACCTGAGCCAAAGTCAGACACTTAACCGACCGAGCCACACAGGAGCTACAGAGCTACAGTCTTCCTATAGGCTCTGCTGTGGTTGATAACCTGATTTTTATTTAAATGTTTTTAAATAATGTTTTATTTAATAAAATTTTAAATAAAATAATTTTAAATAATGTTTTTATTTAAATGTTTTTAAATAATGTTTTAAATAATGTTTTATCACAGTTGTAATGATTATGGCAGCTTATTTTTGGCTGTAAAATTTTTTGTTTAAAGGAAACCTACAATGAGATTTATTTGTTAAGCAGGAATTTAAACTCATCCCAGTTGACCTATAGGTACACATAGATACTGTGAATTTTTTCCAGTACTTTTAAGTGTAGTAGGAAAGGATGTTTAATTATAAATATATATTTAAACAAGTAATATTTAACTTTTTACTTTTTTTTTCTCTTTTCTGATTCTTAATGTTATAATTTTGACTGTTCTGGGGGCTATAATCATGTTAGTAATTTTTTTTTTAAGTTTCATGTATTTTGAGAGCGAGAAGGAGGGGAAGGGAGGGAAGGGCAGAGAGAGAGAGGGAGCGAGAGAATCTCAAGCAGTCTCCACACTCATCGCAGAGCCCTACTGGGAGTTCAATCTCAAGACTGCAAGATCATGACCTGAACTGGTTCAAGAGTCAAATGCTCAACTGACTGAGCCACACAGGCACCTTGTAAGGCATTTACTTTAAGTGATTGTATTTCTGGGCACCTGGGTGTTTCAGTCAGTTAAGTGTTCAACCTTGGCTCAACTCAGGTCACCATCTAATGGTTTGTGAGTTTGAGTCCTACCTTGGGCTCTGTGCTCTCAGCGCAGAGCCTGCTTCAGATCTCTGTCTCCCTTTCTCTCTCCCTCTCTCTCTTTCTCCCTGTCAGAAATAAACATGAAAAAAGTAAGTGATTGTGTTTCTATTTTTATTTTCTATTTGTTTTCTTTTTAATTTTTTAAGCCCCCTCCCTGTCAGCACAAACCCTCCCTCCCTTGCTTTGATTGTGTTTGTTTTTCTTGATCTGGCCTTTGAGATTTGAGCTTAACAGTACTTTATCATAGTGCCTAACCATTCTGTTCCCTATGTCCTTGTTTATATTCCACGACAAATTATAAACTTTACATTATTACGTTAATTTTAGGTGTATGATATACTGATTCAGTGCTTCTATACATCACCCTGTACCTGTCCCCCCACCCCTTTCCCATCTGGTAATCATCAGTTCTCTATAATTAAGAGTCTGTTTGTTTGTTTTCTTTCCTCTTCCTCCCCTCCCCTCATTTATTTATTTATTTACTTATTAAAATAGGCTCCATGTCTGATGTGCGGCTCAAACTCATAACCCTGAGATCAAGAGTCTCCAGCTCTACCAACCGGCACTCCCAAGAGTCTGTTTCTTGATTTGTCTCTCTTATTTTTTTCCCTTTGCTTCTTTGTTTTGTTTCATAAATTTCACCAGATTGTAAACTTTTTTTTTCATTTTTAAAATTTTTATTTATTTTTTTAATTTGCATCCAAATTAGTTAGCATATAGTGCAACAGTGATTTCAGGAGTAGATTCCTTAGTGCCCCTTACCCATTTAGCCCATCCCCCCTCCAGCAACCCTCTGTTTGTTCTCCATATTTAAGAGTCTCCTATGTTTTGTCCCCTTCCCTGTTCTTATATTATTTTTGCTTCCCTTCCCTTATGTTCATCTGTTCTGTGTCTTAAAGTCCTCATATGAGAGAAGTCATGTGATATTTGTCTTTCTCTGACTTATTTGGCTTAGCATAATACCCTCTAGTTCTATCCACATAGTTCCAAATGGCAAGATTTCATTCTTTTTGATTGCCACGTAATTCTCCATTGTGTATATATATACACCACATCTTTATCCATTCATCCATCGATGGACATTTGGGCTCTCTCCATACTTAGGCTATTGTTGATAGTGCTGCTGTAAACATTGGGGTGCATGTGCCCCTTCAAAACAGCACACCTGTATCCCGTGGATAAATTCCTAGTAGATAAATGGCTGGGTCGTAGGGTAGTTCTATTTTTTAATTTTTTGAGGAACCTCTATACTGTCTTCCAGAGTGGCTGCACCAGTTTGCATTCCCACCAGCAATGCAAAAGAGACCCTCTTTCTCCAAATCCTCACCAACATCTGTTGTTGCCTGAGTTGTTAATGTTAGCTGTTCTGAGGGGTGTGAGGTGGTATCTCATTGTGGTTTTGGTGTGTATTTCCCTGATGATGAGTGATGTTGAGCATTTTTTCGTGTTTCGGTTGGCCATCTAGATGTCTTTCTCGGAGAAGTGTCTATTCATGTCTTTTTCCCGTTTCTTCACTGGATTATTTGGTTTTTGGGTAGATTATAAACTTCTTTAGCCCTATCTTAATCTTGTTCATCAGGTATCCCCTTTATTAATAGCACCTGGCAATGTAGTAAATGCTTACTTAGTTAATGGAAAGAAATAACTGGACGTAGGCCAAATGTAAAACATATTATTGTCTGCTGATTTTTAAAAAATTTTTTAAATATATTTATTTATTTTTAGGAGAGCATTAGTGGGATAGGGGTGGGGGAGGGACAGGACATAGGACCCTAAGTGGGCTCTGCACTGACAGGCTGACAGTAGGAGGCCCAATCTGGGGTTCAAACTCCCGAATTGTGAGATCATGACCTGAGCCAAAGTTGGACAGCCCAACCGACTGAGCCACTCAGGTGCACCAGGTTATTGCTTATTTTTTATGGTAATCATTATCATTTTGAAGGCAGTGAAATAATTCCAAGGAGAGAGAATACAAAGAAGATACAAGTCTATAGTTTCCCATGATAAGTGTAATCTCCTGGTCCTAACTGGTGCCTTTGTCTGACTTTTAAAAATAAACCATTGGAATCCAAGGACATAGATTATAGTCCCCAAAAGGAGAAAGGTACTGTGGACAGAAAGACTTGGTTATGGTGTTCATTGTGTGAGGCAGCATAGTACCCTCTTGGGAATAAGAGAAAGAACTGTGTGACACTCCCCACCCCCACCCTCCCTGGAGGAATAGAGATGAAGGAACTGTGAATGTTGGAATTTACCAGTAGTTGTTGGGAAGTTATGATTTTGTTGTTATAAATTGCTTTTAAACAAATGCATTAATTTTCTTTATTCCTATTTGTATGGCTAAGAAAATTTCCTTCCTGAAAGTTTATGAACATGACTTTTTAATAATCATTTTTGTGTTTGCTCCCTTAGCATTTGACATTGTGCAGCAAAGAAATGGTTATGGAGAAGCCCAGTCCGCTGCTTGTAGGGCGGGAGTTTGTGAGGCAATATTATACTTTGCTGAATAAAGCTCCAGAATATTTACACAGGTAAATTCTGAATGGATTATTTGGTATTTTTATTTAGATTATTTTCTTGAGTAGAACTACATATATGTCGTCTTTCCTGTCTCATGTTCTGATTGTTTCTTTGCAAACCATATCCAATATTTCAACTGCCTGATGGCTAAAACCGATTTTTTTAAAAATGAAATCTGCAGTAAGAAAAACGCTTCACATCATACACACATACACAATTATATTCTTGAGTATTTTGTATAAAATACAACATTTATATAATTTGTATAAAATGTACATGTGTATAATGTGGAGTGTTTTTCTTGGGCTTGACCAACTGATGGATTCTAATCTGCAGTTTGAAATTATGGATGTAAGTTGTCTTTTAAGTTTCTTATAGCAGTGTTAGAAAATGAATCATTTAAGTGACTGGTGAAAATTTCTTCTGATCTGCAAAATACTGTTCCTTGGTACAACAACAACAGTAGCCTTGTTTACTATTTTGGCAAGAGTTGGACATCTGTAAGCTTATTTTTTCTAGAATTTTTCTAGAATTTGAAATGAAATTGATTTATATTGTAAGTAGTATTTATAATTTTTGTTCTTCCTGTGTATTTTAGCAGGTGGATTAGGCTTTGCAATTATTTGTTGTACCAGCCACATGAGTTAAAGGATAAATCATTGCCACTTCATGTGGGAAAAGCTATTAAAAGGACTTGGATTCTTTTAGCTAGGTCCTCTTCTAAGGACATTCTAAAGTTAGATTTTGAAATATGCCTTGCATTATTCAAGACCTGTTTCTATAACTAATGCCCTTCCTCAAAAAAAAAAAAAAAAATCCAAAAATAAATACCTGTACATTTTTCTAATTATAGAAATAAAAGACATTTTTGTTGACAGTGTGTGTAAAGGAGTTTAGAGTGGGGAGGGGAGAATGGATTTAATAGGGCCTTTCCTTGTCTGAAATTTAGTGTTTATATAACGTAGATATTAAACAGGGAACTTTTTTTGTAGCGACATTAAGGCTCTCTATCATTTCAAATAAAAGTATTTATAATTTTTTACTTTTTAACAGACTTTGGTGAGTATCCTTACACGTGTATCTTTGTGCACCTTTCTAGTTACTAAGTTCCTACACGTAGAATTGTTAAATCAAAGGTATGATCATTTCTAAGACATTTCTTACATACACTCTACAGCCAAATTGTGCTCCAGAAAAATGATAGAAGTTCACATGTTTGCAAGAAAGTTTGCCAGAAGTTACATGTTTGCAAGAAAATAGTGTAAACTTAAAAATACAGATAGTAGTTAAAAGCATAGACTATAGAGCGGGACTGTCTGGGTTCATTTCATGTCTTAGCTACTACCCCACTTGTGTAGTCTTCAGAGAGTTAATTTAACCTCTTGTGAACCTCAGTTTGCTCATTTACAAAAGAGCGCTTATTTAATGAGGTTGTGAGGGCAATCAGAGAACTTTGCTTGGCATAGAGGAAGTCTTACATGTTTCATTAACAATAGGAGCTGAGTTCTCTTTATGAAAGAATTAACATTGTGTGTTTGATAATCTTAATTTAGAAGGATATTCTAATTGCTTTAGGTAATGCCCTAGAAACACTAGTTTATCATGTACTTAAGAGCAGTATAAAATATTAATGATATAATAGATAATGAAATGTAAATTTTCTTATTTGGTCTCTGAATTGTTTGAATTATTATAAATCTAACTAAACTGTTTTAATCTAAGCCTTTGGAATTAGTAATCATTTGGAACTTTGAGTAGAATGTTAAACAGCATCTGATTTCCCAAACCTAGATAACTGAGTTACTGTATTTGAAGGGAAAACTGGGTCAGTTACTTACTACAACATCAGTATTTAGAATGTATTTTGAATATCTCATTCTTTCATTTAAGAAGATTGGATAGGAATTAGATGAGAATAGCAAATGATTGCATGTATATTCAGAGTGCCAGGAACACTAAAAATTCTGTCATTAATCACTTAATCCTTACAACAGCCTTATGGAGTAGTTACTGTTGTTTTTGATGACCAAGGAAACTGAACTTAAGGACCGTAAGTAACTTCATCAAGATTATACAACTAATGAGGGATGGAGCCAGACATACAAGCTATGTCTCTTTTAAACCAGAACTTTGCTGCCTCTTAGATTTGAATGTTAATCAATTATCACTGGCCTTATAGGTTTTATGGAAGGAATTCTTCCTATGTTCATGGTGGAGTAGATGCTAGTGGAAAGCCCCAGGAAGCTGTTTATGGCCAAAATGTAAGTATCGATTTCATACACATTTTAGATTTTTTGTGCCCATGGATTTCTTCTTGAAAGTGATCATTAGTTGTAACTAGAATGTATGTTACAATAGTTTTTAAATGTGCTTTCAGTTCTTATAAATACCCATTTTGTTTGAAACAAGATAGTACACTGGGTTGGGTACCAAGGAGAAGATAGGTTATTATCTATCCTTGATGTATTTTATACATGAAACAGTTGAGAACAATGTATTAAGTTTATAAAAATATGGGCTAAGCCTTCTATTACAGGGATGCACAGAACCAAATGTACCTTATGACCTTATAGATGATGTGGGACTTTAGCTAGACTCTGAATTACATACAGAATTTGGCCTTACCAGACAACAGGAAATTGAAGGTAGAAGAAATGGCACCAGAAAACACACAGTAAAGTAAAACCAGTTTTGAAGTCAAGGAATAGTTAACATAGTTTGTGTGCATGACTAAAGACTTAATACAGAACAGTGGGAGACAGCTATATAAAACTTGTTAATACTGCTTAATAGGAGGCAGCCATAGGGATCTCTTCTAGAGAGCTGTGACTTGTTGAAAATGGTGGTTTAGGAGCATCAGTCTGGCAGTAATGCGTGTCATGGTGGAATGGATTCAAATGAGGCAGAAGGATTAAGTAGTTAATATTCTAGAGTTCTGACTGAGGAAATCAGTGAATGTCTGCAGTATTAAGTATGAGGCAGAAAGATTAAGTAGTTAATATTCTAGAGTTGTGAGGAAATCAGTGAAAGTCTGTGGTATTAAGTAATGCAGTATCATAAGAGTTTGTATGTCTTTTCTCCTATTAAAGGATATACACCACAAAGTATTATCTCTGAACTTCAGTGAATGTCATACTAAAATTCGTCATGTGGATGCTCATGCAACTTTGAGTGATGGAGTAGTTGTCCAGGTGATGGGTTTGCTATCTAACAGTGGACAGCCAGAGCGGAAGTTTATGCAGACCTTTGTTCTGGCTCCTGAAGTAAGTTTTCATTTCACTTAATTTTCATTTGTATGATTTTGATTGTTATTAGTTGCTTGAAGTGTTCCGAGTTTCTTACAGATTTAGATAGGCATGTAGCTAAATTGGAGAGCTTGGTATTGGACCCATTGATAAACATGGGCAATGCCAGGGTTAGGGGCACCAACGTTTCATGCAGCTGAAAATCGACACATAACTTTTGACTTTTCAAAAACTCTACTAATAGCCTGTCATTGACCAGAAGCCTTACTGATAGTATAAACAGTTGATTAACATATATTTTGTATGTTATATGTATTCTATACTGTAGTCTTATAATAAAGTACGCTAGAGAAAAGAAAATGGTATTACATGAGAGAAAATACATTTACAGTACATTACTGTGTTTATCAAAAAGTCATGTGTAAGTTGGAGTGCAGTTCAAACTTGTGTTGTTTAGGGTTAGCTATAATTTGAGCTTTTGTGGGTGTGTATACACTTTGCTATTTATTTTTTGATTGTTTTCACTTTGCCTATTTAGAAGTAAAAGTCATGCTGACACAAATGTATAAATAGGTTACTAAGATTATATACATAATACAAAAAGTATCTTGTTTTAAGAAGTTATGTTAAAATGGAAAAGTTTCATTTGTTAATTAGTCCTAGTTCTCTTCTATTGAGTAGCCATTTCTTGAGTTCCAATATTTGGTCTTTTATAAGTGTACTTTATATTAATACAGCATGTTCAATTTTGGAAAATCACATTGAGTCTATATTATATTTCTATAGTTTTTTTAAAATTATGTAGTGTTAAAATAGATAACACATATGCCACGTAATTTTTATTTAATTTTTTTTTTTTTTTATGTTTATTCACTTTTTGAGAGACAGAGACAGAGTGTGAGCAGGGCAGGGGGCAGAGAGAGAGGGAGACACAGAATTGGAAGCAGGCTCCAGGCTCTGAGCTGTCAGCACACAGCCCGATGCAGGGCTCGAACTCACGAACTGTGAGATCGTGACCTGAGCTGAAGTTGGATGCTTAACTGACTGAGCCACCCAGGCGCCCCTGCAATTTGTTCTTTTTATGCAGTGCCAAATATATTGGTATTTAATGGAATATTTGAATTTTGTTTTCCTGTAGGGATCTGTTCCAAATAAGTTTTATGTTCACAATGATATGTTTCGTTATGAAGATGAAGTATTTGGTGATTCTGAACCAGAGCTCGATGAAGGTGAGGTTACTTTCAAGATAGAAAGATTCTATCAGTGCTCTTCAAGGACATGAAAAGTGCAGAACTTACAGAAGTTTGCCTCTATTGTAACTGAGTCAAAACCCCCCTTTCTCCTTTTTGTTAAAAAGAAATAGATGTTCATTATATAAAAATGAGACATAGAAAGTGAAAAAAAATTCAGTCTTACTCTCTATAAACAAGAGTTTGGTGCCTGTTACAGAATTTTGCTGGATCCTATCCTTAGCAATACTTTCTTTTATAAAAATGCAGTTACGATGGTTCAAAGGTTGCTTTTTTCCACTTAGTGTGTCTTTGTTTGCTGTCAGTTTTTTGGCTATCCCAATTCTTTTTTTGATCCTTCATTTATATGTATCGGTTGGTTTCCTTTTCTTATCATTATTGTACTATTGATTAGCTGTGACAAAGGAAACAAACAGTTAAGGCTTTAATGTCATTTATTTCTACCTTTCGTTTTCTTACTAATCTTTTAAAATTAATTTTATTTTTTTAATGTTTATTTATTTTGAGAGAGAGTGAGCATGGCGGGGGGTTGGGGCAGAGAGAGAGGGAGAGAGAGAATCCCAAGTAGGCTTCACACTGTCATCGCAGAGCCCAGTGTGGAGCTAGATCTCAGAAGCCGTGAGATCACAACCTGAGCTGAAATCAAGAGTCAGACACTTAACTGATTGAGCCACCCAGGTGCCTGCCCCTAGATCTTTTTTTAAAATAGAATGTATACCAAATTTCATCTTGCTTGCTCTTCGGTTTTTAAGAGAACAGGGAATACTGCAATTGAATGCCTTAGTAAGGAATAGGCCAATTTTTGAAACCATTATATCACTTCCTTAAACACTAAAAATATGTATATAAAATTGTTTGTTGAGCTTCTTAAAAAAGAGATGTGTATTATATATTGTCAGAATCAGAAGATGAGGTAGAAGAGGAACAAGAAGAAAGGCAACCATCCCCAGAACCTGTGCAAGAAAATGCTGATAGTGGTTACTATGAAGCTCATCCTGTGGCGTAAGAATAGTGTTTGCATGGCCAAATTTGGTCTAAATTATGATGTACTTGTAATGTGGTTTTTGTTCTAGACTTACTGTTAGAAGTAAATTCTTGATAAAGCTACCTGTCAAGCCAGGATTTTAGTACCATATATATATAGTATATAGTATATATATATATATACGCAAGAAGTTTGGAAAAATTGTTTTATTTATATAGAAAATTGAACATGGTTTTGCCCAAAGCAGTGATTACTTACTGATGATGTAGAATACTTGGGACAACACAGAGAGCATTTTATTTTTATAAATATAGGGTTTATTTATAGTTAGTATTGAAGTAAACATTTTTAGTAATTTAGTATTCCCATTTGAAAATAGCAGGATCAAAGAAATGCTGTGCAAGACTGTCATTCTCTTCTGCCTTCCCTTCTACCTTCTAGTTCTTACTGGATTTTTGTTTCAAAACAGTTTATTACTAGTTAAGCACATTAGATTAGAGAAATACTACATTTTATTTTAGTCAAACCGATTGTTTCCTTCATACTGAAAAATGAATAAACTATTTGATTATAGTAATGGCATAGAGGAACCTTTGGAAGAGTCCTCTCATGAACCTGAACCTGAGCCAGAATCGGAAACAAAGACTGAAGAACTAAAGCCACAAGTGGAGGAGAAGAACTTAGAAGAATTAGAGGAGAAGTCTACTTCTCCTCCTCCTGCTGAACCTGTTTCTCTGCCACAGGAACCACCAAAGGTTAGATCAAAGAAGCTCTTTAGGCCTGTGACATCACACTTTTATATTTGGTGACATTAATGAAGCATGACCTTTGTTCTATTATGTTAAATTGTTTAATATAGTAAACCATGCTTTTTTTATGTATATGAAAGCTGTGGGGTTTTTTGTAATCCTGAGGAAATTTCTTTGTATTCCACCCCCCCCTCAAAATATCCCTAAGAGCGAAACTTACAATTAATCCTTGTCTGTGTGCAGTGTTTAGTCTCTTACATGAGATTATTTGAGTCCATGTATATAACTGAGAGTTGCTCTTCATTCTGTAGAAATCCTCTATGCACGAATGCAACTGGAGTCATGCAATTTCCCAACTTAAACAAGTTGGCCTATTAAAAGAAGAGGTACCTGTTATTTCCGGTTTAAATGGGAGCAATTTCCTTACACCACCAATTAAATGATCTTGGAAAGATGAGTGACACCCATAGTGTATCATTTAAGCCTACCTAAAACATCTTTTATCTTTCTGTAAAGTAGAAGGTTAAAGTATATTTGGGTAGTGAGAGGAGGAGATTCCTTGTTCAATTTGTGAATGTCTGTTAAAGTTTTCAGTGAGTACTCTCTTCTTTCCTATCCTTCCCCTCAACACCATCACACCTTATCTTTCCCCAAAAGGGGAAGGAATTGGTTCTATTAGGTTCTTATTTTTCTAGTATGTGTAGTTAGTGGTTTTGTTTGCCATTGCTCATCTCCTTAGAGCATATAGGAACGTGCTTGTGGATTTATGTAGTAGTTCAGACAAAACAGATAATCTTGCATAATGAGATTTTGAAAGCTGGCACATAGACTGGCATGTGTGTGTGTGCCTTTCTTTTGAGGAGTCCTCCAATATAGAACAATAGTTTAGAAATGAAAAGAAAGTATATATTTGGAAGTTTCCCTATAGGAATGTTGGTGGTTTTCCATGATTAGTAGTCTAGGTTTGTTGCATTTCCTGCAGGCTTTCTCCTGGGCTTCAGTGACCAGTAAAAACCTGCCTCCTAGTGGTACTGTTTCTTCCTCTGGAATTCCACCCCATGTTAAAGCACCAGTCTCACAGGTAACCGATCTGTGAACACATTGGATTGTATCCTTGTTACATTGCCAATTGCTTATCTCTTTTATACTTCTTTAAATGAGTCGATCAGAAATTATGGATTAAATATACAAAAATACTGTATTAAATGTCAGTGCACCCACTTTAAATAAATGCCAAATCTCCATTCATCATCTGCATAGGTAGTATTTGGGATTTGGGTGTGAAATACACACTAAGTTGGTTTTACCAATATAGATAGATAGATAGATAGATAGATAGATAGATAGATAGATAGATAGATAGATAGAGTCATTTAAAAGGCTTCTTAAAATAACAAAAATGTTCCTTTTAAAGTTTTAAATCTTATTTAGTGAAAATGTTTTAGGGAAGAAATCTGGAAAGGCACAAAGTAGTATGGCATTATAAAAAAAAAATCACTGTTTTAAAAAAATAGAAAACTTTAAAAACTATGCTGCCTAAACTCTCAGTCTGTAAGTGGTTCACTCCATTTAATTGAAGCCTGTACCAACTTATGACTGTAGTGTTCACTTAACTGATCATTCCAGTATTCTGCTTTTCATCTGTTTGTCATCTTACCCATTTCAGAGCTTTCAGAACACTGAAAATAAGACACTGG
The DNA here is from genome assembly GCF_018350215.1 of Panthera leo. Lineage (NCBI taxonomy): Eukaryota > Metazoa > Chordata > Mammalia > Carnivora > Felidae > Panthera > Panthera leo. The sequence goes on from NC_056682.1 coordinate 143,860,989, forward strand.
CTACCTGGTGTGTTTATTAGGTACAGTTTAAACTAAATTAGAATTTAGTTAATTCTATAGTACAGATAATGGGTATTCTATTCTTTTTCCTACATTTTGCATCAGACTTCATTCCACTAGAAAATTACATTTAAAACGGTTAGTGTACATTAACCTCTTATTTGCTGTAAACAGTGAAACTTTGAGGTTTGAAAAAAGTAGCTAGTAATCCTAAGACAGCCTTTATGGTGTTGGTACACACAGTCAGCTACATAATAGAGCACGTGGCTTCAAGGTACCTGGTTTTTTTTTCCAGTTAACATATTCAGGAAATGTTGGATAATGGCAGATTACAAACCAGAATTGTGTCTTACTGAAGAAAACTAATTTGTCAGGTGTTGGTTGTGCTTTTCAACCCATCTGAAGACCTGATGAGTGACTTCTGAATTTTCTTTTGAAATTCTTGATTTCTTATCAGATTTGCATTTGAAATCCTTTGGATAGTTACTTCATCTTCTGAGTGTTGGCTACATTTATTTTAAACTTCCAGTTAAGAAATAAAACAGCTAATGCTTATTATGTCTTCAGTTTGTGCCAGGCATTGTGCAAAGCACTTTATATTCATTCTTACCTAATCCTCAGTCACCCTGTAAGGGTGCTTACTGTTACTATTCCTGTTTCACAGATGAGTAAATTGAGGCCCAGAGTACCTCAGCCTAAGGTCAGACAGCTGTATAAATAGCATAGGGCTGGACTTTGAATTTATGTAGTTGGACACCAGAGTCCCTTTGTGACTCATGTAAACCTATAGGTTTCTTTAGCCCATTGGAGGGGAATGTATCTCCATTTTCATCAAAGAAGAGTATTGTATTTAAGGCATGTCTGAATTACATTACATGAGATCCTAGCTTTTTGGCCAGGGGGAAAAAAATTTTTTTTTTTTAGTTGTAGGAGACTAGATGGTATTTTCCAACCCATCCCCTTATTAACACATTTTTAAACAGGTATAATTTAAACTTCTATTTAAAATAATTTTCTGCTCTTTTTAGGCTATATTTAGAATGGATTCATGATTTTTCCACTAGATTTAATAAATCCTTCAATTTTATTTTATTACTTTGGTGTAGTATCCATTTCCTTATCACTTTTAACACAGTTTAATAAAAAGAATTAAATCTAATTGTAGAGTATTGGTAGGAATTAATTTAGAAGTAGGTAAGTTAATTTCATGGTAAAAAGGCTTTGTCTAGAAATTCACTAGTTTATCTAACTTTATCTAACTAGCTTATGTTCAGTTGAAGGACTTAGTAGTGGTTTTACCTGCTGTTGTTGATTTGATGGTTCCATTTTTATTTCATATTCTGTTTGACTTTCATTTGTGAGATTTGTCACCTGAGCACACATTCTGGTTATATGGAATTAATTTTAAGGCTCTAAAGTATAGTATGTGGTATGTTAGCCATTTTATCTCATTCGGAGTAAATCGTTTTAATCATGAAATTGAGCCTGAATAATTATGAATTCACAGCTGGCTTAGTTGACATATATGAATTGTTGAAAGGAATACTGGTTTACATATTTTTTCACACTGGCATCATCAAATATCTACTGACACGTTGCTGAGTCACTATGAATTATTGAAAAGATGTTGTAAATTATTTAAATTTGTTTTTAATTTTAAATCCTTAAAGGATAATGAAGAACTTGTCTATTTTGGTATGTGTAGTTATTTTTGTTTTTGGTAATTAATTTGGAAAAGAATGTAAATCAGGTCAGTGAGGGCACCTCTTAAGTTCTTTGATAACATTTGCATTCAGTGAGTCAGGTTTTTCTGAGAATTTTAAATTGAAAGGTACATTTGCTATTTTTATTAATTTCCCAAGGATACTAGCTTCATCAAACTTTGTTCGAGTTTATCTGTTCTTTAATTGTTGGCACTTTTAGGCCCCCTTTAGTGAAACTTTACATAACTGCCTTTTTCAGGCATCACATTTTGGGTCAAATTACCATATAGTGTTAAACTGCAAATACAGATCACAGTGGTTTCAGGGCTATAACATAGGTCCCCTTGTCAGACATAGAACATTCTCCTACATGTTGAAAAACTAAAAATGTAATTTAATTCTAAATGAAGCAATAGTTACTGAACATCTGTGCCTAACATCGCTGTGCTTGGTTCTGGGTGATGTAGAAATGAATTAGGATACAGTCCTTATAGGAATAAATAAATGTAAATAATTGAGAAAACTGAAGAGTGTTGAAATTATTTTTAAAATAGCAAAATCCTAGAACATGGGAAGCAACTTCATCTTTTTTTTTTTTTTTAATTAACGTTATTATTTTTGAGAAAGGGAGTACAAGCCTGGGAAGGGGAGAGGGAGACAGATAATTCTCAAGCAGCACAGAGCCCAGCGTGGGGTTTGAACTCACAAACCATGCTATGACCTGAGCCAAAATCAAGTCGGATGCTTAACCGACTGAACCACTTAGGTGCCCTGGGGAGAGCAACTTCATCTTGAGGGAAATGGGAAGTCTTCATGGAAAAAAAGTTTGGGAAGAGATACACACATCTGTTAAAAACTACTGTTGTACCTTTTGATTACAGAGGGTGAAGTCATTTACAGTAAATCGTCACTTTTGAAAGAAGCGTAACTCTTTATAACTTTCTGTATTAGAATTTGACCTTGCAAGTTATAATAGTAATCAGTTATATAGATGATGAAAGAATTTGAGACACTGGCTGGACTGGGGTCCTCAGAGATGATCAGTCATAAAGACATGACTGAAATCACTAGTTTTCTGACTTGGAGGACATTTTTTTCATATCCTGCTGAGTGTTTTCGGCACTCTTTGAAGGTGCATATGTTTTATCTCTTCCTTGGACCATAAATATTTGGGCAGTGGATGGCCTGAAGAGTTTGGGAATACTGAAAATGTCACTGTATTAAGGAAAAGGTAATAGCAGATGTTCCTTTGTTTTAAAATAGTTATTTTAATTATATGTGTGTAATTTTTGGCAGTTGGCAGAAATTTTTGGAAGGCAACTTGAAAAGTTCTGTTACTCCCTGCCTGAGCCTCCCCTCCCACGGGTGCAGTTAAAGAAAATTGTTGGGGTCTTGCATTCCTTTCCTATATGGAAGAACAGTAGGGTGCTGAAGGACTCCTTGATTCTGAGGTGCTTTACACATGTTTCTGTCTTGTTTATTTAATTTTAACTTATAGGTAGTGTTTTTAGTTGCTTAGAATAAGCTAAACTGTATAATTTGAACTATCTAAATACTTTTAAGGTTTGTGGGTGGAGTTTAGAACATTGGCTAAGCACTGGTAACATTTGAGGGGCAGCAAACTAGATAATTAGAAAGTGTGTGTCATAATTTTGTCTAGAATAAAGTTGATTTTTTATTTTGCATATGCATTTACATGGAGTGGCTCATCTTGCATTTTTGTGATTTTTGTAGCAGTACCTTTAATGCTGTCTCAATGTGGATGTAAAGTTATTGAAAAAAACGTGGTTGTAAAAGCAGCTTATTTTGAGTTCTGTATCCTTGAATGGGAAAACAAACCTACCCTACAGTCCTAGATTGGTACAGAATATCTTTGTAAAAACTTATTCCTCACATACATAGGACACTGTGTTAAAACTATTCTGAGCTTAAAATGACCATTATGTCTGCTGATGACTTGCTGGTAGTTGCTTTAGTTGTTTTATCCCCTGTGGAATGAGTTTATTTATAATGTATTTTTTTCCTTGTATTTTAGCCAAGAGTTGAAGCTAAACCAGAAGTTCAGTCTCAGCCACCTCGGGTGCGTGAACAACGACCTCGAGAACGACCCGGTTTCCCTCCTAGAGGACCAAGACCAGGTGAGTCAGCCCCTCTGTGGCCTTCAGCATTTAGCACTTGGAAAGTTGGAAAAGATTGAACTTAAAGAACTATAATGTGTTTTATATGCAGTTCCTTTTAATACCAAATTTCTCAAAAGATTTAACTTGCTAAAGGTACAGGCTGGGGTAGAACAACTGACTTTCAGGGGAGGAGTAGTTGACATGTGATGGAGACATGTATTTTGAAAGTGTAAAAATTTTGAGACAGATTTTATTTGGTTATTGTCACTGGTTCTAAGAATTCAAAACCGAGCTGCCAATAACCTACTCTCTTACTTAGCACTCTTATCTCTTCACAGATAAACAATAAGCACACCCCGATTCTTCTTATTTTGATTGTCTTAGGTATTAAGTAAGTTGCCATGATTTTTGACTTGTTTCCATTGTTAGCTAATATACGTAGCACCTCTATTTGAATTCTTTAAGTATGTTTAGATTGCTTTTGGGAGGAGGTGGGAGATCATATCCGTCAATAGCCTATGTAATTTTTCCCACAAAAGTAAAATAGTGATCCGTTAATAAACCAGAAGTCATGGGAACTGGGGTTTGTCCTAGTTTTGCTATTGCTTGAGCTTATGATCTTGGGTGAGAGCCTTAAATTATGAGCTTCTCTTATGCCATTTAGTTACTACACAAATTTTTCTTGTGTGATGCCTTTCTTATATGCCTCATTGTGTTTTGTGTTATTGAGAGGATCAAATAAAAATTTTTTGTATAAATTTGAGCACGTTAAAATGTACATAGCCTATTTAAATGAGATATTGTTAGTATTAAGTTTACTCATTTGGCTATAATTTTATACAACCAAAGATTAATTTGTAAATTTCAAAATGCTAAACAAATACTTAGAACAAATATATCTCACTATCTGAAATTTGTTTGGTTCTTGGATGATGGCAAGAATTTGGTTAAGGAGGAATACTTGTACTAATGTTGGACTTCCATATAATCAGACCAGTAGATCTAGAAGAAGGAATTTTAGCAATCTAGTCAATACCCTCACTTTATACTTAGTGTCATGTTGTTTTCTAACTAACCTACTAATAATAGGCACTTCCACCTCTGTTCAAGGAGCTCACTATCTTATTAAACTAAAACAGGAGTATCTTTTATACATTCATTGCTTTGAACTGGTTGTTATATATTATAAACTTTAATGTCTGTCCTATTCCTTTTCTCAGGCAGAGGAGATATTGAACAGAATGAATCTGACAACCGTAGAATAATTCGCTATCCAGACAGTCATCAACTTTTTGTTGGTAACTTGCCACATGATATTGATGAAAATGAACTGAAAGAGTTCTTCATGAGTGAGTAGTTTATTTGCTTTATTGTAAAATTGAGCAGGGCGGAATAGAGCTTTTTTCATAATATAATTCAAACTTTAAAAAAAAAAACTTATCTCTCTATATACTGTGTGTATCTCTAGGTACCAATCACTTTAATTGATCAGAAGTGAGTAGAAGGTTATATTAGATGTTTCCCTGTGACTACTGAGTGTTGACTGGCCTAGTGATAGAGGTTAGAAGAAAGAGCTGATTCAGCTCTTAAATTTGGGGATAGGGTTCTTTTGGCAAATATAAGTCAGAAATAGAAAATGTCCTTGTCTTTGTGAAGCTATGCAGGTAACTTTCCTTTTGAAAGGACCAATTCAGAAGGGTAATGTAACAAGCGGTCAGACTAGTTGTTAGCATCTTTATGTGTATGAGTGAATGTACTTCAGTTGTCACTGGGTGTAGCAGCTTGCACCTTATTTGAAATGGTTCAAGTAGATTAAGGTTATTTCTCCTCAACACTTAAAGCTACAAAGTATTCTATTAAAATGTTTAATCCCCTTGGTGTAATATATATTTTCACAGGTTTTGGAAACGTTGTGGAACTTCGCATCAATACCAAGGGTGTTGGGGGCAAGCTTCCAAACTTTGGTTTTGTGGTTTTTGATGACTCTGAACCAGTTCAGAGAATCTTAATTGCAAAAGTAAGTGAAAGGACGTACATAGTTCAAAACTTTATTATTCCTATTGTATGTAACATTAACTTGGTGCATTTTAAAACCATAGAACATCTTTTCTTAATGGTAAAGCTAAAAGTAGTTTATTAGAAATGGTATTAATGTAAAGAATAAAGATTTGTTAGTGGCTTTAAAGTCTGAGATGTGGATCATTTAATTTATTTTTTGAAGTTTATTTTGAGAGAGAGTGCATATGTGTGTGAGCAGGGGAGGGGCAAAGAGTGAGGGAGACAGAGAATCCCAAGCAGGCTCAGCGCTATCAGCGCAGAGCCCAATGCGGTGCTCGAACTCCTGGACAGTGAGATCATGACCTGATCCAGGATCAAAAGTCAGAGGCTTAACCGACTGGACCACCCAGGTGCCCCTAGGTTTTTTTACTTCTGTAAGTAAGGGAATACATTTGTATTGTTTTCTAACCTGCCCATGTAAATGATTTTCTCTCCTTTTAAAGCCAATTATGTTTCGAGGGGAAGTACGTTTAAATGTGGAAGAGAAAAAAACAAGAGCTGCAAGAGAGCGAGAAACCAGAGGTGGTGGCGATGATCGCAGGGATATTAGGCGCAATGATCGAGGTCCTGGCGGTCCACGTGGAATAGTGGGCGGTGGAATGATGCGTGACCGGGATGGAAGAGGACCTCCTCCAAGAGGTGGCATGGCACAGAAACTTGGCTCTGGAAGAGGAACTGGGCAAATGGAAGGCCGCTTCACAGGACAGCGTCGCTGAAGCTCCACTGTTGGCAAAGTCTTGGCAGTGGTACATTATTCATCGTGTTTGCATTCTTGTTAATTTTTTTTTGGCTTTGGAATGTGACACAGCCTTTTTGATCATTTCTTTGATGTGAAAAGCATCTTTTGGTTATCAGTTAAATTGAGGTGGACATTATTTCCCCAATTTCACAACAGGATTCACATTGTTAATTTATAAATCTAGAGTTGGAGAATTAAGGACTGAGAAATGACCGTATCTTAAACTGTCTACAACAAAATGAACTTATAAGGACATGCCCAACTGAATTCAGGTCCTTTGAGTCAAAAAAAAAAAAAAAAATCCTCTGCTGCACATTTTGTTTAAGTGTTACTGTTTCTGCCTGTTAATGTTGGAAACACAAATAGTGCAATTTGTGCAATTGGAGAATCTTGCCTTTTTTCTTGGCTCCCCCCCAAAAATACAACCCAACAGAAACTTGTTATGCACTCATCAAAATGCACTAATGGGTACTCTGAACTCATTAACATTGACATCTGCAACAGGAGGCAACAGGGGAAAAAACCTTTCATCTCTTTTTCCAGTAGAGAATAGTTTGTGAAATGATGAGGGCATTTTATCTGCTTGCTGTGACCAGCGTGTGTACACATAAACCTTAACAAGACTACAAGTATATTCCAGAAGGAAATCATTTAGTTATGAACTAAATAACAGAAATCAGAACTTTAAATGCTATGGTCTTGAATATTAGACCAGATTTAGTAGCTCCATATCTAAGATTTTTCTACCTGCCCCTCTTCAGTACAGGGATGGCTGGCTGCTGAACACACTCCTCCTCCTCCCCTTTCTCCTTTCTTTAAGCTGTGTACAGTGAAAATTGTCTTTACTGTATTTTTGTTCTCTGGTAATGTAATAAGCATGATGGTGCCTTCTATTAATACATCATTCCAGTCTTGCTGGTAATTTTGTACAGTATAGTGTATGAATTGCTGTGCTGCAAAGCCAAACAGCTGCAAAATGTTGAAAAATCATTGAAGTGTATAAAAATTGCAGTATCTTTAAAATCAGTAAAATTGACTAGCATATTATTTACCTTGTTCTTCAGTTAACAACTTTGTGTTCTCTGTGGGAGGGAGTCTTGTGTGTGTTTGGGAGGGAGAGGGAAGGAGGAAGTCAGTCATTTGAGTAAGTCTCTTGTTGACTTTTCTCTTAGCATGAATGTGAACGTTGAAGCGTATCACTTGAGAGATGCTTGGAAAAGTCAATCAATTTGATGTACATTTTTTATGACATTTTAAAAGCAGTCAGATTCCATAAACGGCAAGTAAACCTGAAGTGAGGATACTGCAATTTTCAGAGAAGAGAACAGCAGCTCCTAAGTGTTTGCATTTTCTATTTGGGGGGCAGGGAACTGTCATTCATTTTGCACAATTCTTGAACTGATGTCAGCACCCGAGTGGCTCTGAATTTAAGTCTGGGACGACATCTTTTATTTTTACATGAATCTCTAAACAATTCTGTGAGCAAAGTTTGTAGCTGCTGGATTATTGTCTGTCTTTATAGCAAGTTCCAGTAAACCGCAAGTTATGGCAAAGGATATCCAATTTTATGCTTGGAGCATTTGGTACATTACAGTTCCTGATGTTTCAGGCTAGGAGTGAGGTAAATTAAGTGTGACCACTTAAAGCTGCTTGTTAGCATGGAAGACTTCTCCATTCTTAGTAAAAACAAACAAAAAATGCACTTGACATAGTAGCAAACTGGTTCTGGATTGTGGAACTGTTTGCTATTTAGTAAACTAGCAAATGATGCACATATTTTGTTTTTCATGTACTGGGCAATATAAGTGAAATCTCTCCATTTTTCCCCCTTGAAAGAGGTCTTCCATGTTTGGGGAAAAGTCTTGCACTATTGCATATATTTGGGGGACACAGATTTCTCATAGTTTCCATTGGGGGGGGTGCTTAAAGATTTTTTTCCTGTTTGAACACTTTTACACTTTCTGATGTATAGTACTTGAAGTTCTTACCAGAAAATTACTTTTGAGTTTTGAAGCCTTTATTCAAACTACTTTTAAGTAAGTGGTTTATTGTCAGTGTTTTCGGTTTTTTTTTTTTATAACATATTTCCCCTCTATTCTTTTATTTCTTTTTCCTTCCCTTTTTAAATATGTATGTAATTTCCAATCTAGGATATTGCCCTGCCACCCATGAAAACTGTTTTCTGGCACCAAAAGCAATGACAAATGTTAAGTGTAATAGAAAATTAGAGTAAAGAGCCATTCAGCTTCAGTCTTTACATACCATGAAAAAAAAAAAAAAACATTAAAACATCACATGGAGAAGTTTACATGGTGATTGTTCACCTGCAGTACTGTGGACTTTTAACATTTTGTCCCCTTTTCAGTGAACCAGAGTAAAAATATTCATTGACCATTACTGTTATTTGCTGGTTTTTGTTTTTGATTTATTTTTTTTGTTTTTGTTTTTGTTTTGTTTTGTTTTGATGGTAATATTCTATCCTTATGACACTATTGCAACCAAATTGGCTTTACCATCTTGGCTTTAGTAGGTATAGAAGACAATGGATTACCATCTTTATTGCTGTAATGTGTTAAGCATTATATGCTAGTAGAATCTAGTTTAATTGTTTCAGGTGGAAAAGTATTCTTTGAGTTTCCATTTTGAATGTGTTTGGACTAAACAAACAATAAACTACTGATGTCTGCAGCATTTATCTATGTCCCTAATTTAATCTGTAGAGTTGTGTTCCAAAGTATTTTCTCCCTATTGCATTTCAAACAGCCAAGGAATTGTTCTAAAACCAACTGCTGCTTGTTTGTGAAATTTGATGCATAAAAAAGTAAAACATTTCATTGTAAGACTTGAACATGGTTAGAGATCTGTCCCATTTCTCTTAGCTAACTGGTGTACAATTAAAGAATATTAAATTATTAATTTAAGTTAAATTCAGTGAAGGTGAGAACGATCTAAAGCAGACTACTTACTAAACATTTATATAAAGAAAAACCAAAACTTGAGTTTTCCAAAGGATTGCTACCTCCTATTTCAGAAGGAAAGGAAAAGAGGGATGGGAAGATTGAGGTTATCTGAAGTTAGGGACAGACCCAAGTCAGAAATTGGAACAAATTTGTCAAGCTCTAGAAGAATATTAAAGGGGAAGTAATTATTTTAGTCATATTTACAAGTATACATTTCAAATGAAAAATGAGGTCCTAATGCATATGTAATTTTAGAACTTGAGACTTTTCTTTTGTTAAAAGGGATGGTTATAAATGAATTTTTCCTGATACTGTTTATGAAGATTCCTTCAGTCAGTCTTCACAAGTTTGTACTGGAGCGAAGTCATTATTTCAGTACTCTCAAGGAAGTAAGACTTAAGATTTTATAAATTTTAATTATAATGTAATAACTCATCTAACTTTATAGCTGGGGAAAAACATTTTTTAGAAGGGATAAAAATATATGCCACGCTGTATTGAAAACAACCACATTTCAGGCAAAAAATTATCATTTGGTCCAGAAGATTTATTGGAAGAAAATATTTGAACATTTTAGCCACACAAGATGCTTCATTTCAGTTATGATATGATGATATAGTCTGTGGCAAGTGAAAGAAAACTTAGTGGATGGATGTTCATATTTTTCCTTTAAATTAGGACAACTGACTCGTTATATTTTAACTAGAAGAATGAAGACCCTTTTTTTTTTCTCTCTGTGCTCCATAAGACTATTATTTAGAAGTAGATCCTTGGTTAATTTGATGCCAGAGTTCTAAATTATTTTAAAATTACTGGATAAATGAATAGTATTACATCAAGAAAGAAATTTCCCTTTGTGATAAGATTTCAGTAGGTTCATACAGAGAGTAATTTTTTAAAATAATTTATGTCATTAAACCAAATAATTCCTAACAAAGTTTCTGGGTATTTTTGACAAATAGAGACTAAAATCTTCAAATCTGTTTATGTATGTATACATATGTTTAATATGCTTCAGAACTAATAGAGTTTTTATTATTAGCAAATACCTGGCAAAATACTATAAATGCAAATTCAGAATTAAACGTTCACAGGAAGATTACTATGCTTCTATTGCCAAATTAATTGATCTCTTTGTCCTTGATCTCAGATTTTTTTTCCTTCTAATAGTTTTGATAAAGTTGGCTGCCTATTTCAAATGCTTTCACTTTTTTTTTTTTAAGTTTATTTTTGAGAGAGAGACAGAAAGCAAGAGGTGGTGGGGCAACAGAGAGGAAGACACAGAATCCGAAGTAGGCTCTAGGCTCTGAGCTGTCAGCACAAAGCCCAACATGAGGCTTGAACTCATGAACTGTGAGATCATGACCTGAGCTAAAGTCGGACGTTCAACCAGCTGAGCCATCTGGGCACCCAAAATGTTTTCACTTTTGTGACAATAATATTCCTTTAACTGCTCTTGTTTCCTGTGCTTTATCTTACCACCTCACAACCCCTCTGAATCCCTTGTGCACTTACTCTCTTTCCTGGAAAACTTCGGGTGGTTTCCCTTAGGCCAGGCACAACTTCAGCTTTGGTTGATTATCCTTTTAGTAGCTACTATATAGTGAAATAAGAGGAGAGCTTTGGAGACAGCTGGGCTTTGGGAATTCCACTGTTCTGTGCTGCTTTTGTAGGGTGGGTGATTGTGAGGATTCTCAGTGAGGTAGTCTTTAAAGTATCTAAAACAGTGTAATGGGTCCTCTGCAAGTATTCGTTGTTACTTGTTTATTTTTGAGAGGGCACGGGAGGGGCAGAGAGAGCGAATCCCAAGTAGGCTCTGCACTGATGCAGGGCTTGGTCTCACAAAACATGATATTGTGACCTGAAGCCGAAATGAAGAGTTGGACACTTAACTGATTGAGCCACCCAGGTGCCCCACAATTACTACTTTTGACTTCATTGCATTTTTGCGGTCAACCTATTCTGTGTTCCAAACACATTTTTTTTCTTTGTTTTTTTTTTTTTTTTTTTTTACATCTTTCAGAGAGAGACAGTGTAAGCGGGGGGAGGGGCAGAGAGAGAGGGAGACAGAATCTGAAGCAGGTTCCAGGCTGAGCTGTCAGCACAGAGCCCGATGCAGGGCTCAAACTCAGTTTGAACCGTAAGATCATGACCTGAGCCAAAGTCAGACACTTAACCAACTGAGCCACCCAGGCACACCCCCAGACACATTTTTTAAATCGTTTTTTGCCACGTACCTCATTGAAGTCCTAGGAAATTCCAAATTCCAAAATCCAAAACAATGTGTTTTCTCTAAATGATTGATGCATACCTGGCTCTCTAATAACGAACATCTCATTTTTTTGACCTGTTTACCATAGAAATATTTGAAGTCTCATCTGTTCTCAAAACTTTCCCTGTCTCCCTTCTATCAGTTTTTCAGGCTGTAAGAAGTGTGTGGGTGCATATTTAAGAAGGTGGCTGGGGGGTGGGGGGGGGGGGGGCGGACCATAAAGGGCCTTGGTTGGTCTTAATGCTAAGAGCAATGAGAAGTTGAAGATTTTAACAAGTAGGGGCAGATAATTTTATTTTGAAAGATCTCTAGCTACATAGGAAACAAACTGAAGGAGTTCTGTGGCAAATGGATTAAATCAGGTCATGGATACTGCCAGTATTTCAGTCAAAAGATATGATAATAGACTGGTAGTACTAGCTTGTACTGAGGTGTGCTCAAGTACTGTGTTAGAAATCTAAAGAATTTGAAAGACTTGGGTAAAATGGCCAGGTTTTGGTGAGAGAAAGGGTAGTATCCAAGAAGAATTCTAAGTTTCTCACTTGCATAACTGGAGAAATAAAATGGTGTGTGGAACACAAGTGAAAAACAGGCTTTCTGGGTAAGGAGGCAGGAGTGCTAGTGAAACCTTGGATTTGGAAAGGTCAGGCTATCTGGAATTGTGTAAAATTTTGGCTTGTGCCTTTTTATTTCAAAAGTTCTAAATGGCCAATTTTATGTATATTTACCGCAATATAAAAAAACAAACGTGCACATTATACAAAATACATGTAATCCAAAGGAATGAACTCTCACAGTCTAATCCATAGATGGTCCTTGTAAATACTTTGACATTTCCGTTATACTATTTTCCTTTATACTATCTATTATACCATTTTTTTGTGTGCTTTCTGTTTGATGTTTACTTTTATCTTTGAGGGGTGCAGGGGAGAAAATCCCAAGCGGGTTCCACACTCGGCACAGAGCCTGACGGGCTCAATCTCATGACCATGATATCATGACCTGAACCGAAATCAAGAGTGGAACACTTAACCGACTGAGCCACCTAGGTGCCCCATTATACTATTGTTTTAATGACAAACCACTTAACATTTGATGAAGTGTTGACTGAGCAGCTCTGTGTACCAGGCCCTGTTCTTTTTTTTTTTTTTTTTTTTTTTAATTTATTTTTTTAATACTTGGCTTTGAGAGAGAGAGCATGAGAGGGGTCAGGGCAGAGAGCAGGAACCAGAGAATCTGAAACAGGCTCCAGGCTCTGAGCTGTTAGCACAGAGCCCGATGCGGGGCTCAAACTCAAAAATCACAAGATCGTGACCTGAGTCACCCAGGCACCCCCAGGCCCTGTTCTTGATGTTGAAGTTACATGAGTCAATAAGTCCATTGGTCTCCCTGAGCTTATTTACTTGATAATGGCGAAGACATAGTTGTAAATACTTGGCAAAGCATGAAGATAAGGTAATACATTAGCAAGTGGGTGTCAGCTTTAGGATGGTGTTCCTCAATCACCCATTCCAGCACTCCAGCCAGAGGATCAGCTAATGCAAAGCCTGTAAAATTGGAAAAGCATGGAAGGTAGTAAGTGCCTGGGGTAGGTGAAGTAGGGTCGAGAGGTGGCAGAATGGTAAGAGGTGGGAAAGGAGAGAGACGGACTAGATCACCTAAACCAGGGTAAGGAGTTTATTTGATTTTTTTTTTTTTTTTAATTACTACAGCAAGCCATTAAGGAAAATTAAGTATGGGAGTGATAGAATAATGACAGGTGAAGAATTGGTGGAGGACAAGAATGGAAGAAGGAAAACTGATGTGCTGTTGTAGTTCAAGACTTCTATCTGAGGAGGGGAAATAGATTTAGCTTATTTTTTGGCAGCTGAATTTAGGTATTTTGATGAATTGAGAATGACTTGAGTTCTGGATAGCATGAAGATATTAATGAAAGACAAGACACTTAACGCTTTAAAATAGTGCAACTGGTAAAATATCTTTACACCCATTTTTATTTCTAAAACGAGTTTTCTGTAATATTTGAAGATATACTATGAACCACGTTTCTGATTTAATATTTAGGCAGGTTAAATGTCGTTAACTATTTTACAGCCGAGGAGACTGAAGCTCAGGATGTTGCAGTCATGCTAGTATGAAATGATTTGAAACACTGCATTAGCCACAAGCGTCAATCTGCTTTAAAGGATAAGTTATTTAATTTTAGAAAATGGGTTTTTAAATACCAGAAATTTAAACTTTGAATGCAATGCATTTTTATCCTGGTTTTATTTTAGCAAATTGTAAAATCACAGCCTCCAGCATTAGTTGGATCCTAAAATTAAGGATCCCTTAATCAGGAACTCCATTCAGGAAGCACAGCAGTAAGTAATGAGGCAGAGTAGAAAATTGGAACAGAAGTCAAACATCTGCAGGGGCACCTCGCTGGTTCAGTCGGTAGAGCATGTGACTTGATCTCGGATCTTGAGTTTGAGCCCCGTGTCAGGGGGTGGGGGTGGAGTTTACTTAATAAAAAGTCATTGGGAAGTCAAATCGTTGTTAAATACTATGAGTCTCTGAGCTGAGAAAAAGGAATACTTTTTGAGGGCCTATGATTTTACATATATTTTAAAATCTGATAACCCTATGAAGTTTTTTTTTTTTTTTTTAATGTTTTTAAAGAGATGAACTATAAAGCTTGTAGAGGTAAAAAAAATTCTCACATACTGGTGATAAGGATAGCGACTTAGAGAACAGATGTGAGTGACATTTCAAAGCATGATGACAACAGAAATGACTTAGAGTGATGTTTCAAAGCAGTAACAAATGTGTGACAGAAGTGAGAAGGATTTACACAAAAGTCAGTGAATATCAGAATCTTACTATGTGCCAGAAATCTTCCTAGGTGCTGGTTAGTAATCCAGCCGGGTACAGCCTACCCTCTGGAAACTTGTATTTTTTGAGGGAGGGCAGCAACAAACATAGAAATAAGTAATTTCAGGGGTGCCTAGGTGGCTCAGTCAGTTAAGTGTCTGACTTGACTTTGGCTCAGGTCATGATCTTGCAGTTTGTGAGTTGGAGCCCCACATTGGGCTCTGTGATGACAGCTCAGAGCCTGGAGCTTTCTTGCTTCAGATTCTATGTCTCCCTCTCTCTCTGCCCTTCCCCCTGCTTGTGCATTCATGCGGCACGCTCTCTCAAAGATAAATAAACATTAGAAAGAAAGGAAAGAAAGAAAGAAGGAAGGAAGTAACTTCATTCCTGATAAGTTCTGGGCACAATACAACTCCTTTAGTCCCAGCAGTAATCCTACGAGAAGGAGTACTGTTTATTTTACACAAGAGTTAATTCAGGCACTGGGGGTTAGCTATTTTTCCAAGATCACATGGCTAACAGAGGGTAGAACTAGTGGAGAATGCCATGGTGACAGGAGATGGACTGTTCCTTAATCATTACTGAGGGTGGTGATGAAAGGCCTCTCTGAAGAGGTACATTTGGGGCCCCAAATGAAGGAAGACAACATTGGTAAGATCTGGTAGGAGACATTCCAAATAGAAGGAAGAACAGATGCACAGGCCCCGTGTTTGGAAGGAGCATGGTGTGTTCAGGGGCAATAAGGCCAGCGTGGACATAACAGCAGATATCAAGAGATAAGAGTTAAATTGTGGGTGGCCTTTGTAGTTCGGATTTTACTCTTGTACTGGGATTGTAGGGACCTGAACAGGGAAGGATGTGATCTGAATTAGTGTGTAGCCTGTCAGGAAGGGATATCAGGTGATGGTGATGGTGGTTTGGATGAGGGCTGCAGTTGTGAAGATGGTGATAAATTATCAGCTAATAAGATGTATTGTGGAGATAGAACCTACAAGACTTAATTATGGGTTGGATTCTGAATGTGAGGGAAAAATAATGTTCAAGGATGATCCCTGGGATTTTGGTGGAACTTGAGTGGAGAGAGGTATTCTATTGAGATATGGAAGGAACAGGAGTAGATTGTGGAGGGAAAAATCAACAGTTCTCTCAGCCATGTTAGGTTTCCTATGTCAATTGGATATCCAGGAAGAAATGCCAGGTGGTTTGATTTTGGAATTCTGAGGAGAGCTCAGTGCTGTGAGTGGTCAATATAGGTCTTTGCAGGTATTGGATAAGATGAGATCATCTAGGAAGAGAGTGTACAAAAGAGGCTGAGGAGTGAGCCCTCAGATACTCTCAACATTAAGGGTTCTAGTACAAGAGAAGCCTGCAAAGGAAACTGAGGGAGACAAAATATGGCAAGAACTGGTGTCATGGAAAGCTATGTTTCAAGAGTTTATCTCAGAAGGAAAGAATAGGCAGTTGTACCAAATGCTGCTGACAGGTCAATAAAGATAGTGAATTAATTAAACTGGGCTATCTGCTCTAATAAATAGACCCCCAAAATGTCTAATGGCACAAACACAATAGCTTTTTTGCCCCTCATATAAAAAATAGGAGAGTGGTGGTGAAGAGGCCACTGGTCTGGCTCTCCACCACAGAGTCAAATTTAGGAACACAGGTGAATGAAGGCTCTACTAGCTTTAATGTGTGGCTTCAAGATCACACTGTAGTCATCCTTGTTATAGCCAGCTGAAAGAGAACAGGAATATGGAGGATCTTGAGTGGAGATTTTTATGGACCAAGACTGTGAATGGTAGAAATCCCCTATTCCATTGGCTTGAATTAAGTCACATGACCCCAACCTCAACGGAGATGGCAGAAAATAAGTAAGCCATAATACATACAGGAAAAGGAACCAGCTTACTGTGAATAGTAATCTCTGCCACAGATGGCCTTGGCAGGATGTAGGCCATAGTGACTTTCAGGAAAACCTATTTCAGTGAAATGATAAGGATGAAAGCCCGAGAGACAACTAGAGGTAAGAAGCAAATAGACTGGGGCGCCTGGGTGGCTCAGTCGGTTAAGCGGCTGACTTCGGCTCAGGTCATGATCTCGCGGTCCGTGGATTCGAGCCCCGCATCGGGCTCTGTGCTGACAGCTCAGAGCCTGGAGCCTGTTTCAGATTCTGTGTCTCCCTCTCTCTGACCCTCCCCCGTTCATGCTCTGTCTCTCTCTGTCTCAAAAATAAATAAACGTTAAAAAAAAAAAAAAAAAAAGGAAGCAAATAGACTCAGGGTGCCTGGGTGGCTCAGTTGGTTAAGAGTTGGACTCTTGATCTCAGCTCAGGTCTTTATCTCAGGCCCCAAGTGGGGCTCCACGCTGGGTGAGAAGCCTGCTTAAAAATAAAAAACAAGAAAGAGAGAACCAAATAGACTTTTTCTGTAGTTTTGCTATAAAGATTAAAGAGGGAGGAATGGGGTAGAGGCTAGAGGGAGATGGAACATCAAGGGAGAGTTTTTGTAAGAGGCATGTTGCCAGTGCAAACAATGTATATTTTTCACATTGGAGGAATGAATTTCCAGGTTCACACTGCTGTAATATACATGTATGTTGAATTTGGCAAAGTAAGTGGTAATTGTACTTTAGGTTTTCAAACCTGATCATCATCTTAATCAGTTTTATATGCAGTAATGAGGTCATTGAATCAACTACTAGGTTGAGAACAGAATTTTCTCTTCTATGGCAAGTGTCCTTCCATCAAAGAACCAGAACTTCAAAATAAGTCAGTCCATTTTCTTCATAGAATGGTGGGATGTATTCACAAGTGCACGCTCTATAATAATACTGGAAATAAAGAGTACTTTGTGTAGTCTGAGGTTTTATGGCCCTTCTGTTCACTTGGTGACTCATTCGAAGGGATGCCAAAAACCTATGATAAATCAGTATTTCATGGGACCTAAGTGAAAGGTATTTTGTTTGTTTTGGCAAGAAACTGACTAAAGCACATTGTTTTGGGATGTCAAGATATATAGAGAATGACTGTCGCCAAGTATCACTTAATAGGGATGATCACTAATGTGAGGAAGAGTTGGGCTACTGTAAGATAAAATACATAAATTTATAGAAAAAGATATCTTAGAAGGCCATGCATTTCTTGTCCTGTAGTCTATTTTTTGTATTGAGATATAACTCACATACATAAAATCCATGCTTTTAAAGTGTACAGATCAATGGTTTTTAGTGTATTCACAAGGTTGTATATCCATGACCACTATATAATTCCACTATCTCATCACCCTAAAAAGAAACCCATACCCACTAGTAATCACTCCTCATTCCCATCCCCCCCCCCCCCCCCCCCACAGTACCTGGTAACTACTAATCTACTTTCTGTTTCTATGGATTTGCCTATGCTGGACACTACATAAATGGAATCAACACATGGCTTTTCATGTCAGGCTTCTTTGACTTAGCATAATGTTTTCAAGATTTATCCAAGTTGTAGCATGTGTCAGTACTTCATCCCTTTTATGGCTGAATAATATTCCATTGTATGGATATACCATGGTTTATCCACTCATCAGTTGATGGACATTTGAGTTTCACTTTTTGGCTATTATGAATATCAACGCTGCTATAAACATTTGTGTAAAAGTTTTTGTGTGAACATATGTTTTCATTTTTCTTGGGTAGATACCTAGGAATGGAATTGCTGGATCATATGGTCCTTAGTCTCTTTTAACCTTTGTTTCTTTGCCGTATCTCAAGCTCTCCTCTCTCATTGACAATCTCATGCACTCCCACACTCTTTTCTTTAGTTCTTTTAGAATATTTTCACTTTCTTCAGTGATTAAAATGTCCTTCTCAAACTCTTCTAGTGTCTCACCTGAGTAGTTCATGTTATGATTTTTCATAAAAAGTTCATCATTTTTCATACTGTGACCTCATGGAATTGAACTCAATTCCAACGACATTTTTCATTAATCTTCAGCTACCCCAAGGAACAGCCAACATCCCACCCTTCAGAACTGATTGTCATCATCTTGTGCCATTTCCAAGGTCTTAAATTCACAAATTGCTTTAATAATCACTTTTTCTCCTGTTTTACTCCCATTACACTTCATGCCTATGTGACCGCCACTCCTAGGGTGCCTTTGTATTATCAGTTTATTAGCTAAATTCTGTCATAATATGTCTCCCTATCTAGCTGGGACCCATGGCAAGCCATTTCAGTGGTTCGTTCTCCATCGTACTTGATTTTTAAAAAAACAACATTTTTAAGTAAGCTTTGCACTCAACATGGGACTTGAACTCATGACCCAAGATCAAGAGTCACATTCTCTTCTGATTGAGCCAGCCAGGCTCCCCTCCATCATACTTGATTTTTTAACTCCTTTGTTTATTCTCCTTGCACTACCAGTTCTCTAAGAGTTAGCTTGTATGCCACCTATTTTCTTAATTCTTGCCCCTGGGATGCAAAATCCTATAAAAGAGTCAGTTTCACCCTGGGTGAAACTGGGTCAACTGGGCACATTTTAGTATTTCGTATTCTTGTCATATCAAAATGACTTTTTTGTAACTACCTATTTCAAGGTATTTCTGCTCTCAGATCCTTGAGCCTCAATCATTATCTTTTTCAGCAAAATGTTCTTTTACTAAGAAGATCTAGGCCAGCTAATGTATCTGTCCTACACTTTTCTCAGTTTTTTCTTTTTTCTCTAAGTCTCTTCAAGGTTAAGACCTTTTCATACTTTATTACCTTCTCTTCACACCTGTTCTTGGCTTTTCATTATTCCTTTTCTTGCCTCTTTAAAGCTTCTCTCCATTCTTTTTCCCTACAGACATTTCCTAATAAAAAAGAAAAATAAGCAATAACCCAACCCTGCTTGTACATAATGCTACCTGCAGATGGCTTTATCCAAAATGTTGAGTTGTTGAATACTGTATGTGTCCTTCACAGTTAGCTTTCAAACTCAGTTCTTTTTGAAACTGTTTTCTCAAGCATTGTCTATTCACCAAATCTAGTATTTTTAGTCTTTTATCCTTTTGATTCCCTTGGGGATATAAATGTGTTATTTTTAAGCTTCAGGACCTC
Organism: Panthera leo; assembly: GCF_018350215.1. Lineage (NCBI taxonomy): Eukaryota > Metazoa > Chordata > Mammalia > Carnivora > Felidae > Panthera > Panthera leo. The sequence goes on from NC_056682.1 coordinate 143,880,771, forward strand.
TTGCCTAGAGGGGACTTTATATGTTTATGTTGTTGAATATATTTGTAAAGTTGGAAAAGTAAAATATTTTTGTATTCTTGTTCTCAAGCTTCAGTCCCAACAAACTTCGATTTGCCACTTTATGCAAGGGGGTCTGCCCTTTATATAGCAGAAGTTCGTGAGATTCTGTTATAGCCTATAGAGGTAACAAAATCGGTACATGACTCCCCCCCCCACTTGGTCACAACTAAGGATAGAGCTAATTGCTACATTAGGACATCTTGGATTGACCTAAGAATTGTATTCTTTCCATACCCAGGTCCTAGGTCTGCTCCTCATTATTACAGGTTCAAGAAGTAGATTTTAAGCAGCTTGCCCAAGGTGATCAAGCACTGGCAGATTAATTCATGCTACCCAAACTCACAAAAGATGATTTATAAATCAGAATATTTATTTCTTAGTATACAAGAAGGGATTCATACCTCAATATTGACTATGGGTACAAATACCTTCTATTCCAGGACACTCTCTTCACTGGATCAAGGTGTTCTAGAGAACAAAGACGATTATAAAATGTTTAGTTCTGATGATTTAACATGAAAGTAACTGTGTGCTTAAGGCCTCTTCACTGCAGGGGTATGGCCTAAACCCCAAATTACTTGAAGATGAGGAATGCCCTGTTTCTTATGTGACTTAAGCCTGTGGGTAATTCTGACTTACCAATTTTGCCTGGTCATGGATTTAGCCTCAAGCAAGGCACGGCCTGTGCCTGAAACGTCTCACCCCCAACTGCCCTCTATTTGGCTGCCACACGCCAGTATTGTACATCTCTTCTAGTTCCCCGACCTCCTGAGCCGTTTTCCTCTTCTTTCATTCATGTCCCTTCTCCCTTTTCCATTATCTCCAAAGCATATCCCCTCACTTTCAGTGCCCAGGGTGTCCTTCCCAAGGTCCCTCCTAACGTCAGTTGTGCTGTCACCTTGCCTCACCTACTAATCATCACCTCCTAGGCTGTCACCCTCACCCCCTACCTGGCCCACCCTGGTCCCACTGCCCCGACCGGAAAGGAAGCATCGAACCGCGGTCAGGCCTGAACCTTCCCCGGTGAGGGCGCCAGGGGCCCGGGGCCCGCTCACCGCCCCAGCGGCGAAGCTGTGCCTGTCTCCGCCTTCCGTTTTCTACATAACCACCACCCATTCTATCCTCTCCGTGAGCACCGGGATCGCAGAAAAGTGCACCCCCTCTATTTGAGAATTGAAGCATGTGTGGATGCTGGCGTCTGCGCTTAAGTGAACTGAACCTGGGCCGAGCCCCAGGTGAAGGGGCGAGTGGTGGGCGCTAAGCCAATCGTAGCTCATGACGACAGGGCCCAGCCAATCAGAACACGGGAGGCTTGGCGCACTCCGGGCGGGGCCGGGCGGGGGAGAACCCGCCCCCTTGCAGCTCTGTGGCCAACGCCTTTGCCCAGGGCTTGCCGGAGCCACGCAGGTTCACATACTCCAGGGACTGGGCACCTTCCGAGCTGGCAGACGGTGCATCCAGCTAATTTCTTACAAGTCTGGCCTTAACAGGCGTATTGGTGCCTGCCGTGGACGCATTCCGACCTGGGCCGTATCTCTTTCTGGAGGCTGAGCCTATGGTTGGGGCAGAGTGAGGTCGTTGCCTTGACGACGACAGCATGCGGCCCGTGGTCCTCCTGAGTGTGAGCCTGCGGCAGGCTGAGGCCAATCTGCCTCCCTGCCTGATTCACCTAGGACCCGTGACTGTGTCCACAGAAGAAATCATAACAGCTCCGGACTTGCTGGTTTGCTAGTCAGCATCTTTCAGACCTGCGAGCGAGATGCATTTCACCTCAAATTTGTTTCCAGGTTGAAAACCTTTGGGTCTTTCCATGCGAAAGGATTTTAAAGAAACAGTAAGTATAGTACTTTTAAAAGCTTCTATTATCACATTCTTTGATCTGTGATAGATTTCAATCTGGTTGTCTTTAACAAAATAATTCGCACTATTTTTATTGTCTAAATTGTTGAGATTCAAACCATACGCTTATATGGCACATATCCAGCAATACCGCATTGCCAATTGTCCAGGCATCATTTTAGTTTGTATCACCCTTACACACAGGCGTAGAAGGCATGAAAAGCTATAGTTTATGAGTAACTGTTTCAGGAAACAGGCTTTTTAAGCTCTGATACTTTTAAGGTATTTGGAGGCAGTGCTGCTTGAAAAGCAGGTGTGTTCAATGTGCTGTGACTAAATGTGTGGTTGGTTTCCAGAATAAACTTGGAGTAGTCAACTCGCTTAATGTTAGCTTGTGATATGCTTCAGGAGATCTCAGACATGCCTAAGGTAATTTTAATTTTGTTCACTTTGCATTTTCAAATATTGAGGGCACCAACTGCAAAATGTTTAAAAAGATCCAGGTTATAGAGTCCAGCTATTTTTGTCCTTGGCTTGATAAACCTAAAGTCTAGTCCTTAATAAAGCATGCTGTCTTAATGGAAGGAAAAAAAAAATTCAGGCAAGGCGGGAGAGAATTACACTGACAATTTTTTTCCAAACACACGTTTTATTTAAAAATATATTCAAAATAGTTAATAGATGTTAAATGGAAGTTAATATGTCAAATATGTGAAAAGTTAGCATTGGGGACACTGCTCTCTAAACAGGTTATAGAATCTACTATCAAAGCTAGTAGTAAAATAGTGAAATAATTGGAGTTGGTGTTGACTGGAATTTATTTTCATCTTTTTCCCCAGCAGATCAATCTTCTGGTTTTCCATGTATATCTACGCTTTTTATATCTATCTATCTATCTATCTATCTATCTATAATAACCCTAAATTATTAAGGTAAACTGCTGAAAATATATACACTGGATTATCACAGTTTGCTAGAACAAAGAGGGTGTTTTTTTGTTTTTTGTTATCAGTGTACTAATAGGGAAGCAAATAAAACATCACAATTCACACTCTGGGTAAATTAGTTTTAGATGGCCATGAGGACACAATTAATGAAATAAGTGAGAGTTTTTTTTTTCTTTCCACATTTTATAAATGAGTATTTTTGTATTATTAAGTTAAAAAATTCAGTTATGAATCATCACTTGAATATATAGTTACTGAAAGATTATTTTTTCTTCTAAAACTTTTAGAACCGTATTGGGATTAAGAACAATACTTTTTTATTCTTTGCTTCTGGAATTTAATTTCAAATTCAGATTTAAAAAATAAATTTAACTTTATATTTGTTTTCTTAGCTTGTATATTTCATGGCAATCAAACCTTGTAAATTAAAATCTGAGTTTGAACTGAAAAGTTTTTTTCTATACCAAAATATGTAGTGGAATAATTGCTGATCCTTCATCAATCATTATTAGGATTGCTATTAACCAGAAAATGTCATATAATGAGATGTAAAAGAATTCTAAACATAAAATTCAAATGATCATACTTATAGTGAGTAATCATTAAAAGTATTTTTGAGAGGGGCGCCTGGGTGGCGCAGTCGGTTAAGCGTCCTACTTCAGCCAGGTCACGATCTCGCGGTCCGTGAGTTCGAGCCCCGCGTCAGGCTCTGGGCTGATGGCTCGGAGCCTGGAGCCTGTTTCCGATTCTGTGTCTCCCTCTCTCTCTGCCCCTCCCCCGTTCATGCTTTGTCTCTCTCTGTCCCAAAAATAAATAAAAAACGTTGAAAAAAAAAAAATTAAAAAAAAAAAAAAAAGTATTTTTGAGATATTGTATGTGGTACTACCAAAATTTAATTTTTAAACAATCTGCTTATGTACTGTGATGCCATTGTTGTTATTTTGTAAGTTCAATATGGGAATTTAATTACTACGGTAAGAAAAGTTAAAAAAAAAAAAAAAGTTTATCAAAGTTCCTTAGTGTTAATTTGGTAAGTGGTCATTTTGTGAACAAATATTTTTCCCAATTGAATAGAAAATGCATAAAGATTTTCAACTTCACTTTTTTAAGCCTGATGTAAAAAAAATAAATTTGATCTTCACTACAAGCAAACTCATTGCAGTGCCTGGCTTGTTCAGTTGGTAGGTCATGTGACTCTTGATCTCAGAGTTGTGAGTTCAAACCCCACATTGGGCATGGAGATTACATAGTAAATAAAATCTTAAAAAAAAAAAACAAAACCAAACTCGCTTGTACTTTTTCACCTCTGAGTGAAAAGGAATTGTTTTTCTAAAGTAAGCTATAATTGTTTTGAATGATGGTTCAAGTATTGCTTTATCTGAATTAAAAATATATTGAATTTCATTAACATGGCATCTAATAATTTAAATTTAATGGCTTCAATTCCATTTGCTTTGTCTATTATGAAATGTATGTTAATATTCTGAAAACAGCTTAGATGTGGAAACAGTAAGAAATTGTGAGACAGCACAGGACAGCCATTGACACAGTGACTCCTCTAATATGGAAAACAAGTGGGGAAGAATTAATTTCCTGGGAAGGTGGAAGAAATTAATATACTCAACATTATTAACTCCATGTTTTGGTTTCCATAGCAGGAAGAATTCCTATTGGTTTTGAATTAATAATGGAAAAATATGAGAATCTAGGATTGGTTGGAGAAGGGAGCTATGGAATGGTGATGAAGTGTCGGAATAAAGATACTGGAAGAATCGTGGCCATAAAGAAGTTCTTAGAAAGCGATGATGACAAAATGGTTAAAAAAATTGCTATGCGAGAAATCAAGTTACTTAAGGTGAGTAAATATGTGTATTGAGTTAAAAAAAAAAGTTGTCTCTTGATCAGGGTTATATTTTTACAAAAAATTACAGTTTTTATATTCATTTCCATACTAAACTTTAAGATATAAGTTTCTTCTTTTTTGGCAATAAACAAATGAAATTGTTATTTATGCATATTCATTTATCCCATGAATATAAATATGATTTTTAAAGTATTTGCTGCTTCTTTCTGTATCTATCTATCTATCTATCTATCATCTGTGTTTGGGGTCCTAAGACCACTCCAGGTTCCATGATTCAACTGGAGGACTCAGAGCACTAAGTAGATAGCAGCTCATGGCTATCTCATGGCTCTGATTTATTACAGTGAAAAGATATAAAGGAAAATCAGCAAAGGAAAAGGCACATGCACATGGGTGAATTCCAGAGGAAACTTGTCACAGGTTTCCAAAAATCCTCTTTCAGTGGAGTCACACAGGATGTACTTACTTTTTCCAAAAATGAGCTTTGACAACACATGTAGTCTACAGCCATACCACCCTGAACGTGCCCGATCTCATCTGATCTCGGAAGATAAGCAGGGTTGGGCCTGGTTAGTACTTGGATGGGAGACAACACATGTAAAATACCATCTACCAAGAAGATTCAGTAGACTCTGTGTCCAGGGTTTTTACTGGGGGATGTTTATATAGGCACACTCTGCCTGGCTCATATTAATATCAATGGCTGACAAGAGCTGTCCCAGTTGGAGGGAACAGAAACAGCAAAAGTGATGGGACATGTCCTAGGAGGTACAACAGTTTGGTCGATACTATAACATGAAGTTCAAGGCCAGGTAAGACATCTCAGAAGGGAGGGGATGGGGGTAAATGGCATTAAAAATTTTTTTTCTCCAGGTTTTCCCACTATACATAAATCCTAGAAAAAATAATTTGTGCAAACACTTTCATCACACAGAGAGAGAGAGAGAGAGAGACAGTGTGAGTGGGGGGAGGGGCAGAGAGAGAGGGAGACACAGAACCTGTAGCAGGCTCCAGGCTCTGAGCTGTCAGCACAGAGACTGACGGTGGGTCTCGAACTCAGGAGCCATGAGATCATGACCTGAGCCGAAGTTGAATGCTTAACCAACTGGGCCACCCAGGCATCTCATCTTAATTCTTGTTTAGATGCGTATTTTGTAAACATCACATGGTCACATTTTGCTTTTTATCCTGTTTGACAACCCTCCCTTTTAATTGGAATATTTAGTCTATTTACATGTAATGTAATTTCTGATATATTTCAGTATAAATTTACCATCTTAATATGTGCCATTTGTCTTATTGGTTTTACATTTCTTTTTATTTTCTTTCTTTAGATTAATTACATTCATCATTTCTTTATTTCCCTGTAATAGTTTTGAAAATTGTATCTTGTTTCTCACTTTTTAGTGGTTATCTTAGATATTTGTTGAAGTCTAACATTATCTAATACTTGTATTCTTCTTCCAGGTAATACAAATCCTTACAATACTTATCTCTGGTTATTCTCTTCCATCTTGCATGCTAATATTGTCATATATTAACTCTCACATATTTTTAAATGTCACAAGACATAATTATTTTTTAGAGTTCATTTAGGTTTATGTTTGCCTATAACTTTCTTTGTTCTTCCTTTTCTTCTGAATCCCTGGCCATTTATCTGGGATCTCTTTTCTTTTTGTAGTGTATTATTTAGGATTTCCTTTTGTGAGGATCTACTGTGGACAAAACATTTCAATTTTAGTTTGCATGCAAGTGTCTTTTTTGCTGTCATCCCTGAAAGATATTTTTGCTGTGTATGGAATTTTAGGTTGGCAAGTATTTTCTTTCAATAAAATGAAGATAACACTGTTTTGTCCTCTGGCATCTATTATGGCTCCTGAGAAGTCAGCTGTCAGTCCAACTGCTCCCCAACTGCTGCTCTTTTATAAGGTTTTTTGTTTTGTTTTGTTTTTAGATTTTATTTTTAAGTAATCCCTATACTCAACATGGGGTTTGAATTCACAACCCTGAGATCAAGAGTCACACACTCCTCCAAGTGAGCCAACCAGGTGCCCCTATAAGTTTGGTTTTTTATGTCTAGATCTTTTTTCCTTTCAGCCTTTTATAACATAAAGTGGACATAAAATATAGAAAAGTGTATATCTCATAAGAATCATCTCTATTTTTTTAAAATTGAACAACTCCATATTACCACCATGTAAATAAAGAAAAAGAACATTACAATCACTCCATAAGCCCCCTTATGTCTTCTCCCAACACTACTGCCTTCTTGCTCTATCCAGATCACAAGTATCCTGATTTTAATTAGCATAAGTTAGTTTTGTTTTCTGGCTACTTAAAAATTTTCCTTTGATCTTGTTTTCCTGAAATTTCACCATATTGTATGTAGTTTGGGTATCTTTTTTCTTTTTTTCTTTTTTTTTTTTTAGTTTGGATATCTTTTAATTTATTTTGCTTCATTGGGGATTGGAGTCTTTATGAATCTATGATATGATTTCTTTCATTAATTCCAGAAAATTCTCACTTATTATTCCAACTCATTCCCTTTATCCTCTGTTTTTGGGACTTCAGTTAACATAAATCTTCTCACTGAATTATCTGTTGTTTTTTTTTTCTTCATCTGTCTTTCTATGCACTGTTCTGTATAGATCGTTCTGGTTCATTGTTTGATTCAATAATTTTCTCCTCAGTATGATTAATATCCATCACTGAGCCATTTATTTGGGATATTATATTTTAAGTGACTTTTTATTTTGAAATTTAGCCAATATGTTGATATACACAAAAATATAATTATAGCTCAATGAATTGTTAGGAAGCAAACATTCAGAACCACCACCAGGTCAAGAAATAAAACACTGCCAACAACTCTTTTCTTTTACTATCCTGGTCACTAGCCCCTCCCTCTCCTTTAAGGTAAACACTATCCTGATGTGCATGTTCATCACTGCCATGATTTTTTCCCCCACATTTACCAAATATGCATTCCTAACCACTATAGTTTAATGTTTATTATTCTCTTAAAAAGCTCTCTTTTCACTCTCTTAATGTTATTTTTACTCAACAGTAGTTGTTAATTTCAATGTAGTCAAATTTTTAATATTTTCCTTTATGGTTTCAATATTTTCCTTATGGTTCCTTTAATATTTTCCTTTCCTTTATCTGCTTAAGAAGTCTTTTACTACTTAGAGATTAGGGTAGCCTTCTATACTATCATCAAGAAACTTAATAGCTTTGGTTTTCATATTTATATTTCAGTACACTTAGAATTGATCTTAACTATGTTGTATGGCACAGTCAAGTCTTATTTTGCCTTTATGGATGTCCAGTTATCCCAGAAACATTTACTGAAAATACCAACTTTTCTCCACTCTCTGAATTCCTCATTTGCTATATGTCCTTATATGTAGAAATGGCTTTTCTACTCTTTATTCTGTTCCATTGGTCTATATGTCTAAGTTTGTGCCAGTATCTCATAGTCATATTCACTGTAGTGAATCACTAGAGATATATGTGATATTCCTGATATGTGTTTTTAATTCTCCCTATATTTAAATCCTTCCCCAAATTGTTCAGTCAGTATTTATTAGGATATACCTAATATTTACCCTTCCCATTACTCATCAACCATTCTTACATTTCTGAGCTCCTATCTAGGGTCATTTACCTTGTATTTAAAACATTCTTTAATGGGAAGCCTGGGTGACTCAGTCGGTTAAGTGTCCGACTTCGGCTTAGGTCATGATTTCGCGGTTCATGGGGCTGAGTCCTGTGTGGGGCTCTGTGCTGATGGCTCACAGCCTGGAGGCTCCTTTGGATTCTGTGTCTCCCTTTCTCTTTGCCCCTCCCCCGCTCACACGCACATGCTCTCTCTCAATAATAAATAAACATTAAAAGAGTTTTAAAAAACTACATTATTTCTTTAAAGCTGATCCACTGGTAAGAAACAGTGTCCATTTTTGTTCGTCTGAAAAAAAAAACTCTTTATGTTACTTTTTGTTGAAAAGATTATTTCCATAGGATATAGAGTTCTAAGTTGGCAATTCATTATATTCAGTGTGTTCAAGATACCATTCCAATGTTTCTCTGGTTCTCACTGCTCTTGAATCATCAGATGTTTCTTAGTATGTCCTTTTTTCTTTTGGATGCATTAAGGTTTTCTCTTTGACTTTGATTTTCAGCAATTTTACAATAATATGTCTTGATGTGGGTTTCTTTTTATTTATTTGTTTTGACTTTATACGTCTTGCATCTGTAAAATAATGTCATTTGTCACTTTTAGAAAATTCTTAGCTATTATTGCTTCATGTATTGCTACTATCTTATTCTCTCTCTTCTCCATTTAAGAATTCAGTTTATATATTAGGCCTCCCCCATGTCTCTTATACTCTTTCTGTGTTTTTCATCCTTTCGTTTTTCCCTACTTTATTCTAGGTATTTTCTTCTGACCTATCCTCCAACTCAGTAATTCAGTTTCAACTATTTTTAATCTACTTTTATACTTAAGCATTGATTTTTTAAAAAATCTTTATCTGTTTATTTTGAGAGTGGGGAGGGGCAGAGAGAAAGAATCCCAAGCAGGCTTCCTGATGTCAGTGCAGAGCCCTATGTGGGGCTCCATCTCATGACCACAGGATCATGACCTCAGCTGAAATCAAGAGTTGGGTGCTCAACCAACTCAGACACTCCTGATTTCTTAATTAGAGATATATTTTTCAATTAGAATATTTCTATTGGATTTTTAAAATAGTTTCCAATTTGCTGCCCAAATTCTTTATTGTGCTTTCGTGACTGTTTAAATTACAGTCTTCTGAAATCTGTATCTAATACCTATTATCTGGATCTCCCATATGTTTATTTCTATTGGTTGCTTTTTTTTTCTCTTGATCTTTTTATTTTTGATATGCCTCTATTAATTTTTAAAAATTGTATACATAGTTTGAGTGTCTGGATGATATTATCTTTTCCCTGAGAGGAGTTACACTTGCTTCTGTGAGGCTCTTGAGGGCACTCTTGAGGGTACTCCAGGAAACCTAACATTCTGCCATCCTCTCAATCCAATCTGAGAAAGTTACATAATTTGAATTTGAGTTGTAGTTCCTGAGAGACCTGATTCACCCTTATCATAGTTTGTGGACTTTTTGGGCCAACTCAAAGTGAGAGGATTTCATCAGGGCCATCCCCCTTCTTTCCATCTTGCTGGCCCCTGGACACCAATCACTATTACCTTAGATCACAAGACTGTCAAAAGTGCCACTCAGACTCTTAATTTTCTCTCTGAAATGATATGTTTCCAGGGTCTAAAACAAAACAAACAAACAAAAAACAACTCTAATTGCTTGGCTCACTTCCCTGGTCTCTGTCTTCAAGATACTAGTTTAGATATTCTTTATTATCTCATCTCTCTTGTCCCTTAAAATAGTGGCTTTATATATTTTTTTAAGCTTTTCTACTTGTTCTAAATTACCTAGTCTACTGTTATTGCAAACAGAAATTACTATATTTTTCTGTTCTAAAATTTGTATTTGGTTCTAAATCTGCTATATCACTTTTTATGATTTCAGTTTTGTTGTTGTTTTTTAAGTAAGCTCTACACTCAACCTGGAGATCAAACATGCTTTGCCCACTGAGCCAGCCAGGTGTCCTGGTTTGTTTGTTTGTTTGTTTTTAAGCTTTGCTTTTTTGTTTTAATTTTAACTAATTAATTAATTAACTTACTTACTTAAACTCTACCCTCAGTGTGGTGCTCTAACTCATGACCCAGAGATCAAGAGCCACATATTCTACCAACTAAGCCAGCCAGGCACCCCAAGTTTCCTCAATTTTTTGAGGTTGACTTTTTTCTTTTTTTTAATTTCTTTTTTTTGTGTTTATTTATTTTTGAGAGAGAGAGAGAGAGAGAGAGAACGAGCTTGGGAAGGCAGAAAGAGAGTGAGAGCGAGAGAGACAGAATCGAAAGCAGGCTCCAGGCTCCAAGCTGTCAGCACAGAGCCTGACGCGGGTCTCAAACCCATGAACTGTGAGATCATGACCTAGGCTGAAGTCAGACTCATGAGCCAAAGTCTGACACTTAACCGACTGAGCCACCCAGGCGCCCTTTTTTTTTTTTTTTTTCTTTTAAAGCATAGTAGCCTGTATCTGATAATTCCAATATCTGAACTTACTCTGCTTCTGCTTTGTCTTCTTTATGTTCTGATGGTTTTTACTTGTGCTATCATATTTCTTTGTATGCCTGGTTGTCTTTGATTTTTTTGCTGGACACTACATTTTAAACATTATTTTTTTGGAATAATTTGAGGCTAAAGTGAAGACATTTTCTTCCTGGGAAGATTTTAATTTTCTTCTTCCGTATCCACGGACCCTGGGCTGGTAATCAATTTACCACCTTTCAGTTTCAAGTCAGTCCTTTTTGCCCCACTTCATGGAAGTAGAGCTGGACTCTATAAACATTTCTCTTTCGCCAGCTAGTTTGATATTAAGCTTTGACCATAGAGGGCATGGAAGGACACTATAGTCCTTAAGAAGAGGCTTCCCTTCCTGGTTCTGGCCTGCTTTTTTTTTTTTTGGGGCACTGGGATGAGATCACTCTATGGGAGGTTTTGAGGCTCACATCAGTATCTTTCACAACCAGTTCTGCCTGCCTGCAATTTCTGGCAAGTTTCTCTATCACCTGGCTGGCTGCCCACCCTTCCGTCACCTCTGGCTTGTGTCCTGTAGCAATTTTTTTCACCACTGGCAGTCTGTGGCAGTTATGCTCTCTCTAATGAAGTCTGAATCTCAGCCTTGGTTGTGGCTGGAGGCTCTTCTAATGTATTGGTTACTTTCTATGCACTTTCCCTCAGCCCTGAAAGTAGTAGCTAGTCTGTATTTGCTATTTTGAAATATACCTTAGAGTCTTTTTATCCCTGTTAATAATTAACTACCTTTACTAGTTAGTAGTTACTTACATTAAAATTTTCCCTGGTCTGGTATACACACACTGCGAGCTCAGGACCACCTTAATAAGTTCAAGGTTTTTGCTTTTATAGTGTCTTACTTTCTTGCGTTTTTCATTACCTTTTTGTACTGGATATTGTTTTTGGATATTTCTTTTTGGAAATAATTTGAGGCTAAGATAAAATTATCTTCCTCCAGAGAGGATATTCATTTACTTCTGCCAGGTGCATGGGGATGCTCCCAGTCCAATACATTAATCTAAATTCAAGGTTTGGGGTTTCTTAAACTGTTATAGATGATGTGAAGTCTAGTGGGTACTGGTTCATTTCTGTCCATTTTTACTGGGGCAGTGTAGTTCTTAGGGTGTCAGCTTAAACTGGGCCTCAGAGACCCACCTCTGAAATGCATTTGGACTTTGACTTTTCCTTCCTTTTCAGCCCCCAAAAGGCCACAAATATCCAAGCTCAGGTCTACCTCTGTTACTTGATGGCAAAACCAGCTTTGATTTGAGTACTGAAATTAACTCTGAGTTCTGTTCTTGATTTTGGCCCAGTAATTCCTCACTATCTTCTTGGGTCTTTTATATGTTTAAGATTTAAAAATATTTTATCCAACGTTTTAGGAATTCTCAATAGGAGAGTTGGTCTGAATTACCTAGTCTGCCCCTATCAAATGGGGTAGTCATCAGCTTTTAAAAATAAAAGCACAGGGGCACTTGGGTGGTTGTCAGTTAAGCGTCCGACTTCAGCTCAGGTCATGATCTCATGGTTCATGAGTTCAAGCCCCACATCAGGCTCTGTGCTGACAGCTCAGCGCCTGCAGCCTGCTTTGGATTCTGTGTCTCCCTCTCTGTCTGCCTCTCCCCCACTCATTCCCCCACTCATGCTCTGTTTCTCTCTCTCTCTAAAAAATAAATAAACGTTAAAAAAAAAAGGATTCTTTCTTCCTCTCCCTTTGCCCCTCCCCTGCTAATGTGCTCTCTTTCTCTCTCTAAAAAAAAAAAAACAAACAAGCACAGAGAAAGAATAAAAGAGAAAGAGAAAGGTGGAACTGATAATCTATGTTTTTATTTTAGATGTGTGTTGTTTAATCTCCACATATTTTGGGATTTTCCAGTTATCTTTTTTTTTTTTTTATTAATTTATAGTTTAATCCCACTGTGGTACAAGAGTAGACATTGTGTGATATCTATTATGTTAAATTTGTTAGGGTATGTTTTGTGGCCTACAGTATGGTCTGTCATGGTGAATGTTCCATATGAACTTGAGAAAAATGTGAATTCTGTTGTTGGATAGTCTGTAGATATCAGTTATATCTGTTGATTGATGGTATTGTTGAGTTCAACTGTGTGTGTGTGTCCTTACTGATTTTCTGCCTGCTGGATGTATCTGTTTCTGAGTGGAATGGTTGACATTTCCAATTATGATAGTGGATTTGTTTATTTCTCCCCGAAGTTCTATCAATTTTTACCTCCTATAGTTTGAAGCTCTGTTGTTAGGCACATACACGTTAAGAACTGTTATGTTTCCTTGGAGGATTGACCCCCTTTTCAGTATATAATGCCCTCCTTTATCCTTGATAATTTTTCTTTATAGTTTGGTCTATCTGAAATTAATAATAGGTACTCATGCTTCCATTTGATCAGTGTGGTATATTTTTCCATCTATTTACTTTTATTTTTTAATTAATTCTAAAAAAAGATTTTTAAAAGTAATCTCTACAACCAACGTGGGGCTCAAATTCACAACCCTGAGATCAAGTGTCACACCCTCTACTGACTGAGCCAGCCAGGTGGCCCTCCATCCATTTACTTTTAATTAATATGTATTTTTATACTTAATGTGCATTTCTTGTAGATAATGTATAGTAAGGTTGCATGTTTTGAGCCATTCTGACAATCTCCATTTTTTAGTTGATACATTTGGATCATTGACTTTAGAAGTGAGGATAGAGCTGAGTTAATATCTACCATATTTGTTACTGTTTTCAACTTGTTTCCCTTGTTCTTTGTTTCTATTTTTGTCTTCCACTTTTATTCTGCCTTTTGTGAGTGTAATTGAGCATTTAATATGATTCCATTTTTCTGTCCTTTCTTAACCTGTCAGCTATACTTCTTTTTATTTTAAGTTTGTTTATTGATTTTGAGAGAGAGAGAGAGAGAGAGAACACACATGAGCAGGAGAGCGGCAGAGAGAGAGAGAGAGAGAGAGAGAGAGAGAAAATCCCAAGCAGGCTCCATGCTGTCAGTGCAGAGCCTGATGTGGTGCTCAATCTCACAGACTGAGATCATGACTTGAGCTGAAATCAAGAGTCTGATGCTTAACCAACTGAGCCCCCAGGCACCCCAGTTATACTTCTTTTTAATTTTTTTTTTTTTTTTAGTGATTACCCTACAATTTGCAACATACATTTGCAAATATTCCAAATCCACTTTCAGAAAACACTATATCACTTCACAGGTGTATAAGTACCTTATAATAATAAAGTAATCCTAATTCCTTTCTCCTGTCTCTTGTATCATTGCTTCCATTCATCTCACTTATAAATAAGCATACATAAGCATATATATATAAAAGATATTCATAAGTCTATATAATCAAATACATTTTTGCATTATTATTTTGAACAAATTGTTTTCTGTTAGATCAATTAAGAATAAGAGAAATAAAGTTTTTATTTTACCTTCACTTACTCTTTCTTTGGTGCTCTTCTTTTCTTTATGTAGATCAGAGTTTCTGGCCTATATTATTTTCCTTTTCTCTAAAGAATTTATTTTAGGGGCACATGGGTGGCTCAGTCACTTAAGTGTCAGACTTTGGCTCAGGTCATGATCTCATGGTTTGTGAGTTCAAAACCTGTGTCAGACTCTGTGCTGACAGCTCAGAACCTGGAGTCTGCTTTGGAGTCTGTGTTTCTCTCTCTTTCTCTGCCCCTCCCCTGCTTGTGCTCTGTCTCTCTCTCTCAAAAATAAATAAACATTAAAAAGTGTTAAAAAATAATTTCTTTTAACATTTATTGCAATGCAAGTCCACTGCCAACACACTTCCCCAATTTCTGTTTGTTTGAGAAACTGTTTTTCCTTTACTTTTGAAGGATTATTTTGCAGGATACAGAAATCTAGATTGGCGTTTTTTTTTTTCTCTTGAGATTAAATATTTCACTCCACTCTTCTTGCTTACATGTTTTTTTTTAATGTTTATTTTTGAGAGAGCATGCACGAGTGGGGGAGGGGCAGAGAGGGATGGGGACAAAGGTTTTGAAGCAGGATCTGTGCTGCCAGAAGAGAGCTTGATGTGGGGGTTGAACTCATGAACCGTGAGATCATGACCTGAGCTGAAGTCAGACACTTAACTGACTGAGCCACCCAGGAGCCCGCTTGCATGGTTTCTGAGGAGAAGTTGGATGCAGTTCTTATTTTGTTTCTGTATAAGATGTTTTTGTCCTCTGACTTCTTTCAGGATTTTTTCCTTCATCTTTGATTTTTCTATGTTTTGAAAATGATAGACCTATGGGTAGGTTTTTGTTTGTTTGTTTGTCTTTTTCCCATGGCATTTATCCTGCTTGGTGTTCTCTGAACTTTCTGAATCTGTGATTTAGTATCTGACATTAATTTTGAGGACATTGTCAATGATAATTGTTTCAAGTACTTCTTTTGTTTCTTTTTTTCTTCTCCTTCTTCTCCTCATATTCCCATTACATCTATGTTATACCTTTTATAGTTGTCCTGTAGTCTTTGGATATTCTTTTTTTTTTTTTTTGTCTCTGTTCTCTTCTTTTTGGTTTTTGACCATTCTGTTGACATATCTTCTAGCTCAGAGATTCTTTCCTCAGCTGTGTCTAGTCTACCAATAAACCCACCAAAGACATTCTTCATTTTGTTACTGTTTTTTATCTGCAGCATTTCTTTTAGGTTCTTTCTTGGGATTTTCATCTCTCTGCTTCCATGGCCCATCTGTTACTGCATGCTGTCTACTTTACCTTTAGCATATTAGTCATAGTTGCTTCAAATTCTTGCATCCCTGCCATGTGTGGTTTCAATGCTTGTTCTGTCTCTTCACATTGTTTTTTTGCCTTTTGGTATGTCTTGTACTATTTTCTTGATAGCTGGAAATGATATACTGGGTAAAAGGAACTGTTGTAAATAGGTTTTAGGAATGCGGAGGTCAGGGGGGAAGGGAAGAGTTTTGTAGTCCTGTAAAAGGACATATAGGTCTCAGTCTTTTAATGTTCTTATACTTCTGGATGGTGAACTTTGCAAGTGTTTCTCAGTTTTTTCTCCCTTCCTTAGGTGGGACAGGATAGCTAGAGTAGTATGAAGTTGAGCATTCCCTTCCTCAGGCCATTTAGGCTCTGAAAATACCACAGCTGCTTAGACTCTGCTTAACCAGTTTTTGCTGAGGGAAGGCCTTGTTTTTTTTAATTTTTAAAAAATGTTTATTTGTGTGTTTGTTTATTTATTTATTTATTTATTTAGACAAAGACAGAGAACTGGGTAGGGGCAGAGAGAGAATCCCAAGCAGTCTCTGCACTGTCAGTGCAGAGCCTGACAAGGGACTTAAACTCATGAACCATGAGACCATGACCTGAGCCAAAACCAAGAGTCGGATACTTAACCAACTGAGCTACCCAGGCACCCCCAGGACAGGCTTTGTTAAGAAGCACAGAGCTCTGGGGCACCTGGGTGTCTCAGTTGGTTAAGTGTCTGACTTTGGCTCAGGTCATGATCTTGGGATTCGTGAATTCCAGTCTTGCGTTGGGCTCTGTGCTGACAGCTCAGAACCTGGAGACTGCTTCAGATTCTGTGTCTCCCTCTCTCTCTCTCTCTCTCTGCCCCTCCCCCACTTGCATTCTCTCTCTCTCTCTCTCTCTCTCTCTCTCTCTCTCTCTTTCTCTCTCAAAAATAAATAAACATTTTAAAAAATTTTTAAAAAGAAGAACAGAGCTCTGGCATATTTCAGAATGGTTCCTTTCTCCTCTACCTGTGGAAGGAGAAGGAGGCTTTTCTCCAAAATTTACTCTGGGAATCTGGCTGAGCTCCTGGAGATAAATCTTACAATATGGTGGGGGCCCCTCTGTGACTGGGTTCCTCTGGGGTTTTTAACTTTCAGATTTGTCCATAGTGAGCCTCCAGTAATTTGCCAATTACAGTTCAGGTTTTCCTGCCTTGGCACTGGTTCCTGCAAAGATTTCCACCTGTAAATCTGCTCCAGTAAAAGGACTCCATATATTTTCCTGCCTATCTCTTCAATCTTGGGGGCAGTGGCTTGCCTATATCCTCTCTTCTGTTATGGATCTAACAAGAGTTGTTGATTTTTGTGTATTCTGCTTTTTAAAAAATGTTTATTTATTTTGGAGAGAGAGAGCAGGAGTGGGGGTGGGGTGCAGAGAGAGAGGGAGACAAAGAATCCCAAGCAGGCTCCAAAATCTAAGCTGCCAGCACAGAGCCCAACTTGCGGCTCGAACCCACGAACTATGAGATCATGACCTGAGCTGAAGCCAGATGCTTTACTGACTGAACCACCCTGGTGCCCATAGTGTATTCTGCTTTTTACTTGTTAGGATGAAGTAGAAACTTCCAAGCTCTTTACACACAGAATCAGAAACCAGAAGTTTCCATACCTTTTTAGATTTAATTTTACCAGAAGTCTGTGTGTGTGAGTATGTGTGTGTGTGTGTGTGTTTGTGTATGCTTATAATAAAAACCTTTTGCTTGTTAAAGGGCAAACAAGGAGCCCTTAGACTGAGGTGGCTGGAATGCCTTGGCCACCCACTAGAGCAAACTGAACGAAACCTAAGCCAGAGTCAATTTCTGTAAATGCCTGAAAGTTAAGATACTGTAACTTAAAAACAACCACTCACAAACAGCAAAGTTGGCTTTCCTAAATAAAGCAACCACTTACAAGATAACCAACCAAATAATTTCCTCACTCTGCTTCTGCATCTGCTCTATACAAGCCTTTCCCTTAGCTTCTGCTGCGAGAATGCTCCTAACCTCTTTCAGTTTGATGATGCCCTGTGCAAATTGATGTTTGCTCAAAAATTCTTACATAAATTTTAATGTGCTTCAGTTTATCTTTTAACACACTGATGCATATTTTATTTTAACACATGAATATGCTATAAAAATTTTTTTTATGTTTACCATTTGAGAGAGAGAGAGAGAGAGCACAAGCAAGGGAGGGGCAGAGAGAGGGAGACACAGAATCAGAAGCAGGTTCCAGGCTCTTGAGCTGCCAGCACAGAGCCTGCCGTGGGGCTCGAACTCACAGACCTCGAGATTGTGATCTGAACTGAAGTTGGCTGCTTAACCGACGGAGCCACCCAGGTGCCCCGAATATATTGTAAAATTTGAATGATTTTCCCTGCCATCTTTGTATGCTGGCAATTTAGTTGTAAACAACTATATCTACCAGAAGCACTTTATTCATATACAAGAATATGGATGTATATGGAGCAGTGTTGTGTGCATGTCAAATGGCAGCACACTCTACTCACTGACCTGATCTTGCTTTTTTCACTTAATGTATCTTAGTGATTATTGCATATCAGTAGACATAAAACTCCCCTTTAAAAAAAAATTGCTGCAATTTATTTCATTGTATGGATTTACCTTAATTCACTTAACCAGTGATATATTTGGAAAGTTCTTTGTGATTCAATCTGGAATCTTTTAATAGGTGAGTTTAGCCCATTTATAGTTATGATGTAACAGGTAAGTGTGATCTTAGTTTTAATTTTTTTCCCCCTTAAGAGTCAGTATGGCTTAGTGGTTAAGAATAAGAAATCTAAATATTTTTCATTCAAATCAGCTACATGTCTGGGTGTGCTTACATAGCAGACGTTCTGGACATGAAGGAGGAACTAAGCAAACATGAAATGTTGTCAGGAAAAGACAGGCCACAGTGACTGGGTTTTGTAGGTACTCATGCTTCCTTTTGAATCCTGTGTCTAGCAGTTATTGCTGTGTGACCTTGGACGAGTTACTTAAAATCTGTGTGCTTTAGTTTCCTTGTCTGTAAATCAGACTAATAATAATGGTACCTGTTTCATAGGGTTTTTGTGCTTAGAATAGTGTTTAGAACATAGTAAACAGTATGTATTAGTTATTATTATTTGTAATATCATGCTGTTTTAGTACACCTTTAAAAATATTTTTCTATATAATTTCTAAATTATTTTTAAAATATTGAATGTGTTTCCTTTGATAATTTGGAAAGGTTTTATTTTTTACTATTTGTTACCTTTATAACTATAGCATTATATGATATACTTAATCCTTTGTAAAGTAATTATTATGTTTCTATTTCCTTTTCTCTCCCACTCTCTCATCTGATTTTCTAAGTTTATTTATTTATTTTGAGAAAGAGAGAGAGCGAGCAAGTTGGGGAGGGGCATGGAGAGAGCAAGAGAGAGAAGAGAGAGAGAAAGAGAGAGAGAGAGAGAAAATCCCAAGCAGGCTCTACACTTCAGCTCAGAGCCCAACACAGGGCTTGAACCTATGACCCTTGAGATCGTGACCTGAGCTGAAATCAAGAGTCAGACAATTAACCAACTGAGCCACCCAGGCGCCCCAACTCATCTGATTTTCGAAGACATCTTATTTATCTTATTGTTTACCATTAAACCTGTAAATATAATTAGGCCTTGTAATTTAAAGTTTCATGTTAAAAATATAATTTTGACCCATCGACAAGGAAATCAACATATGTACACTCTTGTTTGCATCTTTTCTTCTTTCTTCTAAATTTGTTAGAAATATTGTTTGTGCCTCGGGGCGCCTGGGTGGCTCAGTCGGTTAAGCGGCCGACTTCGGCTCAGGTCATGATCTCACGGTCAGTGAGTTCAAGCCCCGCGTCAGGCTCTGTGCTGATGGCTCAGAGCCTGGAGCCTGTTTCAGATTCTGTGTCTCCCTCTCTCTCTCTCTGACCCTCCCCCGTTCATGCTCTGTTTCTCTGTCTCAAAAATAAATAAACGTTAAAAAAAAAAATTAAAAATAAAAAAAAGAAATATTGTTTGTGCCTTGTTAAATTTTAAATAGTCACCTTCTGTTTTGTGATTGTGATGTGCACATTTTTATTAAGACTTAGTCCCACACTAATGAATTCACCATTCTCAATATTTTTCACTGTTGTCTTTTACTTGAACGACAGTTTTGTTGGATGTAAAGTTCCTGGATCACTCTTTCCTTGAGGGTTTTTAGGGCTATATTCTAGTGGTTTCTTTCCCTTTAATGGTGGCAACATTTTCTGGTGAATGTTTATTTGTTTCCTTCTTTCTTCCTCTTTTCTTAGAGCATCTTTGAATAGATCCTGGATTGGTTTCTTTTTGATTGTTTCTTATCTTGTAACAAAGTGAGCCCTTCCTGGACTAGCTATCTGTAGAAGGTTCATTTAGGGGAAAGGCTATGCTCTTGTTTCAGGCTAGCAGGAATTCACCATGATTCACAATGATGTTCCTTACAATGCAAGCCTGATCTGTGGGATTGACTTCTGTTATCCTTGCATTTGCTGATTTGTTCATAATGAGTTGTTTTGCCTTCCATTTGGCCTCACCAAGAGATTGCTTCCAGCGAATGAGTTTCTGTGTAATTATTCAGGCCTCCCTTCCCTGGTATTTCTCGGTGCCATTCAGTTCTAGGGTTGCTTTCACAGACAGCCTATGAATCTTGTTCCTATTATAGCAAAGAAGGAGTTTTTTGTTTTTGTTTTTTCCTTTTTCAGGGTATGTCACCAATTTTGGATTACTTGGCTCTACCAGCTTTTTAGCCACAGGTGATCTCTTGGTATCTTCCTAAACTTCTGTTTCACCTTGACTAGATTTGGCAGTCCCACCTCATTCGTAGTGGGTAGGGGTCTAGATCCTGCTTAGTTCCATCAAAGGTGGAGCTACATTTCTTTCTCATTGGCTTTATTGTATTATCTGAGAGGAGAATGGGGCAGTATGGTCTTTTGACTATAATTTAAAAACCAGAACATACTTTTAACAATTTATACTGTTTATGAATTTTATTTGTTTTTCTTATCCTAAGACTTTAGATTGTGACTAATTGCTACATAATTTGATCTTGGAAAAATTATTTTGCATTTTTTTTTTTTTTTACTACAGCAACTGAGACATGAAAATCTGGTCAATCTGTTGGAAGTGTGTAAGAAAAAAAAACGATGGTACCTAGTCTTTGAATTTGTTGACCATACAATTCTTGATGACTTGGAGCTCTTTCCAAATGGTCTAGACTACCAACTGGTTCAGAAGTATTTATTTCAGATTATTAATGGAATTGGATTTTGTCACAGTCACAATGTAAGTATTTAGGTTAAATAATGATTTTGCCAATGATTAACTCACCAGATACTATCACTTAATTAATGAGACACTTGCCTAACCTAAAGTTTGGACCAGTAAAGTAATTGAAATAAACTGTGTTACTTTGATACTGCTAATTTTCATGATTCATAATAACATGTATTCTTTCTTCCAACATTTTATTATGACAATTTTAGGCTATACCGAAAAGTTGAAAGAGTGTACATGAAATACCCATATAACCACCATGTGGACTCTATACTTGTTAACATTTTGCTGTATTTGCTTTATGAGATATTTATTCATCTAGTCATCTATTTATCTACCCATTACTCTGTCTTATTTATTTATGCATTTGAAAGTAAGTTACAGACATCAGTACATTTCAACTTTAAATACTTCAGCTATGCATATTAAACTAGAGTTTAAAATTTGTTTGCTGTGATTTTTTGCTTTTTTGTTTTTTTAAGGTAGCATTTGCTGAGTGAAATGCACAAATTTTAAGTTCACATTCTCTTGCCTAGTTGTGATGTATGAAAATCCCTGCTCTTACCCTATTTCTATCACAATCATTTTATATCCTTTGAATATCATATAAAAGCACCTCTAGGTGAAACGACATTTATAAAATGAATAACTCAGCACATTGATTCTACCAGTTTTACAAAATATTTTTAAATGACATTTTTTTGGTATGATTATACAAGTAACAAATGCTAATAGAGTGGGGCTGGCCCTGTGACCTCACCGTTGATGTCTAGGATGTAACAGAAGTTGGTAGCCTTACAAAATGCTCAGCAATGGCAGATAGATGCTGGTCATCTGGAAGAGCTTAAAATAAATATATTTTTTAAAATTTCAAAATGAAGCTTACTTGTATTAGAGAATAAGCCTGATGATTTGTTTTGCCTAGCTGTAGAGTTTTTAGTATTTCTCCCACTGTCCTGTTTTCTCCTTCCATAGTCTCTCCTTTAGAAATCTTAACAACTGACCTTGTTTTACTCTTTTTACATTTCTGATTGCCTGATGAATGCCTCCACTTGGGTGCTCAACAATCCACTTAAAAGCCCACATGGCTAAAACTAAACTACTTACTATTCCATCAGAACAAACTTTTTCTAGACGTTTCTTTTTTTTTTTTTTTTTTTAATGTTTTTATTTATTTTTGAGACAGAGAGAGACGGAGCATGAGCAGGGGAGGGGGAGGGAGAGAGGGAGACACAGAATCCGAAGCAGGCTCCAGGCTCTGAGCTGTCAGCACAGAGCCCGACGCGGGGCTCGAACTCACAGACCGTGAGATCATGACCTGAGCCGAAGTCGGACACTCAACCGACTGAGCCACCCAGGCGCCCCTAGACGTTTCTTTTTTTGATGGAACCACCATTATTTTAGATTCCCAGGTTTAAGTAAAATATCTGAGATTACTTCCTAAGTTCTGTTCATTCTTGACTGAAGATATTTCTAACTTGTACCTCTTTCCATTCTATTCCTCTGAATACCAGCCTTGTTTGGGCCCTTATCCTCTCGTAGTTGTCCCAATGTTCTTCTCCTGGCTTTTAGTCCTTCTTCTGACTTAGTTTGTTTATGGGCCAACATCTATAAATACCATATCGGTTATGTCACTTCTGTGGATTCCCATGGCCTTGACACCAACTCAGACTTCCCAGGCTGGAAGTTGAGTCAGCCTTCCACCCTAGTATATAACCTCTACTCTAGGAAAAACACTTCCCCAGAGTTTCCTGATCTATTTTTGTCTTTGCTTTTTTGCTCTTCTTGTTACCTTAACTTGGATTGTCCTTCCATTTCTACATTTATTGAGGTCACACATAGTATTAGAGACCTGTCTTTCATAAAATTTTTCCGTGACCAGTCTAGTCTTCAATGATAGTCTTACTTTCTTAGTCTTGAGAGTAGTCATTAACAGAACAATTGATTTGGTATTTAGTAATATATATTTCATCCAATATCTTTGATTAAGTGAAATTTCAAGCATAAATGTTCTTTCTTGCTCAGCTAGGTCCCAGTTTCTTTAAAGCCAGGAACAATTTTATATGCTTTTATCTGTATTTGTTATAGGGACAAAAATAGTACCCTGCACATGGCAGGTGCTCAAAAAATAACATACTTAACTTGATGTGCCAATATATGTCATACTTCGCTTTTTGTCTTAGATCATACACAGAGATATAAAGCCAGAGAATATATTAGTCTCCCAATCTGGCGTTGTCAAGTTATGTGATTTTGGATTTGCGCGGACATTGGCAGCCCCTGGGGAAGTTTATACTGATTATGTGGCCACCCGATGGTACAGAGCTCCAGAACTATTGGTCGGCGATGTCAAGTATGGCAAGTAAGACATCAGGAAAGGGGGTGGAGGGCAGAGAGGGCATATTTAACACATTTTTTCTTGATAAAATGGAATATGTTTCTAATATAATGAAAGATCACTCTAACACTGAAAGGAAAGTTTTACATTTAAGGGAACTTTATTTATTTAACAAATTAAATCCAAGTTGGTTAACATACAGTGTAATAATGATTTCAGGCATAGAATTTCGTGATTCATCACTCCCATGTAACATCCAGTGCTCATGCCAACAAGTGCCCTCCTTAATGCCCATCACCCATTTACCCAATCCCCCACCCAGCACGTTCTCTGTGTTTAAGAGTCTCTTACAGTTTGCCTCCCTCTGTTTTTATGTTATTTTTCCTTCCCTTCCCCTATGTTCATCTGTTGTGTTTCTTAAATTTACATTTAGGGAACTTTAAGACTTGTTCTTTTTGGTGCTTCCCCTTTAAATGTTGTGTGTGTGTGTGTGTGTGTGTGTGTGTGTGTGTGTGTACGAGCGTGTGCTTGTGTGCTTGCAATAAATTGGGGTGAGCATACTTATTTTAAAGGTAGAGAAATCAAGATGAGCAAGTGGGTTTTTTGGTGTGTGTGGTCTGTTCTCTACAGTGGGTTGGAAATAGATGTATTTATTACTTGTAAAGAAAGACAACACTGATTGGGTAAGTCTGACACTTGGAATGAGGCAAGGTGGAATTGACAAGGATGAGGGGAGAAACATAATTGAGTGGAACGTTTTTAAAATATAAATTATCTGCATAAATGAGTTCTTCAAAGAAGAAGGGATGGTAACTCACGGCTTTTGGTAGAAATCTTTCTCAAATGTTTTCTAGGGGTGCCTGGGTGGCTCCGTCAGTTAGGCCTCCCCACTGTATTTCAGCTCAGGTCATGATTTCACAGTTTATCAGATCCAGCCCTGTGTCCAGCTCCATAGTGAGAGTGTGGAGCCTGCTTGGGATTCTCTCTCCCTCTCTATCTGCCCATTCCTCTCTCCCACTCACATGTTCATGCACACACACTCTCTCTCTCTCTCTCGCTCTCAAAATAAATAAATAAACATTTAAAAATGTTTTCTACACTTTCTGTGTTTTCAGTGCACACATCATTTAATATTTTCTTGATTACTCTGAGTTCTCATTTTGTTATACTGTAACTTTTCTATAATTTTATTTTTATTTTATTAGAAATTTTTTTTTAATGTTTATTTTTTGAGAGAAAGAGCACGAGCAGGGGAGGGACAAGAGGGGAGTCACAGATTTCAAAGCAGGCTCCAGGCTCTGAGCTGTCAGCCCAGAGCCCAAAGTGGGGCTCAAACTCATGAACTGTGAGATCATGACCTGAGCCAAATTGGATGCTTAATCAACTGAGCCACCCAGGTACCCCTTTATACCATTTTATAATTCAGCTATGACCTTAAACAATTTCAAGTTAGTTGTCCCTATGTGAATGATACCAGCATATTCTGCTTTAAGTTCTTGGGTCTGATTTTTAAGATAATGTTTCTATTTTTCCTGTTAGCTCCTAGTTCCCCTTGTTACTGTATGTGTCCCAAACAACCTTCTCCTGTGCTGTTTTGCTGTTTTCAGTGTGTGGTGGGATATATTGATCAACCTGGTTAGAATAATGTATAAACAAAGAATGAATAGGCTTTGAATGAAAACCCAAAAAACTTATTTCCAGAATAAAGTACACATAATAACGGTTTTGAGAAGCCTTTTCCTTCTTGTCACGTGATTGAAGTTTCTGGAAATCTGACTTAGGTAAAATTGGGAATCATTACTTGAAGTTTATAGGGAAATGTATTTTTATGAGTAATTTAACGCTTGCTACTAATATTCTCAATACCAAATAGTAATATGCAGAACAGATTCAGTCACATAAACATAGTAGGATGCCAGATTTTATACCACATTGCTTTTATTTCAGGGCTGTTGATGTATGGGCCATTGGCTGTCTGGTAACTGAAATGCTCATGGGAGAACCCCTTTTTCCTGGAGATTCTGATATTGATCAGCTATATCATATTATGACGTGTTTAGGTAAGATTATACATCTGCATTTTAAATTTTAGAGGTTTTTCTCCTATGTTTTTGTTTGTATTGATTTTACTACTTGTTAGTATATTAAAGATGGTATGTGTTTTAAGTGGAGGTAGGGAGCAAATAGGAAAATCTCATCTATTTATATTAATTCATTCTCAGTCTGGCTTTGGTTTGTCTGGCAAATGGTCTTATTCATGCTCTCATCCACCCTCCTGCCCCACTCCCCACAAAGAAAAGAGCAAAGGCTGTGCATTTTCTCTGCACTTTTGCATCAATAAATCACATGTAGAGGATGCAAATGGTTTTTTCTGAGGGGCGGGGTTAGCAAGTATTTGGTGGAATCTGACTGTTACCCTTATCCTCATCTTCAAATTGAGAGACCGAGACTTCTTAGGTAGTTTAATCTTGTTGCAGATATGACTTTTGTTGTTAGTGTTTTGGACAGAATTTTAAAGCTAGATTATCAAAGTCTTACATTTGTTGAAATACGAACTTCATATTGGGAGATGGATCTTGGAAAATGGAAATAATGGGAAAATACTTGGGGGGGGGGCATTTAACTGTTGGATTTTAAGTTTCCAGGGTAGAAATTCAATAAACAATACAGTAGTTTCTTACAGCAGAATTTTCATATGTATTTTATACTAGATTAGGTACTAAAGTTGAAGAAAAAGATAAAACTGCTCAAATCAGACTTTAAACACAGGTACAAAATCAGTAGATTTTTAAATTTTTGAAAAAAATTTTAATTTTTTAAAATTTAAATTTTAATAATTAAAACAATTTATTTTCATTTTCAAACTAAATTCTTAAAGGGTGGAACTTATTTAGATTCTGATCATATGACTAGTAATATTTTCATTGTTTTGGTCAGCACTTTATGCTTTGTTGTTAGAAATGAAGTGTTGGTACTTATTTCTAAAAAACTAGAAAATGTTCTTTACCTATCCTTTTCCTATGCACCCTCATGACTTCAGTTCTATATATAGTGGCTTGTGAATTTTCTAAATGAGTAGGTTGAGATAAGAATGTTAATTTTCTTGAGTTGACTTACATCAAAACCACTATTGAAGACTGCCAGGTACCATCACCATAAGAACACTGTTTTTGGGTGATTTTGCATGCTGAGACAGCCCTAACTCCAAGTCCATAAGCTGTGTTCTACTCTTTTGTCCATGCCACATCACCTGTCTCTTTGCCATTTCTATCATGAGGTATAATGACAGAGATGTGTGCTGTTCTCACTTCCAGGTAATCTAATTCCAAGACATCAGGAGCTGTTTTATAAAAATCCTGTGTTTGCTGGAGTAAGGTTGCCTGAAATCAAGGAAACAGAACCTCTTGAAAGACGCTATCCCAAGCTCTCTGAAGTTGTGATAGATTTAGCAAAGGTAATCATATGTTTTACTTTCTTACAGTGAATTTATATTATGGAGACATGGTTTTCTCTTTTTCTTGTCTAGTTGATCTTTTAGGTCAACGATTTCCTCTCTTGATTTTATTTTGTTATTATTTTTTAAATTTTTTTAACGTTTTATTTATTTTTGAGACAGAGCATGAACAGGGGAGGGTCAGAGAGAGGGAGACACAGAATCTGAAACAGGCTCCAGGCTCTGAGCTGTCAGCACAGAGCCCGACGCGGGGCTCGAACTCATGGACCGTGAGATCATGACCTGAGCCGAAGTTGGCCGCTTAACTGGCTGAGCCACCCAGGCACCACTGTTATTATTTTTTAAGTATTATTGTATTTTTTAAGTATTATTTTAAGTATTATATTAAGTGTTATTATTTTTTTAAGTAAACTCTACCCCCAACGTGGGCCTCAAAACTTGGGACCCTGAGATCAAGAGTCACATCCTCTACTGACTGAGCCAGGCAGGCCTCTCTCCCTGCCCCCACCCTTTCTTTGCCAGTAAGCTCTATGCCTAACATGGGGCTCAAACTCACAACCTCCAGATCAAGAGTCGCATGCTCCACGGAATGAGCCAGCCAGGTGCCCCTATATTGCTTTTAGTTTGTTTTTTTTAGTTAATTTATTCTCAAGTTAGTTAACATGCAGTGTAGTCTTGCCTTCAGAAGTAGAATCCAGTGATTCATCACTTACATATAACACCCAGTGCTCATTCCAACAAGTGCCCTCCTTAATGTCTATCACCCATTTTCCCCACCCCATCAACCCTCAGTTTCTCTGTATTTAAGCATTTCTTATGGTTTGCCTCCCTCTCTGTTTTTATCTTATTTTTACTACCCTTCCCCTATGATCATCTATTAAATTTCTCAAATTACACATGTGATTGAAATCATGTCATGTGATATCTGTCTTTCTCTGACCGACTTATTTCATTTAGCATAATACTCTTCAGTTCCATCTGTGTGGAACTGTGTGTGTGTATTATATATGTATGTATACATGTATATATACATGTATGTGTATATGTGTATATACATATATGTGCATTTAATATATATTATATACACATACTGTATACGTATGTATGTGTATATGTATATATGTATGTATATACCACATCTTCTTAATTCATGCATCAGTTGATGGACATTTGGACTCTTTCCATAATTGGACTATTGTTTATAGTGCTGCTATAAATGTTGTGGTACATGTGCTCCTTTGAATCAGCACTTCTGTATCCTTTGCATAAATTCCTAGTAGTGCTGTTGCTGGGTCATAGGGTAATTCCATTTTTAATTATTTGAGGAACCTCCATACTGTTTCCCCAGAATGGCTGCACCAGTTTTCATTCCCACCAAAAGTGCAAGAGGATTCCCCTTTCTCCACATCTTCACCAACATCTGTTGTTTCCTGAGTTGTTCATTTTAATAAATCTGACTTGTGTGAGGTGGTGTCTCATTGTGGTTTTGATTTGTATTCCCCTGATGAGGAGTGATGTTGAGGATCTTTCGTGTGTCTGTTTGCCATCTGGATGTCTTCTTTGGAAAAGTGTCTATTCATATCTCCTGCCCAGTTCTTCACTGGATTATTTGTTTTTTTGGGTGTTGAGTTTGATAAATTCTTTATAGATTTTGATGGTTTCCTGTCTCACATTTAGGTCTTTCATCCATCTTGAATTTATTTTTGTGTATGCTGTAAGAAAGTGGTCCAGTTTCATTCTTCTGCATGTTGCTGTGCAGTTCTCCCAGCACCATTTGCTAAAGAGACTGTCTTTTTTCCATTGGATATTCTTTCCTGCTTTGTCAAAGATTAGTTGACCATATATTTGTGGGTCCATTTCTGAGTTCTCTATTCTATTCCATTTGTCTATGTGCTACTGTCTTGATGATTATAGCTTTGTAGTAGAGGCTAAAGTCTAGGATTATGATGCCTCCTGCTTTGGTTTTCTTTTTTACCATTACTTTCGCTATTCAGGATGTTTTGTGGTTCCATACAAATTTTAGGTTTGTTTGTTTTAACTCTGTGAAGAATGCTGGTACAATTTTGATTGGGATTGCATTGAATGTGTACATTGCTTTGGGTAGTATTGACATTTTAACAGTATTTGTTCTTCCAACGTGAGCATGGAATGTTTTTCCATTTCTTTGGGTCTTCTTCAATTTCTTTCATAAGCTTTCTATAGTTTTCAGCATACAGATCTCTTACCTCTTTGGTTAGGTGTATTCCTAGGTATTTTATGGTTTTTGATGCAATTGTAAATGGGATTGATACCCTGATACCTCCTTCTCTTGCTTCATTATTGGTGTATAGAAACATGACTGATTTCTGTACATTGATTTTATATCCTGCGACTTTGCTGAACTCCTGTATCAGCTCTGGCAGTTTTTTGATGGAGTCTTTAGGGTTTTCCATGTAGAGTATCATGTCATCTGTGAAGAGGGAAAGTTTGACTACTTCTTTGCCAGTTTGGATGCCTTTTATTTCATTTTGTTGTCGATCGCTGAAGTTAGGACTTCCAACACTAGTTAACCAACAGTAATGAGAGTGGACATCCCTGTTGTGTTCCTGATCTCAGGAGGAAAACTCTCAAGTTTTTCCCCATTGAGGGTGATCTTAGCTGTGGGCCTTTCACATATGGCTTTTATCATATTAAGATATGTTCCTTCTATCCTGACTTTCTTGAGAGTTTTTATTAAGAAAGGATGCTGTATTTTGTCAAATGCTTTTTCTATTGACAGGATCATATGGTTCTTATCCTTTTTTCTATTAATGTGATGTATCATGCTGATTGATTTGTGAATATTGAATCAACCCTGTAGCCCAGGAATGAATCCCATTTGATCATGATGAATAATTCTTTCAACATACTGTTGAATTCAATTTGCCAGTATCTTGTTGAGAATTTTGGCATCCATGTTCATCAGGGGTATTGACCTGATTTCTCCTTTTTAGTAGGGTCTTTGTCTGGTTTTGGAATCAAGGTAATGCTGGATTCATAGAATAAGTCTGGAAGTTTTTCTTCCATTTCTATATTTAGAATAGTTTGAGAAGAATAGGTATTAACTCTGCTTTAAATTTCTGTAGATTCCCCTGGGAAGCCACCTGGCCCAGGACTGTTATTTGTTGGGAGATTTTTGATAACTGATTCAATTTCTTCACTGGTTATGGGTCTGTTCAAACTTTCTATTTCTTCTCGTTTGAGTTTTGGTAGTGTGTGAGTGTCTAGGAATTTGTCCATTTCTTCCAGATTGTCTAGTTTGTTAGCATATAATTTTTCATAGTATTCTCTAATAATTGTATTTTTGTGGTGTTGGTTGTGATCTCTCCTCTTTCATTCGTGATTTTATCTATTTGGGTCCTCTCTCTTTTCTTTTTGAGAAGTCCGGCGAGAGGTTTATTAATTTTGTTTATTCTTTCAAAAACTCAGCTCTTAGATTCATTGATCTGTTCTGCTGTTCTTTAGGATTCTATATTGTTTATTTCTGCCCTAATATTTATTATTTCTCTTCTTCTGTTGGCTTTGGGCTTTCTTTGCTGCTGCCTTTCTAGCTCCTTTAGGTGTAAGGTTAGGTTGTGTATTTGGGACCTTTCTTGCTTCTTGAGATAGGCCTAAACTGCAATGAATTTTCCCCTTAAGACTACCTTTGCTGCATCCCAAAGGATTTGGACTGTCAAGTTTTCATTTTCATTTGCTTCCATATATTTTTAGATTTCTTCTTTAATTTGACTCATTCATTCTTTAGTAGGATGTTCTTTAGCCTCCATGTAATTGGGGGCTTCCCAGATTTTTTCTTGTGGTTGGTTTCAAGATTCATAGCATTGTGATCTGAAAATATGCATGGTATGACCTCAATCTTTTTATACTTGTTGAGGGATGTTTTGTGACCCAGTATGTGATATATTTTGGACAATTTTCCATGTGTGCTTGAGAAGAATGTGTTAGTCCATTCAGAGCCATTGTTTCTTTATTGATTTTCTGCCTAGATGATCTGTCCATTGTTGTAAGCAGAGTATTAAAGTCCCCTACAATTGCAGTATTATTATCCATACATTTGTTTAGGTTTGTGATTAATTGGTTTATATATTTGGGTGCTCTCTTCCACATTGGGGGCATAAACATTTACAATTGTTATCTCTTCTTTTTTTTTCTTTTCAAAGTTTATTTATTTGTTTTGAGAGAGAGAGAGAGGATGAGAGAGAGAATCCCAAGCAGGCTCTGCACTGTCAGCACAGAGCCCAATGTGGAGCTCGATCCCATGACCCTGGAATCATGACCTTAGCCAAAATCAAGAGTAGGATGCGTAACTGACTGAGCCACCCAAGTGCCTCCACAATTGTTAGCTCTTCCTGATGGATAGATCCCTTAATTTATACAATGCCCTTCTTCAATTCTTGTTACGATCTTTGTTTTAAAATCTAGTTTGTCTGATATAAGTATGGCTACTCTGGCTTTCTTTTGATGTCCAGTAGCGTGACAGATGGTTCTTCATCCTCTCACTTTCAATCTGCTGGTGTCCTTAGGTCTAAGATGAGTCTCTTGTAGGCAGCATATAGATAGATCTTATTTTTATTATTCATTATGATACCCTGTGTCTTTTCATTGAGGCATTTAGTCCATTTACATTCAGAGTGATTATTGAAAGATATGGATTTAGTGCCATTGTGTTATCTGTAGGTTTCATGTTTGTGGTGATGTCTCTGGTCCTTTGTAGTCTTTGCTGTTTTCCACTCACAGAGTCCCCCTTAGGATCTCCTGCAGGGCTGGTTTAGTGGTCATGAACTCCTTTAGTTTTTGTTTGTCTGGGAAAACCTTTCTTTCTACTATTCTTTTTTTTTTTTTTTTTTTAATTTAATTTTTTATTTTTTAAAATTTACATCCAAATTAGTTAGCATATAGTGAAACAATGATTTCAGGAGTAGATTCCTTAATGCCCCTTACCCATTTAGCTCATCCCCCCTCCTGCAACCCCTCCAGTAACCCTCAGTTTGTTCTCCATATTTAAGAGTCTCTTCTGTTTTGTCCTCCTCCCTCTTTTTATATTATGTTTGTTTCCCTTCCCTTATGTTCATCTGTTTTGTCTCTTAAAGTCCTCATATGAGTGAAGACACATGATTTTTGTTTTTCTCTGCCTGACTAATTTCACTTAGCATAATACCCTCCAGTTCCATCCACGCAGTTGTAAATGGCAAGATTTAATTCTTTTTGATTGCCGAGTAATACTCCATTGTATATATATCCCACATCTTCTTTAGCCATTCATCCATCGATGGACATTTGGGTTCTTTCCATACTTTGGCTATTGTTGATAGTGCTGCTGTAAACATGGGGGTGCATGTGTCCCTTCAAAACAGCACACCTGTATCCCGTGGATAGATGCCTAGTAGTGCAATTGCTAGGTCGTAGGGTAGTTCTATTTTTAGTTTTTTGAGGAGCCTCCATACTGTTTTCCAGAGTGGCTGCACCAGTTTGCATTCCCACCAACAATGCAAAAGAGATCCTCATCCTCTTTCTCCGCATCCTCGCCAACATCTGTTATTGCCTGAGTTGTTAATGTTAGCCATTCTGACAGGTGTAAGGTGATATCTCATTGTGGTTTTGATTTGTATTTCCCTGATGATGAGTGATGTTGAGCATTTTTTCATGTGTCTGTTGGCCATCTGGATGTCCTCCTTGGAGAAGTGTGTATTCATGTCTTTTGCCCATTTCTTCACTGGATGATTTGTTTTTTGGGTGTTGAGTTTGATAAGTTCTTTATAGATTTTGGATACTAACCCTTTATCTGTTATGTCATTTGCAAATATCTTCTCCCATTCTGTCGGTTGCTCTCTCTACTATTCTTAATGACAGCCTTGCTGGATAAAGGATTCTTGGCTGCGTATTTTTCCTATTCAGCACATTGAATATTTCCTGCCCCTCCCTTCTGGCCTGCCAAGTTTCAGTGGACAGGTCTGCTACTACCTTATGTATCTACCCTTGTAGGTTAAGGCCCCTTTGTCCCTAGCTGCTTTCAGAATTCTCTCTTTATCTTTGTATTTTGTCAGTTTCACTGTGATATGTCATGAAGTTGACCTGTTTTTGTTGATTTTGAAGGGAATTCTCTGTGCCTTTTGGACTTGGATGCCTGTTTTCTTCCCCAGATTAGGGAAGTTCTCAGCTATAATTTGTTCAAATAAACCTTCTGCCCCTTTCTCTTGCTCTTCCTCTTCTGGAACTCCTATGATACGGTTATTATTTTATTTCATGGAATCATTTACCTCTCTAATTCTACCCTCGTGATCTAGTAATTTCCTTTCCCTCTTTTTTCCAGCTTCATCATTTTCCATAATTTTATCTTCTATTTCATCTATTCTCTCTTCTGCTTCTTCCATCCTTGTTGTCACTGTATCTAGTTTATTTTGCATCTCATTTATAGCATTTCTTAATTCATTGTGACTATTCCTTAGGTCTTTGATCTCTGCAGCAGTAGATTCTCTGCTGTCTTCTATGTGTTTTACAAGCTCAGCTATTAGTTTTATGACTGTTATTCTAAATTCTTGCTCAGATATATTGTTTATATCTGTTTTGAACAATTCTCTATCTGTCATTTCTTCCTGGATTTTCTCTTGAGGAGAATTCTTCCATTTCATCATTTTGGCTAGGTTTCTGTCTTTTATGTGTTTAATAGCTTGTTATGCGTCCTGCATCTGTGAGTACTACTATATTAAAAAGGGTCATATGCTGTCCAGGGCCTGACACTTCAGGAAGTGTTTTTGGAGTGTGTTACATGCACTCTGTTGTTGCGTTTTGACTGCTCTATCCCACTGATCAGTCCTCTGCAAAGCTCCTCCTTGCTTGTAGTGGTGGAGTGTTTGAACCTTCCACCAGGTTTGCTTTGATTTGTTCATTGGAGTAACCCTGATTTGCCCTTGGGTGAAAGTTTTTTCTCCTAGATTGCAGAGTAGAGAGGAAACTGGCTATGACTTTATAGTTCACCTCTATTTCTTCTCATAAGACATTTTGGCATGGGATGTCATGCCAATTACAGACACATTTAAAGCTGGTATTCCACACCACAATGCCAATGTCCTGCGTTTGGGCCCTGGTGGCTGTAATTTTTGTACATTAAGAAAGAGTTTAAAAAGTTAAATAATTTGGCAGGGAGATCTTTGGAAGGAAAGGCCTGAAAAAAAATTTTTAAAGGAATTTTTTTAAGCTTATTTATTTATCCTGAGAGAGAGAGAGAGAGAGAGAGCGTGCGCACAAGTTGTGAGGAACAAAGAGAGAGGGAGAGAGAGAGAATCCCAAGCAGGATCTGTACTGTCAGCACAGAGCCGGATGTGGGGCCCAAACCCACAAACTACAAGATCATGACCTGAGCTGAAACCAAGAGTTGGACGCCTAACCTACTCAGCCACCCAGGTGCAAGGCCTGAAAATTTTATTTGTTTTAAGAAACTGTTTAGTGTTATCTAGCATGTTTTAAGTATAAAAACATCCTCATAACAGTATCTTTTTAATGTTTAACATTTGAAATGCAAGCCTATATTAAGTGGAAAAGAGAAGAAAAATGGATAAGGAAATAAAAAGAAAGGTAAAGAACTAGCAAATTATTATTTTTTTTAATATTTTTTATTTTTGAGAGAGAGAGAGAGACAGAGAGACAGAGAGAGAGAGAGAGAAGGAGGAACAGAGAGAGAGGGAGACACAGAATCTAAAGCAGGCTCCAGGCTCTGAGCTATCGGCACAGAGCCCAATGCGGGGCTTGAACTCAAGGACTGTGAGATCATGACCTGAGCTGAAGTTGGAAGCTTAACTGACTGAGCCACCCAGGTGCCCCAAGAACTAGCAAATTATTAAAGCACAGGGCATAGGATCATGACATGTACTGTAGTGTTAAGGAGGCTTTTGCTTAACGACTAGATTTGCTGAAGCTAATTTACAAATGATCATCACCTTTGCCTTGTAGTTGAGGGAGATATTAGGGCAATTCTCACTAGACCTTTTGGAGTTGTTAGATCAAAAAATTCTTATTAATTAGGACTTTCCTGAAGTATTGATAAAATAAGTGCAGTATATCTAAAACACCAAGATCATATCACATTTACTCAAGATATTTTTTGCTTTTAAAATTTTTAAAATAACTCATTAATAAAAGTTTATTAAGCTTATAAACAATTGTAACAAGTTCTTAGATGAATACATTTCTACTTTTCTATGTAATCTTCTAACAGATTTAAATATTTTTCATGGAGGCCAGGTTTATTTATGTCCCTTATAATAGAATTCCCATAACGTTTAAACATTTTATTCTGGAAAACTCCAAACAGAGAAGTAGAAAGAATAGTAGTACAATGAACCCTTGTGTATTTATCATCTAGATGCAACAATTAACAGCATCTTGACAGTCTTCTTTTTACCTATCTTCATCCTCCTCAGCTTTGTTTTTTGTAGCATTTTGAAGCAAATCCTGGATATTCTATTACTTCACTTATAAATACCTTAATCATTTGTAGAATTTTTCTTGTTCATCTAAAGCTATTTATTGAGTTTTTTCTGTTTTTCCTGGCATTAAGTGGTTCTAATAAGTCAGAACAAGACCTGCATTAAAATCAGATAATCTATGTGAAGTATCCAGCACAGTGGTATACACAGAATAGGCCCTTTCCCTTCTATTGTGCAAGGCTTTAAATTTTAAAAATTAGGGAAAAAATATTTCCCTAATATTATAAAACATCTAACTAATGCTCAAAGTGTCACTGATTTTCTCATAATTTCTTTTTATAGTTCGAACTAGGATCTACATGAAGTCTATAGATCACAATTGGTGGATATATCTTAATTTACGAGCTCATCTTTATCTCTTTTCTTTTTTGTTTAAACCTTGCCATTTATTTGTTAAAGAAAGTAGGTTGTTTGACCCTTAGAATTATCCACATAGTATAGTTTAATATGCTCCTCTGTCTTGTATTTCTTATAAACTAGAGCTAGAGCTCATCAGAATCAGGTTGATTTTTGGCAAGACCATGTCGTAAGAGGTTTGTATGTTTCCATCTAGAGACACCACATGTCTGATGGTCTTTCTTTTTGTGATATTAGCAACCACTAGTGGTCATTGTCTAGATTTGTATTTTTTTCTTTATCATTTATTATGTTTTTAAAGTTCATTGACTATAAACAGCAATTTTCTATTTTTCTACATTCAGAAATTTAAATGTAGGCAGTTTTTGTTTGATATGAGCTGTATGTATTCCTTGGTTTTCCAGAAATGCTTACATATTGACCCAGACAAAAGGCCCTTCTGTGCTGAGCTCCTGCACCATGATTTCTTTCATATGGATGGATTTGCTGAGAGGTATAGTACTGGCTCATGTTTTCTGGGGTGTCCCAACCTAGAGTTAAAGTAAAGGTATTTCTCTTATTTCTATACACACCCGCTTGTATACAGTCTCAAATATTGACCACCCTACCTCTATTCAGCCTTAGCAATAATGCAGTTCCTAGGAGTGGTCCCCCGCGTTCACTGAATTAGGGGTCTAGGTTGACATGAAGCAGTTACATCCTGCTTTTCTTTCTGTCTCCCTGTGGTGACATCTACCACTCAGGTCACTGATTTGTGTGTTGCTACGAGTTCGTGTTGCCATCGTTTTGGGTACTGATGCATTTCCAAAGGTACCATCTCCTGTTGCCACTGTACCCACATCACACCCGGTCATGTGACACTGTTGCCAGTGCTGTGCTGGGACCTGGATGTGCCAAACTTGTGAGTGCCAGAGCTGCCGGTGCGGTCTCTTGTGCTGTCTCAGCTGCTGGCATCAGTGTAGCTAACAAAACCAAGAATAGTGAGATGAGTGGCAATGACAATGCTTGACATTTCTACCAATCCATTTAGTGTTTAGCTTAATGAAAGATACCTCAGTTCTCATATTGCATCTGCGTTCAATTAGTTGTGTTAGGTTGTTTTGATTGAGATCTACAAATAAACCTTGGCCTCACATATATATGGAGTTGGAAAATGGAAGAGTATTTTAATAGCCCTTTTAGATAATTGTGGGTATTCTTTATTGAGTCCATAACCTAAATTTTGATACTATGCCAAAACTTGGCAGTAGTAGTTCTTAAGGGTTGGTTGCATTGCAGAGTCTGAAACATATCAGTGAGCTTTCCATACCCTGTTACATTAAAATCCATTTATCTATCTTCTTGCACTTTGAATAGAGCTTTTAGCCATGTGTGTTTTTGTGGAATCATTATTAGTCATTTGGAAAATACTGTTTTGCTAAATAATGCAGATCTTTAAAATGGTGACACATTTCATTATATAGTATCAAAAAGTCACATTCTCTCTCATCAGAAAAGTCTTTTTAAGTATTGAGAATTGGCTACAGTCACACTAGTGCACACAAGTTTAACAGAATTGTAATTTTGCATAAAAATGTGATTTTTATCGTCAACACAAATGCTGTCAGTTGTTTTCCTTTGCTCATTTTTTAAAAGTAAATGTTTGCAGAATACTCCAAGTCTGAATAACTGTAGTTTTCTGTCATCCTTTCTTTCAAGTAAAAAATGTTGCACGAAAGAAGTGGCTAGTTTAGTTTGTATCTCAAACAATAACACAGTTCCTTTCCCTAAGACAGCCACTGCACTTCGGTTCGTAACGGGGTGCTTCATGCACATTCCCTTCTTTCACACAGAATATGAAAAAAGACTTGTGTTCAAAGGTTTTGATTTAATAAAATTAATACTTCTTTATTATTTCATAAGGGACGTTCTTAAGCAAAACTGCCTTTGTTTTTTTAAACTGAGAATGTGCGTATGAATATGAAGAATGCCATAACTGTTAGTACAGTTTGGTGCCATTGCTTTAATTCTTGGTAAGGTGCCAGCGGTTTCACCTACCATTGCTTTTTACACCATCAGTGCCAGTGTTAATGTAGAGGAAAAGCAGTCATCTTCCTATTAAGGTAAAGAATAGCTTTGACCTTGTGAACCTCCTGAAAAGTTCTCAGGGATTCCCAGGGTTCTACAGACTGCCTTTTGAGAACTGCTAATCTAGGCCATACTTTTTCTCATGAAAAGAAAATGTTTTTTAATGTATGTTTATTTTTGAGAGAGAGAGCCACAGAGTGCGAGTGGGGGAGGGGCAGAGAGAAACACAGAATCCCAAGCAGGCTCCAACACAGAGCCTGTCAGCACAGAGCCTTACCCGGGGCTCAAACTCACGAACCGTGAGATCATGACCTGAGCCAAAGTCAGACACTTAACTGACTGAGCCACCCAAGTGCCCCAATAATTTTTCTTATTTTAAATAACATACTCTAGTTTAATACTCAATACAAAAAAAAAATCTTGAAAATGAATTTTTTCTAGGTTTATCTGTCTTATACAATTTTATTGTGTTTAAAAAAATTTTTTTAATGTTTATTTATTTTTGAGAGAGAGAGAGAGAGAGAGAGTGAGTGCAAGCAGGGGAGGGACTCAAACTCATGAACCATGAGATCATGACCTGAGCCAAAGTTGGAGGCTTAACCCACTGCAGGCGCCCCTACAATTTTCTTGTATTGACAAATGTATTTTTATGTAGGTTTTCTCAGGAACTACAGTTAAAAGTACAGAAAGATGCCAGAAATATTTCTTTATCTAAAAAATCTCAAAGCAGAAAGAAGGAAAAGGAAAAAGGTGATTCCTTAGGCGAAGATAGAAAAATGCTTGTGGTACAGGTAAATGTCCATGTTTTCATGTGTATTAAATTTTAAATGTAATATATCCTTTTATTTTTGGAGGAAAATAAATGAATATAAAAAAAGAGGTTTTCTGAGCAGTGAGCAAGTTGTTAACTTTTAGCTTAGTTGTAAAAATGTACCTTCTCTATAGACGTTACCTTTTGAAAAACTGTCTTAACATATCGTGTTTTGAGTGCCTACTGTGTACCAGAGTGTGTATCAGACTGTGCAGTAGGTCTTGTCAGGAAGTCATACTTATCTAAGAACATTTAGACCCATGTACTCACATACAAACACATGAACACAAACACATGCATGTATCATTTTTTCCCTTAAATGATATGAGAGAAAAATATCATTTACATTTTTTTGTATAAAGTAGAGCACTTTAAAATTGAGATTTGGGTATTTAATTTATTTGAAGTTTACATTTGCATGTTGGTTACCTAGAATCTGTTCTTGGTAAGGTAATTCCAATCCATCAACAATCCACTCACATTTTTTCAAATGAACCAAAAGAAGAAGGCAGTTCTCAGTTTTGTATTTCCTGACTTTAGATATATAAGAACAAAAGTAGTGATACTTAATTTCTCTTTCACATTTTTCTACTGAAATATATATAAATTTGATATATGTGTGTATCATATTCACCTGATATATAGCAGAGCTATTGCATTTCTATTCAAAATAAATGTCTGACCAAGAATCCTGGGTGTAATTTTAATTCCATAGATAGAATAAAGAAAACAGGGGCACGAGAAGGTGATATTTATGGAATTCTGCAGTAGTTGACGAGTTCTTTACAGGAAGAGGTAATTTTTCATTCTCCTCAGATCATTAATGTTGTTAACATTTTTATTAATGGTCAGGATACCAATGCTGATCCCAAAATTAAAGATTCTAAAGTATTTAAAATAAAAGGGCCAAAACCGGACGGAGAAAAAGTTGAAAAAGTCAGTCGAGCTTCAAATGCGAGCTGTCTCCCTGACAGTGGGATGAGCCGCATCACAACCGTGCCTTCTACAAGCCTCAGAGATTGCAGCAACGGAAGCGTGGATCACACCAGAAATCTAGGCGTGGCAATTCCCCCACTTGCGCACAATCTTTCCACGGTAGCTCCCGGTGTTAATTCTGGAATGGTGAATATCCCAGGAGTTCAGAGTCACAGGTATGAATGAGAAAAATAAGAACAAAATGTTGTTTCAGGGTATGTCTGCAAATTGCGAGTGTTAATCGATTCAGCCACATTCTACTTTCGGGCTTCTGGGTGCTCTTCATTCTTGTAAGTGTTCTGTTTCAAAATGCTTTTGGCCTATGTAATGAAAGTCATTAGCATTTGATAAAAAAAACATTCACCTGAGTCTTAAGAAAGTGGATTGTGCTCTGTAAGGTGAAGAGGGTCTATAAATATTTATTCTAAAAATGTGAAAGGAGGTTATCATAATAAAAGAAATAATTGGTTTTGGGCGTCTGCTGCTACATGGTATGGCTGTGGGTATTTGGTGGTACAAAGAAGCTCATTTGGGAAATTTTGCTGAAAGAAAAGTAATTTATTTGTTTGGACTTGGGAGCGAGGTGGGAGGCATGAGGGTAGTGGTAAAGGACAGAACGTTTCACCAGAATTACGTGCATTGTATGATTATGAATAGGCATTAAATGCTGATTAAACTGCATGTCACTTAGTTTTGTGTCATTTGGTTTTGGTTTTGTGCTTGAAAAAAATAGTTACTGCTGGTTCTAACTTAAATTTGTTGTTGTTGTTGTTGTTGTTGTTGTTGTTGCAGAGTGGATGAGAAAACCAAGAAGTATTGCATTCCATTTGTGAAACCACATAAACATTCTCCATCAGGCATTTATAATATTAATGTGACCACATCAGTAAGTGAACTGTTACTCCCATGATAGAAGAGCAAGCATTAGTCATTTCTAGACTTCTATTAATGTTAAATATAATAGTGAAGAACTGGGAATCTTATTTGGAGACATATAAAGTGGAACCTTAATTGTACGTGTATCATCCCAACCTGTCACAATCATAAATGTGAAAGTCTTAAAGTTTAAGTAAGTTTTGTAAGTCTTGATGTTTAAATATATTATTTAAATGACATGTTTTAATTTTTTTAGTAACAGTAAATTTTCTTAACTTAATACTTGGTGATCAGTTGTTTTTTGGAGTAGGTGACAAGATAAATTGTTGTATCTCACATAAGATTTTTGGTGAAAGTATTCTAGGGGTGCCTGGGTGGCTCAGTCAGTTAAGTGTCTGACTCTTGATTTCGGCTCAGGTTATGGTCTCATGGTTTGTGGGTTCAAGCCCTGCACTGGGCACTGACAGTCAGAGCCTGCTTGGGATTCTCTCTCTCCCTCCCTTTCTCTCTGCCCCTCCCTTGCTCATGCTCTATCTCTCTCTCAAAATATATAAATAAACATTTTTTTAAAAAAAGAAAGTATTCTATTTATTCATTTAATAAATATTTATTGATAACTTATTATGAGACACTGGAGATGAATCAATCAATCTCTCTCTTCAAGGAGCTCGTGGTCTAGTAGAAGATCAACAAATTAAAACAGTGTCAGATTATAAGAATGGCAGCATGTACAAGGCTCAGAGGTTTTCTGAAGGTTCAGAGGAGTGTTACTTTGCTTAACGTAACTGCCAGAATGCTTCTTTTTAAAGTTAACTTAAATCATCATCACTTTTCCATTGACTGGTCATCTCTGAGTCAAGACCAAAATCCTAACGGGGCTTATAAGTCCCTGATTGACCCAGGTCCCCATCCCTCTTATTCCACCCCTGGCTACTCTCTCTCTCTCTCTCTCTCTTTTTTTTTTTTTTTTTTGAAATTTTACTTGTTTTTAATGTTTATTTATTTATTTTGAGAGAGAGAGAGTAAGAACGTGAGCAGGGGAGGGGCAGAGAGAGAGGGGGGGAGATACATAATCCCAAGCAGTCTCTCGTGCAGAGCCCAATGTGGGACTCCATCTCACATTGGGATCATGTGAGATCATGACCCAAGCAGAAATCAAGAGTCAGATGCTTAACTGCCTAAGCCACCCAGGTGCCCCTGGCCTCTCTTACTCTTGGTCAATCTATTGCAACCCACTGATTTCCTTGTATTCCTTGAACCTGGCCAGACATGCTCCTATATTTGGGCTTTTGCACTTATTTCCTGTGCTTTAGAACATTCCTTCCCCCAGATAATCCAAAGAATTTGCTTCTTCTCCTCCTTGGCTTACATGAAGCCTTATTGTGAGGTCTTCCCTAGTATTAGAACTCATTTTGTCTCGCATTACTCTCTTTTCTCTCTCCTGGCTTAATTTTTTTCCATTACATACACCTACCAGCCTCTATATTTGCTTATTTATATATTG
The DNA here is from genome assembly GCF_018350215.1 of Panthera leo. NCBI lineage: Eukaryota > Metazoa > Chordata > Mammalia > Carnivora > Felidae > Panthera > Panthera leo. The sequence goes on from NC_056682.1 coordinate 143,922,591, forward strand.
TCTGTCTCCTGAACTAGAATGTACATTTCCAAGGTAGGAATATGTGCTCTGTTTTCCTTACAGCTCTACCCCACACCTAGAACATGTCTAGCACCATAGAAAATGCTTACAGATTGTGGTGAATGAACTCTTGTGCCAGGGAATGGAGGTGTGGATGTATTCCCAAAGAGTATTTTTCTCTCAGATTTCCCTTGTCTACCCTTCTCGTTATCCTCAGAGCTGAACAAGAGTAGCCTTCTTTTCATGTCTCTCATGATTTGGGCATTACATTTGCTTTTCTTTTAATTATTCTTGGCCCACGATTTCTGTATCCACAGTACTTTCCTTTTTTTAATACCCTACTGATTTCTTTGTAGATATTTTTGTGTTTTACATTCTTGATCTGCTTTGGAGGATTACTTTGATCAGCAAGGCTTTCAGAGTAGCTGGCTCAAAAGCACTTTGCTGGAATTGATATCAGCCTTCTTTCAGGCATTGCATAATCAAAACTGGCTGTCAGTTTTAGATCTTATTTCTGTTTATCCTTATTTTTAAGAGGCCGTCAAGAAAAGAGGTAGAGATTAATGGGAAGAAGACACACTTGAGTCTTAATGAAAATTATTGGAGGCAGAACTTTGCCTAAACTTTCTACAACACGTAGGTTGAAGACCAACCTGAGGTCTGAACTTACTATTTTTTGGACATGCAGATAGGTTTTTTTAAACTAATTATTTTATAACTAATTTGAACCAAGAGTCTTAGCACTTACTCTATTAAAAGAACAAGCAGAAAATTCCAAATAAAGAAACTCAAAATCTCATTACAGGACTTCTGGAGTTTTGTGTTATTCTTGAATTCCTAAATTTTAGGATATCAATATAGTAGTTACAAAAGAGGCAAGCCCAGCTTACCTGAAGGCTAATTCACTTGTGTTAATCATTCTGATCTTAGGTCCCAAGTGAAAAGAGCCTACTTCAGGCAAATAAGAAAAGAAGGGAATACTCAAAGACAGATGTCCGTTTGCCTGAACTGAACTATAATCATCTCCCTGAACTAAGAGCCTTGGAAGGCATAGGTATGTATAATACTTTTCAGCCTTTTTGTTTATATTATTTAAAATTTATGTTACATTGGAATACCTGCTGGCTCAGTCAGTGGAGCATGTGACTCTTGATTTCAGGGTTGTAAGTTTGAGTCCTATGTTAAGTGTAGAGATTACTTAAAAATAAAATCTTAAAAAATAAATAAAATGTATGTTAAGTAAACTAAAAAAATATTAAAAGTAAAAAATTGTAGTAACTTTATGTATTTCCATATGTAAATATTTACAGACTTATGTATGTAAATATGTACACTAAGTATATACTGAGGGACAGCTATAGAATGTGGAAAACTAATACAAATGTCTAATTTTTAAATGTGTTTGTGGTTATTTTTATCTAGCTCGAAATTCCAGGTTAATAAGGAAAGAGAACAAAATTCTCTCAGAATCTCGAATTCCTTCTCTGGCCACTATTGACTTGCACGCCCCCAGTATTGGATTACATCAGGTACAGAAATACTTTATAGGTTAGATAGAATTTGGGTCTCATGTCCTTATTAAAGTATCTTAGGGAAAGCTCACTCTTAAGGATTGGGCAGGTTTATTGGTGGGATCCATACAATTTTGTTTGTCAAAGTTTTTCTTACTGTTCATTGCACTTAGTACCTTTATTACATGTATACTTATATAGACATTTTCCAGCTTACCGTCATCAGTTTTTTATAGATTAAAATTATGTGTGTGTGTGTGTGTGTGTGTGTGTGTGTGTGTGTGTGTGTGTGTGTAGCCTAGCTATGGCTTTTATATAACTTTTGTGGTAACTCATAGTATTTCACTGAGTTAACCCCAAAGCTATAACCTATCTTCCACTCTTTGAATTGCCTGTATCCTTTTAAAATGTATCCTCTATTTGACACGTTTCCCCAAGACTATCTACTTTGTGCATGTTAAAGACTTGCTATTCTATATATAATTATTTTTCTATAATTTCTCTTAATTCTACAGAATATTTATGTTTCTGCTGCTTTAACATCAGTCCTATCACTCATTTTTACATTAAGAAAACTCGCAAACTTTTAAATTCCCTGAGCCAACCATAACTGGGTATAAACTTTGGATATGCATCATTGTACTTACAGATTTCTCACCTCTCCTTGATGCTAGGCAACTTTTGTTTTGGAATTTAAGTCTCCATCCTCATTTAAGTATTGCCTCCATATCTATGTGGATGGTTTTTTCTACTACTATGCCTTAAATAGTTTGGTAGAGCTCAATCAACAAGGGAAATTATGTTGTTGAGGGCAACAAATTACAGAGGCAGTTACACAGTGACCCTGAGAAAAAGGTTTTTTGACTGCTATTACTTTGCCTTATCTCTTGTTAACAATTTCTGCAGCAATATAATCAAAGCTAAATAAATTCCTGTTGCATGAAGATTAATTACCATCACAAATTTTACTTTTAGGAACTATAGTATCTCAATAAATTCCTTGTACATGTCTAAAATTTAATGTGGATTTTAAAGGTGCAGGATTTTTCACTTGCTGTCTGTGAGGGTACTATTGTTCAAAACCACTTTTCAGGGTTCACATAACCAAATCTTGTCTCATGAAATAGAAGAAAGGCTTTGGCAGCCTTCATACGTCAGTATTTTTATTTGGTTGATTTGAACTATTCCTTTGATATTTATAAACTTGTTCTGCATTTTTACTCTTAGTTTATTTGTTCATTTCCCAGTTGTATTTAAAATACAATAAAGGAGAAAGTAGGTGTAGTGAAAAACACAAATCAACACCAAAATAACATGAGTTTATATGTGGAAGATGTCAGTGGGAAGAGAAACAGCGAGAGACTGAAAGCAAAAGGCTTTCTGGCAGAAGCTGTGACTTGCCTTGCACTCTTACGTTATGGTATGGATCAATACGTTGAGCTTCATTTTGTTTCTGTGCATAACACAAACATTTTCACATTTATAAAAGTCTATTATGTACCTTCTGGAACACCCGTAAGATAGGTTTTTGTAAGTAAAGTATTGCATAACCCGTGGACTCTGTCTCCACTTGTCCACCTCCTGCACACTTACACACATTATATACTTCTATGTGTATGTATCTACATATTTTTTCTCTAAGTGGTGTTTAAGCATCATCTCACAAATTTTGATGTGTTGTGTTTTTCATTATTGCTCAGTCCAAACATTTTCTTAGTTCCCTTGTAATTTCTTCTTTAACCCAGGAATTATTTAGAAACATGTTGTTTAGTAGTTATTTAGCGTTTCCTTAGATATTTTATTATTATTGATTTGTAATTTAATTCCATATGGTCAGAGAATATACTGTGTATGATTTTGATTATTTTAGATTCATTGAGATATGTTTTATGGCTCAGCAGATGGTCTATCATGGCGAATGAACCTTGTTTCCTTGAAAATAATGTATATTCTTCAGTCGTTAGACACAGCCTACTACAAATGCGAAATTAGATTAAGGTGGTTGGTAGTATTCTTCAGATCTTCTATATCCTTAATGATTTTTTTGTTTGGTTCTATCAGTTCTTGAAAGAGTGCTGTCAAAATCTTTCACTGACTGTGGAATTATTTATTTTCTCTTATATCTGTTTATTTTTGTTTCCTGTATTTTAAATCTCTATTATTAGGTACATACACACTTATAATAGTTTTTGTCTTCCTGATATATTATCACTTTTATCATTAGAAAATGCCTCTCTTTATCACTTGTGGTGCTCTGTGCCATGAAACCAATTTTATTTGAGATTAAAATAGCCACTCAAGGCCAAAATGAAGAAATCAGGAGACTATAGATGCTGGAGAGGATGTGGAGAAACAGGAACCCTCTTGCACTGTTGGTGGGAATGCAAATTGGTGCAGCCGCTCTGGAAAGCAGTGTGGAGGTTCCTCAGAAAATTAAAAATAGACCTACCCTATGACCCAGCAATAGCACTGCTAGGAATTTACCCAAGGGATACAGGAGTACTGATGCATAGGGGCACCTGTACCCCAATGTTTATAGCGGCACTCTCAACAATAGCCAAATTATGGAAAGAGCCTAAATGTCCATCAACTGATGAATGGATAAAGAAATTGTGGTTTATATACACAATGGAATACTACGTGGCAATGAGAAAAAATGAAATATGGCCTTTTGTAGCAACATGGATGGAACTGGAGAGTGTGATGCTAAGTGAAATAAGCCATACAGAGAAAGACAGATACCATATGGTTTCACTCTTATGTGGATCCTGAGAAACATAACAGAAACCCATGGGGGAGGGGAAGGAAAAAAAAAAAAAAAAAAAGAGGGTAGAGTGGGAGAGAGCCAAAGCATAAGAGACTGTTAAAAACTGAGAACAAACTGAGGGTTGATGGGGGGTGGGAGGGAGGGCAGGGTGGGTGATGGGTATTGAGGAGGGCACCTTTTGGGATGAGCACTGGGTGTTGTATGGAAACCAATTTGACAGTAAATTTCATATATTAAAAAATAAAAAAAAAAAAATAAATTAAAAAAAAAAAAAATAAATAAAATAAAATAGCCACTCAAGCCTACTTATTTGTCTCCATGGTTTATCTTTTTACTTTTATACTATCTGTTTCTTGTTGTTGTTGTTGTTGTTTTAATGTACAACATTTCATAGAAGTAGGGTCTTTCTTTTGTATCCATTCTGTCAATTCCAATTCTGTTCATTGGAATGTGTTTCCTATTACAGCTAGTAAACTTCTACCAACTTAAAATATTTACTGTCTCACAATTTCCATGGGTCAGAAGCCTAGGAATAGCTTCTTCTCCTCTTGAGTCTCACAGACCCCAAATCAAGATGTCAGTGGGACTGCATTTCTTTCTGGAGACTCTAGGGGAGAATCTATTTCCAGGCCCGCTCAGATTGTCAGCAGAATTGAGTTTCATGAGGTTGTGGGACTGAGGTCCCTGTTTCTTTTCTGGCTGACACCTGGGGGATGCTGTCAGCTTCTGGAGGCTGACCACATTCCTTGGCTCATGGTCTAGTTCTGCCATCTACAAAGCTAGTAATAGTGATCAAATCCTTCTTACTCTTTGACCCTCCCTTACCTCCCCTTCTGCCTCATCTCTGACTTCCTCTTCTGCTTTTAAGAGGGGTGTGATTGGCCTTGCAGGCCTACATTGCACCTGCCAGGATAATCTTTCTATCTTAGAGTCACCTGATTAGTAACATTAATTCCACGTGCAAAGTTGCTTCACAGCAGTAGCTACAATAGTTTGATTGACTAACCAGGTGATATCTTTAGAATTCTGCCTGCTAGTAAATACTTAGGCCATTAACATTGAATGTGATTATTGATATATCTGGATCGAGCTCTATGTTTATATGTATGTGTATATAACAAATATATACATATATATAACAAATACATATATATATAACAAATATATATATATATTTGTTGTTGTTTGTTTATTCCTTTGTTTTCCCTTTTTAGTCTTCTTTTGTATTTGAATATTTTTAGGATTGGCTTTTGGGTATATTTCTTGGTATTATTTTTTTTAGTGATTACTCTAGGGATTGCAATATATATTAACTAACCTTCCACAGTCTACTTAGAGTAAATATTGTACCACTTGTAAAATGTAGTGGTAAGCATATGTCCTTTTACTTCAACCTGGACTTTATGTTAGAATTCTTTGTCTTATTTACATACACCGAAAACCCCACTACATTGTCATATATTTTGCTCTAAATAGTCATAGATATTTTAAGCAATTTATGGAAATAAGTAGTCTTCTGTATTTACCTAACTACCTGCTGTTTCTGTTGTTCTTCCTTTCTTTCTTAAAGATTATACTTTTATTCTTTGGTATCATTTTTCTTCAGCTTGAAAAACTTCCTTTAGCATTTCTTCCAGAGCAAGTCTGATGGGTGACAAACTCTTAGTTTTCCTTCATTTGAGAATGACTTTATTTTGCCTTCATCCCTTAAATATATTTTCAATGGATATAGAATATGAGTTGGTAGGTTTTTAAAAACTTTTTTCTCCCAGGACTATAAGGACATCATTCCTCTGTCTTCTGATCTCTCTGATTTCTATCAGAATGTGGGACATTCTTAGGCATTTGAATTGTTCATCTGTATGTAATGTTTCATTTTTCTCTAGCTCTTTTCAAGATTTTATCCTCATCGTTTTGTGTTCATTAGTTTTAATAAGATGTGTCTAAGCATAGTTTTCTTTGTATCCTGTTTGGCATTTGCTGAACTTCTTGATTTGAAAACCTACTTCTTTTGCCAAATTTGGAAGTTTTTGGTCATTATTTCTTCAAAAATTTTTTTCTGCCATAATTTCTCTCTCTCTTTTTTTTTTTTTCTGAGAGTCCAGTGACATAGATATTAGACTTTTTGGTATTTTCTACAAGTTCCTGAGACTCTGCTTTCTTTAATCTTTTTTTTTTTTCTTTTTTTATCTTGGCTCTTCACATTAGGTAATTCCTATTGATTTATCTTTAAGTTCTTCGATTCTTTACCTTGTTGTTTCCCTTCTGCTATTAAGCCCATCCAGGGAGATATTTAAATTTCAGATGCTGTTTTATGTATGTATGTATGTATGTATGTATGTATGTATGTATGTATGTATGTATTTAGAGAGTATATGAGCGGGGAGGGGCAGAGAGAGGGGGAGAGAGAGAATCCCAAACAGGCTCTGCCCTGACAGCACAGAGCCCAATGCAGGGCTAGATCCCACAAACCATGAGATCATGACCTGAGCTGAAACCAAGAGTTGGATGTTTAACTGACTGAGCCACCTAGGCGCCCCCAGATACTGTATTTTTAAGTCCTAAAATGTCCACTTGGTTCTTTTTTAGGGCTTATATTTCTCTGCTAAGAATTCCTGTTTCTTCATTCATATCGATCCCGAGATGACCCAAATATTGGGACTTTATAAACTTAATTAAGTTATATATGCCTGTATAGCATATATATTTCTGCATCTGTTGATTGCCATTTCCATTGAGAATTGATGACACATTCCTGGATCTTTTTATGGCCAATAACTTTGATTGTATCTTGGAAACTGTTAATATTAGGTTGTGTAGCCTCCAGGTCGTGTTGTAATCCTCTGGAGAATGTGGACGTTTTATTTTAGCAGGCAGTCATTGAAGTTTTGTTCTCACTGCAAATTCTGCCTTATCTCTTGTGAGAAATGTTTCAAATCTCAGTTCTCTAAGTCTTTGATATCGTAGTTTGCATCTGTCCTGTGCTTGTGTGGCTCAGGGGTTAGCTGGAGACTTGTGCAGGTAGTTCAAATCTCAGCTCAGTTCGCCAAGCTGTTGCTGCTCTGGGTTTGGAGCTGCTGCATGCATGCATGTGTCAGGAGCTGGGCTCAGACTCCCATCAGTCTATACACAGAATTAGGGAGTCCCTTGCTCTAGTTCTGTTTGCTCCAGGACCAACCCACCCCCATACTTTGTGGCTTGCAGGGTTTCTCTGGGATAACAAGGGAGTTTCTTTCAGACTTTTAGCTTTTTGTACTTCTTCACTACTCTGAGACTAGGGCCTGCCTTTTGGGCAAAGTCACAGGAGCAAAAAGTAAACAAAATTGGAAGCCTACCCCCCATGTGAAGGATCACATTTCCAACTTTTGACCCCTCTCCTTAATCTCCAGTTGTTTTTCATATTTTTCCTAAAGGGTTTTTTGTTTGTTTGTTTGTTTGTTTGTTTGTAATAAGTAGGAGAGATGGGTTGTAGTGGGTTTACACTACCTTGGCACATCAGAAGCATCTTTTTAACACACGTATCACCAAAGAGGTCAAAGAATAACAGCCTCTTACTTCATCATCGTCTTCTGTGCAAGCAGCTTGCGCTATGAATGGTTAATTATAAACACCTGATACTTGAACAACAAGACTTGGGATTTTCAGGGGGGGAGTGAGACTTTTACAATTTTTGAGAATCTTTAATGCTTGATTATTAACTTCTAGGTTTCAGGATCTCCCCTGTTAGATGATTTGGAGGCTGATTTGCCTCGAATGGAACACCAGCACTGAGAGTCATTTTGGTTCTGAACTGGGTATGTCTGGTTTCTCATACTTAATGCAAAGTAAACCTTCCATGGGAGATATTTTGTAGCTTGCTAAAGGCCAAATTCTGCCGTTAAGCATTCTCTAGTGATTGATTCTGTGAGAACACCTGGTAGAGAAAGACTTGTGCCACTTAAAAAAAAAAAGTAGTATTTGTCTTTGGGATGAAATCCCTTTCCATGGAGCTTACAGCTCTTGCCCTTAAACTAATCTCCTGTGTTTTACTGGATACAGTAAGGTGAATTCAGGGTGATGAGTGCAGTGGAAGGATATATACTTATCTCCCTTATCAGTCATTTGCCCTTTGGGCTCGTAAAGCAAGAAAGATGAAATGATTGCTTGGTAATCTTTTTCCCAATAAAGAGGGATCAGCACTATTCTAGATGATTGCCTTCCTTTTTATTTTTATATTTTATTTTTTATATTTGTTTCTGATGAACTTTATTATTGTCCTGCTACTCCACCACGGTAAAAAGGGAGCTACAAGCTCCAGGCCTGCACCATGTGTCTGCACAGCAAGAACAGGACCCACTGGCACACGTTCCCACCCCACCAGGGACCTACCCCCAGGAGAAATATGTTACAAATTTTTTTAAAAAGGAAAACAGAGTAAATTAAGAATTCACTTGATTAGGCACCAACAGTGATTTGAAAAATTAAGTGTCAATTTTAAATGGTAACAGGATTGCCTTCCTTTTAAATATAACTGTTTAGTACTAAAAAAATGAAAACCAAAGATCAGACCTTTTGAGTGGCAATTTGGTATGTGACCTCAGACCAGTCACCTAATGTTTAATATCTTATTAACTCTGTAAAATATGATGGTAATAAAATCCCACACTCTCATAAATGTACTGTTGGAATTAATCTGTTAACCTCCACAAAGCATTTATTTAATTTAATTTATTTTTTTTAAATTTACATAAGTTAGTTAGCATATAGTGCAACAATGATTTCAGGAGTAGATTTCCTAATGCCCTTACCTATTTAGCCCATCCCCGCTCCCATATCCCCTCCAGTAACCATCTGTTTGTTCTCCATATTTAAGAGTCTCTTCTGTTTTTATATTATTTTTGCTTCCCTTCCCTTATGTTCATCTGTTTTGTCTCTCATATGGGTGAAGTCATATGATTTTTGTCTTTCTCTGACTAATTTCACTTAGCATAATACCCTCTAGTTCTATCCATGTAGTTGCAAATGGCAATATTTCATTCTTTTTGATTGCCGAGTAATACTCTATTGTGTGTGTGTGTATACATATATATATATATATGTATATATATATATATATATATATACATATATATATATATATACATATACGTATATATATACATATATATATATACATATATCTCCTTTATCCACTCATCCATTGATGGACATTTGGGCTCTTTCCATACTTTGGCTACTGTTGATAGTGCTGCAATAAACATTGGGGTGCATGTGCCCCTTCAAAACAGCATACCTGTATCCCTTGGATAAATACCTAGTAGTGCAATTGCGGGTCGTAGGGCAGTTCTATTTTTAATTTTTTGAGGAACCTCCATACTGCTTTCCAGAGTGGCTGCACCATTTTGCATTCCCACCAGCAGTGCAAAAGAGATCCTCTTTCTCCGCATCCTTGCCAACATCTGTTGTTGCCTGAGTTGTTACTGTTAGTCATTCTGACAGCTGTGAGGTGGTATCTCATTCTCCACAAAGCATTTTGAACGTCTGTGACATCAAATGTGAATTTACTATGAAGTGAACAAATCTTAAGTTTTAATTCCTCATTGGTACAGGGCCCTTTCCAGGCGTTGGGAGACGTCTTTGCAATGCACTCGTTATACGTACTATATAAACTATAGCCTCTATAAAATTTGGATCTATTTTGTCAAAACTAATCATTATTTACATAAAAGGAGATGGTGTGCTACACATGACAGCTTTGGTTGATAATTATCCTAAAGGTTTTCTTTAAAATCTTGTTTTTGTTATATATGGTATTAAGTTTTCTTAGACTGTGTAATACTTACAATATTATAAATATATTCAATGTGAGAAAGCAAGTAAGATATAAATCACTTTCTAGAAAGATTTTTATGTAAACTGTTTGGTTGCCTGTATCCCCCTGTGCTTTTAGATGCTACTCTAGCCCTTGAGATGACATCTTCTTGTGACCAAAGTGCTGATATCCTACAAAGAGAGATTTGTGGTTTTGGTCATTTGCTTTTGAACTGCCTGCATTTTCTGGGAAAGGCCTTGTAGAAGAAAAAAGACAAAGACTTCCAAGTGTTTTGAAGGAAGATTGAACAAGTGCCCCTCCCCAACTGCTATCCCATCACCTTTCAAGTCCACTGTTGCTATTTCAAGATATATCCAATGGAAGAATAGTGATATGGTTCTTGTTCCACGAATGTGTATTTACTGTTAGTAGATTGTGATTTAAAATTACCCAAGATTAAAAATGAGTTTAAAAAGGGAGAGAGAAACATTATAATGGTTATGTTATTTATGCATTGAACTCTGTGTTATCTGTATAAATGTGTACATTTACTTAGGAATGGGTTTGGTGGTGGTAGGTGATAAAAACTAGGATCATTTGAAGAAATGAAAAAACTAGGATCAGTAAGAGAAAATGTTTCCTTTACCATAACTTACCTATTAATATACTTTTATAAAGCTTGCTTGTTTCTAGGCTTTAAGGAGATATGTAACTGCTCTCTATGGATAGATGTATATCTTTGGTTTCTGTGATTATCGTGATTGATGTTTGATCATTGTACTATGGGAATCTGGCCTCTCTGCTGATCTTCTATGAACCACACTGATCCAAATTTCTCAAAGAAGCCTTTTCTTTCTCATGACTTAGTATGACTCTGACATCGGGTAGTCCTCTGTATTGTGAGATTCTGGAGCCAGTGTTCCTGCGTGCGGGAACATGATTATGGAATGAGAATAGTGAAGGAGAATTTTGTAGGTATACCTTGGAGTTGAGGACTATGCTTCTCCTTGAAAGGGGAAGTATATACATACAAAACCAGGAGATGGGAAGCAGTGTTACTGATTGACTAGGACTGGTTACTTTTCTCTAGGCCAGTTACTGTTGAACTCCCCAGCTGAAGAGGCTTTGGGGAGGAAGTGTCCACTGTTATGGACCTCACTCCTGTCCACTGATAGTTTGAAGGTGATATCAGACAGAACCCAGAGATGCTCCTGTCTTCTCATTTCCTCAAACACATAGGCCTTCCCAAAAGCTCTTCACGAACATGCAAAAATATCTACCTACATACAGTCCACACACCGTTTCTCATGCCCCAGTCCATGACTTCCAGGTGGGAAGTTTAAGCCAATTTGGCTGTAGGTTTTTGGCTTCTAGGTTGCTGGTCACACTCTGAATTTATTTTAGAGAATGGCTGTTAAGGGGACCAGAATTTGTGTGGTTTTTTTTGCCTTAACCAGTTAACAATGTGTTGTTTTTTCCAAAAGGCATTGACTAAAACTTAGCCCAAGAATTTAACTAATACTCTTTTCTATTACTCTGAGGAGCTTAATAGTAAAATTCTGACCTTAGATACTTTGTCCTCAAAAAAGCAGGACATTCAGGAGGAGGCAAAATGAGAGATTCCAATGTAGAAGTCTATAGGTGGTTCAATTAAAATTTGGTCTTGATTTTGAAACTCTATTTTTAACCTCTGACCAGGTGTTTGACTACATTGGTATGGCTAATATGCTAAAGACAGTTAATGTATAGACATTAATAGGCTTCACATTAAGATATTGTTTCATTTTTACTTAAAAAATATTGCCAATAGACTGTACAGTATGGAAAGAAGACAATATTTCAAAGTCAAGTGGCTTTCCAGCTTATTTCAATGTTATTTTTATTTAAAGATCAGTGTAAACATATCACCTCAATGACTGAGGATCTAGGATCAATTACCTTTTTGTCTCTGTATTTGCTTTTGGTGTATTTTGCCTATTGACACATTTTGTGAACTTTAGAATTAAGGAACTAAAAATTAAATACTGTAAGTGCAAGTTGAGATTCAAAGATCATATCTGGTTAGAACCTTGGCAGAACTACTTGAAAAAGAAGATTTTGCAAACTGGGCCTATAGATACTGAACCAAAGTAATTCTTTCTTTCAGCTTAAGATTACTTTGCTCTCCTTAGAAGAATATGGTTAAGCCTAATAGGAAATATGTATACGTATTGGTGGGGAGAAATGGGCTTGCTGTGTGGATGTATGTTTTAAAATGAATAAATATTATACCTTACTGAGCTCCATAGATGGCTTTATTTGCATTTATTTAATGAAGAGAATACAAATAATGTGTATAGCACTGTATGGTACTTAGATAAATTTTAAATTATCTGTTAATTTTTTGGGGGGGAAACTTTGATATAGAGGTGGCAAGTTATCTTTTTAAAATTATTTTAAATTTTAATTCCAGTATGGTTAACATATAGTGTTATATTAGTTTCAGGCATGCAATATAGTGATTCAGCAATTCTATACATTACTCAGTGCTCATCTAGATAAGTGTACCCATAATCCCCTTCACCTATTTCACCCGTTCCCCCACCCACCTCCCCTCTGGTAACCCTCTGTTTGTTCTCTAAGGGTCTGCTTTTTGGTTTGTCTCTCCCCGCCTCCTTTGTTTTGTTTCTTAAATTCCACGTATGAGTGCAGTCATATGATATTTGTCTTCCTCAGCCTGACCTATTTTGCTTAACATTCTACTCTCCGGATCCATCCATGTTGTTGTGAATGACAAGATTTCATTCTTTTTTTATGGCCGAATAATATTCCACATATATATATATCCCATATTAAGATTCTTTATATATATAAAGAATATATATATTTTTTATCCATTCATGGATTGATGGACACTGGGCTGCTTCCATAATTTGGCTATCGCAAATAATGCTGCAATAAACATAGGGGTGCATATATCCTTTGGAATTAGTATTTTCATATTCTTGGGTAAATACCTAGTAGTGGACATTACTGAATCATATGGTAGCCCTAATTTTAATTTTGTGAGGAACCTCCATACTGTTTTCCACAGTGGCTGCACCAGTTTGCATTCTCACCAACAGTGCGTGAGGGTTCCTTTTCTTCCACATCCTTGCCAACACTTGCTGTTTCTTATGTTTTTGATTTTGGTAATTCTGACAGGTTTGAGGTGATATCTCATGGTAGTTTTGATTTGTATTTTCCTGATGGTGAGTGAGGTTGAGAATCTTTTCATGTTTCTGTTGGCCACGTGTATATCTTTTTTGGAGAGATGTCTGTTCATGTCTTCTGCCCATTTTTAATTGGACTTTTTATTTTTTGGGTGTTGGCAAGTTAGTTTTTTTATACAGCACATGATACAAGCTGCCTAGTCATAAAGTAACATGTCTTGTAAAGACCGCTTGGTCAAAGCTGTAACAGACCGAGGCTTAGAGTTTGGGTCTCCTGATTGAGAATCCTTTGCTCAGTTAGAATAGCTGACTTTCTATTGAAATGGGAACAAAGAAGTCATGTTTCCTTATGTGACTCTCTCATTATTTGTTCTTTTATCTGAGTTGTGCTACAATAGAACTTTCGATCTGCACTAAACTCTGAGTCAGACTAGACTGAAAAATGTGATTAACTTGTTTTCTAAGCCTTCCTATATAAAACTGAACCACTGGCAGGGAATTAGAAACAGCAAGGGTCACTGCTCCTAAGGCTTTAAGGCTGGTTCTTGTGAATTGTACTAAATGAATTTTTCTTTATTGTTTTGTGATGTGTTCTTACATTGGTAATGGACTCTTAACATGCCTCTATGTGAATGAAAAATTACGTTTTCCATTCACTGCTTTTATAAGGCCTTATTTTTTCTGTTTAACTTCAGACATGAGAAAATTTGCAACTGTAATTAACATACAGTGTATTTGTTTCTTAACATGGCCTTCTGAGAAGTACCTTACCACAAACCTTGACATCACTTCTCATCACTTGTAAGTAACTTGTGATTTAGAGCTTTGTGTTTATAGATGTTTGTGGATATCTGATGTTGGATGTACTATACACTGAGAAATTTTCTCTTAAAAAAATCCACCCACAAAATGTTATTTTCCTTTGTTTTCAGTGAAATTTTATTTCTCCCCATTACATAGCCTTATTCAATCCTTTCTCGTTCTACTTTGGCATGCAGGATCATCTGTAGAAGTGAGAAAGATTCTAGCAAAATTTTAGAAAATGTATCATTGGTTAACATGAATTTAAAATAAGAAAGAATCAGGGAATTGAAACTAAAATATCTCCATTCAGTATATTTCTGTCTCTAGTCAATGGGAGTATCTCCTATCAGTCACGAGAATAGGGTTTTTTTGTCAGTTTATACCCATTCAGCTATCTCCTTGCTTCTAGATATGGAAGGTGATCTCTATTAACATAGCTGCTAGAATTTAAAACTATCCCTCCTCCCCATGACAACAGTGTTCCAACTGGCTACTTTCCTCCCCAACTTGTTTTCCTTTTGCTTACATGTATACCTACTGTCTTTCCCCCCAACTATATGTATATGTATATGTATATGTATATGTATATGTATATGTATATGTATATATCTACATATCTATATCTACATATCTCTATATATCTATATTTATATATAGATATATAGATATTTATATCTATATCTATATTTATATATAGGTATATAGATATAGATATGTAGATATAGATATGTAGATATATAGAAGATACTGTGTGTGTGTGTGTGTGTATGTGTGTGTGTGTGTGTGTAGAAAAGTTGTTTATTAAGTTGTTCCTAGACTCTCCAGAAGAGTCAGGGCCTGATTCTGAGGTCCATATGCAAGAACAATAATCCAGTGTCATCACCCCATTAAATTTTCTGTGTCTCTAAAGATGGGAACTATTCTAAAGAATAAGAATAGGGAACATCCTATTTATCTATTTTTGTTCCACACCATCTCACACAGTGATTTCCATGTGACAATAGGAATAATCCTATGAAGGAAGGAATATAAGCCGTATTTTATAGGCAAGTTACTAGGCTTAAAAGGCTTAAGGAATTTACTCAGCCCCGCTCAGTCAATGGTAGAGCAGTGTGTGTTTGTTGAAATAAATATATGGGTATGGTTATTTAGAACTGGAATGAATGTAAACTTTTTTGTTTAGATAATATAAACTTTGGGAGATTAGACTCCTGGAGTCACATGCTTCTTCATTCACTTATGGAGGAGGAAGTGCGTTTCTCTAGCCACCAGACAAAACTTCATTTCACTCTAAGCCAAATTTGGATATTGCTCACTGTTAATCGAGCACTGTAGCCAGGGGAATGGCATGCACCTATTGGCTTGAGCCTCTGTTAAATTCCTTTATCTGAATTAATAATGACAGGAGCAAAAGGAAACAGGATTCTTCTGATTGGTTTAGGCCAATGTCAGTTTACCTGTGGAACCACCCAGCTTGGAGAATATACATAGAATGGATGCTGGAGAAACAGTCACAAAGCTCAGCAGAGATGGATATTTGGAGCTGCAAAAGGTAGGCTTCATTTTAGATTTTGACTGGTTCTGCCAAACTGTACTCCAAAAAATGCTGTACTGTTTCCCACCAACAGTGTATGAGAAAGTATTTCCTCACACCCAGAGCATATTAGATATTACTAATAATTTCCATTTTGACCAGTCTGATGGGTGGAACTCATCTCTTTAGTTTATATTTTCTTGTTTACTACTGAGGTTACACATATTTTTATATAATTATTCTTTTCGTATGTTTATCAGTCATTTGGTTTCCTCCTTCTGTGAATAAAAGATATTAAAGATCTTATGGGGTGCCTGGGTGGCTCAGTCGGTTAAGCGGCCGACTTCGGCTCAGGTCATGATCTCGCCGTCTGTGAGTTCGAGCCCCGCGTCGGGCTCTGTGCTGACAGCTCAGAGCCTGGAGCCTGTTTCTGATTCTGTGTGTCCTTCTCTCTGACCCTCCCCTGTTCATGCTCTGTCTCTCCCTGTCTCAAAAATAAATAAAACGTTAAAAAAATTAAAAAGATCTTAAAAGTCTTAAAAAAAGGTAGATTGTAGCTTGAGTTTTGGAGATTTTCCTTTGTAAATGTTTTTCCTACCTCCTGAAAACAAAGCCAGATTCCAGATTAAGATCATATAGTTTGGCTCAAGGTATATTTTAGATCAAAATTATTTTGATCTGAGGGGTGCCTGAGTGGCTCAGTTTGTTGAGGGTCTGACTTCTGTTCGGGTCATGATCTTGTGGTTCATGAGTTTGAGCCCTGCATCGGGCTTGCTGCTGTCAGCATAAAGCCGGCTTCGGATCCTGTCCCCCTCTCTTTCTGCTCCTACCCCACTCACACTCTCTCTCAAAAATAAATTAAACATTAAAAAATTAAAAAAAAATATTTTGTATCGGGAAATGCAACCCAGCCAGTAGAATGTATTTATTTATTTTTAAACTTTTATTTTAATTCCAGTATAGTTAACATACAGTGTTACATTCATTTCAGGTGTAGAATATAGTGATTCATTAATTCCACGTATTACTCATTGCTCATTAAGATAAGTGTACTCTTTAAAAAAAATTTTTTTTAAACATTTTTTCATTTTTGAGAGAGAGGGAGACACAGAATCTGAAGGAGGCTTCACGCTCTGAGCTGTCAGCACAGAGCCCAATGTGGAGCTCAAACTCACCAAAGGTGCGATCATGACCTGAGCTGAAGTTGGAGGCTTAACTGACTAAGCCACCCAGGCGCCCTGATAAGTGTACCCTTAACCCCCTGTATCTATCTATTTCACCCATTTGCCTACCCATCACCCTTCTAGTAACCCTCTGTTGGTTGTCTATTTAAGGGTCTGTTTTTTGGTCTGTCTTTCTCTTCTCCCCCCTTTGTTTTGTTTTTTAAATTCCACATGAGTGAAATCATATGGTATTTGTGTTTCTCTGACTGGCATATTTTGCTTAGCATTATACTCTCTAGATCCACCCATGTTGTTGCAAATGGCAAGATTTCATTTGTTTTTTTGTGGCTGAATAATATTCCATCATATATATGTACACCATATCTTCTTCATTCATTTTCCAATGGACACTTAGGTTGCTTCCATAATTTGGCTATTGGAATAATGCTGCAATACACATAGGGGTGCACGTATCCCTTCAAATGCGGATTTTCATTTTCTTTGGATAAATACCCAGTAGTGGAATTACTGGATCATATGGATCATATGGATTACTGGATCAATTTTTAATTTTTTGAGAAACCTCCATACTGTCTTCCGCAGTACCAGCCAGCAAAATGTACTTTAAAATCACTTGGCTTTTTAAGTAAGGTTGTCAGGTTCCCATTCTTCTGTTGGGTCCTGAGAGAAGTAAGAGATAAGCACTCCTACCTTCCAGGGTAGAGGCTGAAGAAGTCGGTTCTGTTTGGGCAGACGAATTATTTCAGGGTAATTATGAAAGTTCTGAGCTCAGGGTTTGCTTGCAGTTGGCCTTAAATCCATTTTGCTAAGATGACACCCTCCCTACTCCGTTGGCTCTGCCCAGGATTGCCCAGTGCTGCCAAGCCATGTTCCAGGAGGTGGCAGTAAAGCCCCACTCACTGTACTCAAGGCTCACTGTAAGTCTTATCCTGTCCTTTACAAGGGCAAAAATGCTAAATCCGTGATGAACGTTACCTGAGGGGTATTTATCCATTCCTTTTGTCTATGCAAGAAAAGGTCTTCTTTTTCCATTTTTAAGGGCCCAATATTGACGAGTTCTTAATCTATTTGAACGGTAGGTGTGATCCATGGCCATCACATGGTACCGGCAGTGTTGTGGCGCCCTCTGGTGGACGTTGACAGTTAAACACTCCAGTAGTCCAGTCCCAGGGGTTTATGAAGCACAATGGGAGAAGAGACCAATGCATATGCCTCGGTCTTTGGGACAGTGTCAGCCCTCCCCTGATGTCAGCAGGTGGCTGGTGACTCAGAGGTCAGAAGGCAGAAGCAGTGGCTGGAGGAGGGCTAGGCCGATGGGAGTATGGGGGTGGTAGGGCAGCGCTGTGGACTTTGCTGGAAATCCTGAGTAAAAGAAAAAAGTTGGAGAATTATGAAAGTAAATTTGCCTCACAGCGATGAAATGTGAGCAGAAGGGCAAAGGCAGAGTGGCAAGGAGGGCCAACCAGGCCACTTCCAATAGTGCTAATCCAAAGAGGGCTCAGGACATTTTGTGATTCACTGGAAGCATGGTCTTCAAGTGTGGTTTCTGTACAAGCAGCAAAATGTAAGCCAATGCTCACAATGAATGGGATTTGGGGAGTCCACACTGGCTAGTTCTGTTGGCATGCCTCATGGGGAGTTTGCCTGGTACAGCCCCAGACACACTTCCAACCTTGATGTCAGCCAGCTGGTATGTGTAAGTCAGCCGTCAGTACACAAGAACTCGGAATTTGAAATACTGTAGAACATCTTGTTTAGGGGAAATGAGCGACCTATTTTGTGTCTAAAACGTAAGTCCTTAATGTACTTCTCAACATGTTGATTTGAGGAAAGCACCACCAAGGAAAACTGAAAAGGGACTACAGAAAATGAGAAATGCTTTGCCAACATGGAGAACTTTAAAACAGATTTCAAACACAATTTTATGATTGTATAATGATCATAAATGATCACAATGATCGTATGAAATCTACCTCTGTTTTGAATAAGGGTGGGCATCTAATTCTCCAAGGGAATAAAATTTTGAAATGTATTTCTTTTTTTTAATTAAATTTTTTTTTATTTTTGAAAGATATTTCTAAAGAAAGTAAAGGGTTTACTATGTACTAAACATGTAATAACCCTTCTGTTTAGAACATGAACCAAAGTGTGTTATTAATTTTGTTGTCAGAAAATCAGTTTCTCCCGACTGGTGAACAGATATTTAAAGACTAACAGTTTGAAGAGGCATCTCAGATGATTAGCCTTCCTAGGAAACCTGTATGTCTTCCCTTGGCCTGGAAGAAAATTTGACAAAGAGGACTGGACTCAGATTTTTTTTTTTTTTTAAGTGATAGATGTTGCTAATGAAAGCCTGACGAAATTACAAAATGAGTGAGATTATTATTGGCAGATTCTCTATCTCTGGTTGCTATTACGACCAGTTCTCTAACAAATTCCCAAAAGAGAGAGATTTATCTGCACTAAAATGGAGGGATATTCACGTTAAAATTCCTAAAAGAAGGTGGAAAGCATGCATAGGTGGCAGTAACTATTTTTTGAGAGGGATGTATGTATCTCCTCAATAAGTTATTTTTTCTGGGGAAATTTAATTTAATTTGATTTAAGGTGTTATTTTTTATTTTATTTTATTTTTTAAAAAATTTTAGTGCATATTTATTTTTGAGAGAGAGAGACAGAGACAGAGAGAGACAGAATGTAAGTGGGGGAGGGGCAGAGAGAGAAGGCGGCACAGAATCCAAAGCCGCCTCCAAGCTCCGAGCTGTCAGCACAGACCTTGGCACGGGCTCCAACTCGTAAACTGCGAGATCATGACCCTAGCTGAAGTCAGTTGCTCAATGGACTGAGCCACCCAGTGCCCCTATTTTATTTTTTAATGCTTATTTATTTCTGAGAGAAAGAGAGAGAGAGGGAGTGTGCATGCATGAGTGGGAGAGGGCCGGAGAGAGAGGAAGAGAGAGAATCTCAAGCAGGCCCCGCCCTGTCAGGGCTTCAATTCACAAACCATGAGATCATGACCTGAGCTGAAATCAAGAGTGCTTAACCAACTGAGCCACCCAGGTGCCCCTTTTCTGGAGAAGATTTTAAAATCCTGAGGTTACCCCTGGTATGTGGAAGCTGATTTGGAATCATCTAGGGTTAAATATCAGGAAGTTTAAAAGTTCACTAACAGGTATATGCTTGGTTTATTTGAGGAACAGTGAGGCAGGTAGTGTGTCCAAGTGGAGTGAAAAAGGAAGAGACAGGTAGGAGATAAGGTCAGAGAGGAAGAGGTTGGGGACCCAGAGTGGGAGTCCAGGTCATGCAGGCCACCGTAAGGACTTGGACATCTGTGTCAGGAGGTTTCAGATGTCATACTTTGTCACGGTCCCTTCTATACAAATCATTGAACCGCTACTGTCCAATTCAGGCTTATCATAAATTTCCCATGTTGAAATTGTAGGAGAGACTTTCTGTTTGGCATGCGTGTTAATCTCTTTCTGTGGTTCTTTGGCTAACCAACTGTATGAAGTATAGGGTTATATTTAAGGCTGTTCAGACTACTCCGGTTGAAATTTGCCTTCGCTGGGAAAGACAAATGCTTATTGCCATATACTAAAAAATATGCAGTCTTCTGCTTACTGTCAGGAGGTGATGTTTCAGTGAAATATTTCTCCAGTGAAATATTGCTCCCCTGCCACTTATGGAGAGATAATTGACATTGATCATTGTATAAGTTTAAGGTGTACAACATGGTGATTTGACACACATATATTGCGGTATGATTACCACAGTAGTGTTAGCTAACATCTCCATCCTGTCACATGATTACGATCTCTGTTTTTGTGGTGAGAATATTTAAGGTCTACTCTCTTGGCAATTTTCAAGTCTATAATACAGTGTTATTAACTATAATCACCACACTGTATGTTAGATTCCCAGAACATGTTAATCTTATGACTGGAAGTTTATGCTCTTTGACCATCATTTCCCCATTTCCCCATTTCCCCATTTCCCCACCCCTCAGCCCCTGGTGACCACCACTCTGCTCTCCCTGTCTCGGTGATTGGCTTTTTTAGATTCCACATATAAGTGATATAATACAGTATTTGCCTTTCTTGGTCTGATTTATTATCAGTGAAGTATTACTTTATACAACCTTGGTATCTACGAGAAAATAGAATATTTGAATGCTTGTTCGATAAACAAATCTATAATTATAATTAGCATATATTTACTGATTTCTTTTATACTACAGCATTAAACATATTAAAACAATTTTTAATGTTTATTTGTTTTTGAGAGACAGAGAGAGACAGAGCATGGGTTGGGGAGGGGCGAGAGAGGGAGACATAGAATCTGAAGCAGGCTCCAGGCTCTGAGCTGTCAGCACAGAGCCAGATGCAGGGCTCAAACCCATGAACCACAAGATCATGATCTGAGCTGAAGCCGAATGCTTAGCTGACTGAGCCACCCAGTCGCCCCTACAGCATTAAAAATTTTTAACTGATAACTTACATATAGTAAGATACATAAATCTCAAGTATATAGTTTGATGAATTTTTATAAATGCACACACCTGTGTGACCACCATCCAGATCCAGTTATGGAATAATTCTTTCTTTCTTTTTTTTTTTAAATGTTCATCTATTTTTGAGGGGAGCGCAGAGAGAGATGGGGAGAGAGGATCTGAAGCAGGCTCTGCGTTGACAGCAGACAACCCAATGCGGAGCTCACGAACTGTGAGATCATGATCTGAGCCGAAGTCAGATACTTAACCAACTGAGCCACCCACGTGCCCCCAGTTATGGAATATTTCTAGCTCCTAGCAGTCTCCCTCTTGCCCTTACTCAGCCAACCACCCCTTAAATGTCATCACTATTCTGACCTCTGTCACCATGGATTAGTTTTGCCTGCCCCTGAATTTAATATACATGAAATCTTATTGTATGTATTCTTTTGTATTTGACATCTTTCACTCAACATGAAGTGAGGTTCATTTATGCTGTGATGTGAAGCCGTCATCCACGGTTTTGCCTTACTGTGTGGTATTCCACTGTATGACACAATAACAATTTAGTCATCCTTTCTACTGTTGATGGACTTTGTGTTTCCAGGTAAGAGCTATTTCATGATGACTCAGTGGTTCTATGTGGTGCTGACCCTAGGAAGTGCTGAGGTATATAGAACTGACCGCCCCAGTGCATGGTTTCAGCTGCGCCTACTCGTTTGCACCTCCCATCCTTGATGCCTTTGTTCCTCTGCTGTTCAGAACAAGCCTGGAGGTTCCAGTAGGAACTTGAAAGTTACTTACATTTTATTATACAAATAAGTCAGATATGCTCTGTGCTTAAAAAAGGAAAATGCTGAACCTCTTCCTTCCTTCCTTCCTTCCTTCCTTCCTTCCTTCCTTCCTTCCTCCCTCCCTCCATGGAAGCACCTGAGCATTGTCCCACTGTGTTCTTTAGAATCAAAGCCAGCTTTCTCTAGATAATGCAGCTGTTCTAGGAGTTTGTAGTTCATTGCTTTCAAAATTGGATACCTCGTGTTATGGGCTGAATTTATCCTGACATTCGTATGTTGGAGTGCTAATCCCCAATACGTCAGAGGGTGACTATATTTGGAGATATCCAATCTGACAGATATCCTTATTAAGAAGAGAAAAATTGCACGCACAGGAAAGACACCGGCACACACGTGCACAGAAGAAAGACCCCGTGAAGAGGCAGCATGAGGGCAGCCATCTGCAAGCCAAGGGGAGAGGCCTCAGAGGAAGCCCACCCTCTTGACACCTTGACTTTGCACTTCGAGCTTCCAGAACTGTGAGAAAGTGAATTTGCACTGTTTAAGCGTCCCAGGCTGTGGCATTTTCATTATAGCAGTCCCAGCAAACTAACATTTGATTGGTTTCAAATGATTTTCCAAATGCCATACGGTAACATCTATAAAATAAGTCAGCTCTTTCTTAATTTTTCATGTCTAATCAGGGGCGTAGCAAACCCCAGGGTTTAAATGGGCCACAAACCAATCATTTAGTAGCCAACCCCATGCAGCCTGCATGTCCCTCCTCTCCTGGTTTGGCTGCCCCCTGCATGGTTTGAGATGAAATGGTTTTGAGAAGAAATCATACTCCTTTACCTTCAAATACTTCATCTTATTATGTAAGGATGTTCTCTTACATAATCATCAAATTCAAAAAAATTAACACTGACATAAGGCTATTATGTAACACATGGCCACATTAAAATTTTGCCAGTCATCCCAATACTATTCTTTCTGGTAATCTCTCCCTCTCCTTCCCACCTCCAGGACCACATGTTACATTTAATTATCATGTCTCTTTGATCTCCTTTAACCTTTGCCTACCACGACATCTACATTTTTGAAGATTACACAGCAGGTGTTTTGTAAATGTCCCTCAGTCTGGGTTCGTCTGATGATTAGATTCAGGCTATGCCTTTCTAGCATAATCAGAACTTTAGACATGCATAGGCTGTTCATGCCACAAAGCACAAGAGTTATCACACCCTTCCATCGCTTTAAAAGCAACAAAGCCCACTTACATGCTAAGAGGAACACATTTGATACATAAATTCACTTTGAGGTGTTAGTGATGAAAACTATCTCCCTGAGGCAACAAACCTGCTAGGCATCACTGTATTTTTAAAGAAAAATTTATTAGACAAAAGGATACAAATTTTTTTAATCATGATTTTTAAAAAATCATTTAAATCATACGTTTTAAATTACAGGTGTAGGCTACTTTTCATATGGGCAACTCTATGCATGTTCAAGGGGGAGGAATGTTGCAATTATACCCAGAGTTATTCTGGAAAAGGTACCCACTATGAAACACTGCAGAAACAGCCTGCTTTCTATAACAGATGCAGTGACTGAGGCATTGAAGCGGTGATGCTTTAGTTTGTCTTAGTTTTTCTGAGGTTTGTATGTCACCCAGCAAGGTCTCCATGGACTAGATTTCAGAGCAATTGAGTTTGGGATTCCTGTGAGCCATGGAAGACTCTGGAGTGGGGAGTGGGGAGCAGGAAGAGTGCTGTAATAGCGGAGGGGGTCCAGAAAGGGAGGTGAGATTCAAACACAAACATTTACCTGTCTTCAGGTTTGCCCGACTTTGGCCCTTTTCTGATTATGCCCCATGAATCAAAAAGAAAGCAAACGAGACAGCCAGTTTATTACAAAATACAGAGTTTCTTAGGATTTCAAATACAGTTTTTATTTAAGCTCATAATTTTGAAGCAAATATCTGTTCTTATAAGAAAATTTGCTAGGAAGTGAGTGAAGGAATTTTTTTTTTTCCTTTTTATCTTTTCACATAGCAAAGAAGAACAGTATGATGACTTTCTCTGTCTCTTCCTTTCCCAGGCAACACTCCCAGCGACCTCATGTCTTTATGTTCTTTTTTTTTTCCTTTGTAAAAGCAGTGGCAGCAGCAGCAACTTTTGCACGCACTTCTTGGGAGGAACAGGTGTAAGCCCTTGACCACATATGCAAAAGTCAAGTTCCTATGTTACAGGCAAGGTGAGTGGCACAGACAGGAGGCAGTATTTATAGAATGGCTACAGTAATGCCCAATGAATGCAATCGGTGGGATTTGTTAACTCCTGTTGCACGCTCAGCTTCCTATAGTTGACTCAACTTATGTCTTTGGAGCTCTAGAGTTACAAGAACATCCATGTAAACTTAAAACAAATTTTTTTAAAAATTTTATTTAAATCCAAGTTAACATATAGTGTAATAATGGTTTCAGGAGTAGAATTTAGTGATTCATTTCTTGGATGCAACACCCAGTGTTCATCCCAATAAGTGCCCTCCTTAATGTCCATCACTCATGTAGCCCATACCCCCACCCAACACCCCTCCAGCAGCCCTCAGTTTGTTCTCTGTATTTAGGAGTCTCTTATGGTTTGCCTCCCTCTCTGTTTTTATCATATTTTTCCTTCTCTTCCCCTATGTTCATCTGCTGTGTTTCTTAAATTCCACATATGAGTGAAATCATCCATGTAAACTTTTAATCAGACTTTGAGTCTGGAACCTTACTGAAAGTTCTAGGGGAAATAAATAATAAGCAATCTAAGCTAGTATCCATATGATGATAAGGTGAGAAACAGTGAGATACTTATCAAACTAATTTGCACTGGTTGCTTAAAAAGTCAACATAAAAGTAACTTTAGATATTACAGTTAAAAATAGTTTTTTAAGTTAGGTAATTTAGTTTATGATATCTTCAAGGTATTATCTTAGATGCCCCATAACTTTGTTTTGCTTTAATGATTATAATTCTTTTGTCGTTGTCATTAGAAAACTGAGTGGATCCTGAAAGTTCTCATCATAAGAAAAAAAAAAACGTAACTTATATGGTAATGGTTATTAACTGGACTTATTGTGATTTTTTGCAATATATACAAATATGGAATCATTACATTGTACATCTGAAACTAATATAATGTCATGTCAATTACACCTCGGTAAAAGATAAATGAATAAGTAGCCACTATCTACACCATGGCCAAACAGAGAATAAAATAAGAATAACATTAAACTTTCAGTTTTCTATAATTTCCTTTACAGTTCACTTTGTAAATGCGCTTCGCTCTGTAAATTTTCCAGTGAGTACACAGGGTGTCATTAATGTCTTCATTTGGTTTATATCGATTTGTTTAAATGCTTTCACTTTAATTTAGAAGAGAGAGCTGAGTCTCCTGGCATTGCAGTCTGTACAGGAATTCTTGGAACCACCCATTTTAGGATTTTATTTGCATGAATATCTTGAGATCTTAAAAAGTTGGGGATAAGAGTAATGTAGTTATCGCTCCTATCTGGCAAACATGAATATCCTGTAAGCCAATATAGTCCATGCAGACATGAAGAACAATTTCTAGTCTGTGGTGTTTAAGATACTTCATGTTCAACTCCAATCATTTTAGTTTGGAAAAAGAAAGCAGGAATCTTTTTAATCTCTTTTCGGAGGTATTGGCCTCTTTCACATCAGCATGTTTGGGGCTTCTCTTTTCTCTCTGCTTTCTTCAGAGGAGCTTCCTCTCCACAGTTTTCTTCTGGGGAAGTATCTATAATGAGGAGTGAGGCGACTGTGTGGCCAAAAGAACGGACGAAACTGAAAACGACGATTGCACTTCCGAGGAAGGAAAGGTCTGTTTGGAAACCTAATGTGGACTCTAGGCCCTTGTGGAAAAAAATGAAAGGGACACTTGGGTGTCCTTGGGACGAGCTGAATCCTCGTCACCGGGTTCCTTATGGTGGGTGGAGGGGTGAGTGTAAAGATCTCGCAGTCTGTAGGGCCTCCATCATCTTGTGAGCCTCTAAGAGGGGTGGCTACTGCTTTTTGTCCTGCGGGGAGAAAGGTGCAAGTCAGCAAAAAGGCCTGATAACAGAAGCAGAAGGGAGATACTTTAGATGGCAGTAGGGCAGAAAGATTGGGAGAGAGAAATAGAGAAGTCTCAAAACAAGTTTGAAAAAACTGCCAAGGTCCAACAGAATGAAACATGAACACACCTCATGATCCAGCAGTCCTACTCTGAGAATTTATCCAAGAGAAATGAATGCATATGTCTTCAAAAGACTACTTCACGAATGTTCATAGCAGCCTTGTTCATATTCATATTATTATTTTTTAAGTAGGCTCCATGCCCAACACGGGGCTTGAACTCAGGACTTTGGGATCGAGAGTCAGATGCTCTTCCCATTGAGGCTTTTGGCTGCCCGCCCCCACCCTTCTTAAGCCTTATTCATATTAGCTCTTAAGCTTGGAAACAGTATAAGTGTCCATCAATAGGAGAAAGGTTAAACAAACCGTGTATATACAATGAAAAGGGGGCAACAAACAAAGGAAGACTTACTAATATGACAACATAGAGGCATCCCACAGATATTATATTGAGCAAAAGGAGCTAGACACAAAAAAGTGCATACTGTAAGATTCCACTTATATAAAGTTCAAGAACAAGGAAAACCCATCTATGGTTACAAAAAATTCTTAAGTAATTAATTTAGGGTTAGGGTAGGTGTTATTTTGTGGAAAAAGAATTCTTTATTTTTTATTTATTTTTATCTTTTTTTAAGGTAGAATTCTTTAGATCTTGTTTCAGGTGGTTGTTATATGGGTATGGAGACACACACACACATTTATATTTACACATACATACATGTACACACATGTTTATATACATACAGACATACATATATGTGTATATGTAAAATGTGATTAGTCTGTACCTCTAAGATTTGTATATTTTATTGTTCATAAGTTATAACCAAATAATGAAAGTTCAGGGGCGCCTGGGTGGCTCAGTTGGTTAAGCATCCGACTTTGGCTCAGGTCATGATCTCACAGTCTGTGAATTCGAGCCCCACATCAGGCTCTGTGCTGACAGCTCAGAGCCTGGAGCCTGTTTCAGATTCTGTGTCTCCCTCTCTCTGATCCTCCCCCATTCATGCTCTGTGTCTCTCTGTCTCAAAAATAAACACTAAAAAAAATTTAAAAAAAAAGAAAATTCAGTGGAGGAAAAGAATTAATGTTAAGAAAATAAGAATAACTGCCCCTCCCTATGAAGGCTATTCATCCAAGGGGTCTGCTTCATTTCCCCTAGCACTGAAATCATTCCCTAAAGAGGGAAGTGGGGGTGGGGGGTGGGGGGGGGCATCTACACACAGGAGGGGAGCAAGTACTAAAAACCAGGATGAAATTAGTTTCTGAGAAGAAATTTGGGTCAAGCTCAAGTGTCAAGGTCTTCTCTATAGAGAACACTCTTCTCTGTATCATCCAATGGAATTGGCTATGAAAAAGTAAGCCCTTCAGAAAATTATTCTTTCACGTTTTTACAAACTTACCAACACAGGCCTGGAAGGGGATGCTATATGTAAATGATGGAAAAACAAATTCCCCACAGAAAGTTGAAAGTACTGAGGCACTTGAAAGAACTGGATTCCCCTCCCCTTTAGAACAACTGAATTCAGATTTCTTGGTTGTGTAGGACATACCTATTTCCTGCTTGTGTTTATAGCCCCTTCTGGAGATTCTGCTTTACCCACAACCCCTGGAAAGGCCAGTCCTACGTATCTTTGACTATGGCTGTTTGGCCTGCTGATAGACACTCACCTCATTCATTGGTTGGTCAGTGACCAATCAGATTCTCATTTAAGGATTTCAACAAAGAGACACAGTGGAAGATGTTAGTGGAAGGTGTAGGGCAGGGACTGGAGTGTTAGGTTTTGTTTGGCCAGTTGAATGATGAGTAAGCAGAGAAGCCAGTCTTTCCATAGATGCCATAAAATGGTAAGGCCTTTCAGAGAAAGAGAGACAAGCGACCATGTGGTAACAGAGTGGTGGTAAGAGTAGCCTTGGTTCTTGACTCTTTAGGGCTGATCCCTCTGAAGCCTGGCTGTGCACAAGGGTCTTAGAAATATCCTTATAATAATCACTCCACCTACTCTTTAAAAAAATTTTTTTTAATGTTTATTTTTGAGAGAGAGAGGCAAAGCATGAGCAGGGGAGGGGCAGAGGGAGAGGGAGACACAGAACCCGAAGCAGGCTCCAGGCTCTGAGCTGTCAGTACAGAGCCCGACCTGGGACTCAAACTCACCAGGTGTGAGATCATAACCTGAGTTGAAGTCAACCGACTGAGCCACCCAGGTGCCTCCTTTTTAAAATTTATTTATTTTGAGAGAGAGGGAGGCAGAGCGTGTGTGCGTGTGTGTGTGTGTGTGTGTGTGCGCTTGTGGGAGGGGCAGAGAGGGAAAGAGAGAGAGAGAGAGAGATTCCTAAGCAGAGCTTGATCTCATGATGGTTAGCTCATGACCTGAGCCAAAAATCAAGAGGCAGATGCTCAACCGACTGAGCCACTGAGGTGCCCCTACTTTATTCTCTTCTTAAGCTGGCTTGAGTGGGTGTCTGTTCCTGAACTGTTGTAACATGAAAGCTTTCTGCAGAGAATCCAGTCAGTGTGGAGAAGCTAGCTTTCTTCTTCTTTCTTCTCCTTCTCCATCTCTTTCTCCTTCTTGTTCTCCTTCTCCTTCTTCTCCTCCCCCTCCTCCTCCTCCCCTCCTCCTCTTCTCCCTCCTCCTCCTCCTCCTTCTTCTTCCTTCTTCCTTCTTTAAAAATTTATTTTAGGGGCACCTGGGTGGCTCAGTTGGTTAAGCCCCTGACTTCAGCTCAGCTCATGATCTCACAGTTCATGGGCTTGAGCCCTGCATCAGGCTCTGTGCTGACAGGTCAGAGCCTGGAGCCTGCTTCAGATTCTGTGTCTCCCTCTCACTCTTCCCTTGCTCTGCTTGAGCTCTGTCTCTATCTCAAAAATAAAGATAAAAAAATTTTTTAAATAATATTTATTTTATTTTTGAGAGAGAGAGAGAGAGAGAGAGAAAGAGAGAGAATGCATGCATGTGAGCCAGGGAGAAGGGCAGAGGGAGAGAGAGACAGAATCTTAAGCATGACCCTGGGATCATGACCTGAGCTGAAATCAAGAGTCAGACACTCAACCAACTGAGCCACCCAGGTACCAGAAACTAACTTTCTTCTTAAACTCCATCTTGACATTTTGTTATTAGATCAGACTTAGCTAGGCCTGAGCTCTGCCTCTCAGTACACTGTATTCCAGCCATTAACAACAAATCAACCACCTACCCCTGTGCTCATCTCATTTCTCAAACCTGAGGCTATTCAACCAAATCTTCCTGCTGACTCTGGGGTGTTAGAGCCTGCTGGGTAGCTTTTCTCTGATTCTGGGATGTCCAGCAGTGTTCACTGCTCTCTCCCGGGGATTTCTAAGAGCTCTATATCAAGATACAAGCTTGTCCTAGTAACCAGCCCAAGAATGTGGGCAGGACCACGTAAAACCATATTCTTCCAGCAAACTAGACACATGATGACTATTGCAGGGCGCTGGTTGACTAGCACAAGGGCTCTAAAATGTGGGAACCAGAGGGATTGATTTGGGAAACTGTACAGGTTAAGGCCACACATTTGGGTGAGGACATTCATGCCATTCATGGTCTCCAACTTTGGCTGAGTTAACACTGCTCACCAATTCTTTTGTTTCTCCTTGTTCTGCTCCATTCCCACTGGCTTCTGAATCTTTGACACTCTTCTCAAAGCCCCTTCAAAATTCTCATTCTTTGTCATTCATTTGAAGAATTTTCTTCAAAAGTCTCTCTACCTTTGTAAGTAGACTACTTAGCTGCATATCTCAGAAAGAAAACTTCAGTGATCTGCCATGAGCTTCTTTGGTTCTTGTCTCTCTCACTTCAGAGAGATATCTACACAGTCATCTACATGCACCCCCTATGGCCCCCCATATTTAATCTACTAGAACCTGACTGTGCTTTCTCTACTCAAGAAAACCTACTTTGGCAAAAATCATTACCGGTCCTGGGCTTTTAACAAACTGGTTCCAGATACCCAAGCACCATTTCCTGTCCTCTTTGCCTGGCTTACTCCTACGCATATTTCATGCCTCATTTCCTCAGTGAGGTCTTTCGTACCCTGAGGCTGGCTTAAAGCCCTTGGCGCTATGCTTCCATACCACTCTGGGAGTCCACTTTCAGAATACTCATCAGTCATGTGATTACTATTCAGTGGTTGTATTTCTCCACTGGAACATCCACATGATCACCCTGTAGACCACATCTCCTTAGCCCTGCCACAGTGCCTGCAGTGGAATTGAATTGATTGAGAGAAATCTCTGTTTCTATAATTGCCAAAGTTACCATCTCCCCACCTCTCAGAGATGATGCGATCATTATAAATAGATGGTTTTCAATATTTAACACACAGACATGCCCCCAAAGGCACTGAATGTCAAAGATGAGAGCCCTTCTGTGACACTAATCAGACCAAAGTAGGTCAAATATTTGAATACAGATTGAGAGGTGCCTGGGTGGCTCAGTCGGTTAAGCGTCTGAGGTTTAGACTCAGGTCATGATCTCACAGTTCTTGGGTTCGAGTCCCACATGGGGCTCTGTGCTGATAGCACAGAGCCTGCTTGGGATACTCTGTCTCCCTCTCTCTTCGTCCCTCCCCCACTCTCTCTCTCTCTAAAAGATAAATTAATAAACATTATAAAAATAAATATAGATTAAAAATATTTATAAGACAGAAGACAATAGTGTTTAAAGCATAGACTCTAGAACCAGGATCGCTGAGCTCTGCCACTTAATAACTGTATGACCGTTGACAGGTTCCTTAACTTTTCTGAGTTTCCTTTTCCTTATTTGTAAAATGGAAAAAAAAATACTACCTACCTCGTTGGCTTGTTGCATTATCTGAATTAAGACACGTAAAGTGTCCAGAACATGTCTGATACGCAGTATGCACTTAGTAGGCATTAGCTACTGTTATTATTAATCTTGAATGTCATGGAAGAAAGATTCTATCAGCACAAAGGCCCATTTTCTTGGGCCCATCTGGTTCCACTGTAGGTATAAAATATGTGTGCTACTGATAGGACTAAAGGGTACAGATGCTATTAGAACAGGACCTTGATGAAAACAGAGATTCTGTTGGTCATGGCTCTGTCCTTAGCACCTACAATATACCTGGCTTAGAGGGGGGTCCAGTACATAGTCAATAAATTGAATGAATGGTCAGGCAGATGTTGAGGGTTTTTCTCTGTAGATTTTGTGAAGCTCATGAGTATTTAATTTCAGTCCCAGAAAATTTGCAATAACTTACATTTAAAATTAGACTATAATAAAAAATCAAGCCAAAGTATCACTTGAAGTTTGGATATCAATTTGAGCGGGTTTATTATAGTCTAGACATGAAATTCATAGCATATCAACAACTAGTACTTTTTTTTTTTTAAGTAAAGATGTGAAGTCCCTTTTCTTTAAAAAAAGAAAAAAAAAACCCAACAGAACAATTACCCGTAGTCTGTGGTTATTTGGGCAGACGATAGCTGGTTTGTAATGAACTGTACTGATTTTTAAGA
The DNA here is from genome assembly GCF_018350215.1 of Panthera leo. Classification (NCBI taxonomy): domain Eukaryota; kingdom Metazoa; phylum Chordata; class Mammalia; order Carnivora; family Felidae; genus Panthera; species Panthera leo. Next base: position 143,954,315 of record NC_056682.1, read on the forward strand.
GAAGTAAACTCATACATAATGTTTAAGTACGCAGTTCTCCCCTTATAAGGCCCATGGAGTCATAGAAAATTCTCATGTGCTTTCAGAGTTGAACCAGAAAGGAATAGAAGTTCTGTGATGAATTTACTCACGACAACTGCAACTCAGGTCATTTTGTAGACTCACAGAATGACTGGCTCTTTTGGTCAAATCTCTAAGCCTACAGGGAAAGCATTTGGAGCCCAGAAAGTGTCACAAAGGCCTCTTTCAATTTTGTGCTATAAAGCCAGTCATTTCCACTGTGTGCAGTTATTGTGTTAGGTGTTATGGCAAACTCGGAGATAATAAAGACACGGGCCTGCACTTGGGAAGTGCTACAAATACATGGATCTGTACTACAGAGCAGAAAGAGGCACGTGTCACGGATGATGTACAAATTGCTATAATTCCGAGATGTCAGAGAGAGAGGTAGCAATTTTTAAATTATGTGTTTCTTTTGTTTTAAGTGTATTTATTTTTGAGAGAGAGAGAGAGAGCGCACGCACATGCATGCCAGCGGGGGAGGGGGAAAGAGAGAAAGACAGAGAGACAGAATCCCAAGCAGGTTCTGCGCTGTCCGCACAGAACCCGACATGGGGCTCAACCTCATGAACCATGAGATCATGACCTGAGCTGAAACCAAGAGTGGGACACTTAACCTATTGAGCCACCCCGGCGCCCCTTTCAATTATGTACCTTAAAAAAAATCTTTGCGGAGCAATCCTGTAGCTGCATTTAAGTGTCATCAGGTGAAGCAGAATTGCAATAAACAGGGGAGGGCAGGGTGAGTTTGGACACCCACACACGACCAGACACGGCACAGATAGGCGAGTGACGAGCTGGAACCAGGGCTGCATGGATAGAGCGAAGCTACATTTGAAGGAGTTTCGATGCCAGCCTGAGGGACAGTGGGGAAGCATGAGCCAAATTCAGAAGTCATATCTCACATTTTAATTGGTGTTTTTTCAGATGTGGATACACCTATGACCTCATTATAGCTTGTTCAGCTATGTATTTACAAAGTTTCCCGAAGAGTGGTTCACTTTCTGGAAAGAAGATGTCATGTAGGTGGCTGGTTGTGTTTTACAATGTCTGTTTTAGATGTCACGTTCAGCAGGTGGTGCTTGGGGGTCTGGTTTTGGGAACGGGGCAGGTGTCATTTGTAATATCTCCTCCCCTTCTGATTGCCAGAGTTCATGCAGAGGTTGGGCAAAGTGACCTCTGGTGGTCTCGCCCCCAGCCTCCGGGTCTCTGCCCCTCTCCTCTGTATGTGAGCTTTGGGGGAGGGGAGATGACTAGGGTCTGGCTGAGCCCCTGCAGAGACCCCAGGGTAGTTGGTTTGATCCTGGGTCTCACCTCCCTGAACAGTATCTAGTGCTGGAACGAAGGTGACTTGTGAAAGAAACAACATTAGACCCAGATCCCCCAGCATCTCTTTCTCTCCTTTCCCTTTCTCCCCTCTTCCCTAGCCTTTTCTCTCTTTCCTCCAGGGGTGTGCAAACCAATTTTAAAGCTCAGGCCACCCGGGAAACCTTGTGATGGGGGAAAGGAAAGAGAATAGGAGCAGTGGAGAAGCAGAATGTAATATAATCCTAGAGAAAGCTATGTTCACTTCGGTAGCCCCAAGACGCAGCTGCCTAGATGTGATTAATTAAAGCAATTAACAAACAGAGATTAAACAGCCACCATGTGCAAATTACTGTGCTGCTGGGGATAGCAAGAGGTGGACCCTGCCGTAATTCAGGGTGGAAACTGTTAGCTTTACAATAATAACAACTGGTATTGGATAGTGTTTTGAGCTGGAAGAGCTTTTCTTGCAAGATAGCTCATTTTGTCCTTATAACCCCCATAATAATTATTAATACTGTCACCTCACATATGAGGAGACTGATGTGAGAAAGGTTAAGTATGTCTGAAGTCACATAGTTAGGGCTGAGACGAGGACTAAGGTCTTCAGATGACAAAATTTAGCTTCTTTCTCCTCAACCACACAGGCTGATGGAAGCTGACAAAATTATGTCCGGTTCATGGATACATATAGTTGTCTTTTCACACAAGTTATTAATTAGGGACCCACAGTAGAATAAGAGCCAAAGCCTTACCTTCTGCCACGGTTACCACCACCCAGCAGACCAATAGCCGGCAGGCGAAGCGGAGTTGGTGAGCCATGGCTTTCCACCCTGAGCAGTCACTGCCCCGAGCCCAAGTTGCTTTAAAGGGGAGCCGGTGAGTCACCGGCAGCCTGATTCAGGTAATTTGCATTTGCTCAGTGGACCACAGGAATCAGGGCCTGCGGTATGAGGGTAAGAAATCAGCAAGGAAATACCAGACAGTGTTTATCAACCAGAAGTTTCTTGGAATGACAGCCAAACGGCATTCATCTATCCTTTGGAGTCAGATTGTGGACAACCACACCCTCACTACCCTTTTAATTCCCTCCAATCTTCTCTGCCCGTAGTGCCCTCTGTTTACTTGTTCTATGGGTCTCCCTGGGCAAGAGAAAGAATCTGTTTAGGGGATACTCAACAGTGCTTCCCTCTGTGTGGTTGACTTACTTTAAAAAGCCAAGCAGGATGGGGAGGGCATTGTCCAAAGTCTTCCTGACCCAGGTGGTTTGAAGAGGCTGTTCACAGGCCTTGGGTCAGAGATTACGGCTTTTTCTTCTCTTCTCTGCTTTTGTCCAGGAGCCAAAGGCAGCAGCGTCACAAAACTATCTTCTCTAGTAGCCATCACGGTCGCTGTCCACACAAACATGGCTATTTTTTTTTTTTAATTTAATGTTTATTTATTTTGTGTGAGAGAAACAGCGTGAGCAGGGGAGGGGCAGAGAGAGAGGGAGACACAGAATGTGAAGCAGGCTCCAGGCTCTGAGCTGTCAGCACAGAGCCTGACGCCGGGCTCAAACTCACAAACCGTGAGATCATGACCTGAGCCAAAGTCGGATGCTTAACTGACCGAGCCACCCAGGTGCCCTCAAACGTGGCCATTTGGTAGATGAACTCAGTGAGCTGTGTTTCCAGGGCTCCTTCTGATTCATCATATTGTCCCTATGATGGACATGGTGTGCCTGGTTTGTTTCCTGAGAGAATTCGGTTTGTCTAGGAGAGATGGGAGGGGATGGCCACCATGAAAAAGAGCATGGATCTTGAATTGGGAAAACTGGCTTCAATCTTGATACCTTCTCTTCCTGTCTAGGTGAATCCCTGAGACTCGGAGGCGTCTCTTGTGTAAAATGGGCCTTGTCGTATTTCCCTCGGAGTGGTGATGGATATAGAAGAGGTAACTGACCTGAAGCCCCAACCACAAGGCCTGGCCCATGAAAGGGAGTGGTTAGGGTTGTCAGTGAATTATAATGACTCCAGTTGTTAACTTGTTCTCTTAGGAGCTAATAGTTGTCTACTCATTCAGTCACTCCACAGGCCTCCACTTTGAGAACATTTTCCTGGGCATTGCAGAAAGAACAAAACAGAGCACAGTCCCTGGCTTCCAAGGGCTAACAATGTATCGGGGGAGACCATGCAAGCTGAGGACCAAACTGAAGAAGAATGCAAATACTCACAAACTAGAAAATGGCAGATTCCACAGGCCTGATGAGGATCCTAGGCAAAATTCTAGGACAGATGATTAAACGGACAATTTGTCAGCAGTTTGGAAAGGAAGCAGGGATCATGGAGAACAAGGCATTACCCACTGATTGGGCAGCTCTCTGTTGGTCATGTATCATGTGCCACACACTGGTCTAGGTGCTGGGACTAAAACTTAGGGTTCTGCTCTCATGGAGCTTATGGTCGTGCAAGGACATTAAATACTAAGAATAACAATAAAGGGTCTTGAGTATCAAGAGAGAGGAGTACTGGAGGCAGAGAAATCTGTAATTTTATGTCACTGGGTGAGGTATTACATATACTGATGAGAGACTGAAGCAGAATAATGTTCACCTTTAGCCCAGAAGGCTGACTGACAGCCTGCATTGTTCCGATAAGGATCAAATACATGCCCTTTGCTACAGTCTTAAAGGGTCTCATGACTGCTTGTACATCTCACTGATAGTTAATATCGAGCTGAAGGATAAGCACCAGAGAAATCTTGTGAAAGTAGTTTTACGTGTAGAAATTTGAAGAAGACATTTATGATCTAATACTCCCTGCACGTCCCCTCCCCCTTGAGCACTAAGCAGCAGAAAGTGTAGCACTTTTGGCCCATGGGTCCTATCCCCGTGCTGTAATAAAAGTACCTTTCTGGCTCTTTCCATGATTTGGCTATTGTTGAAAGTGATGAGAAAGAATAAAATCCTGCTATTTGCAGCAACATGGATGGAACTGGAGGGTATTATGCTAAGTGAAATAAGTCAGTGAGAAAAAGACAGATACCATATGTTTTCACTCATATGTGGATCCTGAGAAACTTAACAGTAGACCATGGGGGAGGGGAAGGGGGGAAAAAGAGTTACAGAGAGGAAGGGAGGCAAACCATAAGAGACTCTTAAATACTGAGAACAAACTGAGGGTTGATGGGGGGTGGGGGAGGGGAAGTGGGTGATGGGCATTGAGGAGGGCACCTGCTGGGATGAGCACTGGGTGTTGTATGGAAGCCAATTTGACAATAAATTATATTAAAAATAAATTAAATAAATAATAAACATAAATAAATAAATAAAAGTACATTTTTACACCAAAAACAGCTCAAGAAATCTTTCTTGACCATTCAGTTGCGGCCCCACATGATATACTACTTTGCCCCCTGCATTGAAAACACATTGACATGCCAATAAAATTCGATCCATGTAATCTCTAACTACTGCCCAATGTTCCTCTTTGTGGATTTACTGTAAATTATTGAAGCAAACTTTTAGTTGATGGAAGTTTGTATCATTTTTTCTGATCCTCTTTGTTTTCTCTATTGGATTTCTGACAAGCCTTCAGTTTAAATGTTGATGAAATTGGGCGCCTGGGTGGCTCAGTCGGTTAAGCGTCCGACTTCCGCTCAGGTCATGATCTCGCGGTCCGTGAGTTCAAGCCCCGCGTCAGGCTCTGTGCTGATGGCTCAGAGCCTGGAGCCTGTTTCAGATTCTGTGTCTCCCTCTCTCTCTGACCCTCCCCCGTTCATGCTGTGTCTCTCTCTGTCTCAAAAATAAAATAAACGTTAAAAAAAAAAATAAATGTTGATGAAATAAATAACAAAAGCCAAATGGTGTAATTGTTTTTTCTGTTTGCATCTATTGTCCTGAAATTTATAAAATAAAGGAATGAAGCTTCCAAAGGAGGAAAACGATTTTTTCAAGTATGTTAACAAACAAAACTTTGCTCTGTTGATATAAAACAAAATGAAAGAGACGGGGTGTGAGAGAAGAAGCCAAAATGTAAATTTGTCTATGAGACAATCAACTGGTGTCTCAGGTAGTGCTCTACACTATAGATTACTCTTCCCTTTGGATGGGTTTCCTGCCCACCAGGAACACCCTGCGGAGAGGTTGACATAAGCTTTCGACTCTGCCCCTCTCTCTTCGAGAAGACATTCATTCTGACTGCATGGAACCTAACCACCAGACCCCAAATTTCTTTTATTATTTTTCTGGGAGACTCAAAAAATACTCATGCAAATGGGGCTAAGCTCCCCGCATAGGTCTGCCCTGGGGGTAGCGGATCAGATTCCCTGATGTTCCTTTGAAAGTGTAAACCCATGTGTAGAGGAAACAGGCAAAGAAGGGGAATGGTACCTGCTAGCACCGGTGGCAAATACGACTAAAAACCAAAAAAACTCGGGATGTATAAGGTGAAAATATTCTGAGACAGTAACCTGCAAGGGAAGCCGCACATGATGATGTTGATACGGAAACTGAAGATTAGCTGAAAGCAAACATGGGAAGTGAGCATTATCTGTCCTTAGAGCCTCCATGCCAGTGGGCTCGGCACCCAGGGCTGGCACTTCCTTTCCACCTTGTAGGCTTTATCTCACATAGTCATCATGTCCGAGTTTTGTGACAGCTATTGTCTTTTCAATCCCCTCTCATTCTAAGATCAAGAAAATGTTCTTAAAAAGAAACTCTAATTATATCACTTTCTAAAGATCCTTTGATGATACTCCATTGCCTAAAAAACAAAACCCAAATTCCGTAGGTGAATATTCAAAATTGTATTACTGATCTGTTTTGATCAGTGGTTTTATTCCATCTCCCATCAATCTCTAGCTTAGATCCCAACCCCAGGCATAGCTCTCTGCTTCTAACTCTCAACTTTGTCTTGCTCTTCCAAGGAAGGAAGGAATGCAAATATCTGTATGGGGTCAGTGGTTCTCAACCGGAGGGGATTTTGCTCCCCCCCTCTCCCAGAGGACATTTGGCAATGTTTAGAGACATTTTTTGTTGTCACAGTCCCCCACAGTGAAGTCATCTCTGGCCCCAAATGCCAATAGTGCTGCTGTTAAAAAAAAATAACGTTTAGAGCAACCTCGTGTGAAGTGTGTTGATCATTTCTTCGAGCCTTTAGGAATTTGCTAAAAAGGAGGAACAAGTTTCGGGATAAAGAGAACACTGGAATGGAAACATAGATGTACTAAGAGGAAGACTTTTTTGTCCCCACTGGGTGATCAAATCAGTTGCAAAATCAGTCGCACTCTTGCCAAGCTGCAAAGCCAATTTTCTCCCTTAGGTCAAAGCGAATTGGAGAACTAGAAAGGAGTATATTCACAAGAAGCCAGGTAACACCTTCTGATTGATACAACTAAGATGGGTCATCCTAAAACACAGGTAGCTGAAGTAGGGTTGAAAGGTATGGGCTCTGCCTTTCCTCACCAGTTTACTTTTTCAAGCTTTTCTGCACCCAATACTAAAATAGACATGCTTTAATGGAGACCTAGGAGGATGGGGCAAGCCTCCAGTCCTGTTGCTTAAAGACTAAAACTACCGGGTCAGGAGGCCACATTAAGGACCTTAACAAGATCTCTGATAGTGCCAACAGCTGACAGATCAAAAGGAACAGAATTTTTAAAAATCTCATTGAATTCTTATTTGACAGAAAATTCTACCTTACTTCTTCATTGGTGATGTATGGAGTTACTGTCTTGCCATATCTTATTTATTTGTATGTTATATATATATATATATATATATATATATATATATATATATATATATTGAGGGGAATCAAGTGTTCAACAACACATAAAATCAGTGAAGCTGTTGTGAGGTTAGATTAACTTGCAAAAAATCTTTATTTACCTTAAAAAAGGAAATATTTCTTTCTTTTTTTTTTTTTTTTAGAGGGGGTAGGGAGTAGAGAAGGGTAGAGGGTGAGAGAGAGAGAGAGAGAGAGAGAGAGAGAGAGAGAATCTTAAAGAGGCTCCACGTCTAGTGCAGAGCCTTACCTGGGGCTTGATCTCATGACCCTGAGGTCATGACCTGAGGCGAAATCAAGAGTTGGATGTTCAGCCGACTGAGCCACCCAGGGACCCCCAAAAAGGAAATATTTCTGAAGCTTATTTCAAACGCAGTAATTTTAGTGATAATCTTCGCCGTCATATACTTTAAAAATCCACAGATGATCACTTTCTCATTTAGTTGAAGGCTAATCAGTGAGATTCTGATGTCCACATTCTCAATGTCAAGAAAGCTATTATGGCTTTGGGTCACTCTTGTTGATGCACCCAGGTATGTTTTTTCACTTAAATCTTTACTAGTTTCTCCCTCCATGGTAACTTCACACACTGCACGTGGGCACATTCCTTCACCACCTTGTAAGAATTATCAACCTTGTCCTTTTGTTCTTTTTCCTGAGGTTAATTACAGGGACCAGGGATGGGATGCAGGTTGATAATGTCTGTCTTGCCGAACCGGTATCAGATGTGAGGTCAACAGGTAAGGAACTAGGACCCCTGGATGGTGCCAGGACGCCGAGGACAGTGTGTTACCTGGAGAAGTTTCAAGCCTCCTAGAGAAGTTTCGAGGCCCATCCAGTTCCTGCCCTAACCCCCACATAATTTGCTAATCATACATAAACTGTTCCTAAGCTTAACAGGGCAAGGCAGACTTGGGACTGATTTCCCGACTGCTGGTTGGGCTGCCCTTCTGATAATAAAGCTTTCTGTGAATTAAACCTGGTGATTCAGAGATTGACTCACTGCACTTTGGGAACATGAATCGGATTTCAGGGTTCTGTAACACACTGAGTTAAGGAGAAGGGCCCATGTAGCTGGTTTGTGTTAGGTGGTTTTGTTTGTTGTTTGTTTGTTTGTTTGTTTCCTATAACTTTATGAGGAGGTGATGTAGGACTCAAGAGGAGTTATATTTCTTTCTCAAAGACTCAAAGATACCAAGTGGTAAGGTTGAGATTCGGAACAGGAACTTTCTTGACTTCAAAATTCTGTCAAAATTCAGTGCAAAGGCCCTGAGACAGAGGTAGGCATGGCATGTAATATACAACCGGAAGGAGGCCGTTGTAGCTGGGATAGACTAGGGGATGAGCTCAAGGAGTGATGGAGCCAGATCATTTCCCTGAGGGAAATGGGAAGTCACTGGAAGATTGTGCATAGAGGTATGACATGACCTTACTTATATTTGAAAGGATAACTCTGGCCACTGCCTGGAGGAGAGACTATTGGGGGGGCAATGGAGAACTAAATAGCAGAAGTGTAGGAGGGAGACGATGGTGACACAGATTGGGGTGGCAGCAGTGGAGACGAACAAAATGAGATTCTGGACATATTTTGAAGGTGGACTTGACAGGATTTCCTGTCGGGAGAGGAAGGGTTGGAAGGAGGTTGTGAGAGACACCAGAGTCCTAGGTAACACCCTGGTTTTGGTCTGAGCATTTGACGGCTGAGGTTGGGTGTGATCAGGTGGTGAGACTGTAATTGCATTGTATAAAGTTATTATAATATTGCTTCCTCCATAATGAAAAAAATCAGGTGAATAAAAAGCACGTTTGTACTTTAGCGAGTACCTAACGTAAGACAAGTTATAGCGTGTGGAGTGGCACCTTGAAGCTGCAGGACTGGAGAAGTGAGATCTTCAGGTTTGGGTACTAAGAGGGATCTGCCTTGCGGCCTGACTGGCCATGTGTCCAAAGCAGCTGTGCTCAAGGAGGAGAGAAAGGACAGGGTGGGCAGATGAGCGAGCTGCCGTTTCTGTTCCTGTGTGGGGTCTGGCTTCTCCGGCTGCCCTGTCTTACCACGGGTAACCCCCCACACTGAAATTGTGCTTTGTATCTGTCCTCTCTCTCTCTGTCTTTCTCTGGACTTTGAGAACCTCGATGGCAAGAACTTGGTCTTTTTTTTTTTTTTTAATTGTGATAAAATAGACAACATAAAAATGACCATTTTAACCATTTTCAAAACGTGTATTTATTCATTTTGAGAGAGAGAGAGAGAGCGAGCCGGGGAAGGGCAGAAAGAGAGGGTTCCAAGCAGTCTCCGTACCCCCAGTGCAGAGACTGGTGCGGGGCTTGAGCTCATGAACCGTGAGATTATGACCTGAGTTGAAATCAAGAGTCGGAGGCTTACCCGACTGGGCCACCCAGGTGCTCCAGCATTTTAACCGTTTTTAGGTATGCAGAAGAACTGAGCCTTGATTACATTCGGAGCCACAGTGCCTGTGTATAGTGAGCACTCAGTAAACTATTTTGGAATACACCACAGACAGACGTGTGGGGAGCAGGGCCTCTGCTTGTGTACCGGGGTTCATGCACCTTGTTGTCTGGCAAGTCCCTGTCGGGGGAGGGCGGGAGGGCGGGAGGGTGGCTTTGTCCAGGGGCTCGAGCTGTCTGCCATGGCCTGCTTTTTGGATCTGAGCTCAGGGGAATTTAATCTCCTTTTTCCTCCCACTCGCACCCTGAGAGGTGGTGGTACTTTTATGTGTCAACCTGGCTAGGACATGGTGTCTGGCTGTTTGCTCAAATAACGACCATTCTGTGAGGATGGTTGTGGATGACACTGACATTTAAATGGATGCATTTTGAGTAAAACAGATTGCCCCGCTGCTGTGAATGAGCCTCACGCAAACGGTGGAGGCCTGCGCAAAAGACTGACCGCCCCTGAGCAAGAGCAAGAGGGAGTCTTGCAGCAGATGGCCTTGGGACTTAGACGGCAGCATCGGCTCTTTCCCTAGGTCAGCCTGGCAGTCAGCCCTGCAGAATTTGGGCTTGCCTCCATGATTACGTGCGCCAGCTCCTCAAAAGAAACCTTCCCCTCTATACAAACACACCCATATTCTCTCTCTCTTTCACTGTCATGTGTATACATGCTGCCCCGTCAGGGTGAGGGGCCAAGCCCACAGGAGGAGACTGACATCGAACGCTCTTACAAAGAACCTTGGTGTTTGTGGATAATGAAAGGCCGAGCCAAGTGCTCCTTGAGCAGAGATGTGTGGCATGACTTTAGGAACTTGCGGCTGGTCTGTGAGTGTCGCACTGCTTCTAACTCGGGTACTTCAGAGAGATGCCCATGAGGAGAGCAGCCCCTTCCTGGCTCAGGACAGCCTTTCTTTTAACTGGGGCTGAAACTATTTGGGGGGAGAGTCCCAAAGTGGTGACCACCCTGCTTTGCTCTCCGCTGTCGCCTTTGCCCTCCTTTGGTGGTTTAAAAACGTGTTTAGAATTTCGAGGAGCTCCAACTCTGAAGATATGGGTTTGGATACCACAAAAGTGGTTTTTGGTTTAAAATTTTTTTTATGCTTTATTTTATATTTGAGAGAGAGAGAGAGAGAGAGATTGTGGAAGCAGGGAAGGGGCAGAGAGATGGAGATAGAATCGTAAGCAGGCTCCAGGCTCTGAGCTGTCAGCACGGAGCCTGATGTGGGGCTCGAACTCACAAACTGTGAGATCATGACCTGCGCCAAAGACATACGCTTAACCGACTGAGTCACCTAGGTGCCCCAGTTTTCAGTTTTAGATGCTCAAATTGAGACAGTATAAACCATCCTTCCATCCTTCTATATGCACTGAAATGGAAGCCAGCATTCTGAGAGGGGAAAAAAAAATACATCAACAGCAGTTTGGACCCAGCAGTGTTCAGAAGGCTGGACTGTTCTAGTCGACCATCTGCGGTGCTTAGGGACCTTTTCAAGGATCCAGCAGGACGTCTGCCTGGGGAGTGGGTCGGTGGCGCCTGATCTCGCTCGCCTCTGCAGTCCTGTGGTGTTAACGGGCCTGTTTTACCGTGCAGACTTGGAGAAGCAAAGGCAAGTTCCTGTTATGGGCAGGGAGGCTAGTCTCCCGCGGCAGAGACCGCTGATGCTGTCTGGGAGAGGCCTTCCCCTCGCACAGCCTGGTGAGTAGTCCAGGAAGCAGCCGTGAGGAGGGCAGCGCAGTCAGGATTACGTGTGTCAGGGAGCATGAGGCATGGCGGGTACTGGGCCTGCCTCCTACATCGTCTGAGGGAGTAGCTGTGAGGATTCTCTCCCAGAGGCCTGGGGTGGCTCGGGCTTCTCTGTCAGGAGCGGGGCAGTTGCTCTGTGGGGAATCTCAAGGCTCTGTGTTTGGCACTGACGTGAAGGTGGCCCTCTGTGGCGACCTACATGGCTCCCCCGCCCACCTGGCTTGGGGGTCTTCTGCTGGGATTGCTCCTGAGAGGGGTTTCAGGCATATCTCCAGCTCCTCCGTTTTGCAGAGCAGGAGACAGTCCCTGACAGGTTTCCTGAAGTCATCCCGGTGATTTAACAACAGAATGGCAATAACATCCTGGTCAGTGGGCAGAGTGATGCCCGCTACGTGACAGAGACCCTGTTTATTAGCGGTTTGAAACAGTATTAAACCAGTGGGATAAACCTGCATTCTAGTCCCTGCCCCGCCACCATTTAGTTGCAAGAACTTGGACTCTCAGCCTCAGTGACCCTCAATTTCCTCATCTGTCTATCATTTACTGTATTCTAAGCATCACTATTCTAATCATCGTACATACCTCAAGTCATTGAATCCTAAAATCAATCCAGTGAGATAGGTACTGTCGTCACCCCCACTTTAAAGATGAGAAAACCGAGGCACGGAAAGGTTAAGTCATGTGACTAATAAGGGCAGAGTCAAGAGAGCAAGCCAGGCTCCAGAGCTCTTGTTCTTTTTTTTAATTAAAGACAATTTTTTTTAACATCTACTTATTTTTGAGAGACAGAGAGAGACAGAGCATGAATGGGGGAGGGGCAGAGAGAGGCAGACACAGAATCCAAAGCAGGCTCCAGGCTCTGAGCTGTCCGCACAGATCCCGACATGGGGCTCAAAACCACGGACCGTGAGATCATGACCTGAGCTGAAGTCAGACGCCTAACCGCCGGAGCCACCCAGGCGCCCCTAGAGCTCTTGTCCTAATCCCTGGGCTAAGTGTGCTCTGACACCCTGGCCATCCACTTATTGATGTGAAAGCTTTGTAACAGTATCCTTGAAATTCACCTGTGTAGTGTTGGACAAAGACTTGTTTGTTAAAACAGTTGCTTTTCAAGGCAAAATGAATAAATAAACAGAGGTAGAAGGGACTCTACAGGTTAAAAGATTTAAGAGACATACCAACCAATTACAATGTTGGGACTTTATTTGGGTCCTGTTTCAAATATGCAAATTAAAAAAAAGACAATTGGGGAAATGTGGACTGCGTATTTGATGATATTAAGGGATTAATGAAGGTGTGATAATGATAAATGACTTTGTCCCCCCTCCCCCTCCCAAAAAAATAGAATCCTTACCTTTTTAGAGATAGATGCTGATGTAGTTACAGATTAGATGCTGTCTGAGATTTGCTTCCAAATAATCGAGAGGTTGGGAAGTGAGTGGGGAAATAGAATAAGATTGTCCATGTTTAATAATCATGGAAGCTGGATGACAAATGCATTTGAGTTCATTATACTCTGCTTTTGTTTGGCACTTTCCATTACAAAAAGTTAAAGAAAATCACCCTGTTTAAATTTTTGTTGTATTTCTCAGAAATGTTGAAAGCACCGTGGACCTACTTCACAGGACTAGTGGGAAGAAGGACAGTACCTAGGGAGAGAACAATTAGGATCTGCTTAGAGGATTTACCTTCCAAGGGGTCACTTATTTGAGGGTGATCCTGGGTCCTTTCCACCTGGCAGATAGAAGATTCTTCTGGGCCGCATGAATGCATGTGCATATGAATGAATGAATGCAAATGACTGGTGTACAGGAAGAGAATGATTCTGTCACGAGAGCAGAAAAAAGAATCTAATCTCGGGGCCAAATGTAATGATAAAATGATTCTTTGTTTCCCATTTAGCCAAATTGTGTATTTTAAAAAAGTGTTTATTTTTGAGAGAGAGGGGGGAGAGAGAGAGGGCAGAGAGAGAGGAAGACACAGAATCCGAAGCAGGCTCCAGGCTCTGAGCTGTCAGCACAGAGCCCGACGTGGGGCTTAGATCATGACCCGACCCGAAGTCGGATGCTCAACTGACTGAGCCACCCAGGCGCCTCGCCAAATTGTATATTTAAGGGGAGCTTTATCTACCACAGTCATAATAAGGACCAAAATACTTATACAGCATTCCCATTTGTCCTGGTGGACACCTGTCCACAAAGAGATTTACTAACACAAAAATCTTCACTCTGAAGGGATGTCCCCACCACTACACCTCTCAGAGCCCATACTCTGTTCTGAGCTCTATTGCCTTGTTTTGTGTGCTCAGCCCAGAATCATCCCAATTCTTCTGAGTTCGCTCTGAGGAACTGGCATTACTCTTCTGTCTCCAGGATTGTCTGTAACCTATGCCTGCCAATCACCGTATAGCATTCCTACGGCCACAGCATTTGTTTTGGAATGGGCATTTGACTCGAGCCAAATCAACCGGGCCCAGTCGAAACTAATCCTGGGACTTTTGTATGAGTGTGACTAGAAAAGACACACCATCCTTGAACCTGAAGTTGGGAACAGATACGCCTACCTGAAGGGAGAGCCTGCTTGATAAAGCAGAGTGGAGAGATGTCAGATTATGACAACATCATTTGAACCCCTGGGTCCAGCTGTACCTGAGGCCATACAGTATACTGCATGTGGTTTGCTAAAATCCTGAAATATAACCAACACAATCTCATAGTAGCAAAGTACATATGGAATAAAGATTCTCTTATAAGCCTAGTGTTGCTGGGAAAGAAGAGATATTAACCAACCATAGATGCAGACGCAGAGTAGAAAAGTTTCTCTGTTGTAGTAGTTGGGTAAGGCACTGGCAGAGATCAGGACCAATGTATTAAACATCCTATGCATTCTTCCTGAGAGTTGAGAGAAACCAGGGGACTAGACAGACTCCTGAGCAGGTGAAATGCTGCTTGAATGCCTTGCCGACGTGTGTGATGAGGTGACTTCACCCTGAGTGCTCCGCTGCCTTGTTTATGCTTGGCTGTAGCATCAGACATATCCAGATTGTGGTGATGAGTAACTCTGGGCTTTCCCCAGCTTCAGACACAGGATGAGTTCACATTTTATCTTTCAGCCTCTCAATACCCCAGTTGGAGCTTGTGAACAGAATGATTGAAGCCTAGCCTGCAGGTGCTGTGAATGTTCGACAGTAATTCAACATTCAGTGAATCGGAATCTCTGGGCTTGGTGTTATAGGTCAGGGTTGACAATATGTATCTTTGTATAGTGATGAGAATATGTATCATACCAGCTGTGAGAGCTTGGGCAAGGTATCTAAGTTTTCTGTTTAATTTCCTCACCTGTAAAGTGAGAATAGGGGCACCTGGGTGCCTCATTCGGCTGAGCAACTGACTCTTGATCTCAACTTAGGTCATGATCCCAGGGTTGTGGATCGAGGCCTGGGTTGGGCTCCAGGCTGAGCGTGGAGCCTGCTTGAGATTCTCTCTCTCTCTCTCTCTCTCTCTCTCTCTCTCTCTCTCTCTCTCTCTCTCCCCCCCCCTCCCCCGCTTCTCTCTCTCTCCCTAAAATAAAATAAAAGTAAATAAAATAAAATGAAAATAATAGTCCCTACCTCATAGGCTTGTTGTAAGGTTAAATAAGTTAATGACTTTTAAGCACTTTGAAAAGAAATTGGCACCTTATGTTAGCTATCATTATTACTGCAAAATAACAATTTTCTGCCTCGGACAAACATTTCCTCTAGAACCTGGAGATCTGAAACAAGACAAAGAAAAGGCAAAAATACGAGGATTTATGAAAATTGTGAAAAGCTCTGTGAGAGTGTGCAATACTTCTCAGATATCGGACTCTGAAGTCTTGTGTTTTAGTTTTCTGAGATACCGAGTCTGTTGGAAAGCTTGTCTGGAAGTATCTTACAGGGGATGAAGGCATTGTATGTTTGTTTTAGGGTTCTGCTAGGGACCAGTCATAGGCAGGCTAACTAAAATCTTGTAACCACACCTACCCAGACAGTGGTTTCCGTAAATCTCAGTAGTTAAGCTGGTAGGGGTTCGAGAGAGTTCTTTGAAATGCTCAGGTAGCACGGGAAGTGGTAGTAATTCAAGACTTGGGTTCAACTTTAGCCAATGTCTCCAGGAGACGATGAGGGTTGGTAACAACCAACCCCTAGGTTTTCAGAGAGGAAATGGTGTTGATTTCCATTTGTAGAATGCTGTTGTTATAATTCTCTTTCCCTTCCTTTTTCCCCTCCTCTTCCTCCTTTCTCTCTGTGTTTCACAGGAAGTCTATATTCCCCTCTCCAGAAGTAACCACTTTTAACAGTGTGCCATATATCTTTTGATTTCTTTTTCTGTATGTTTACACACACTTAGAAACTGTTTTGTAGGAGGGTCTCCGAAATTTGTACGTAAGTGGGATAATATTTTGAGTTGCCATTTATTTCTTTTCACTTAAAGTGAGCCTTTTCTTTCCATGCCAATACATGGAAATAGATGGACCTATCTCTTTCTTTTCAATCGTTGCTTCTTATTGCATTATGTAGGTACACCCTAGTTTGTCACCACTTGATGGAATTTTATTTCCTTTCCATTTTTTCGCCCTTGAAAAATTCTCATAGCCCTCTTTGGGCACACGCAGAACCTCTTTGTCATGTAAGGCACGTTTAAAAATAACTTGCTGAAACTGTTTTGAGATTTATATTACAGAATACATTTTCATTTCCCTCGAATCTTTCCCAGTCCTTATGGGGCCTTGGTGAGTGTGAACCTTTGGGTAGCCCTATTTTATTGTTGGTTAAAACCATTTCCCATCTTTTCAACAAAATATGGCCAAATAATGGTGATGGCCACAGAAAGGTGAAAGGTGTATCTCAATAAGACACTCTACTCTTAAGACCCATCTACGAGTGGCATCGTGAGAATGGCAGCCAAAACCTTTTTTGAAATCCTAAGGATTTCAGGTAATTTCCTTCGGGTGTGTAGCCTGGCAACACTTTGTACCATTAGAAAATCGACCTCTTTCAGAAGCACCAGTACCATTCAATTTAATTGGTCTGTTGAGTGCGCTTTGCTGGCAAGTCTATAGCTGAATGCCCGTCTCCACAAGGTGCTCGTCATCCGTATTTGTGGTTGGCATCCTGCACAGCCTGTATACTTCACTATCTTTGTTTAATGAGACACTTCTATTTTAAAAAGCATGAGGCCAGATCCGCTGAGTCAGATGTGATATTATCTTTCAAGTGCACAAGCTCTACCACAAGGATTTGGGAAATTTATTACATGACACAAATGTGTCAGGAGCTCCCTTGCTGCCAACGACCACAAAGGAGCTAAGATTAGTTCAAAGACTGTTTAGTGACTTGATATCTGAGACAGTGTTACTCAAAGTCGTGAGCCTGTGAACTCTTTTTTTTTTTTACTAGTCCAGAATGAGATACGGCAACGTTCTGGTTGTTCCAGAACGTCAACCATTAAAATGGTTCCATTCACAGAAAAAAGTCTTGCCGTGAAAAAAACGCCATGAAAAAATTTTAGTTTTCAAACGTATAATGGATTCTACATTCCACAATTATTTACGTAATATTTTACCTTTTTATTAAAACTACAGTGTGCTTCGTGGCATAGTTGATTTGCATTCCTTGCAAACTCCTTAGTCTGTCCGCTGGTCTGTGAACCACATTTTAAGTAGCACTAGGATGCTTTATGAAGTTGAACGAACAAATGAATAAATGAAGCATATCTAATCTGGATTAAATGGCTTTTCAGGGTTGAGGTGGGAGGATGGAGAGAAGGATGAATTGTTTTCTCTCTCAGTGGGGCAGTGTTCTTTACCTGCTTTTGAGCTCTCACAGAGAGGGAAGTTATTTAAGGCACACCATTGCCTGTACCACTACCCTTCCCCACTAAATGCATTTTCCTCTCTTGTTTTTGCCCTCCTTCCTGTTCTTCTCTCCTTTTTCCATGCTTCTGGCATGGAATTTAAAGAAAGAAAATATATACGGAAAGCTCATTGTTTTATGTTTCACACACAATGGAATACAACTCTCACCACAACTGGGTTAGGAAAGCATTACTGTCTACTTTGTAAATGCTCAGAGAAATTCAGGAACTTGGTCCGGGTCCTACATGTGATAAAGTGGCCGGCTTGGGCCTTGACTCTAGGTCTGTTTGGTTCTCTCCCGGGGGGGGTTGGTCTGCTACTCTCATACCCGAGGGGGTGCTAAGAGAAATCCAGATCCTGGGACAGGACTTGGAAAGTGCCCACACTGACACATGCAAGTTCCATTTTGGAACTTTAAGATTCCATTACTCTCCCAGTCTCGGCACCTTCTTTAATTGCCTAAGTTCTGCTACGTCGTCCCCCACTTCTCCAGATTTGTTACTTTGTGTCCCTGTAGGTTGTGGATGCCTTCATCTCATTTTTGCATCCCTCACAAGAGGGTATGGGGCTTTAAAAGCAGGACACGTGATGGATGGGTTGTTACACTGAATGTTAGTCTGTAAACTTCTTCATGTGCCTAAGATAAATATTAGATGAATGAGACCGAGTGAGACTCAGGCACTTAAGCTTTAAGGTGTGATATGAATCTGAGCATGCGTGTAATCCTATAACGCAGTGCGGAGAAAGGCATCGGGCAGCCCATTCTCCTGAGATGCACTCCTTGCTGCCTGTTACTACTCTGTAACCTCCTTGAGGACAGGAACGGAGTCTGTTTCCCCAGTGCCTGGCACATGCCCTGGCATACAGTTCCTGGTACTTGAAAAACGTGTAGAATTAATGAATGTGCTCAGCACTTGTTCTTAAACCGCTGTTCCTGGTGCTGTTAACTCCCACACGGTTCTTAGATCACAAAGTGCATCTTCTTCTGCTCTTGGATTTCCTGGTCCTGATCCAATATTTTTTTTCTTCCTTTTTTATCCCGGCCAGCTCCTGCTTTGCAACAGGCCCCAGTCTATGACCAGATGCACAGCAGAGAGGACAGTGAGAGATGAGACAATTGTTAGAAGCACGGAGAAGTGAGGTATGAGGAAGCGATATGAAAGGAAGACCATGTGGCCCAAGGAGAAGGCAGTCACTGGTGCAGACAGCTCACGCCCCATCCAGCTTGCCTCCAGCAGACCCACTGACTATCATGGCCTTCCCATTGATCCAAATGGAGGAGCCAATTATACCTTTGAGCTTCCCTCTGGAAGCACTGAATTTGACAATGTGTATGACAGATCAGTAAAATTTGGGGGGAGGAGTATCCAGCGAGCACGGGCATGCTAGGACATCCCCTCTGAAGTAAAAGACAAATTATTACGGCTTGCATCTCCCACTGTGAGGAAGGAAGCACAATGCCTAACAGGCCGTTTTGGATTTCGAAGGGAGCACATTTCACACCTAAAAATACTGCTCTCAGCTGTTATACTTGGTGACATGAAAAGCTGCCAGTTTTGAGTGAGGCACAAGCAGGAAAGGGCTCTATGGAACATCCACATTGTGCTAAAAGCAGGCCTGTCACTTGGATCACTTAACCTAGCAGACTCTATGATTTTGGAGTTATTGTGGAGGGAAAACAATGCAGGAGAGATTAAAGCAAAACCACAGTGTGTGTGTGTGTATATATATATATATATATATATATATATATATATATATATATTCTTCATTTTTCTCTGCTCATTTTATTGGATAACTGTATAAAAACCACATACAGCACATTACTGGAGAAAATATTTTATTTTTCAAATGTATAATGTATTCTACACTCAATTATGTCTGTAATATTTTACCTTTTTATTAAAACTACATATTTTAATACATTTCATCTTTTCTCAAAGGCTGTGGTATAATTGTGATTATCTTTAGCAACCAAAGTCTATTTCCAGAGATTTAAACTTGATATGGAGAAAAATGCCACGTTAAGTCCTTTGTACCTTATTTGGTGCTGAGGTTGAACTGGGGTATTGGTTTGTTCCAGGATCCAGAGGCTACTCCAAACTTTAAAGCAAAGCGAAACCCTTAGGCTGGTCTCAGCTGCTTGAGGAACCTCTGGATGGGGTCACTGGTTTGCTCTGCACAGGACAGTTTCTCACTGAGCTAGGCTGGAATATCTGGAAGAGAGGACTGAGGTATTTGCTGCATCCAGGCATTTGTTCTGGGTGGCAGGTGGGGAGAACCCTATTTCTTATGTCAGATTCTGTTGGTAATCCTTTCTCTGTAAGAATAAAGAGCAAATGGGTAGCTCCGGGTGCTTGATGATACCAAGATTTTGCTCTCAGTTACTTATCTCTCAGTGATACTAAGACCAATGGCAAAGAAGACAAGGGCTGAGTTCACGGTGAGCAAAAGTGACCGTGACAACCGTGATTGTGGCACAGATTGGGATTGGATTCTTGGAAAGGTCTCCCAGGCTTGAATTCTTCTAAGCAGCCGGTAGAGAGCTTGAATGTAGACATACTGTGTTTGGATCTATCCTACTTTTCTCTATTGTCCACTGACTTTAATTTTTATACTCGGAAATAGTTTCCATCTCTATCATAGTACCTCCATAAAATCTAAGATTGTACCCAAACTTTCCATTAGAATGTCCATTATGAATTCAAAATTAAATAACTAAAATAAATAACGGGTAGCTAATGAGATTTTTTTTTTAGGAAGTAAAAAGATATGACCTCAGTGTTTCTTCTTAGCATAATGCTGACCTCTCAAACGTGGGAAGATTCCAATTCAGAGGAAGGTTTGGAAAGCTACATAAAAATACACATCAACACATAGAATATTCTTGAATACAAAGGAAATTCAAGTGACCATATCCTTGCGGACAATATAACACAAATAAAATTTCCATGAACATTTTAGCACAAACTGCGATTCATTTCTAGTTAACACATGGAAAGAAGCGATACTCAAATTCTAACTACTAGAGCATACACATCTGAATGTGGTTTGAATATGTACACGTGCTTCAAAGTAGAGTTTGGTTTTGAGCTAGCAATTTTTATTCTAATTCACAATTTATGACTCTAAATTTCAGTTGTTTTTAATACGAAATTAGGAAAAAAGCTAAATTTCTGACACTTGGATCAGAAAATAGCTAAGAGTCATTCTTGTGTATATTCAGTAAGAAGCTATTCTAAAGCTGCTGCTTTACTTAGCTATTTCTTTAAATAAAAGCCTTTGGGCAGTAATCTACTCTCCTAATTACAGGAAAATATTCTAACCCTTTCTCCAATTCCTATTACAACTGGAAGAGTCACAATTTTGTAATGATTTCACCAACATTTTGTATTTTAGAAATGCGGCAACATTACTTTCTGTAAAATACAAAGCAACTTTAAAAATACTCGGCTAGTACTAGCATTTAGGTTTTGAAAGGATTCCTTTATAATGAAACAAAATGTTCAGAACAACTGTCAGCAACCAACCATTTAAAAATCAGATTTATGACCCCCCCCTTTTTTTTTGGTTTGCTTTTTCAACCTCTGCTGGTTTATATGAAAGTGCTCCTAGCCAAGAAGACGGAGGAGGAATGATGTACCGTACTGAAAACTGCGACCTCATCAGAGGTCTTCTCAACTTGGCTCTGAACAACTTTAAAAGCCAACAGATCTGTACCATATGCTATTCTCAGGGTCAGTACTATGGGATGCCCTGTAATCTTTTGTTATTATTGATAACAAAAGCACCCTGGATTGGATCCAAGGTGGACATGTGTTATAAATGAATTCTGCTTTATAGTAAAGTACATTTAAAGTATAATTCATTATACTTACCATAAAGTACACACAAGTAAAGGTACTCCTTTGAGCCAAAAATCTGATGCTGTCGAAGCAGTGTCCAATTCCTACTACCATTGTTGAATGAGACTAATTTGACCTCATTTCCTAAGTCCTGTGGAATTTTTTTAAGCTTTTAACATCTTACAATACTGAACTGGCACTAGTTTAGGTCTATAAAAACATAATTGTCACATATCACACAAAAACATGATAACTAGCACAAATTTCTGCAAATCTTTAAAACAAAGTCTTTGAATAACAACTAAATGTATAATGCTACAGAAGACCCAAAGAAGCACTCTAAATGATGGATATTTAATGATGGTAAACAAGAATTATTTTCTAAAAACCTGTACCAATGTTAATTTTAGGTAGAATATAACATGGAATTATTTCATGAAATATAGTCTCTTTCTATGCTCTCCTGACAACACTCCCAACAGAAAGCTTCCAGTCTATTTGCTGTTTCTTGGCTGATGAGACATTCATCTTTTAATTCCCTGATTGTCTTCCTCAATGATTTTTGGAAACGTTTTTCTCGGTCTAAAACATTCCGCAGACTTTTCTTGGTATCCTCTAGCTCGCTGATCACATGATCTAATTTATGCTTAAGTTTCTTTGGACTGTCCATTACACTGTAGCTATGTTCCTAAAAACATAAACACCAAGTTATTAAACTGGAGAGACAAGTAGTTAGATAAAAGTTTTTAGCTAGGCCTCAGCTGTTTCTTACGATGCTTAGGTATCTTTAAGTTGGTGATACTTAGAGGTTTAAACAACACAGGAAGAGGATGGGGGTGGAAGCAGTATTTTGGGTGCCCAGAGACTTCCCCCTTTATCTAAGGCTAGGAATAACATGAGGGGTACAATATCTATTGATGGGAAGCACTGATTATTGGGGTAAGTATTTGCTATGAACATGACACTTGTAATGACTATCCAGCTTTTGTTCCCTAGGCGTGGCGCTGCTAAGTTTAAGTTTTACCTACCCAAAAATCTTATGTTGTTAAACTTACTTTTAACAATTTTATTTTATTTTGATAAATATCTCATTTTAAAGGTGATGACAAAAAAGGCGCACTGGAGCAGGTCCTCAGGTTGAGTGTTTTTATTTAGCGAGGACCTTGGTTTTGGGTTTTTAGAGACAGAATTTAAGCTCTTTCAATATTTATTATGGTTATGTTTAAGTTTGTTGGGTATACTTTTTTTTCAATTGAAAATAGGGAAAGTAACACTAACAGATCTTAAAAAGGCACTATAAAATAATTTTGAAAAGCTGTTACTCACTATTAAAATTAGTAAAGAGAACTTTTGCTTCTAGCCAGTATGACAGAGACTGAATTGATTCCTATCTAAAAAAACCGACATAGGGCCAAAAGACATAAAAAACGTTATGAAGATAACAGAGATCAGGCAGGGAAGGCAGCAATCCTGGAGACATGCAAACTAAGAGGTGAACCCTATGACCGACTGCCCCAGCTTACTGTCTTGGGAGAGTGTGTATGCCTCAGTGCATGGAGGGGAAACCCAGGCAGAGCTTAGTAGATTGAGAAGATTGTGTGAAGCATCCAGGAAGACCAAGAGAGAACTCTGAAGATCCTTAGAGGCTCCCCTTCTAGTATTCAGTGCACACAGGCAGGAAACTGCTCAAGGCTGAAGAAAGAATGACCAGAGAAAACCAGGAGTGCCCTGTGCTCAGATGGCATAGCCACTTTTCCCACCCCTTCCAAATCAGAAAATTTCAAGATTCATGGGGCATTGAGGAGAGCATACAAAAGGGTCTTGCTCCAGCAGTGGAGAACAAATAGCCCTAAACTGAACATTCTCCTAGTCCTGCCTAATAAAACCTGAAATGATCAAACTGTTTCCAAATAATTCTGTGGTACCCCAGAATAAAGCTCAAAAATACAAGACACAGAAATATCTAGCATCCAGCAAAGTAAAATTCACAATGTGTGGCACACAACATCTACCATACTTTGCATCTAGTATGCAAAGAAGTAGGACAACATGAACCATAAACCAGTCAATGGAAAATAATCAAGAATTTATACAAAAGATGGAATTACCAGATAAAAGAATTAAGGTTATTAAAATAATATTCTATATGTTCAAGAAGTTAGGGAGAGAACTAAAGATATAAAAAAGAATCAAACAGAACACCTAGAGGTAAAATTTACAACGTGTTGAGGTGAAAAATACATTGGGGGGAATAGCATATTAGTGAAAGTGAAGATACAGCAATATGAACCATCCAGAACAGACTACAGAGAGAAAAGGGAGTATTGAAAAACAAACCCAGAAAAAAACAAAAAATTAGCAGAGCATCAGTGAGTGGTAGCATGACTCAGCTAGCCTAATATACATGTAATCAGGATCCGTGAAGCAATGGAAAGAAAAGTTGAGGTAGAATGAAATATCTGAAGACTCCATGAGTCTTCAAAATCTTTCCAAATTTGATGAAAACTATAAACCCACTGATAAAGAAGCTCAAAAATCCCAAGCATGAGAAATATGAAAACTGAACTATATATATCATAATTGAATTATTCAAACCACTGGGAAAGAAAAATTCTTAAAAGCCAAAAAAAAAAAAAAAAAAAAAAAAAAGACATGTTAGAGGATACAGAATGTATAGAGGATATAGATGACAGATTTTTCATTAGAAACGCAGCCTATGAGAATACAGTGGAACAACATCTCTGAAGAACTAAAAACAAATAAAAAAATCTCCAAAACTATCAATCTAGGATTTGATACCCAATGAAAAAATCTTTCAAACACAAAGACTAAATAATGACTTCTTTCAGAAATATAAAAGCTGAAAGAATTCATCCCCAGCAAAGCTGCTTTATAAGAAATGTTAAAATGCTTCAGACAGAATGATGCCAGATGGAAATATGGACTTATGCAAAGGAATGAAAAACCCTGGCAATGGCCACTACACAGGTAATGTATACAGATTTTTTCTTATTATTTATATCTCTTTAAAAGATAATTTATTGTTAAAAAATAGATAATTTATTGTTAAAAAACAAAGAACAAATGGAACACGTAGGAAACCAAACAGGATCAATACACTAAGTGTAAATGGTCTAAATAACCCATTTAAAAGGCTGAAATGACCAGATAAGATTAAAAAATCAAGACCCAACAGTATAAGCTCCCTAAAAAAAACATGTACTTCAAAAAGTCCCAAATAGGTTTAAAGTAAAAGAGTAGAAAAAGATACAGATCTTCCTCCACTTATGATGGGTCTCACAAGACCTATTTTATAATAAAGTATTGAATATCTCATGTCATTTATTGAATACTGTATTGGAAGTGAAAAATACAATGGTTGTATGGGCATAGAATGGTTGCAAGTGTGTTGGTTGTTCACCCTTGTGACTGCATGGCTGACTGGGAGCTGTGGCTTGCTGCTACTGTCCAGCATCACAAAAGAGTATAGTACTCCATATCGCTGGCCCAGGAAAAGACGAAAATTAGAAACTTAAAATATGGCTTCTACTGAATGCCTTATTCATTTTGCACTATTGGAAAGCTGAAAAATCATGATTTGAATCATCATAAGTTGGGGGCCATCTGTACACCCATATAACACTAAAGAAAAAGGAAACTAGAGTGGGTATACTGCTATCAGAAAAATAGATTTCAGACTAAAGAACATTACCAGGGAAGGTCATTTCCTAATAATAAAGGGGTTAAATTAACAAGACAAAACAATCCTAGATATTAGCACTCAATCACAGTGCTGCAAAATGTAATGAGTAAAAACTGACAACTTCAAGGAGAATTAGACAAATACATAGTTACACCAGAAAATTAAACTCCTCTCTCAATAACAGACAGAACAAGTAGACAGAAATTTAGTAAGGATAAAATCTTGAACAACAGTCTTGATATTTCTAAAACATTCTAGGTAACATCAGCAGAATGCACATTCTTTGCAAATGCACACAGAACATTTGGCAAGACAGGCTATATTAGAGACTATAAATCTCAATAAATTTAAAAACATCTCAAGCAATTTCAAGCCATACAATGTATATTCTCTGACTACCACAGAATTAAATTAGACACATTAATAGAAAGACATCTGGAAAATTCCCCAGTATTTGGAAACTACATGGCATACACACACTTCTAAATAACTCATGGGTCAAAGAACAAATAACAATGGAATTTGAAAGTTTTCTGAACTAAATGAAAATGAAAACATTTATGGAGTGTTGCTAAAGCAATACCTAGGGAGAAATTAATACCACTAAATGCCTACATTATAAAGGAATGTCTCAAGTCAATGACCTTAGCTTTCATTTTAAGAAACTAGAAAAAGAGCAAATTTTACTGGAATAAAAAGAAAAAGCAAATAGTAAAGATGAATGGAATCACTGAGGTAGAAAACAAAAACAAAAAAAGTGAGAAAATCAATGGAAGCTAGTTAACAAGATCAATAAAATTGACAAATCTCTAGGTAGACTGATCAGCAATAAAAAAGAACAGAAACAAATTGCCAATATCAGAAATGGGAGAGATGATATCATTACAAATTCTACATATATTAAAAAGGACAGTAAGCCAATATTATGAACAATTTTAAGCTGTTAAACTTGACAACTGAGATAAAATGGGACAAATCCCTTGGAAGATACAAGCTACCAAAAAAAAACCTTACCTACAAAATCACACACCCTGATAGTTTAACTGGAGTATTCTACCAAATACTTATGGAAGAAATAACATCAAATCTATACAAACTCTTTCAGAAAATCAAAAAAGGAGGCAATATTTTCCAACTTTTTCATTAAGGTCAGCATTATTCTGATTCTAAACCAGACAAAAATATTACAAGGAAAGAAAACTACAGGTCAATAGCCCTACTGAACATACAAGAAAAGATTCTACACAAAATTTTAATAAATCCAATTCAACAATATATAAGAGGATAACACACCATGAAGAAGTTGAGTTTATTCTGAGGTTGGTTTAATATTCAAACATCAATT
Organism: Panthera leo; assembly: GCF_018350215.1. Classification (NCBI taxonomy): domain Eukaryota; kingdom Metazoa; phylum Chordata; class Mammalia; order Carnivora; family Felidae; genus Panthera; species Panthera leo. The sequence goes on from NC_056682.1 coordinate 143,980,410, forward strand.
GATATAACTAATCATTTTTCCCAAACTAAAAAAGAAAAACCATAGAAAACCTCAATAGACACAGAAAAAGTGTTTGACAAAACTAACATTCATTTCTGATAAAAAACTTTCAGCAAACTAGGAACAGAAAGGCACTTCCTCAACCTGATAAAAGCATTTATGAAAAACCTACAGTTAACATCATATTCAGTGGTGAAAGACTGAATGTCTTCTTCCTAAAATCAGGAGCAAAGCATGGAGATCAGCTCTCAGTGTTCTCTATTCAGCAAAGCCCTGGAGGTTCAAAGCAGTCCAATAAATATTGCAGGAAAGAAATGAGGCATCCATATTAGAAAGGAAAAATTAAAACTATCTTTAATGACAGACAACATGATTATGTAGAAAATATAACAGCCTTTACAAAAAAGCATAATTAATATATGAGTTTACAAGTTTGCCAAGTACAAAATCAGCATACAAAAATCAACTTCCATATACTATCAGTAAGCCAAACAAAACAACACCATTTGTAATAGCATCCAAACACATATAATACTTAGGGATAAATCTGACAAAATGAAAGACCTATACACTGAAAACTACAAAACATTGTTGAGAGAAGTTAAAGACCTGAATAAATGCAGAGATATAATGAGTTCACAGGTTCAAAGACTTAAAACAGTTTCATTAAGATGTCAATTCTTCTCAAATGAATCTGTACATACAACACAACCCAGCTAAAATTCCAGTAGGCATTTTTGCAGAAATTGTTACAAAATGATTCTAGGGGCACCTGGGTGGCTCAGTCAGTTAAGCGGCTGACTGATCTTGATCATGACTGGTCATGATCTTGCAGTTCATGAGTTCAAGCCCTGTGTCGGGCTCTGTGCTGAAAGCTCAGAGCCTGGAGCCTGCTTCGGATTCTGTGTCTGCCTCTCTCTCTCTGCCCCTCCCCTGCTTGCACTCTGTCTTTCTCAAAAATAAATAAACATTAAAAAAAGAAAAGATTCTAAAAATTCATATGAAAATGCAAAAGATCTAGAATATTCAAAACAACTTTGAAAATTAACAAAGTTGGAAGACAAACACTGCCCTATTTCAAGTATTACTATGAAGCGATGGTAATCAAGAAAGTAAAACAGACCTGGATTCTAGGTGTGGCTCTAATATGAGTATGCAATGAGATGAATAAATAATGCAAGCTTGAAAACTCTGTATGTATGACTGTTCTTTAAGAAAACCTAAAGATGTGACTATATTTTTTATTAGATGTTTCCATGTAGAAAATATAGTACTCAAAGGGATTATTGCATTTTCTTGGTAAAAAATAGCTCTATGAAAGCACTCTTTGAACTAAATATGCAACCAAAGGATTAACTACCTGTATATTAGTATCCCATATATAAAAATTATAATGGCCCTGGAAAACACTATTTTTGGGCATTTTATATATTTCTATAACATATATATACACAAATACATATACACATATATACATGTACGTACATATAATTATGTATACGTAATATATAACATAATATATAATCTATATAATTATGTATATATAATATATAACGTAATACATATATAATAAATATATAACATATATATATTAATGTCAGGGCACCTGGGTGGCATAGTTAGTTAAGCTTAGGTCATGATCTCATGGTTTGTGGGGCTGAGCCCCACTTCTAGCTCCACACTGACAGCATGGCATCTGCTTGGGATTCTCTCCCTCCCTCTCTCTGCCCCTCCCCTGTTCATGCACGTGTACGTGCCCACTTGGGTAGGCTCTCTCTCAAAATAAGTAAACTTAAAAAAACCCTCAAACGCCTAAACCTCTAGTTTAATCCTAATTGAGAAGACGTATTACCTTAAAAATATCAACATTAGTTCAGTAAGTAATTTTACTTACAAAAGTGAACTGAGATTGGAATTCTTCAGTACATGAGGAAGCACCAACAAGCTGGTGATTGTGGTTTGTGACTGGAAGGGTTTTGAGGGTGAAGTTTTTTCTAGAATGAAGTTTTTCTTTTTTCCCCTGTTAAGAAGAGTTAATAAAAATCATTGTAGATACTTCTGTCCTTTCTTACATTTTTATTCCTTCTATACTTTGTGTAGTGGAATTAATATTTCTTTTCATGAAATTGCTTTAAAAACTCGGTAAATTTTAAATTTCTCTGAGATTAAAGGAACTTCCTGAAAATAACTCTGACGTTCATCTAGAAACACAAATTTTCCTAAAAAAAAAAAGAGAGCGGTATTGAGAAAGAATACGTTCTACCACTTGTTAAAGATATATTACCCAATAACAACAGTTAAAATAGTGTGCTACTCTCCTAAGATGAGACAGAAAAATCTGTAAATAGATCAAGTGTATAAAAGGTGTTAGGATAAAAAATGGCATTCTAAATAAGTGGAAAAAGGCTATAAATCAGGTAAAAATGAATTAATAAAAATAGTTACATCCTTTATATATAATAAATCATGATGAAAGTTTAGTACTGAAAATTTATGTACAAATGAAAACCCTTAGGAACTAGAAAAAATCAGGGAATATTTATATAATCTTAAGGTGGGGAAGGCTAAAGTCAGACAATTCAATAAAAAATATACAACATACTATTTAAAAAAGAAGTCTGAACTTCAAACAAAACAAAAAATACCAAACCAATGTGATAATTAAACTAAAGACAAATGACAAAAAGTAACTATAACACATGGGGCACCTGGGTGGCTCAGTCGGTTAAGTGTCTGACCAGCTCAGGTCATGATCTTGTGGTTCGTGAGTTCAAGCCCTGCATCAGGCTCTGTGCTAATGGTTCAGAGCCCGGAGCCTGCTTTGGATTTGTGTCTCCCTCTCTCTGCCCCTCCCCTGCTCACACACACTTTCTCTCTCAAAAACAAACATTAAAAAATAAATAAAATTATAAAAAAAAAGTAACTGCAACACAGATGGCAGTTAAATGATTCGTATCTTCAATGTACAGTGTTTTTACATGTAGTTTAAAAAAGATGAGGGGCGCCTGGGTGGCTCGGTCGGTTAAGCGTCCGACTTCGGCTCAGGTCATGATCTCACGGTCCGTGGGTTCGAGCCCTGCGTCGGGCTATGAGCTGACAGCTCAGAGCCTGGAGCCTGTTTCAGATTCTGTGTCTCCCTCTCTCTGTGACCCTCCCCCGTTCATGCTCTGTCTCTCTCTGTCTCAAAAATAAATAAACGTTAAAAAAATTAAAAAAAAAAAAAAAAGATGAAAATAGCAGAGGACCCAAATAAGTAACTCACAAAAAATACAAACGTCTAATAAACATATGGAAAAATGTGGAGACTCACCAATATTCAAAAATAAAACAATGAAATACCACTTTTGCCTATCAATTTTAACAAAGGTTTAAAAACACAACTTACACTGAGGATTAGGGTGGATGGACACTTTCATGCATAGCTACTGGGAAGAAGATTGGTACAAGCTTTCTGGTGGGGCTTTGGGGATCTGATTCAAAAGCAAAGGCTTTAAAAACGTGTATAATCTTTGATCTAACAATTTTATTTCCAGGAATTTGGTTTGAGGAAATAAGGATAAGTACAAAGATTTGGCTAGAATTATGTTCATCACAGTGTTAATTTAAAATAGTAAAAGATGATAACCTATATACAATAGTGATTGGGTTACATAAACCACTGTTCGTACATAAAATCAATTGCTACATGGTCACTAAAATGTTCCATAAAACCAATACCACCAGGTACTGACAAGGATATAGAACCAGAGGAACACTTACATGCAGATGGTGAGACTACAAATTGGCAAAACCACTTTGGAAAAACTACAGCAGTATCAGCTCAAGCTGAACACACACATCCCTAGGACCCAGTAGTTCCACTTTTAAGAGAACTGTACATATACTCTGCAGAAATGTGAACCTAAGTGCACCAAAAGACATGGACAAAAACATTCATAGTTGCACCATTCATAATAGCTCCAAAGTGAAAACAACCTAAATGTCTGTCAACAGTAGAATGGTGAAAGTTTATTTAAACAATAGAATACTATATTGCAGAGAAAATGAATGGACTATTATCACATACTACAACATGGATGAATCACACAAACAAAATGCTGAGCTAAACAAGTTCAGAGTACATACTGTCTGAGTTCATTTATATAACTGATGGTGACAAAAGTCAGGATAGTAGTTACCTTTGGGGCTGTAGTGACTGCCAAAGAGTATGAAGAGGTTTCTGGGTGCTGATACTATTTTATATCTTGGTATGAAGAGAGTTACATGAGTATATTCACTTTATGACAACTTATTGCTCAGTACGCTTACGATGTGTGCGCTTTTCCATATAGATACTATATTTCAGTAAATTTAGTTTATTTATTTTTTTTAATTTTTTTTATTTTTAACGTTTATTTATTTTTGAGACAGAGAGAGACAGACCATGAATGGGGGAGGGTCAGAGAGAGAGGGAGACACAGAATCAGAAGCAGGCTCCAGGCTCTGAGCTGTCAGCACAGAGCCCGACGTGGGGCTCGAACTCACGGACCGTGAGATCATGACCTGAGCCGAAATCGGACGCTTAACCAACCAAGCCACCCAGGTGCCCCACAGTAAATTTAGTTTAAAAAATTTATGTTCTACACAGGTTTCTCTTAAAAATATGATCCATAGATCTGCAAGACAATTGTGTGGGGTGCCTGTTAAAAAATGCAGCCTTCTTAGGGGCTCCTGGATGGCTCAGTTGTTTAAGCATCCAACTCTTGATTTTGGCTCAGTGTATGATCATGTGGTTAGTGAGTTCGAGCCCCGCATTGGGTACCACACTGACAATGTGGAACCTGCTTGGGATTCTCTTGTCTCTCTCTCTCCCTCTCTGCCCTTTCCCCGCTTGTGCTTTCTCTGTGTCTCAAAATAAACTTAAAAAAAAAGTGCAGGTTTCTGGACTCCAGCACAAACTCAGTGAGTCAAATTCTCTGGGCCACATGATTCTCCATTTTAAACAAGCTCCCTGGATAATTCTTACATAGGCTAAAGTTTGAGAGCCATTGTTGTGGAAAAATATTTAGCATCATGGAAAGTAGTAGTTAACAGTGGACTCTAGGAGCACCTGGGTGGCTTCAGTCAGTTAAGAGTCTGACTCTTGATTTTGGTTCAGGTTGTGATCTTCTCCTAGTCGTGGGATTGAGCCCTACATCGGGCTCTGTGCTGGGCATGGCACCTACTTAAGATTCTCTCTCTCTCCCTCTGTCCCTCCCCTTGCTCATGCACTCTCTCTCTAAAAAACAAAACAAAAACGAAAACAAAAAACAGTGGACTCTGAAGCCAAAATGCCTGGGCTCAAATCCAGCCTCTGCCATTGAACAGCTGTGTGACAACGAGGAAGATATTCCAGCTCTCTGGACCTAGGTGTCCTCAAGTAGTAAAATGAGAATAACAATAGTATTTTTTTCACGTGGGTGTTATGAGGATTAAATGAGTTTATATGCAAAGTGCCCAGAATAGTGCCTGGCACATAGTAAACACTATATAAATGTTGAGATGAAATGAATGGGGAGGGTGGAAGGGAATGAGATGGAAGCAAATTAAGAAAAGGATATACAGGTGATCCGTGAACAATGCAGGGTTAGGGACACCAACCTCCCTGCACAGTTGAAAATCTGTGTATAACTTTTGACTCTCCCAAAACTTAACTGCCAATAGCCTAATGTTTGTTGATTGGAAGCCTTACCGTTAACACAGCTGATTAACACATATTTTGTACATGTATTATATACCATATTCTTACAATAAACTAGAGAAAATATTATTAAAATCCTAAGGAAGAGAAAATACATTTAAAGTACTGTGCTGTATATTTATTAAAAAATATCTGTATATAAGTAGACCCATGCATTCAAATTCTGTTTTCAAGGATCAAATGTACAGTGTAATTATAATTTTGTAAGAATATATAAATATAGGTGAATATATATACAAACATACACATACAAATGATTGGAAAAATACACATTGAAGTGTTAAAAGTATTATCTCTGGATTATGTGATTATTGATAATTTTTATTTTCTTTTTGCTTGTGTCATCTAATTTCCTATAATGAAAAATTTCTTTTGTTATAGGATAGAGTTTTTGAAAGTTAGTAACTTATGGTTTGATTTTATTATGCCCACATTTCTTAAGGTTCTCAACATTAATGCTGGATGAGACCTTGCTATAAGGAAAGAAATCCTTTATAACCAATTGCACAAGATATTATAAATTTATTAACATGGGAGAGAGTGAGGCAGTCTCTACTTGCTCACTCAGGCACTGGAAAATGACCAAGACCATCTCGAAGCAGGTACACTTCCAGATTACATATCTTCCTTGTCTTACGATACGGTTATATAAATTGAGAATATTGTAAGTTGAAAAGGCATTTGATACACCCAACCAACTGAACATAATGGTTTAGACTACCCTACCTTAAACATACTCAGAACACTTACATTAGCCGATAGTTAGGCAAAGTCATTTAACGCAAAGCCTGTTTTATAACGGAGTGTTGATATCTCATGTAATTTATTAAGTACTGTTCTGAAACCGAAAAACAGACTGGTTGTGTGGGTACAGAATGATTGTCAGTGTATCAGTTGTTCACCCTCGTGACCACGTGGCTGCAGCTTACTCCCACTGCCCAGCATCACGGGAATATGGTATTGCATACTCCCATGCGTGCTGTATTACGTATCGCTAGCCTAGGAAAAGATGAAACTTAAAAATTCAAAGTATGGTTTCTATTGAATGTGTATTGCTTTCGCACTGTTGTAAAGTTGAAAAATCAGAAGTCAAAGGCCATCTGTATTTCCCTTGTTTCCAACTGTCAGGAAGGAGATATCTTTCAATGGAGGTTCATTACTATTGTTCTGGGAACTGAAAGGTTCTCCCTGAATTTTCTACACTGGAATCAGTTACTCTATGGTGTCTAGAAGCACTTTGCCATATTTTAACTCAAGAGAGATACTGAGGGTGAGGCAGTCAACCCGTGGCACTAATATCACTGAGAAAAAAACACAAAATTCAACTAGACTTTATTTATACAATCTTTTTATTTTCTTTTTCTTACCTCTTCTCTCCTTTCATTCTCCCGTTCTCCTCTCTTTTGCTTTTCTTCCTTTTAGTTTTACCTAGGCTTTAAGCTTGAATGTATGTGGCTCTAAAAGTATACTTTGGTCCTATTTGGCTCTATACTTTGGCTCTGCTCTTGACTTTTGCTCCAGTGTGAAGAGGACTGGCAACTTGGAACTTCAATTCAACCCTCTTATTTTCCTCCTTTTTTAGATATAAATCCTGAGTTATGTCAACTCCTAAAATCAGTTCCCTTCACCAAATATTTGTAATATGTCAATATTTCTGAGTGGCTACTGGTAAAATACTCCTACTACATATTATAAAACCTGAAGCAGTCACTTCCAAATTTAGAAACTCAAAAAATGGACTTCAAACGAATAAGCAAACAATTAAAATGTTAGCCTGAATGGTGACGGTTCTTCAGCAGTACCATAAAAAATGAGTAACGATGCTAAGCAGTGTCTCGTAAACAAACCTGTAAGTGAGATGAGGGATCAAAGATAGAAGGTATGACTCCAGGTTTCAGTTTAATATTTGGAGCACTTCTGTCAAAATCTGTCTTCTTAAAGTGCCTTGAACACAACACGTCTCCTTTTTTAGGCTCCCAGATGCCTGCAGCATTCACATCAAGTCTTTTCATGGCTAATACCCATTTTCTTTTGACGTTTTCATCTGTGGGGAATCTAGAAAAAAAACATACAAACAGTATCCTAATATTAAGCACTGTCAATATATACTTGAACTAAGGTTGTGACTAAATTGGTTCACTGAGAAGTTTGTTACTACTCTTGGGAAATGGACTATTCAGGAAGCCATCATGAATCAAGCTTTCAGAACTTTCAGTTTTAATAGATTTTTCCACCAGTCACGCTGCAAACATATGGCCCTCATTTCAATTTTTCTCATGTCATAAAGAAGAAAAGTTTCAAGGGATACTTCAACCTTACATTAAGATTCACAACTGGGGGGTTTTCCTTCATCTATCTACGATAATACCATTTGGGACTTTTCCTATGTGAAGCCATACCCAGAAATGATCCCAGATGAACAGAGTACCTCATACTTTCATTCTTCTGGCAGCATCAGAAAGTTGCTTTGTACAGCATTTAACACACAACAGGTCTATAAATGCTTAGTGAATGAAGGCAGACAACAGCTGCAGAGTTTGGGGTTCTAGAGAAAAGAACTGTTTTGAGAGATCTGGAAACCAATAACCATATCTTCTGTAATTTTCCAAGCTGATTCAAATCTTTTTTTTTTGGAATAAGGTGGGGTATACATACTCATTTTTTATTTCCTCATACCTAGCAAAGTACTTATCAGATCTTTCTCTAGCACATAGCACAGTGCCTGGCACAAAAGCAGCAAAATAAACTTCTAGCAAATGAATAATTATTAAAATTAAGATCATCTTGACTTACCTGTAATACTGTTAAAGAACCCTTGGTCTGAACTTGTAATTTACATTTTTTCTCTACAGCATAAGTTTGATCTATTTCTAAATAGAAAGGACAATATATTTGGGCAAAGATCCTTCCTTCAGATTGTAAACTCCATATAAACAAAACAATTTCTTTGAAGCTATGTTAAAACACAAAGTAACAATATTAACAAAAATGAGCTTGATATTTTTGTTTACTAGCCTTTGATACCTTGACAGGAATCTTAAACTTTTAAACTAAGTTATAAAAACGTAAATGTATCACTTCAAATTCACTTAAAAAGCTATTTATTTAAAAAAAGCTTTGGGAACTAAAGGTCAAAACTGAAAAATTAAGTATAACTGTCTTTGGCTTTTTTAACAGAAGTACTTGGCTTAACTATGGCAAAATCTTACACGTGAAACGTCAGTCCTTTTAACTTGGAATTTGGCAAACAGCGGGAAGCACATCCAATGGCCGAGCAACATTTCACCATGATTTTAGCAACTCATAACAGAACTGAAAGAAAATTAAAACGGTAAGAGTTAGCAATTTCAAAGCTAAGGAGAACATGTTTACTTTTCCCAGCGTGTTTTGGGTGACGTGAAATCATGCTAGAAAGCCAAAGGCAAATATTTTCTTCCAACACTAACAGCTCTAAAAATTTTCCAGGGGCTTGCCTCTTCAGAAGGCCAATCATTTTTTCACTGCGCACCCCGAAGCGTCTGACTCAGTCTTGCAGGCTTGTACATTTCCCTTCCGCCTTTTTACAGGCACCATGCCACAAGGCCTTTGCACACGAACTCCTACTCATCTTTTTAGCTCACGTGTTGCTTCCCCAGGGAAACCTTCCTTGGCACCCAGATTAATCCGATCCCCTCCAGCATTAACTCTCATAGAACATACACTTCTTCCTAGCACTTCTCAAAGCTGTAATCTTAATTTATGTCAGTGATTCATTCTGTGATCAATGTCTTTCTCCTTTACCAGTCTGTGAGATCCAAGAGGGCATGGTGGGGAGTGTACTTTTTCTCACTTTTTGTCCCCATGCTTAGCTGGTGACTGGCATACAGGAAACGTCAATGCATATTTTGAAGGAATGAAGAGCGACTAAAAGCAGCAGCTGCAGAAGCAGAGCGCGCCCGTACCCGCTCTGAGCCCTGAGGCCTGGCGGAGCTCCGCCCCTTTCTCGAGGCACCAGGCCGCTGCAACGGGAGAGGGAGGGGCCGCCCTGTCACAGGTGCGGATGCGGCCGGAGAGCGTCCCTTTCTCAGGGGCCACCCGGCGTCTCCGCGCCGCTGCGGTCCATCTCGCCCCGAACCACGCCCAGGGCTTGGGCGAGTAGCGATGGGGACTGGGGGGGTGGAAAGAAGAGGCAACCTAAGTTATTACCGTTAGCAGCGAAGTCAGCAACTGACGTCGACAGCAGAGATTGCGTTTTCCTTCACTTCCGCCCCGTCGCCCCGGGAACCGGAAATCCGGCTGCCCCGGGTCACGTGCTGAGCCGCCATATCAGCTCGGCTGGCTGCTGTGACCGAGAGGGGGTGCGCTAGTGACGCTACTTCTCTGGGCGTGGTTTTCATCCTGGGGGAAGGGTCCGTGGAGTTTGAGGGGAGATGGAGGAGATGGCGGCCTCGGCGCGGGAAGATGGCGCCCGCGGCCAAAAGCAAGGGCGGCGGGGCTGCAAACACTATGACAGAGGATGTCTCCTGAAGGTGATGACTTCAATGGGCTCTTCCCATACAGGCTGCCGCCGGGTCGGGCGGGGGCGGAGTGGGCCAGGCGATTAGGCTTGGGCTGAAGTTAGAGGCTAAGCTGTTTGTCAGGATCCCTCCTCCACCTCGAACTGGGTTCCCGCTGTAGAGAACGTTTTGGCAGGGCGACCACAGGCCGCACCCGTACTCTTGTCTTACTTTGTATGCAAAGTCCTTTTTGCTTGGGAAGAGCCGAGGCTTGCACATCAGTCGCTGTATCAATGGGTTTAGTCTTTTGCTACTGGAAGTAGACTGAGGCAGCGTCGGGCCTGGGCCGGCTTTTCCCCAGGATGACTTTCAGGTGTGTGATGAAGTAATGAAAGAGGAGTAAGCGAGTGGAGAATCGGAATACGATTTCAGCTCCTGTAGTAACAGTTTTACCGCTCGCCAGCTTCATTTTAGAGTCAGGGAGTGAACCTAAGGCTGCCGAGGAGAAAATGCTTTTGTGACATGGAAAGCCAGCCGTGTGGTTGCCACTAAATAGGAGATTACGTGTAGGAAAGTGCCTACTATACATATATTCTTGTTTTTGCCGTTTACTTTGAGGAAAATTGCTGGTTACTCTAGAACTTTTTAAATTGGCACCCGCTCAGAGTTTCCTGATTTTGTTGTTGCAAGAAGCAGTTTGAAGATTTTACTTAAGAAAGCGTGAGCTTTGGAGTCCCACAGCCCTACCCACAAGTCATAGCGCTGCCCCTTGATAGCTCAGTGCTTTTGAGCAGGTGCTCCATTTGTACAGTAGGGCTGATAAAGTTACTGTTTCATAAAAAAGTATGAGGCCTGTAAAGACCACTTAAAGCCTTCTTTTAGGCCAGGCTTGGTGAAGTTCCTCCACAGCACTGGATGAAGCTTTTTCAAAGTCATTCACCAGGTGTTGTGTAAACAAATTGAAGGCTGTCCTTATGATTCCATTTCCACTCACTGATACGTTGTTACTGTTTGAAACTTGATGATTAGAACTGAATTCAACATTTTGGCCTTTTCCCCCAAGAAACTACGTAAATATGTCTGAGTTTCATAGAGTTTATGTACTTGACCCTGAGTATCAAATACTTTTTGCCCGCTCTTGCTCCTTCCTTAAATACTAGAAGCCAAGTGAAGAGTTTTAAGGAGGAAGTAATCAACTAAATCAAATGCTGTTGTTTAAGTAAGATAAGAACTGAAAATTGAACTTTAAATTGGATGAGGAGGTCCCTGGTGATCTTGACAAGAGAAGTTTCAGTGGAGAGATTGGGACAGAGCCTGATTGGAGTGGGTGAGAGAGAGAGAGTAGTTAAACTGGAAATCTTAAATTTTTTTTAAATGTTTATTTATTTCTGAGACAGAGACAGAGCATGAGTGGGGGAGGAGCAGAGAGAGAGGGAGACAGAATCAGAAGCAGGCTCCAGGCTCCGAGCTGTCAGCACAGAGCCCAATGCTGGGCTCAAACCCACAAACCGTGAGATCATGACCTGAGCCGAAGTTGGTTGCTCAACTGACTGAGCCACCCAGGTGCCCCTGGAAATAGTCTTTATAGACAATTCTTGGAGTTTTGTTGCGAAAGAGCGCAAAAAAACAAACCACCACCAAAAAAAAAAAAAAAACCAAAATCCAAAAACAACAACTCTGGTTGCTGTGAGATTTAGAATCATGAGATTTTTTTTTTTTTAATCTTTAAAATGGGAGGTATTGCAGCATGTTTTTGTACTCTTGGAAATGACTCAGTAAAGTGAGAACATTTTTAATGCAGGAGGGAAAGAGAAAACTGTAGGAGCACTTACTGCCCTTGAGTAATCAAAGAAAAGATGGGATCCAGTGCACAAGTGGAGGAGTTGGCCTTACGTAAAAACATGGAACAGAGGACAGAGTATTAGGTACATTTGCAAGTAGGTTGGTTGATAGAGTTTGTGGTAGGATGTTTTCTTTTGATTATTTCTATTTTCGTAGTGAAGTAAGCAAGGTATCAGCAGAGTGTAAGGGTGGAGGAAAAGCTGTAAAGAAAGAGATGTGAAATAATCACCCAGATTTTAGGTCCTAGATTGTAGAAGAATGAGGGAGTCAACTAGGGAAGTATAGTAAAAACTCATATTTTATTAGTGATTTTGACTTAGAAGTGAGACCAGTGGTCCCTTTTCTTCAGCTGTCTCTAGCTGTTCCTGTACAGGAGAGAATTGGATTTAACCAGACTTGGGGTTTTGGTTAGGTATGTAGAGGAAGAGAGAAGGAAGGAACTAGAGTATGTGCAAGGGAAGAATTGAAGTGAGTTGGGAAGAGAGGAAGTAGTGATTAGAGAATTGCATGCTTGAAATTAAGATAGAAACAAGATTCAGTTGTTTAGAGCAGTGGTTCTCAAAGTGTGGTGAATGGACCCTCCACCCTGTGATTCCTGAGGCCCTTTTAGGTCAAAACTACTTTCTAATACTAAGATGTATTCTTTTTCAGTGTATGCAAAAGTGGTGATTAAAATTGCTGGCACCCTAGCAAAATGAAGACAGTGGCACTGACCTGTGCTACACCTATAATTAAAAAAAAAAAAACAAAAAAACCAGTTTCACTTAAGAATGTCATTGATAAAATTCTATAAAATCTCAGCTCTTGAATACATGTCTTTTTACATGTTTTTTACATGTTTGATGAAATGGGATGTTTTCATCAAGAACTTCTGCAAACTAAGATGGTCATTGTGAGGAAAGTTCTTATGCAATTGGATTGTGCACTGAACTAGTAGCTTTCTTGTGGAACATTTCTTACTTGAAATTTGGCTTTTCAAATTTGAGTATTTGGTGGACATTTTTTTGAAAAGGAGAGAAGTGAAACTGTCATTGCAAGGAAGATCATTGACAGTAATAAAATTCAAGCTGTCATGTAAAAATTAGAATTAAAATTAAAAAAAATTTTTTAATGTTTATTTATTTTTGAAGGAGAGAGAGAGACAGAGTATGAGTGGGGGAGGGGCAGACAGAGAGAGACACACACACACACACAGAATCTGAAGCAGGCTCCAGGCTCTGAGCTGTCAGCACAAAGCCTTACGTGGGGCTTGAACTCACAAACCACGAGATCATGACCTGAGCTGAAGTTGGACTCTCAGCCACCCAGGCCTGAGCCACCCAGGCGCCCCTAAAACTTTTTTTAAATGTTTGTTTTGAGAGAGAGACACACAGAGTGTGAGGGGGGAGGGGCAGAGAGAGAGAGAGGGAGACACAGAATCCAAAGCAGGCTCCCGGATCTGAGCTGTCAGCACATAGACCGACGCGGGGCTCAAACTAATGGACCGCAAGATCATTACCTGAGCCTAAGTTGGATACTTAACAGACTGAGCCACCCAGGTGCCCCATAATTAGAATTTTGGAAAACTTGGATTATTCTCTGTAAGCTTGAAAGTGTCCCAGTACCTAAAGACTTTTCTGATGAGATCGGTAATGATATTAACAAGCACAATTTTTTTTTTTTTATCTTGCATGGAAAATTTGTGAACATTTGAAAGAGCTATAGAACTCAGTGAACTGATATTTTCCAAATGACCAATGCGTGCGTAGAAGATCCATTCAGAGTGCAAGATAGATCAATGGATTTTGATGTAATGGAGAAAAGTTCACATACAATTTCAGAGTCCATGTTACAACTAATGATTTATGAATTGTTGAGTTTTGTTGTAGTATCAGAGATGAGTATTCTTGCAAAGGCTGTTAAAATACTCCTTTTTCCAACTACATATCTGTGGAAGGCCAAAGTTTCTTCATATACTTAAACCGAATACAGAAGCAGAAATGAGAATTCAGTTATTTTGGGAGAAAGTAGTTATTTCATTAAAATAATGTTATTTATGTTAACATGTAATGGGTTCATTACTATTATTTTTAAAAGAAGTAATGAATATTTAAAAAACCTTTCAATTTTATAATATGGTGTCAGATATAATTCACATAATCAAAAGCTCTTTGAGATCATCAGTAATTTTTTTAAAGTTTATTTCGAGAGACTGAGACAGTACGAGTGGGGGAGTGGCAGAGAGGGAGGGAGACAGAAAATCCCAAGCAGGCTCCACACTATCAGCGATCCGAAGTAGGGGTGGTAGGGTGCTCGAACTCACAAAACCGTGAGATCGTGACCTGAGCTGAAACCAAGAGTCAGATAGATGCTTAACAGACAGAGCCACCCAGACACCCCGATCCTCAATAATTTTTAAGAGTGTAAAGAGGTCCTGAGACCAAAACATTTGAGAACCACTGTTCTTTGGTATGACCTTGAGAATATGTGGCTGAGGAGGGTTGGAGGACAAGGTCATTGGAAGTAAGTCAAGGAATTGAGAGTTCATGGTATTGGAAGGATTATAGTGGTGGATGTGCAGATCACTAAGATGTAGGACAAGAGTAGTGGGGAGAGAAAGGGTACCAGTTAAGTGTTAAAATCTTTAAGGAATGAACTGTATTGTGGTAAATTATGGTGTAAGATCTTCAGAAATGAGTGGATCTGGAAGGTCACAGTATACTGGAAACTATGGGGTGAACTTACTGGCTTGGAAACTTTTTTTGATGTACTATACTATTTAGGATAAAGCTAAGTTACTAATGGTAACAAAAAGGCCCAACAGTAATGTAGGTTAAAGAATAGAATTTATTTCTTCCCACCTAACAATTTCAAGGTTAATTATCCAGTTTGGTAATAAGACTATTCCACATGATCACTTCAGGGACAAGTTCTCCCCACTGTATTTTGCCCTGCTTTAGGGCATACAGTCAGCAGGTGGGTTGCTGCTATGTCCAGGTTTCATCTGATGGAAAGGAGAAAGGGAGTGTGGAGGAGGAGGCATGCCCAGTTTCATAATACTCAGGCCCAAGAGTGACACTGATTTCTGCTTGTATTCTTTTGGTAAGAACTTAGTCATTTGGCCACAGCTGAAATCAAAGAAAGCTGGGAACTGTAATAAAGCTGGGCAATTGTGTCTGGGAAGGAGAGAATAGATTTTGCTAGTCTGCCACTCTTGAAAACAACGACTATCTCTTACATTTATTCCATCCTCTAAAACATCAAGCATATAGTTGATGATTAATAAACACAAGCAAATTAAAATATATATAATCTTTATGATATTTCATGTTTAAGGGGTTAAGTAGGTAATTGAGTTTATCTGGAAATGTCGAAGAAGAAATTGCCTGCCTGCTTTTAAGGCTGAGAATGAGTTTAGGGTATTGTGAGATTAGTTCTTCAGTCCAGAGATTTCCATTCTTCATGATTCCTTTATCTTTAAGGACCAGATTATGTTCAACTTAATACAGACATAGATGTTGAAGGGAATAATTAAAATATGCTAAGAAACAGTGAAAAGTTATGTTTAGGATTAGTTTACAAACGAATCCATTGGTTGTATTCTTTGACCTTGTTCCAGGAGGAGGAGGAAGAAATTTTTTTTTTTTTTTTTGTATTGCAAACTTGTTTTTCTCTTTTTATAACTTTTTTTCCCCCTTGGGCATTAGGCACCTTGTTGTGACAAACTTTATACTTGTCGGTTGTGTCATGATAACAATGAAGATCATCAGCTAGATCGCTTTAAAGTAAAGGAAGTGCAGTGCATAAACTGTGAAAAAATCCAACACGTAAGATTTTACCACATTTCTATTTTCTTTTTAAATAATGTTAAGGTGGCTTAAAAAAAATTGGTATTGCAAGTGACTTCTTTAATTCTAAGCAATATCTTTGATTTAAATGTTTAAAACCTTGTAAAAATCTGCATTTACTGTAACAAACTGGATATTTAAATGATAATACAAAATGTTTTGATAAATTTAGTCCAATTTTTAATTACATGTATCTGTTTTAGGCCCAACAGACTTGTGAAGAATGTAGCACATTGTTTGGAGAATATTATTGCAGTATATGCCATCTTTTTGACAAAGACAAGAAGCAGTATCATTGTGAAAACTGTGGAATTTGTAGGTACTGTATGTAAAATGTTCTTTTCCTATTCTAATGTACCTGGGCAATAATAGTTTTTAAAATCTTTATTGGGATATAACTTGCATCTAATAAAATGCCTTCAATTTATTTTTTATTTTTTTTTCTAAATTTTTTTTAACGTTTATTTATTTTTGAGACTGAGAGCATGAATGGGGGAGGGGCAGAGAGAGAGGGAGACACAGAATCGGAAGCAGGATCCAGGCTCTGAGCCATCAGCCCAGAGCCCGACGCGGGGCTCGAACTCGCGGACTGCGAGATCGTGACCCGAGCTGAAGTCGGACGCTTAACCAACTGAGCCACCCAGGCGCCCCTAAAATGCCTTCAATTTAAATGTCTAGTAAGTTTGACAAATATATATAGCTGTGTTACTAATACAGTCAGGATAAAAAACATTTCCATTATTCTGAAAAATATTTTCATGCCTCTTTTGTAGTAATCATTTAATTAGCCCATCAACTATTGTGTGGCTATTTAAATTGTAACTTTTGGATGTAAAATATGTTTTTATATAACATAAAACATGTTTTGTGGGCAGCTGAAATAGAAAATTAGGGTAGAGTTTTCTTTTTTTTTTTTACAATTAGTTTTTAAAAACATTATCAGAAAGTATAGGATGATTTTATAAAAATTGGAAAATATGACAAAGTAGAAAGAATAAAAATAAGCTACAGTCCAGTCTCCCACTGACAAGCTACTACAGACATGTTGTCATATAGGAATTTTTTCTTTCCAAAAATTTTTGAGCATTACATACAAAAACATATATGTAACGTTGTGTACATTATAAACTATACTTTCTAAAAAAACGTTTATTTTGAGAGAAGCGTGCATATGCAGGGGAGGGGCAAAGAGAAAGGGAGAGAATCCCAAGCAAGCTCAGCACCGTCAGTGCAGGGCCCAATGTGGGGCTTGATCCCACAAACCATAAGACCTTGACCTGTGCTGAACTCAAGAGTCAGATCCTTAACCGTCTGAGCCTCCCAGGCACCCCTGTTGTAAACTGTACTAATACAATAACTCAGCCACTCAATTTAAGAAATAGAATGTTTCCAGGGCACCTGGGTGGCTCAGTTGGTTAAGCGTCTTGACTCTTTATCTCAGCTCAGGTCTTGATCTCCTGGGTGGCTCAGTTGGTTAAGCATCTTGACTCTTTATCTCAGCTCAGGTCTTGATCTCGTGGTGAGTTCAAGCCCCGAATTGGGGTTCTGTGCTGGGCAAGAAGCCTACTTAACAAAAGAAAACTGTTACCAATACTGTAGAAGCTCCAGGTGTTCCATATCAGTCTTTTTCCATAACTACTGTCTAGAATATTTTAAATCACTTGCTTTTATGTAGTTTGTTTTTAAGGAAGGATAACAAACATACCAAAAGATGTAGAAGTCATAAACAATCTTATGAATTTACTTATGAAAACATTTTTTTAATCACTACCCAGATCAAAAAATGGAATGTTCATAGCACTGTAGTAGCCTCTCTCATGCCCCCTACAAGTCAATAAATACACTCCTCTGAAGGTGACTACTCTCTTGAGCTTTGGCGATCCTATAGTAAATGCTCTTTTGTGTTTTGTTTTATATATTTTAAGGCGTTATGTATTTTAGGTATTTATATAGAATTGTTCTGTTTTCCTTTGTGATTGATTTATCATTGTCTCTTTTTATCTTTAGTTATATTTTCTGCCTTAAGAGCTGTATCTATATCAGCTTTCTTTTGATTAGTTTTTGCATGTATGTCTCTTTTCATTCATTCATTCTTGAGAGACCAAGGGAGAGTGGGGGAGGGGCAGAAAGAGGGAGACAGGATCCAAAGTGGGCTCTTGCAGACAACAGAGAGCCCGATGCGGGGATCAGAGTCACAAACCAGGAGATCATGACTCGAGCTGAAGTTGGACACTTAACTGACTGAGCCACTCAGGTGCCCCCCTTTTTATTTTTTTATCCCAAACATTTTGTATGCTTACATTTAAGGCATGTAGCTTGTATGCAGAATGTAGTTGAATTTTATTTTTTATTCAGTTTAATGAAAGCTGTCTTTTAATTAGCATATTTAGTCTTATTAATATAATTGTATATATAAATTTTAAATGTACAATTTTACAGTTCAGTCGACAAGTTTGGTATTTTCTATCCCCTTAGTATTTATCTGTCTTTTTTTTCCGTCTCCTCGCTTGCCTTCTTATGGATTAATCGGCAATTTTTCTATTTTACTTTATTTTTTAAATATTTTTTAAAGTTTATTTTATTTTGAGGGAGAATGTGAGCAGGGGTAAAGCAGGGAGGGAGGGAGGAAGAGAGAGAGAGAGAGAGAGAGAGAGAGAGAGAGAGAATATCCCAAGCAGGCTCTGCACTGTCAGTGCAGAGCATGATGTGGGCTTGAACCCTCAAACCATGAATGAGATCATGTCCTGAGCTGAAATCAAGAGTTGGCCACTTAACCGACTGAGCCACCCAGATGGTCCGTGTTTTAAGTTTCATTTTTGTTCTCTATAAACTTATTAGAGATATATTCTTCCATTATTCTCTTGGTAGTTATCTTAGAAATTATACATCCTTGGCTTACTAGAGTAATGCATTTATCATTTCTGGACTGTGTAAGAACCTTAACTAAGAGGCTTTACGTGTACTTGTCATGTCTTTTAATCTACGATATTTTAAACTCTGTAAGACATTGTTTCAAACAGTATTCTCTTACATTTACCTACATATTTACCATTTCTGTTGCTCTTCTTGCCTTTCTGCATTTCTTTCATCTTCAGGATTATTTTCCTTTGGCTTCAGGAATTCTTTTTATTAATACTTCCAGTGAGGCTCTGCTGGTGACAGATTCTGTCAGTTTTTCGTCTCTCTGAAAATGTCTTTATTTTCATTTTAAAATTTTGTCTTTGCTGAGTATAGAATTACTTTCTTTTTGCACTTTAAAGATATTCTGGTGCCATGGTTTCTGTTTCAGAAATAGCCTGTCAGGATTATTAGTGCCTCTTTGAGGGCAATCTTTTATCCCCCTCTTAATGTTTTCAGGTTTTTTTTTTTTTAACGTTTATTTATTTTTGAGAGAGAGAGCCTGCGCGAACGAGCAGGGGAGGGACAGAGAAAGAGGTATACAGAATCGTAAACAGGCTTCAGGCTCTGAGCTGTCACCACAGAGCCTGATGCGGGGCTCAAACCCACGAACCATGACATCATGACCTGAGCCGAAGTTGGACGCTCAGCCGACTGAGCCACCCAGGTGCCCCCCTCAGGTTGTTGGTTTTTAGTTTTTCCATGATGTGTCCAGGTGTGTGAGATACTTATCTGGCTGGCAGTTTGTAGAATTTCTTGAATCTATGGCTTGATATCTTCTGTTAGTTTTGAAATATTCTTGGCCAGTGTTTCTTCAGATAATGTTTCTGCCTCTTGCTCTTGGCCCCTTCTGGGACTTTAGGTGTAGACCTTTTCACTGTCCCATATGTCTCTTACATTTTTCTTTTTTTCTGTATTTATCTCTTGTCCCCTCATGCTTAAATTGGCTAGTTCCTACTGGTGTGTCTGTCATACTGTGTTGAATCTGCTATTTAACCTATTGAGTTTTCAATTTTAGGTTTTTTTTTCTTAAAATTATAGAATTTACATTGAATTTCCCACCCCCACCCCTCCATCCTTTGTAGTTTTAATTTTTTCAGGTGAAAAAAATTTTTTTTTCTTCTTTCAACATATTAATCACTGGTCATTTAAAGGCAGGGTCTGATAACTCCAATATGTTGATTATTTGTGGGTCAGTTCTGTTTTCTGTTTTTCCTCCTTTGGTGTTTGGTTCTTTAGTTCTGCCTTTTGGCATGCTTGATATTGTTTTTAGTTGGCTGTTGGACAAAATTGAATGCTATTTATTATTCTCCAAAGAGAATTTTCTTTTGGCGAGCAGTTCATGTAGAGCCAGATCCTACTAATCCAGTTAAAGATTGAGATGATTATGGGGTGCCTGGGTGGCTCAGTTGGTTAAGTGTCCCGACTTGCTCAGGTCATGATCTCATGGTTCGTGAATTCGAGCCCCGCATTGGGCCCTGTGCTGACAGCTCAGAGCCTGGAACCTGCTTTGGATTCTGTGTCTTCCTCTCTCTCTGCCCCTCCCCTGCTTGTACTCTATCTCTCTCAAAAATAAATAAACATTAAAAAATAAATAAGTAAAGATTGAGATGATTACAGGCCAAGTTTTATTTATATTCCTGTTCTTTTTTGTTTTCCCTAACACAGGCTCCTAGCACATGTTTCCTCAGGGGTCTTGATTTAAAGTTTATCAGGGCAACTCTTGTAATGGGATCTGGGCTCCCAGTTTTTTGCCTCCCTAGCCGAGAAATTGCCAGAGGGTTTGCGTGGTTTCATATCCTCTTACCTGCTGTTTGCTGCTTAGCTTGTTTGCTTCTGACAGTATAGTTTAGGATCTGCAAGTCCCCCAAGGAGGATGAAGCAGGGACTGTTGGATTTTTCTCAGTGTATTTCCCTTCTGTCTGGAATATTGACCCTTTAAGCCCTTTGTTGATTTTTTTTTAATTTTTTTTTTTTTTTTTTTTTTTTTTTTTTTACTGCTTTTAAATTGCTTGTTTTCTTTGAATCCAGACTTTGTAGTTCTCAGTGGGAGCTTTGGTCCTGTACAAGCTATTTTATCCATTGTAGAGTGGAAGTTTACAATATATGTTTAGTTTTGCTTATTTTTTTTAACTCATGCTGTGTTTATTTTTCTGTGGCTTTTTTTTTTTTTTTTTTTTTTGAAATAGAGCCTTGTTTTTAGGGTTTCTCCTATTTGATTCATGAGCTCCAATTGATTTTCACTGTTGTACAGAGTTATTTTGTATGTCAGATCTGCACACAGCTTTTAATTACCACTATTACAATAAAGGAATCAATACATTTTATAGTTAATTTGTTGACTCAAGTTGTTGAGACTGCAGGATACATATCTCATACTACCCTGTATACATTAAGCTTTGTGAAGTTAAGATATTTTCAAATTTTAAATTCCTATACCTGGTAATATTAAGCTTCATGAGATCAAGGTATTTTCAAAAGTTTAAATTTTTATACCTGAGAGTACCATGTACACAGTGTGTGCTCG
The DNA here is from genome assembly GCF_018350215.1 of Panthera leo. NCBI lineage: Eukaryota > Metazoa > Chordata > Mammalia > Carnivora > Felidae > Panthera > Panthera leo. Next base: position 144,001,698 of record NC_056682.1, read on the forward strand.
TAATGTGTAGGCTGTGCATCTTAAGCAGAATGTTTTTGGTGTTATGATTCCTTTCTGTATGTGAGGAAAATTTGTCATCAACATTTACCGTCTATGTTTTTAAAACCTTTTAAAATAACAATAAATATTTTGTTATATATATTATTATGAATGATAGAAGTAAGAATAAAGGCGGTGAAAAACAACTTCATTGGAAATTTTAATAAGAATTTAAGCATTGTAAATCCAAATTTTGATTCCATATTTTTCTAGTTTTGAAAAGATATGTACTAAATTTGACAATATCCCTTGACTGTAACTATTCACTGGTCACTTGTCATGAATCTGGCACATGTCTATCTTGTTAATAACTGATTCTAGGTTTTAGATATAGTTCTGATAGGTTCTAGCTTGTAATTACTTTTGGTTCTTCTTGCACTTGTACCATCAAAATGTAATATTGATTCCAGATCTCAGATACATCACTAGTAAGATTCTGGCTTATCCTTACTTGTGTCTATGCATTGCCAAATTCAGTGTTTTTGAAACCTTGTATTTAATGGTGGCCATCATTTTAGTTCCAATATAACAAAATATTTTTTATTTTTAGATTTATAAATCCCTACTAGAATGTCAGTCCTGTGAATTTTTTCAATTTTTACATTGTCTATTCTCTTCCAAATGCTTTATGCACATACTTCAACATTTGTCCATTTTACTCAGCCATACTGAGTAAATTTTGGTGTACGAACATAATAAAAGATGGAAGAACGCTGTCACACATCTTTTTAGCAAAATGGGATGGTTAAGGTTCATGTAACAAAATACTGTGAATTGAAGTCCTTGTTGAATGACTAGATGAAGAATCCATGTTTGTTTGTTTTTTTTTTCATTTGAAATACATTGTTCATTTTTTTTTGAGTGAGGCCATTCATCTATGGTATGTGTTTTAAAGGATTGTTATCACTTCAAGTAGGTATTTTAGGTGGCATTATGTCTTTTGTCATTGCTCAAAAATCTTTGAAACATCTCAAAAATCTCAAAAATCTTTGAAACATTTCAAAGTCTTTGAAACAAAAAATATTTATTTTTGAGAGAAACAGAGTGTGTGAGTTGGGGAGAGAGAGAGGGAGACACAGAGTCTGAAGCAGGCTCCAGTCTCTGAGCTGTCAGCACAGAGTCCAACATAGGGCTTGAACTTTGTAAACTGCAATATCATGACCTGAGCTGAAGTCTGAGGCTTAACTGAATGAGCCACTCAGGTGCCTACCCCTCTTTGAAACATCTTTGTACAGTTCTTTCAGAGTGCCAGTGGCACACTGAAAATTCAGCCCCCCCCTTGGGGATTTTCAGAGCTGTTCATCTTCATTTTTTTCAGATTGTTAAAAGATATTGGGAGCAAACTCTATTAAATAAGATTGGCATATACTGTGTGTAGTCAGAAATGACATATGACCATCAGATAATGACTATTTTTTTAAACAACAAAAATATCAAAAGACAGGTTAAAAAATGTTTTTGCAATAGCAGTGTTTTTGGAAACTCTACCCTCTCATGGTAACATTAAAAAAAATCATGTCATTTGAATGTATGAGTTCTTATATATTTGCATAAATATCAATCTTTTCACTTTGTAGCTAACCTTCTTTGATAATCTTTTACAGTGAGTCCTCTTTTGGATATTAAAGACAAGTATTTTTTGTCTTCAGTATATTATGAAATTTAGTTATTGCTTTTAGTTTATTAAACAAAGCTGCAAGGCAAGGGTGATCTGATTTCTTGTGCTTGGTGCTTAAGGCACCTCTAGGCTTGGCTCTGGTCTGGAGGTATGAGCTTGACGATTATTGTCTTTAGGCAGTAATCACTGTAAGGAAATCAGTACTGCTTAGAGTTAGTGATATGTTATTCCTGATTTTATATTTTAAAATAGCTTCATGATAGTTAGGTAATCTTTTGAGTGTGGCGATAATTCTCTTAAAGAGTGATGTGCCCTAAAAAGATAGGATTTCAGTTTTTCTTTAATTAGGGGCAGACATCCAATACTGAATTTTTTGGCAGAAGGTACATATATCCTTACTGAAATGTACTAGAATGAGCTTTTTTTTTTTTTTTTAATAAATGGGGCAATAAAATTTCTTAGTGTTATTAGATAAGCACCATGATAGTTACCATGAGAGTATGATATAACAGATGTGGTTTTGGTGTTCTGATTTCTGATCTAAAAAAATGTTTCATCCCTTTGACTATATAATTCCATTTTTAGGAGATTATCCCAAGGAAATAGAGATATGTACCAAGATTTCTGTGTAGTATAAGTCTTGTACCAATAAGTATAATAGTGAAAAATGAAAAACAACCTGTGTGTTTGGGAGATTGTTAATTTGCAAGCCCATATCAAAAGTAATATTCTTAAATGATATTTAGGGATTGGGAAAATGATTCATAAAAATTATCTGTCAGGATATTATACATACCAAAATATTAGCAATAGTTATCCATGAGTGCTGTGATCATGAGTGATTTTAGGTATTTGTTGGTATATTTGTTGGTTAATGTTCTTCTGGGTTTTATATGTTTTAAATAATGAGGATTACTTTTAAAGTTTAAGAAGATACAAGTTTGTAACTACATTTGGGGAAATATAACATCTAATAAGATGATGCTGTAAGAGAAGGATGTGCGTTTTCACATTTCTGCAAATTATTAAATAAGCATCAGACCAATCTTTGTCATGTGTAGAGCACTAGAGTATAGAAGGCATGATTCTTGTTCTTAAATTTCTATTCTGTTTGTGGAAGAATGGGCTTAATAAGCAATCACAGCTAGAGAGTTTGTCCGATTATAGGGATTGGAGTGGTCTTAATTTTAGGAATGTTTCAGTAAAGTTTTAACAGAGATAGGCCGAGGCTGAATAGATCAGAATGGTCTGGGTAGAAATAAATAAATAGCCAAGCCTAAGAAAAGGCAGTGAAAGGATGGAGTGAGGGGGTGGGACAGATAGAGACTGGAGTTGAGGATGGAAGTGAAGAGGTTATATTATTTGGAGTAGTTATTTTATTTTTTTTTAAATTTTTTTTTCAACGTTTTTTTTAATTTATTTTTGGGACAGAGAGAGACAGAGCATGAACCGGGGAGGGGCAGAGAGAGAGGGAGACACAGAATCGGAAACAGGCTCCAGGCTCCGAGCCATCAGCCCAGAGCCTGACGTGGGGCTCGAACTCACGGACCGCGAGATCGTGACCTGGCTGAAGTCGGACGCTTAACCGACTGCGCCACCCAGGCGCCCCTGGAGTAGTTATTTTAAACGGAAGCAAATCTAGTTAGTCCCTGCCACCGTTTTAAAAAAAAGCATAAAAAAGAGATAAATACATGGTAAGGATAAGTACTGTTATGTGGAACTTTCATTAGCATTTCGAGTGTGTGTGTATATGTGTAAATGAAGGGAGAACTGGGTCAAGATGTAAAAATACTTACTGTGTGTTGAGGTGAAGTTTGAGAGACACCGCTGCAGAGTCTGCCAGGTCACCTCTAACTGTGACTATGTACTGACGCCAAGTTGACTGTTTTTGTTTAAACGGAGTCTCCTGGTTTTTGTATGTTTGAAACATCTTCATTTTACTTTCATTTTTGAAAGATACTTTTGTCGGATATAGAATTCTAGGCTGACCGAATGTTGCTCTGCCGTATTTTGTGGATATACATTCTGCATTGTTCCCAGTGAGACATCTGGTGTCATCCTCTTTTTGTTCCACTATAAAGTCTCCCCCCCCCCCCCCCCCCCCCCCCCCCCCCCGGCTGCTTTTAAGATTTTATCTTTGGTTTTGAGCAGTTTGATTATGATGATCCATGATAGAGTTTTTTTTCATGTTGCTTGTGTTTAGGGTTTGTTGAGCTTTCCTTTTAAGGACATAACACAGAATTTTCATTTATCTCTTCTGTTCACAACCTCCAGAGAAGTTGCAAGTAGTCTTTATTCAGGACAGCCCTGTGCCTGAGTGTTCTGTTGTTGTGTAAGAAGGGGAAAATAAAAATTTGGGGACAACTAGCAATTTCTCTTTATCATATCTCTTTACATTTCAAATGGATAAAAGAAAAATATAAAAATTAAAAGCCATAAGTATTAGAGGTATACATATATTTATGACCTAGAGGTTTCAAAAGTCTTTCCTAAATAAGAGATAGAAGCATAAGCCATAAAAGAAAATATCAATGGCTTTTTAATACATAGAATTAAAATGGCTGTATGACAAAATATGTAAATCAAGATAATCTTGGTCACACACCAGAAAATTGTAAGTATACATATGAAAAAGGTTAATATTCAGGATATATAAACAGCTGCTTTAAAATGGTAAAAGACAAATACCCTAGCAGAAGAATGAAAAGAGCACATGGACAGGCAATCTACAGTAGAAATCCACATGGTTCATAAACATTAAAATATATTTCCTGTCTCATAATCTGAGAAACGCAAATTAAAATGACATCTTGTATTTGTCTATCATATAGGTAACCAGTGTTCACTAGGGTGCAGGGAATGCAGGTGCTGTCATACATTGTTAGTGCGGGTATAATTTAGTATTGTCTTTTTGGAGGTCGTTTTGTCAGTATCAAAACCAGTGGTGCAGTACCCTCAGTACCCATAGTTTAACTTTTAGAAATCTTACAAAAGATTATCAACAGATAGGCTAAGTGATGTTTGTATAAAGATAGTTATTTTATATCATCGTATTAACTAAAGATAGTAAATTATATAAGGGAATACTTTAAAAAATATGGTCTATCCATACTATGTAATACTATGTAATTATGAAGAGGAATGAAGTGGTTCTATATAGACAGACATAGAATAATCTTCAGGATATGTTGTTAAGTGAAGAAAAAGTCACAGAACAGGAAATAGAGAAAGAATCCATTTATGTAAAAAATAAAGCCCAAAGGGTGTGTGTGTGTGTGTGTGTGTGTGTGTGTAGATTTTTGTAGGAAAAAAGACTTGGGTAGATACCATTCTGTAAAAATGAATCTAATCTTTTGACTTTCACATGTATTTTTAGGATTGGTCCAAAGGAAGATTTTTTCCATTGTTTGAAATGTAACTTATGTCTAGCTATGAATCTCCAAGGAAAGCACAAGGTATAAAACTAAGTTTGTGTAATTTAAAAAATATTGTATTGTGTTTGAAAACTAGCTTAAATCCTAATATGTTTGGACGCATGCTAATTTCAGATATTACCAAGTACAACTCTGTTGGTTTTTATTCTTAAGCAGTATTAAGTAGGTGTCCTCAGATCTATGCCTCAGAATATCTGATCTACAGTTCTTTTTCTTCTTCATAGTGTGTATGAATACTTATATCAGTTATTAGCATACTGTTGACAACTTCTAAGTAAGTTAGTAATGGATTCTTCTCATTGATACTGGTTTTAAGAATAAGTGAAAATGCACATTACAGAAGAAATAGCAATGTAACAGCATTCCAAGAAAATTCAGAAAATATTTTTGGGTTTTCTTTCATAGTTAGAAATATTTTTAATTTGGATATAGTAATTATATCATGATACCAGTTCCTTTAAGATTATTTTTCATTATTTAGAAAAAAAATCTAATAAACATCAGAGAACAGAGAGACTAATGATTTTTAAAATTAAAAAAATTTTAATTCCAGTATAGTTAACATTAATGAGGGTTTTTTAAAAACAGGTACTAGATAATAACTGGCCTAAAATAGTCAAGTATTAAGATAAATTGAGATGAATAATGAACATTTGGGATATGGTGACAGTGAGTAAGGGAAAAAGAATGGGGCTGAGTAAAGACTCCCAAGGTTTTTAGCCCTTGCTTTTAAGGTACTGGATAAATAGATTGTAAATTTGCTGGAGATAAAAGATTGAGTTTGGTTTTACAGATTTGAGTTGGGGTGATAGCCGTGTTATCTTTCAAAAACTATATACACATTTTCTCTTGTGGTATCTTTGTCTTGTTTCTCAGTTATTTCTTATTGTCTGTATTTTAGTAAATGGTCCTATCATGTACTCAGGTGCTTACTTAAAAAACCTGGGCATCATCCATGGCGTGGCGCTTTCCCTTACCTTCCCCCATTTAATCATACACTGTCTTGTCAAGTTAGGAACTCTGACACTGGAGGCTGCCTGTTGGAGTTCAAAAACCGTTCCACTTCTTATTGGCAAATGACTTTGGAAGTTATTTAGCTTCTCTAGGCCTCAGATACCTCATCTGTAAAATGGGGTAATGTACCTGTTTCATTTAGAGTTGTGGGACTTAACTGAGCTAATACAGGTAATGTACTTAGTATATGACATGTAGTAAATTTCAAGAATATGAACTCTTACCATTATCGATATTATTAAGTAGTTTACTTTGGAGCAAAACACATATAAAATAGATTCCAAACGTTATTGTCTCTGCATCTTTGGTAAATCTTGATTCACTGATTTTCCTTATGCGTAAAACGAAGATAATTTGAACAATTAAGATATACTGAGCAATTTCATTGTTTCAGGTAATGTGCAAAGCCTGAAATAGTTATGTGAGTTAGCTGTGCAGTTCTTATCTGACATATAAGAAACATGTATTGTTAATTATTATCTTTAGTAAGTTAGTAGTGTTGTTTCCTTTATTGTTTTTATTAGTAAATCTGTTTGTCATTTCCATTTAGTTAAGTTTTTAGTAATTTGAGTTTTTCTTTTAAACAGTGTATTGAAAATGTTTCCCGGCAGAATTGTCCAATATGTTTGGAGGTAGGCTTAAAATATCATTTGCTTTGGAAATATTCCCTGTTGAATTTAAGATATGTGGATGTTTATATTGTCTTCATGCAGGCACTAACATTTATTTCCTTTACAGGACATTCACACATCCCGTGTTGTTGCTCATGTCTTGCCGTGTGGACATCTTTTACATAGGTAAAGGAATTTTGTGTTTTTTCTCTCAAAATTGAAAATAGTGCAGATAGTTTTTGTTTTACTGAAACAATGTTATATATTTTTTTCAGAACGTGTTATGAAGAAATGTTGAAAGAGTGAGTGTTTGATGGGATTTTTAAAAATTAATTATTGTAAGATGCTGATTTATTATTTTTTCGGGGATGTGGAAGTGGGCCAGCTCTGTTCCTCACACTGTGTCGGGCGTGACATATTTATGTTGAGATGGGCAGGGTAAATGCATAGTGGTAAACTGGGCAAAGCATCTTGTGTATGTAGGACTGCAGCTTTTCCCCCATGTCTGCAGTATGCCTTATCTCATCCCTCATTTCAAGAGACTCTTATTTTCTGGCCTTGCTTAACAGGAGGCATGGGCTCTACCAGAGGCAATCGATAGCATTGTAAGATTGCTGAGGTATTGTCACTCAGAATCCTGTTAGGTCAGTATATTGGCCCAGGATAATCATCTGCAAAGAAAGCTGGTAACAAGATTATCTAAAGCAGAAACTTTATTATGGGGAAAGAATGTTACAATGAGATGAGAGTAATTAGGATAGAAGAGACTGTGTAAATGTATTTTCATAAGCAGAAATTTTAATTTAATATAAGAGCCAGATAGAAGGGAACTTTTTCAGAATGTTTAGAGAGAAAATAATATGATCTAAGTTACCTGAATATATTAAGGAATTGAGGTCATTTAGTTAGAAAGTAGCTTAATTGGCTTTTAAAATATATTGAATATATTCTACAAAGAATACGGGCTGATTCCTTCTAATTTTAGAGAGCTGAGGAAAAAGAGTAGGTTTAAAAAATACCATGGATCCACCGATCATCTTAAAATTCAGAATAATGCTCTGTTTTGGATGGTTTATGTACCAATTAGCATGCATCCTCTTGTATACCTGAGTTGATATACTCCTTGTTAAATGTTTGGAAAATAACCTCTCTGTTTCTTCTAGAGGCTACAGATGTCCATTATGTATGCACTCTGCTTTAGATATGACTAGGTACTGGAGACAGCTGGATGATGAGGTAGCACAGACTCCTATGCCATCAGAATATCAGAACATGACTGTGGATGTGAGTACGATCAATGCCTAAAACTTTTCAGGTTCCTAGTTGACGTTCTTGTTTATTTTTGCCTTTTTGCTCAAATCTGTCTAAAAAATACTGCTTTGGCAGAAACACCAATGTGATGATTAATGGGAAGGACAAAATATAAATTTTAAATTCAAAGGACCAGACCAAAAAATTCTAAGAATACCTTTATGCAATTCTTCCCAACACTAGATGGCAGGCAGAAACTTTATTCTGAATTATTTATGTATTACTTGTCAGAGCCAGTCAGTCATGTAATGGTGTGGAGGTGAATTACTGGTCTGATGTTTTTAATGATGCTTTATTTCTAATTATTTTAAATTTTATTTCAGGCATACGTATTTGTTGATTTCTGAAGAAGATTACTTTTTGTTTTTTAATGTTCGTTACCCTTTTTATTCATGTGGATAATTGAATTGTTAGTAAGGTAAATGAAGGATTGCTTTTGGAATACTAATTGGTAATTACGTGATGTTTTACTAGAGGCTTCAGTGTGCTTTGTTCCATGTAGGTCATTTTTTCAAATAACAGCTTTATTGAGATATAATTTATATGCCATGTAACTTGTCCATTTAAAGTGTGCAATTCAGTGCTTTTTAGTATATTCTTGGAGTTGTACAAACATCAGCCACCGTCAATTTTAGGATATTGCCCCCCAAAGAAATCCCATACCCTTTAGCAGTCATTCCCCAATCCCCTAGCTCTAGGCAACCACTAATCTTTCTACATTCAGATTGTATTCCAAATTATAATTTTGAACAAACTTGGAAGTTTTCTATTTACTATGGTATGACTATTCTATTTTTTTAATCTTATTTATTTTTAAATTTTAGTAAACATATCACGCAATGGTTTCAAGAGTAGAATTCAGTGATTTATCACTTAAATACAACACCCAATGCTCTCCACAAGTGCCCTTTTTAGTACCTATCACCCATCTAGTCCACCCCCCACCCATGTCCCTCCATCAACGCTCGGTTTGTTCTCTGTTGTTAAGGGTCTCTTGTGCTTTGTTTCCCTTTCTTCTCCATCCCCCCCACCCCTTCCTATATGTTCATCTGTTCTGTTTCTTAAATTCCACATATATTACTCAGTCATCAAAAAGAATGCAATCTTGCCATTTGCAAAGATGTGGGTGGAGCTAGAATGTATTATGCTGAGTGAAATAGGTCAGTCAGAGAAAGACAAATACTGTATGATTTCACTCATGTGGAATTTAAGAAAACAGGTATGAGTATTCTAAAGCTAATGCTTTTCTTACATACTAATGCGTTGATCTGTTTTCAGTTTAACACCTTTTTTATTTTTTGGGATCTTTGTGTTAGAAGAGATTAATTCTCAAGTGATATCTTACTGTCATTTTATTTATTTGTTTGTTTGTTTGTTTGTTTATTTTATTTACTTATTTTGAGAGAGAGACAGAGCATTAGCAGGGGAGGGCAGAGTAAGAGGGAGACACAGAATCTGAAGCAGGCTCCAAGCGCTGAGCTGTCAGCACAGAGCCTGATGTGGGGCTTGAACTCACAAGCCTTCGAGCTGTGAGATCTTGACCTGAGCCAAAGTCGGCTGCTCAACCTACTGAGCCACCCGGGTGCCCCTCTTACTGTCATTTTAGGGATGAGCCAAAACCTTTTATTTTTTAACTAAATTTTAAGAACTGCTTCTTTGGACTTTATTTTTGAGGCATAGAAGATTGACAACTTAGTATATTAAACCTAAAGAATAAGCAAAAAGATATTATAAGTGTGTAAAGATTTTATTAAGATAATTTTGCAAGTGTCAAGGAAGAATAATGAAATCATGTATGTTGTTTTGAACTGTAAATATAGGTGTCAATCTGATAATGCCTATGTTAAATTTTATGCCCAGTACTATTTATATACTATTTGGGAACAGTTTTAAAATAAGACTTCTTGACTCAAATTTACACTTTCATTTTCTAAATTCAAAGCTACCTTAGTAGCCCTCTTAGAATTTTCAGAAAATAAATAAAAGACATTTCTATTTGGGGAAATATTTAGACTTATCTATATGTGTTTCAGTTCTTCAGTATGATTTTTGAGGAATTGTTTTGGGCAGACAGTGCCACTTTGTATCTATAAGGTTTAATATACTTAATTTGAATTCTCTTCACTTTTCAGATTCTCTGCAATGATTGCAATGGGAGATCTACTGTCCAGTTCCATATATTAGGCATGAAATGTAATATTTGTGAATCTTACAATACTGCTCAAGCTGGAGGATGTAGAATTTCACTAGATCAGCAATGACCAGCGTTTATTACACTGGAAAACTCAGCATTTTCTGATCTAGGAAAAGGCTATCTTTAGTATTTTGTTGTCATAATGTGTCAGAATCTATGCATTAGAGTTGATGTGTTTTGTACTAGTATCACAGCAAAAAATCATACTACAAGTACTTAAGGATTCAGGGTCTCTTTGTAGAATTGTCATAGCTCTATATTGGATGAAAGCCACTGTGCTTGTGTTTTGATTGGAAATTCCTTTAGTGTCAGTTTGGAAGCCAATGATGTTTGCCACTGAAATTCACATCCATAGAAGTATGTTATACTTTCATGGAACTTCGCTTTAAGTGACACTCTGCACGCAGAATTCATTTCTAGTTCTTGATAGAACTGCACTTACTTCTCAGTATTATTCTTGACTTTTTAAGGGCTGTGCTATAATGAGAATATGTTGTATCTTACTGTTGAGATCTTACTACATATACTTTAGAATTTTCTAAGACAGTCCTTTGGATCCTATAAATGTGAATTTTGATGTAATAACTGCTAATAAAATTATATTGAAACAGTGTTTTATAGAAAGTTTTTTCCAGGTTTATCTATTTTTGGCTTAGTTTGGGCAATATAGTCTTATATATAATTCTGTCTATAAATACAAATATGCATACACATATATGTATTATATATTTCTGTAGAAAACCTCTTTTCTTTCTTTTGAAGTACTCTTCCATTAGAGTAGTTGGAAAAAATATAAAACAGTAGAACTCTTCCAAGCCTTAAGAAAAACCATTAACATTGAAAATAATTTTGTTTTGGTTTCCCGGAATTATTTCTTCGAAGAGTGATTAATCCATTCAGTCAGCAAGTAGTTAGTGACCAACTGCTATGCGCTGGGTAAGGTTCTAGATGGTTGTGGAGACAACAGTGAGCAAGACAAAAGTCCCTTGCCCTCGTGGTGGTGCCTCATGACTAGCTTTTCCCTTGTTTTTTTGTTTTTTTGTTTTTTTGTTTTTAATGCATGAGGTGGTTGTCTTTGTTGTAAATTGATTGTTTCTTCTCAAAGTGCTTGAAAGTAGGTGTGAATGAATAGAAGGGGCATGGAATATTCCTGGCAAGATCTGATTTTATAGTGCCTTTTTGGGTTATGTAATGGAATTAAACACACCTCTTAATTCAGGAACAAAATACACAAAAGATTATTTGATGATCCTACAACTTATACAGTAGTATTCCAGTTTCTAACATAGCCTATTTATAAAAACCTTTCGGTTAGGAAATAAAATGTGTACATATTAGTTCATGGGTATTTATTGAATACCATTTTTCTAATTTTGAGCTAGTTGAATCTCCTGCAAATAAACAAGGTTGAAGGTTGGCTTACAACTAGAAATCCTAACATTTCTGGTACATTTATTTATTCTGTAGAAATCTCATTACCTGGATAAAGGCAATAGTATTGATTTCTAGTTTTGAGCCCAGATCTTTATTCTCTCCCGCCTTCCTGTCTTCTGTGTTCTACTCTTTTTCCCTTCCTGTGTTAGTTTCCTTGGCTTAGGCAGAGCAGTAGTGCTGATCTTGATTTGGGGAAGGAATGAGATATCTTCCCAGGTGTTGCCAATCAATATACAGATTAAGGAAAGACTAACTTTCTAGTTGTAATACTTCTGTTTTTAATTAAATTTTTTTTTATTTTTTAAAGTTTATTTTTTATATAATTAGAGAGCAGGTAGGGGAGGGGCAGAGAGAGAGGGAGACAGAATCCCAAGCTGACAGTGCAGAGCTGGACCTAGGGCTCGAACTCAAGAACTGTGATGGCTCGAACTCAAGAACTGTGATACCATGATCTGAGCTGAAATCAAAAGTTGGACACTTAATCAACTGCATCACCCAGACACCCCTTAGATTTGTTTCAGAAAGCATGAGTAGAGGAGAGGGACAGAGGGGGAGAGAGAGAATCTTAAGCAGGCTCCATGCTCAGCGTGGAACCTGATGCGGGGCTCCATCCCATGACCCTGGGATCACAACCTGAGCTGAAATCAAGAGTCGGATGCCTCTCTGTTAGTAATACTTTTTGGTTCTGTTATGTCACCCTAAGCTAATTAAAAGCATACTGCTTTTAATCACAGGATCATTGGATCTTGAGTAGGAGTGAGTATAGAAAAGTAACAAAACTTTGTGTTTCGAGCACCTACTGCATGCCAGGCTTATGCATTAGCATTGATTGGCATGATAATTCTGTAGGGTAGGTGTTGTCTTCATTTTATAGATGAGAAAGCTGAGGTTCAGAGGTTAAATGATATGCTTGAGTAAATGATAGCTATTAAATGTTGGGAGCTGGGAATTCAGTTAGGTCTATGGCCCCAAACACACCACACCACACTGCCTTTGACTCAAACTTCTATTTTGCTAAACTACCTACATAATAGCTAAGTCCTCTATCATGGAGGAGCTCATGATTTGATAGACTGTCCATTTTTAGATGTTTTAATTCAAAACCTGATTACTTAGATCTTTGAGGATCCAAATTTGTCCAAAATAATGCAGAATGAATGTATTACCACGTGTTGACATGCAGTCATGTGCTAGAAGCATTTTTCTCATGCTCTTGAAGTCTAGGCTGTAGCACCCAGGGTTTCTTCAAAGATATGTCCATGACATGTGAATTCAATGTTCAAAAATATCTATTGTAGGAAATATGTAAGAAAAGGTGAAAAACAATCTCATCTTCCAGAGGTAAATAGTTTACATTTTGACATTTTTTTTTTTCTTTTTCTGCTCAGAGACTTTAAGAAAGCTTAGAGAAATGTTAAATGCTTAGTCTGATTTTAAGTATGGTAGAATTGTCCATGAAAGAATTGTCCCTAAAGTAAGGTTGCCTTGCCACAGAATTCATATCTATTATGTTCTTATTTCAAAAGCCAGTAATTCAGTATGTTTATGAATATCAGGGTATACAGAAACTCATTGTTTTATCATCAAAGAGTGTGCATGAAGTTTGTTTTTTTTTTTTTTTTTTTGTAGCTTTCAGAGCCTTCTTAACTAGTAAATGGAGCTCTGTAGGATACTAACTAGCTTGTGTTCGAAGTAGTAGTATGTTTGTGGCATCGTAGATTTTAAAACCAAGATTTTTTCCCCCACTAAACATTTTTATAATGTGTACATGTTTAATTTTCTTTTAATTTGTTGAAGTTTTGGTCATGAATCAAAGTGAATGTGAGTACTATGGAGCCAAGATCCTATTTTATAAGTGCTTGTCACTTAATAGGTGATCAGTAGTGCATAATTTGAAGTGGGGGATGTCATTCTTTATGCCATTTCTTTCATCGTCTCTGCTGAAATTCTCTTCAAGGTTTTTGCTGTTTGCCTTATATTCACTGAATTTTAAGTGGAGTTGTTTCTTAACTGTCATTTTCTTTTTTTTTATTTTTATTTTTTTTTAACATTTATTTATTTTTGAGACAGAGACAGAGCATGAACGGGAGAGGGTCAGAGAGAGGGAGACACAGAATCTGAAACAGGCTCCAGGCTCTGAGCTGTCAGCACAGAGCCCGACGCGGGGCTCGAACTCACGGACCGTGAGATTGTGACCTGAGCTGAAGTCGGACGCTTAACTGAGCCACCCAGGCGCCCCCTTACTGTCATTTTCATGTGGACTTTTCCTTGTGCTTGTCCAGTTAATCCTTTGGATTAAATGCCACCTTTGGGCAGGTCTGCTTTTTTGTTTGTTTGTTTTTACATATCCCTTTTCATTCTCATAATAATCTTACACCTAGCTGATGGTCTTACATGTGATTTCAGTTTGTCTCCCCTTATATCCATCCCGCCAGGTTACTTTTCCTAAGCTTAGACTCATTGCAGTCTTGGTCAAAATGATGTACAGGTATACTAATGTTTATTCGATTAAGCCCAGATTCCTTACTTTGAAATCTTTACAATATTGTTCCCATTGTATCTTTTCAGTTTTATTTTACGTTCTTCTTTCACATATATTTTTATAACACACTACCTATGAATTTTTGCTCCTTTGTGCACATGGTTCCTTCATGGAACAATCATTTTTAGAAAATGCCACTTCCTTATAGTCCATCTTAAAGTTTACCTTTTCCATGGATGCTAATTAATATCCAAAATTATTCTGTAATTTCTCTCTCTCTCTCCCCCCCCCCCCTTTTTTTTTGTGAGAGAGAGAGCAAGCGGAGGAGGAGCAGAGAGTGATGTAGACAGAAACCCAAGCAGGCTCCATGCTGTCAGTGCAGAGCCCGATGCAGGGCTTCAATTCAGAAACCGCGAGATCATGACATCAAGAGTCAGATGCTTAACTGACTGAGCCACCACGCGCCCCTCTCCCTCTTCTAAACTATAAACACTTTGTACCAGTTTTAAAAGATTTAGCACTTCATTTATTATAGTTCAATTTTTGCTTTTCCCCTCATTTCAACATTGCACATCAAACAGTATATAAAGCTTCTTGTAGACAAAGCTGTGTCTGAGTTGGGGGTACGACTAAAACTACTGAAAGCTTTCTAGGAGTTGACTCATGAAAGGCAAAACACAGGAGGTAACTAACTGATCAGGGTCAGGGTGAGAGAAAGCCTAAGACATTTTGAGGACAGTGATGGAGCTTTTCATCTCCTATCTTACTCATAAGAATTTGTTGAATTCAGAGGCTCCTGGGTGACTCTTGATTTTGGCTCAGATCATGATTTCATGGTTGGTGAGTTCAAGCCCTGCATCAGTGCAAAGCCTGCTTGGGATTCTCTCTCTGCCCGTCCCCTGTTCTCTCCATCTCTCAAAATAAATGAAAAAGAAAAAAGAATTTGTTGAATTTCTATCATATGTAAGAATCTGATAGAAGCGTGTGCACACATACTATACAAAAATTGGTTGAAGACACCCCCCCCCCCAAGTGTTTAACACTAGAACATACTGAAATATGATGGAATCATACCTTTCTCAAACTAGAAGGCAAGTCATGCTGGAATCTGGTCGTTCGGTTTATCTATTCATTTATCGCATTTAACAAATACTTACTTTGCACTGGTTTTGTGCCAGACACAGTATGTAGAGCTGGGTTATAAAAAAATGAGTATGACAGTAAGTGACCTCAAATCATTCCTGGCTGGGAGAGGTGGGTGTGTGGCCAACAGAAAGTGCTGAAGGAATTTGGCTGAATTTGGCTGAATTCTAACCTTAGTGTTAAGTGGCTCAATAAGGAAGATGTCCTTAGAAACAGCCTCTTCAGGACAACTTTTTGGCTTAGTTCTGTCACACAGGGACCACAAAAATATGGTCTTTGGGAGATATGTAAGCCTGTGACTTGTATGCTCTCTCTTTTAGAATAAGAAGTTAAGCTTAGATTCCTATGGATGTCAATTAACAGAGGCCCAGTCTGTGATATGTGATACACTGGGTCCCTGGTGGAGCACCTGCCATTTCTCAGTTCATTAAGGATTGCTTTTGCCCAGATAATGTTGCCTAGGAATGCCAAGCATCTACTCTTGTAAACCTCTGAGCAAGATCAAAGCTTCAGACTGACTGTACTTCCCCCTGCCCATAGACACAAACAACATATATTCAGAGTCAAAACTTTTTTTTTTTTTTTTTTTTTGATCGAGAGCAAGTGCCTGTGTGTGGGGGTGGGTGGGAGGGGGAGGCAGGTGGGAGGGGTAGAGAGAGAGGGAGAGAGAGAATCTTAAGCAGGCTCCATACCCTGGAGCACAGGAGCCTGGAGTCCGGGGTCCAAAATGGGGCTCCATCTCATGACCGTGAGATCATGGCCTGAGCTGAAATCAAGAGTCAGACGCCTCACGGACAGTCACCCAGGTGCCCTGGAGTCAAAACTTTTCTTAATCACCAACTTGCTTCCAACGAACTCTTCTGTCCCATTTTCACTCTTTGTTCTTTTCCTTGTCTTACATATTCTGTTTTTCTGGAGTCCGAATTCAGAGTGAGCTAAGTGTGGTAAAGAGACTTCTTAGCCTGTCTAGAAGCGCCTGTAAATCCAGCCATTGCCAGTAGAGTGGATTTAGGTGAGGCTTGGCATTGGCTCCTCAATCCTCATGTGTTTGGGGACCCTGAGGTACTAAGCCTGCCTGATGGAGCTTGGAGAACCCTGAAAGGAAAGGACGGTTCTGGGTCTTCTTTCAGGGCCTGGTCACAGCACCAAAAGATTTTCTGAAACCCAGCCCTGAATGCCCTGGACTGTTGTCACCACCCCCTTCTCCCCACCTCCCACTTGGCATCATGACAGCATTTGCTTGAAATCTCTAGTTGGCATTTGTTCCAGTCTGCCTTGCTTAGATTATGCATATGTTAATGTCCCTTGTTAAATTCTAATTTCCTTTAGAGCAACTACTACAGCGTGTGACTTTAAACTTAATATGATCTGCGCTTTCTTAAAGTTTTAAAGGATTATATTTCTCCAGAGTTCTGAATCAAGTTTTAAATCAATTGGGAAGTAAATATGGGAGTCAAATATTGCTGCTAAAGCTGGAAAGGGGATTGTGGCTTGGACCTAAAGCCAGATTGAGTTTGTTCTTTCTTGCTCTCAGTTGAGTTTACCCACAAGGTCACAGGCTACAGGCCTCCCTTTTACAGGGGAGGCTCTGTTCTCGGCAGAGGAGCAGTGAATTATAAATACCGCAGCTGCCTGGGGCGAGGCTAGAGCCCTAGAAAGGGCTTAGACCACACCTGTGCAGTGGCTTTTTCTCAAATCTCACCACCATCCTGTAACTCTCCTCTGGTGGCGTGGGTTGAATGGAGAACCCATGGAAGGAGGGATGGAAGTTTTTCTTCCCAGTACTTCTAAAGGGGGCAGGATTGATTAGCTGAGGCAAGAATATAGAGAAATCCTCCTTCAAAGACCCCGAGGCAGCCCTATTTCCTGGTATTTGGATGGGAGGTAATCTGAATCAGGTGAGCCCCTGTGGGCTGAATGTAATTTGCAGAGGATGAGGTAAATAATCTCTGGTACAGACTCTAAAATTGGCCTGACCTTCAGGGATGGTGAACCGTGGCACCAGGCAAGACCCACCTTCCACTCTGTCATTTTGAGACGGAAGCAGCACTGGCTGGTGTAAGTCTGTGCACTTTCTTTTGTTTTTGTTTTTTTTAAATCAAATCATGTTGTCCGGGCAAAGCAAAGAATTTGTTAGAATGAATCTATCCCTTTCTTTTGACCTTTTTCTTTGCAAGTTAATGTATTTCGTTGGGGCCATTTCATTTGTGAAGAATAACAAATTTGTTTAAAGTAACGGAATTACAGACTTTAGAGCTAGAAGACTGTATTGTCCAACCCACTCTGGTTTTGCTTGTACAAACTGAAGCCCAGCGAACTGAAATTTCCTTGCCCAGGCTTTCTACAGAGGCCTGCAAAGGAAGACTTTCTCTTGATTTTCTGCACCATTATCTCCTCTGTGACTCACTAAATATGTGTTGGGCTAAATATATGCTGGAATAAATAGGATTGTCTCTTTTGACAAATACCCATCCAAGACATAAAGATCAAGAGAGAGGACCTGGGTTGGGGGAAGGGAGACATGAGGACTAGGGGAGAAGAAGGTAAAACATGGAGGAGTAAATAGAAGAGGTGTCTCCTCCAAGATGTACTGCCCAGTGTCACAGCTGGGTATCACAATCTAGGTGTATTTGTAGATCCCGACATTTGGGCTTCTAGTCTAGTCCAAAATTTCAGGGGAGGGCCATAAACAATTCTCAGAGTTACTCAATGTCATGAATTGTTTGTTGCATGGTCTGCTTGATATAATAGAAATAGCATGGGCTTTGGAAGCAGAGAGACAGAAGTTCAAATTCTTCCAATCTAACACATATTGGCGTGCGACCTTGGGTCAGCTCTTAACCACCTTTTACTCTGTAAAATAAGGATAGTAGTAGCAGTTTCATAAGGTTTGTGTTGTGAGGTTTACATAAGATAAAGCACTAAGGATAGTGCCCGGTGCACACTGAGCCCTCAGTAGGCATTAGGCTCATAATCTTCCTGTTGGCAGCATTTAGGTGATCTACAGCCTGTGCTCCCAGTGAATTGTACCAGTGTCCCCAAGTCTCCAACATTGGAATAGGGTCTAGGCTCTACCATTACCATCTGGAGGCTGACTGAACTATGAGGTTCTTCCAACGCAGTCCTGTTTTATTCAGCCCGCAGCCCAGAGCTCTCCAACCCCTTGGACATACTTTTCATCCTGACCCAGATCTGCTTGACTTATTTTTTCATGATGGAGGATAGGAATTGATTGTTCTGTCCTTTATGGGGAAAGGCCTTTTCTCTCCTGCCTCCACAAAGGTTTCACCTGGCAAGTGAACCAGTCTTTGTATCTGCATGACGATCTGCTCAGCTGCCTGGTTGTTTGGTGGATGAATCAGTCCAGATGTATAAGCCTTGAGCTTGTTGTAGGAGGACCTCATTTTCCTAAAACCAGCTGACAGATTTCGTGAGATTGTGATGAGGGACATTAGCTTGGGGGTCATTGTAATACATTTTGCTTTCTCAAAAGAACAAATTTGTTCCTAAATTTAGAAGGGAAAAGAATCTTCCAAACTCTAGAATGGCTTAATTGTGAATGGGAGACTTGGATTACTTCCTAATTTCTCTTATAAGGGGGCAAATAATTTTTTTTTTAATTTTTTTTTTAACGTTTATTTATTTTTGAGACAGAGAGAGACAGAGCATGAACGGGGGAGGGGCAGAGAGAGAGGGAGACACAGAATCGGAAACAGGCTCCAGGCTCTGAGCCATCAGCCCAGAGCCTGACGCGGGGCTGGAACTCACGGACCACGAGATCGTGACCTGAGCCGAAGTCGGACGCTTAACCGACTGAGCCACCCAGGCGCCCCAAGGGGCAAATAATTTTCCTTGCAATCAGTTTTCTTTTAGGTAAGAGCAATAATGATAATGATAATTCTTGATACATTTAAAGAAAGTCCCTCCCCATTAATAGCCATACTTGTTTATTAAGCAGTAGAAAAGAGTGATCAAGGTCACAGGCTCTGGAGACAGATTGCTGGGGTTTGTATCTTAGCTCTACCATTCACTCGCTGTGTGACCTTGGGCAACTTATTTAACCTTTCTGTGTTTCATGGGTAATTTGCCGAGATAAAGTTATGTAAAATCAGACAAAGATAGCTATCCTGTGGTGTCTCTGATATCTGCTACCTCTTGAGATTCTCTTCCAAGCTCCATTTTTCCTTTCCTGCTTATTACCATTCAGTTTTGCACACTGATTAGATTTTCACTCTTTACTGTCTTGCCTGAATTAAGTCCCCTAACTTTCCCCCAGTCTCTGATTTAAGCTTTTACATCTGGATAAGATGGTTGACAGCCTATGGTATAAGGATGCTGGAGAATCCTTCAAGGAAAATGAACCTAGGGTAATTTTAAACTCTGTTTCCTGACAGCAGAGGGTGCCACAATGTTTCTGGTGATAGGAATCTTCTGTGCAGGATGCTTTTTTTTTTTTTTTTTTTCCCTACCTGGTACTTAGAAGTAAGAGCTTTTTTAGGATTACTGACATTGAGGACTTTTATTGTCCATTATATAATAATGACATAAACATGTCATTGAATAGTTTTGAAATTTAATTAAGCATGTCTATTATCACCATATTTCATATCTGCCTGTTTGCATTTCTTGGATGGGGTTTGTAAAGGTGGAGTATTTTCTAGAGTATGTGAGCAGTGTTATATGCAGTTTTGTCCTTATACATTTTGAAATGGGCTTGAGTGGAGGGAGGAATGGTGAGGGCTCAGGGGTAGAGGCAGAAGTTTGGGAGCAGGCAGCACACATACTGGAATGATGCTGGTTTTGGTGGCACCATGGGGAATTTGCAAACCGAGTGGGACCAGGTGAGTGATAGTCCTAAGCAGAAAAATGCTCTTTGGCTTGCTGATAATTGGAGGCTGGTCAGCACCAGAGGAACAAAATGTACATAGGGGGATCTAAAGTAGGGCTGACTGAGTTTTCTAAGACGGCTGTGACAAGATCTCCATCTCGCATGCTCATTTTCTAATGTGACATTGACGCTGCTTCCAGCAAGAGGTGGGACCTACTCTTCTCCCCTTCAATGTGGGTGGCTGATGACTATAGCTGTGACTTCACAGTAGTTACAAACTACTTTATGACTGACTACACTCGGTCATAAAGTTTATAGACTTGCTGCCTGGGATACTATTGGGATGCCGGCTCTCGGAACCTTGCCACCATGCTATGAGGAAACCCAGATGACTTGGAGAGCCCACGTGTAGGTGTTCTGGCTGACAGCCTCAGCTGACATCCCAACCAGCAGTCAACCTTGATTGCCAGACCTAAGAGTGAGGAAATCTTCAAATGGCTGTAGCTTCAATCATCTCCTAAGTAGATGGATAGACTGAGAACTTCCCAGCTCAACTTCGTTGATCCCTGAGAGATAATAAGAAAGTGATTGTTGTTGTTTCAACCCACCAAGTTTTGGGGTGATTTGTACCCAGCAATGGCAACTGGAATACAAAATTAAGGTCCACTAAGAAAAGGATCTGTGGTAAGAGAGTTAAGTCAAGGATATATTTCCAGAGTAAAAACTAAATAGCAGAAAGGAGTCGGGGCACCGAAGAAGGATTCAAGATCAAGGATGGGTTAGCCACTAAGGGAGTCTCTAAGGAAGCATGACTAGCTGGGGTTCTGTGACATGGCATCCTACTCACTAACTTGCTCTTCTTAAAAGTAAGCCCACAGTTGTAGCTTCACCCCGAGCTTGCCCCCTTCTTTTTGTATCATGGAAAATGTCAAATATATGCAGAAGTGGAGACACTAAGGCACTGAACCCCATATTCATTGCCCAGTTTCAACATGACCAATTCATGGCCAACCTTATATATCTATACCCTTACTCGTTTTCCCCCTTCACATTACTTTGAGGCAATTTCCAGTCATAATGTCATATTGTCCCTACATACTTCAGATATAGTTCTAACAAATAAGGACCATTAAAAAAAAAAACCAGAGCCACAATCGCACCTAAAGCAATGAGCAATGAACAATTATATATTTATATAATAACTTTTGTGCTTAAATCAGAATCTGAATAATATCAATAATACCAGACTATCATAGAAATATAATGTAACCTATGTATGGATTTTTAATGCTAATTTAAAAAGTAAAAGTAAAAGATTTAATGTTTTATTTAATATATCAAAAATATTACCATTATCATTTCAACATTTATCAGGATAAAATATTTAAATATTTACATTCTTTTCATATTAACTATTTGAAATCTGGTATATATTTTACACACCTCGATTTTTCTTTTATTGATGTATAATTGACTTACAACATCTTATTCCTTTCAGGTGTACATGATAGCAATTTGATATTTTTATATATTATGATATATGCTGATCCCCATGATAAATCTAGTTACCATGTGTCACTGTGCACATTGTAATAACTTACAATATTATTGACTATATTCCATATGCTATAAATTATACCCCATGGCTTACTTATTTTATAACTGGAAGTTTGTACTTCATAATCCCTTTCACCTATTTCGCCCCTTCCCTCAACCCCTCCCTTCTCTGCTAACCAACATTTTGTTCCCTGTATCTGAGTCTGTTTCTGTTCTGTTTTGTTTTGTTTGTTTGTTTTGCTTTTTAGATTCCACATATAAATGAAATCATATGGTATTTGCCTTTCTCTTTCTGACTTATTTCACTTAGCGTAATACTCCCTAGGTCCATCCATGTTGTCCCAAACGACAAGGTTTCATTCTGTTTTTTTTTTTTTTTTTGTGGCTGAGTAATGTTTCATATATATATACATTTTCTTTATCCATTCATCTACTGATGGACACTTAGTTTCTTCCATATCTTGGCTATTGTGAATAATGCTGCAACAAATATAGGAGTGCAAATTGGTGCTTTTGTTTTCTTTGGATAAACACCCAGAAGTGGAATTGCTGGATTGTAGGGTAGTTCTAGTTTTAATTTTTTGAGAAACCCCCGGACTGTTTTCCACAGTGGCTGCACCAATTTACAGTCTCATTAGCAGTGCACAAGGGTTCCTTTTCCTCCACATTCTCACCAACACTTGTTATGTTTTTGTCTTTTTGATAACAGCCAATCTGACCAGTGTGAGGTGATATCACATTGTGGTTTTGATTTGCACTTCCTGACGATGAGTGATGTTGAGCATCTTTTCAAGTGTCTATTGCCAATCTGTATGTCTTCCTTAGAAAAATGTCTATTCAAGTGCTCTGCCCATTTTAAAATTGGGTTTCTTAATATTATGTAAGTTAATATTTTGGATGTTAATCTCTTATTGGTTATATGGCATTCAAATATCTCCTTTTGTTTTGTTGATGGCTTTCTGGGCTGTGCAAGGCCTTTTTAGTTTGATGTAAAGGAGGAGACTTGTGCAAAAAAATATTGCTGACTGATGTCAAAGAGCTTACTGCCTCTAGACATTTTATAGTTTCAGGGCTTGCATTCAAGCCTTTAATCCATTTTGAGTTTATTTTTGTATATGATGTAAAATAGTGGTCCAGTTTCATTCTTTTGCATGTAGTTTTCTAGTTTTCCCAACATCACTTATTGAAGAGACTATCTTTTCCCTGATGCATATACTTGCCTCCTTTGTCATAGATTAACTAACCATATATGTGTGGGTTTATTTATGGGCTTTCTATTCCATTGATTTATGTGTCTGTTTTTGTGCCAGTACCATACTGCTCTGATTGCTATAGCTTTCTAATATAGTTTGAAATCAGGGAGTTACACACCTCAGTTCGAGCCACAAATGACTAGTGACTATCAAACTGGACAGTGCAGATCTATTTATTGCAACTGGTTGATATGTCTCTTATGTTACTTTTAGTCTATAGGATCTTTCCTCCTACCTCCCTATTCATTTTATTCCTCTGTAATTTAGTTGTTAAAGAGAAATGTGTTATCTGTCATATAGAGTTTTGCACATTCTGGATTTTGATTCTTACACCCCTGTAGCATCATTTGTTATGTATTTCCTGTAAGCAGATAATTTATAAGATTAATCCATTTTAAGGAAAATTCTTGTCAAGACTACTCGTAGCTTACATTGTGCTCTTCCATCAGGGGATACATAATGACTAGTAGACACTGATGATCATTGTCTTCGCTCCATTACTTTATTCATTCATCTTTTGTTTAGGCAGGAACATTACTATAAAGAGAAAACTACCCTAATCAACTTGGTAATGTAAATAATAATTGTGGCGTGATGTTTTTGTTTTGTAAAGTATTGCTTTAGAATTGTATAAAATTCAGTAAAAATGCCTAGTCTATGTTATGGTGAGAGCATAACAGAGATTGCTAATTATGGTTAGACTTTCTTAATAGAGTTAGTTTTGTTTCTTATCATTAGAGTGACATATTTTCATGATAGAAAATTAGAAAATGTGGAAAAGTAGAAAGAAGGAGAGAGAAAAAACAGTGGCCCTTAATAGTACCACCAAAACACAACCCTGTAAACATTTTAATTTATTTCCTCCCATCTCTTCTTTAAGCATTAAAAAGAAAAAAACCTATTTGTTGACATATCAGATAAAGGATTAGTATCCAAAATCTGTAAAGAATTTACCAAACTCAACACCTGAAAAACAAATAATCCAGTGAAGAAATGGGAAGAAGACATGAATAGACGGTTTTCCAAAGAAGACATCCAGATGGCCAACAGACACATGAAAAGAGGCTCAACATTGCTCATCATCAAGGAAATACAAATCAAAACCACAATGAGATACCATCTCACACAGTCAGATTTGTTAAAATTAACAACTCAGGAAACAACAGATGTTGGTGAAGATGTGGAGAAAGGGGAATCCTCTTGCACTTTTGGTGGGAATGCAAACTGGTGCAGCCACTCTGGAAGACAGTGTGGAGGTTCCTCAAAAAATTAAAAAATAGATCTACCCTATGACCTGGCAATTGCAATACTAGGAATTTATCCAAAGCATACAGGAGTGCTGATTCATAGGGACACATGTACCCCAATGTTTATAGCAGTGCTTTCAACAATAGCCAAATTATGGAAAGAGCCTAAGTGTCCATCAACTGATGAATGGATAAAGAAGATGTGGTTTATATACATAATGAGATACTACTTGACAATGAGAAAGAATGAAATCTTGCCATTTGCAACAATGTGGATGGAACTGGAGGGTATTATGCTAAGTGAAATAAGTCAGTCAGAGACAGACAGGTATCATAGGTTTTCACTCATATGTGGAACTTGAGAAACTTAACAGAAGACCATGGGGGAAGGAGAGGGGGAAAAATAGTTTCAAACAGAGAGGAAGGGAGGCAAACCATAAGAGACTCTTAAATATGGAGAACAAACTAAGAGTTGATGGGGGGGGGGGCAGGGGAGAGGAGAATTGGGTGATGGGCATCGAGGAGGACACTTGTTAGGATGAGCACTGGGTGTTGTATGTAAGTGATGAGTCATGGGAATCTACTCCCAAAGCCAAGAGCTCACTTGCTGTATGTTAGCTAACTTGACAATAAATTATATTAAAAGAAAAAAGAAACCCATTTGTGACCATGATGTAACACACACACAATTGTGTCTTGCTCTTTTTCATATAATAGAGAAAGCACATCCCTGTAAACTATGGTCTGTATGCAAACACCATTTAACTGTCTTGCATAACATTTCAATCATAGATGTCAAGGGTTTAGTGTTACTGATACCTTTTCATTTATAAATGCACTATGATGAAGAGTGATGTATTTGGCTCTTTTGTATTTCAGAAGGAAATGCACCTTATTTTATTCTATTTAATTTTGAATTTAATTTTTTATTATTTATTTATTTTTAAAATCTATATCCAAGTTAGCTAGCATCTAGTGCAATAATGATTTCAGGAGTAGAATCCAGTGCTTAATCCCTTACATATAACACCCAGTGCTCATCCTAACAAACGAGTGTCCTCCTTAATGCCCCTTGCCCATTTAGCCCATCTCCCCACCCACAACCCCTTCAGCAACCCTCAGTTTGTCCTCTACATTTACGAGTCTCTTATGTTTTTCCTCCCGCCCTGTTTTTATATTATTTTTGCTTCCCTCCCCATATGTTCATCTGTTTTGTGTCTTAAATTCCACATATGAGTGACGTCACATGATATTTGTCTTTCTCTGACTGACTAATTTCACTTAGCATAATACACTCTAGGTCCATCCACATAGCTGCAAATGGCAAGATTTCATTCTTTTTGATTGCTGAGTAATACTGCATTGTATGTATATACCACATCTTCTTTTTTTTTTTTTTTTAATTTTTTTTATTTTTTAATATATGAAATTTACTGTCAAATTGGTTTCCATACAACACCCAGTGCTCATCCCAAAAGGTGCCCTCCTCAATACCCATCACCCACCCTGCCCTCCCTCCCGCCCTGCCCTCCCTCCCACCCCCCATCAACCCTCTGTTTGTTCTCAGTTTTTAACAGTCTCTTATGCTTTGGCTCTCTCCCACTCTAACCTCCTTTTTTTTTTTTTTTTTTTCCTTCCCCTCCCCCATGGGTTTCTGTTATGTTTCTCAGGATCCACATAAGAGTGAAACCATATGGTATCTGTCTTTCTCTGTATGGCTTACTACGTGGCAATGAGAAAAAATGAAATATGGCCTTTTGTAGCAACATGGATGGAACTGGAGAGTGTGATGCTAAGTGAAATAAGCCATATACCACATCTTCTTTATCCTTCATCCGTCGATGGACATTTGGGCTCTTTCCAGACTTTGGCTATTGTTGATAGTGCTGCTATAAACATGGGGGTGCATGTGCCCCTTCAAAACAGAACAAATGTATCCTTTGGATAAAGGATACATTATCCTTTATCCTGCAGTTGCTGGGTAGTAGGGTAGTTCTGTTTTTAATTTTTTGAGGAACCTCCATACTGTTTTCCACCATGGGTGCACCAGTTTGCATTCCCACCAGCAGTGCAAAAGGGTTCCTCTTTCTCCGCATCTTCACCAACACCTGTCATTGCCTGAGTTGCTAATGTTATCCATTCTGACTGGCGTGAAGTGATGTCTCATTGCAGTTTTGATTTGTAAGGAAATGCACTTTGTTTTAAAGAGCTATGAAATGTTAGTGTGCAATGCATACATAACGTAGCATAACAAAATTAAGTAAGAACTCTACAATCTAGGAACTATTCACTCAGTCACCAAATATTTATTGAATTTCTTCTATGATTCTTTTCTAGGCACTGGGGATATGGTGGTAAACAAATAGACAGGGTCTCTATCCCCATGGGGCTTATATTTTAGTGTGTGTATGGGAAGACAGGCAATAAAGAGGTAAGCAAGATTATTAGAGATGGTGAGAAGTACTACAAAGACTGTAAAACGTGGAGCAGCTACGTAGAAAAAGTAGTTCTTTGTGGGGGGGTCTCTGGCTAGATACTAAGTTTGGAATTTGGAATTATGGGGAACAGGGGTGAAAGAGAAAATAAGGCACCAAAGTGGATGAACATTTCATTGGTAAAAGGAAAGAGAACAAACATTTTAGAATTAAAAGAGGTGTTCCAGAGAGAATCCCCAAGTGACAGAGCCTGCAGGTTTCTATCTGCTAGCCACGTAAAAAAGACGGTCAGCATCATTAGCTACCAGGGAAATGAGAATCAAAAGCACAATGTGGTACCACTTTGCACTCACTAGGATGGCTACCATCCAAAGACAGATAATAGCAAGTGTTGGTGAGCATGTGAAGATATTAGAACACTCATATACATCGATGGTGGGAATATGTATGGTGTCACTTTGGAAAACAGTGTGGCAATTCCTGAAAAGACTAAGCATAGAGTTACTATGCTATCCAGAAATCTGACTCTTGGGTAAATACCCAAGAGAAATGGAAACAGATCCATATAAAAAGTTGAACATGAACGTTCACAGCATCATTATTAGATTAGCCACAAAGTGAAAACATCTTAAATGTCTGTCAACTGGTGAAGGGATGAACATAATGGAATATTATGCAGCCATGAAAGGACTGGAGTACTAATATCTGCTACAACACGAATGGACCTTAAAAACATTATGCTGGTGAAAGAAGCCAGTCACAGAGGACCACATATCATGTGATTCCATTTATATGAAATATCCAGAGCAGGCAAATCCATAGAGATTGATGGCTGGGGGAGGCAAGGGGAGAGAGGATGGGCAATGATTGTTAATGGTGATGAGGCTTCTTTCGGAGTGATAAAAATGCTCTAGAATTGATTGTGGTAATAATTGTGCAATGGTGTGATTATTCTAAAAACCATTGAATTGTATACTTATTTTTTTTAATGTTTATTTATTTTTGAGACAGAGAGAGATACAGCATGAATGGGGGAGGGTCAGAGAGAGAGGGAGACACAGAATCCGAAGCAGGTTCCAGGCTCTGAGCTGTCAGCACAGAGCCCGATGCGGGGCTTGAACTCACAGACCGTGAGATCATGACCTGAGCCAAAGTTGGACGCTTGACCGACTGAGCCATCCAGGCGCCCCATGAATTGTATACTTAAAGTGAGTAAACTTTATGATATGTGAGTTATATCTCAATAAAGCTGTTATTAAAAAAAGATCTGTTAGCACTGCACTCAAGAAATTATTCCACTCAGATGGAATGATGTGATGCCTGGAATTTGCTTCAGAATAATCCATTATTGGGCTAAGGTTCCAGATGAAACAAGATTAGAAATGATTTGATAATTGTTGAAGCTGAGATATGGGTACAAGGGGTTTCATTACACTACTTATTTTTTATATGTCTGATATTTTCCATAATAAACATTAACAATGCATTTTTTGTTAGTTTGTTTGAAGAACTTTGGTTCTGGCAGTTATTAGTAAGTCATAACCATGAGAGTCAGAATGGCCTGGTGAACAGCCTGGCTTCTGGAAGCAGTCTACGTATTTTGAATCCTGGCTTTGCTGGGTGACCCTGGGCAAGCCATGTAACTTCTTCATACCTCAGCTTTCTCATCTATAAAGTGGAGGCATAAAGCACCCATTTCATAGGCATGTTGCAAGGATTAAATGAGTTAATATTCATAAAGTGGTGAGAACACTGTCTGATACTTGGTAAGCATTATGTGTGTTCACCTTTTCGTTTAAAAAGAAGGCAGGGGGAAGGGAAAGAGCGAGAGACTCTTTATTTGCCCTCACAGATGAGAAGGCTGTCTTTTTTCAGCAGTGAATCTCTTGCTGCATTAGTGAGCAGAGAGAGAAATCTTCAGCTATAAATGCAGATATTTTTGCACTTGATGTTTTTAATCCATGGTCTTTATTACCTTGGCATTACTGCCAGGGCAAAGCAGCACACTTTCTAGACCCTGATGCTGTTTATGCAGTTTCTCACACTTCCTCAAGTTCTGTTTTCTGTGCAAATGCTTATTAACTGAGATGCATGGATAGCCTACACATCCAACAGCCAGCCCAAAAAGGGTATTCTGGGAGGCGTGGACATGCTTTGATTTCCCCCAGGGATAGAACGGGAGACTTTAAAACGTGTATTTTTTTTTTAATTTTTTTTTTTTCTTAATGTTTTTATTTATTTTTGAGACAGAGAGAGATGGAGCATGAGCAGGGAAGGGGCAGAGAGAGAGGGAGACACAGAATTGGAAGCAGGCTCCAGGCTCTGAGCCATCAGCACAGAGCCGGATGCGGGGCTCGAGCTCACAGACCGTGAGATCATGACCTGAGCCGAAGTCGGACGCTCAACCGACTGAGCCACCCAGGCGCCCCTAAAACGTGTATTTTAAAATGCTTTGCAAATGGGGCGCCTGGGTGGCTCAGTTGGCTAAGTGTCTGACTTCAGCTCGGGTCATGATCTCATGGTTCATGAGTTCAAGCCCCACGTCAGGCTCTGTGCAGACGGCTCAGAGCCTGGAGCCTGCTTCAGATTCTGTGTCTCCCTCTCTCTGCCCCTTCCCCAGCTCACACGCTGTTTCTCTCTCTCTCAAAAATAAATAAACATTAACAAATTTTTAAAAATGCTTTGTAAAAGTGTTTTAAAAATGTTTTGGGCCTGAACAATTCACTATGGAAAGGACCCATAGTGAATGTTTATTTGCTGTGTAAAGAACGATTACGTTTGTAGAAAGGAAGTTTCTAAGCTTTCAGATGAAACCCCAGTGTTTTTTGGACCAGGAGTTAGCAGTCACTTTGGGGTGATTTAAGCACCTTTGTCCTTCTGACCATCCCGTTTAAAGTTTTGTGACTTGCAACCACTCAGTGCGCAATGCAATTTACATCACAATCCAGTATGCATGTACGACTGAAAAAAATGTTTTCGTGACACAAGACCCTTCATAGGTTAGCCTTACTCAGATGTCTTCTATTCTTTTCATTATCTCATTTCAAAACTGCTAGTTGCTACCCGTTGAGTTAATTATTTGACGAGGAATTCCATTTTGGTAACATCACTGCTGTCTTGGAGCTTGGATGATTCCATCTCATACCCAACTTCACTTCATATTTCTCGTATCTTGTGCTGTAGGGATGGATTTAGCACCTGGAGTTGGCACCAGGGATGGAGGGTGGGTGACCTCCGTGAAGTGAAAGATTTAGGAGCATGGGCACAGGACCATTTCACTCAAGCGAAACCCTTTTGGCTGAACGTACATAGTCGATCACAGAATGAGTTCCTCCCCATTTTTAAAGCAAGAATTTTTTCTTCCCTCTCCTCCCCTCACTTTTACATTGAGAATATGCTTTTGGCTTTTAAACAAAAAAACAAAAACAGAAAAAAGGCCTTTTGCTTTTGAAACACTTGCCTTTCATTTATGGAGACACAAGTGCCCTTGACAGGCCCAAAGGAAAGTGCTGCTCGTACGCTAAAGCAGACCAGGAGCTGATGGGCGGGCTGTCCTCCTCGGCCTGCTGTTCCCAGACACTTAGCATCACCTGTCAGATGCTCTGGGAATGCATTCCCATAGAATATATTGAAATTGGCAGGTTCCCTCCGGCCGCTGTTCAGTGCCACCTCACGCTTACCGCTGACCCTGGCAGCCATTTTCCTGCTTGCAGTGGAGTGCAAGGAGAGGGAGATAATTGTGAGTCTCAGTTCCTCATTATGTTAAGTGTTTTCTGCTCTGGTGCTTGCAAATTATCTATCTGTGCTGAAAGCATGCAGTAGCTCCAGTTAGAAGGCCAGGTATTTTCTCTACATCGATGGGTACACTTGTGGAGTCACATTGCTCTTGTCAAGAAAGATTTTCCATGCCTCTTCCTCTATGGTCAAAGTGTAATTCTTGATTCTGACTCTGGCCTTGGATGGGTCCTTGGACTACCTCTATGGAGATATTTGGATTTTGCAGAAGGAGGCATCAACCTTTCCTTGCCATCCACCACCCACCTGTCACCCCCTTCAACCCCATGAACCCCAGACACTCATCTCTTCCTTTAACTGTTCAGTAAGCACTTATTGATTTTCCACTGCATGCAGAATGCTATACTCAAGGCATTGAGGACTCCAATGGAGTCCAGATTGGGGTCTCCAGAAAAATGAAGGAAGGAGGGATGAAACAAAGGACTACAGGTGGTTCTTGTCTTTGGAGAAAGCCAATAATCTAGTTGGAGAACTAAAATGTGTGTGTAAAATTTCCATAGCAAATTAGCAGTGTCTTAGGACAGTTAGAAGGCCAGGTATTTTCTCTACATTGATCGGTACACTTGTGGTGTCACATTGCTCTCGTCAAGAAAGATTTTCCTTGGTTGGCATAAGTTTGAATTTTGCCTAGAAAGTGACAGGTAATCGGTCACACCTATTTATCAGGTATTTACTGTGGGCAGGCACCGTTCTAGGCACTAAGAACATAGTAGTCAGAGGTGGCCCCTACTTTTAAGAGGCTTATATTCTGTGGGGAAGATAAATAATAAACACAGAAGTATGTAGTGATAAGTGTTATGAAGAAAAAACAGAGTATGGTGAAGGACTCTTTCTTAGGTGGCGACATTTGAGGTGAGAACTGAAAAACGGGAAGGAGGAAACGCATGCCAACAGGAGGAATGGCAGATGCAAAGGGCCCAAGACAGAAGCAAGTCTGGCATCTTCAGAGAGAAAAAGGGCAGAGTGGTTGGAGCATGGGGGCTGGGCTATGGGTAGTGTGACATGTGTCTGTGGGTTTAAAGGGTGGCCACGTCATGTAGGGCTCTGAGTGCGGTGGTAAGAAGTGCAGATATTTCTGGGAAACTTTGGAACGTTTCAGGTAAGATGCTTCCTCTAGTGTATAGTTTTAAAGAATGTTCTCATTGTTGCATGAAGGATAAACTGTAATGGGGCAAGACACGGGGAGACCAGTTAAGAGGCTGTTGCAGGCCAGGGATGAGATTAGAGTGGCTTGAATTGGGGGTGGTAGCAGAGAGTCACATGGCCAGGAAGTGGTAGGTGGAAACTCGCTTATGTCCCGACCCGTTCCCCAACCAGGTCAGGGCAGCAACCTGCGGGAACTCACACGGATGATGGAGAAGAACAGTGCTTACAATGGAAGGCGCTACTGGTTATCTGAGGCTGGCTCTCCTTTAGTTTCCCATTTCCTTTCATTTGTCTCTCATTTCTGAGGCTTACTCTCGCTTTAACTCATGATCATATGATTGCATGTGAAAAATTTTGAAAGGCTAGAGGGAATGTTTATTTCCCAGGAAAGTATAAATAATCACAGTTGAACAGAGAACACATGGAAAATTATTGACAAGTATGGAAAGGTGATGCCAGATCTGTTAGAAACACCCAGGAACAGATGTGTTCAGAACGATCATCTAATCTTTAAAAAATGAATAATTCTAATGTTTTTCAAAGGATTCCAGGCCATGTAAAAACACAGCTATGTCTCCAAATGAGTTTATGAGATTATCATACTAATGATAATACTTTAATACTAAAGCCTGAGATAGGGAAAAAATAGAGACAAATCTCATTTATGAATATAGATGCAAAAAATTATAAAGTATCAGTAAAAATAATCTGGCAATGAATCAAAAGAATCATACATTTGATCAAGTATTTTTATTTTAGAAATTTAAGGATAATCAATAATAAGAAATCTAGTAACATACTTTATTATATAGCAAATCATGTGATCATTTCAATAGACGTGAAGGAATATTTGATAAAGGTTAACATCCATTCCCAATTAAATTCTAAATAAAATAGCAGAAGGGAATTCTTTGGGGTGGTACATTTTATGTGACAACCGTTATTTGTCCCTTTATTTATTTTATTTTATTATTATTTTTTTTAATGTTTATTTTTGAGAGAAAGAGGGAGAGTGTGTGTAAGCAGGGGCAGGGGAGGGGCAGAGAGAGAGAAGGAGACACAGAATCCGAAGCAGGCTCCAGGCTCTGAGCTGTCAACACAGAGCCCCACGTGGGGCTTGAACTCACAAACTTTGAGATCATGACCTGAGCTGAAATCGGACGCTCAACCGACTGAGCCACCCAGTCGCCCCTATTAGTTTTAAATGTTTTTTATTTATTTTGAGAGTGCATGAGTGAGCAGGGGCGGGGTGCAGAGAGAGAGGGAGAGAGAGAATCCCAAGCAGATTCTGCCCTGTCAGCACAGAGCCCGACATGGGGATCAATCTCATGAATCGTGAGATCATGACCTGAGCTGACATCAGGAGTCAGATGCTTAACTGACTGAGCCACCCAGGCACCCCTGTCCCATTATTTTAAAAAGTAAACTTTGTTACCTGTGTGATAAAATATAAATATTCTGAACTTTCTAACCAGCTCACTGCGAACAACTGTCCAGCTAACCTCGTACGTTTCCAGAGAACTAGCTAGCTAGACAGATTTTCCTTAAATTAATCCCCAAATTCCTTTATGTTACAAAATGCTCATGACATCCTCCTAATTCCTGTGATAGATACGAGAAGTTATGAGACCACCGTTGTTTACTTGACAGTAGAAAACTGTGTAACGGTCACAGGGATAAAGGCAGGCTAACCTGATGACTGACTCCTCCCCGTAGGCCTGTCTTTGTTTACACACTAATTCTCAGTATGGTTGGTGATTTCCAGTTCTACTACAAAATTAATTAAAATAAAGGCTAGGTATGAAACCCTGACAGTAAATATTATCCTAAAATCCTAAAATTGGGGACTAATCGGGATGTCCACTATCACCATTATTATTTAATACTGACTGGGAGGTATTAGTGATGTAGTAAACCAACAAAACACAGTAATTAATGTAAATATTGGAAAAGAATGAAAACTGTCACTTTTTGCTGATGATATGATTTTATATTTAGAAAAACCAAGATACCAATAAATTAAAATGGACAAAGATTAGTAAGAAAATTTGGGGGGGGCACCTGGGTGGCTCAGTTGGTTAAGCATCTGACCTCAGTTCAGGTCATGATCTTGTGGTTTGTGAGTTCGAGCCCGGCATAGAGTTCTGTGCTGACAGCTCGGACCCTGGAGCCTGCTTCAGAGTCTGTGTCTCCCGATCTCTCTCTGCCCTTTCCCTGCTCACTCTCTCTCTCTCTCTCTCTTTCTCAAAAATAAATAAACATTAAAAACATTTTTTTTTAAATTACAGTAAGAAAATTTGGTTACGCGACTGCTTACAAGATTCTTATACAAGAATGAGTCATTTCCTCTATTTTAATAATAAACATTGTGTAAAAGTAGCATTTACATAGGTGACAAACGCTATAAAGTATAGCACTTAGAAATAATTTTTAAAAGAAATTAAAGCACAGGGGCGCCTGGATGGCTCAGCTGGTTAAGCATTTGACTCTTGGTTTCGGCTCAGGTCATGATCTCGCAGTTTTGTGAGTTTGATCCCTGGCGCCTGGGATTCTCTCTCTCCCTCTCTGTCTGCCCCTCTTCCTCTCTCTGCCCCTCTCCCACTTGCACTATCCCTGTCTCTCTCAAAATAAATAAATAAACTTAAAACAAAAACACAGAACCATATGAAGAAAACCACAAATCTTACTGTATGACATAAAACAAGATTTGATCAAATGGTAAGAAAATGTTTTCAAGCGAGAAGACAATATAATAAAAATGTCAATTTCCCCTGAATTAATATAAATTTGATGACATTTAGATTAGAACAAAGGAACTTTAAAAAAAATCTTTTTGGGACTGAGTATAATTATTTAAGAGTAAGAATAGGTGACTAATAAATAGTCAAGAAAACTTTGAAGACGTAGACTAGCAAAGGAAGGACTTTCTTATCAGTTATTAGAATATACTACAAAGCCATTCAAGTAAAAAAAATATGGCAGTGGCATAGGAATAGAGAAATGGACAAATGGGTCAAAGGGGAGTACAGAAATAGATTTTGACATCTAAAAGAATTTAAAATGCAAGAAACTGATATTTTACTATGTTGGGAGAAGGTAGAAGTATTTAATAAATACCAAATCTATAAGAGATCTAGAATATTTGGCCCCCATATTATACCACATACAAATATAACCTTAAGAGCATTTAATAATGTAAATGAAGAAAAGAAACTGCTATGAAAATTCTGCAAGAGAATTGCAGGAAAATAATCTAGGGATGGAAAATATCTCCAGTAGGACTGGGAATCCAAAAGTTATATTGTATATGTGTATGTGTGTGTGTGTGTTTTTCTCAAATGGCCACGATCTTATGAAAGATGGTGGAACTCACAAGGACTCAGGAGATGCAAATTAAAGTAACAGCGAGATATCACTTAATATCTATCATACTGCAAATATAAAAAGTGAAGTCAATAACACCTATTACTGACAGGGATGCAGGGAACTCAGCAGTTTTACATACTATTTATTTTCAAAGAACAAGGAAATTCTCCAAGGTACCCACAACACAGCTATCCAATTCATGAAAATAACATTGCCATATGACTACCCCGTCCATCCACAGACTCCATTCAAGTTTCACAAACTGTCCCAATAACGTGCTTTTATGATAAAAGGGTCCTGTGTGTAATCATGTGCTGCATTCAATGGTCTTGTCTCTTTATAGTTGACCCTTAAATAAAACAGGGGTTAGGCATGCCGACCCCTGTGCAGTGGAAAATCCATGTATAACTTTGGACTCCCCCCAAACTTAACTCCTAATAGCTTTACCGGTAACAAAAATAGTCAACCAACATGTATTTTCCATGTTATATGTATTATGTACTGTATTATTACAATGAGATCAGCTAGAGAAAAGAAATATTGTTGAGAAAATCATAAGGAAAACACATTTACAATACTATACTGTTTTTATTAAAAAATAAATCCACGTATGAATGGACCAGCACAGTTTAAATTTGCATCATTCAAGGGTCAGCTATAGTCTTGAACAGTTCCTTAGTTTCTCCTTGACTTTCATATTCCCGGCACTTCTTGAGATTACAGGCCAGGTTTTTGTTGTTGTTGTTTTTTGGTTATTTTTGTAGAACGTCCTTCGGTTTGGATTTACATGATGTTTCTTCATGATTACATTCAGGTTATGCACCTTTGGCAGGAACACCACTGCACTGGCGTTGTGTTCTCCTTTGGATCTTACCAGGTGGCACATGACTGATATTTGTTGCGATACTCATTTTGTGAATTTTGATTGCGAGATTAATCCGGTGTCTGCCGCACTTGTTCACTGTGAATTTATTCTTCCTCCCATTGTATTCGATAAATATCTGTTGGAGATACTGAAGCTACGCAAACATTCCATTTTCCATCAAACTTTCAGCTTATTTACGCTCTTAAATCTGTATGCAGTAATGTTGCCTAGTTGTTGAGATAGAATTTTCTCCGTCATTGTTTAGTTCAATGTTCCAAATGTGCCCAAGTGGCCAGGGGGAGCCCTCTCAAGATAGCACATGTGTTCTTTCAACATATTCCCATCATTTTTTGAGGACTTACTTACTTTCTGGTACAACAATATGATCTAGGGTCAACTTTATATTTATCTTGTCCCAGCCTGAATTAGCCATTTCTCCAAAAAGACCCAGTTCCTTTTACTGGAGAATGGTGTCATCTGAGTACTAGGTGTGCCCATTGATTTGGGGGTACCACTGCTTCTAGCCTAGTTAATGGACACTGTTAGAGGGAATATTTGTATTTAAAAAAAACTTTTTTTTTTAATGTTTATTTATTTTTGAGACAGAGAGAAACACGGCATGAGCAGGTAAGGGGCAGAGAGAGAGGGAGACACAGAATGTGAAGCAGGCTCCAGGCTCTGAGCTGTCAGCACAGAGACCGATGTGGGGCTCGAACCTACGGACCGCGAGATCATGACCTGGGCCGAAGTCGGACGCTTAACCGACTGAGCCACTCAGGCGCCCCAGAATATTTGTATTTTTTGCTCTCTCTCTCTCTCTCTCTCACACACACACATCTATTAATATCTGAACTTATAAGTTAAAAACCATGATTTTGCATCAATGTCTTCATTTGCAATCTCACCTCCCAGGTATAATCTAGTTTTCTCCCCCCTTTCCATCATCATTTGAGAGTTTAATTACTTAAATTCCTTTTACACTTGTTTATTTTTGTGAAGGGTCAATAATACGTTTTACATTTTATCCTGTTTCAGTCAACACTTGCCACCTTCAATCAGAGAGACTGAAACAAAATTTTATATGAAATATTTATCACTCACATCTAAATAAGTATAGAAGAAATTTAAATATCTAGCATTCAAATTAATTTGTTATGTTTGGTGGTACCTGGGTGGCTCAGACCATTAAGCACCCTCTTGATTTTGGCTCAGGTCATGGTCTCACGGTTAGTGGGATTCAGCCCCATGACAGGCTCTGCACTCAGAGCGTGGAGCCTGCTTGGGATTCTCTCTCCGCCCCTCTCCCTCTCACACGCATGCTCTCTCTCCCTCTCTCTCTCTCTCAAAATAAATAAATAAGCTTAAAAAAATTTGCCATGCTTGTAGGATTTATGGTTCTGAAGTTATTAAAGCTTAAAATTGCAGGAAGACTTTTGGGACACCCTTTATTTACTTATTCGATTAGTCCCCTGTGTATAATCAGTTTCTCATCCCTGCCACCATACCCTTCCCTGTGTGGTACCCTCCTCACTGTGCCCATCCTTTCAAACTCCCATGCCAGCTCTCCCTCCCACAGGGATGATGTGCTCACCCTGTTCGGGCTCTGACTCCCTGTGTCATCTGGGTGGAGGTGACCTCTTACCTGGCTTGGCTATGTTGGTCCGCTGCCCTTTGTGGACATCTTTATTACCTTTCTCAGATGACAACTCTAAGCTCTTGGCTGCCATGGCTTACCATCTCCCCTTCCTATGGTGTAGATGCCTACATATCTTAGAAGTGGGCTCATCTAGGACTGAATTGTTCAGGAGAGGAAGGCAGGAAAAAGAATGGAAGGGAAAGGAAGAGGAAGAAGAGAAATAGTTAACTTGTTTTAATCTTCTTTCAATATATTCAAAGATATAAATTTCCCTCTAAGTATTATTTAGGTACATCTCACAGATTTTAATATATAGTACTTTCATTGTCATTCAGTTCTAAGTAGCTTATAATTTCCCTCATGATTTTCTGTTTAACCCAAGCATTATTCATTTATTTCAATGAGACTTTCAATCAAACTCTAAAATGGAAATCTAAAAGCCATTTTACTTGTTTTCTCTAGGCATTTTAAGTGCCAATGATCTCTTTCTGGCTTAACAAAGAAAGTCAACAAGTATATCTTTAAGATGCCATTTTAAATATTATCACCAGGGCAACACATTGTAAAACAGCCAATCAGCATTATAAGCCTCTTAGAGATGAGGAATTCTTTCCCCAGGATATAACAACAGTTTCTGAAATCTGGATGTCTTACAAATCTTTGTTAGAATTAACGTTGTCAGGTCAGTTTTATGATGCAGAATATTTTGCACTTTTCTGGCAGCTCCAGGAGGAAGTGGAAATATTTGCCTCTTATCTTGCAAAGACTTTTCACCAGAGTTAGAACAGTCTCTAGGTTTTCAAGGCCAAATGTTAAAATATGTGAAACGAAAAAGAGGCAGCTCTGAAAAGCCCAGAGTTTTGCCTGGAATGGGTCACATACATTTTGCACGTATTTTTAGTAACATGCTTTTTAGTTTGAGTTTGGGAATGAAATGTGCGACACTTTTGCTCTTTCTTTTTCTACTTAGGTTATCAGTTTCTGAAAATGGTAACTTAAACATTTCCAAGTAGAAGATTAATTTATTTCATGGTCCTGTCAGTTATTCCATATATTTTAAAGCTTACATTATTAAATATATATGTTCATGATCATCAAATCTTCTTCATTTCCTCTTCCTAATGCCTGTATAAAATAGTCCTATTTATCCCATATGATGTTTTTCATTTTAAATATCCTTTTTTTTGTCTAGTCTTAAAATGGCTATACTGATTTCTTCTGGTTTATATCTAATTAGTTTTGTCTTTTTTCATCCCTTTAAAAAATAGATTAAAAAAAATATTTTTTAACCCACAGCCTGACTCAAGAACTCAAACAGTAACAATGACATCAACCTATGTGCTTCTGTTTCTGCCACCCCTCCCCCACCATTTGCCTGTTTTTCTCAAAGGTAATAGCTAACCTAAATTTTGTATATTTCATTGCCCTGCTTTAAAAAATTGTTTTATTGTGTATCTATATCTATATCTATATCTATATCTGTATCTATACATACACACATATATGTCTCAACTATATGTAAACAAAATATTGTTTTTCATTGGCTGCTTTTAAACTTTAAAAAGAGTGTACATGCTGTGCCTAAGTGTTTTGGGACTTGCTTTTATCACTTAACCTTATGCTACTTGTATTCATCCATGTTCTGTGTTCTCGCAGTTTGTTCATTTTTACCTCTGTAAAGTATTTCACCGTTTGAATATATCATTCTATCAAAGGATTTTAACTTTTTTGCTATTACAAACAGTGCTGCCATGAACATTCCTGTATGTTTCCTGGCGCTCATGGGCAAGAGTTTCTTTGGGAATACACATAAGAGTGGAATTGCTAAAGCATAGACTATGCAAATGTTCAACTTGACGAGAGAATTTTATTTTGTTCTTATCTCTTTATATCTATCTATCTATCTATCTATCACCTCTGCTGCACACATAATCACTTTATTTTCAATCATCCACATCATTTTAAGTTTGGCTTTTGTAAACAACAGTTGTTGGATATTTTTTTTGTTTGTTTGTTTTCATCATCCAAACCAAGAGTTTGATTTACCTTTGTTATAATTAGTGTTATTTACAATTTATTGTTGCTATTTTGTGTCCTGTTTTTGCTATTTTTAATTTTACTCTTTTTGGTAAGTATGTAGCGATATCTGATTGCGCTTTTAGTTTATATTT
Organism: Panthera leo; assembly: GCF_018350215.1. Classification (NCBI taxonomy): domain Eukaryota; kingdom Metazoa; phylum Chordata; class Mammalia; order Carnivora; family Felidae; genus Panthera; species Panthera leo. The sequence continues at coordinate 144,041,277 of NC_056682.1, forward strand.
TCTTTCTTTTTTTAATTTTAGAAAGAGAGAGATTGAGAGGGGTGGGGGAGAAAGGCAAAGGGAGAGAGGGAGAGAACCTCAAGCAGGCTCCACACTCAGTGCAAGCCCAACATGGGGCTCAATCCTATGACCCTGGGATCATGACCTGAGCCAAAACCAAAAGTCAGATGCTCAATTGACTGAGCCACCCAGGCACCCCTCAGTTTATATTTTCTTAACGGCTAATTATATTAAACATCTTTTCATTTGTTTATTTGCCATTTGTGTATCTTCTTTGGTAAAATATCTCTTCATGTCTTTTTTCCCATGTTCCAACTAGATAGTTTTTTTTATTGTTGAGTTTTGTGTCTTCTTTGTATATCCTAGGTACTTGTCTTTTGTCAGATATGTGATTTTCAAATATTTTCTCCCAGTTTGTAGCTTATCTTTTTATCTTCTTAGGTGGGCCTTTCATAGAGCAACAATTTTAGACTTTGATAAAGTATAGGTTATCAATTTTTTCTTTTATGGACTGTGCTTTTGGTGTCAGGTCTAAGAATTTGTTGCCTAATCCTAGATTCCAAGGATTTCTCCTAATTTTTCCTGTAAGTATAACTTATAAGTTTCATGTCTCATCTATTTAGGTTAATTTTGTGTAAGTTGCAAAAAGTAGGTCATGATTTATGTTTTGCCTATGAATGTCTAATTTCTCCAGTGCCATTTGGTCAAAAGGCTATCTTACCATATTAAATTGCTTTTTTTGCCTTTATAAAAACTCAATGAGATGTATTTGTTTGAGTCTATTGCTGGATTCTGTATTCTGTTCCATCGATCGATGTGCCTATTCCTTTGCTAATACCATAGTCCTGATTAATGTAGCTATATAATAAATCTTGAAATTGGGTAGACTGATTTCTCCCACTTCCTTCTTCTTTTTTTATTTTTTTTTTATTTAAAAAAAATTTTTTTAACGTTTATTTATTTTTGAGACAGAGAGAGACTGAGCATGAACGGGGGAGGGTCAGAGAGAGGGAGACACAGAATCTGAAACAGGCTCCAGGCTCTGAGCTGTCAGCACAGAGCCCAACGTGGGGCTCGAACTCACGGACCGCGAGATCATGACCTGAGCCAAAGTCTACCGCTTAACCGACTGAGCCACCCAGGTGCCCCTATAATGGGTTTTTTAAACAATACTCAACTGTCTTACTAAGTGGGCAACTGTGTTTATTTTTATTATTTTATTTTAATTTTTTAAATGTGAGAGAGAGATACAGTGTGAGTGGGGGAGAGGCAGTGAGAGAGGGAGACACAGAATCCGATGCAGGCTCCAGGCTCTGAGCTGTCAGCACAGAGCCTGACGCGGGACTTGAACTCACGGACCGCGAGATCATGACCTGAGCCGAAATCGGCGGCTTAACCAACTGAGCCACCCAGGCGCCCCTCCTTCTTCTTTTTCAAATTGCTTCAGCTGTTCCACTTTCTCTACCTTTACATATAATTTTTTAATAATCTTGTGTATAGATCTTTCTGAGATTTTGATAAGAATAGTATTCAATTTTACTATCTATTTGTGGAAAATTGACATGTTTACCATGTTGAGTCTTCCAATCTATGAACACAGTATGTCTCTACATTTCTTTGTGTCTACTCTGCTTTCTTTCATTAGTGTTGTATAGTTTTCAACATATAATTCCCAGACATGGTTTCCTATATTTATACCTAAATGTTTAATTGAGTGACTGTAAGTGATATCGTATGTTTAAATTTTGGTGTCGCCATGTGTGTTCATGTTAGACTATAGAAATAAAATTGATTTTTGTATGTTTATTCTGTATTCTGTGACCTTGATGAAATAATTTATTAATTCTGAGAGATTTTTTTCATTTTTCTTTCTTTCTTTCTTTTTCTTCCTTTCTTTCTCTCTTTCTTTCTTTCTAGATTCCTTGAGATTTTCTATATAGACAATTATGTCATGTTCAAATAGGGGACAGTTTTATTTCCTCTTTTTCAGTCTGTGTGCCTTTGATTTTCTTTTCTTACCTTATTGCAGTGGTTAGAACTTTCATAACTATGATGAATAAAAGTGGTATACATAGACGTTCTTGCCTTGCTTCTAATCTTAGGTAAAAGCATTCAATCTGATACTATTGAATATAAGGTTAGTGTGGGTTTTGTTAGGTGTTTTCTGTTTGTTATTATTATTTTTTTATCAAGTTAAGGAAGTTTCCCTCTATTTCTGTTTTTCTGAGAGTTTTTTTAATCATGAATGAGTATTGAATTTTGTCAAATACCTTTATGCATGGATCAATATGATTAATCATATGATTTTCCTTCCTTAGCTTGTTAGTCTGCTGGTCTACATTAAATGATTTTTGAATGTTGAACAAATGTCACATTATCTGGAATAAAATCCACTTAACCATGGTATATAATTCTTTTTACATATTTCTTAATTCTAAACGCTAATATTTTATTAAGAGTTTTATCTCTATATTCATGAGCAAAATTAGTGTCTGGTGTTCTTTTTTTGTTCTGTCTTTGTCTGGTGTTGGTATTAACATAACACCAAAATGAATTGGGAAATATTGCCCTTTCTTCTATATTCCAGAAGAAATTGTATGGAGTTGGTGTTACTTTTTCTTTAAAATTTGGTAGAATTCTCTAGTGAACCCATCTGTTTTGTTTTTTTAAAAATAGACTTCATGGGGCGCCTGGGTGGCTCCGTCGGTTAAGCATCCGACTTCAGCTCAGGTCACGATCTCGGGGTCTGTGAGTTCGAGCCCCGCGTCGGGCTCTGGGCAGATGGCTTGGAGCCTGGAGCCTGCTTCCGATTCTGTGTCTCCCTCTCTCTCTGCCCCTCCCCCATTCATGCTCTGTCTCTCTCTCTGTCTCAAAAATAAATAAAACGTTAAAAAATTAAAAAAAAATAGACTTCATTAATTTAAAATTAGGCTTTATTTTTAAGAGCAGTTTTGAGTTCATAGAAATATTGTACAGAAGGTACAGAGATTTCTCATATACCCCCTGCCTCACGTATGCATAGCCTCCCCCATTATTGACAGCTCCCACCAGAGGCTTTTTACAATTGATAAAGCTTCATTGACACATAATCATCATTTAGAGCCCATAGTTTACACTAGGGTTCATTCATGTGCTATAGATTCTATGAGTTTAGACAAATTTATAATGATATGTATCTCCAATTGTGGTATCATACAGAATAGTTTCATTGCCCTAAATTCCACACCCTCCCCACTCCGGGAGACAGTCACATCTCTTCCCAGCATTTATGCAGCACATAAGGTCACAGAACTAACTCTGGTGGCTCTTTCTTTTCTTTCTTTCTTTCTTTAAATCTACAAACTCATTTCATTTCTTTATTTATTTATAATTAATTTTTGGTTAAGTTTAAAAAAAATTCCAATATAGTTAACATACATCGTTATATTGGTTTCAGGTGTATAAATTGATTCAACAATTGTATACATTACTCAGTGCTCATCATGATAAGTGTACTCCTTAATCCCCATCACCCATTTCACCTATCCCTCCAACCTCCTCCCCTCTGGTAACCCTCTGTTTGTTCTCTATAGTTAAGAGTCTCTTTCTTGATTTATCTCTTTTTTTAATTCCCTTGCTCCGTTGTTTTGTTTCTTAAATTCCACATATGAGTGAAATTATATGATATTGTCTTTCTCTGACTTATTTCACTTAGCATTATATTCTCTAGCTCTAATCATGTTGTTGTAAATGGCAAGATTTCATTCCTTTTTAAGGCTGAGTAATATTTCATTATATATATATATGCATATATATATATATACACACACACACACACACACACCACATCTTCTTTATCCATTCATGCATTAATGGACACTTGGGCTGCTTCTGTAATTTGGCTACTGTAAACAACGCTGCTATAATCATAGGATTATCCCTTTGAATTAGTGTTCCTGAATATTTTTGGTACTTGAATATTTTGGATAAATAGCCAGTAGTCATTGCCCTTCCATGATTCCATGGGGTCCCTCCCATGATTAGATTACAGAAGGGTATATTATGTGCTCCACCTATTCATCCTTCCTCCCCGCTTAACTCGAGACAACCATTGATCTCTTTACTGTTACCATAGTTTTGCTTTTTCCAGAATGTCCTATAGCTGGATTCACATAATATTTTTTCAGGTTGGCTTATTTCACTTTATAATAAACATTTAAATCTCTTCCATGTCTTTTCATGGCTTGATAACTCATTTCTGTTTTAGCACTAAATAATATTCCACTGTCTGGATGTACCATAGTTTATCCATTCACCTATGGAAGGATATCTTGGTTGCTTTCAAATACTGGCAATAGTGAATAATGCTGCCATAAATTGTGTGCAGCTTGTTCTGTGGCCATGTTTTCAACTCCTTTGGATAAATACCAAGGAATGTGATTGCTGGATCACATGGTAAGAGGATGTTTAGTTTTGTAAGAAACCACCAAACTGTTTTCCAAAATGGTGATATTTCTTCCTGTTTTCTTTTTCTTTCTTTCTTCTTTCTTTCTCTTTCTTTCTTTCTTTCTTTCTTTCTTTCTTTCTAGCATTTCTTTAATAAATCACTTACACACAAATCCTCATCTCAAGGCCTGCATCTGGGAAAGCTGGCTAAGAAATGCATCAAAGAAGTTCAGAGGTAAACACTTGCCTATCTGGAACTTGAGGGTGTATAGCATAGTTACTGTAGTCACTGCTGAGGAGGAAGAGGGAGGAGTCATGGCCATGTTGCCATGATCTTGTCGTTATGGAGACAGACGTGCTGGGCTTCATCACAAGGCTGCTTCCCTCCAGGTATGATGTTGCTGTGGAAACACAGACTCTGAAACCTCAAAGAACACTCTGTTCTAATCCCAGCTGCTTTATCCATCTGCTTTGGGTCTCATTAGAGAAGGAGCCTAACAAGACAAGAGGCTTTGACCACATCTCTGTTCAATCCAGTTCTCTAGAGAAGGGCCCCACCTCTGGACTTTTTCCTGGGTGAGTGGGAATCTTGGGGTATTTTTAGGTAAGGTTTGCTAAATTAGGTGGAAACAAAATCTTGTGCTGCATCGTTTTCAAAACGACTGCTGGGAATTGCACTTACTACATATTTATTACAATTAAGATCAGGTGGGTCTACCTTAGTTTCAGACTTATTTTGAAATTAGATTCTTTCAGGGGCGCCTGGGTGTCTCAGTCAATTGGGCGTCAGACTTTGGCTCAGGTCATGATCTCACAGCTTGTGAGTTCGAGCCCCACGTCAGGCTCTGTAGCTCAGAACCTGGAGCCTGCTTCAGATTCTGTGCCTTCCTCTCTCTGTGTCCCTCCCCTGCTCTCTCTCTCTCAAAAATAAATAAAGATTTAAAAAATTAAAAAAAAAAAAAGAAATTGTAGATTCTTTCAGCATTTACCTCTCTGTTTCCAGAAATGGGAATGATTATGTTAACTCATGGTTAATGTCTTCTGCGGTCAAGGAAGCAAGATTTTAAATAGAGTTTTTATAGGATATGGGTATCTCTCATGGTGATGCCACTGATGCTACAGTGTGAGCATAAGTATTAATGTGGCCCAAGGTTAACTCCCTAGAGGGTGACAATGGTTCTCAATTACATGCAATTTAGTAGATACAATTTCCTGGTTAAGAGCATGGGCTTTAGTATTACATTTAATCTTCATGAGGGAATCTATAACAAAATACTACAGACTGGGTTGTAAACAGCAAACATTTATTTCCCACAGTTCTGGAGGCCAGGAAGTCCAAGATCAAGGTGTGGGCAGATGTGGTGTTTGATGAGGGCTCTCTTCTTGGTTTGCAGATGGTCCCTTCTTGCCATATTCTCACATGGAAGAGAATGAGTGAGCTCTGGTCTCTTCCTCTTCTTATAAATCCCATCATGAGGAATACATCCTCATGACTTCATCTCAGCCTAATTACCCCCCAAAGGCCCCACATCCAAATATCATCATATTGAGGACTAGAGCTTCACTATATGAATTTTTGGGGGGAGGCGGAACAAACATTCAATCTATACCAGGTGGTTTTAGGTTGAATTTTAAGACAGGAAAAGAGTCATAAAAAAGAAGTCTGTTTTATTGTAAAGAGTTATTTATTCTGCCATTTAGAAATGGCAATGGCTTTTGCTTTTTGTTATTATTGTTACTCTTGTTGAAATTAAAATTTGCCAATGAATTAGAATTTCTAAATTTAATTCCTGACATTTTACTGCCTGCATTTCTGAGGGGCATCAGCTAGATTTGGGAGTCAAAATCAATTTTCAGAGAAAAGCCACAATATCAGTCCGGGTTCCAGCAGGAAAACAGAAATCACTCTAGGTATCTCAAACACTCTAGGTAACCAAATTCAATATGGGCAGTGAAGTCCCTACAAAAATCACTGAGAAGACTGAAGGAGCAAAAGTCAAGAGGACAGTAACAGCCATGGTCCATCCAAGGAGGCAGAGAGATTCTGATGCCACTCACAGGTCAGAAACTGGTAGGAAACCACAGCTAGCCTATGTAGATCCTTGAAGCCCAAGGAAGTGAATTTCAAGGGAACATGGAAGCTATTATCAATCCTCCTTTTGTAAAACCCACCTATCTGCTGATGCTAGCAGAGTCTTGCATGAGTCTATCTCTGTGTTCTAGATTAAACCCTACCCAGTTTCCTGCGGGCAATTGGGTAGGTGAACATTTAGTTCTCAGGCTTCCTTCAGCCCTCGTGATATACAAGAGAACAGAGAAGGGGATGGAAGAGTATGCAGGGCCAGTAGACAATATCAGATTATCATTCATTTTATATGCCCAATCCCCAGCATCCTACTTTTATTTCACACCACTTGTAATTATGAATTGGATTGTGATATTTGCAAGGCAGATATTTCTAACTGGTCTGTTATAATTATGCTTTTGCCCTTGTGTGCCTGTATACATTGAACAGAGAAAATTCATGATTATATGCACAACAGATTGTTTGATTTGGGGTTAACTAAAAGTCAGCATGTATTTAGTGAAAGCTGAGGACCAGAGACGCAGTGATTACAATGCTATTTATTAACTGTCCAGGATGGTAGAATGACAATAGCAATAGTGATGATGATAAAAATGATGGTGATGATAATGATATGCGGTAGATGCCATCACTCTTCACATTTTCCAGATGAAGGCAAGGTAGAATCAAGTGGTTAAATAAATTTCCCAATTTCATGCATCTAGTAAGTGACAGGGCTAGGATTGGAATCTCAAGCTAGCTCATAAGCCCTACAATACACACAGAAATTCTAATAGTCAAGATAGAATTTTTGTTCATTTGATACTTCATTCTAAATTATTTTACTGAGTGCCACCAAAGTATACATTTTCTCTGATTATCCCTTCTGTTTACCCTTGTATTTTGTGATAATATTAGTGGCTAAAATTTGAGAGATTTCTATGTGCCAGACACTCTGCTAAAGGAATTTGCAGGTAATATATCACTGAATATGCAAAAACAACTTCACGGATCCTAGGGAGGTTAAGTAATCTATCCAGTGTCGCGCAATAGGGAAATGGTAGAGCCTGGATTCAAACTGTAGAGCCACACTGGCCGATATGATGGCTACAAGCCAAATGTCATGACTGAGCACTCGAAATATGGCTAGTTGGAATTACGATATAATGCATATTGGATTTCAAAGACCCTTCACACTGGTACATTTGGGAGATGGTGCAGAGTGAAGTAAAACTTAAAACTACATTTCCAGTCTTGATTTCCTAGGAGTTCATCTCAAAGGTACTGAGGCATGTTAGCTACAGTGATGGAAGAAGACTTTACTGAGTGCAAGAGACTTGAGTAGTGTGGGACTCTGAAAGGATAGTAGAAATTTACATTTGTTAGAAACGCCAATGGCATTTTGAGGTTAGTTTACAGGTCAGTCTTGCTGGAGGAATGTGTTGCAGTCAGAGATTATTTGTAACCAATCTCTCACCCTGGTTGGGGCTCCTGGGTAGCTCAGTTGGTTAAGTGTCCAACTCTTTTTTATTTTTAATGTTTATTTATTTGTTTAGAGAGAGAGAGTGCAAGAGAGAGTGGGGGAGGGGCAGAGAGAGAGAGAGAGAGAGAGAAAGAGAGAGTCCCAAGCAGGCTCCATGCTGTCAGTACAGAGCCCAAGGCAGGGCTCGATCCCCATGAAACTTGAGATCATGACCTGAGCCTAAATCAAGAGTGGAAGGCTTAACTGACTGAGCCACCCAGGGGCCCGTTCCCATCTTTTGTGTATAAAACTTGATTAGACTCCATAGTTTCGTTCTATTTTCCCACTACTCCAATACTCCTATATATGTTTACGTATATAGTTTTATAATGTTTTATCAGTTTGACTTGAGACAGAGTGGACCCTGAGGTTCTGAAAGGCAAGGAGTATGTTTTGCTTGTCTCTACCTTCCTAATGCTGGTGCATGATACACTTTCCATAAACACGTGTTGAACAAAAGAATGGCTAACATTGCCTTTTCCACACAAACAAACAAAAAGAAAGGTTTTGTATTTTTATAATCCATTAGCACTTGTTGCGAGACCCTTTCTAACCTACCGGTATAGCTTTTTAAATAAGTTGTGCTTTGGACTTTCTTAGAAGGGGAAAATAGTCACTTAAGGTGATTTTTAAATACCCAAAACTCATTCACGTGACTGATGAGACTTGGCAGTTGAATTGCACATTTCCTCTGGAAGGACTTTTCTCAGTAGGGATCACCTCTACAGAAATGCTTTACAAATGGTTTCTCTGAAGGGAGCCGCCAAACTAGAGAATACTGATGCAGTCCCCTGTAGATCTCTGTCTTGTGAAGATTTCTGAACCGAATTATGCAGCCATCTCTCACTGTCTGACCTGGCTACTCTAAGCCTTCTCAGCCATGTTCCTGGGCATGAAAATTGCCCAGAAAAATTCAGAATGAAGTGGCCAATTCAAAGTCTGCTGCCATAGGGTTAGCTACAGAAGTGGGTGTTTTTGGCTTATTTTAGCCATCTACAGGGTCAGATTCCCTGAACAGTAGCCAAATCTCTGCTCCATACAATGCTATGGAACTAAAGCTCAAGAGTAAAATAACACCCCTGCCAATTTTGGAGCTTTGAAACCTTGACAGTAATTATTAAAAACTGTTAACAGTCCCAATTCTCTAGCAGTTTAATGCCACAAAAATTAAGCCAAACCTTCAGTCAAGGGTTTCTAATATAATTTTTCTGTGCTAAGCTTTGTTATTAAAGAATGAGTTTAACTGATTCGCTTATTATATATAAATTAACCAGGTGGGGATTGCTATAGTATTATGAGAAATTGGCTTATTTTGTCCTCAAAATGAGGAAATGTCCCTCTAGACCAGTAAACTGAATTGTTTTCCTGCTTTATACCAAACACACAATATTGATAATTGCCAGCACTCATTTTATGTTGAAAGACTCGGCTCGGTTGTTTACCTGGTGAAAAAAATAATCTAGATAACATGTATTGAATGTTTCCTATGAGTGAGGAGCTTAATACACTTTATACTGTCTAACATTCAACAACTCACAAGATCGTCCCGTTTTACAGATGAAGAGACCAATATGTCCAAGGCTACCAGTTTGTAAGTAGCATAGCTGGTATTTGAACTCCCATCTATATGGTTTGAAAGCCTCTGCTCTTTCTAGTCTCCTAAATTGCCCCCTTTCCACTTCTTCAGCCCCTTTTCTTTGTAAATCCTTTAAATATTGAAATACAGAGATATAATATATTTATGTATATAACAAAGCCTGAGAGTAATTTTCTTTGGATATGATGAAGATAATGATATATTTATAAAATATAACTCGAATTACAGTGATAGGAGTCTCTGCTGGCTTCATGGCCAAGGCCATGGTCTCCCCAGGCTAGTTCTGAGTGCCCTGGGGCTGTATCGTGTGTCCTCAGGAACAGCAAGGGGCCCACAGGTCCTTCTGCACCACGTCCTGCCAGGTCCCCATGCAGAGTCTCTACCACACCTGGAGACCACCCCCTCCATCCGCCCCCCCCCCCCGCCCCCCCATCAGGGCCCTGACTTCAGGAGAGGAGACCTGTTGAGTTTGTGCATTCAGTTTTCTTTGTAGCTCTGTTACACTTGCAGTTCAACCCTAGCTCTGGTTTTCAGCACAGACCACAGGATTAAGGGTCTCTTTAAACTCTGCCAGGGAGACTATGACTTTCACAGTGTGTCTTCAATTGCTAATTAGCCCACCTGAGCCTGTCTTTTGTCAAGGTTTCTAAATCTATTAAATAGAAGTGGACAGCTTCCCAGTCATTATAGTTCTCATACTGGGCATACTGTTCAAGTGCCACATACTTCAATGCTTCGCTTTCCTTTGCTCCTTTCTACAGTCCACCACAGGAACATCTTGGTGTTTGTGATGTCGCTGCACCCTGGGGTCATTACCTCCTGAAATACCAACACGTATATGGTCCTTATCTTTGACCACAAGGGACTCAGATCCAGAATCCCATCCAGAGGGTCTGTTTTCTAGGGACACTTTTGCTGACAGCTATTTTGACCTCGGTTCCTCCTGAAAGCAGTGCTGAGACAAGGTCTTGCTTTCCAGATGTTGATATTGGGAAGCATGAAAAGTGGGAAGAGGAGAAAGCCAATCCAAGGTGCATTATGGTCTCCAGTATGGGACACCAGAGCTTGATGCTCCCAGGGATGCTTTGAGGGGCTGTGTAAAATGTGAGGGTCAGACAGGAGAGACTATATCTACTGCTTCTCATCCCCCATTGGCCAACGGTTGCTCCCTGGTGTTAACTTCCTCCCACTTTTAGCTGTCTGTGTGATTGGAATGGTTGGTCTGCAGGTATCTCACATGGTTTGACAGAGAAGCCTGGGCGGTATATTTGCAGCAGTTGACATAATGTGTGGTCAGGTTACATATGAGTACAGTTGATTGTATCAGTAATGATGAATCAAAAGATGGGCTGAGAGGATGTAAACTGGGGCATTAGAGGTGTAAAATCCAGATACGATCTTGTTCTGTGCCTCCAACAAATCATCACATAATAGTCACACAATAGGACATTTCTTAAAGTCTGGATTAGTCACTCTCAAATTTCACCATATATGGGGCATTACTGACCTTGTTTGGTTGGGGTGCTCCAGTCCTCTTCAGTCCCTCTCATCAAGCATTCACAGATGTTGGGGTACAGACTTGAGGTCATACTGAGCACAAATATCCAGCGCTTTTTCTTTTTTTTTTTTTAATTAAGACTTTTTTATAATGTTTTTATTTATTTTTGAGAGAGAGAGAGAGAGAGACAGACAGACAGACAAACTGTGGACAGGGGAGGGACAGAGAGAGAGGGAGATGCAGACTCCAGAGGAGGCTCCAGGCTCTGAGCTGTCAGTCCCAACGTGGGGCTCGAACTAGTGAACTATGAGATCATGACCCGAGCCAAAGTTGGCCACTCAACCGACTGAGCCACCCAGGCGTCCCTCCAGTGCTTTTTCTAAACAAATGCTTAATGACATTTCTGACTAGTGCCACATACGTGGATATATTTTTGGTGTAAGACCCATGTAGTTGCTGATGTTTTCTGAGGACTGTGGTAGCATAACAGGCACTCTTCTGTGGGTCAGGGAAAGTGGAAATAGACTTAATTTATGAGTTGTGGGAGCAAATATGTATGGCTCCAATGATGGGAGTGAATTCAATCAGATCTGCTTGGGAAGACTTCCCCACAATATCATGGCCTTGGCAGGGGGGAGTGGGAAGGGGACGGAGAGGGAGAATATATGTTGCTTGGAGATGGTCAACAGGTGATTCTCTAACACTACCAACCCATTTTCCTTTGAGAATATTGAAGTGAGTTCACTACTCAGTGGTTCATTGGAGTTTCATGGGATTGTTGGCATCTTTCCCACTGTGCTCCATCAGGTTCCTACAGCAATATCCAAGGCCAGGAGGGGTCATGTGGAGTGAGGGTGGCTGTGGACAGAGCTCCCAGAACAAAGAAGTGATGCAATTTGACGGAGAAGCCAGCAGAATCAAAAAGAACGAACTCTTGCCATTTGCAATGACGGGGGTGGAGCTAGAGTGTATTATGCGAAACGAAATAAGTTAGTCAGAGAAAGACAAATACCATATGATTTCACTTGTATGGGGAATATAAGAAACAAAACAGATGGGAAGGGGAAAAAGAGAGAGGGAGGCAAACCATAAGAGGCTCTTAAATATAGAGAACAAACAGGGTTGCTGGAGGGAAGGTGGTGGGAGGATGGGCTAAATGGTTGATGGGCCTTGAGAAGGGCACTTGTGATGAGCACTGGGTGTTATACGTAAGTGATGAATCACTAAATTCTACTCCTGAAACCAATATCACCCTATATGTTCATTAGCTCGAGTTTAAATAAAAACTTGAAACAAACAAATAAATAAAGAAGCCGACAGAATCCTTGTACAGACTTCTGTGTCATATCAGCTCTTGAAAACCCACAGCGGCTCTCTTAGCCTCTTGGCCACATATACTAAAGGTCTCCTCAATCCCCACCACTAGAGGGTCTGAAAGTGCTTTCCTAAACCGGATCTTGCAGCTGGCAGCAGGCTGTTCCTATACCACAGACCATCTGCATGCATGGGGAGCCGGCCTGCCACCTACCCAGCCAGGGAGGCCTCCTGGGATGCTGCTCTTGGCAGGATTGTCTTACAGCTGGACCAATTATTAGTGAGTTTCTGAATTATTCATGGAAGCGCTTCCTTTCTTTGGTGTGAATTGTCATGAATTGGTTGTAATCAAAGTGATTTAGGCTCGAGAAGCAGAGAGTGAGGTACATTATTTTAGTTTAATGTGATAATTTGTTGGGTCTTCTTGCCCTTTGAGCTCCTCACAACATTGTTAGGAGAAGGAGTTTGGTGTGTTTGAAGAAGCCCTGAACTTGGAGTCCGGAAATCATGGTTCTTCCACCTGCTCTCTAGCCAGAGACTCAGCCTTGCGGTACCTTGGTGATCACCTTGCCTGACACCTTGATTCTTCAGTTGAACAAACAGAGCTTACTGGTAGAACCAGAATTAGAAGCCAGCTGGCTGAATTTCCTCTTTGCTCTGATCTACATGATCTCATTGACCTGTTGGGTATTTACTGAACTTGTGAGGACATGGCAAGAAGGCAGCTGTTCGCAAGCAGGGAGAGAACTCTCACCAGAAAGGCTGGCACCCTGGTCTTGGCAATTCCAGCCTCTAAACCTGCAAGAAAATAAAAGTCTGTTGTTTAAGCCACCCTGTCTATGGTATTTTTGTTATGGCAGCCTGAGCAGACTAATACAAAGAGCTGGAATAGAAACAAAGGCTATAAGGAGTGGAAGAGACAACTTGTATTAGTTTGAGTTCTTCCAAAAGCAGACCCCGAGACAGGGATGTGTGAACATGATTTGCTCGGGAGGTGATTCCAGGAAGCAATGCTGAGAGTGTGAGGGCGTGAGAGTGGAATATAGGAAAGGCAATATGGGTTATCATTGCGGGCGACTGGAGTTCAACATCCCTGGGGACCCTCTGAAAAACTGTGGAATATGCCTCAGAATTTTCCTATCAGAGGTCGGGAAAACTGTGATGCTCATATACCAACTCACTGTCCCCATGTCGGCGTTAAGTTCACAGCACTTTTGGCTGATCTGAAACATGCCAGCCTAACCACGGGTTTCCTGGGTCTGAGAGTGCCGTCAGAGAGAGATGTGCGGCAAGGTGTGCACAAGAATGTCTCAAGTCACCTCCTGAGCGGACTCACGGTACATGAGTGCAGCAGAGATAGTGTCTACTATAGGAGAACTCTCACACTTCAAGGTGAACACCAAACATCTGAGGGTCTTGTTCAAAGCAAGATTCTCATTTGGTGGGTAGGTCTGGAGTGGGGCCCAAGGTTCCTTATTTCTGTTCCCTGTGATGCCAACATAGCTAGTCTATGGCCTAGACTTCGAATAGAAAGAGTTCCACAGTGTTTCATGCATTCAGCTCAGTTCAACATGTATTTATAGGATACCTGCTGAGCTGGACACTGTGCTCAACATAGGGAATAGTGAGAACGTAGGGAAAAGTTGTTGCGTCCACTTTGCAGATGATCTCAGGGTCTGTCCTGTGTCAACCTTCGAAAAGAAAAAGGTAAGGCAGTTCAGCCGGCAAAATCCTTTTTTTTTTTTTTCCAGGAATAGTGGAGGAATTGCAATTTGGGACAAACAAACAATCTGAGCTACAGGCAAGTCTGGAGAACAAAAGAGGACAGCGTCCTTTTATAGAAGACAGGAGGAAGTTGGGGGGCTGTTGTTTTGAACTTAGTTCATTGGAGTGATACTGGACCAAAGTGGGTCCGCTCCTTGGTGAGTTATAGACAGAGACTATACCAGGTGGAGTTACCCCACAAGAGTGATCTTTATTTGTGCAAATAAGGAGATCTTGGGGAATAATTTTCAAAGCCGTGACTCCCCCAACCGGGGTAAGCAGCCTCCTTTTATTAGGGTGTGAGATGAATATTCAGAGGGGGAGGCCTCTGAATAGGCATGCATAAACTTGTGCATGTGCACTCAGAAAATATTCCTAGGTACACACTGTATGTTATGCTAATGAAAATTGTGCTAATGAAACATTATAATGAAGCTGAAGTGACTGCTGACAATTTATGATTTATCTGCGCAGGCCATACTCACGATGTGTCTTTTCCTGTTCCAGCAATTCATCAGTTCATTTCTAAAGTTTTTTTAATGTTTATTTATTTCCGAGAGAGAGACAGAGCACGAGCAGGGGAGGGGCAGAGAGAGGAGACATACAATCTGAAACAGGCTCCAGGCTCTGAGCTGTCAGCACAGAGCCTGATGTGGGGGCTCGAACTCGGAAACCGGGAGATCGTGACCTGAGCCGAAGTTGGAAGCTTAACCCAGGTACCCCTTTTGGTTTGTTTCTAAAAGACAAAACTAATAGAGGCTTCTAGGAGTTTTCCTAGTTCAGGGGGGTCTCACTGGTGACAGGAGAAAAATGAGGAGTTGGAGGTGGTGGCTTCTCAGTGGCTGCAGGTGATGGCAGCTTGCTGTTGCCCCTGGGGGAGGAAATCTTCCTTCTTCCTGCTGGACCATGCGAGCCACAAGCAGCGGTGTGTGTGTGAGAGCCCTCCTTTCGTGGCGTCTCCGCTCTAATTTTGAGTTAGGTTTCCTTCACACATTTTCCCACCGGCTTTAATTGTTCAGGATTGGAAGTTCTCACTACATATCTATTTGTTTTAAGAAACAAAGGAAGGTGGGATTCCTGAACGATTTCTGTCTCTTGGACAGAATTTTAGCCTGGAAAAATGGTAGAAACCATTAGCACAGATCTACCTGTAGGTATGTGTCCCAGTGTCTTAAAAGCAGCAATCTGGGATCAAGAGAGGGTTTTTATAAAGCCATTGCTCCCTTTAACATTTTAAAATTAAAAAAAAATCTAGAGTTGTAATAAAAATAGCAACATTTTTATAGTACCTCACCGATTACCGAGTGCTTTCCACCACATTATCTCATTATGTCCTTTGCAGGCTTGAGAGAATCTACAAATGGCATTTTAAAATAAATGTGTTGCACATTAGGGCAGGTACATTACACAGCTGGGTACATGATATTCCAGATCCAATGATAATGAAAAATGACTGTGAAGAAGGCTGCATATAAATATATGCTATGTCCTAGGGCACTCAGAAGAACTCTACATTAGCTGGGAAAAAGCAGTTCAGACTCCTTGTTAGTTTCTCACAAATTTTCCAAGGTACAAGTTGAAACATTTCAACAAGGGTATTAGGAAAACCTTCGCTCTCCACGCAGATCTTCCAGTTTGACCACTTGGCTTTTCATTCTGCTGAGAGGCTTTGGGGCATCTCTAACCCCACTCTCAGGTCAAGCCCCAAAAGTGTGGTTCATACACAATGAGCGTACCCCATGGCTATCAACCTCTTTGGGTGGGCAGCCAATGGGTTCAACCAGTCAGATAAAGTAATGAAAATGAGATGGTAAAGACATTGCAAAATGACCTGGCTGTGATGACCTTCATAAAGATTCAGGTTCATGTGTCTGCAAGGTCTGATTACATCTGTCAAATATTATTAATATGATTATGAATTATGTCTAATTTATAGTTATGCCTAACTAAAAGTGCAGATTCTATTTATAATAATATTCAATAATTTTATTTATAATAACTTCAATAACCTTGAAATATTGAATGAAAGGGAAGCAAATGGATGTCATTCATGAATATTTTATCAGTTAGGATGCTTTTTGCTATAAGAGATGGGATGTTGAATAGAGCCTAAAAATAAAAGTTTATTGTTTACATAACAGAAATCTGGAAATAAGTGGTTCCAAGGTTTGTTAATTCAGCAGCACAGTTGATATCTGCGTTCTGGGTCAGCTTCTCTGTGATTCTTCTGGTTTTCATTTCATGGTCACAAAATGACTGTCATAGCTCCAAGCATCATGTCCTCACATAACTGAACTCAAACAGGAAGGAGAGTGCTTCCTTTATGCTGCTGCTGCTTCTCCTTCTTCCCCCCTTCGTCCTCCACCTTCTTCTCCCTTCTCCTTCTCATCCTGCTCCCCCTCCCTCTCATCCCCCATCCCCCCCTTCTCCTTCTTCATCATGGAGAAAAGTCATTCCGAGAAGTTCCTAGTAAGCTCCTCTCAGGCCCTTTTGAACAGAAGTGGGTCATACGCCCACACTCACACCAATCATTGGTAAAGGAAATGGAATCAGCATGGCTGGCTTGGCTAATTATGTTTAATCTTCTAGGGCTGGGGTAGAGTCCAAACTTCCTTGAGCACATTGCTTCCTCAAATCTGAACAAAATAAGTGTTTATTAGTAAGGACAAAAGGGAAATGGCTTTTGGGAGGGCAAGCAATGTTTCCTGATCTGCACATATTTTCTATTGTTTCTTTAGAGGTTTTGCTTATTGAAAGAGAGACACATTGGGGGTTAGAATCAAAGACTAGCATTGGAAACATTACCTTTTAATAGATTCTGCAGAAGGATGAAAATATTTTGTGAGACAAGTTATGTGTCTTGCTGTTTGGGTTCCTCATGCAATGGAAGTTTTCCTGTCTGGAGCTCAGCTCCCATGTGATGGCATGTGTCCCCACCATACTGCTGCGTGCCTGGGGTCTTCAGAGGGATACAAGGAGAAATGGCATAGCTAAAGTTACTGGAGGAGCTGTTTGAAGGAAATTTTCAGGGAAATTTAGAGATTGAAAGAGAGAAAAAGTGTAGGGAGGGCAGTAGATATGAGGGGAAGGAGGATTTAAACACATATTGCTGTGAGCAGGTACCCATCCCTTTCAGGTATTCAAAAAACACAGCTAAGAATATGTGTTAATCTAGAATTGATGTCTGTTTGGTGGCCCATGTTTCTCTTCAACATCGCTCGGTAGGGCACAGTCTCATTGTAGATCTCAAGGAGCAGGCATAGTATTCTCTCTACTGACCCCATTCCCAATTGAAGAGCCAATCTAGACCAGTGAGAAGTTTCTATGGAAATTATAGGATGTTGGAACCTCCAACATGATGCCTAAGCTCATCTCAAATTTCAAGATGGCTGCTCAAGAGTTCCCTACTACCTCATGTTCCTACATGCAGGAAGGAAGCAAAGGAAAGTGGAAGAGGCCAGGGACATTTCTGACTGGTTTCTTAAGGATGATTCTCAGTTGCAAGGCACCTGGGTGGCTCATTCAGTTGGATTTCTGACTTAGGCTCAGGTCATGACCTCATGGTTCATGAGTTCGAGCCCTGCAAGGGCTCTCTGCTGTCAGCAAGGAGCCCACTTTGGATCCTCTGTCTCCCTCCCCTCTCCCACCCCTTCTCTGATCATTCTGTCTTTCTTTCAAAAATAAATACATAAACTTAAAAAAATTAAAAAGAAGATGATTCTCAGTTGCTATTTCTTTTAAGAAATTTTTTAAGTTTATTTATTTATTTTGAGAGAGAGAGAGAGTGAGCAGGGGAGGGGCAGAGAGAAGAGAGAGAGAGAGAGAGAGAGAGAGAGAGAGAGAGAATCCCAAGCAGGCTCCATGCTATCAGCACAGACCCTGACATGGGGCTCAAATCCACAAACCATGAGATCATGACCTGAGCCATAACCAAGAGTTGGTTGCTTAACTGACTGAGCCACCCAGGTGCCTCTCAGTTGCTATTTCATGATACATGTGTATACATCCCATCATTCAGAATTTAGTCATGTGGTCAGACTAGCTATATGGGAGTCTGGAAATGTAGTCTTTATTTTGAGTGGCCATGTCCTTTGCTAAAGATTCTATTTTTGTTAAATAATTTTTTTTGGTAGTGTTTATTTTATTTTTGGGAGAGAGAGAGAGAGAGAGAGAGAGAGAGACATAGTGTGAGCGGGAGAGGGTCAGAAAGAGAGGGAGACACAGAATCCGAAGCAGGCTCCGGACGTGGGGCTCAAACTCATGAACTGCAAGATCATAACCCGAGTCAAAGTCTGACACTTAACTGACGGAACCACCCAGGTGCCTCTAAAGGTTCTATTTCTATAGAAGAAAGGAAGGATGGATATTGGGGGAACAACAACAAAAAAAGGAGCCTTTTCCAGACGTAAGCCCCTCTCTATAAATGGGAAATGGACTAGCACTTTTATGACCCTTTGCTTTTATTCATGTTATTTATTCAGTACAGAATGTCCTTTTTTCCCCCTTGCATCTTAAATATTTCCCTGACTCCTTTGTTGTCTACTGAAAATTTTCTCACCTTCAAAGCTTAATTCAATGTTACTTCCTCAAAGGAATCTTCTTGGATTTACCAATTAGAACGAACTTCCTCTTTGCTCCTCAGCCCTTTCCTCCAATTTTTATTATAGCAAAGTGTGCATTCTGTTTCACATTATCAGCAGTTGTTTATGTTTTCCTTTAGATTGTAAATTTCCTGAGGGCCGGGTCCTGGATTTAATCATGTCCAAATCCATACAGGGCCTACTGAAAGAGAAGTAAACTCATATTTTGTTTAAGCAAATGTTATTTTACATTTTTTATCACTCACAGCCAAGTGTACTTCTAACTAATATAAGATCCCTTTACAGAGTTAGGCATCATTCTATTTATAAACTGGTGATTAGATAAATACCGCAAAAAGGGCTAGAACGTTAAAAGAATGTGAATGAATGGAAGAAGACTGGGAAATACTCTTAAATCAGTGCTGTGATGTGTTCTTAATTTTCAGTGTTAGAGGGGTTGTTAGGATGTGGAGGAAAGGAGGTGGGGTATAATCTTACATACCTGATTTAAAATCTTGGTTGAGTGACTTATGGATTTGTGACCTCAGCTTGGGAAATTATTCCTCCTAAGTCAGAGTTTCCAGATCTATAAAATGGAAATGAAAATACTTACTTTTCAGGGTCGTTTTAGAATTAGATAAGATGTTTGCAAACAGCCTGACAGTGGATACTCGTTCTTGGGCATTATTATAATCATTGTACTGCAGATTTGGAATGATTAGGGGGAAAAGCTCTGTGTTGTCCTCTCCCAGAGCCACAGAGCTGCTTATACATGGGTCAGGGGTTCTTGGAAGGAGATTTGCCACAGAAGGCAAGGAATGTTATTACTGGTAACAGAGATTGATGGCATATCATTTATACCCCTGTAATTGTGATGAAATTTGACATATCGACATGGACAATGTCCCCCCAACATCCATTTTAAAAGTCTCCGGAAGGAAAACTTAGACACAAAGTATAAGCACTTTTGATGCTCTTAATACTCACGGCAACAAGTAGGGTCATAGTAAATATGATGAAAGTGGCAATTCCACTGAAATGTGGGCTGATGCATACCTATTAAATGGGATCCGTAGTTAAAATAGCCTGGGCTTTCATAGTTCTCTGAGGAGGAACAGTTAAATCCCAGATTTTGTCACTATTGACAGTAATAGAAATTCAGACCGAAAGTGATTAGCGACACAGTTGTCAGAACTTCAAGGTCAGAATAAAAGATGCTGTAATTTTAAGGAAAATTGGAAACATTTATGTGAAGACTTGGTTAAAAAATGACCTATGGACCCCCTCATCCCTAAACATATGAGTAACTTTTTATTTTTTATTTATTTATTTATTTATTTATTTATTTTTATTTTTTTCCAATATATGAAATTTATTGTCAAATTGGTTTCCATACAACACCCAGTGCTCATCCCAAAAGGTGCCCTCCTCAATACCCATCCCCCACCCTCCCCTCCCTCCCACCCCCCATCAACCCTTAGTTTGTTCTCAGTTTTTAACAATCTCTTATGCTTTGGCTCTCTCCCACTCTAACCTCTTTTTTTTTTTTTTTCCTTCCCCTCCCCCATGGGTTTCTGTTAAGTTTCTCAGGATCCACATAAGAGTGAAACCATATGGTATCTGTCTTTCTCTGTACGGCTTATTTCACTTAGCATCACACTCTCCAGTTCCATCCACGTTGCTACAAAAGGCCATATTTCATTCTTTCTCATTGCCACATAGTATTCCATTGTGTGTATAAACCACAATTTCTTTATCCATTCATCAGTTGATGGACATTTAGGCTCTTTCCATAATTTGGCTATTGTTGAGAGTGCTGCTATAAACATTGGGGTACAAGTGCCCCGATGCATCAGTACTCCTGTATCCCTTGGGTAAATTCTTAGCAGTGCTATTGCTGGGTCATAGGGTAGGTCTATTTTTAATTTTCTGAGGAACCTCCACACTGTTTTCCAGAGCGGCTGCACCAATTTGCATTCCCACCAACAGTGCAAGAGGGTTCCCGTTTCTCCACATCCTCTCCAGCATCTATAGTCTCCTGTTTTGTTCATTTTGGCCACTCTGACTGGCGTGAGGTGATGTCTGAGTGTGGTTTTGATTTGTATTTCCCTGATAAGGAGCGACGTTGAACATCTTTTTATGTGCCTGTTGGCCATCCGGATGTCTTCTTTAGAGAAGTGTTTATTCATGTTTTCTGCCCATTTCTTCACTGGGTTATTTGTTTTTCGGGTGTGGAGTTTGATGAGCTCTTTATAGATTTTGGATACTAGCCCTTTGTCCGATATGTCATTTGCAAATATCTTTTCCCATTCCGTTGGTTGCCTTTTAGTTTTGTTGGTTGTTTCCTTTGCTGTGCAGAAGCTTTTTATCTTCATAAGGTCTCAGTAATTCACTTTTGCTTTTAATTCCCTTGCCTTTGGGGATGTGTCGAGTAAGAGATTGCTACGGCTGAGGTCAGAGAGGTCTTTTCCTGCTTTCTCCTCTAGGGTTTTGATGGTTTCCTGTCTCACATTCAGGTCCTTTCTCCATTTTGAGTTTATTTTTGTGAATGGTGTGAGAAAGTGGTCTAGTTTCAACCTTCTGCATGTTGCTGTCCAGTTCTCCCAGCACCATTTGTTAAAGAGACTGTCTTTTTTCCATTGGATGTTCTTTCCTGCTTTGTCAAAGATGAGTTGGCCATACGTTTGTGGGTCTAGTTCTGGGGTTTCTATTCTATTCCATTGGTCTATATGTCTGTTTTTGTGCCAATACCATGCTGTCTTGATGATGACAACTTTGTAGTAGAGGCTAAAGTCTGGGATTGTGATGCCTCCTGCTTTGGTCTTCTTCAAAATTACTTTGGCTATTCGGGGCCTTTTGTGGTTCCATATGAATTTTAGGATTGCTTGTTCTAGTTTCGAGAAGAATGCTGGTGCAATTTTGATTGGGATTGCATTGAATGTGTAGATAGCTTTGGGTAGTATTGACATTTTGACAATATTTATTCTTCCAATCCATGAGCAGGGAATGTCTTTCCATTTCTTTATATCTTCTTCAATTTCCTTCCTAAGCTTTCTATAGTTTTCAGCATACAGATCTTTTACATCTTTGGTTAGATTTATTCCTATTTTATGCTTCTTGGTGCAATTGTGAATGGGATCAGTTTCTTTATTTGTCTTTCTGTTGCTTCATTGTTAGTGTATAAGAATGCAACTGATTTCTGTGCATTGATTTTGTATCCTGCAACTTTGCTGAATTCATGTATCAGTTCTAGCAGACTTTTGGTGGAGTCTATCGGATTTTCCATGTATAACATCATGTCATCTGCAAAAAGCGAAAGCTTGACTTCATCTTTGCCAATTTTGATGCCTTTGATTTCCTTTTGTTGCCTGATTGCTGATGCTAGAACTTCCAACACTATATTAAACAACAGCGGTGAGAGTGGGTATCCCTGTCGTGTTCCTGATCTATGAGTAACTTTTTAAACTTTTGTGTCATGTAGAGTGTTCATGAAGTTTTTGGTGAACTTTGAGGCTACTACCTAACAAATAGTTAGCACTTGTCAGTTTATTATAAATACTTTGACATAACTCCGTTGATTATTGTGTTCATTTTCTTTTTCTTTTCTTTTCTTTTCTTTTCTTTTCTTTTCTCTTTCTCTTCCCTCTTTCTTTCTTTCTTTCTTTCTTTCTTTCTTTCTTCTTTCTTTCTTTCTTTTTTGAGACAGAAAGAGGGTGCAAGTGAGTGAGGGGCAGGGAGAGAGAGAATCCCAGGAAGGACAGAGAAAGAAAGCGGGGCTCACCTGAAGCGGGGCATGAGCTCATCTGATGCAGAGCTTCAGCTCACCCTAAGCAGGCTCCAGCTCATCTGATGTGGAACTCAAACTCACAAACCATGAGATCATGACCTGAGCCAAAGTCAGATGCTTAAAGACTGAGCCACCCAAGCACCATATTGTATTCACTTTCTATTGCTGCATAACAAATTACTACAAATGTAACAGCTTAAACAGCACACATTTATTTTCTCATGGTTTCTGTGGGTCACAAGTCTGGGCACAGTTTAGCTGGGTCCTCTGCTTAGAGTCTTACAAGGCTGTGATTAAGGCATCAGCTAGGCTGCGTTCCCACCTAGAGGACCAACTGGAAGGGAATCTGCTTTCAAGATCATTTAAGTTATTGGAAGAATTAACTTCCTGTGGTTGTATGACTGAGAACTCTGGTTTCTTGCTGGATCCTCAGCTACTGGACACTCAGCTCCTGGAGGCCACTATTAGCTCCTGGAGCCTGCCTATTGTTTCTTGGTATGTGGGCTTTCTCAGCTTGCACACTGAATTCTAATAAGTCTGGCAAAAAGTTTCTAGAGAGAGTCCACTAGCAAGATAAAGTCTTACACAAAACAAGATAATCATAGAATGAGTAGTAACTTTCACCATATTCTATGGGTTAGAAGTAAGTCACTTGTCCTGCCCACACTCAAGGGGAGGGGATTTGGCACCAGAAGTAGGGATCATAATGGGCTACCTGGAGTCTGTTGGCCACAGTTGTCAACATAGTCCTTGAGAAGGCTGGGGAGATGTTCTTTCCTCTGTTGTACAGATGGAGACACTAATGTTCTATGAGAGAGGTTAAATGAACTGGTGTTCAAGAGCATACAGTTAATAGAAAAGATTAAAGCTAGAATCCCTAGTTCTGTGCTACGACCATCAGTACCTATCTTGTATATCTTTGTATCCATCCATCCACCTATTCTCACATCCAACCGTCCTAGTCCAGTGTTCTTTTCACTACATCATGATACTTGTGTAAATGTAGGTACTATTCAGCAAATTCATCTCTTTGAACCCAGCAGAATTACCTCTTTGTCACTGTATTAGACAGGTTAGGTAAGATTCCCCTATGGTAACAAATAACTCCAAAATCTCAATGGCCTTACAAAATAAAGGTTTATTTCTTGCTATTACATATCTATTACAGGTCATCTAGGTGCTTTGCTCCACTTTTCCTTTCCTTTCCTTTCTTTTCCTTTCCTTCCTTTTCTTTTTTCAATGTTGTTGACACACAATGTTACATTAGTTTCAGGTGTACAACTTTGTGATTAGAAAAGCTTATACATTATGCTATGTTCGCTGCAAGTGTAGCTGCCATCTATCCCATTACTATTGCAACATGCTCCATAGTTTCTTACCTGAGGAACCAGGCTGATGTTGCAATCACCGTCTTGAAGGTTGCCAACCCTCATTCCAGAGGAAAAAGAGAGCTCTGGTGAGTCTTGCAATGGCAATTAAATGCTTTGACCTGGAAGGGAAACTATGGCATTTGCTTAAAACTCAGGGCCCAGAACCAGTAAAATGGCTCTATCCAACCATAAGAGAGGCAGGAAGTCCAATACAGCACTATTCCCAGGAATAAGGAAACCTAGAAGTAATCGGCATATAATTGGTGAAATAATTATTAACGATAGCCATGAATCTAGTCTATCATGAAATGAGTCCCTTTCACCTTTGTATTATTCGTGGCCTTAGTCCAAAAGACCTCACCCAACCTAACAATCTGCTTCTAGACCTGTTTTTTTTTTTTTTTTAATTTTTAATGTTTATTTATTTTTGAGAGAGAGAGAGAGAGGGCAGGGAAGGGTCAGGGTGAGAGGGAGACACAATCTGAAGCAGGCTCCAGGTTCTGAACTGTCAGCACATAGCCTGATGCGGGACCTGAACCCACGAATCCTGAGATCATGACCTGAGCTGAATTTGGACACTTAACCAACTGAGCCACCCAGGAGCCCCTAGACCTGTTTCTGATAGCCTCAGCTTTTGACTCTTAACTTATTTACATCCTCAGAGTTGTATCTCCCCTAAAACTTAAGGCTTGCAACTGCCTGTCCAGCTCTGGTTTCTAGTTTTCTTCTTGATCACAATTTTTACTTTGTATTCTTAATGACATTGTTTTTGGCCATTGTTTTCTGGATAAACAACTCACCAAATCTTGCTGCACTCCTGAGGCCCTACACCCAGACCCAGGCCTTACAAGCTAATGTCTCTGTGAAGTTGGCAAGTCATTGAGAACACCACAATGAATGCCACGTGGGGAGAAAAATATGATTATCTTCTTAAGTCTTCCCCTGAGCTCTTTTCTTCAGAGATACTGTAGGCACTGATCTAAATTCAATTAGTGTTTTAAGAAAGGGCAACATCAATGGAAGAAGTGGATCAAAGCATTAGACATGACTGAACCCAGCAGGAAAGCAGAGCTGGCCATTCTCAAGGTGAATAATTATCTGAAGAAAGGTGAACAATAACAACACAACCTGTCAGTTGCACGCCCATTTTGGCTCAACAGGAAAGCTGCAACAAGTGAGCTAAAATATTAATGCCACAGTAAACCGTCTCAGAAGAATGTTGTATTAGCACAACATTCTCAGTGGGTGCCCAACGCTGTTGGAACAAAGTACTAAAGAATACAGAAGCAGCTGGATTAAATATATGTTCACAGCAGAAGAAACGTTTTTCATCCTATAGCTGTATTCTATCTTATCATTTTAAGCATTTCTGTCAACTCAAAAACTAAATTGCACTCAACCTTGTTGTGTATACATTTTATGACTCCGATAGCCCGAGAAGAAGGAAAGTTGTGGGTTAGGGAAACAACATCTGGGAGATGTCTCCATTATAAAGGTAAAACCCGCCAACTCTTAAGATTTAGCCCCCAATAGATTATTTGCTTGTCAGGAGGCGACTGGATCAAGTAAACCTCTTTCTGCCTCTGAAAGGCTCCCACTGTCACACCATGCAGCAGAGACCTGTCTCTGCAGCAGTTCTGGGTCAGCTTTTAGGGTCTCATTCAGACCTAAGCAAAAGTTCCTTCCCTTGGTTTCCCCCAGCATGGCCAAGGTAGTCTGGAACTTATTAAAAGGTTTAAAAGAGCAAAGAAATACATAAACCTTCTTTAACAAGTTGAAGTCTAGTTGGCACAGTGTTATATTTGTTTCAGTGTACAGCATAGTGACTTGACAAGTTTATATGTTAGAGATACACAAACCTTTATAAGTTATCTTATAAATAGAGGTTTCTGTCTTTTCCATAATGTGCTCGTTGCTAGAGCTTATCAGTCCTGTTGCCGTCCACTCACTGCCTAGCTGACTTGTCTGAGTTTCCCCCAAAGCAGACCCTGCATCATGGCTCTGTGTTTGATTTTATTTGGGAGGTTACCCCAGGAAGCAGTGAGAGGGTGGAGAAGTGAGGCGGGCATGAGAGGGAAGCCGCGTTAAGGAGTGGGTTGCTACAGCAGACAACCAGGGTTTAATCCCACAGGGGCGCTCTAAGACCATGTAGAGCATGCCTCAGAACCGGAAAGAGAGGAAGATGAGATGTTTATCCACCAGCTCCCATCACTCACTGTTAAGAGTTGGGTCTGGGGGGGTTAACTCTCCACTTTCTTGCCTGCCCAGCACGTATGCTGAGCACATTTCCAGAGAAAAACTTCAGGCAGAGAGGTGGAGGTGTTTGAGGAAGGGAGCCAGCAGGAGAGTGCTCAGGAACTCACCATGAAGGTGCAGGTAACCTCCAGGGTAGGCCCCCGGGGAATGCGTGGGCACTAGGAGCATCAGCTTCAAGGAGCCCTAACAGGTTAGCACAACTTCACAGGCTCCCCCCATCCCCCTGCCCTGCTCCTGATCTCTCTTCCAGCTATCTTCTCTATCTCACAAGATGTAGTTTCTGGCAATAGTTCTCTTCTCAACGAATGGTGTGTGTGCATGTGTGTGAGTGTGTGTGTGCACATCACACATGCACACACACTTTGTAGTTTATATGACACTCCAGATTTTACTTTCTCAGAATTTCCCATTTCCCTGCTGCTAGAATGTATCTTTGATATGGCATAATGATGAACTTTACTCCTGCAAACACTGCTACAGCTGTTTGCATTTTTAAAAATTCACTCTAAATGAAACTATAATGATAAAATGCCTATAAACATAGAAACTTTTTCTTGTAATGTGGTTGGAAATTCGTTTACACTACAGATGTGTGTAAAGTAAACAAAGAACTGATCTGATGGCTCTCATCAGTTCTCCACCCTATTGGGTAGAGGGTGAAAACAAAATTTTAGGTCAATAGGGTACAGTCAGGCTGATCTTATAACAGAAACAGTCTCTTTAAATTAGCTCGGTCTCTATGGATGATTCAGGCTTTCAGATTTTCTTCATCTACCTGTTCCTCTCCAAGATGGAAGCTAAGGTGATTTCCTCATGTTGGTGACTCGGGGTGGTCCTTGCTGTGCTCTGGCTGGTGGGCCCTATCCCATCTCTGGGCATCCTGCCAATTTCTGCTTCTGATGTCATTCATTTGTCGGTATCAGCTTTGTTGGGACCAGAGGTCCTCCCAGCTATGAGTCCTACCCAGTACCTGGCTCAAACCATTTGCCCGGTAGCCCTCAGGCCAGGATCACTCTGCCTTTGTCATAGTAACCTCTTTGGAAGCCTGGCCAGTTGGCACCCACCAGTGCTACCCTCCATGGAGCGTATGGAATCATCTGTACATCTTCCAGGCTGCCTGGAAATTACAGGAGACTTTAAATTGCCCATATCAGGCCTTCCCTTTCTATATCACACTTCACTGCCTATTTTTTACTTAAAAATTTTTTTTTAATGTTTATTTTTGAGAGAGAGAGAGACAGAGCATGAGTGGGGGAGGGGCAGAGAGAGAGGAGACACAGAATCAGGCTCCAGGCTTTGAGCTGTCAGCACAGAGCCCGACACAGGGCTTGAGCTCACAAACTGTGAGATCATGACCTGAGCCAATGTCAGATGCTTAACTGACTGAGCCACCCGGGCAGTTCTATTTTATACTTTTTAATACCCACCTTAGATGTCTCTGTGGACGATCATGGACGAAGAAAACTCTCCGAGAACATAAAGCCAGTAGCATTGAGGACAGTAGACCAGAACATTATTTTCAGAGAGCAAAGCAAGAGGACTGCTAGACTAGATGAACCGTCAGGTGTCAGGGCTCTCCAGAGAAACAGAACCTATAGGATAGATATAGATATATAGAAAGAGATTTATTATTGAAGGATTGGCTCATGGAGTTATGGATCCTGAGAAGTCCCACAATTTGTCATCTACAAGCTGGAGGCCCAGGAAAGCTGGTGGTACAGTTCCAGTCCAAACTCAAAGACCTGAGAACTAGGGAAGCCAATGGCCAAAGTTCCAGTCCAAGTCCAAAAACCCAGTAGCAGGGATATTTAAAGAATCAGCCTGAGTCCGAAGGTTTGAGGATCAGGAGCACCATTGTCTAAGGGCAGGAGAAGATGGATGTCCAGCTCAAGCAGAGAGTAAACTCACCTTTCCTTCATCTTTTTGTTCTATTCAGGATCTCATCAGAGAGAGCGATGCCCACTTGCATTGGTAAGAAGGATCTTCTTTACTCAGTCTACCCATTCAAATGCTAATCTCTTCCAGAAACACCCGCATGGACACATCCACAATGTTTTCCCAGTTATCCAGGGATCCCTTAGTCCAGTCAAGCTGACGTAAAATTACCCATCACACTAACCAAGGACATCACTCCACCTCCAGGGCAGGGATAACAATTGCTGTCTCATTCTCCAACACTGTGCACTGGGCACGTTGGAAGTAGCTAACTTAATTTCTGGTTTGGAGGTTGCCAGACCATTTAAATATGATTGAGAAGATTGCATAGCATTCAGAGATCCTGGAGTTTGAGCTGGATGATAACTCAGTTAGATTTTGTGGTTATCTCCTTTGAGGTGCTCAGTACTCCTAGAAATTTGGATGGTGAAGGGCAGACTGACAGATATTGCTAGTTTCCTCCCATTGTTACAGGGCCTATATCATTTATAGTCTAAGCTGGGACACTTCTGAGGGTGAAAGGGAATTCTCAAAACAATTAGCCTGTGCAATTACAATTAATTCAAAACAAAAAAATCATTACCAAATGATAAAATCAATAGTTGCATATTTACCCCAGACATTAAATGACAAAACGGCTATAGGAAGTGGTATAGCCCACATCAAAACCGCTCAGCCTCTATTTCTGCACATTTATTTCATATGCATCCATTCTATCGTTTTCTATGGACTCCACTGACTGGTGGCCTATGGCACAGGTCACAACACAACTGGTTGATCCACCAAGTGCCTGGCAGGGACAGCATCACCAAATACTTTGCCCACATCACCCGAGACCAAGAGGAGTTGGTTGTCAGAGCTGCTTTTGTCTGAACACACTGTGTGTTATCACTGAGTTCCCTGTATCTAGACACTTACAGGGAGGTGTTAGCTCTGTTGCATCTGGAAAGGTGAAGAAAAGAGAGAAGTGTTATGATTGCTAGTTGTCTTCTGGGTTTTACGATGTGTTTATGTGAGACTTCATGTGTTTCTCACACATTACCAGACAGGTCCATAGCACAGAAATGAAAAGTGCAGGTCTACCAAACCCTTCCCAGCTTATTTTAATACATTTGATAATTAAATTTCATGAAAATGAAAATCCAGGCCAAATATTAAAGTGTTAGGAACACAAGAACTAATGGGCAATGGACACCGCCTGGGAGAATTCCAGGCCAACCAGTCAGATTATTCCAAGTTCACTCTTTCCTCATTCTTAGGAGTAGAGTCCTCACTTTTCAGCTGAACACATGGCCACCAGGAAGACTCTTTCTAGTGGGTTGGCAATTGAGCCATCCAGTTTCTGGGCACAGAGTGCCAGTGGCAACAGTGGCGACATTCAGGGTCCAGTGCAGAAACACCAGCTATAGTATTCAGCATTTGGCAATGGCTTTATTGCATGACGTCAGCTTTGGTTCTGAGCCTTATTCTCTGGTTTTCCCGGAATGCTGTTAGTTTTCTAACATTATTTCCCCTCAAATCAGTCTCCTTAATTCTGTTCTGTTCAAATAAGTGCATTGACTGGTTTACGGAACAGACCTAGATGACATTTTCTGATGAGCAAAAAAATTTCCCTAACATTCCTTAAGTCCAGTATATGAACATTTGCTATTTTAGTCCCTTTAGCGTCCACACCCCCTTGGCATGTAACCCGGGTCCGGCCAACCACACATAACACTTCATTCTCTGGCCATGGAAGTTTGTCCAAGATGGACATGTATTTAGGCCAGGCCAACCAAAGTCTTTCCCAGGAACTAGGAATTTCATCCATGAAAGTAGGATTGATGAACACATGCTCTCTCTCTGCTCTTGGACCATGAGCTTCACAGGGTCTAGAGTGTTGGCAACAATGTCTCTGGCAAACTGATAAAGACTCTCCGTGGCATTTACTCTTGATGGATAGAGTGTGTGTGTGTGTGGGGGGGGGGGGCTCGCAGGGGAGAGGAGGGAAATGAAGGGAAAGGAAGGGAAGGGATGGGAAGGGAAGGAAAAGGAAGAGAGTTTTGACAATCTCATTTGAATCCCTGGGCCCAGATGAGTCTGAGGCCCAGAGCCAACCCTATTCTTCCTCATTCTGTGGACGAATGTTTTCCCTTTTCGTCTTAAGCCATTTGAATTTAGTTTCTGTAATTCACAATGGAAAGAACTCTGAGTTAAGGGTATATATTTTTTTCCAGTTTTATTAGCAGAATGAAGCAAAGGAGGTCTTTTTCTCTTTTAAAAATAGCTTTATCGAGTTATAATTCATATACCATACAATTCACCTATTAAAGTATAAATGATTTTTGGTATTCACAGATACATGCAACTATCACTATAATCAATTTTAGAGCATTTTAATCACCTCAGAAAGAAACTTCTTTACATATCATCGCTCATGTCTCTTATTCCCCTCCTCAGCCCTAAGCAACCTACTAATTTACTTTTTGTCTATAGATTTCCTTATTCTGGACTTTTATATGAAAGGAACCATACAGTATGTGGTCTTTTGTGACTCACTCCTTTCACTTAGCAAAATATTTTCAAGGTTCATCCATGTTGTAGTGTGTATCAGTACTTCATTCCTTTTCATAACTGAATAATATTCTGTGGTATGGATATAGCACATTTTATTTGCCCATTCATGTGTTGATGGATATTTGGGTTGTTTCCACCTTTTGGCTACTATGAATAATGCTGCCATAGATATTTGTTTACCAGGTTTTTGCTTGGCATATGTTTTCATTTCTCATAGGTGTGCACCTTAGAGAGGAATTACTGCTTCATGTGGTAATTCTAAATCTAATCATTTGAGTAAATGCTAGCCCGATTGTTTTCCAAATGGCTGCATCATTTTACATTCTTATCTTGCAGTGTATGAGTTTTCATTACTCCACATGCTTGCCAATACTCATTGTTATCTGAATTTTTTTGATTCTAGCTATTCTAGTAGGTATGAAGTGGTATTTCACTGTGGTTTTGATTTGCATTTTTTTTTAATGACTAGGATGTTGAGCATTTTTTCATGTGCTTACTGGATATTTGTATCTCTTCCTTAGAGAAATGTCTATTCAGACCACTTGTCCATTTAAAAATTGAGATATTTGTATTTTTTATTATTGAGTTGTAAGGATTCTTTATATATTCTGGATACACGTTCCTTATCAGATAGATATATGATTTGCAAATATTTTCTCCCATTTTGTGTGTTGACTTTTCACTTGATGATGTCCTGTATTTTCCAGTTCTTAATGGTATAATTAAGCAGAATAGGTCTTAATGTCCTTGGTTTCATCTTTTTTTAGTATATTTTTCTACCCTTGGAGTCTAGAGTCAAGCTTTTAAACCAAAAAATACTTAATCATTTTTTTTTTAACTCAGGAAAAGTGTAAAACCTATAGGACAAACTGTGGGATAAAAATCATCCCAGGCTGGTGCTTGGCATAGGTCTTCTAGGCTGGGAAGGGACACGGCAGGGGGGAAAAACCCAAAACATTTCTCAGTATCCTTCCCATTTTATCCTCACAACATGGAGAATTTCCTAGTGTATTCAGATCACTTGTTCATAAGTGATATTTAGAAAACTTCTGGGTTGTTACCAGATTAAAATGGACAATCACCACTTGATAGCATGAACAATGAGGAAAAGGAAGGCGACAAATCTCAAGATAAAACCCCAGGATAAAGGAGTAAGCCCAATGACTCTGTCAACGCAGTTACCTACATTATAATGTAGCTCAATATAGAGGATGTGAGAAGCCCTGCTTGCTGTTGTGGTGGTGGTGGGTGGTGGGTGGGATGGGCGTGGGGGGGAAGAACATGCAGGAAAATCTGACTTTGAACTGAGTGTTAATAAAGGAAGTCAGAAGACAGCATAGGTGACTCTAGTGCTGTGAATGCTACGAGGGCAGTAACAGAGGCACAACCTCTGTTGTGCATGGAGTCACAGCAATTGGAAAAATCTTGTCCAGGATGGGGAATCAGGAGAGAATTCATGAAGGCAGTTCTGAAAAGATTCAGCCTTTGAGCTGAGTCTTGAGGTGGTGTTGGAACTTCTGTGTACAGAAATGGAGAAGGAAAACACTGCCAGCATTTCAGGTCTGGAGGAGTGGACTCAGCTGGTCTTGAGGGCTGGAGATGAGGCTGGAAAACTGCTTGGAGCAGAATAAGAAGGTCTGTAAATGTGAGACAAGAACCCTTTTCCGTAATGATTGAGACAATGAGGAGCCACTGAAAGTTATCGAGTAAGATGCATTTGGGAACTGGATGAAAAGTGAGTGGAGAGTGGAGAGACCCTGGCTCTGGGAGGAAAGAAAGACTTCTTCTGGGATGGTGTGGCCAGCTGGACTCAGACTTTGGTTTAAAGGACAGCCCTCATGGAATGACGGCTGCCCAAAGCCAGCACCGAACTCGCTGACTATTCTCGCTGACTGAAGTTACCACTGCTGTTTCAGGAAGGTTGTGGGTCCAGAAGAAAAGATGACATCTGATGGGAGATAGGCAGCATCTATTGTCCCCACACTCAAAACTAATCAAACGTATTAAGTCACACAGGGGCTTTACAATCAGTTCTGGGGCTTTGGAAGCGCTGGTTGGCAGAGCACAACAGGTGATGGAATAAAAGATTGCATGCAAGTGGCTTGCTGAAACAGAGTCACCTCCCAGGAGGACCCTCCCAGGGAAACATGAGAAGGGGGTGGTGGTGGTGGTGGTGCGAGGCAGGGGGCCCTCCTGCCATCTGAGCTGTTTACACATCACATCAAAGCTGCAGGAGTGGAATGGGCAACTCCAGCTAACCGGATCTCTGTGAGAGGGCCACAGAGCAGAGCCCCAGCTTCTTCCCCTATAAAATGGCAGGTATTTTGAGGATTAAATTAAATCATTCATGTGCAGCACTTGGCAGAGGGCCTGGAACATAGCAAACTGTTTTCATTCCCTATGGATGCTCCTAGGACAGCATGCCTGTCGAGTTATGGGATGACTCTTTGCTTCAGAGCCGTGTGCTGCTGTCCCCAGAAGGTGTTGGGACACCTGGTTGTTTTGCATTTGAGGTCGTAGCTCAGAGGCAGCCGTGTGAATTGATTTGATGCCTCTACTTCACAGTTCTGCACAGCACTCTCTGTGGTGAGACTTCCCCCTCCGTTCCCCAGACTGGCTTGACTCCTCCTAAATGTTCTGCCCTGTTCCTGGCTTCCCCTTCCTGGCCACCAAGAAATTGTGGGCCCTCTGCTGAAGGCTCAGGGATCTGGCAACCTAATCTGGGAAGGTTTTTAGGTAGTTAATCAGGGGAGAAGAAGAAAGTAGAGAACATAACTGCGCCACATTTTAGAAAGATGAGGAAAGTCTAGGGAGGCAGTAAAGCAGGAACTAAATTTGTCGGGAGGACTACTCAGGGCATTTGGGCTGTTTAGCTGTCAGGTCAGGTTACTAGCAAAGCTCCTTCTTTCCCTCTCTTGCTCGCCTCCTTCCTTCCTTCCATAGTGAAAGGAAGAAGACAGATCTTGCCTTGAGGTAAGCTGTAAGAGGGAGAGAGGCATACACACAAATGACCCCAACCGGGAGTAGTAAGTATCGGAGACTCACTTAATGGGACCTGTGAGTTCAAAGTGAGGAGCAATGATTGTGCATTGGAAGAGTTGTGGAGAGCTTCAAGGAGGACGTGGCAAAGAGGCTCATTCGAAGGATTTGTAAGATTGAAACGTTGGAAATAAAGGGAGAAGGCAACAGCTCAAACAAGGTACAGAAAGGAAGAAATGGTAGTTGTGTAAAAGAATGAATCCTTTATTTTGGTCAGAGTTCTAAGTGTCTGAAGGGAACAGTGGGCCAGATTGGGGAGGAGTCTCAACGCTAAGGTGGGGATTTGGGACTTTAGTCCATTGCATAAGGGAGTAGGTGAGTGATATCACAGCAGTGTTTTAGGAAGATTAATCCATTGGCATCGTGTAGAGTGGATGGGCAAGGGTGGGGGAGCAGGGACATGGCTTGTAAATATTGCAATGGTCCAGATAGAGCTATTGCTATACTCGGTAGCATCAGGGAAATGAAGAGGCATTAGAAATGAATGCTGTGGAGTTAAATTAGTAGAAATTAGTAACTGATTGAATATAAGGCCTTAACAGGAAAGAAGAATCAAGAATGACTTTTCTGTCTTTTCTCATCTGGGGTTGTCCAATTCTACTTGTTTCTCAGAGCTACTGGCCTCTATTGGCTGAACAAATAATCTTACATGCATCCCCTTCATTGGGCTTTGTTCTGCTCCCCTCCCCCCCCCCCCCCGACACCTATTGTGATGATGGTGTACAAATCTTTGTCATTTATCATCGTGGCTATATACAAAGAGGTATTCTGGTTTTCTGGTGTACCGTGACACTTTTTAATGCCACTGTTCCCAAGGATTTCACATTTAGAAAGGTTTTCGTAATGCATTTATGCTATGGGAAAAGAATCAAGTTTTCTAGAGAGTCTTTATGCTGACATACAGATTATTAGGGTGAGCTTTTGGTGGTGTGGCAAGGGGAGGGAAGAGGTTGCTTGGGGGTATTGCTGACAAAGGCTTGTAAGTGTGATGATTTTTCACTTGTTCACTGGATGTCTCCTTCAGAACTATAACCAATTGGGCTTGGGGCAGCAGCTGCTTGTTTCTATTGAAATTCTTGCATTTTCTCACTTCATCTAGGTCTTGTTTGAGTCTGATTGGTGACAGACAATGTGCCAAACATCCTTCTTCTTTTAAAATTTCTCTTGTCCTTGACATTCGGAATATGTTTTTCCTCTTGCCCTCTCTTCCTCTCTCTCCCTTCCTCCTTTTCTCCTGCAGATATGAAGATGTATAAATGTATCATTTCAAACTTTTTTTGGGGTACCTAAAACAACAAATGTGCATTCCTCAGTCCATGTCATGGCCATGGCTCTGTGGTCGGTCCCATGTGTCTTCCTCGTTCTGGAATCTAGGCTGAAGAGCTGCTCCAATCTTGGTCTTGTGGTGGAGGAAAAAAAGCAATGATAGATGAATCCATGCAATGACTTTATAGTTTCTACTTAGAGGTGGCACATATCACTTCAAAAATATTTTCTTTCCACTCAAAGAAAATGCCACATAGTTTAAGTTTTTCATCATTCCTATCTATTTGTCAGCCTTTTCTAAGTTATACTACAGTGGAAACAACCCCCATGTCTTGTGGGTTACAACAGCAAATCTCTAGTTCTTGCTACATACTAGCTGTGCCAGTATGCCAGCTCTGGGTCAAAGGCAGCTCTGTGAGTCTGTTCAAGTGTCTTCATTCTGGCTTCCAGGCTGAAGGAATAGCCTTTCTTTTGGCAGAGAGAAAAGAACCTCAAACTTACTCTTTTTTTTTTTCTCTTTGGAATAAAACTCTTTGTCTAAAGTGTGGTAGGGCACAGTTCTCTTCTTTTATCTTCTTTTCTTTTGAGATCTTCATACTGCAACATTGGCCTATATCAGGTTAGGATAATGGAAAAGGGTATTTGCCAAAGGTGAAAAGATTTAGAGCCCCTGTTGGCAGAATACTGCCTTTATTTTTGCTATAGAAGTGAATAACTCTTGCAGAACAAGGTTTATCTTGTGGACATTTCACTTGGAGTCTGGAAGCATAGAGTGCTTTGCTCTTCCTATGCTCTATCTCCAGAAGGACTGGATGTGCAATGCCCCCTTCACACCCCCACCCCTTTCTCCAGAGGTGAGGAGAAGAAGAGGTAGACTTCTAAGTAGAGGGAAGTTGAACAATTCTAAGTAGAGGGTTGAAGAGATAGATGGAGGCGGGCAGTGAGGGGAGAAGAAGATTAAGGGGGAAGACCAGAGAGGCTGGGTTCTCTGACACCCACCCTTTGGTGGGCTTAGGATTCAGGGCATAACTAAAGAGCTGTTTTTGCCCAGCCTGAGTCTTAGTGTGTGAGTGATTATCTAATAGTATGGATTCTGTTTGGGAATTTAGAAGTGGTTGTACCTCATTGCCTTCCAGTAAATAAGGGCATAGCTACATAACCCCAGTGCATTACACAGAGAAAAGTAGGGCTGCTTTGGTGTGGGAATGGAAGACACCGCCATATCCCCACCCAACCACTCTGCAGAATCCTAGGACTCTGAGAAATATAGTTTGAACACCTAAAGGATAAAGTCATAATCCTATGGTCCAAGATGACATTAAAAAAGATGACTTCTAGAAAAAAGTATTAGGGCTTTTGTTGTGGTTGCTGGAAGATGAGGTGAATTATAATACTATCCCTTGAAGAATCCCAGAAGAGGGAGGACATAGGCTAGAAGGCAAGGATTATCTTATATGCATTTGATGCTTTGGTAAAGATAAGTACAATGAGAAAATTTTGTTATTTTTGCCTTATCAAAAGGAACTGCAGCCACTAAAGGGGTCTATACACTCAGCGGGCTCAGAGAGTCAGCTGTTTGTAGAGGTGGCAGATTTGGAAAAGAACTGGGAGGAGATCAGCCAGGACACTGGGCAGAGAGGAGAGAAGCCACTCTTCCCATGCTGAGGAAGGCTTTGTGGGCAGCTGCAGCGAATAAAGCCAAGCTAGGCCTAAGCTTGTTTTTGTGGACTTATATGTAATGAAAAGGGGTCCTAGTTTCTTGTAAGTAGGTCACTCTGTATCATGTACCGTGAACTTCATAAAGTGAACCAACATGTAATGGTGTAGAGTTGTAATCCTTTACCTCACAATGGCCCTTGATGAGGTGTGTGGTCTGGGAAACACGGGACAGGGGCAAGGTAGCCTGGAGGATTGAAGAATTTCTTAGCCTTCCTGCCAGCTGTCAACTCTGGGGAAACAGGGCCTGTTCTTTCCCACCGAGTCTCCTTCAGAGAAGCATGTCTATTGTGTTTGTAGAGGGGAAAAAAAAAGAACATTCATTTCTATTACTTGCTTCTGTGAAGATGTGTTAACTAACGAGGAGGAGGAGGTGGCTTCTTTTTATGAGGATTATACTGGCAGCTGAGGGGCAGCACATAATGAAGGAGGTTTACAGATTTGCTGTTGAAAGCTGTAGATATCTATGCATACTGTTCCCAGATGAGAGAAAGCTAGGGCTGGCTGCTACAAAGGTCAATGCCAAATTTAAATGCATTTTTTTAGATCATTTCCATAGCATTTTATTCACAAACATTGAGTGACTTTCAGTTTCTCAGGAAAAATAGCCATTAACATTTTTATTTCTCTCAAATGGGTTATAATTATGTTGTTATAAATATGGACACTCTAAAGAGATCCTGCTGAGGAAAAATGGGCTTTTTTTTTCTCATAATGAGGAGAAAATAGGGGTGACTGATCCTACTCAGAAATAGTTTCAAACAACTGGTTTTGCACTCGAGGTGTGTAGAAGAAGATTCCACCCAAGTTCACTTAGTAGTAGTTTTGAACTATTAAAAAGAATAAAAAGCAACCATAGAGTTAAAAAAAAACTGAATTCAAATTGGTTGTAATTATTTACACGGAGAAGTTTAAGTAGTGGATTGGAAACCAAAAAAATGGAAACTTTCCTTTAAGTAAAATCATATGGGAATAGCAAACATGCAAGACAGATCAAATAGGAGCTGCTCTGGGTGAAGGGAGGCTAGATGGACCAGGGCCCATCTTATTTGTCACCCTTCCTTGAGTCTGTAGTGACCACTGTGGGACCTTTGTGGCATCCCTGGAGTTCTGAGGATTCCAGTTTGACCATGGGTTGGAGAGCATGTTTTCCTTGAATCCCAAGCCCATAGGATTTGTCCAATAGCCTCCAGGTCCTGAGAAGTAACATGACACATTTGGTGTCTGGGCATAGCCAGTGTGAACATTCCTGTGCAGCTGGTAGGGAGTTCTGGGGTTCTGGTGCAGATGGGTATTCTGGAGCTGGGTGTGGATGTGAAGTGGGACTGATACATGGTAGCAGTTGGGGAGCAAAAGGGAATGGAGATCATGTCTTGGGTGAAGGACAGTCCAAGGTCCACAGGAACTGTCCAGAATTCAGAGTCTAAATAGAGTTGGCAATGAATCAAGGGCAGAGTCTGTAGCAAAGGGTCTTCAGCTGAAGTCAGACAAGACTGGACTAGGGTCTGAAAGTGGGGACAGAGGCAGAAGCTAGATTTTGAGATATAAAGAGAAAGGCTTTATGGGGTCCTGTGGTCTTGATTGTGGGCAGGGAGGGAGATGCAAGGGCCCAGGGGGTCTGGAGAAGGCCATGGCTTTGGAGGGATGGGGGTTGAGCTTCTTACCCTAGAGTTTTGCTTGGGATCTTGAACACGATGTGAGTTAGCAGCCTTGGGTGCCTATACCATGGGTCTGTTGCACCCTCTTTCTCTATCTCATTGAGGATGGGGATCTTATCAAAGATGGGCTTCAGAACTACTTTTGACAAGGATTCAAAGTAATTTATCTTCCTAAAACTTAATTTAAAAATCCTGAATAGTTCAAGTAAACATGTGCACCACTCATTGTATACCATATATGCCTGTGCCATTGGGATTTTAGTCTTTTGGCACTTTTTCTTTTTCATATTTTTCTGAGGACTCTGTGGGTCCTAGTGTTGTGGAGCAACCAAGAATCTTACAGCCTAAAGTCATTCACACTCAATGACTTCTTCCAAGGCTGAGGGTAAGGGAAACGCTTGCTGCTAAGTAAAAAAGTTAGTACTGCCCACCCTGTTGTGTGCCTGGGAGGGTCATTGCCTAGGATAGCCAGAGATGGCAAAAATGGTTGAATGAGGAGAAACAAAAGCTTAAGAATTATTGTTTTCTTTGTACTTAAGGTTTATGAATTATTTCCTTTTGAAAATGTGTTCAAAAAGCAGATCCTCCACTGAGGCCCAACATGAAAAGCTCTGGGATAGGTGAAAACGTGAATGTCTGAAATACAACCTCACGCCACTGCGATGGGCTCAAGCTACTCTTAGTGAGTTTTTTATCCCTCCTGCTGCCTGTGACTTACATCAAGCTGTGGAGAGAACCCCCAAAACCAATAGGTCATTTTAACATAAGACGAGAAAACACTAAATAGAAGTTTAAATTTAAAGGGAAATTATAGGGGTGCCTGGGTGGTTCAGGTGATGAAGCATCTGACTCTTGATTTCTGCTCAGGTCATGATACCAGGGTTCTGGGATCAAGCCCTGTAGCCAGCTTTATGTTGGCCGCGGAGCCTACTTGAGATTCTCTCTCTCCCTCGGTCCCTCTCCCCTACTCATACTTGCTCTTCCTCTCTCTTTCTAAAATAGATTAATATATACACACACACACACACACACACACACACACACACACATATATATATATATATATATATATGGAAATTATAGATCTTTTGGCAGTTTAGAGAATAGGAGCCCAAATCCCAGAAGCTGATATTTCCTTTTATTCGGGTCTGAGGCCATCTATTTTGAGGTTTCTAGGGTTG
This sequence comes from Panthera leo, assembly GCF_018350215.1. Classification (NCBI taxonomy): domain Eukaryota; kingdom Metazoa; phylum Chordata; class Mammalia; order Carnivora; family Felidae; genus Panthera; species Panthera leo. The sequence goes on from NC_056682.1 coordinate 144,080,806, forward strand.
TTTTTCAAAACCCTCTGGGATACTAGGGGGACAGAAGGGTATCTGAATAAGGAGCTAGATTCTTTTGGCAAGGAGCTGGCAAGGAGATTTGACTGGCCTTTGGCAAGTTGGGGTTACATTTCTGAGACACAGGTGCTATAGGAAAGCTTGGGTAGAAGCCCCAAATCTCAGGGATACTCTGGAGTTGATCGACACAGATCTGTCCAGAGAGAAAAAAACCATTATCTAAAATCAGTTAAGCTCTAGAAAACTCATAAGACAAGAGGGTCCAGCTGACCCTAATGAAATCTGGATTCCATTTCTCAGACCTTGAGATCTACTAAGAGACTTGGGGCAGAATGTCTTTTTTTTTTTTTTTTTTTTAACATTTATTTATTTATTTATTTATTTATTTATTTATTTAGAGAGAGCAAAGGGGAAGTGCAGAGAGAGAGGGAGAGAGAAGCCCAAGCAGGCTGTGCACCATCAGTGTGGAGCCCGACCTGGGGCTCAAATTCACAAACTGAGATCATGACCTGAGCTGAAATCAAGAGTTGGACACTTAACCAACTGAGCTACCCAGGTGTCCCAGAATGGCTTAAAGTCATGTGGCAAGTTGGTGGTGGAGTCAGGTTTATAGTTCCTGCTTCCTGACTCCTAGTTCAGTGATTTTTCACTTCTACAGTGCTACCTCTACCTCCCCCTGATTCTATTATGTGCCAAAAATCTGCCTTTGTAGGAACTAATCTCCCTTCCTCCATCCCTTTCCTTCCTTCCTCCCTCCCCCTTCCTTCCTTCCTTCCTTCCTTCCTTCCTTCCTTCCTTCCTTCCTTCCCTTCCTCCCCCATCCCTCCCTACTTCCTTCCTTCCCTTCCTCTCCCATTCCTCCTTCCTTCCTTCCTTCCTTCATTCCTTCCTTCCTTCCTCCCTCCCTCCCTTCCTCCTTCCCTCCCCTCTCCCTTAAAATATTTGGTGCTCAATGTGTGCCTGGAAATATGCCATTTTTAGAAAGACAAAAATGAGTGATAATCAGTCTTTCTTAAAATCTTAAGCTTTAAATAATCATCCATTAATAAAGCAGAGAAAACTTCACTGAAGGAATTATGAGATCAAGCATCTTTTTAGTCATACATTTTATTGTCATTTACCAAGGGTTATCTCCAAAAGTCTAGAATCAAGTCTAGAACCAAGCACATATGTATTTGCATACTTGATAAGGTTAGCCAAATCTAATCTCAGCTGAGGGAAATATCTCAGCAGCATACTTATTCCATCCATGGGGTGGTGTGAACTTCTTCATTCACCCATTATCATGGCCCTAGCAGAAGTAGGTAATTGGCAGAGGCAAGGAATGAATGGGGGATGGAGGGAGTTGAGGGTGAGAGGGATATGGGCAAAATGGCCTGGGCAGCCATAAGTCAGAGGAGGTAGGCTGGAGCCAGGACCAAGAGTATCATGGCAGACCCTGGGAACCTAGGGTAGGGCATTCTAGGTAAGGGCTTAGTGTGAAGTCAGAGAACAATGAAGGGCAAGTGGGAGCCATAGTCAGAAGCCAAAGAAGAAATAGAAGCCGATAAGCCTGACAAACCTGGGTCAAAGACAAATCTGTAGCAGCCATGGTAGTCTCTGAGTAAGAGTGACCATGTTGAGGAAAGATTGGCTTCAGGAAACGCTTGTATTCTTGCCTGTGGCTCAGCCAGATACAGACCTGAATCCTCTGTGTGGAGGCCCATGGAGCAAAGCAGATGGCACATACAGGTAGCCTCCAAGCTGTCTGAGGCTCCCTGGAGGTTGTCATGGCTACTGACTTATTAAGAAGGAGATGGAGATGCGGGTCCTGGGAAACATCACTCTCACAAAGTTGCTTTTGCTTTCTTTCCCTCTGACTGTCCAAGGCAAAGAAAATTTTCTCCATGGACATTTCATCAGAGAATCCACTTACAAAAGCCAACAGAAGAGCAAATGCATAGCATGGTGACAGGCCTACAATTTGAGAGTTTTATGTAAAAAAAAAAAAGATTCTGCAGTGTCTTCCTCATATAATAAATAAAAATCTGTATAGCTGGATATGGTGATGAAAAACAGCCCATCACAGAACAGCACTGAAGAAAGGGAATTTTCTTAAAAAGGAATTTCCTTAGGTTTGTAACTGATATTCAGGGTTGAGAGGTGTACGTGACAATGTTCTCTTATGATTCCAGGTGTTTTAAACACCATAGTCTTGATATACCCACTTTCTGGATATTAGAACCCAGAATTCAGAGCCCCAAATCTAGGGCTCATTTATTTGTTTGTTCACCGAACACTGGTTAAGCATCTAAAAGCTGGGTGCCAGGAATGCAGAGGTGAATATAATATGACTTCTGACCTTAAAGAGCATACAATCCACTTGAAGAGACAGATACGTGCATTAATAATAGTGATGAGGTATGCAAATCTAGGTAAGCCTAGGGTAAAGGTCTGGGCAAAATACCCTAAGAGTATAAAAAAAGAAATGCCAAAGAGAGAGGGAGAGGGAGAGAAATGCCTAACTCCATCTAAGATGGAGTGGGTGGGGAGGGGAGGGGAACTTCTAGGAGAAGGGGATTCTTTTTTTTTTTTTTTTTTTTTTTATTTTTTAATATATGAAATTTACTGTCAAATTGGTTTCCATACAACACCCAGTGCTCATCCCAAAAGGTGCCCTCCTCAATACCCATCACCCACCCTGTCCTCCCTCCCACCCTGCCCTCCCTCCCATCCCCCATCAACCCTTAGTTTGTTCTCAGTTTTTTAACAGTCTCTAATGCTTTGGCTCTCTCCCACTCTAACCTCTTTTTTTTTTTTTTTTTTTTTTTTTTTTCCTTCCCCTCCCCCATGGGTTTCTGTTATGTTTCTCAGGATCCACATAAGAGTGAAACCATATGGTATCTGTCTTTCTCTGTATGGCTTATTTCACTTAGCATCACACTCTCCAGTTCCATCCATGTTGCTACAAAAGGCCATATTTCATTTTTTCTCATTGCCACGTAGTATTCCATTGTGTATATAAACCACAGTTTCTTTATCCATTCATCAGTTGATGGACATTTAGGCTCTTTCCATAATTTGGCTATTGTTGAGAGTGCCGCTATAAACATTGGGGTACAGGTGCCCCTATGCATCAGTACTCCTGTATCCCTTGGATAAATTCCTAGCAGTGCTATTGCTGGGTCATAGGGTAGGTCTATTTTTAATTTTCTGAGGAACCTCCACACTGCTTTCCAGAGCGGCTGCACCAATTTGCATTCCCACCAACAGTGCAAGAGGGTTCCTGTTTAGGAGAAGGGGATTCTTGAGCTGAATCTTGAAGGGTATCAGGGAGACAAAAAGAGAACGATGTTTCAGGCAGAAGGAAGGAAATTTGGAAAGGCAGAGGTATGGAAAAAGCCTGTCATTTTTTAGAGAGTATGGTTTGGTTGAAATCCGGGAAAATTGTGGACATGGCTGAGGGACAACCCTTTCTTAGTATCATGTTGATGTATGTGAATTTTATTGTAATGGTCATGCTGTGTTCCCCCCAAAATTTATATATTGAAGCCATAACCCCCGACCCAATGTAATGATATTTGGAAATAGATTTTTGGGATGCAATTAGGATTAGATGAGGTCATGAAGGTGGAGCCATGATAATGATATTAGTGCCCTTATAATAAAGGGAAGGAAGAGAGAAAGAGAGACAGAGAGGGACATTGTCCTTTTCCATGTGAGGATACAGTGAGAAGGCAATCATCCAAAAGTCAGGAAGAGAGAGCTCTCGCCAGAAACCAACCATGTTGGTAACCTGATTTCAGACTTCCAGCCTCCAGAATTGTGAGAAAATAAATTTCTGTTTTTTTTTTAAGCCAAATAGCTGATGGTATTTTGTTAGGGTAGCTCAAGCAGACTAAGACAGATCAGTTGGCTTAAAATATTTCTTAGGGTAACCTTCACTTTTCAAAACCCTCTCAAAACTTATGCAGAACTCTAAATATAAATTTATTTTAGGTAATGAGCCTCTCTGCTGTCTAAATTGTTGACCAAGTCAAGCAATCTCATGGAGAGAGTAGAAGAATGAATTCTTTCATTTATTTGATAAATATTTATCAAGTGCCTGTTTAATGCTAGGCATTTTTTATAGTGCTGGAGTTTCAGTGGTGACTAGGACAGACTAGCCACTGCCCCCATGTAGCTTACTTCCTAATGGAGAAGGTAAGAAGAAGAAGACAAGAACAAGGGAATTTCAGGCACTGCAAATACCATGAAAACAGTAAAACTGGGTCACATGGCAGGGGTAGGAGCTAGTTTTTTTTTTTTTTTTTTTTTTTTAACGTTATTTATTTTTGAGACAGAGAGAGACAGAGCATGAACAGGGGAGGGTCAGAGAGAGAGGGAGACACAGAATCGGAAACAGGCTCCAGGCTCTGAGCTGCCAGCACAGAGCCCAACACAGGGCTTGAACTCACAGACCGCAAGATCATGACCTGAGCCAAAGTGGATGCTTAACTGACTGAGCCATCCAGGCACCCCAGGAGCTAGTTTTCAATGGTGGCCAGGAAAGGCTCTCTGAGGACACACCATTGGCACTGAGAGATAGATAATGAAAGAGCTGCCATGGGGCACCTGGGTGGCTCAGTTGGTTAAGCCTTGGAGTTCGGCTCAGGTCATGATCTCACAGTTCTTGAGTTCGAGCCCCATGTCAGGCTCTGCGCTGACAGCTCAGAGCCTGGAGTCTGCTTCAGATTCTGTCTCCCTCTCTCTGCCCCTCCCCCGCTCGTTCTCTCTCTTTCTCTCTCACTTAAAAAATAGACAAACATAAAAAAGAAAAAAGAGTTGCCATATAAGCCTTGTGGGGAGAGGAGGCTGGGAGTGAGGGGTAGATGGGAGGATGGGAGCAGGTCAGGGGTTGAGAGGCCATTTGTTGTGGTTTGGGGGAGAGATGAAAGTGAGTAGGACTAGGGGTGGAGATGGAGAGGAGTTTGGATGAAGGATGTGTGGATTTGAAATATCTTTTGAGGGCTGGGCCATCAGGGGGATTGGTTGGAGGAAAAGAGAAAGAAGAGTCAAGTATGACCCCCCACCCTCCCAAGTTTCTGGCTAAATTAACTGGATGATAATGCTGTCACTGAAGAACAATGAAATTAGTTTGATATTATGAGATTAAAAGAACCAATTGGTGCATTTAATGAATTTAGAAAATTCCCAACATTTGTTTGGGTGTTGGGTAGACTTGTTTTGAAGTTTGACTTCCTTCCAAATCTGCAATCACTATCATCTCCATCAATAAGAATTAGTTGATGTCTGGTTCTAGAAGAGACTTGTAGCTTCTACGAAAAATCCATCACAGTGACAACAGTTAGGGACCCTGCCCTCTGGTTGTGTCCCGGAGTCGTATGTCCACACAGATGGAATCAGATAGACAAACAAACAAACAAACAAACCACAACTTGCCGGAGAATTGCATGGCTAGACTAGATGGAGGCAGGGGGAATTTCCTATTCCTCTTAGAGTTGACCTATATGCCCGCCATTTACTTGTTTTCTCTCAGATGTAATTTGCACCCTTCCCTTGCTCTGCTCTATATCACAGGGAATTATATTTCTAGGTAGGTTTGACCAGTTGCATTCTAGGCAGGTTTGGCCAGTGGAAGGCACTGGCAGAAGATTGCAGGACAGGAAGAGGGGGGAAGTCGTGTTCAGGTATTTCCCTGCTTTTCAAAATTTCGCATTATGCCACTTTGCTTTTATGAAAGCAAACTTTTGCTTCCTGAAGGAAAGCTAACTGAAGTTTTTTTGCTAACTGAAGGAAATCTAAAGAGAATTTTCACTGTTATGAAGAAAAGGAAGTGAAAATAGCATTCAACATTTGTTTTGCAGCAAGCTATTATAGAGACAGAACACCCCAAGCAGGGAGAGGGGCCCTGCCAAGCTCCTTCTCTGGGAAGCATCTCAGCCTCTCAGCATCCAGCCACCATAGCTGTGAACTGTGTCTATGAGCATCTGGGCTTTAACTGGATTTGTTTTGTGCATCCATTAGCAACATGTGTCCCTAAGGTATCAGAAAAGCCCAAGAGAGGTTATTTTTCGGGTCTGGGAATACTCACAAATTTTTCTGTAGAAAGTGATGGGAATTGCTTCTTTACAGCATTTTGACTTATGAAAGATTTGGTAGGAATGCTCTAGCAGGAGAAATCTGTATTTCTTTGTCTTTTGCTCTGTCTAGGGTAAGACTCCTCTCTCATGAGACAGATTTCTTCACAATGCCCAGCTTCTGCATGGGGGCCCCTGCCCTGGTCCTAACTCTTCTAACGTCCTGTGTTTCTGGACACTGATGATGCCACTTCCTTGTCCAATTCCTCCTGCCCCAGGTGGCAGTGAATTCCTGCTGTGGCCTCGCCATATTTTCTTTGCTTTCTGGGCTCTTCAATTACCTGTTTACTCATTCCTTCAACTTTAGTCAAATTCAGTTCCCTGTATTTTTAAGATCCAGAGCGGTTTCTGGTTTCTTAAGAGGATCTTGACTGATTATTTTGTATGTTGGGTTCTGAGAACTCTAGATGTTAGGTGATCAGCTTGTAGAGTCTGCATTTTCTGGCTATTTTCTAGCACTCTTATTTCCTCACCCATAACTTTCCATCTTGCTCTTTCCTTGTCTGTCCATTAATCTTCTTTTTGTTGTATGAGTTTGATGAGAAGTCAAACTCATGCGCAGTGTGAAGCATATTCACTGTTGTCTTCTCTTCTTAGAAAGCTTTACCAGATCTATACAGGGACCTCATTCCTAAACCAACCGGATGTCTGGCTTCACAGTTTCTTTCTTTTTAATGCTTACTTTATTTTTGAGAGAGTGATGGGGGAGGGGCAGAGAGAGAGGGAGACAGAGAATCACTGACAACAGAGAGCCTGACTTGGGGCTTGAACCCACGAACCTTGATATCATGACCTGAGCCAAAGTCAGACTCTTAACTGACTGAGTCCCCCAGGTGCCCCTCTGGCTTCATAGTTTCAATGTATCTACTCTGATGCTCTTCTCTAATGGATGGGTTAGTCAAGAATTTCCCAAATTAGCTTCTTCGTATGTCCTGTTTCCAAAGGGCAAACCCACAGGCACTTTCTTTTTGAGGATCTACTAGGGGTATTTGAAAGTTCCATTTAGTTTTATGATCCTTTCATAGCATAGGCCTTACAAAGTTACACACCAGGGAGAGCTGTCAAAGTTCATGCAGGCATTAACCTATTTTGTTCAGCAGTTAAGGAAAAAAAATCTCTATTTTGTTTTGGGCTTATGACATTTTCGGGATGCATTGTGGAATGTTTTTGTTTTGGTCAAGTGCCTTAGTTAGAGAACAGTAAAAACATTTGACAAAGCTCTTTTTTTTTTTTTTAATAAGTAGAGAAAGCTATGATTAGAGACCAGAAAGGCCCTCTGATACAGCGTATTTTGTCTGAAGGTCTACTAATAGATTTCCATATGTCTGGCATAATTTTAAAGTGCAACTACCCCTTGGGGAAGGTGTAAATAGTATAATTAGCTTTTTTTCCTGGCTTCTGGATAGATCAGATTCTGAGGACACTAAGAGTTTAGAAGAAATTGTAAATGAAAGTAAGTTGATTTTTTGGGAACAGGGGTTTATCCAAAAAAGGCTGCCCAGAGAATGTTGGAATGTGTGTGTGTGTGTACATGTGTGCATGTACGTGTGTGTGTTTGCATGCTCTTTGAGTAAGCAGGTGCCAAAAAAGGATGGTGGGATGCAGTCAGGGCCTTTTAAAAACCATGTTACTGTCTCTGGAGTATGGTGTCCTTTTCAGAGGACTAAACATTCTGGCCTATGGAAGATGTATTTTATTTTATTGCTTCTTGCCTTCCTACCTCAAACAGAAATACTGCTCTTGAAATTCTTAACTTTGATAACGAGAATAATAACTTCCTGGAATGAGAGGAGTCAGGTTTCTCAACTTGTTTACACATCCCAATGAACATTTATGTACATTAATATAGTAATTTCCTCAGGGGGTTGAATGTTAATGAATCATTAATAATAAATATTCAAATCTCATTCCTGGATTTACAGGGGATGGTGGGAAACATTTAAGGGGTAACCTTGTTATCTAGGAAAAACCCCACTCTCACATTTAATACGCATAAATAAAATATCTTTCATCTGGGGAAATCAGGATGCTGTGATATCAGCAAGCCCCAGACTAGATGGCTGTTTCAATATCTAGCCTGTTTACTTTGGGGGAAGGACCAGCTGTTCATAAAGCAATTTACATTCAACAGGTGAACCATGACTCTAATGGATGTGAAAGATACAGTGGAGATAATCTGTAGAATGCCATTCCTTTACTGCTTCCTGGACCACCCATGGCTTCTAAAGAAAATGCCATTTACAAATTAGTTTTTAGATTTTTTAACATGTTTAATGACCGTTTGCTTGATTTTCTAGAATTAAGAAATGATTTACATCCAGCTAGCAATCAACACTGTATTTTTATTCTTTTTCCTAACCTCTGTAATAGCTGGATGGAGATTGGAGGGAGAATGGCCTTATATATTTTTGGTACTTACCTTCCTCGTTGGATTAACGCATTTCATAGAATTGTTGATTTTTGTTAGACTGGGATTTAGGAGACTCATTACAGTGATTAAAGAGGGATGACAAATGACATTTTAATAAAATAGCTGACATATATCCTGGAATAACAGGAGGTAACAAGCACAAGGACAAAATGCCCACATGCCAAGAATGGTGAAATAAGAGATGGAATGAGCCTGCATCCTTGATGGTATTGTTGAAACACTGCACTGGCCTGGACTGCATTTTTCCAGATTTCATGTTGTGGTAATTAAATGTCTATTACTTAAATTCTGCTGGTTGAGGTTGTTTCTTATAGCCGAAGGCATTCTTAACTGACCTGCTATCTCAAACCAAACTCCTTGGGGCACCTGGATGGCTCAGTCGGCCAAGCGTCTGACTCTTGATTTTGGCTCAGGTTCTTGATTTTGGTCTTGATTTTGATCTTACGGTTCCTGAGTTTGAGCCCTGTGTGGGGCTCTGTGCTGACAGCTCAGAGCCTACTTGGGATTCTCTCTCTGCCTCTCTCTCTGTACACCCCCCACCCCTGCTGTGCACTCTCTCAAAATAAATAAACTTAAAAAAAATAACCAAACAAACTCCTTCTGTCTCGTCTCCTCTCCCATCCTGTTCCTCTTCTTATATTCCCCAGTTAATGGTATCCATACAGTTGCCCAAGTCAGAATCTCAGGGATCTTTTTCAACTCCTTTCTCTTGTTCACCTGTCTTCTTGAATATAGGGACTATTTCTTACTCATCTTTTTATTACCAGTTCCTGGTACAATGTCTGGTACACAGAAGACACTCAAAACATATTTCTTGAACTAAAAAAATTAATGTGATTAGGTATTGAATGTCATGGATTAGTACACAGATACTGAGTAAAGTGAAAAGGATGACCTTGGGAAATATTTTTTATTAGGCTAGCGTGAATTTTGATGAGCCAACCTTGCCCCTCATCATAGACTATCTTTCTACTGACTAAAATTCTTTTGTCCCCCTGATTGCATGTTTCTTTCACATAGACATTATTGGATAAGCATTATCATATTTTTCCTCTTGAACCCTTTAAAATATTTTTATGTAAAAACCCTCTTTTGTGACATTTCTGTCTCTTAAATCACTATTATTAGGTTACAGTCCTACCTTTAACCTGGTAGACATTCTGCATCTTTGTAATGACTTCTGCTAATGTCTGCTCTATTCTTTTACATTGGTTGGTTATATTAATCTTATTCGCAGAATCTTGGGTAGGCTCTCTGTCTTTTTATGTACAGGGGATATAATGGCAATGTCATGAGGTTCATAATCTTGTGGTGAAATGAAAAGAAGACCAGATTTGAAATGCAAAAAAACCCTAGGGTTTGTGTCATAGCAGTTCCTATATGTATAATTTTAATCAAGTCAAGAAGCCTAATCAATTTTGTTTTCTTACATTTATAATGGGAAGAAGAGTTATACCTATCCTGTCCCTCTCACAATACTGCTGTGAGAATTAAGAATCCTGCAAGTGTAAGGCTTATATCATGTGTCCATTATGGGGTGTAGTTACTTGCATTTGAACTGCAAGTGCATAGACTGAACAAGGTTATTATAGATTGGGAAAAGGTGAATCTTCAATAGAAGAAAGATTAGGCAAACAATAAATATCCAAAGAGCTAGCTTATAGAATCCAGGCATACTGCAAGATCTTTTGTGCTTGAGAAGTTTCCAGTTTTCTCTTTTCTATACAATGTAGGAGCAGTTACTGGAAGAAGTAATAGAAAGATAAGTTGTTTTCAGAGATATGAAGCTCTAAGTCTTGTTTGGCTTTTCCCAGGATTGCCGTATTTAGCTCCTAACCTCAGAATCTGAGGAGGGCTTTCAACCAGACCTCAGTAGAGTAATTAGAACTGAAGTGTGACTCTTGTTCAAGCTTCTCATGTTACAATAAAGAAATTGAGATGTAATAAAGAGAAATTACTTGCTTTAGATCATACAGCTAAGACCTAGAACCCAGGTCTCTTGGCTGCTGTGCTGAGAGATCCAGCCATGTTGAAATCAGTTGCAAAAAGGGTGCCTGGGTGGCTCAGTTGGTAAAGCATCCAACTTTGGCTCAGGTCATGATCTCATAGTTCGTGGGTTCAAGCCCTGCACCAGGCTCTGTGCTGACAGGCTCTGGCCTGGATCCTGCTTCAGATTCTGTCTCTCTCTCTCTCTCTCTCTATGCCCCTCCCCTGCTCACACTCTTTCTCTCAAAAAATAAATAAACATAAAAAATGTAAAAATCAGTTGCAATGTATATTGATAATGATGATGATGATAATAGTGATCACAGTGACAAGGATGAAGTAACCATGGTACCTTGAAATTTGTGGTAAACAATGGCAATTACATAGCAACTTTTGTTGTTGTCTTCTAGACAAGTGCGTGAAAACATTAATTAACTGGAGGGATTGCTGCGAAGTCTCTTGGTAACAGGCAGCCTTTAATCCAGGCAAACAGTGGAAATCAGCAGTAGCTGGATGTCTGGAATAAACCATTAATTGTATGAATTACAGTGTTTCATGGTAATTATAAACCTCTGAAGAGGTACCTATGGGATGAATATTTTTGGAGGATTTTCAGGTGAGGTCAACATGGTAATGAGAACTGGACAGGGTCATAGTGGACTTTGGTGTTTGACTCAGCAGCCATTAGCTGTATCTTTGCAGAATTATGATGGCTTTGGATACCTGTGGTTCTATGCATTGTTGTTGTTGTTAGCTACTTTGAGGCCATGGGTAATTTGTACCAGGATTGTGAGTCAAGTGCAAAGGAAGAGTAGCTACTGTAATAATGTTGTTCAAGAACCTGGATCCATTGCAAAACCTGGTGCTCATCTTTTCCCATCTCAAATAATTATTTATTGCTTGTTTCTCAGATTACTAGGGTAATATAATCTTTGGCCAGCCTAATAGACTCAGATTTTATTCACAAATTTTTAAATCTTATACAATATATCCTGACATGACATTTTTGCTAAGCTCAGTTTCTTTATACTCTAAATTACTTTGCAGAGGGCGTTACTTTGTTACTTATTTATTTATTTATTTTAAAAGTTTATTTATTTTGAGAGAGACAGAGAAAGCACAAGTGAGGGAGGGGGAGAGAGAGAGAAAGGGAGAGAGAGAATCCCAAGCAGTTTCTGAACTGTTAGTGCAGAGCAGAGGGGTCTACTTTAAATCATATGTCAAGCAAACCAAAGCCACTTGATATGAATCTTTCTAAGTCTTAGGCAAGAACACACTCTCCTCAGAGGTGGGCCTTTGGAGTATTTATTTCAAATGAAGACTTGAATGAAGATGTGAATCATTATCAATATTGTTATTATTTGCTATACCTGCCTTCTGTGGGGGTAGCCATGGCTAGAGAAAATGAGGGGTGAAGATTGAAGAAGTGGGAAATAATCAGTTTTTTGGGAGGACAGAGAGATATGAGCTGAACTTTGTGTTGGCATGGACTCAACTCACTGAGCTGAGAAGACAATGTAAAAAGGTCCAGGCTTCTATCCGTAGGAAAGGGAAGAATGGCCAGACCCAAATTGTAACACAAGGTTAATATCCAAAACATATGAAGAATTCATACAACTCAAAAGCAAAACCAAACCAAAACAAACAATAAAAATTCCAATTAAAAATGAGCAAAGGACTTGGATAGACATTTCTCCAAAGAAGATATATGAAAGGTCAACAGGTACATGAAAAGATGCTCAACATTACTCGTTAGGGAAATGCAAATTAAAACTGCAATGAGATATCTCTTCACAGCTGCTAGAATGCCTGTCATCAAAAAGATAAGAGATAACAAATGCTAGTGAGGATGTGGGGAAAAGGGAACCCTTGTGCCCTGTTGGTAGGAATGTACATTGGCACAGCCATTGTGGAAAACAGTATGGAGGATACCCCCTGCCCCCAATAAAAATAGAACTATTATATGATCCAGCAATTCTATTTCTGGGAATATACCCAAAAGTAATGAAAACACTAACTTGAAAAGATATCTGCACCCCTATGTTCATGGCAACATTGTTTATAATAGGCAAGACATGGAAACAACCTAATGTCCATCAGTGGATGAATGGATAAAGAAGATGTGATATATATACCACACAATGGAATAAACACACACAATGGAATATTATTCATCCATGAACAAGAACTCCTGGCATTTTTAACAGCACGGATGGAATGTGAGGGCATTGTGCTAAGTGAAATAAGTCAGACAGAGAAAGGCAAACACTATATGATCTCACTTATATATGGAATCTTAAAAAAAAAACAAAACCTCATGTAACCAAAATTATAGAGAAAGAGATCAGGCTTGTGCTTACCAGAGGCAGGGGTTGGTGGGAGGACGAACTGGAGGTAGGTAGTCAAAAAGTACAAACTTAGTTATAAGATAAATAAGTCCTAGGGATGTAATGTATAGCATAATGACTATAGCTATTGCTGCTGTATGTAAGATAGGAAAGTTGTTAAGAGGGTAAATCCTAAGAGCTCTCATCACAAGGGGAATTTTTTTCTTTATTCTTTTCTTTTTATTGTATCTATACAAGAAGATGGATCTTTGCTGAACTTACTGTAATCATTTCACAATATATGTAAGGCAAACCATCGTGCTGTAGGCCTTAAACTTTTACAGTGATGATGTCAATTATTTCTCAGTAAAACTGGAAAAAATTATAAGCAATATCTTTTTTACCAGAAAAAGAAATTATTTTACATTTATGTCATGCTTTACCACAGCTCAGGCATGCAGACCTAATCCAATCAACTCCAACAGCTGCCTGGAGAAGGCAGCTAATTTTCACACCAACCTTTTAAGGCAGGGAGTTTGTACCCCTTTCCAGAGGTGATAATAATTGATAAGAGACTTTACAAGTGCTTTGCATGAATGATAATCTCTTTTAATCCTCAAACTATACCCATGAATCAAGTGGGTTACTATCTTCATTTTACGCAGGGCAGACTGAGGCTTAGGAGTTGTTATGTCAATTGCCTGAAGGTTCACAGGCACCTGGGACAGTTTTCCTAACAGCCCGTGTGTAGAGCCCGTGTGTATGTATCGTGCTGATCCTTGGTGGATCCAGATGAGGAAATGAGGCTCAGAAAGGTTCAGTGAGTGACTCAAGATCACACTGTAAATAGCAGAGTTAGGATCAAACATAGGCCAAATATTTCTAAGTTTAATGAAGTAGTGTTCTACTTTCCTCATCCTTGTAAACTTGAAGCCCACAATACCCCTTATCAAAGGGGTATTTATTGTGGCATACTTGTCATTTGAAACAGTTCCCTAAGTGAATTTGATATACACCATCTTTTTCGACCCATATTTCCTAGAAAACAGAAACTTAGGCAAAGCTTATGTGCTAGTAATGCATTATTGGGGGTGTAGTTGAAGGATGTTAAGAGGGAAAAAGAGATGTAGGTGTGGCAGGAGGTGAAGCAGCCACGGCTTCATGAAAGAACACACCCAGGTGCTCACTTATGTGGCATACTTCCAGCTAACCCATACAGAACCATAGCACCTCAGAGAAAGGAAGGGAGAAGAATCTTTCTGACAGCTCTTTCCCGTTTTCTGTCTCTTGCCATATAACATTTGTTCCATAGGGCATCAACTCCCTTGCAGTTTTGGGTTTGTTCCCTGGCTTTTGAGGACAGCTGTTGGAGGAGCCAGAGCTTCTGTGGATCTGGTTGTGTTAGGTCTGGGTGCCTGAGCTGCTGTGGCTTCTACCAGAGTCTGGCCTTCACCTGACAGAAGGGGGTACAAGGGGGATGGGCAAGGTAGCTCGCAGAGCTAGAAGATTAAGTGGTCATGGACCCAAGAGGCAGACAAAGATGAACAGATCTGGAGAGCTGCATAAGCTGTGTCTGACGCATTGCTCAGACCATCCTTGGAGATCTGGCTCTCAGGCTACGGTTGTGGGCTTTTGGTCTTATAAGACCAAGATGCCCTCATTTTGTTGAGAAGGGAGGTACAAAATCAGTGCATCACAGAATCCACTTTACTTGAAATCTGCTAAAAACCCTTTAAGTGGGTTAGTGAATTAAGGTGCAGTCCCTATTGCTATAACTGATCCCAAGGACATAGCTGATATTCATCACCAGCCTTTTTTACCACTAATTTTAGATTTCCTTTTCCCTGGGCAAGTGCATTGGCTTCTTTTGGTTGCTACTCTGGTAGGAATTCTAGACCTTCCACCCTAAGTGGTCTGAGCATGTAGTTGCTTTGTCTGTCTTTTTTGCTTATTTTTTTTAATGTTTACCTATTTTCGAGAGAGAGGGGGAGAGACAGAGTGTGAGTGGGGAGGGGCAGAGAGAGAGGGAGACACAAAATCCAAAGCAGGCTCCAGGCTCCCAGCTGTCAGCACAGAGCCCAACACGGGTTTTGAACATGAACCGTGAGATCATGACCTGAGCTGAAGTCAGTCGCTCAACCAACTGAGCCACCCAGGTCTTTTTTTTTTTTTTTAAATGTTTATTTATTTTTGAGAGAGAGAAAGCACACATGCGAGAGCAAGGGAGAGGCAGAGAGATAGGGAGACAATGGTCTGAAGCAGGCTCTGAGCTGAGAACACAGATCCTGATGAGGGGCTTGATGAGATCATGATCTGAGGCGAAGTCGGATGCTTAACCAACTGAGCCATCCAGGTGCCCAGTTACTTTGTCTTTCTGGTCTGTAAAAGTTACTGTAACTGTCCATGAACAGTTATAACTAAGCAATGCCAGTGTTAAAAGATGACCAATGTAAAAAGATTCTATAAAGAATCTTTACTGTCTTACTGTGTAGTAGCAACCAGAACTCCTCATGATAATTACTGTTGATTACCTCAGCAGGAAGTGACTTTTTCTTTGCCTGCTGGTTCATGGGCCTAAGGACCCCAGAGTGGCCAGGCAGTAACAATCATAGCTCTCCAATTCAGTGGGATCCTTACTGTGTCACTTGGTGGGAGTTTTCTCTACTCCCCCTGACTCCCCACCCCCAATGAGATATAGAAACTCTAACTTGGTTTAGCTTACCTTTTCAAGACAGGAAATATAAATCATGCTAGGGAAAGTAAGGGTTAGAAGAACTACCGCTGTTTCTACATGGCTCCTAGATCCATGTAGCCTAGCTGTGGAGATGCAGCACCATCCATATTGAATCCTGGAGAACAGTGCCCCAACAGTGTATCCCAAGCGGACTCTTAAAGTGAGTCTTCAGTAGGCTCTGCCATTATTCTTTCATGTCCCTTTCTTCTGGTAAAGAGATATGGAATAGAACTAGTGTATCCTTCAATGGAATACTACTTGGAAATGAGAAAGAATGAAATATGACCTTTTGTAGCAACATGGATGGAACTGGAGAGTGTTATGCTTAGTGAAATAAGTCATACAGAGAAAGACAGATACTGTATGTTTTCGTTCTTATGTGGATCCTGAGAAACTTAACAGAAGACCATGGGGGAGGGGAAGGAAAAAAAAAGTTAGAGAGGGAGGGAGGCAAACCATAAGAGACTCTTAAAAGCTGAGAAGAAACTGAGGGTTGATGGGGGCTGGGAGGAAGGGGAAAGTGGGTGATGTGCATTGAGGAGGGCACCTGTTGGGATGAGCACTGGGTGTTGTATGGAAACCAATTTGACAATAAGTTTCATAAAAAAAAAAAGAACTAGTGTATCCTGGGGTCATAGGCCCATTGTCACACCTCCTTTGCCTTAAAATGGATTCTTTCATTCAAGATAATATAGTGTGAAGTACCATGTTGATGGATTAGGCATCCTATAAACCCCCAGATGCTGGAACTGGCAGAGACAATGCAGTCAGGGAAGGTGATCTGGAGTAGATATTCATTCTGATAAAGATGAATTGCTGTCTTTTTAAGGTAGATGGTGTTTAATGATGAATGGTGCCATACAGAGGATTCAGCATTGGTCTGTGCATCTGGAGGGGGGTGGTAAGCATTCAGAAATGACAGTAGCTAGATTAGCTGTGGTGGGAGAGAGTCTGTGTTGTTGGGCCCATGCAGAGCTTCCATCCCTGAGACCAAAGCCACTCTTGGTTCATGGGCCCATTGAGGTATTCCCCAGAGGCTGATTGAGAAACAGAGATTGGCTGACATCCATAGGTTCATCATCTTGTCCATCTGGTCTTTGAGCTCCTTCTCTGAGGTAGATAATTTCCAGTAAACATTCATATGAGACACAAGCATCCACATTTTGAGTTCACTCCCATCAGTCTATCTGTAGAACTTTTCACAGACCTCACTGTATGTGATCTTTCAGACCTATTGCTGTCAGGGCTCTGAACAATTAACCAAACCATTTGTTAATGTTCAAGTGACTGTTTATATCCATATCTCAGGCCAATTCTCCAATCAAGCATACTGCTTGGAAATCCACCCACTGGCATGATTTCCCTTCTCCAGTGTTTTCTGGGATACCCCTGAGTAGTGCTGCAATGTGGCAGCAGTATGTTTCCAGCTAGCACCAACGGATCATGCAGACTTATCTGTGAGCTGGGTCTCACAGTGTTCATAGAGAACTCCTTGTGAAGCTGTATATGTGGATGAAGAGAAAGGCATCCAATACCAACAGGAATCTGAGTTTCCTGTTCATGTGAGTTACTCACACCTTCTGGACCTGCCTATGCCTATTCCCCAAGTACCGCTGAATTGTGACTCAGTGGGTCACACATTCCCCCTAGTCAGTAGAATGTCAAGAGTTTGTTTTCAAACAGAGAGCAATTCTCTGCTAGAGGTCATAGTCTTGCTCTAGGGCAGTAGTGATTTGTACTTCAGTGTCCTGGTTTCTTTCATCCCTCTTCAATTTATCTTAATTGTGTTTATAACTAGCTTGCTCCTTTGAACATGTCATCATCCTGTATAACATTATTGTAATTATTGGAAAAGTCCAGGGCCTTTTATTGGTAACTATTTATAGGGTGCTGGCACTTTATTTTAGATCAATTTTGTTAAGGCCATCAAATAAATTAACATATACATTTCATTTGGAGGAAACAATATATTTGCATGTCAACACAAACAGAAAAGGGGGGAGGGGACTGGGAAAGAAAAAAAGGGAAGAGATGTTTTCTAGCTTAAGATATAACATCTTTTACATTGCTCTTAACCTTGGAAGGCCATGGTGATAGACAGCATTACTTGGGGGTAAGTCTTTGATCCAGGTGATGTGTAGGCTGATCTTTACAGCAGGCTAAAGTCAGTGGCCATCCATGTTAAGATTCCCCTTAGGATGAGAAAGAACTATGAGTGCTATGTTTACTTTGTTCAGCTTATTCCACCCCATCCTGAATGTGTACAGTACTCCTTCACTAGATACTGTGTGATCCTGAATGCTACCACCCTCTTCCCATCCAGTCCAAGAGCATCTGTCTTGTGGGTTCACCCTCTTACTTTGATCCACCCTATTTCTCCAAAGCCCTTGTCTCATAATCCCAATTCTTAATCCCTACAGTTTTTGTTTTTGTTTTTGTTTTGGCCCTGAGTATTAGTCATTGAGCTACATTTAGTTTTCTCCAGGATGAAGCTGGAATAAGAAAGGAGGGCTGGAAATGCTACTCATTGGTCCATCCTCAGGATCAAGCATCTATACTATCATTGGAGTTTTCAAAATCTCAACATGGTGCCTGGGTGTTTTATGGAGAGACAGTACAATGTAGTGATGAAATTGATGAGTTCTGGAACCAGATCACCTGGGTCCAAATCCCAGATCCACCATTTAGTTCTGTGACCTGAGGTAAGCCTTTAACCTCTGCTCCTCAGTCTTCTCATCTATAAAATGAGGAAAATAACACACCCATATTTATAGAATTGTATGAGCATTAATAAATTTATGTGTGTAAACTACTCAGAAGAGTGCCTGGCACATCCTAAGTGACTTATAAGTATTTGCTCCCATATCTTATTATATTATGCTAATAGCTAATATGTCCTTTCTGTTTTTCCAGTTGCATTTCAGAAGATCCTCTTCTCCCAGCCCACATGGTATGGAGTCAGTGTTTAGAAAGCAGGTGCGCATGAGTGGCTCAGTTGGTTGAGCATTAGACTCTTGATTTTGCCTCAGGTCATGATCTCATGGTTGTGAGATTGAGTCCCACATTGGGCTCCATGCTGAGCATGGATTCTCTCTCTCCCTTTCTCTCTGCCCCTACTCTGCTTGAGCATGCTCTCTTTCTCTCTCAAAATATATAAACCTAAAAAAAGAAAAAGAAAGCAGGGGAATATATACTCTGCTCAAAATTGGGGGTGGAGGAGAGAAACAAATCCACTTAATAGAAAAGTATTGGCAAAAATTATGGAAAGAGCCTAAATGTCCATCAACTGATGAATGGATAAAGAAATTGTGGTTTATATACACAATGGAATACTACGTGGCAATGAGAAAGAATGAAATATGGCCCTTTGTAGCAACGTGGATGGAACTGGAGAGTGTGATGCTAAGTGAAGTAAGCCATACAGACAAAGACAGATACCATATGTTTTTTTACTCTTATGTGAATCCTGAGAAACTTAACAGGAACCCATCAGGGAGGGGAAGGAAAAAAAAAAAAAAGAGAGGTTAGAGTGGGAGAGAGCCAAAGCATAAGAGACTTTTAAAAACTGAGAACAAACTGAGGGCTGATGGGGGGTGGGATGGTGGGGAGGGTGGGTGATAGGTATTGAAGAGGGCATTTTTTTTTGAAATTTATTGCCAAATTGGTTTCCATACAACACCCAGTGCTCATCCCAAAAGGTGTGAAGAGGGCATCTTTTGAGATGAGCACTGGGTGTTGTATGGAAACCAATTTGACAATAAATTTCATATATTAAAAAAAAAACAAAAAAACAAAAAACAACATTAATAAATATACAGGTCACCCCCCCCCCCCAAAAAAAAAAGAAAAAGCATTGGCAAGTCAGTATGTAAAGTAATAGGAGAGACTATAACACTTTGTTAGGCCTGGGAACGTGAAGACATATTTATTTGCTTAAGAGCACTAATGAATCTAGATAGCCAAGGGTAGACATATAAGTAATT
The DNA here is from genome assembly GCF_018350215.1 of Panthera leo. Lineage (NCBI taxonomy): Eukaryota > Metazoa > Chordata > Mammalia > Carnivora > Felidae > Panthera > Panthera leo. Next base: position 144,100,392 of record NC_056682.1, read on the forward strand.
TATTCTTGTAAGCTTGATCATCACTATATTAGTCATTAAATACTTGATGATTTACACATTTGGAGAAAGGAAGGCTGGGAGGTCCCAGAACATTGATAGATTCTTCCCTAATTCTCATCATTATTTATTGTTTCTATTTTCAAGCAGAGGAGAAAAGTCAAATTACTCTTATTTTTGAAGATGATGTTATTGGTATGTTGCAGTGTTTGGTTTAGTACTTTGTGAGATGTTCATGACAAGTTAAAAAATTAGGAGATCAAATTGCCTTTTACTTTATGCATTTAAAACAAAATTAGAATTTTATTTCTAGTTTTATTTAAAGAGGAATTAAAATTCAAGAATTAACTCAGCATTTTGCTGTAGTTGGAAAAGACTGAGGGTCAACCAACTAAATTTGATGGTTTATTATTACATGCATTCAGATGTGCTCCCACAAACACACAATTACTAAGAGCAAAAGAACTTATTTTTTTCTTTCTAAAAGGCTGCTGTTCAAATAAAGTTTTGAATTTCAAAAGGAAAGAGAAAAGCAAAGCCATTTCATATAGTATTGGCATTTAGCAAGTACTTAAATATTTGTTTGATATTTGAATTTATGTTAAGGTGTACATATATTATATATTAGTTAATTATAACAATTAATGATTTAGATATTAGTTAATATATATTAATATATATAATGTGTATTAATATATAAGGTGTATATTTATTAATATATATTAAAACATGTATATCTTAAGCTTATATATATATATATATATATATATATACCTTATACATATATATATTAAAAATATATATATATCTTAAGTTTATTTAGAGAGCATGAAGGGTGGGGAGGGGCAGAGAGAGAGGGAGAGAGAATCCCAAGCAGGATTGTCAGCGCAGAGCTCAACTTGGTGCTCGATCTCACCAACTATGGGGTCATGATCTGAGCCAAAGTCAAGAGCCGATTCTTAGCTGACTGAGCCACCCAAGTGCCCTTAAGATATATTAACCTGATGTTGTAGATTGTTTACATAAATGACTGCAATTTTTCTTCCCTGTGTGCATGCCCCCTTGCAAAGTGACTCTGTGAGTCCTCCCATCAGAAGTGAAATTTATTTCCCCATCCTTTGAATATGAGCTGGTCTTGTGATTTGTCTGACCAATAAAATATAGTGGAGGTGGTGCTGTTCCAGCTTCAGGCTTAAGCCTTAAGAAGCCTTCCTCACTTTAGTCTCTTTGGAACCCTCTTATCACTATGTGAAAAGCCAGGCTAGTTTGCTGGGGAATAAGAGACTAACTGCCACATGGGCAGTTGTCCTGGTGACAGCTGGCCAACTGCTAGACATGTGAATGGGACCATTCTGGACCAGGAAACCTGAAGTAGAATAGCCTAAATCTGACCTATTTAGCTATGGCTATTTGGAGCTGCAAGATAAATTCTGGCCAATATCAGAAGACACATCCTGCTGAACTCAGACCAAATTGCCTGTCTACACAGGCAATGTGTGCTGTCTACACAGTGTGCTAAGTAAATGGTAGTTGGTATCAGGTTTGGAATAAGAGCTAACATTTACTGAGTGCTTACTATGTGCCAGGCAGCACTCTAAGTGCTTTACGGTTATTGACTCAACTCTCATAACAACTCTGTGATAAGGTTATACGTGAAGGAAGTGACAAGCAGAAGTAACATCTCAGCCAAACTCATCAGCCTGATCTCCTCCCCCTGCTTGCTGATAATGGGGCAAAGGTCAAGATAGACAAAGCCAAGTCTCTTCTTAATGAGGTTTCTTTAGAGTGGTGTTGACTAACATTTCCTGTAAAGGTCCAGATAGTAAATATTTTAGATTTTTTTGGACCATCTCCGTCACAGCTACTGAGCTCTGCCTTTGTAGTGTGAAAGTAGCCATAGGCAATATGTAAACAAATAAACCTGGGGTTCCAAAAAAACAGGTAGCAAGTTGGATTTGGCCTGTAGATCATAGTGTGTTGACCCCCACTCTAGAAATTAAGCTCTAATGACATAAGACATCCATTGAATGTAATAAATAAGTTTACACTCTATTCATCTAGCATGGTACCTAGCTCTGAATCATCCTTGGGAGAACTGAGAAATAGTCACACAAGTTATTCTCAGTAGGCCTTAATTCTTCTGCAGAATCCCAGTTAAGAAAGGCACTGTAGGTGTTAGTTTCGTCTTAAATCTGGTTCTTTTTGTAGCTGTGGGGTAACTGCTATAGCCATGGACAATATTTTCACATGTTCACTCTAGTAGGAAGAAGAGATCCAGCCCAAGGAGAATAAGGAGGGGCTTCTCCCGAGGCCCAACAAATTTCTCTGGTGTCTCAGCTGGAATGTGTCACTATTCATTTCTGATCCAAGCCCTAGCAAAAGAATAGGGTTTTTCTAACTGGCCTGGAACTAATCAGGTTCTGCAGCAGTTGGATCAACAGTTACTGCGCTGCTGATATTTTTAATTTGCCCTCTCACTTGAATTATAGTTTTTCTCCGTTCAAAAATAATTTTCCCTTGGGCACCTGGGTGGCTCAGTAGGTTGAGCGTCCAGTTCTTGATTTCAGCTCAGGTCATGATCCCAGGGTCATGGGATCCAGCCTCATGATAGGCTCTGTGCTGAGCAGGGAACCTGCTTAAGGTTCTCTCTCTCTCTCTCTCTCTCTCTCTCTCTCTCTCTCTCTTTCTCTCTCTCTTCCTGGCTTGCACTCTCTTTCTCTCTTTCTCTAAAAAAAAGAAAAGAAAAAAAATTTCCCTTAAAACTTTGAGCATATTGCTCCAGTGTTTTCTTGCCTCTGGTCATATTGATATGAAGTCAATGTCTATCTAATTTTTGTTGTTTTGAAGTATAATTTTTACTTTTTATTTTGGACACTTAAAAATTTTGTCTTTATTCTTGCCAAATTTTATCATGATTTGAGGACTAAGTTTTTTTTCATTTATCTTTCCCAGTACTCAATGGAGTCTTTCTACATACAGACTCATATCATTGTTCAGCTCAGGAAATTTTTCTGCCATTATTAAAAAAAAATACTCCATTTCTCAATTCTGTCTCTTCTCACCTGTAAACAGTATTACTAGTGTTTCTATAAAAAGTGGATATCTGGACACAGACACACAGGGAGAATGCCATGTGAACATGAAGGTAGAGATTGTGGTGATGCATCTGTAAGCCAAAAAAAGGCCAAAAGTTGCCAATAAACCAACAGAAGCTAGGAGAGAAGCATAGAATATATTATTCCCCATAACCCTCAGAATAAACAATCTTTGCCAAAACTTTGATCTTGGACTTCTAGCTTCCAGAACTGAAACAATAAATTCCTGTTCTTTCAGACATCTAGTTTGTGGTACTTTGTTACTACAGCCCTAGGAAACTAATACAACTCTGTTCATACTCTCCATTTGTTTTGTCATTTCAGACATTGTATTCCATAGTCAAGAAGAATTTCTCAACATCCTCTCATAGACCATTAATTTGTTCTGTAGCTATGTCCATTTGATTTGTTTTTAAACCATTTATATTTTCATTATAAGGATCTAAAATTGGTTCATTTTCATTAACAGCCTATTCTTATTTCATGGATACAACAAGCAAATTTTGTTTTTCTGTATCAGCTTTATTTCCTTTGAGATGTACTAGATAGGATTGTATTAAATTTCAAGTAACAGAAATCACAACAAACTATAACTTACACAAGTAGTGAGTTTATTTTTCCCATGAATTAAAAAGTCCAGAAATGAACATGCAGAGTTGTCATCTAGGGACTAGGCTCCTTCCGTATGTTTTTTTTAAATTAAATTTTATTTTTTTTCTTCTTTGTATCCTGCCATTTTGAGCATGTGGCTTCACCCTTGTGGATGTAAGATGACTACGAAGCATTGGGTATATATTACAGACCAGAAGAGGAAAGACATAGTAAAGAGGAAGGAAGGATTGGTATCCATGTTAGTATGACAGATGCATTTGACAAAATCCAAAATTATAGTGATTTAAAGATGAAGTTTATCGATCTCTTATATTAATTAAATCTGGAGGTCCAGAGCTGATATTCCACCACACGGTGTCAGGAACCTAGGCAGCTTTTCTTTTTGTTCTGTCATTGAAAATATGCGGCTTCTTTAATGTGATCCAACATGATTGCTCAAGATTCAGCCATCATTTCTTTATCCCAGCTAGCAAGAAAATGGAACAAGGAGGACATGAACTTACATCTCCTGGCCAGAACTTAGTCATGTGACCACACTTAGCTGCTAGGGAGATGCCACTGAATTTCCCAGTGGAGTCTCCCCCTACCCCTTAGGAAGCCATAGACTGGGCTAAAATCAGAGCTCATAACAAGACTAAAGAAAAGAAGAATGAATATTAGGAGACAACTGGCCAGCTCTGTTACAATTAGGAAAGCAAAACTTACCCTTAAATACCCAACAGACTTCTATCTCAGTGGCCAGATCTGTTTTTCCTCTTACATGATTGAGAGGTAGAGTTTTGTTAAATCATTCATCAAAATTCTGGTAGTAAGGAAGAAAAGGAGAATGGATCTTGGGTAGGCAACTAGCAAGTCAGTCACACTTGTGTATAAGTTTTTCAATTTAAACAGTGATGCTTCTTTCATGCTATTTGTTTTCCTTAAATTATTAGTGATACCTGGTTATATGATCCTGCCTTTTTTTTTTTTTTTTTAAATCTTTTTGTTGTTTCTGGTGGTGGTGGTGGTGGCAATTACTCCAAGGATAACTTCCAGACTCCTTAGGTGAAAGAAATGTCACAGAACAGTACAGGAAGAACGAGGTGACACTGTTTAGATGGCCATAGCACAGGCGGCAAAGGCCACAGGCTGGAGGTGGGGGCACAGGGAAAGGCCCCCAGGGTGGCCAGGGGACACAGCAAGGACACAGGCAGGGTGGCCAAGTCTAGGGGACTCTCGCTCATCTGCATTGTTTGAATTCTTCCAGACAGAATGCCTCCAGGTGACACTTGGCAGACCATAACATCTGAATAATCATCATTATAGCGAGACTAAGGAAAGAAGCAAGTGGAGCAGGCGCTGAGGTATATTCAGAGGCTAAACCAGACGCAACAGAGCGGTGGAAAGCAGACCTGTGTGGTTAACATGGGTGGGACGGAGGCCTCTGGAGGCCCAGAGGCTGGTCTGGGGGTGTTGTGGAAAGCCGGGGTCTGGGGCTGAGCAAGTCACTGGCGTGGGTGCCTTCGTTCAGTGAAGATGCCCAGGTGCTTCCAGGCTGGAGGAGGATCTTGGCAAAAGGCAGCAGGCTCGCGAATGGTGAGAGCGCCAGCGAAAGCTCTCGGGCACCCCTCCGGGTGCATACCCCCGGTACTTCCGCAGATGCGGTTACAGGAGAGTACCTCTTGCCGGATGCAATCGTCTTCACCCGCCTGCCTCACGTGGTCCGACTTCACGGAGCTCACACCAGGTCCGCCAGGAGGCTGCCCTTGCGGTCGGAGTCCACTCCAGCTGCCCTGCGGTCTCAGTGCGGCAGACCCCGGAGAGCCTGCAGGTCTCTGACATGGACAGGTCCCTGACATCCAGCTATCGCTGCCTCAAAGCAAGGAGGCCACAACGGGGGACTGGTGACGGTCACTCACACAAGCGCAGCACGGGAACACAAGACTTTGGCAACCGCCGCAATCCACGTCACACGCAGGAAGATCACGCGAGAACGTGCTGGAGGCGGGACAGGGAGCCGCTGGTGAAGATGCGCATGTGCGGTCTCTCAGCTTCGCGTCTCATGTTGTCCTCCTCGTGTTCCACTACCGCCGGGCTCAGGTTCTTGTCGTCAGCCAGCTTGCTGAGGCGTGAGGACGCCATGGGGTCAGAAAGCGCCATATTCTTTTTTTCAGAGAAACTGCCTCGCCACCTATGCATTGTTGAAGTGAGGGCGGTTTTCTTTCTAGTTTCTATCCCTCGGGCTCGGACGTCGGGCAGTCGGGCTTGCCCCGCTGCGGGGTATGTGGGGGGGAGGGGCTTGGCCACCTTGTCCGCCTCGTCTTGTGCGATGTCCACCGCACTTCCCGGGAGCACCACTGGTGGTTGCGGCATTCCGGCCTGAGCCCACATGACCCCCTCCTCTTACAGTAGTGGGTGCTGGTTTCTGAATGTGCAAGTTCCTGTTCCTGAATGTTGCATCTGCTTATCACAGACTGCCTCTAGCGACTGCGAGGAGGTTTGGGAGGGTTCCGGTAAGGCAGAGAGTAGCCTGGTCTTCTGAGTGTGGAGATTTCATCTTCTAACCAGCATCCTGCCCAAGAACCCACACTCACTGCGCTTCCTGGGGCTAATGACTTCACGATTTTACTACCTGCTTAGAGGGAAGGACAGATCTCTTGGATGGTCCTTTGGAGGGCCTTGACAAATTACCCCAAGAGTTCGTTTCCGGTCCCTTTAGGGTTCTCCTTATTCGCTAACTCAGAACTGAGAGCATCCCAGGAGCAGCTGCCGCTTTTTGCAGAAGTTTTCTGATGAACAGACTTGGGGCTTTGGATGTATGTATGTATGTACGTATGGATTTATTTTTATTTTTGTTTTTGTTTTTTAGAGAGAGAGTACAAGTAGGGGAGAGGGGCAGTGGGAGACAGGGAATCTTAAGCAGGCTCCATGCTCAGTGTAGAACTCAGTGCTGGCTCCGATCTCACGACCCTGGGATCATGACATGAGTGGAAATTAAGAGTATGGCACTCAACCTGTGGACCTACCCAAGCACCTCTATATGTATTTATTTAACCTTTATTGGAATACAATTGACAAATAACATTGTGTAAGCTTAAGGTACACAGTATGTTGACTTGATACACTTAAATTGCAAAATGATTATGATCACAGTGTTTGGCTAACACTTGCATCATGTCCCATAATTACCATTTCCTTTTTGTGGTGAGAAGATTGAAGATATCTCTTCAGGATCCTGTTTTAATTATATTTGAATATATATCTAGAAGTGGAATTGCTGGATCACATGTTCTAGTTTTAATTATTTAAAAAAAACGTTTATTTGTTTATTTTTAAGAGCAAGAAAGAGCACAAGTAGGGAAGGGGCAGAGAGAGAAAGAGAGGGACAGAGAGAGAGAGAGACAGAATCTGAAGCAGGCTCCAGGCTCAGAGCTGTCAATGCAGAGCCCGCCTGGGGACTTGAATCCATGAACCATGAGATCATGACCTGAGCCCAAGTCAAGAGTCAGACACTTAAGTGACTGAGCCACCCAGGTACCCCTCTAGTTTTAATTTTTTGAGGGACCTCCATGGTGACTGTGCAATTTATATTCCAATCAGGTGCACAGAATTTCCTGTCTCCACATCCTCTCCAACACTTGTTATCTCTTGTCTTTTGGATAATAGCCATTCTGACAGGTGTGAGGTGATATCCCATTGTGATTTTGATTTGCAGTTTCTTGATGGTTAGTGAAGTTGAGTACCCTTTTATATACCTGTTGGCTGTATGTATGTTTTCTTTGGAAAAATGTCTTTTGATTCCACGGCTCATTTTTCAAGTCAGATTTTTCCCCCTCTATTGAGTTATATGAATTCTTCACGCATTTTAGATATTAACTCTTTATCTTAGATACAATTACAAATGTTTTCTCTCATTCCATAGGTTGCCTTTTCATTTTTTTGATTGTTTGCTTTGTTATGCAGAAGCTTTTTCATTTGATATACTCCTACTATTAATGTTTTGCTTTTGTTGCTTGTACTTTGGTGTCATATGCAAAAAACTGTTGCCAAGACCAATGTCAAGACCTTATGCTTTCTTCTTAAAGGTTTATGGTTTAAGTTTTATGTTTAAGTCTTTATTCCATTTTTTTTAAACATTTTTTTTTTCAAAGTATTTTTAAGTTTATTTTTGAGACAGAGAGAGACAGAGCACGAATGGGGGAGGGTCAGAGAGAGAGGGAGACACAGAATCGGAAGCAGGCTCCAGGCTCTGAGCCATCAGCCCAGAGCCCGACGCGGGGCTCGAACTCACGGACTGCGAGATCGTGACCTGAGCCGAAGTCGGACGCTTAACCGACTGAGCCACCCAGGCGCCCAAGTCTTTATTCCATTTTGATTTATTTTTTGTGAATAGTATAAAATAGAGGTCCAGTTTCAGTCTTCTGCATGTGGTTTTCCAGATTTGCCAACACCACTTATTAAAGAGACTGTCCTTTTCTGATTGAGTATTCTTGGCTCCCTTTTCTTTCTTTCTTTTTAAAAAAATTTTTAAAAATGTTTATTTTTGAGAGAGATAGAGACAGAGTGCAAGCAGGGGAGGGGCAGACACACACACACACACACACACACACACACACACACACACAGAATCTGAAGAGTCTCCAGGCTCTGAGCTGTCAGCACAGAGCCCAATGCAGGGCTCGAACTCCCCAACTGCTAGATCATGACCCGAGCTGAAGTCGGACGCTTAATGGACTGAGCCACCCAGGCACCCCTCTTGGCTCCCTTTTCAGCTATTAGTTGACCATATGTGCAAGGGTTTATTTCTGGTCTCTTGATTCTGTTCCATTGGTCTATGTGAGTGTTTTTATGACATTACAATACTGTTTTGATCACTATAGCTTTACAGTTTGAATCCGGAAGCATGATGTCTCCAGCTTTACTCTTTCTCAAGATTGCTTCGGCTATTTGGGGTCTTTTGTGGTTCCATACAAATTTTAGGATTGTATTTTCTATTTCTGTGAAAAGTGGCATTGGAATTTTGATAACAATTGCATTGAATTGATAGATGGCTTTGGGTGGTATGGATGTTTTAACAATATTCTTCTAATTTATGAAGATAGGTTATCTTTCCATTTGTTTATGCCTTCGTCATTGTTTCGTTAAAATCTGTGGTTTTCAGGGTACAGATCTTTTATCTCCTTGGTCAAATTTATTCCTAAGCATGTTATTCTTTTTTATGCTGTTGTGAATGGCATTGTTTTATTGTTTCTTTTTCAGATACTTTGTTGTTAATATGTACAAATGCAACTATCTTGTTGTTGAATTACTCCTTTTGCTCTTGTATTGTTTACTTGATATTTTTAAATTGTTTACTTGTGTTCTCTGGTAGCTCTCTGAGCATCTTTGGAAAAATTAGTTTGAATTTTTTGTTGGGTAATTCCTGTATCTTTGTTTCTTTGGGGCCAGTTAATGGAGTTTTACTGTATTCCTTTGGTGGAGTCATATTTCCTTGATTTGTCATGATCCCTGTAGCTTTGTGTAAGTACACATTTGAAGAAGCAGTGACCTCTTCCAGACTTTAAGAACTAACTTCTGTAAGGGTAGACTTTCACCTGTGGGCACAGACATGCTGAAGCTTGCTGTGACTTGGGTCTCGTGGCACAGAGTAGCAAGTACAGGAGCATGTGATGGCACCGGGTCTGGAGGAGTGTGTTACCTCTTTGGCTCAGGCCGCTGGGATCCACAACTTAAACAACTGTGTGGTCCTTTGTGACTGTTGTGGGAATGGGCATGCTGCAGTGGCTGCAAGAGCTGTTGGGGTCCTCAGTAGCATCTCCAGGTCCAGTGGCTAGGGACCAGGTCAGGCAGTGGTGATGGCTGGAGCCAGTGGTGTGCACACATTCAGTTGCAGGGACCAGCTGTAGGTGCCTATGTAGTGACAGAGGCCAGATGCAGACAGACATGTTTTGATGGGGCCAGGACAAGCAGCAAGGGCCAAGGCCAGCTATGGGCTCACTGGCAGCCTACGGGGCTCTGGCTGTCAGTGTGCTATCCTTTGGCTGTACAGTATCCCCCTGGACATTCATACTGTGAGAGGCTGGTGTTGGGGGTTGCACCAGGGGTGTGCAGGTACTTAGTTAGCTAGAGGATCTAGCTCTGAGTGTGCACATGGCAGTAGGTGTCAGCTGTGGGGGTCTAGGCTGGAGTCTGGTACTCACGTAGACACAGAGTCCTGGGCAGTCTAGATCCCAGGTTCATTGGGGGTTGGGGGGAAGGCAGAGTAGGAATAAGGGAAGGACCCAGGCAGCTGCTGGTATCAGCAAACATGAATACCTGTGGGGCAAAAGCTGGGGAATATGCAGGTTGTTGACAGAGCAGGTCACTGTGAACTGTGGTCACTCCCACTGGCTGTTCTTGGTAGTCTCTGCCTTCACCCTCTTGTTCCTAACCCTCTCTGTTTGTCTCAGCTTTGCCCCCTGGGTGGGGTGAGATCAAAGCAAGACCTTTGTGTAGCACCCCAAACAATGGAGAAGCTGGTGGCCCACCCTACTCTTTCCTGGTGAAAGGAATTCTTTCCAGCTGGGAAGTTCCTGTTGGCAGTGAGCAGTGGGATTGATGAAGGAGGCAAAATGAAAGTGTCTTCCTTCTCTTCTTGTGTGGTTATTCTCAGGATTTTTGTTCCACTGTTTTGCTAATGTTTCTTAAGTGGACTCCAGAAGCTCTCTCTCAGAGCTCTTTTTGTTCATGGATAGCTGTCTATTACTGAGCTTTGTGGGACAGAGGCTAGGATCTCCTATGTGGGTTGTCATTTTGGTGATGTCACTCCTCTTGGGGCTTTAGTTTTCATTCTATTTTATTTTTTTTATAATTTTTTTTAATGTTTATTTTTGAGGGACAGAGAGACCGAGTGAGAGCGGGGGAGGGGCAGAGACAGAGGGAGACAGAATTTGAAGCAGGCTCCAGGCTCTGAGCTGTCAGCACAGGAGCCCGACATGGGGCTTGAACCCATGAACTGTGAAATCATGACCTGAGCTGAAGTCAGACGCTTAACTGACTGAGCCACCTAGGCGCCCCTAGTTTTCATTTTAAATCCAATCTAATTTTACTTTTACACACAGGTAATATATAGGTAATTTGTGGTTTCCTGAGAGTATCTCTATGCTTGATAAAAAACACAAAAGTTTTCTGTCATTTCTAGGGATTTGGGGGCAGGCCTGCATACATACTCAGCTTCTTATGTACTCAGCTTCATATGTGCGCATCTTCTTAATCCAATCCTCCAATATAATTCTCTACTATATAATAAACTAAATAATCTATGTAGTAATAAATAGGTCAGTAATAATCGACTAAATAAAACGCTGATGTCCTGTGGGGTGTATTTATTTCCTTTGGATGATATAACAAATGGCCTCAAACTCGGTGGCTTGAAACAGCAGAACTTTATTTTCTCACAGTTCTGGAGTCCAGAGGTCTGAAATCACATTATGTTCCCTCCAAAGGCTTTTTGGAAGAATCCTTCTTTGCCTCTTTCAACTTCTGGTGGCTCCAGGTATTCCTTGGCTTGTGGCCACCTCCCTGCAATCTCTGTGTCCATCTTCACATGGACTTCTGCTCTTTGTCTTTGGGTGTCTGTGTGTTTCCCTCTTCTGTCTCTTATAGGGACACTTGTCATTGGATTTAGGGCCCACCTGGTTAACTGGGATAATCTTATCTTAAGATCCTTAACCTAGCTGCAAAGATCCATTTTCCCAATAATGTCATATTTAAAAGGCTGGGGTGTTAGCATGTGGACATAACTTTTGGGGGCCACCATTCAACCAAGCAGAACATCTGGAAGTCACATTTAGAAATACTCTGGTGTTATAAATTGCAGCATTTGGTATCTTGTGGAGTAGGTAAACATTACTGTTATATAATGCATATCTGCTCCCACAGATTCTTTTAAACTTTTCTCCAATTTCTTCCCCTTTGCTACCTTATCTGTAGGGGAGGCTTACAAAAAAGCAAAAGAAAAGTGTACTCACCAGAAATCTTTAACTGCCAGTATTTGCTGTACCCTTATGTCCTGAGAAGAATAGATAATAGTAATCAAACCACCTATTCTTTTCCTAAGTCCTGCACCAGTATTCACTCCATAATCTCACACATGGTTTTCTTTTGTGAGGCTAGGGTGAAATCCATAAAATAAATTAAATAATAGTGAACCCGAGTTGGACCTTTGCAATGCAGGTGACTCAGTTACAAGTAAAGCATTTCAAATTCTTGAGGTAAAATCACAGTGGATAATGCCAAGCTGCCATTCTTTTCCCAGCAGTTCATTCTCTAGGCATTAGGTTCTCTGAGGCTTTGGCTTAACTCTGCTTGGGGGTCATTTCTTTCTTTGTAAAAAAATTTTTAACATTTATTCAATTTTGAGAGAGACAGAATACAAGTAGGGGAGGGGCAGAGAGAGATAGGGAGGCAGAATCCAAAGCAGGCTCCAGGTTCTGAGCTGTCAACACAGAGCCCAATGTGGGGCTTGAACCCATGAACTGTGAGATCTTGACGTGAGCCAAAGTGGGACACTTAACTGACTGAGCCACCCAGGCACCCCCATTTCTTTCTTTTGTAAGAGGCAGTCAGAATCCTCCTGTGAACATTTCTTTTAAGTGGCCTGGATTATCGGCTTTCCTCATATACCATTTCGCGAGGTGCTTTTTTCTCTGGGGTAACTTGCAGGTAGAAGGAGTGAGATGATGGGGATAAGGTGTGACAGAAAACCTTAGGGACATGTGAAGCCCCCTCAGGGAACTGGAGATTTGGTTTGGTGTGTTCAGACCACTTGGCAGGGTCTGATTTCCTTTCCAGGCCCTAAATACTTATTGAGTTATTTTTAACCCCTAGCCCCAGGAGGTTTAGATCCCTTAGTAGATGGAACCCGGCATTTCTGACCTAACAGTGTGGCTAGTGTGGTGGTAACATGCTATGGGACAGGAAGATGAAACCATTCCTGACTAAAGAACCTGTTTTAGCAAGAGTATTAGTGCTTCCCTCTCTTCTCTCTCAGGGACACTGCCATGCAGACGCAAGGAATGCGGCGACTGTGAAGGTTGACCATAGACAAGGATTAGTAAGACTTAAAATTCTGGAGAGACAGGGAAACTGGATCTCAGGTCTATTTCTTTGTTCAAGGTTTAATGAGCTTTGAATTCAGGGAGAGAATCAGAGTGAACTCCATTGTTTAGGGAGATGATGCAGAACTTAATGGAGAAACCATTATATATTTGTAACAGGATGTTAAATGGGACTTTTCCCCTTGGGTTAGAATTTTAGCCAAAGCACAAAATGGAGAACATTAGAAAAAGGGCCACCTCTGTAGGGTGTCCTAAACATGGCATATCTTGCACAATTACCAACTGCCACCCCACTGTCCTGTCTCAGCCTGTGTAAGAAGAGGACTGGGAGAGGGAGGGAGTCATCTGAGAATTGGGTCTTTTGGAGGATGCAGTATTTGTGGTAAAAAGTTTAGCATCTTCTAGAAGCCCTGGGGTAGGGACAATAATAAGACAGTCTTTCTTGAAGACTGGGAGGTGCCTGTTAGTGGAGGAGGCTAGCTTTTCATTTCCTGTTTGGACACCTGCTTGGGCAGTGGAACTGACGACCTGTCCATATTCTTAGTCCAGTGGAGGAGAAGAGAATTATAAAGACATGACAGGACCAGGTGGGGTGGGGAGTGGCTGCACAGCAGGCTAGTGAGGTACCTGTGGGTCATCTGGACTTTGAGGAGGGTCCTTGAGCTATTTGCTGGTTTTTAGTCACTCAGGAGGCTGCAAGCTAGACCTTCCAGAATCCCAGCAGCAGAGGCCATGGGATGGGTTGCTGGTGTTTAGAGCCAAGGAAAGGGTCTTGTGACAGATTTTGAGGCTGAGCTTGATTTCCCACAGCAGGGAACAATAGTAGGGTGGGGAGGCCTTGGTTAGCATTTAAATGTTTGCTTTCTGAAGGCATAGTGGGTCAGAGGAGTTGTAACAAGAAAGAATAGTAACCTCTTCCAATCAGGTCAGGAGACATTCTTTGTTCCCCCTGGTGTTCTTTCTTGCCTCAGCCCTGGAGGAGGTAGAAGGTTTAAAAGGGTAGACAGGAGATGTGTAAAGAACAGGCCATGTCCCTTCCCTGTTCCAAGTGCCTGGAGCCGCAGTACAACATGTTTTGGGGAAAGAGAAAACTTTAAGTTATAGATGAAATTGACACTTTCAGTTGGGACTGGACTGAGTTAACAAATGAAAATATTTGGAAGCATGTGGAATCTGACCAAGATGTCATTAGGCACCAGAAAGGGGGCATCCATCCCACAGGGTTGGAAGCAGTGGCTGGGACTCTCCATGCACAGATTAAATTTTTTTTTTTTAACGTTTATTTATTTTTGAGACAGAGAGAGACAGAGCATGAACGGGGGAGGGGCAGAGAGAGAGGGAGACACAGAACCGGGAAGCAGGCTCCAGGCTCTGAGCCATCAGCCCAGAGCCCGACGCGGGGCTCGAACTCACAGACAGTGAGATCGTGACCTGAGCTGAAGTCGGACGCTTAACCGACTGAGCCACCCAGGCACCCCTCCATGCACAGATTAAACTGAATAGCTTACTACTTCTGTCCATTTCTAAGTCAATAGTGGATTCAAGTCAGGGACAAGACTCACACTCAAAACTCTTTGGAAAGCATAAAGCACTTTTTAATGTAGCAGTTAATAATAGATTTCACTTATGATTGGGTGGATGGGTAATAGTATTGATGCAGGTGGCAAGGAATATTTTTCACTTAGAACCTGATGGTTAAAAATAATATAGCATTTTCAGAACTCTTCATAAGTTGTTTGTTATTTTTAAGAAAATTACTAAACTAGTTTAAAACCTAGAAACATGTAGTACTGGAACATATCGTTTTATTTTCTATGTTATTTGTATTTTCAAAGAAGTAGCTCTTGATTGTTTCCACTGTTTTACTAATTCAATTCATTAATTTCTACTCTTATGAATTCCTTTCTTTATTTTACATTGATTTTGGTTTTTCTTTGCTTTAATACTTAATTTATTACAAGCAGTTTTCCTTTATCAGTACGCAACTTTAGTGGTATAAATTTCTTTTAGATAACAGCTTTGACTGTTTTTGTACATTTTAGGATATAATGGTATTATTATTATTTAGTATTAAACATTATATAAGAGTTAATTTTTCTCTTTGATCTAAGAATTACTTAGACTGGCCTTTAATTTCTAAGTGTTTAACTTTTGTTTCTTTTAATTTCAAATCTTTATCAGTTTATTGCTTTGGGAACAGAGAGGGTAACTTACACAATTTCTGCTTTTTGGAATTTATAGACTCTCTTTGTAGCATAATATGTGACAAATGTTTATATTTTTTATAGGTGTTGGAAAATAAGTTCTGTTTTCTGTAGAGTTGAGAGTTAGCTACTAGCACTTAAATCAGACTTACTAATGACAGGATTCAGAGTCTCCTTACCATTGTTTTTGACCAGTTAATCTGTTGAAGATTAGAATGGTGAGTGAAATCCTTCCACTACTATTATACTTATATGACTTTATTCTTGCCTTATTAGATGTTTTTGCTGTATATAAAGAAGTTCATGGAAATAATATCCCTAATTTGAATTATATTCTTCATCAATGTGAAATAATTCTACTTTCCCTTGAATTATTTAAAAACACTTGTGCAGCAGATTTTTTTATTATAATAAGTATTTGTTGTAAAATTCTAAAATAATATAAACTTGCATAAGTAAAAGCCAAGGTCTTCTTGGTCTCTTCCAAGAATTTCATTCCCACTCTGTACCATTATTAAAAGTTTGTTGTATAGTCTTCCAGACTTAAAAAAAACCTCTCTCTTTCTCTGTATGTGTGTGTGTGTATGTGTGTGTGTGTGTGTGTATATATATATATGTAATTTTAGATATGTAATCTTTTGAAATTCAATAATATGATATGGATAGCTGTGTCATATTTTAATGGCTACCCATTACTTAATTGTATAAATTTACCATAATTTATTTAACAATTCTCCTTTTTAATAAGTCTTTGAATTAGTGGTTTTTGCTCTTATATGCAATTTTAGATCTTGAATTCTCTTTTTATCTGATACAGTTTTGTGAAATTCTGTTCTTTATTTTTCATGAACCTGATATACCTTTGCCCATTCATTTGAAAAATACTGCTTTTGAAAGTATGTTTTTTTAAAAGTTTTCTGTCCAAATGTTTCCTTAACCATGAGGACTTCCCTAACCATGCTTTAAAAAATAGCACTTTCCTCCTCCACTTCACCTACTCTTCCTGATTCTTCTTCCTAGCTTTATTTCTCCATAGAGCATTTATCACCACCTGATACTTGTTTGTATATTTATTATTATTGTTTGTTCCTTCCCACCTCTCTAAACTAAAATGTAAATTCTGTGAGGACAGGAACTTGTATCTGTTTGGTTCATTACTTTATCCTCAGTTCCTGACATAATGTATGGCATGTAGTAAATACTCAATACGAATTTGTTGAATGGATATATTAATCCCTTTAGTTTAAAGTTTGTCTCTTTATTTTTTTGATTATTTTATTAAAGTTGACTGATGCTCCAAAGTTTAGCTTTGGCCTCACTCTTTACCTAAAATTGTGCCATTCAAGCTGTGGCTTTGTTTTCAAGTTTTAGAAGACCAAATCACCAAATGCCTACTCTAGTGTCATTTCTGGAGTCCCTAAACTGACTGCTTCTGGTTTCCTAGCCTGTTGAGAGATATCTGAGTGATTATTGATAGATATGAATTTAGTGCTTTTGTGTCGCCTGTAAAATTGGTGTTTCTGGTGATGTTCTCTGTTCCTTTCTAGTCTTTGTTGCTTTTGGTCTTTCTTTCCCACTCAAGGAGTCCCCTTTAATATTTCTTGCAGGGCTGGTTCAGTGGTCACAAACTACTTTAGTTTTTGTTTGTCTGAGAAACTCTTTATCTTTTCTACTATTCTGAATGACAGCCTTGCTTCATAGAATATTCTTGGCTGCAGGTTTTTCCCATTCAGCACTTTCAATATATCCTGCCACTCCTTTCTAGCCTGCCAAGTTTCTCTGGACAGATCTGCTGCAAACCTGATCTCTCTTCCATTTTGGGTTAAGGAATTTTTTTCCTTTGCTGCTTTCAGGATTCCTTCCTTGTCTGTGTATTTTGTGAATGTGACTATGGTATGTCTTGGTGATGGTCATCTTTTGTTGAATATAATGAGAGTTCTCTGTGCTTCTTGGATTTCCCAGATTGGGGAAGTTTTCAGCTATAATTTGCTCAAATAAACCTGCCCCCTTTTCTCTCTCTTCATCTTCTGGGACTCCTGTGATTATGCTTTAAGGAGTTGCAGAGTTCTCTAAGTCTACCTTTGTGATCCATTGCCTTCCTTTCCCTTTTCTTTTCAGCTTCATTACTTTCCATGATTTTATCTTCTGTATCACTGATTCGTTTCTCTGCTTTGTCCATCTTCATTGTCATGGCATCCATTTGGGTTTCATCTTGGTTGTAGCATTTTAAATTTCGGCCTGACTAGTTCTTAGTTCTTTTATCTCTGCAGTAAGGGATTCTCTAGTGTCTTCTGTGCTTTTTGTTT
The DNA here is from genome assembly GCF_018350215.1 of Panthera leo. NCBI lineage: Eukaryota > Metazoa > Chordata > Mammalia > Carnivora > Felidae > Panthera > Panthera leo. The sequence goes on from NC_056682.1 coordinate 144,117,683, forward strand.
CAAGCCCAGCTAGTATCCTTATAATTGTTTTAAATTCTAGTTCAGACATGTTACTTGTATCTGTATTGACTAAATCCCTGGCCATTACTTCTTCCTGTTCTTTCTTTTGGAATGAATTCCTCTGTCTTGTCATTTTGTCAAGGTAACTGTTTTTTGTGTGTGATTGTTAGGAAAAGCTGTTATATTGCTGTTCCTGAGAGTAATGGCTATATTAAGAAGAGGTCCAAAAAGAAATAAAAGGAAGCTAGATCTTAGATGTGTTTTGGTCTGCTTGTTAAAAGAAGCTAGAGCCGGGGTGCCTGGGTGGCTCAGTTAGTTGGGTGTCTGACTTCAGTTCAGGTCATGATCTCATGGATCATGGGTTGCAGGCCTGTGTTGGGCTCTGTACCAACAGCTCACAGCATGGAGCCTCCTTGAGATTCTGTGTCTCCCTCTCTCTCTGCCCCTCCCCTGCTCATGCTCTGTCTCTTCTCAAAAATAATAATAATAATAATAAAGGGTAGAGCCAAACTAAATAAAGAAATAAGTAAATAGTAACTTTTTCTGTATCCACCCCCCCCCCGCACAAGGAAGCTAGATCCTGTTTTCCTTAAAGCTGAAGATTTGCAACACTCTGTGATCAGTAGACTTGGCGCGTATGACAGGTCTGTGCTGTGTGCTGGCCTTCTGGGGGTGGGGCCTGCTGCGCTGATTCTCCTGCAGACTTGCCCCAGTGGAGATGTACCTGCAAGGCACAGACGGGTGGGGCTTGGTGTGAGTGGCTCTGGCCTCCACTTGGTGGCACTGTTATGCTCACTAAAGTCAGTAAGTGTTGAGGGGCAGGGGGTGGGGGGTGGGAAAGGAAATAGCATTGCCCAGCTCTCTCCAGAGCAGGGAGTTTATGCCTGCCACTCCTCAGGAAACCCTCGCAGAAGAGCAGTCACCCTTCCTGTTCCATTAGATCCCGGCCTTCACTCAGTGTTTGAGCTGTCGCCTGCCAGGCAGCACAGCACTCTTGTGTTTTATCTCAGGTGCACCTGGGTTTTGAGACTCCAAACTTAAGACATACCTGGGGCGCAGACCTGTGCTGATCCTCTGGGGGAGGGTCTCACTGTGCTGTGGCCTGGAGCCGGTTTGTCCCAGAAAACAGTCACAGGACCGTGCAGCAGCTTGGAGTTTATGGTAGAGTGCAGCAGTAGCCGGCACCAAGGCTTGTTGCCCTCAGTCGGTGTCTTTGTTCCTATGCCAATGAACAAGGCAGCTCAGTAGTGCCCACAGGGTCTTTTGTCCCTGGAGAGGTCATGCTGGCATTCCCAAATGCATTCCAAGAAGGGGAACTGTTTCTCCTTGTGCATCCTAGGGTAGCCTCAAACCATGTTGCCTGCTCCTGGGTCGCCATGCTCCTTCCCCAGTGGAGCACGATGAAGTGCACCAGGCATGACCCTAGTCATGGCACAGACCTCTAAAACTCCAGACTTTGTGCTCCATTGCTTATAAAAACTTGTGGTATTCAGCCCCTCTCCTTTTCCCAGTCAGTGGTTTTGGGGAACAGATTTTCTTGTGGAATCCCCTGCACATATTTGCACTCTTTCTCTTTCTTTCTCTCTCGCTCCTATCTCCATGATCAGGGGTCTCTCCCCTCCAAGTGTCTGCACCTCTTTTCTCCCCCAAATCAACTCTCTGTAGCTCTAGCTTCTAAGAGGTGGTCGTTTTCTATTTGTACATGTGCAGTTTTGTTCTCTCAGTACTCAGATTGATTTCTTGGGTGTTCAGAATGAATTGATATATATACATCTGTGTTCAAGGGATGAGGTAAGCTTAGAGTCCCCCCTACTCCTCTCTATCTGAACTCCTCTTTCTGAGAGATGTCTGGATCTCAAAACAGCCAATAACAGTAAATCAATTTAAAGAAATATTTTAAACTTAAAAAGGAAAATCAGTGCAATGTCATGTATTATCATTGCCATTGCAAAACAACAACAACAACAACAACACCCCAACATTGTGAAGGGTATCAATAACTTCAGGCTTGAAAGATATGATATTATGTTCACACCCTTTACTTGTAGGTTCAGAAAGGAATCGCAGCGTGAGGTACCATGGTAAGATTACTGGCTGTAAGGTATCAGACCACTTATTATTGTTCCTCAGCCAAAGACAAGCACCATAATATCCAAGAGGTTTTAAAATTGCCTTGTCAAATAGTCATACAAAATATTCAAATAGGATGAAGGAGTAGCAACTACATGTTTAAAGTCTTCCTGAATACTTAGTAATACCTACAAGCCAGGACTGAGAATCTGTGGGCCTCTTGAAGATAAAATAGTTCATTTGCTGGAACCTGCTGAAAAAGTACCTTAACTGATGAACTTGAAGGTGCATGATATCTACTAGAAGGATTCATTTCTTACACTGCTCCAGGAAAGATAGTGAAATCATTGTGCATCTAATGAAAGCTAAGATGCAAATAGGAATCCAGACTGTTTTTCTCTCTTGGAAGTCATTTAGGTGCCCTATTGTCATGTTTGTAGATCTAAGGATTAAGGACACGTTAAAATAGTACGTTTTTGCATAATATTAAAAAAAATATAAATGAGGGCAAAAAACTGCATTTGCTCCTGAAAATATTCTGAAAACAGCTTCTTCCAGCAATGCACAGAGATTCCATTTGTTAGGTTGCTTCAGTGAAATTGCACAATCACTATTGACTAGAGCTTAAGTCCTGAAAGAGAAGAGTAGGCAAAATTCCTTTAAGCCAGTTGCTGCTAGAGTGGAAGGGCAGCATTACTATCAGCAGTAGTCTATTTTGACTAGATTTGGCAAAAAAAAAAAAAAAAGTTCCTTTTGCTAACTTCAGTTGAAAGGAAGGGTCTATTGGATTTTGTAAATACGTGGTACATTGACCATGCATGGAAGGTGAATCACTGGCGGTTAATGAAGCTGAGAAATGATTATTCCTGCACTATAATGTCAACTTTAATATTTGAGAAATAATATATTAAATAATCAGATCAAACTGATGATTCAGTTTATTTTCTGGGAAAATTTTCAGATTTATCCTGTCTCAAGAATTTCATCCAATGGTAGTGAGCTTCAGCATTGGTTTTGGCCTCATTTGAATGTTGAGTTCAAACTTGACCCTTCACTATTGGGCCAATTCATATATTTGTTACATTTCTATTAAATTTTAAGTAGATACAAAATAACAAAATACAAAGCATCACTTACCTACTCCTTGATTTAAGAAAAAGAACAACACACTGTTACTGTTAAGTACCTTGTGTGCCTTCCCCAGGTCCATCCTTTTTCCCTAGAAGTATCCCACTCTTCTGAATTTTGCATCTATCAGTTCCTTACTTGTATTTACAGATTCATGGCCTGCACGCTTGCATTGTTGAATACTATATTTTTAATATATTTGTAGTTTTTCTATAACAAAATTTTTAATGTTTTTAAACATTATGTCCATGTTGTAATATTCATTTTGGCACTATCGTAATGTTGTAATGTATGTCCATGTTGTAATATTCATGGCACTATTGTATTTCATGATGTGAATGTTCTACATGTTTATTTATTCATTCTACTCTTTATGTACATGTGTTGTTTTGATTTTTTAAAATTTTACTCTTTCACACAGTATTTCATGAATATGCTTACGTCATGTGTGCCAATGCATAAATGCAAGGGTTTTTCTGATGTGTGTGTGTGTGTGTGTGTGTGTGTGTGTGTGTGTGTAAATGGAGGGGGGTGGGCATGGGTAATGATGGAGTGTGAGGTTGGAAGTCAAGTTTCATTTTCTTCATGCAGATGTCCAGTTGTCTCAACCATTTTTTCCCCAATCCCATGGGTGTCACCTCTATATCAAGTGCCATTTGTGACTTAGCCTATGTCTAGTCACTCTATTCTGTTCCATAGGCTTCTTTGTTTCTTGGGGTATTGATACGGTATTGAGTCTTCCAAGCCATGAACAGTGACATTTCTCTCCATTTATTTAGGTCACTTCTACTGTCTTTTAGTGAAGCTTTATAACTTTCCTATCAGAGGTACCACACATTTTTTCCCTGTGGCCCTTTGAAGATGTCAGAAGCACTGCTCAGCCTCTGAGCTGACTCTTGTTGATTGGCCATTGTGCTTTTGGCAAAATTCCAGACTCTCATCTTTGGCTTTCTATTTTCTTATAGATCCTGGCCCAGTAATTTCATACTGTCTTTTTAGCTTGATACTTTAAATAACATGATTTTTTATATTCTCTCTGGGTATTTTAGTTTTCTTCAGCAGGAGAGTTGGCCCAAATTAGTGTACCACCCCTGGGAGGAAGTCCCCAGATCTTCTTCTACTTGCATCCTCTAGATCTTTCCAATTTATCTCCTCTTCCTTTTCCCTTCTCTCATATTTCTTCTGCACCAAGCTTTACTTTACTCTTTGCTTCTTTCTTCCTGTTAGCTTCATTTTTTTCAGCTTCTCTGATGGCCCCTCCTTTCCCCCGTTTTTGTATTTCAATTAAAATTATAGCATGTTTCATGATCGAGACAAACAGAAATGAGCTTGGTGGAAACCACAAGCATTATTAGCACATCCCTCAAAACAAAACAACACAACAGTCCCGCTAGGATTCAGCCATAAAGCACATTTACTTATCATGTACAGGATTCAGAAAGCTCATAGAGGCAAATCAAGAGGCAGTGTGGCAGTGTTGAGAGAACTTGGCTTCAGATTAAGATAGACTTGCACTTTAGTCTCTCTCTACCACTTGATAACTGTGGAAACGGGCACATTGAGGGACTGTGATTAATTAATGTAAGCTGACCTCTTTTTTTCCTTTTGGTTAGTCAGTAGATCTATATTTTGTCTAAGCTGCACAATTGCCCTGATGCTCTTTATATTCCACAGTAGACAGAAGAGTTCATTTTTTCATTAAAAGAAGAGATCACTGTAGATCCTTTATCTGAAGTCCCAATAGGTAAATATTATGGGCTGTCAAATGTTTCAGGTACTTTGAATCATTTTGAAATTTGAATTGTCCAATTCTCTGGATTAGCTGATGGCATCACATTACCTAATTAAGTAAATGTCTATTCTTTGGTATTTCTTTGGTTGACACTAAGAAAAAGAGTATGGTTTTGATGTAGGAGACTTTGGGGAGAGGTCACTGAAGATTAATAACAAAGGATTTAGGGCAGGGAGGAGGAGAGGGCTTTTGAGAGATTAACGTTTCAGGAGTTGGAAATGAATATAGCCCTTGCCAGAGATGTGTATCTCAATTTACACAAAAGATCAATTTATGAAAATTTGTATATGCATTAACTTTTAATAAGTGTAATCACATTAGAATTTCCCAAAGGGTATTAGCACATAATGAAACCTGGTTATGAAACCTTTTGTAAAATGAAATGTGTTCTTTTCCTTTTTTTTAAATATCAAATTATATTAAAATAAATATTACCTGGGCTTTGAAATGTTAACTATTAAAAATATCCTTGAAGTATAAACATCTTATTCACTTATGAAGGAGCAGGTTTTTCTAAAATAGACCAGAGTAAAAAGTAGCATATTTTCACCTACTTGAATCCTAACATATGTATTTTTCTAAGGAATATATTTTAGGTTTAAATTTTAGCAGATTGAGTATTTAGGTTTCTCTCTCTCTTTGTCTCTCTCTCTCTCTCTTGGTTTTTCCTTAATATAGCAGTTAGTTTTCAAAGCTGAGAACTTCTACATTTTGCTTCTTTCACTTGTACAACCTGTACCTGTAGTACCATGTTCAGATAGCTGTACAAGAAACACAGATGTCATTATATTCTTACATAATATCTTATTTTTTTCCTTATAATCTAATTATTTCTCCCTTCTACTCCCCTAAGATCACTGGGGAATTTGTACAATCTAGAGTCAGTAATATACCAGGATTTAAAGTATAATTTTGTTATTTTGGGAAGCTTAATTCCAAATTCTAACTCAGTATCCAGTATCCCCTTTGGGTGATGTGTCCCAGTCCACAATACTAGCAAGTTTCATTCAGAGCCAAGTTGACAAGAGATGTGCTCAAATAAATTACCATCCCTGTTTCAACTAATGTGTTAATAGGAAAATGAAATGATAAATTAATGGAAATATGAAAGGGGAAATGGGTGTGGATAGAAGGATGGGGTAGAAGGAATATTTTATATCTTATTAAGACAGGAGTATGGATGATTCAGTGCCTGAATGAAAAGCTTGCGCTTAAGGCTGGCCTTGGAAATTTGAAGCTCTCCAGAAAAGAAAATATAAACCCTGGAATCTCACTGTGTTGAAATTAACAGATAAAGTTTTGGTCCTCCCTGGTGTTTACAAAGAACAGATATTCATGGTTAATGACAGTTCTTTTTTAGGAAGTCACTTCTCTGCCTCCAAGAAAGTAATATTTATCTTAGAGAAGTTTCATCTCCACAATATCCTGTCTTGTGTTGTCCATCTGTTAAATTAGGAGTTTTTGTTACAAAGATCCATCAAGAAAAAATGACAAGGATAATCATGCAGCCAAGAATAATGTTCATTTACTTATTTTCTCCAGATCTCAAAGTGCTAATAAATGGGATAAATTGGTGAAAGAATGTTGATGATTTACACATTAACTGCACTTGAGGGTAGATGACAGTTTTCTTTGGAGCCCCTTTAAGGCCAAACTATGCAGATTTATCACATCTGGTTGCATTATTTACATCAAATAGTATCATACAATTTTATAGGCATTATAAACTCAGTTTTGGTATGACCCGATGTAGTCCATTTCTTTGAAGGTAGCATGAAATGCCAGGGAAGAAGGTGTTTCAACTCATAATGAGGATCAGGGAACACAGGAAGAATTTTCTGCCTTATGATTAGTGAAGCTAACCTCTGAAGTCCTCATGCTCCCAGAAGTAAGTGTTCCTCTTGGAGTTGGTTCATAGCAGTGGGGTGTTTGGGACTGGAGGTCTCTCAATGACTCGTAAGGGCCAGGGATTCTGAAAGTCCTGTACCACATGAGACAGTCCCACAAGTGAGGAACTGTGCTGCCTAAGTGCAAATAACACTCCTTTTTGAGAAACACCGCAGGAAAAATGTAAGGGCCACCGGAACTCTCTGGGTACACGTTGTCTCAGTTACTAATGCTGTGTTATAAACTGCCCTGAAACTTAGAGGATTAAAACAAAAATGGTTGTTATTTCTCATGATTCTGTGGGTTGACTGGGCTCAGATGGGGTGTTCCTCTGCTTCATGTGGTGCAGCTGAGGACATTTGTGGAGCTGTCTTCAGCTGAGGGCACAGTTAGTCTTAGAACATTAAAGATGGCTTCCATTCTCCAGGGTCTGTCGGTATGTGGCTTCTTCTTTTTCTGTAGTCTAGCCAGAGCTTCTTTATGGCACGGTGGCTGGCTTTCAAGAGGGAGTTTTCCAAAAGTGCAAAAATGGAAGCTACAAGACTTCTTACAGTCTAACCTTGGAAATCACCCATCACTTCTGCCTCATTCTGTTGGACAAAGCAACTCCCAGGGCCAGCTGGGATTCAAAAGGGGAGGGTAAATAAGAGGAGAGGCAAAGTCTCATTGCAACAGCTACCTGGATGGGAGGGTTTGTTGCAGCATATTAAGAAATGATCCTTATGCAAATGATTACATTTAATTCCGTGTAGGTAGGGATTATTATCAGAGGTAGGAATTATTATTAATCCCATTTTATAGAAGATGGAACTGAGGTTTTGTGGGGTTAAGTGACATGCCTAAAATCAGGCCACTGTTAAGTGATGGAGCTCAAAGCCAGCTTGCCTGATCCTAAATCCTTTTGTCTCTTTTTTTTTTAAATTAAAAAAATTTTTTTGTGTGTTTATTTATTTTTGAGAGAGACAGAGCGACAGAGAGAGAGAGCATGAACAGGGGAGGAACAGAGAGATAGGGAGACACAGAATCGGAAGCAGGCTCCAGGCTCCGAGCTGTCAGCACAGAGCCCGACGCGGGGCCCGAACTCACAAACTGTGAGATCATGACCTGAGCCGAAGTGGGATGCTTAACCGACTGAGCCACCCAGGTGCCCCTGTTTTGTTTTGTTTTGTTTTGTTTTGTTTTGTTTTATTTTATTTTATTTTATTTTATTTTATTTTATTTTATTTTATTTTATTTATTTTATTTTATTTTTTTAATCCTTTTGTCTTATTTTTTATTTTCTTAACTTAGAAGTTATTTCAGTGTTAGGCAAAATGAATGAGGCTTGTGAATTTGGTAAGTCTTCTCCTTTTGGTGATTGTTAAATGTCTTCTGGACTTTCAAAGGTCATGCAGATTGCCCATGGTCCCTGTACTGTAGTATCTCATCTAAGTCTCATTTCCTCAGACTGTAGTTTAAGCTTTGAATATTCCTCAATACCTTCTTCTATTCAATTTATTTATTTATTTATTTATTTAACTTTCAAATTGCTAATTTCTTTTTCTTTCTTTTCTTTTCTTTTTTTTTTTAAATATGAAATTTATTGTCAAATTGGTTTCCATACAACACCCAGTGCTCATCGCAACAGGTGCCCTCCTCAATACCCATCACCCACCCTCCCCTCCCTCCCACCCCCCATCAACTCTCAGTTTGTTCTCAGTTTTTAAGAGTCTCTTATGTTTTGGCTCCCTCCCTCTCTAACCTCTTTTGTTTTTTTTTTCCTTCCCCTCCCCCATGGTCTTCTGTTAAGTTTCTCAGGATCCACATAAGAGTGAAAACATATGGTATCTGTCTTTCTCTGTATGACTTATTTCACTTATCATAACACTCTCCAGTTCCATCCACGTTGCTACAAAAGGCCATTTCATTCTTTCTCATTGCCAAGTAGTATTCCACTGTGTATATAGAGCATACTTTCTTTATCCATTCATCAGTTGATGGACATTTAGGCTCTTTCCATAATTTGGCTATTGTTGAGAGTGCTGCTATAAACATTGGGGTACAAGTGCCCCTATGCATCAGCACTCCTGTATCCCTTGGGTAAATTCCTAGCAGTGCTATTGCTGGGTCATAGGGTAGATCTATTTTTAATTTTTGAGCAACCTCCACACTGTTTTCCAGAGCGGCTGCACCAATTTGCATTCCCACCAACAGTTCAAGAGGGTTTACATTTCTCCACATCCTTGCCAGCATCTATAGTCTCCTAATTTGTTCATTTTAGCCACTCTGACTGGCGTGAGGTGGTATCTGAGTGTGGTTTTGATTTGTATTTCCTTGATGAGGAGTGATGTTGAGCATCTTTTCATGTGCCTGTTGGCCATCTGGATGTCTTCTTTAGAGAAGTGTCTATTCATGTTTTCTGCCCATTTCTTCACTGGATTACTTGTTTTTCGGGTGTGGAGTTTGGTGAGCTCTTTATAGATTTTGGATACTAGCCCTTTGTCCGATATGTCATTTGCAAATATCTTTTCCCATTCCATTGGTTGCCTTTTAGTTTTGTTGATTGTTTCCTTTGCAGTACAGAAGCTTTTTATCTTCATGAGGTCCCAATAGTTCATTTTTGCTTTTAATTCCCTCACCTTTGGGGATGTGTCGAGCAAGAGATTGCTACGGCTGAGGTCAGAGAGGTCTTTTCCTGCTTTCTCCTCTAGGGTTTTGATGGTTTCCTGGCTCACATTCAGGTCCTTTATCCATTTTGAGTTTATTTTTGTGAATGGTATAAGAAAGTGGTCTAGTTTCATCCTTCTGCATGCTGTTGTCCAGTTCTCCCAGCACCATTTGTTAAAGAGACTGTCTTTTTTCCATTGGATACTCTTTCCTGCTTTGTCAAAGATTAGTTGGCCATATGTTTGTGGGTCTAGTTCTGGGGTTTCTGTTCTATTCCATTGGTCTATATGTCTGTTTTTGTGCCAGTACCATGCTGTCTTGATGATGACAGCTTTGTAGTAGAGGCTAAAGTCTGGGATTGTGATGCCTCCTGCTTTGGTCTTCTTCTTCAAAATTACTTTGGCTATTCAGGGTCTTTTGTGGTTCCATACAAATTTTAGGATTGCTTGTTCTAGTTTCGAGAAGAATGCTGGTGCAATTTTGATTGGGATTGCATTGAATGTGTAGATAGCTTTGGGTAGTATTGACATTTTGACAATATTTATTCTTCCAATCCATGAGCACGGAATGTTTTTCCATTTCTTTATATCTTCAATTTCCTTCCTAAGCTTTCTATAGTTTTCAGCATACAGATCTTTGACATCTTTGGTTAGATTTATCCCTAGGTATTTTATGCTTATTGGTGCAATTGTGAATGGGATCAGTTTCTTTATTTGTCTTTCTGTTGCTTCATTATTAGTGTGTAAGAATGCAACTGATTTCTGTACATTGATTTTGTATCCTGCAACTTTGCTGAATTCATGTATCAGTTGTAGCAAACTTTTGGTGGAGTCTATCAGGTTTTCCATGTATACTATCATATCAGCTGCAAAAAGTGAAAGCTTGACTTCATCTTTGCCAATTTTGATGCCTTTGATTTCCTTTTGTTGCCCTATTGCTGATGCTAGCACTTCTAACACTATGTTAAACAGCAGTGGTGAGAGTGGACATCCCTGTCGTGTTCCTGATCTCAGGGGGAAAGCTCTCAGTTTTTCCCCATTTAGGATGATATTAGCTGTGGGCTTTTCATAAATGGCTTTTATGATGTTTAAGTATGTTCCTACTATCCCGACTTTCTCGAGGGTTTTTATTAAGAAAGGGTGCTGGATTTTGTCAAATGCTTTTTCTGCATCGATTGACAGGATCATATGGTTCTTTTCTTTTATTGATGTGATGTATCATGTTGATTGATTTGCAAATGTTGAACCAGCCCTGCATGCCAGGAATGAATCCCACTTGATCATGGTGTATAATTCTTTTTATATGCTGTTGAATTCGATTTGCTAGTGTCTTCTTGAGAATTTTTGCATCCATATTCATCAGGGATATTGGCCTGTAGTTCTCTTTTTATGCTGGGTCTCTGTCTGGTTTAGGAATCAGAGTAATGCTGTCTTCATAGAATGAGTCTGGAAGTTTTCATTCCCTTTCTATTTTTGGAATAGCTTGAGAAGGATAGGTATTATCTCTGCTTTAATGTCTGGTAGAATTCCCCTGGGAAGCCATCTGGTCCTGGACTTTTATTTGTTGGGAGATTTTTGATAACTGATTCAATTTCTTCACTGGTTATGGGTCTGTTCAAGTTTTCTATTTTTTCCTGTTTGAGTTTTGAAAGTATGTGGGTGCTTCGGAATTTGTCCATTTCTTCCAGGTTGTCCAGTTTATTGGCATATAATTTTTCATAGTATTCCCTGATAATTGCTTGTATGTATGAGGGATTGGTTGTAATAATTCCGTTTTCATTCATGACTTTATCTATTTGGGTCATCTCCCTTTTCTTTTTGAGAAGCCTGGCTAGAGGTTTATCAATTTTGTTTATTTTTTCAAGAAACCAACTCTTGGTTTCATTGATCTGCTCTACAGTTTTTTTTAGATTCTATATTGTTTATTTCTGCTCTGATCTTTATTATTTCTCTTCTTCTGCTGGGTTTGGGGTTGCTGTTCTGCTTCTAGTTCCTTTAGGTGTGCTGTTAGAGTTTGTGTTTGGGATTTTTCTTGTTTCTTGAGATAGGCCTGGATTGCAATGTATTTTCCTCTCAGGACTGCCTTCACTGCATCCCAAAGCATTTGGATTATCGTATTTTCATTTTCATTTGTTTCCATATATTTTAAATTTCTTCTCTAATTGCCTGGTTGACCCATTCATTCTTTAGTAGGGTGTTCTTTAACGTCCATGCTTTTGGAAGGTTTCCAGACGTTTTCCTGTGGTTGATTTCAAGCTTCATAGAATTGTGGTCTGAAAGTATGCGTGGTATGATCTCAATTCTTGCATACTTATGAAGGGCTGTTTTGTGACCCAGTATGTGGTCTATCTTGGAGAATGTTCCATGTGCTCTTGAGAAGAAAGTATATTCTGTTGCTTTGGGATGCAGAGTTCTAAATATATCTGTCAAGTCCATCTGATCCAATGTATCATTCAGGGTCCTTGTTTCCTTATTGATCCTGTGTCTAGATGATGTATCCATTGTTGTAAGTGGAGTATTAAAGTCCCCTGCACTTACCACAATATTATCAATAAGGTTGCTTATAGTTGTGATTAATTGTTTTATATACTTGGGGGTTCCTGTATTCGGTGCATAGACATTTATAATTGTTAGCTCTTTCTGATGGATAGACCCTGTAATTATTATATAATGCCCTTCTTCATCTCTTGTTACAGCCTTTAATTTAAAGTCTAGTTTGTCTGATGGAAGTATGGCTACTCCAGGTTTCTTTTGACTTCCAGTAGCATGATAGTTCTCCATCCCCTCACTTTCAATCTGAAGGTGTCCTCAGATCTAAAATGAGCCTCTTGTAGACAGAAAATAGATGGGTCTTGTTTTCTATCGATTCTGATACCCTATGTCTTTTGGTTGGAGCATTTAGCCCATTTACATTCAGTGTTATTATAGAAAGATATGGGTTTAGAGTCATTGTTATGTCTGTAGGTTTCATGCTTGTAGTGATATCTCTGGTACTTTGTGGTCCTTGCAACATTTTACTCACAGAATCCTCGTTAGTATCTCTTGTAGGGCTGGTTTAGTGGTGATGAATTCCTTCATTTTTTGTTTGTTTGGGAAGACCTTTATCTCTCCTTCTATTCTGAATGACAGACTTGCTGGATAAAGGATTCTCGGCTGCATATTTTTTCTGTTCATCACATTGAAGATTTCCTGCCAGTCCTTTCTGACCTGCCAAGTTTCATTAGATAGGTCTGCCACTAGTATTATCGGTCTCCCTTTATGTTAGAGCGTGTTTATCCCTAGCTGCTTTCAGAATTTTGTCTTTATCGTTGTATTTTGCCAGTTTCACTATGATATGTTGTGCAGAAGATTAAGTTACATCTGAAGGGAGTTCTCTGTGCCTCTTGGCTTTCAATGCCTTTTTCCTTCCCCAGATCAGGGAAGTTGTCAGCTATGATTTGTTCAAGTACACCTTCAGCCCTTTTCTCTCTCTCTCTTCCTCTACTGGAATTCCTATTATACGGTTATTGTTCCATTTCATTGCATCACTTAGTTTTCTAATTCTCCCCTCATATTCCTGGATTTTTTTATATTTTTTTCTCAGCTTCCTCTTTTTCCATAGTTTTATCTTCTAATTCACCTATTCTCTCCTCTGCCTCTTCAATCCAAGTCGTGGTCACCTCCATTTTATTTTGCACCTCATTTATAGCATGTTTTAGCTCTTCATGACTATTTCTTAGTCCCTTGATCTCTGTAGGGATAGATTCTCTGCTGTTCTCTATACTTTTTTCAAGCCCAGCGATTAATTTTATGACTATTATTTTAAATTCATTTTCTGTTACATTGATTAAGTCGTTTTTGATTAGTTCATTAGCTGTCGCTACTTCCTGGAGTTTCTTTTGAGGAGAATTCTTTCGTTTCATCATTTTGGATAGTTCCTGGAGTGGCACAGAACTGCAGGGCTCTTCCTCTGTGCTGTCTGAAGTAACTTGCGTTGGTGGGTGGGGCCACAGTCAGACCTGATGTCTGCCCCTAGCCCACCACCTGGGGCCACAGTCAGACTGGTGTATACCTTCTCTTCCCTTCTCCCAGGGGCAGGACTCACTGTGGAGTGGTGTGGCCCCTGTCTGGGCTGCTTGCACACTGCCAGGCTTGTGGTGCTGCTTCTATGGAGTATTAGCCAGGGTGGATCCACAAGGTGCACAGGGGTGGGAAGGGCAGGCTTAGCTTGCTTTGCCGTCGGTGGTCCCCTGCAGGAGGGGACCTGCAGCCCCGGGAGGGAGGCAGGCAGACCCTGAGGAGGGATGGATCCACAGAAGCACAGCGCTGGGTGTTTGTGCAGTACAAGCAAGTTCAGTGATGGGAACTGGTTCCCTTTGGGATTTCGGCTGGGGGATGGGAGAGGGAGATGTTTCTGGCCAGTGCCTTTGTTCCCTGCCGAGCTCAGCTCTGTCTTTCGGGGCTCAACACCTCTCCCTCCCAGAGTCCTCTCGCCCTCCCCACTCTATGAGAGCAGAGCTGTTGACTTTTAAGATTGCAGATGTTAAGTCCCACTGGCTGTCCAAACTCATGGAGTCCAGCCCCTCTGCTTTTGCAAGCCAGATTCAGAGGCTCTGCCTTGCGGGCAGGCCGCCTTTCCACCGCCCTGGCTCCCTCCCGCCAGTCCACGTAGCGTGCACTGCCTCTCTGCCCTTCCTACCCTCTTCCGTGGGCCTCTTGTCTATGCTTGGTTCCGGAGAGTCCGTTCTGCTAGTCTTCTGGCTGTTTTCTGGGTTATTTAGGCAGATGTGGGTGGAATGTAAGTGATCAGCAGGACGAGGTGGGCCCGGTGTCCTCCTGCACCACCATCTTCTCCCTCCTATTCAATTTTTTTAAACGTTTATTCATTTTTGAGAGACAGAGACAGAATGTGAGTGGGGGAGGGGCAGAGAGAGAGGGAGACAGAATCCAAACCAGACTCCTGGCTTTGAGCTGTCAGCACAGAGCCTGATGATGGGCTCGAACCCATGGACTGCGAGATCGTGACCCAAACTGAAGGAGGATGCTTAACAGACTGAGCCACCCAGGTGCCTCCCTTCTCCTATTTAAATGATGACATTCTTTTCCCTGTCCTGCTCTCAGCTAATACAGAACCAGAGAGCAGCTAATAACATAACTCACGTTCATCCAAGTATAGTGATTGCCTGATATTTCTGCCTACCTAGCATCTATTTTCACATCTGGTATCAGAATCCCAATTTTCTTTGGGAAATCCATTTCTTTTATTTCAAATGGTGCTGAATGCAATCCCTACTTGAGGATTTGGCAGGTGTTGAGGGCTGGGTAATCAGAGGCCGGTATTTCTCTTGTTATGGTGATTGGTTCACAGATGGGCATGTGATCTGAGCTAAGTCAATGATAAACCTCTAAATTTCAGTCTGGGACTTTTTTCTTTAAAAAAGAATAAAATATTTATTTTATTTTGAGAGAGAGTGTGAGTAGGGGAGGGGCAGAGAGAGAGGCAGAGAGAGAATCTCAAGCAGGCTCCAGGCTGTCAGCACAGAGCCTGATGTGGGGCTTGATCTCATGACTCTGAGGTCATGACCTGAGCCGAAATCAAGAGTCAGACACTTAACCCACTGAGCCACCCAGGCACCCTCAGTCTAGGAGTTTCTGAGAAGATGTGAGTAAGCCTGGCACAATTGGGAGCTCTCTTGTCTGTGTAAGGCAAGAGCATGCAGGAGAATAAGGTCAAGAAGGGGAAACAGAGGGGAAGTGGTGCTGGGGGCGAAGTGGTCCCATAGCATCATTTGGGACTCTGGAAAGGGCCAATGCCAGATCTGCCCCTGGATTTTTCAGGATGTTAGTCAATAAATTCCTTTTTTTTTTTTTTTTTTTTTTTTAACTAGTTCTAATAGACTTTTCTATCAACTACAATGGAAAGAATCCTGACTGATAGACCATTTATGGTGACCAAAAGGACTCTCAGAAAGACACCTCACATAAATAAGCCTATGAAAAGAAATTATAATAATTCACAATTCCACTGTGATTCAAACAATGGAGATCCTAAGGTTGTGTAATGATAAAACTTCAGGTATGTAGGGTTGACCCTTGAACAATAGGGGTTTGAACTGTACAGGTCCATTTACTTGCAGATTTTTTTTCAATAAATACAGTATGGTACTGTAAATGTATTCTCTTCTCTATGATTTTCTTGATAACATTTCCTTTCCTCTGGCATGCTTTGTTGTAAGGGTTATAGCATGTAATATATATAATATGTAACATTTATGTTAATCAGCTTTATATTATCAGTATATTGTCAGTAAGCTATTATTATTCAACTTTGGGGGAATCAAAAGTTATGTGTGGATTTTTGACTGTGTGTGTGGGGGGGTGGCACCCCTAACTCTTGTGTTATCAACTGTATAGACAAGTGTGATGTGAGATCAGGAATTCTATCAATTAGAAACAAAATAGCAATAAGTGCTGCTAGATCATATTCCTTAGCCAGCTGAGATTATGAATTGTACACTGTATTTCTGAATGCAAGATTTCTGGTTCATTGCCCTATACATAGTAATTACTAAAGCAATAACAACAACCAGAACACCAAAGTCACTGAACGGAGTCTTTCCTGAAGAGAAAGGAAATAGGGTTTTTCTCATGTTCCAGCTCTGATAATTGCTAGTGCCTGCTTGGGGCACAGACTGAAGAAGCCTCGTGAAGCCTCTCATAGGCTGTGGGAAAGGACGAAGGAATGGTAGGGTCTGCTGTGGGTGAGGGGAGGGTGCATGGAAGCGGCCCTGGGTCTCTCATATATGTGGTGATGACAAAAGAAGATAGAGGAGAGCTGCCTTTTTATTTTTCCTGTCTTACTTCTACCCTACCAATTTTGGAGGCTTCCTTGTTAATTATAGTTAATGTCTTTGCTAACTTACCTAAGCCTGAAGTCTCAAAGTGAATATTTGGAGGTCACTTGGGTGATTTGGTATCCCATATCAAGAGATAAAATATACCAAACAGAAATATTTTCTTTAAAAGTTGATTTATTTATTTTGAGAGAGAGAGAAAGAGTGAGAGTGAGCACACAGGCGGGGCAGAGAGAGAAGAGGGAGAGAAGGAGAATCTGAAGCAGGCTGTATGCTGTCAAGCACAGAGCCCAACATGGGGTTTGATCCCACGAAGAGATGAGATCATGATCTGAGCTGAGATCAAGAGCTGAACCTTAACTGACTGAGCCACCCAGGCGCCCTGCCAGCAAAATATTTTCTGTCATTTTATTTGGTTGGCTTGAGTTTGATATAGACTGAGTCTCAAGTGACCAGTGGTGGCCTGGTTACTTGCCAAATCCTTTTCTTCTCCACTCTGATCTTTGGGGGAGGCAAAGAGTCACATGCCAGCTTGAACTGGTGGAATGTACTGGCAGCTTTTGTTAGAAGCTCACTGGAGCAGTAAGAATAAGTTTCCCTCATCTCCCCAAGACATCCATGTTCTAATCCCTGGGACCTGTGGATATGTTATGTTACATTGCAAAGGGGAATTAAGGGTGCACATGGAATTAAGATTGTTAATAATTAACATAGACTACTTTGGGTTATCTGGGTGGGCCCAATGTGATCTCAAGGGATCTTAAAATGGAGAAGGAGCAAATGAAGGGGTTGGGATGATGTGGTATGAGAGGGACTCAGCCTACCATTGTGGCTTTGAAGATGGAGGAAGGGGGCCATGAGCCAAGAAGCTGGAAAAAGCAAGGAAATAGATTCTTCCCTAGAGCCTACATAAAGGAAGGCAGTCCTGCTGAGACCTTGGTTTTAGCCCAAGGAGTCCTCTGTCAGACTTCTAACTTGCAGAATGGTGAGATGATAAATTTGTATTGTTTTAAGCCACTAAGTTTGTGGTAATTTGTTAGGGCAGTGACAGGTAATGAGTACAGATTTCCTTGCAATGAGAGAAAACTCTCTTACATGCAGTTGGAATTGAAGATCAGGGTTAAATGGGACTTCGGAGGACTTTAGCCCATACTTAATTCCCCACATATGAATTTCCTCTACCATATATTTGATAAATGGTCTTCCAGGCTGTGTGAACCTGTCAACAATGAGAATTGGCAATTTCCAGAAATGGTTTGTTCCAATTTTGGATGGTTTGAACTGTCAAAGTTCTTCTGTACAGCAAAAGCATAAATGAGCTTTCTTATAGCATAACTTCTTTATTTTGATTTTGTTTTCTAGAATTGTACAGAGATCATCTAATTATCTTGTTCATAAAAGATAGCCCTTTACGTCTTTGAAGATTTAACCATGATCCTTAAAGGGTTCTCTTTTTCGGACAGAATACCCTCATGCTGTTCTTGTGGATCCCACAGTACACAACCTCTGTTGACTAAAACTGCAACAAACACTACAGGTGTGGTTTGATCAGAGAGTCTGTGGAGGCCTAATTATCTCCTTTGTTCTGGATCTCAAACCTCTATGTTGCATGTGCTTTGTCAGGAGCATCTCTACCACATGCCCAGAGGTGTATAAATGGCTCTTTCTCTCACCATACTGTAATCCCCCCTTTGGTATCTCCAAAGCTCTGAGTGCTCTGTTCTATAACTAGTAGATGCCTGATATGATGTTTATTCTTGAAACATGCCATGGTTTTCATATCTTTCATCTTCCTGATCTCATTTCTTGCATGACCTGTGCAAGAGAGGAGATAAAACTGATTTGGCAATGTACAGGAAAGAGCAAGAGTTGCGTAGTCAGAGACCTGGGTCCGAATTGATTTTATGTTTTCCTGGCTCTGAACTGTTGGTAAGTTTCTTAGTCTCTCATGAACCTCAGTTTCCTCATCTGGAAAAAGGTGAAGAATAATTCTTACAGTGCTGTGGCGAGGATTAAATGAGATTGCTTATGTAATATACACGTATGCCCTAGTCCCTGGGCGTAATTTACTCACTTTATCTCCTGCTTCTGAGGCTCCCTTCCACTTTGTTCCTCCTTTTACCTTATACAGTCATAAAACAGTACAAAATTGAACTGCATAGTTTCATCCAAGAGAGTTCAGGATGATTATTGTGAGCTGGAGCAATGGCTGACTTCCGGAGGGTGGCAGAAGCCAAATAGAACCTTGCAGATTGGGCGGGGCTGACTGGGGAAGTGTGTTCTCTGGCTTTGAAAGGTATGTTCATTTTCAAGCTTTCTCATAGATGAAGACAAAGCCCTGAGCATTCCCCGTAGGAAGGAATGTTTTGTTTATAACTCATTAGTTTTGAAATCTGGCTGAAAAAAGGTAGGGCATGGTTTACATGCTGTGATGAGACAAACAAAACCGAAGAAAAACAGGCTAAGGCTTAAATTGCCTAGGGCCTGAACCAAGACTTTCTCAAACATACGCAAATGAGGAAGAGTTCCTTTTTTTTTAAAATATGTTAATTTATTTATTTTTGGGAGAGACAGAGCATGAGGGGGGGAGGGGCAGAGAGAGAGAGGGAGACACAGAATCCGAAGCAGGCTCCAGGCTCCAAGCTGTCAGCACAGAGCCCCACACGGGGCTTGAACCCACGAAGAGAGCATGACCTGAGCTGAAGTCTGATAATCAACCAGCTGAACCACCCAGGTGCCCGGAGGAAGAGTTCATTTTCCATTTCCTTAAGGCAAGTTTTGTTTGTTTGTTTGTTGTTGTTTTTAAATTTACAGGTCTGGTTTAGGTAATGAAGACCACATCACCAGAATGATGGGAAATCAGACTAGGGAACAATCAGCATGGCAGGGAAATGAGTTCTGGGAAAGTTCTAGGTTGTTGAGAGAAGCTAGACCCTGTAGGCCTGTCAGTGTTTTGTTTTTGAGTTCTCCAAAAAATCATCCTTTTTAGATGGCTTGGCAAGCAATTATTTTATTTTTTTTCTCATAAAATCATAATCTGGGACATCATTTTGGAAGGCATGCCAGTAGCTATTCTTTGGGCTGCTCTGCCTCCGCTAGTTTTATTTTTAACCCTCTCATGATTATTTCTAAACCCCTTAATCATGAAATCTCATTTTCTTTTATTAGGAGGGATTTATTCACAAGGCTAACTCAGACCTACACAGCATCCTTTAATACACATTACTGAATGCTGACACGGTTCTTCAAGCATTAAGAAATGCTTTCTGATACAAGATACACAAAGTATGTGGAAAAATGGAGACACTCATGCCTGAGATCATAATCTGACATATCAATTCAGTTTTATATATGCTAAAGAAATTCTTCTGACAATAGCAGTGAATTCGACAACAATGGGATGGACAGTTACCTCCTACTAGGTGCCAGGTAATGTGTTAGGTGCTATGACAAAACAGTGAACATACTAGGCAAGGTCCCTGACCTCAGGAAATTATGTTTCAGTATGAGAGATCACTGCCCCCCACCCCTGACATATGCACTAGTAAATTGATAAACAATTGAAGTAATTGCAAATTGTATGCATACTATGATGAAAGCAAAAAAGAAAAAAGGTTGAGATTAATTGGCTGTGCTATAGACTGTTTGGGTCCCCCTCAGATTCAAATGTTGAAGCCTAATCTCCAGTGTGATGCTATTTATTTGGAGGTGATTAGGTTGAAAGGGTGGAGTCCTCATGAATGGGATTAGTACCCTTATAAAAGAGACCCAGCAACTTCCCTTGCCCCTTCCACCATGTGAGGACACAGCCAGAAGATGCCCATCTATGAACCAGGAAGCAAGCCTTCACTGGACACTGACTCTGCCAGCACCTTGATCTTGGACTTCTAGCCTCAATTGTGAGAAATAAATTTCTGTTGTTTCTAAGCTACCTAGCCTGTGGTACTTTCTTATAGTAGCCCAAACAGACTAAAACTGTGTGTGAAGTGGGGGGGGGGGGGCACCTACTTGTAATACAGTGGCCAAAAAAAGCTTCATGAGGATTAATATTTAAACTAAAACTCAAAGAAAAGGGTTTATCTTTTAAAGTATGGGTAGAAGGATATTCAGGGTAGAAAAAATAGCATATCCTGAGGCCCAGAGGCAGGAGAGATCTTGGCATATTCAACAAAACTGAGAAAAGGCCGAGGGGTCTGGAATGCACTGAGGAAGGAAAAAAAAATTAGGTTGACGGGATTTCATTAGATCAATGGTACTTGCACTAATTCCACCCCCAGTAACAAATGCCACTTTGCTCTTCTTCTGTCCATCTGCCACTTCCAAATTTTCCCCGACCCCTGCCAACCCAGGGAAACGAAAGAATCAGCCCACTGCAAATGCTGTCAGCCTGCTTGGCTTCTACTCTGCCACCCAGGGTCCAGGCTGTGAGACTTCGATCTATAAACTGAATTTCCTCTCAAAACCTTAGACCAGTGTTGACTTCTGGTAGCAGAGTTTTAAGGAACAATTGCCCAGGACTTTGACATAACTATCCATTGATAGTCCAGCTCTAGTTTTATGTCTACTCTGATAAATATCTTCTGCCTTCTCTTGAAGATCTGGTTCCAAACAACTCTTGTAAGTGCATTCGTTCATTCATTCACTTCATTGATTTGGTTTTTATTGAGGGACTTCCTCAAGCAAGGCACTGTCTTAGGGCCTGGGAGTATATAAAGAGAAATAAGATGGGTTCCTCCATGGGTCCCTCCTCTGGGTCCTTTCAGAGTAGCAGGGAGGCAGGCATTATGGTAAGTGCGGTGACAGGGAGAATAGTCTTTAGGGTTCAAGGAAGCCTTGCTAGAAGAGAAGCACAGGGGACAAGGTGAGAGGTACTGGGTAGCGACTGGGTAAGAGCATTCAGGCAGAAATGATGGCAGGAACCGAGGAGATAAGAAGTAGCAATGGTGTGTGTGAAGAAATCTTAGCGTGACCAGATCCTTGCCACATGTCTTTCATGCAGGATTTGGACTTTCATTGTTCTTCTTAGGCAGCAGTTGTACCCCTGAACTCGGGTCCTCTTATCCGTGCAGATGTTTCTTGCGCAGACTCTGTGCCCCTGGGAACCTGCTCTGGTGTCCCCAGCAAAATGTTCTGCCCACTTATTGGAGCACAGTGGCCCGTCTTCTGCTGTGGTCTCCAGACCCTACATTGCTCTTCCTCCATACACTTAGGGGGAGGTTTTCTGACTCCTGGGGTGTTCTGTCCTCTTCTTGCTATTATTAGGTCATCTGGGGGTTGAGTCAGAGGGGCTCTGGCCTGATTGCACCCCAGAGGACGTTTTCCTTGGCTCCTTGCTGTGGGAAGAACACAGCTTGTTAAGAGCTGGTTTCCATTGGCCTCCTCTCATCTCTGCTCTTGGGCAGGGTCATCTTCCTTGGAGAGTGATGAGGTCAAGAGGAGCGAGAGGCAAGGAGGACATGTAGGTGACAGAGAGCATCTCTGCCTTTCACAACAAAAAAAGGGTTATTGTCAGAAGCTAAAGAAGGAAACTGAAAGGCCACAATTAAACTACCAGTGCTGCCTCCTCCTGTGTGTACTCCCTACAAAACAAACAAAATGACACTGGGCACAGCCCGCTGGAACTAGCGCACAGATACAGAGGACAGAAATCCCGAGGACACTCTGTGCATTTGACTTGTACATTTTTCTTCCCAGAAAAGCCCAGGCAGGAGATGCTGGAGAGCAAGATTTGGAATAATCACCCTGAAGGAAACACAGCAGGGAGAAGGGACTAGGACCTCTGAGAAAAAGTAGACTTTCAGGCAGATTTTAGCAACAGCATATGTTTTCACTTCCCTTGATTCATTTATTCATTCGTTCACTCATTAGTTCATTTAACAAAAATGTATTCGTTAACTTTTATGCCAGGCACTATGCTAGGTTTGGGGAATATATTTCCTAGCAAAAAAGCAAATTTCTTGACCTCTCAGTGCTGATAGATTTAATGGTGCGTGCACATGTGCATATGTGCATGTGTGTGTTTGCATATGTATGTATGAGTGTGATTAGAGGAACAGATGTTTTAAAAAATGCAATAAATAGCAAAAATAAGCCATACAGTGTTCCTTAGGTACACATATCTTGGGCAGATGACCTCCCCTAGAGGTGAGGGCAAGCTTCTTGGAGCGCAAAATTACTACGCTGTGTCCAGACAGCAAAGTAGGAGCGGGGAAGAGCAGGGAGGGAGAGTATTTTAAACATCAGAAGTAACATGTGCCAAGGCCTGGAGTTCTGTGAAAGGACTTGATTCTTCAGGGAGAAATCATCCCTGGCATTATAGTTTATAAGGAAAGTGATGCTCAGGTGTTGTTTAACACCTTTGAGGATGCAATAAGCGAGGGTGTACTGTGAGAGAGCCTTAGGTTGGTACAGGAAACACTCAGACACCCACATCCATGTTCACCAGACCCCACTGATTTTAGCCTTAGCTGTGGTAGCTGCTCCATGGGAATGCACATGCACTGTGGGCTGCCGGACTCCCTGCTCTCAACTTGGGTTTCTCCTTTTTCTAACCGAGGTCCGTCTCTGGGTCCAGATGCAGCAGGAGCTTGCTAGAGTTGGTGTCCCTGGGGCCAGGCTTCAGCCACTGGGGACTGGAATGTGTGCCACAATCCAGCTGGCCCTTTCCAGAAGGCATTCTTTACCCTTCTTAGGAATCCTGGTCCAACTGAGCCCAGGTTGTTCACATCGGTGACCTTGATAATGAACCATTGTGTTGGCTCTCTCTCCTTTTATGACTATCCCCAGTCTCTGTCGCCTGCTTCCTGCGATCATAGGCCAGGTAAGACACCTGTGCCCAAGGTCTCATCTTTGCTGTGCCTTTGAGGCAGCCTCAACTTAAGATAGTTGGCCACCTAAATAAAGTTAAGTGAAACTTTCCTCAACTTTTGATTGGGTCTTCTCTTTATCAAGTGCTATATCATAGCTGTGTTCCTCAAGTAACTGTAAGGCCACTTTCTCTAAGGAATGCTCCACTGAGCCCTCCCATTTTTGTAGGTAGGTGAAGCTAAGGCTGAGCTCACCTCAAGAGAAGTCCAGGGGGCACCTGGATGGCTCAGTCAGTTGAGTGTCTGACTTTGGCTCAGATCATGATCTTATGGTTCGTGAGTTCAAACCCGAATCAGGCTCACTGCTTGTCAGCATGGAGCCTGCTTCAGATCCTCTGTCCCCATCTCTCTCTGCGCCTCCCCATCTTCTGCTCTTTCAACAATAAATAAAACACTAAAAAAAAAAGCCCATGATAAAAGCTCAGGATTTCTGATTTCAAATTAAATACCTTCTGTACTGCTCTATTTTGGGATATCATACTTCTCCTCAAGGGAGTGACTAATTCTGCATACCATTCCCTGAGTTTTATTCAGCATCTTTTATCAAATGTCATTTCCTTATAGGAATAATCCAGTCAAACATGAAGCATTTGAAAACACTATCTGGTCCCCATTCCTAATGTTTTGGAGTTATCTATACACGAAACACAGCACTATGTTTTGGAGAACTCTAAACGAGAGAATCCGGAAATCATCTTGTTTCAGATGTGCTGGCTTTCACCACAAAGTCCATGTACTGAGACTCAAGGTCATTGCCTGCCATTTCAGAATAAGACTCAGCAGTGTAGTGACACATTTTTAACACATCCTTCTCCAGTTTAGAGAGATGCTCTAGGTTTCAAATGGCGTCTTTCCATTTATATTTTGCAGGAGAAATGCAGTAGTTTCCCCACTGCTGAAAACATGCTAAACTCCTGGGCTGACTGCAATTTGACTGGGTGTGCGTTATCCAGCTTCTTGTAAATTCCCATCAGTAACATAGCAGTGAGATATGTGGGGTCTGCTCTCTCCTTTCTGAAGTCTACCTTAAGTGCCTGATTTGTACTAAAGGGAAAAGAAAATCCCCTGGCCTAACTAGTATATCAGAGAGAAGAATAAAATAGAATTTTTGGCTCTTAGGGCCATTCCAGTTTGTCATTTTGTGAAATTAGAGACATATGCGTGATGTCTGTGTGTTGTGGGAAATTCTGTCCCATATTCCAGCCAACGCTGGGAGTTCTGGAAGAGGACAGAGAGGAGAAAGAGAAAGCTATTTGGACAAGTCAGAATATATGCTAATTATGTGACAAAAATAGCATCAATCTGCACACATTAATTCTAGGCAAGTCTCATTCTTAGCCTGTTTTCTTTTCTTTCCTGGCTTTCATAGTAGTAAATGAATTTTAAACTGGTTGCTAATGGAAGAATATTCAGAGGTCATGTGGCTTGTCTCTTACTGCAGAATATCATTTTTATCACAAGCACTAGGGGGTAGAAGGGACTACTGTTGGTCAAATAATCAACCTGTATTTCAGGGAGATCATAACTAATTTTGATCTACTCGGATTGTTGCCTAAAAGACTCAAGTGGTGTGGAAGGGGGTAGGTGGTCATTTGTAGGAAAGGGACTATTGTATGGAAAGTGTTGGAATTTGAAGAATGGGGTCCACACTCCAGGGTTTCCATAATCTAATGGGTTTCTCTTCAACTAATTGTATCCCTTATGGGTATCCTGAGACTTCTGTGATCAAGTTCTAGGGCTGAGCTTAAAGAAATAAGGTTGGGGGGTGCCTGGGTAGCTTAGTCAGTTAAGCATCTGACTCTGGCTCACGTCAAGATCTCACAGTTTGTGAGTTCGAGCCCCGCGTTGGGCTCTGTGCTGACAGCTCAGAGCCTGGAGCCTGCTTAAGATTCAGTCTTCCTCTGTCTCTGCTCCTCCCCCACTTGTGCTCTGTCTCTCTCTCAAAAATAAAAAAAAACATTAAAAAAAAGGAATTAGGTGGATCAATATGTCAGAGTGGAGAAAGATACAGATAGTGGGGTGTTGTAGGGTGACTGGCAAAGTATTGAGGAGGCTCAAGAGGGGTTCAAGTGGAAGCACATAAAAAGGATCTAGGTACTAAATGTTGAAGATTCAGGAGCTTTGAAGTCATTGAGGCACGGCCTGGGATGGCCTAGCCTGGTCCTGCCATGTACATGGCAGTTAGATTTCAGATGAGAGAGTCAGAAAGTGGAGTAAAAACCAATCAAGATCTGAGGAATCTGGGAGTACTGACTGAAAGAAGGCAAAGGAAAGCCTTAGCAGGAAAAGACAGTGAGTCAGTTTAAGGTCAAATTACAGACAAAAGAGAGTGAGTCAATTTTCATGGCAGGGAAGTGGAATGTAGCCTTGTGTTCTTGGTCCAAATTCTTTTCTTCTTCAAGCCTCAGTTCCTCATTTGTGAAACAGAGATAAAAATTCTTCCTACATCTTATGTTGGGAATGAAATTTAAGTGGAATCATAAGGTGAAAGCATTTTGTAAACAATAAAAAAAGATGGTTATTGGGGCACCAGAATTTGGCTTAGGTCATGATCTTGTGGCTCATGAATTCGAGCCCTGCGTCCAACTCTGTGCTGATAGCTGAGTCTGGAGCCTGTTTCAGATTCTGTCTCTTTTTCTCTCAATGCTCCTCCCCTACTCATCTCTCTCTCTCTCAAAAATAAACTTAAAAAAAAACCCGAAAAGATGGTTATAATGGAACTTGGTGATACTCTCTCACAGGACTAATACGCAGGGCGTAGGTGAACATTCCTTTGGTGAACCACACATTTTGATGGCTAGAGGAAGGACTCCCCACTCCCCACTTCCCACTCCCTACTACACTATGGTAGATCCTGAAAGGGGCTTATTGGCTGGCTACTCTGAAGTTCCAAAATAAGATACCTTCTAATATTTGCATTTTTGCTTATTCATATTAATTTTTCTTCATAATATCCCATTATAAAGTTTTAAAAAATAACTTCAAGGACAAGGACTTCAGAATGGGATAAAAACTGTTGGTCCTTTTCCCAGAAAAATACCTGGACAGGGTCATCCCTACTTTACTGTCACTGATGCTTCGGTTGGGCAAAACTAAGCAAATAGCTTCCTTTGCAGAATCCTTCTGGGTACACTTCTATCTGGCCACTGTAAGTATGATATACAGTGGGCAGGCCAAGGAGTGAATAATTTGGGGTAGAGAGGGTTTGGTTGGATCCAGAATACTGCCCTTACAGGAGGGGAATAAAATGGAAGACAAGTGAATTCTTAGTAATTGATGTGAAATTCCTGCTTCCCTCCTAGGCTACTTGTGAAAGGCCTGACTGCTAGGTGGGAACCACATAATAAATCATACAGCCTTGAATTCTTTGGTTGTTAACTGGAAAGGACTACTTATATGGAAAGAGGACTTTCTTAATGGGCTGAATGGATAAAATAATAGCAGCATGTCATTCTTTCATGACGCCTCCCTTGAAATATTTCCCTACTCTTTCTTTAATTGAAGGATTCTCAGTAGAAAGCAGTTAAGATAAAGGGTTTGGTTTTGATCTATAGTTCAAGTGCAAAAGAGATCCTAGTGATACCAGAGGAGCCATATAAGTAGCTGTCATGCCTGCCCTTCCAAACTTATCTATTCTTCCCTATAGAATAATGGGTTTCCTGGAAATTGATCATTAGGAACCAAAAAGCTTCAAATACATCACAGCTCCTATTATGGGTCTGTTTTTTATTCACAAAACTTCTGGCACCAAATGTGTGGGTTTTCCACACCATGCAATTTTCCAGTTTGCTGCAGACACTGACTGGATGTCCTACGGTTTAATTCAATTCTGATGCTAACTACCTGGAATTTAGCACAGACCCCACAGGTTAAGGGCTCAGTTGTGTGAGAGTGGCCCCCCCCCCTTCAGACTCCAATCACATGTATGGGTTTCTAGGTTACCCAGACTTCTGTTCCATTTGGGTATGAACTGGGGTTTTCATGACCCCCTCTTCAGATTTGGAATTTTGGTATAATGGCTCAGAACTGAAGGAAACATTTTACCCTTGTTGTTGGTTTATTATAAAGGATACAAATGAACAGTAAGATGAAGAGGTACATAGAGTGAAGTCCAGAAGGGTCCTTGGAGCTTCTGTCCTGGTAGAGTTTGAGGTGCACCATCCACATGGTATGTGTTTGTGTTCTCCAGTTCAGAAACTCTCTGAATCCTGTTGGTTGCATTTTTATGGAGGTTTCATGATGTAGATGCAGATGATTAAATCATTAGCTTTGGAGATTAACTCAGTCTCCAGCCCTTCTCCCTCCCACTGGGGTTCAGACTGAAAGTTCCAACCCTCTAATTACAAGCTTGATTCCTCTGGGAACCAGCCTCCATTCTGAAGCTATCTAGGGGCCCAAGAGTCACTTCAGGAGCGTAACCTCAGGTGTGGTTGAAAAGGGCTTATTATAAATAACAACAGATGCTCCTCTCATCCTTATCAATCAGGAAATTACAAGGGTTTTAGGAGCTCTGTGCCAGGAATTGAGGATAAAGATCAAATATATATTTCTTATTATATTATAATAGAACAGTTCCCTACTTTATATTTGTTAGTATATAATTGTTAGTAATTCTTAAATAGATTCAAGAGACAATGATCAGCTTCCATCTGAAATGACTTCTCTACAAATTTGTTAGTTTACCTCAAATATTTCTATCACTGGGATCCTATCTTGAAAACAAGGTATTGAACATCTATACTCAAGTTTAATATATTTTTAAGAAGGCAACTTATCAGCAGTCATTAATACCTTATTAAGAAGTATTTATTTACATTGGCTTGGAAGGAAAACAAAAAGCCTGAGAATTTTGGTGAGGCAGAGTTATGAGGAAAGTTTCTGAACTTAGCAGGATGCCTCAATAGATTTCCTGCTAATTGAATTGGAGGAAAGATTTCATTGATCACTGGTTGAACAAGATGCTAGTCATGGGGGTGGGAGGATGAGATGTGTGGGTGTGAGACAAATATGATATCGTTTCTGATTTTAACAACCTCGCTATATATCTTATCATAAGCAGATAATTTCCATATAGTTACAACAAGGGAACACAGAGGTACCAGGTGCTATGGGAACTGGCAGGTCATTCAACCCAGTCTGTGAGTTGGATGGAGTCACAGAAGGCTTCCTGTAGAGATGAGCCCGACCTGAGTTTTAGTTTCTTTTTTCTCAAAAGTGAGGTTTATTGAGGTGGAATTTACATAGAGTAAGATTTATCCTTCTTATGTGTACAGTTTTAGGAATTTTAACAAAAGCATAATGTTAAATAACCACTGTCCCATTCAAGATACAGAATATCTCCATCTGCCTAAAATGTTCTTTTAAGCGTCGTTGTGGTCACTCCCTTTTCCTCCATACTCAGCCCCTGGCAACCCCTGATCTGATTTCTAGCCATGTAGTTTTACCTTTTGTAAAGTGTCCTATAAAGGGAATCATAGAGTGTGTAGTTTTTTGTGTCTGGCCTCTTTTATTCACCATAATACTTTTGAGATTCATCCATGTTGTTGCACATGTCAGTAGTTTGTTCCTTTTTATTGCTGAGTAGTGTTCCATTGCGTGCATATACCATTATCATTGTATTCAGCAGTTGAAGGAAATTTGTGTTATTTCCAGTTTTTTTGCAATTATAAATAAAGGTGCTTATAACAGGTGTTTATAACAGTTGTGACCAGGTCTTTGTGTAGACATATGTTTTCATTTCTCTTGGATAAATACCTAGAAATGAGCTTGCTGGGCCATATAATAAATATATGTTTATAAGAAACTTCTTGTTTCCACCAGCAATGTATGAGGACCCCACTGCATAATGAAGGGAGCTAATCTTTAAAGAAGGTGCAAAGAGAAGTAGGGAAGACATTTTTGGCCTAGAGCTATTTAAGCTAAAACTTGTTAGAGAGGAGGAGTTAGGCAAACAGGCTGTGCTGGGAGCATTCTAGGATAAGCATGTGCAAAAGTCAGCCCAAGAGGCGTCTGAAAATAAGGATGCAGGGGCGCCTATGTGGTGCAGTTGGTTGAGTGTCTGACTCTTGATTTCAGTTCAGGTCATGATCCGAGGGTCATGGAGTGTGAGCATGGAGCCTGCTTAAGATTCTCTCTCTCTCTCTCTCTCTCTCTCTCTCTCTCTCTCTCTCCCTGCTCTGGGTAATATTTATAAGAGCAGTTTTAGTGGAGTGCTATGGGTAGAAGCAAATTTATTGATGTTGAAAGAATGAATGGGATGAGAGGAAGAAGAGAGATGTGTGCAGACCATTCTAAGAAATGTTAGGTGTGAGTGGAAGGAGAGAAGACAGGAGATAGAGGTGGTCCACAAGGTCTAGGAGACTTGTGAAGGGTGGAGAGACCTGAGCAGGATAATGGGCTAGACAGGAAGAGGGTATAGATGCAGACTAGGGAGATGGTAAAGCAGGGGATTAGCCTGGGGGAGAGTGGGAGGAAATAAGGGCAGCCTTTGACCTGGTTGTCTGGCATCTCCTGCTTGGCCTTATAGGGAAGGGAGGCAGGTGTGGAGACTGGGAAGCCGAGGTGGTCATGTCTGACCTATTTACTACTTCCTTATGGTAACCAAGGAAGACAAAATAGAAAGTGGATT
Source organism: Panthera leo (assembly GCF_018350215.1). NCBI lineage: Eukaryota > Metazoa > Chordata > Mammalia > Carnivora > Felidae > Panthera > Panthera leo. Next base: position 144,147,532 of record NC_056682.1, read on the forward strand.
CCAGGTGGGGAATTTAGAACTTCTGTCTAAGCATCCCTAAAAAAGGCAGATTCAAAGAACTGTACAATAGATTTACACTTAAAAAGGTCTGTTCTTGGTAATGCAAGCTGGTGTAGCCACTCTGGAAAACAGTATGGAGGTTCTTCAAAAAACTAAAAATAGAACTACCCTACGACCCAGCAATTGTACTACTAGGCATTTATCCAAGGGATACAGGTGTGCTGTTTTGAAGGGACACATGAGCCCCCATGTTTATAGCAGCACTGTCAACAATAGCCAAAGTATGGAAAGAGCCCAAATGTCCATCAATGGATGAATGGCTAAAGAAGATGTGGTATATATATACAATGGAGTATTACTCAGCAATAAAAAAGAATGAAATCTTGCCATTTGCAACAATGTGGATGGAACTGGAGGGTATTATGCTAAGTGAAATTAGTCAGAGAAAGACAAAAATCATATGACTTCACTCATGAGGACTTTAAGAGAGAAAATAGATGAACATAAGGGAAGGGAAACAAAAATAATATAAAAACAGGGAGGGGGCAAAACAGAAGAGGCTCATAAATATAGAGAACAAACTGAGGGTTACTGGAGGGGTTGTGGGAGGGGGGATGGGCTAAATGGATAAGGGGCACTAAGGAATCTACTTGTGAAATCATTGTTGCACTATATGCTAACTAATTTGGATGTAAATTAAAAAAAAAGAATATAGGGCAAAAAGAAAGTGTTTTACAAGATCCTTTGAAAGATCCCGGTCTAAATTATTATTGAGGAGCCTATTTGTAGTCATTCTGAAAGCATAGAGTCATAAAATAAACCACTTGAAATAACTAATGAAAAAAAATTAGTCTGTTTTTGTAAATATCATACAAACGCAGTACATAAAAATGACAGTCCCATAATACATTATTGTATTATTGTTACATTAATGTATTTTGTTGGATTGCCTTACAATAATTTATTTATTCATACACTTTTAATACAACTTAGAGGCTGCTGTGTGTGAAGCTATATGTAAATATCTTGTATGGGATATTACCTTCTTCAGTTAATGTGTTTCTTGTTACTTTGTGCACACCAGAATAGAGTTCCATGAGGCCAGTGATCATGCTCTTATTGACTGTTAAATCCTCAGCATTAACACTGTGACTTGCACTTATTAAATACTTCAACTATATTTATTAAAATAGTATGTTTTTGCTAACATTATAGGGTGAGCATTTCTCCCATGTCATTAATATTATTTAAAGGTATTTTAATGACTTCATAGTGTTTTTTGGCATATGTATACTGCCATTTATTTAATAATTCCTTGTTGGGGGAAGGGGAAAATGGGTGATGGGCATTCAGGAGGGCACTTGTTGGGATGAGCACTGGGTGTTGTATGTAAGTGATGAACCATGGGAATCTATTCCCAAAACCAAGAGCACACTGTACACACTGTATGTTAGCCAATTTAACAATAAATCCTATTAAGAAAATTAAAAAATTAAAAAATTAACAAAACACAAAAACAAAAAACCAATAATTCCTTGCTCACTAGAGGCACAATGAAGCTTTTATAATGGTCTAATGATGTTAATCATAGTCGTGATGACCGTTGTTTATTGAATGCTTGCTGTTATAAGCATTCATTGCTGTGCTTTGTACACATTATTTTATTTTATCTTCCCAACATCCCAGTTTGATATGTGTTATTATTATCCCCATTTTACAGCTGAGGAAAATGAAGCTAAGAGAGGTTTAGTAACTTAAACTCTGAAGATAATGAGTGGCATAACTGAACCCTATCCTCGGTCTGTTGACACCGAGCCTGTGCTTCGTGATTCTTCTATGCTGCCTCAGAGGCTAGCTCCTGTTGTTCAATCACAAAACATTTACCAAGCACCTATAATGTGTGAGGCAATGTGTGGGCACAAGAGAGGGAATGGTAGAACAGGCTTAAACAGCCTTCTGGATGTAGACAAAGATACAAGGTGTATACCAGAAACAGGAAAGGGAAACTTAACTCATGGTTTCCCAAGAGGTTAAAAAAATCCAATTCACTTCAATTGTGAAAAGTTTAGTGGCCATGATTTATGTTCCAGGCACTGTAGTGGGCACTCGGGGCACTGCTGTGAATGAGATAGACTGGTGCCAAGAATACAAATCCACTGGCATTAAATCCACGAATACAAAAGCAGAAGCTATTAAAGCAGGGCATGCTCAGTGCACTGTAAGAGTGTGGAGCAAAAATAATAAACCTTGTCTCAGGGGTCAGGGAGGGTCTCCTGGAAGCAATGTTATTTTAGTTGAAATTTGGAGGTTAAGTAGGAGTTAGCCAGATGGAAAAGGAGAGGGGTCACAGTGGTGGGAGCACATTTGAGGGAAGGCTGGAACCAGAGAGGAGCAGGACAGACAGACTGAGGGAGAGAAAGAAGTCCAGTTGACTGGAGCAGAGACAAGGGTGTGGGACAGGGTGACAGGAGTGAAACAAAAAGAGTGTGGGAGTAGCTGTGGCCAGGTAATGCAGAGCCTAGAAGGCCATGCTAGCGTTTTTTTCGTCCTCCTAAGAGGTGATGGGAATCCACAGGAGGATGTGAAGAGGGGTGTGATGTGGTCAGATGTGTGGAGACAGTTTGCTGTGCTGCACTGTGGTGAATTGATCGGAAGGGACACGGTGAGCGGATGTTGCAGTAGCCCAGCAGAGGTGTGCTGCAGACCTGGGGCAGAGCAGTGTGGGGAGGTGAGATTGGATGCGTTAAGATAGGATATGTGCTAGATTGGATTGAGTGATGCCCGGAGAGAGAAATATGGGGGGTGAGGGTTCATCCCTGACTCTTGCAATTGAGTAGACCTGGGGTCATCTACTGAGATGGGGAAGAAGAGAGAGTTTGGAAGGATGGTTAAGAATACAGTTCTGGACACTTAAAATTTTATTACCAACATGCCAGTGGAATGTCTAGGAGCTTATTGGATCTATAGATGAAGAAAAATATATAGGAGTTATTGCTATATTGATAGTACCTGAATCTGAAGCAGGGTGTGTCAGCCTGGTAAGAGGGTGTTGAATAAGGTGTATAAAATGGTTTGGGAGAAAGAAGGGCTGATAGGTTAAGAAGGCAGAGGAGTGGAACAGCAAAAGAGACTTCAGTGAAAACTAGTTGTGGGGGGGAGATATTCTGGAATCCACCTGATGAGAGTACTTTTCTCACAGAAAGGAGAAATCAAGTGTTACATACCCCGGAGAGGTGAGAAAAAACCAATGGTTGAAAGTTGCCCATTGGATTATACAACCTCTAGGGCAACAGTGACCTGGGCAAGAGCAGTTTTGGTGGTGGTGAGAGAGAAGCAGTTGGGGGGAGAGAGTTGAGTAACTGGTGGGATGGACACGCTGGCCTCCAAGGTCCTGGAGCCCATTCCCCACGGCCTGCACCCCACTAGGTGTGGGGGAGATGGGTAGTTAATGAGCGCTGGTGAGCCTGAGTTGTGGCAGCTGCGGTCCTGGAGGAGCGCTGTCATGAATTTTCCTGTTGGCCATTATAATTTTATGGGGGTAATTTGTTTTGCTTTGTGACTTTTTAAGAACTAGCACTAAAAGAAAAATGAGAGGCTTTCCAGGGACAGCTTCTTTGACAGCTCAGCAGCACTACACACACCCTGAGAAAGTTAAGGCTTAAAGGGGATGAGAAAAACTTACAGGAAATTTATTAGTTGTGTTTCAAGCTGTGCACAGTGCAACAGACTAACAGTATATTAATGCCTTCCTGGGAGGCTGCCATTCACCTAGCCACAGAAATATGGGGATAAAAATGGTCTGTGAAGTGAGAAACTCACTCAGGATATATAGTAGGGCTATTGGAAAAAATGACCCTAACACTCATGAGAAGCTTCTGGCTTTTTATTGAGAGTTATTCTTCAGACAGGCTAGTCTGTTCTTAAAAAATTGCTGGGAGGAGTACTGTGGGGGCTCTGCATCAGAGTTGTTGTGACCCTGTCTTGTCTGAACAATGGGAATTGCTGACCTGGGAGCGTGTATATGTAATATATATATATATATATATATATATATATATATATATATTACATACACACACACACGACAGATATATATGTCAGATGTTTGTCTTGACTTTGATATGTGCCATTTTTTCCTTGTATATTTATATTTCTAATTAGGTTTCCCTCAACCTGCTATTAAAATAAACTTGCTTTGTCTAAGCACACCTATGTGGATTGAGAAAAAGGTAGTGCAGCTCTCTGGGTAATGATGAGAAGCCAACTGGGGCTAACGTTTTGATTTTGCTGTAGAGATTCCACAACATGGAAAATCCATAGGCAGATGATCTGAAACCTGGATCATGGGTGGGATCATCCAAGTGTGGCTACAGAGTGTGTAAGGGGAGGTCACATAGATCTCAAGAACCAGGAACTAAGCTCATAGCTGGGGTACACGGTGTGCCCAGACTATGGTCCAGCCAAATCGATCATTTTGAGTATCTTATTATCAATAATGATGACGGGTGAGTAATTTAGTCTTGAAATTCCTAAACCGGTTCTGTAGGATCAGTGCCATGGCTGGTTGCTTTAAGTGAGTGTCTTCATGGAAGCCCAGAAATTATTTTAGCATCTGGGAATATGAATTGAATGAACTCCGAGACCCACCAGATATGGAAAACAAAGAGTCTGTTGGGATTGGTTAAACAATTGGATGGGGGCCCTGAGCCTTCAGGCCCTGATTATTGGCAGTCTTAGCTGTGAGGACAAGGACCAACTTCCTAAATGTCTCTAAAATGTTGTATAGCTTGGAATTGACAGATAGGAGTGAACATGGGGTACATTTTCTTAAAAGTGAGTGGTCAGTTCTGAGTCTTTTAAGTGAAAAACTCCTGATTTTATTCTAAAATGCCATCTTCTTAAATAATTTTTTTTTTTTTGATTATCTTTTTTAGAACTCTCTTGAGCCCAGACATTCTGTTGTGCTTAAAGGAGCTTCCTTGATGGAATTAGTTTCAGAACACAAAGTTAAAAATGAGTTCTAGATTTAAAATGGGAATATGTTTAGCAGCCTGAGCTATATACTACGTCGTACTGTGGCTTTTAACACTGTTTCTTCACAATCTCTCCTTTAAAGTTAAACTTTTTTTTTTCAAGGTCTGGAATAACATTTTTATTCCAGTTTTATTGAGAAATAATTGACATACATCACTGTACAAGTTTAAGGTATACAGCATGGTTTTATTTACATACACCATGAAATGATTACCACAATAAGTTTAGCTAACACCTGTCTTCTCATATAGATAAAATACAAAGAAAATAAATAAAAAAAGAAAAAAAAATTTCCTTGTGATGAGAACTCTTAGGGCTTAAATCTTTTAACAAATTTCCTATGTATTACACAGCGGTATTAGCTACAGTCATTATGTTGTACATTACGTTTCTAGTACTTACCTTTTAAAAAAGTTTTTCTTTTAATCAGTTGGTACTCATCACAACAAGTGCACTCCTTAATCCCCATCACCTGTTTCTCCCATCCCCCCTCACACCTCCCCTCTGGTAAGCATTAGTTTGTCCCCTGTAGTTAAAGAGTCTGTTTCTTGGTTTCTCTCCCTCTTTCCACCCCTTTGCTCATTTGTTTTGTTTCTTAAATTCCACATGAGCAAAACCCTATGGTATTTGTCTTTCTATGACTGATTTATCTCACTTAGCATTATACGCTCTAGCTCCATCCATGTTGTTGCAGATGGCAAGATTTCATTCTTTTTTATGTAAAGCCAAACTTTTAAGAAATGGAATTTCTATGTTTGTCAAATGCCTTCAGATGAAAAATCTCATCAGAATCCTAATGGACATGAAAATAATGCCAACTTTCAGGTTAAGCAGCTATCCAAACACTAAACTATAGTTTCTGATGCTAGGAAATTATTTGATGCTCCTAACAGTGTAGTTTTGGGAAACTAATAAAAATCAAATGATATCACCACTATGTAGTTTGGCTAACTTTGAAATTTGTCTTAAAATTGGATGACAAATAAGATCTATCTACTATATATTGAGCTGAATAAAAAATACAATCTTAAGGAAGGTTAATTCAGTAGGAAGCTTATTCACACAATTTTGGCTTCAAATGTCAAATGAATGTCTTAGAAATGAGATTGGGTTAAAAAAGATTAAAATGCTTTTTATTAAAAAATTATAGCTTTTTATGTGCGTACACAAACATACATGTGGATATATGCAGAGAGAGCGAAGGGGGAGGGGAAAAGAGAGGGAGAGGGGGAAATCATGCAGATTAGCAAGGAAGTAAGACAGCACTGCAGGTAGAGTGAATTTACAGGTGCACATCTAATTGCTGATTTTCTGAGCTGTAATCTTTATTCTATCAAATCATTCAGGCAAACATTCCTTTAGTCCTCCTGGGCTCAGTGACATTATGATGCATCTTGAGAAGTTGTAGGAGATTTGCCTTGTCCCTACTGGTCTTTGGGATAATTACTTTGGATGATTTTCCTTAATCCTTCTCTTGGTGATCTGCAAGGTGCCACATTATGCCTCTTTGCTGACACTCTGCTTGCTTTTTGTAAATGCTTCCTGCTCTGTGCTCCTTTGTCAGAGACCCTGAAGCCAGAAGAGGAATAGTAATTGTCACTAATTTCACGACTTGTTCGCAGAGAAGAAATGCCATAGACCAGTCTCATATTCAGAATACTTCATTGTGTATTTCTGGTGCCAAGTGATGTACTTCAGGTTGAAATGTAATGCATGCCTTTCCAAATGGTGGGAATTAAGGGAGAGTTTGATATACTTTACAAACACAGAGGCATTCCAAAAGTTGGGTCATTTTTCAGAGGTATAACTAGTGTTGCTCAAATAGGAGGAAATGCAGAGGAAGAGAGAGATGTTGAAATTTTTCTGTATTAAAAAGTTTTTTATTTTTTATTCAAGAATTGTAGAATCTGAGGGTTGATAGGGCACTTTCGGAGACACCTCTAGCCTCACATGCTTTAACCCCCTATTTTTACCTCCTTAGAACGAAAGGATTAAAAAACAGAGAAAAAAAATGCCATACCTAAAAGTCAGAGTCACGATTTTTAAAAATGAAACTGAAAATCTGGTTTCCTGGGAAGACTGATCAGGAGAGTTATTCCAGATAGATTTTGTGTGTAACTCTTGAACAGAGCGTCTTTTTCTGCACACATTTCAGCAGTTCTAAATAATTGAATTTTTGTATTTTTTCCCCCAGAATCTGAATACCTTGAGAAAAGTAAAGTCTAGCCATGTATATGGTCCTGGTCTAGACCTACTGCTGTTTATTATTACTTATGGTAATTTTTTCCCTCCTACAGCGTGTTGGACATTACAAACATTGGTGTCTTGCTTTTATTGGCTTGAAATGCTACTTTAAGTGTGCATGAACTCATTTTCTTTGATTTGTTTTTAAAGTTTAATGTGTTTATTTAAGAATTCAGTTGCTTCCTGAAAAATGTAAATGTAGCTAGACTTCCCCTATGTAGTACTAGTTAAATCTTTTGTTTAATGAGATCTGATTGTGGATTAGATCGCAGATAGTTTAAGAAGGTCAGAGTAAGAAACATGCTGGCTTGTCTGGCTTATCTCTGTGTGTTACTGCCCTTCCTCCAGCCCCTGGTCTACACCTACATGCTTGAACACCCATCTTCCAGTGCAGTCCTTAGCACACAGGCAATGCTCAGGTCATTTTTGCTTTACTCCTCATCACTTCCCATCACTTCAAAATTTTTGATTTGTCTATAATCTGTACTTGTACTAAGCCACTTAGCATCACAAGGAGGGAAATGTTGTTTATGGCCACTGACTGACCTGATTCTTATCTCAAGATCTCATAATATATGCATTGATCATTAAGAAAAGGCTAAACAGAATTTTCAGCCTTACCACTACTGACATTTTGGGCTGAATAGTTCTTTGGTGTGTGTGTGTGTGTGTGTGTTTTCTGTGTACTGTAGAATGTTTACCAGCATCTCAAGCCTCTATCTACTACATGCCAGTAAAAACCCCCCAGTTATATCAACCAAGATTATCTCCAGATATTGCCAAATGTCCTGTGGAGGGCAAAACCAAACCCCAGTCAACAAATGTTGGGCTAAGAAAATATGTATGTTTGTATGGAACATGTCTTCCTGCAGAAACAACATACCAGGGGACATTTCTTACTTACCACTTCACCTCCACTATCTAGAATAGTTTCTGGTACATGATAGGGTTCAGCGGTTCTATAGGTGTTACTATAAAGAGGACAGAATATGATAGTGACCTGTTAGTTTTTATTTCCTGGCTTACAGTAAGTGCTCAATTAATATATTTTTTTAATGACTACATGATAAACAAATGAAAGCATGACTTCCCACCTAGGACTTTAGACCTTGAGAGGAAGGTAGATCTAAGCTGGGTATTACTATCATTAATGATTCTTCAAGTTGGGGTGTCACCTTCCTGCTCTCTTTAGAAACATGTGGGTGCCATGGCCAAGTTACTCCTCATGCACAGATGAAGGCAGTTATCTTCAAATGGAAGTCTTTGGCTCACTGTTGGATTCTGAAATTTTGATTTGGTGGGTCTTGGCTGGCATTTTAAAAAATAGAAATAGGGGGCTCAGTTGGTTAAGTGTCCAGCTTTGGTTCAGGTCATGATCTCATGGTTTGTGAGTTTGAGCCCTGCGTTGGACTCTGTGCTGTCACTGGAAAGCCCGGCTTCAGATCCACTGTCTCCCTTTCTCTCTGCCCCTCCCCAACTCTCTCTCTCTCTCCCAAAAATAAATAAACTTTAAAAAAAAAACTTAAAAAAATAGAAATAGTATAAAATAGAAGAGAAAATATTAGAGTGCATCACACCTTGTCAAGGTGAATATTGTTCCTTAGCATTTTTATTTTAGTTATTTTGTGTTTATCTAGATCCTGGTTTGTAAGTGAAAAAATGTTTTTTTCTGTGGGCCCCTCTCAGAATAATTTGAAAGGTGGAGCAGCCCAGGATGTGGAGACCAGAGCAGAAAACACTGTGTCCCAATAGCTGGTTTGATAAATGAAGAGTAAGAGAATGAAAAGAAGAGTGTAGAGCAATACCAAGGAGACAGTGGCTTTGGGAAGAGATGTCTGCACCTATGACAACACAAGGAGGCATGGTGGTCTTTTGGAGTGAAGTGGCGAGGGGCGATGGAAAGTGAAGTCAGATAACCATGGGTTTAAGTCTAGAAAGTAGTGACTGTTCCCTTTGTGTGTTCTTTTTTTTTTTTTTAAAGCATAAAGAATACAGCCGTTCTGTCTGCAGAATTTCTTTTCTTGGCCCAATGAAAAATGATATCAGCGTATTTTTCACTGGTCTTCTATTTATCCAGACTGAAGGAGTCTGGTGTTACATTAGTCGGATCAAATGTACCTTGCAACAATATTGACTCAGATGATGGCAAATGAAGATATTTCCTCTAAGGTAAAAGCCTGTCACTCATGAGATTTAGGACAAGTATGGGCTAGCTGGAAATACCTCTTTTAACATTGTTAACATGAAGAACAAATGGATTTGAAAAACATATGTGCCCTTGGTGGATCTTTTTCCTACATAAAAGACATTTATTTTGAATTCAGAAGGTGATTGATTTTATAGACTAAAAAATGCTGTGAATAAATTAAATAAACCAAGTACTGATATATTATTCATGAAAAAGATGATAACCAGATTTCCCTTTTCATTTTATTTTAAAAGCCAGAGGGATAAAAAAAAACTACCCAAAAAACCTCTAGAATTAACAGCCAGGAATATTACAAATGAGGTGTCTAGATTAAGCAAGGAATGCTAAAAAAAAAAGGCATTTACTAATTTGAGTATGCTCCTCGGAAAGTGTCTATACATAGAGCCACTTTCTTTAAAAAAAATAATGTGTGCAATGTCTCAGAGAGTGCTTGGATCCTTGGTTTTGTACAGGTTTCCAACATCATAACCAATACTAGATAAACTGCGCACATAGGTATCCTTGCCAGGGTCGCAGCTTAGTCCTAGAAATCTTTTCCTGATGTGTTTCTTATTTTCCATCCTGATTTGCTCCCAGACCTCCTCTTATTTTGTTACTACTTTTTTTTTTCAATTCTATATTATCCCTTAGTCCTGATGATTAGCATTTCCCCTTACCTGATTCTAACTGTATTTTTTCACTGCCTCATGTCTCTTTGGATTTTATTTTTTCCAGACCTAGTGTATCTTTAGAGAGTCTTTGTGTTTAGTTTCCTCATGGATGACATTCCTGTAGGACTCTTCTTTTTCTATTGAGCAGAGTTTAAACAGAGACGAGATATGCATACAGCATGTTCACAGCATGTTTTAGAGCACCACGAAAAAAATAAAGAGTCTGTTGAAAGTTGACAGGTGAAGTATATGCTTATAGATAGAAATCATGTGGGCTCTTTGTTTTTACTCTGAAAGCCCTTTGGGGCCAGAGAAAGATCAAGTCAATGTGAAATCAGATGAACTATTAAAAATAATGAGAATTTAGCAAGGCGTTTGTACACAAGATAAAAATGTAAAAATCAATAGTTTTTCTCTGTTCTAGCAAAAACTGACTAAACATGGAAATGGGAAAGAATGGTCCCATGTTTGACAGAGCAACAGTATCTAAAAAAATACTTAGCAATAAAGATAACAAGATACAGGACCTATCTAAAGAAAATCATAAAATTGTTATTGGAAGACAAAGCAAGAGCTGAATAAATAGAGGGATAAACCATGTTCTAGGATAGAGGGGCTTAAAATAACAAAGTATCAATTTTATCAAAATTAATAGATAAATGTACAATTCTCAGTAAAATTCCAAAAAGGTTTTTCTTTTTAGAGTTGGATAAAATGATTTTGTTGTTTATATGGAAGGATAAATACTCATGAATAGAGTAGGAATTTTGAAAAAGAAAACGCCAAGCGGCTGTCTTCTCAAGTGTCAGAACATACTATCACACCATAGAAAGTAAATCAAAGTTATTGACAAAAGAATAGACTAATAGCCCAGAAGATCTGAATGGAAAATCAAGAAGTAGAACCTAATACACATACTAAGTTTTATTCTAGGCATGGGAAAATTAAGAACATATTGCTATTTAGAGGAGAAAAAGGATAGTTTTGTTTTGTTTTGTTTTTTTTAGAGATGGCAAAACTTGATCTTTCATGTAGAGGAAAACAAAATGAAACCTCTCTCACATTATATACAAAAATGCATTCTAGTGTCAAAGTATAATTTTTAAAAAGTTAAAAACATGACTCATACAAATATAGATTGAACACAAGTCAACAATTTATTTAACTCATTAATGAGGGAACTGGTAGGACGGTAAAACCAGTTCAAAGAACATATGGAGAACAGATTTATATGGTTAGTCAGGAGAGGCAGGCTGGAACAAGCTTACTAAGAGACAAAACTGGTTCAGGTCCTATAGGGAAATAAAACTGTGCCTTATTTTTTCTATTGGACAGAAAAAATTTGCATCTCAGGAAAAAAAAAAAAACTACAAGTCAACATGAAAAGTCATAGAGTCTGGGTCCATCAATAGTAAATAGCAAATCAAAACTGGTATATATCTTAATATCATATAGGTTAAAGTTTTAAATTTAAATAATAAAGCAATTTAAAAAAGTACCTGTGAAAAAATCCAAGAGATAACTACATGTATATTCCAGAGGTGAGGAGATTTTAAACAAGACCGAACATTCAGAAGTTTTATAAAAAAGGAAAAAAAAGACTATAGAAAATTGCAAAAGGAAAAGGTTTTGCATGGAAAAAGATACTATAAACAAATAGATAAAAAATAGATTTGGAAAAATATTTGTAATGTAGAGGGTGAATAGAACGCTACTGTGAAAAGAACTCTTACCAATTGACAAGGAGATAAAGGCTCAATGGGAAAATGGGAAAAAGATATTCAGAGGCAATTCATGAAAAATAAAGATGCTCAAACTGACTCGAGTCCAAGGAAATGCTGGCTGAGGTAACAGGGGGCTGGCCTTACACCTCACAGAATGCAGGAACTTTGAGTTCCATCCATTGCCCATGGGCACGTGGGAAAAAAAAGTATTTACATATTCCTTTGAGGGAAATGTGTATTGTTATAGGCTGTTTCCTTTTTTGAAAATAAGCTAGAAATATGTATCAAAAGTAAAAATACAAATATTCCTTGACCTACCAAATCTTATTTCTGAGAAACTGTTTGAAGGAAAAGCAGCAGGAGGTTAGTATATGTTCAAGGATGTTTATTACAGCATCAACTGGGGAAGAACTGGGAGAAAATGGATGCACCGTTCTCCACCAGGGGAATGGTGAATAAATGACAGAACATTCCTCTCATCACAAAAAAGAATTGGACCCAAGCCAGGTGATTAGAAGGAATTTCCATGAGTTATTATTGCATGAGGAGAGCAAGACACACAAAAGTCTGTGAAATACAATCTCATTTTTATAAAACAAAAATGTGGTCCCTGCTATATGTGTATATACAGTTGTTCAATACAATTATATAGGCATGAAGGCAAATGTAGAAAGATAAATATCCTAGGCAGTTAAGATGAATAACAATGAGGGAGGAAGGGAGAGAGAAAATCAAGCAAAATAGGGGAAGAAAAATTTAAAACACTGCACTAGAGATACAACCCTAGTATGCTCACATCTATGCACTATGGACAACATTTGTGTATAGGTAAAAGGATAATTTTTAAAAATGGTTCTGACTCTCATTAGAGGGAAGGATACTCACATAATAGGTGTCCTTGAAAGAAGAGATTAGTAACCAAGACTGGAAACATCGATGCTCTCTTGGCCTCCTCATTGCTTTAAGCCCTTTCAAGCTGTGATTTCAAAGCTTTGGCATATTCTTGGATGTGTGACCTTTCCATTCTCCCTCAATAAAAGTTTAGGCCCCAGAGACTGAGGAGAGATGAATTCTTTTGTGTAAAGAAAGAGATGGGGAGGGGGTGCCTGGGTAGCTCAGTCAGTTAAGCGTCTGGCTCTCGATTTCAGCTCAGATCATGATCTGACAGTGATGAGAATGGAGCCTCATGATGGGCTCAGCACGGGGCATGGAGCCTGCTTGGGATTCTCTCTCTCCCTCTCTCTGCCTCAACCCCCACTCGTGCTTGCTCTCCCTCAAAATAAATAAATAAACTTAAAAGAAGATAAAGAGATGGATTTGGGAAGAGGGTGGGAGGTGGGTAAGAGATTCTAAAAAGGAAGTTCATAGAGGAAGGCAGAGCCATTAGAACATTTGCCTAAGCACCGAGGCAGTGCAGCCAAAGGACTCAAATACAGGTGCCTCAAACTGATTCTAAATCTGTTTGCTATAATGCCCCCCTGCCTCCTGCACTCATGTATCTGGAAAGATAGCAGGGCATCACCAAGGGAAAAAAATGGTGGAAGCAGTTGGAGGATATCAAGGTGGGAAGGTAGAATAGATATAGTAGGCTGGTATCAATGGGCCTTTGATTGTCCAGGACGTGTCTTAGAAGGTCAAGAGCAGGACATAAGGCAAAGTGGGTTTGAATATTTTGGGGGATGGAATGGTCTCTTTGTGAGATTACTGTGCATTCTCCCTCCCTCTCTTCTTTCCTCCTTTCTTCCTTTCTTCCCTTCCTTTCTTCCTTCCTTCACCAGATGCTGTGATAGTACATAATCATGGAATATAGCAAACAGTAAGACACCATGGTTCTTGTCTTCCTGGAGTTCACACTCTGTCAAAAGAGACAAGTGATTATAGAAAAAGTGGGTTATGGTTATGGTGAGTGCTGTGAAGAAGTATATGGGTGTATGAGAGTTTATAGACAGGGAAGCTGGGTTAAAGTCAGGGGTTGAGCACTGAGGTGGTCTCTGTGAACACCTCATCAGTCCTACTTGCTGACTATTCTGCAGAGGCCTTAAGAAAATAGGATAAAAAATTGGGAAAAGGGGGAAGGGCCAGGGAGGAAGTAAATGGATAAAGACAGGCTGGTGAGGTGTTTGGTTGTAAGAATGCTCAAATTACATTGCACTTTTGCTTAGGAACCCTCCTTAAGGGAAATACAACTGCCGTTAGTGTTGCCAGCATTCAGTTACTTTTTCTATAGTTGGACATGCTGGCCAAGCCTCTTGTGTCTCTAGGGAAGAGGGAAGCAGGCTGCCATTATTGAGCACCCCCGATGTGCTAAGCCCTGCACTTGGCACAAGTTACCTTATTCCTCACAGACAACTCTGTGAAGTAGGTATCCTTAGCACCTATTACATATGTGAAGGATAAGAGAAAAAAAAACCTATAAATTATACATGTTTAAAATCGTTTGGTTTGATTTGGTTGCTTGGTCAGCAACCGGCCCTTGGTTTTGCGGATGGGTTGGGATGTGGAGGGAGAATCTGAAGAGGCCTCGGTGAGTTGCACGACAGAACTTTCCTGGGGAAACAGCCTAGTGGGGAGGAGAAGCTGGGCAGGGTGGAGGAAAGCCAGATGGGGTGGGGATTTTGAGGTGGGCAAAAGGTGAACTGTAACAAATTCAGGGAGGCAGAGGGCTTCAAGGAGAGAGGTACAAGAGAGAGTTCGAGGAAATCTGTCTCAGTGCTCTCTGCCTGTGTCACACCCCTTTCCCCTTGCCCTCTGTCACGTTAAGATCGACATTCTTCTTTAAGACCTTTGGATTTGTGTCTCTTTGAGATGCTGAGATGAATGAGCATTAAAATGGGCACATGGAGGCCTGTCTCATTTGGGTTTTGGACAGATAGGAAACCAAGGTTCCGATGGTGTAAGTAGGGTTCCAAAAGTCACCTCATCCCTCTGCCTTTCAGTTTCTTTCCCTGTAACATGAGAGACGGACCAGGTGATCTCCATGATTTCTTCATGCTCCCAGGTCTTCAGGGGAGAACAAGCTGACTTCTTTTCATACTGGTTAGGACAGCAGCTTTGCATCAGTTGGGCCTGGGTGATTTTCAGTCCAGTGCTCACCGGTGGCTGCCATGGGAGGTGCTGAAAAGAATCCTGAGGCTTTGAGTTAGAGAGGTGTTCCATCATAGCAGGCCTGGGAGCCAGAGCACCGCCTCTGTTGTCCCAGCGTCAGGGGGAGAACAGGTCTGAACAAGCTCTTTCTTCCTAGGAGGCCCTGCACCCCCCAGCTGACCTGATAGGGGCTGGAGGAGGCAGACCCTGCTTGTTACCCTCTCCAGGACCTCTCATGGAAAACTGCTGATCGCTGTCAGGGGAACTTGACAACATCCTGACTTTTCTTTCCATGAAAACCTAGAATACTCATTTTCTCATAAAGCTTCTTTAAACGTAACGTTGCTTTGGGTGCCTGGTGGCTCAGTCGATTAAGTGTCAGACATTGTCTCAGGTCATGGTCTCACAGCTCATGAGTTCGAGCCCCACGTTGGGCTCTGTGCTGACAGCTCAGAGCCTGGAGCCTGCTTCGGATTCTGTGTCTCCCTCTCTCTGCCCCTCCCCCATTCATACTCTGTCTCTTTCTCAAAAATAATAAACATTAAAAAACAATTTAAAAGTAACATTGCTTTTCAGATTTTTAAAAATGTTTATTTATTTATTTTGAGAGAGAGAGCGCGCGAGCAGGGGAGAAGAAGAGAGAGGGAGACAGAGAATCGCAAGCGGGCTCTGCACTGGCACCTCCAGTACCAGTGCAGAGCCCGATGTGGGGCTCCAAGTCATGAGAACACAAACTATCTGTAGAATGTTCTAAAATTTGAGAAAGTGTCTTAAGGAAAAAAATTAAAATTTTCTGTCATCTCACATTGAGAGATCATTGCTTTTAATATTTGGTGTATACAGTTTCTGTCATAGTTCTCTGCCCACTCTATTGCATTCATTCATTTAACAAGTATTCATTGAGCATCTGTGATGTACCAAGCACTATGCTTAGATACAGCAGTGAATAAGGTGGAGAGGTTTCTGCCCTACTCAAGTGTATATCAAGTTTACGTTTTTATAACATTGTTATCATACTATAGATAGATTTAATATCCTGCCATTTTAACTTGATATTCATCACCAAGGTGCTTATAGTCTTTATGACATCGGTTGTAACAACTGCATATGGTTTCTTGTAGGCACTCCTTCCTCTCTCTAACCTTTTCGCTGAATGACTCATTCCATCTTTTTGTACGTCCACTTATTGGCCACTGCTGATTTTTCTAGGGATGAACATCAGAGCCAAGCTGAAACAAAATGCTTTTCTCCAGAGTTTTTGAATGTGGGACCAGTGAGATGAGCTAGAATTTGCAGTCTGGGAATAGAAGTAGGAGGAGACTTTGGGGGGTAGGCAGGGGTCAGCAGTTGCCAAGGGGTCAGCTCTTACCAAGCTGGGGGGGAGGAGAAAAGGAGGCTGAAAGATAGACATTGACAGGAGTGTGTGTGTGTGTGTGTGTGTGTGTGTGTGTGTGTGAGGGAGGGGGGGGGGAGAGAGAGAGAGAGAGAGAGAGAGAGAGAGAGAGAGAGAGAGAGAATGAGTTGCAGATGGAATATTTGTATCTGCTCAAGTTCTTTATGAAGTCCTAAGCCACTAAGTGATAGTATTGGATATAGGGCCTTTGGGAGATACTTAGATTTAGATGAGGGCCCTCATTATGGGATTAGAGTCCTTATAAGAAGAAAAATCAAGAGAGAGTGGTCTCTCTTTCTTTCCACATACATACACTGAGGAAAGACCATGTGAGCACACACAGTGAGAACGCGGCCATGGCTACCTGCAGGCCAGGAAGAGAGCTCTCACTAGAACCCAATCATTCTGGCACTCTGAACTTGAACTTCTGGCCTCAAAAACTGTGAGAAAATAAATGCCCATTGGATGAGACATCCAGTCTATGGTATTTTGTTATAGAAATCTGAGCTGACTGAAAGAGAGAGGGACAGAGAGACAGAGAAAGGAACGGCCTTAGATGTATCCCTGTGATCCCACTGCCAGGTTGTCCATTTTCTGCTCAGCCCTCAGCCTGGCTTCCTGGCTGCCCAGCTTTTGAGTACCCAAGTTTGCTGATCTATTCTGCTTTTGCCTAACCTGGTTTGACTAGTTTCTGTCATTGGCCATCATAAAACTTGGGTTAGAACAGAGGAGTACGTACTTTTTAATTTATATCATGGATGTATTTTGAGTTTTAGTTAGTATAGTTTTTGTGGGTTTAGTACCCATGTAGGAGGTAAGGGGATGAAACAATGAAATGAACAGGAAGCCCACACCATTTAGGTAGAATTTGTTCTAGTTCTTAGGGATCTCCTTGAAGCCAGAAGTTATAGGACTGAGAAATACTTTGGAACCACCACCAGACTTCTTAAAACCGTAGAACTCTTTGAGATAATGTTGAATCATACATAACTCATGTTAAAAATAATAATTCACTGAAACTTTTGTCCAGTATACTCCCCTAAAAATCTTAGTTCTCATGAAAAATGAGAAATGAGCGAGAAGAAATTATCATCCTCAGGAAAAATATTGGTGGTGGTAAGGATAACCAGTTAACCACAATGGAGCCCCCAGTAGACTCCTGCCAGACCTGTACTGGAGGGAAGAAAGATTGAAGAACATGATTTGAAAATCATTGCACTCCTGGATTTGGTCCTGGTCAGAAATTGGCAGCTCTTGGGGCGCCTGGGTGGTTCAGTCGGTTGAGCGTCCGACTTCGGCTCAGGTCATGATCTCACAGTTCATGAGTTCGAGCCCTGCATCAGGCTCTGTGCTGACAGCTCAGAGCCTGGAGCCTGCTTCAGATTCTGTGTCTCCCTCTCTCTCTGCCCCTTCCCCGCTCATGCTCTGTCTCTCAAAGGTAAATAAACATTAAAAATAAAAATAAAAATAAAAGAAATTGGCAGCCCTTGATTTCAGGGACTTAATTTTGCCCCTGCTTTGCTCACCCCTCTGCCTATACACAGAAAGCAATTGGAAAGGATTGTATTTTTATATTCGGCAAGACCGTGTTTTATATGTGCAAAGCCCAAGGGCTCAGATGCTTGTTTCTGTCACATTCTGGCTATAATCAATGTGCATCAGTGACTTTGGCACAGGTGTTTCCTTGGAAAGATGTCAGCAACCACAGTGGCCATAAGGGGATCCAGGAGGGTCCATTTGCTTTCTGCTCACCCCATTTCTTTGAATGTAAAATGAGGTTTAGACTATCAAATTACTTAATAAGTCATGCAATACATCACTGCTCTTGGAAATCCCTTAATCATGTAGTTTTATGACGCTATGGAAATGTAAGGAAGAAAGAAGAAAATCCCCACTGATGTGAGTGGAAAAAAAATGACAGGCCTGAAGATTCTAGGCAGCCCGGGGAGATGTAGACATTTCTAACGTGTAATGGCTTGTGGGAGAGGATTAGGTGTCTGATTTTACTTTCAGAGCAAACATGCAGGAGCAGCTGTATCACGTCGGCATCAAAGGCACACAGGCAGTTCCATGACCAGGCCTCATTGGGAATGTCACGGTACTAATGAGTTCCATTCACTCCTAAAAATACATGCCAGCTTCTTCCTGAAGCTGAACCATTTGATCCTCTTCTCCCATCAACATCAGGGGGCTATGTTTTGTGGGAAGGACATGGTGATTCCCACACCAAGTGATGAGGCTGAGGAGGTTTGCTTCCAGTGGCTTCTGCATTTCCCACTTCCTGTGTTGGTGTCCTTCAAGCCCCTGGACCCCAGGACTGTTGTTGCAGGCTTCTAAGAACAGCAGGGCCAGTGCCCTGCCCATGTCCCTCACCCTTACATTAATGAACTCCATCTTGGCTCCCACTTGGGGGCAGAAGAGAAAGAGTCTACCCTACCTTAACTCACCAAATTCTATATTTCAGGTCCACAGTTGGCAATACCCCACTGCTAGGAACCAGTTATCTCTGTATGTTAGAATTGTTTCAGTTGGAAGTTCCAAACCTAACTCAGATTGTAGGCAAAAGGGGGAATTTGTTGTTTTATTTTAGTTAAAGCCCATGGGTACATTTTCACTTAAGGCTAAGTCCAAGGATAAAAACAATGTCACTAGAGAGATATCACAAGAAGAAGAATTGGGTGCTGGCCAGTTAACAGACACCTATCAGTGTCTCTTGCATGCCCCACAAACACTATGAACAAGACAAACAGGAGTTTATGATGTAGTGGGGATGTTCCACAACATGTGCAATTGCAACATGGCATGATGAGTGTTACAGTGGCAAATTACAGCATGCTAATAAGAGGGGCACACAGCCCAGCTGAGAGCACAGTAGGGTCGGGGATGCCTTTACAGAGTAAAGGATATTTCTGTAAAGTAAGTGCTAGAGTTAGACAAGAGGGAGTTATGGAAGGGGGTGGAGGGGAGAGGTGGCGAATATTTTCTTTCTCACATGAAACTGCCAGGTCAAACCATCTAAGAATGATGGTGTTTTCTAAATAAGAAATAAGGCTGCATTGTGTAATAGGTATAAATATACTTAGCAAGATAAGGACTGTGCCAGGAAATCCAGGATGTATGGTCACCATCCCTCTTCCCTTTCCCCTGCTATTAAGAAAATAAACAGCCAATCTCACGAGTGGGCCTTACTGCCAGTGGTGAAAGGGAACTAACATAAATTGAGCACCAATCATGTGTCAGGTGCTTTGCTGACATTTGCTTATTTAATCCTCTCTGCCATTCTATGAGATCAGTACTGTTTCTAATTTATAGATATAAATGAAACAAAGTGACAAGAACCAAAAAACAATCTAGCAAACAAAACCCAGGAGGATGCAGAGATTTAAACAGTATATTTAAAGTGACGCTGCTAGTGAGTGTAGAAGCCAGGATTCAAGCCTACGCATGCCGGGTTCATTCCATTTTTGCCAGTGAATATTCTGTTTTATTGGAGTCTTCCAGGACTGATTCTCTGGTCTT
The DNA here is from genome assembly GCF_018350215.1 of Panthera leo. Taxonomy (NCBI): domain Eukaryota; kingdom Metazoa; phylum Chordata; class Mammalia; order Carnivora; family Felidae; genus Panthera; species Panthera leo. The sequence goes on from NC_056682.1 coordinate 144,167,389, forward strand.
AATTGTTTAACTAATGCAAGATTCTAAGATTAAAAATTTAAATTCCAGCAGGCATAAATTTGTTTTTATTTTGGGAAAACAATTGGAAAGGTGTCTACCTACCTGGTGTGAGTATGGTGAATAAAGTGATCATATTCCCTGGCCTCCTCGGGCAGGGATTCTCAATTTAGATGCCACCATATTTTGCTGAGTGTGGTAGATTGAATTCTGTACTTCTCACTAGCAGAATTATACAACTGTATATTGCCATGGCTTCATACTAGGTGGAGTATACTTCTTTCTTCCCCCTCACCTTGAGCGTTGGGATTGACCATATGCCTCGTTTTGGTCATTGAGTTGTAGTCAGATGTGACATGAACAGATACTTGAAATGTGCCTCTGTTGTTAGCTTGTTCTTTGTGCATTGTGGTGAGTACCCCGCTAGAAGAAATGCTCTACAGGGCGCCTGGGTGGCTCAGTACATTGAGCACTGACTTTGGCTCAGGTCATGATCTTGAAGTCTGAGAGTTCAAGCCCCGGATCGGGCTCTGGTCTGACCGCTCGGAGCCTGGAGCCTGCTTTGAATCCTGTGTCTCCCTCTCTCTCTGCCCCTCCCCTACTCACGCTCTGTCTCTGTCTCTCTCTTTCAAAAATAAAATAAACATAAAAAATTTTCTTAAAAAAGAAGAAATGCCCCTTTTGCCCGGGCTCTGAAATACGACATGTAGAAAAGATCTGTAGCTCATAGCCTGGAGCCACGCCCAGTTGCCCTGGAACATGAAACAGGGCTGCTCAGCTGAATCCAGCCTATATTAGCCAAACTAGTTCACAGCTACAAGAGGAAGAGAATAAATGCTTGTTATTTTAAACTGCTGAATTTTGGGGTGACTAGCTAGACGCAGCTGACTAGTACAAGTGGTAATTTTTTTTTTCTGCAACCAAGCTTACTTACCATCTTAAAGATATCCATCAGATGTAACCTTGAACTGAGAGGGTTGTAGGGTACATAAAGAAGGGAGTGCAGTTTGCTGTTAGCAAGAGGTAAAATGGCTTTGGAAAGACATTGAATGCTTCCTGGAATGTGTGAGAACTTTGTACCATGGTTTATAGGGAAGCAAATTAAAGGCAACAAAGAATACTTCTAGAGGAATGATGCTCTGCTATAAGAGTAAATGGATAAGTGAGTGAGTTTTTATAAATCTTGTGAGATATTTTTCAGTCATAGTAATGATTGTGTTGTAATTGTTTCTGACTTGTTTGGTGTTGCTTTGAGGCTTTTAATTCCTTCTTGCATGTGGATAGAAAATTTTGGACTCATAAGTGTGCTGCAAGGACATAAAGTTGAGCATTATTCCTCATGTGTAATGTGTTTATAAGTTGTTGCAATAAGCTGTTCTTAGTTGCTTTACTGATAAAGAGAATGATCTACTTCTGTTTTACCCAAAATAGTACAAAGGTGCCTGCAAAGGCTCTTGCTTCTTTGCTTGGAAGTTAAATATGGAAGCTTTGGGATTCTCAAATTTCTGTTGAGACACTGGATTTTTCCTGGCTTATAAACACTCAAATATTGGTATTTACTGTTAATTTACCTTGGAATATGTTAAACATACAGACCTTGTTTTATTCATTCATTCAGCATGTACATTGAGTGCCTTCCCTATAATGAGTACTGGACTAGGTCCTGGGTGTGCAGTGGTGAAAAGAATAGGCATAATCTTTGCCCACAAAATGCTTTACATGGCTTTTAACTCAGATTGCATATTAAAATAACCAAGAGAGCATTAAAAAAATGTAGGTGCTTGGGCCTACCCAAGAGATTTTGGTTCCATCAGAATGGGAGAGGACCTAGGTATCACTATTTTATTTTTTATATTTTTAAATTAAAGTTTACTTATTTATTTTGAGAGAGAGTGTGCAAATGGGAAGGGGCAGGGGGGGCAGGCAGAGAGAGAATCCCAAGCAGGCTCTGTACCAGCAGTGCAGAGCCTGATGCGAGGCTCAAACTCATGAACCGTGAGATCATGACCTGAGCCGAAGTTGGATGCTTACCTGACTGAGCCACTCAGGTGCCCCTAGTTATCAGTATGTTAAAAAGCTACCCAGGTTCAGATATGTAGCCAAGGTTGAGAGCTGGGGTTTAGCACGTAGTTAACATTTCTTACTCTGGACAAGGCACTGTACTAGACACTGAACATGTAGGGACTTGCTTTATCCTCGCTTGAGTCTGGGAGGAGCAGATACTACAACACCAACTGTATGAGTGGTTAGATGACTTTTTTAAGGCACGCTGAGTATGTAACAGAGCCAGGATTCTAACAGGGACCTGTCTTAACCACTATGCTGCACTGTCTTTGAAATATAGTTGATGTAGACCATTTACAAAAAATTAAAATAAGAGTTAATGCAATAAGAGTTTTGAGATATTGACATCTAATCAGAAACTGGATAAAGCATTCCTGAAATAATGATGTAAATCTATGGAAAAATATGAAGTGATTTCCTAAAATTTGATTTGTATTTAATTTTTCAAGAATTCTATCTGCTTGGAAGTTTAGGTTGTCATGTGTAAACCTCTTATTTTCATACTTTTTTTCTCCATCCCTCTCTCCTTCCCTCCCTTTTTCTATCCCATCCTCCCTCCCTTCTTCCTTCCCTTCTGCCCATTATTTTTCTATTTCTTTCTGACAGGGAGTCTGGCCTGGAGAGAACTTATTAGTCCAGGTTGATGTTGAGTGACTGTGTGTGTGTGTGTGCATGTGAGTATTTACCAGACTTAGTGATTGAAAAGCTCCCCAACTCAACCTTGATTTGAGAAACTTTTAAATTACCATATAAGTTCTGAAACTTGTATAAGGCTGAAATTTGTAAATGTACTAATCCAAATTTAATATTATGCAACCTGATGGTTTCAGACAAGAACATCAAAGCTCGGAATTCTCTTCCTTACATGGTCCTGTGTTCTGAAGAATTGAACCTTTTACATCCTGTTTCAAAAACCAAGTAACCTTAAACCAAATGCAAAACATTAAAGTGCTCTGAGAAATGAGTGCTAAAACTTTTCCAGAGAGGTGTTTGTAGGACAGACAACAGGAGCCATGCTCATTCTCTGAGAAATGAGTGCTAACACGTTTTTGGAGGGGTGTTTGTAGCACAGACAACAGGAACTATGCTCGTTCTTTGGTTCTCAGCCCCACACCCTGCCCCATCTGTTGACTAGGATATGACACCAGTACAGAAAGAGACAAATGGACATATGCTTAAATGGTTTCACTGAGCCAAAATCAAATTTTCACCCATACCCTTGCCACTAAGCCTTCCAGACCTACATTTATAGACAGCACTGTCAAATGCACATCGAGCTTGTCATCCAAGATAGAATTGTATATTTCAAAAACACTACTGACAACTGTTTTTCCATCAGCTGCTGCCTAAAAATTTTGTACCCACATGCATATGCATGATCATGAGTATGCCGGGACTCACATGACAGATAAACCACACTGCAGATGATCTGTGGTCATTGTGACCCTTTATTGAGAATTCTGTACAAAAATAACTTTAAATTCAATCAATAGATCTGAATTACTAGCTTCTTCTACGTTCCCTTTCACGGAGAAGTAATTCGTAGTTATGTCTTCTTTCTTAAACTGTAAATATCATTTGAAATTAAGAAATCCCCACCTCTTAAGTGAATTGTTTTCTTTTTACTCTCTCAGCAAAAACTGTACCTAATTTTCCTTGTGTCTAATTCGTAGAACCACATGGCTTTTTCTTCTCTGTTCTTTTTAAGCAATGACTGTTGAGTGGAGATGGGAGCCATAGCCTTGGGAAAGTTTCCTAGCAGAACTCAACACCAAACTCTTTCTACTCTAATTTCTTCCTTACAGAGAAATGCTACAGTAGCAAATTTTATCTTGGACAGGTAGAAATTGCCACTTGCTTCTGAGGAATCTTTTAAAGCAACCACATACGTTCCTGTCACCGCATGTATGCTGGTTGTAAAGTTTTCATGAGAATTCCCTGGGAATATTAGTTTAATTTATTTAATTTTTATGTAATCTTTGTTCTAGGCTTGAGTTTGTAGCATTTACCAACAAGCTATGGTTTCTCCCTCACCGTTATTTTTTTTTTCCTTTTTAATATGCCTACTTCTATGCCATAAATATTTCTTTTATGGTTGGGCATACTCTGACTCTTTATTAGTAGCTTCTAGGACTTTTGGCATAGCCAGGCAAAACAGGAGCACCTAGCAAATAGTTGGCAAAAAGCTAGTCACTAATACATTAAAAATCAGGGGATAGATGTGAAAAGTATACATTTGGTCTGTGGCGTCATATATGATTGGCCAGTAACTCTACCATATATCTGATTGTGTTCTTCTAAGTTCTTTTGATGCTGCAGTTTATGTACATTTAATTTTCTCTTCTTAAATCTGGATTAATTCATAAATAAGTTTATTGAAGATACTTCTACTTAGGAATCCCTGCACCAGACCCTCAGCTTAGGGGCGAGCATCATTTTAGTCCTACTGTGTGTGTGCTCTCACTGCCTCTTCATTGTCACCTTCATCAATCCCAACATTGTTAATTTTGTCATTGCCACCACTTACTGAGCAACTAATATGCTCCAGATATTACACAAGCACTCAAAACTATTTCATCTATTACTATTTCTATTCCACAAGTGGGAAAATGGAGACTTTATGAAGGTTAAGCCATGTGTCACGAGAACACATCTAATAAGTGGCAAAGCTGGAATTTGAACATCAAAACATCCCCATGTCTGAACAGCTGCATCAAAGGGGCAAAAGTCATGGTGGCTGGTCAAACTCACTCTGTCAAGCTGTCATGATAGCTGTGATATGTGAGATGTGGGCAGGTGTTTCCCATAGTGCAAAGAAAATGTTTCTATGATGCTAATTAATTTAGAATTATTACATTTGCCACTTGAGAATTTTAGAAGGAATTTGAATATATTACTTGAGATATAAGCTCAAAGAAAGCTCTAAAAGATGAAGGTGCAATTTATGTGGATGTTTTTTGCAAACTGGAACATTTAATACACTAAATCCTTTTAATGCTACCACATTATTCACAACAGAGTATAGAAGGAATGATTTATGCTTGTAATAGTCAAAGCAAATCTGGGTATGCATGGAAAGCTAATGGTGTTCTTGTTTCAAATGCTGGGCTGGAAATTAATTTCACCAAACATTACACTGCAGCCAAATACTGTGTAGCATCCCATTTACTGATATATAAACTTGATGAATTAACTTTAAATTGATGCTATTCCAAACTATTTCTTTTTCCTATTATCTTGGTCCATCAGCTGGCATTGGCTACTTTCTAAATAGTTCAATTTGCTTTCTAAAATAGTTCAACTTTTAAAATTGAGCAGAGTAATTTATTTTGTATTCTTATATGAATTTCAATGGAATAAAATGCTATAGGAAATAATACCTTTAAAAATGTATGTACATATGTCAATATGAGAATGTTTAAAGGAATATATACCAAACTACTAATGTTAATAGTAATTATCTTAGAACATAATTATCTTGGGGTTTTTAGAACTTTCTATTTTTTCTACAATGAATTTAAATTGTGTTGATAACAAAGAAAACCCACCTCAAAGATCTTTGGGAATAACTGAATATAAAGGGAACGATAGGTCAAGAAGAGAAAATTGGAGCTAATGTGGATGTTAGAACAAGAGTAGGTGTGACCTCAACATCTAGATGTGTGCCTTTTCAGCTTGAAATTATGGCCCTATCTCAGGGGACCATACTTGGTTCCTTGGTCTTAGTGGGAAGCACTTAACACTCTTTTTGCCAGTTCTTGTCTTTCATTGGGATAGATTCCTAACTCTTTGCTGCAAGTGCCTACTTCTCATTATAGAGGTTGAACACTTCAGTCCTTGTTTTCTCTGCTTCCTCACAGTCTGAGCTTAGCCATGTAAACTCCCTTTGTCAGGGCCCTGTGTGGAACTTCTAGAAAGTTGCCAAGGAGAGACTTCTGGGATAGATTATCCTCCTGGTAAAAAGAGATGGGCAAGAAGAAACTGCCTTCTTCATTTGCCTTTGGATATAACTGTGACGTTGCAGGCTCCTTGCACCATAAAGGGATAACCTTGACATCAAAAGCCAACCAGCTGAGATTAGTAGAAAAGAAAGATGGGAAAAACTATGTGTCCTTGATAATGTCATTAAGCTACTACAGCAATACTGGAATTGCTCTGCCTCTAGACTTCTTGTTAGTTGAATGAATAAGCCCTATTGTTTAAATCACATTTCATTGTATATTCTCATGTAACCATCTCCTCCTCCCTCTCCTTCAGGTAAACAAAAGTGTCCATGTATATCAGTTTATACAATCACGTGCTCAGGAAATAGGGTGAACATTTCATTCCCAGATACCTGATCATTACTTTTCCTTGTAATTATTTGGCTAAAGGGTCTCACTGCTATGTCATTGGGTCAGATTTTATGCGCCAAATGAGGAAGATACCTGGCCACTGAGACCCGGGTAGGGCACTGTGCTAAGATACACAGATGAGTCACTTGGGTCTGGGGTGAGGAGGGTATTCAGAAATAGATGTTGGGGAAATGAAGATTTTCTCTCAATGCTAAATAGACCACATTAAAAGGAAGTTACCCAAAGATTTTCCCACTGCCAAGCATTCAAATTATTTGGCATTTTGGCAATCATGTTGAGACACAGTAGAAGGCCATAATGGAATCTATGAAAGATCACAGTTTCATTACATATGACATTGAAAAAGGCTCTTTTTATTTATTTTTAAAAACAATTTATTGTCAAATTGTTTTCCATACAATACCAAGTGCTCATCCCAACAGGTGGTCTCCTCAATGCCCATCACCCATTTTCCCCTCTCCCCCACCCCTCCATCAACTCTCAGTTTGTTCTCAGTATTTAAGAGTCTCTTATGGTTTGCCTCCTTCCCTCTCTGTAACTTTTTTTCCCCCCTTCCCCTCCCCCATGGTCTTCTGTTAAGTTTCTCAAGATCCACATATGAGTGAAAACATATGGTATCTGTCTTTCTCTGACTGACTTATTTCACTTTGCACAATACCCTCCAGTTCCATCCATGTTGCTGCAAATGACATGATTTCATTCTTTCTCATTGCCAAGTAGTATTCCATTATATATATAAACCACATTTTCTTTTTTTTTCAATATATGAAATTTATTGTCAAATTGGTTTCCATACAACACCCAGTGCTCATCCCAAAAGGTGCCCTCCTCAATACCCATCACCCACCCTCCCCTCCCTCCCACCCTCCCATCAACCCTCAGTTTGTTCTCAGTTTTTAAGTCTCTTATGCTTTGGCTCTGTCCCACTCTAACCTCTTTTTTTTTTCCCTTCCCCTCCCCCATGGGTTTCTGTTAAGTTTCTCAGGATCCACCTAAGAGTGAAAACGTATGGTATCTGCCTTTCTCTATATAGCTTATTTCACTTAGCAAAACACTCCACATTGCTACAAAGGGCCATATTCCACAGTTCCATCCACATTGCTACAAAGGGCCATATTTCATTCTTTCTCATTGCCACGTAGCACTCCATTGTGTATATAAACCACAATTTCTTTATCCATTCATCAATTGATGGACATTTAGGCTCTTTCCATAATGTGGCTATTGTTGAGAGTGCTGCTATAAACATTGGGGTACAAGTGCCCCGATGCATCAGTACTCCTGTATCCCTTGGGTAAATTCCTAGCAGTGCTATTGCTGGGTCCTAGGGTAGGTCTATTTTTAATTTTTTGAGGAACCTCCACACTGTTTTCCAGAGCGGCTGCACCAATTTGCATTCCCACCAACAGTGCAAGAGGGTTCCCGTTTCTCCACATCCTCTCCAGCATCTAGAGTCTCCTGATTTGTTCATTTTGGTCACTCTGACTGGCATGAGGTGATATCTGAATATGGTTTTGATTTGTATGTTCCTGATGAGGAGCGACGTTGAGCATCTTTTCATGTGCCTGTTGGCCATCCGGATGTCTTCTTTAGAGAAGTGTCTATTCATGTTTTCTGCCCATTTCTTCACTGGGTTATTTGTTTTTCGGGTGTGGAGTTTGGTGAGCTCTTTATAGATTTTGGATACTAGCCCTTTGTCTCATATGTCATTTGCAAATATCTTTTCCCATTCCGTTGGTTGCCTTTTAGTTTTGTTGGTTGTTTCCTTTGCTGTGCAGAAGCTTTTTATCTTCATAAGGTCCCAGTAGTTCATTTTTGCTTTTAATTCCCTTGCCTTTGGGGATGTGTCAAGTAAGAGATTGCTGCAGCTGAGGTCAGAGAGGTCTTTTCCTGCTTTCTCCTCTAGGGTTTTGATGGTTTCCTGGCTCACATTCAGGTCCTTTATCCATTTTGAGTTTATTTTTGTGAATGGTATAAGAAAGTGGTCTAGTTTCATCCTTCTGCATGCTGTTGTCCAGTTCTCCCAGCACCATTTGTTAAAGAGACTGTCTTTTTTCCATTGGATACTCTTTCCTGCTTTGTCAAAGATGAGTTGGCCATACTTTTGTGGGTCTAGTTCTGGGGTTTCTATTCTATTCCATTGGTCTGTGTGTCTGTTTTTGTGCCAGTACCATGCTGTCTTGATGATGACAGCTTTGTAGTAGAGGCTAAAGTCTGGGATTGTGATGCCTCCTGCTTTGGTCTTCTTCTTCAAAATTACTTTGGCTATTCAGGGTCTTTTGTGGTTCCATACGAATTTTAGGATTGCTTGTTCTAGTTTCGAGAAGAATGCTGGTGCAATTTTGATTGGGATTGCATTGAATGTGTAGATAGCTTTGGGTAGTATTGACATTTTGACAATATTTATTCTTTCAATCCATGAGCATGGAATGTTTTTCCATTTCTTTATATCTTCTTCAATTTCCTTCCTAAGCTTTCTATAGTTTTCAGCATACAGATCTTTGACATCTTTGGTTAGATTTATCCCTAGGTATTTTATGCTTCTTGGTGCAATTGTGAATGGGATCAGTTTCTTCATTTGTCTTTCTGTTGCTTCATTGTTAGTGTATAAGAATGCAACTGATTTCTGTACATTGATTTTGTATCCTTCAACTTTGCTGAATTCATGTATCAGTTCTAGCAGACTTTTGGTGGAGTCTATCAGATTTTCCATGTATAATATCATGTCATCTGCAAAAAGTGAAAGCTTGACTTCATCTTTGCCAAATTTGATGCCTTTGATTTCCTTTTGCTGTCTGATTGCTGATGCTAGAACTTCCAACACTGTGTTAAACAACAGCGGTGAGAGTGGACATCCCTGTCATGTTCCTGATCTCAGGGAAAAAGCTCTCAGTTTTTCCCCGTTGAGGATGATGTTAGCTGTGGGCTTTTCATAAATGGCTTTTATGATGTGTAAGTATGTTCCTTCTATCCCGACTTTCTCAAGGGTTTTTATTAAGAAAGGGTGCTGAATTTTGTCAAATGCCTTTTCTGCATCGATTGACAGGATCATATGGTTCTTTTCTTTTATTAATGTGATGTATCACGTTGATTGATTTGTGAATGTTGAACCAGCCCTGCATCCCAGGAATGAATCCCAGTTGACCATGGTGAATAATTCATTTTGTATGCTGTTGAATTTGATTTGCTAGTATCTTATTGAGAATTTTTGCATCCATATTCATCAGGGATATTGGCCTGTAGTTCTCTTTTTATGCTGGGTCTCTGTCTGGTTTAGGAATCAAAGTAATACTGGCTTCATAGAATGAGTCTGGAAGTTTTCCTTCCCTTTCTATTTCTTGGAATAGCTTGAGAAGGATAGGTATTATCTCTGCTTTAAACGTTTGGTAGAACTCCCCTGGGAAGCCATCTGGTCCTGGACTCTTATTTGTTGGGAGATTTTTGATAACTGATTCAATTTCTTCGCTGGTTATGGGTCTGTTCAAGCTTTATATTTCCTCCTGATTGAGTTTTGGAAGTTTGTGGGTGTTTAGGAATTTGTCCATTTCTTCCAGGTTGTCCAGTTTGTTGGCATATAATTTTTCATAGTATCCCCTGATAATTGCTTGTATTTCTGAGGGATTGGTTGTAATCATTCCATTTTCATTCATGATTTTATCTATTTGGGTCATCTCCCTTTTCTTTTTGAGAAGCCTGGCTAGAGGTTTATCAATTTTGTTTATTTTTTCAAAAAACCAACTCTTGGTTTCGTTGATCTGCTCTACAGTTTTTTTAGATTCTGTATTGTTTATTTCTGCTCTGATCTTTATTCTTTCTCATCTTCTGCTGGTTTTAGGGTGTCTTTGCTGTTCTGCTTCTATTTCCTTTAGGTGTGCTGTTAGATTTTGTATTTGGGATTTTTCTTGTTTCTTGAGATAGGCCTGGATTGCAATGTATTTTCCTCTCAGGACTGCCTTCGCTGCATCCCAAAGCATTTGGATTGTTGTATTTTCATTTTCGTTTGTTTCAATGTATTTTTTAAGTTTCTTCTCTAATTGCCTGGTTGACCCACTCATTCGTTAGTAGGGTGTTCTTTAACCTCCATGCTTTTGGAGGTTTTCCAGACTTTTTCCTGTGGTTGATTTCAAGCTTCATAGCATTGTGGTCTGAAAGTATGCATGTTATGATTTCAATTCTTGTATACTTATGAAGGGCTGTTTTGTGACCCAGTATATGATCTATCTTGGAGAATGTTCCATGTGCACTCGAGAAGAAAGTATATTCTGTTGCTTTGGAATGCAGAGTTCTAAATATATCTGTGAAGTCCATCTGATCCAATGTATCATTCAGGGCCCTTGTTTCTTTATTGACTGTGTGTCTAGATGATCTATCCATTGTTGTAAGTGGAGTGTTAAAGTCCCCTGCAATTACCACACTCTTATCAATAAGGTTGCTTATGTTTATGAGTAATTGTTTTATATATTTTGGGGCTCCCGTATTTGGCACACAGACATTTATAATTGTTAGCTCTTCCTGATGGATAGACCCTGTAATTATTATATAATGCCCTTCTTCATCTCTTGTTACAGCCTTTAATTTAAAGTCTAGTTTGTCTGATATAAGTATGGCTACTCCAGCTTTCTTTTGACTCCCAGTAGCATGATAAATAGTTCTCCATCCCCTCACTCTCAATCTGAAGGTGTCCTCAGGTCTAAAATGAGTCTCTTGTAGACAGCAAATAGATGGGTCTTGTTTTTTTATCCATTCTGATACCCTATGTCTTTTGGTTGGAACATTTAGTCCATTTACATTCGGTTTTATTATAGAAAGATACAGGTTTAGAGTCATTGTGATGTCTGTATGTTTTATGCTTGTAGTGATGTCTCTGGTACTTTGTCTCACAGGATCCCCCTTAGGATCTCTTGTAGAGCTGGTTTAGTGGTGACAAATTCCTTCAGTTTTTGTTTGGGAAGACCTTTATCTCTCCTTCTATTCTAAATGACAGACTTGCTGGATAAAGGATTCTCGGCTGCATATTTTTTCTGTTCAACACATTGAAGATCTCCTGCCATTCCTTTCTGGCCTGCCAAGTTTCAGAAGAGAGATCAGTCACGAGTCTTATAGGTCTCCCTTTATATGTTAGGGCACGTTTATCCCTTGCTGCTTTCAGAATTTTCTCTTTATCCTTGTATTTTGCCAGTTTCACTATGATATGTCATGCATAAGATCGATTCAAGTTACGTCTGAAGGGAGTTCTCTGTGCCTCTTGGATTTCAATGCCTTTTTCCTTCCCCAGTTCAGGGAAGTTCTCAGCCATTATATCTTCAAGTACCCCTTCAGCACCTTTCCCTCTCTCTTCCTCCTCTGGAATACCAATTATGCGTAGATTATTTCTCTTTAGTGCATCACTTAGTTCTCTAATTTTCCCCTCATACTCCTGGATTTTTTATCTCTCTTTTTCTCAGCTTCCTCTTTTTCCATAATTTTATCTTCTAGTTCACCTATTCTCTCCTCTGCCTCTTCAATCTGAGCCGTGGTCGTTTCCATTTTATTTTTCAGCTTGTTTATAGCATTTTTAGTTCCTCCTGACTATTCCTTAGTCCCTTGACCTCTGTAGCAATAGATTCTCTGCTGTCCTCTACACTGTTTTCAAGCCCAGCGATTAATTTTATGACTATTATTCTAAATTCACTTTCTGTTATATAGTTTAAATCATTTTTGATCAGTTCGTTAGCTGTTGTTATTTCTGCAGATTCTTTTGAGGGGAATTCTTCCGTTTGGTCATTTTGGATGGTCCCTGGAGTGGTGTGGACCTGCAGGGCACTTCCCCTGTGCTGTCTTGAATAACTGGAGTTGGTGGGCGGGGCCGCAGTCAGACCTGATGTCTGCCTCCTGCCCACAGCTGGGGCCACAGTCAGACTGGCGTGTACCTTCTCTTCCTCTCTCCTAAGGGCATGATTCACTGTGGGGTGGCATGGCCCATCTGGACTACTTGCACACTGCCAGGCTTGTGGTGCTGGGGATCTGGCGTATTAGCTGGGGTGGATAAGCAAGGTGCACAGGGGGGGGAGGGGCAGGCTTAGCTTGCTTCTCCTTAGGTGATCCACTTCAGGAGGGGCCCTAATGTAGCGGGAGGGAGTCAGACCCGCCGCTGGAGGGATGGATCCGCAGAAGCACAGCATTCGGTGTTTGCGCGGTGCAAGAAAGCTCCCTGGCAGGAACTGGTTCCCTTTGGGATTTTGGCTGGGGGATGGGCGAGGGCGATGGTGCTGGTGAGCGCCTTTGTTCCCCGCCAAATAGCTCTGTCGTCCGTCCGGGGCTCAACAACTCTCCCTCTCGTTGTCCTCCAGCCCTCCCGCTCTCTGAGCAGAGCTGTTAACTTATAACCTTTCAGATGTTAAGTCCCGCTTGCTGTCCAAACACACTTCGTCTGGCCCCTCTGCTTTTGCCAGCCAGACTCGGGGTCTCTGCTTGGCCGGCAGGCTGCCCCTCTGCCCCGGCTCCCTCCCACCAGTCCATGTAGCGAGCACCGCCTCTCTGCCCTTCCTACCCTCTTCTGTGGGCCTCTTGTCTATGCTTGGCTCCGGAGACTCCATTCTGCTAGTCTTCTGGCGGTTTTCTGGGTTATTTAGGCAGGTGTGGGTGGAATCTAAGTGACCAGCAGGACATGGTGAGCCCAGCGTCCTCCTACGCTGCCATCTTCCCTAGAATCCTCCACATTTTCTTTTTCCATTCATCAGTTGATGGACATTTAGGCTCTTTCCACGATTTGGCTATTGTTCAAAGTGCTGCTGTAAACATTGGGGTACATGTGCCCCTATGAGTCAGCACTCCTGTATCCCTTGGGTAAATTCCTAGCAGTGCTATTGCTGAGTCATAGGGTAGATCTATTTTTAATTTTTGAGCAACTTCCACACTGTTTTCCAGAGTGGCTGCACCAGTTTGCGTTCCCACCAACAGGGTTGGTGTTCCCAAGAACAAGAGGGTTCCCATTTCTCCACATCCTCTCCAGCATCTATAGTCTTCTGATTTGTTCGTTTTAGCCACACTGACCGGTGTGAGGTGGTATCTCAGTGTGGTTTTGATTTGTCTTTCCCTGATGATGAGTGACGTTGAGCATCTGAAAAAGACTCTTTTTAAAACAAAGTTTATTTTTGAGAGAGTGTGAGAGAGAACAACAAGCATGTGTGTGTACGTGTGTGCATGAAAAGGAGGGGCAGAGAGAGAGAGAATCCCAAGGAGACTCCACTCGACATGGGGATTGATCCTACAAACTGCGGGATTATGACTTGAGCCAAAATCTAGAGTTAGATGCTCAGCTGACTGAGCCACCCAGGCGTCCCTGAAAAACGTTCTTAATGTTCACCATCATTACATCCCAAAATTTCCAGAATACACCTATCCCACAGATTATAGATATATTTTTGTCTCTATTGATTGAAAACATACAAATAATGACAAGAAGTTACTACTAATGTGGTAATGGTTTTAATTTAATTTTTATTTTACCTATCCCAGCAATACTTACATTCGTTAGAAAATAGTTCCAAGAAGTAAGAGACAAATCATGTTTTCAGTTTTTAGACAAGGCTTATTGCACATATTCATCTGTGGTTCTCCTTAGACCATAGGATGGAAGCTGCCACCCTAAAGGCATTTCCACAGCCACCTGTGGATGAGAAAATAGCATTATAATGGGGAGACTGAAAATATGCATTATTAGGTGGGAGTAGGACATTGGGGCTGAAGTCTTGTTTTAAGAGAACTATCCAAAAGAATTTCCTTAATCTTGAAAAAAAAGAAGAAGAAAGAAAGAAAATCAACAAAACAGCTTCAAATTTTTATGTGCCTGTTCTCTTCCTCTCATTGTGTTGTATCTTCCTCTACATGATTGTATTCAGTATTTGATTTATGTATCACGTACAACTGCCTGATAAATAGAATATAAACAAAAAAGTTCTTTTTCTCATGCATCTCAATTCCAGTGTTGTCTAATTGTGTTTCTTAATTTTGACCCTAGAACATTTTGGGCTAGATAATTCTCTGCTGTGGGGGCTGTCCTGTACATTGTAGGATATTTAGCAGCATGTCTGGCCTCTATCCACTAGAAGCCAGTAGCATCCCCAATTGTGACAATCAAAAGTGTCTTCAGATATTGCCAAATGTTCCCTGGAGGGCAATTCTTGGTTGAGAACCACTGATATAATATAAGCTATCAAACTCTCTATAATGATTCTTTAGTTACTTAAGTAAACAAAAAAAACAACAAAAAACCCTTTGTATAAATGGAAATATGCATAAATGGTACTCAGCAACAATAATAGTCAATAGTCAATTGTTGAATGCATACTATACTGCAGACACTGTGCTAAGTACTTTACATTCATTATGTTGTATAATTCTCACATCAAAAGTATGAAATAAGTTATTAATGTATCACAATCCCCTTCTTCCCCCCTCCCTCTTTTAAACCAATTGAGAAAATTGAGAGTAGGCAATTTGCTAGAATGTGATGAAATTAGTATGTGAATTCAGGCAAATGGACTATAGAACAGTGCTCTCAACACCTAGAAGATAATGCCTCTCTGAATAATGTATGGCCCAGGGAACAATAATGTCCTGATCTAAAGGAGCAACATCCAGGGTGTGCAGTAAATGAAAAATTTGTTTCCTCTTTCTCTTTAAAATTTGTTTTAAATGTTTATTTATTTTTTGAGAGAGAGAGAGAGAGAGACAGAGTGCAAGTGGGGGGAGGGGCAGAGAGAGAGGGAGACACAGAATCCAAAGCAGGCTCCAGGAGCTGAGCTCTCATTACAGAGCCAGACAAAGGCTTGAACTCATGAACCATGAGACCATACCTGAGCCCAAGTTGGAGGCTTAACCTACTGACCCACCCAGGTGCCCCCATTTCTTTTCCCTTTTATTTCCACATAGAAGGACATCTAATAGCTTCAGTGCACCTTCTCACTCCCCCTGTGGGGAGAAGGAGTGAATTACCTGACTGGGGCATTTGGGACGAGAACCTAGGGATGCTCAGCTTTGTCTCTTTCTCCTCTATTTCTCTTTCAAGTTTGGTTGCCAACTGAAAGCATATATTCTGCTCCCTTTTGCAACTCCTGCCATAAGGGAGAGGGAACGGGCCCCAGGTGGCACTTGGCTGGTGGTGAAGTCTGTCTAGTCTGGGGTTTGGTTTGGGAAGCCTCTTATCTCTGTGTATCTGAGTCATGTTTCCTACTGTCAGCTTTAGCAGCAATGAAGGTGGTGTCTTGCTCTGTATTTTATGCCTGTCTTTCTCTTAATTTGTGCAAAATTCTACTGGGGAAGAAGAGTGTATTAGTTTTCTATTGCTGTTGTAACAAATTATCACAAATGTAGTTGTTTAAGACAATACAAATTTGTAATCTTATAAATCTGGAGATCAAAAGGTGAAATGACTCTTACTGGGCTATAATCAGTGAGTAACCTGGCTGCATTTTATTCTGGAGAATCATTTTCCTTGTCTTTTCCAATCTCCCGAGGCTACCCACATTCCTTGGCTCATGGCCCGTTTCTCCACTTTCAAGTCTGTTAGTGTAGCATCTTCAAATCCCTGTCTGACTTTGAACTTCTGCCTCCCTCTTCCATCTTTTAAAGACTCTCGTGATCACCTTGGGGCCACCTGGATATTCCAGGATTATCTACCCATCTCAAGATCCTTAGCAAAGTCCCTTTTGACATGTAAGGTAATATATTCATAGGTTCTGGGAAGTAGTATGTGGATATCTTTGGGGGGGGGGCATTATTCTGCCTAGAAAAGGTATTAGTGAATAATCTCCTCAATCCCCTGGCTATATTATCAAAAGCCTCTCACCAAGAAATGGACTCACAGACACTTATCTGTGATGGTTGGTTTATATTTCAGAGCAGTCCAGTGTAATCTAGGCCCAGGGCTAAGGCCTAATTTCTACTTCCTGGTCATTACTTTTGCTTGTAATTGTTTGGCTAATGGCTCTCACTTCCATGGCATCAGGCCAGGTTATATGCACCGCATGAGGTAGAAAATTCATAATGACTTGGGAAAGTCAGTGCTATTTAGTGGAGCCGACACTGTGTGTGCTGCAAGTTATCACTGGCTTCCTTAACTTTTTAGTGGTAATTTTTACTCACTTCCCTCTAGATACCATAGGCAGGAATAACGAAAATAGAAGTGCGTGTGTGAAAGTGTGCATGCGTGTGTGTGTGTGTGTGTGTGTGTGTGTGTGTGTGTATGGCTTTTGAAGTAGTGACTCAATCCCATGTATTCATCATGTATTTATTTCCCAGAAGGGATAATATTCCCCATGTCTCTCCTCTCTTCCTGGGAGCTGGAATGTTCTGGCTCGTAATTGCAGTTGTGACTCAATAGCCCCTCTTATAAAGAGTCAGCTGAGTCGGTCACGATGGAAAGTTCTGTGTGTAAGGATGTGGGTCCAGGGCAGCATATTGCCAGCTTTTTCATATAGAGAGCTGTGAGCAGTGACTAGAGGGTAGGAGAGGTGGCCATAAGGAGAGGATGACTAAAAGAAAAGTGCTATTAAGAGTCTTCTCCTGTGCTTACTGTGAGCCAGGAGGGATGACTATCTAAGATTAGCCAGTAGGGACAGGATGCCAGGAGGGCCACTGCTGAAGATGGTGTAAGGATAGGCTGTCAAGGTGAGGAGGTGGGAAGGTGGTTGAAAGGATATTCATAGATAGGATGATTGAGGCAGAGGGGAAAATGATGTCATTCATTGGGGGGAACTTGAAAACTGTTTGGTGAGTAACTCTAGACTTAGCCATGAATGAAGTGTTTGCTGTGATCACTCATTTGCATGGTTCCTAGTGCTTTTCTTAGAGGTGGAGATGATTCGGAAAGGAGCTGTGGTAGATTGAGTAGAGAGAATGAAAGTAATGAATGGCCCAGGGAGGGAGCTCAGAGAAGAATCCTCGAGCAATGATATCTGATGTGAATATTAAGTGACTTCCTATCTGATGTTGTGCTAATTCTATATTTTCAGCAAAGCCTTAAAAAACGTAGAAGGATGGGGTGCCTGGGTGGCTCAGTCGGTTAAGCATTTGACTTCAGCTTAGGTCATGATCTCGCAGTCTGTGAGTTCGAGCCTTGCGTTGGGCTCTGTGCTTACAGCTCAGAGCCTGGAGCCTACTTCACATCCTGTGTCTCCCTCTCTCTCTCTCTACCTCTTCCCCACTTACACTCTGTCTCTAAAATGAATAAATGTTAAAAAAAATTTAAAAAATGAAGAAGGTGCTGAATCTGTGGTTGGGGTAAATAAGGCAGGGGATGGCAACATGCATAGTGGCGCTGGGTTGACCTGAGGTAATGCGAAATTGGGCTATTGTGAGAAGAGATAGTAACTATAGAAGACTGTTTCTCCTTCACACTGTCCCAGATCTTTGAAAATGTTGGGAGTGCTGCTGGATTTCCAGCAATTTGGGGGGTAGGAGCATAAGTTATTTTTGTTTGAGTAATAAGGAAAAGGATGGTTCCAGAAGGTGGAGTGCTGGGGGGCATTTGGGTTATATTACAAATTTCCTAATGAAAGGGACTAGAGGTTTAAACTAGTATTTTAATATAGCATAACTGCTTACTTGTAATGAATTATAGTGTGTAATAATATAGTAAAACCATAAATTTTCCTAGCTTTAAGCAGGTACCTCTGACTACATTTGCAAAAATATGAACATCAAAAAATGACAGTGATGGATTATAACATAATGAACTTTATTTATTTTAAGTTTTCATTTCTTTATTTTGGGACAGAAAGAGAGAGTGAGTGTGTGAGTTGGGGAGGGGCAGAGAGAGAGAAAGAGAGAGAGAATCTCAAGCTGGCTCTGCACTGTCAGTATAGAGTCCCATGTGGGGCTTGAACTCATGAACCGTGAGATCATGACTGGAGCCAAAATAAAGACTGAGACACTTAACACCTAGGTGCCCCAAGATATTGAATTTTTTAAAGTTATTTTTATTTTTTAATATAATTTATTGTTAAATTGGCTAACATACAGTGTATACGGTGTGCTCTTGGTTTTGGGGGTAGATTCCCGTGATTCATCACTTACATACAACACCCAGTGCTCATCCCATCAAGTGCCCTCCTCAATGCCCATCACCCATTTTTCCCTCCCCCACCCTGTTCCCCCATCAACCCTCAGTTTTTTCTCTATGTTTAAGAGTCTCTAATAGTTTGCCTCCCTCCCTCTCTGTTTGTAACGATTTTTCCCCCCTTCCCTTCCCCCATGGTCTTCTGTTAAGTTTCTCAAGATCCACATATGAGTGAAAACATATGGTTTCTGTCTTTCTCTGACTGACTTATTTCACTTAGCATAATACCCTCCAGTTCCATCCATGTTGCTGCAAATGGCATGATTTCATTCTTTCTCCTTGCCAAGTAGTATCCCATTGTAATATTAACCACATCTTCTTAATCCATTCATCAGTTGATGGACACTTAGGCTCTTTTCACAATTTGGCTATTGTTGAAAGCACTGCTATAAACATTGGGGTACATGTGCCCCTATGAATCAGTACTCCTGTATCCTTTGGATAAATTCCTAGTAGTGCAATTACTGGGTTGTAGGGTAGTTCTATCTTTAATTTTTTGAGGAACCTCCACACTGTTTTCCAGAGCAGCTGCACCAGTTTGCATTCCCAACAGTGTAAGAGGGTTCCCATTTCTCCACATCCTCGCCAGCATCGGTTGTTTTCTGTGTTGTTCATTTTAGCCACTCTGACCTGTGTGAGGTGGTGTCTCATTGTGGTTTTGATCTGTATTTCCCTGATGATGAGTGACATTGAACATCTTTTCATGTGTCTGCCCAACATATTTAATTAAAATTTTTTTTAATGTTTATTCATTTTTCTTAAGAGACAGAAAGAGAGTGAGCAGAGGAAGGGCAGAGAGAGAGAGACACACATACAGAATCTGAAGCAGGCTCCAGGCTCTGAGCCGTCAACACAGAGCCCGATATGGGGCTCAAACTCACGAACTGTGAGATTATGACCTGAGTCGAAGTCGACCGGTTAACCGACTGAGCCACCCAGGCACCCCTCAACATGTTGAACTTTAAAAGAGTCATTAACTTTTATAGTGGTGGTGGTGGTGGTGGGTGCAGTAAAAGCTCTTCTTTACAAAAGAATACCAACTAATACATGTGGAAGGAATGATGAGAAAATCACCGTTTTGCCATCAACATTATAATAATCAGTGCAGGCAAGAGTCATTAATGGATCCTTAAACCAACAGCTGAAAAGTTGTCAGGGGAAAGAATATTCACCATGTGGTCCAAGAGTTACACTTTATCCAAAGGATTTGAAAACTTATATCCAAACAAAACACTGTATACAGATGCTTCTAGCAAGTTTTATTCATAACTGCCCAAACTTGGAAGAACCGAGATGTCCTTCATTAGGTGACTGGATAAATGAACTGTGGTACATCCAGATAATGGAATATTATTCAACAGTAAAATGAAATGAGCTGTCAAGACATGACAAGACAGGGAGGAATCTTCTATACTACTAAGTGAAATAAGCCAATATGAAAAGGCTATGCATTGTGTGATTCCAAAATGTGACATTCTGGAAAAGGCAAAACTTGGAAACAGTAAAAAAGAGCAGTGATTGCCTGGGTTAGTGGGGAGGGAGGGATAAATAGGCAGAGCACAGGGAATTTTAGGTCAGTGAAACACTCTGTATGGTACTATAATGGTGAATAATTGTCATTAGACATTTGTCAAAACCTATAGAATGTACACAGAGTGAACCCTAATGTCAACTATGGACTTTGGGTGATAAGGATGTATCGATGTAGGTTAATGAGTTATAATAAATGTGCCCATTGGGTGGAGGATTGATAATGTGGGGAGGCTATGCATGTGGGGGAGCAGGAGGTATATAGGGAATCTCTACCTTCTGCTCAATGCTTCTGTGAACTTAAAACTGCTTTACAAAATAAAGTCATATATGTATATATGAATATTCACATCATCTTGAAGTATCATTTGTTATTTATTTCAATGGGCGAAAGTACCTTAACAATAAAAAATATTGCACACTCCTTAATTAAGCAATCAAATTTAACATCATCAATAATGAGACATTTAGGGGCGCCTGGGTGGCTCAGTCAATTAAGCATCCAACTATTGATTTCGGCTCAGATCATGACCTCATAGTCATGAGATCAAGCTCCACATCAGGCTCTGTACTGAGAGTGTGGAGCCTGCTTGGGATTCTCTCTCCCTCTCTCTCTGCCCCTCCTCCTGCTCATGTGCATGCACGTGCATGCTCTCTCTCTCAAAATAAATAAATCAACTTAAAAAAATGAGACATTTTATATTTCCTAATGTGATGTAATGACACAGCATCACTTACATAATGTTGCCAAAATCTTGCCAAAAATGTTTAATTTGAATTGAACCATAGGGAAATGATTAGGCAAATACAGGTTATGGAACATTTTCTAAAACCACTGACCTTAAAAAATGCCAATGTAATGAAAGACCCCCAAAAACTAGGGGTGGGGAAGAAGGAGTAGGATGATAGGGAGAGCTGTTCTGGATGAAAGGAAACTGGAAAGATATGGTAACAAAATGCAATGCATCATCTTTGATTAGATCCTGGTTATTTAAAAAAGAAAACAGCTTTAAGGACTTTATTGGGTCAGTGGGAAAAGTTTGAACATGGACTGTATATTTGATGATATTTTTAAATACTTTGCATGCCGATGATATTGTGCTTATATAGGAGAATGTTCTTATTATTGAAATATAAATGCTAAAATAATTAGGGTTGAAGTATGATGTTTGTATTTTTCTTTTTTTAAAAAAAATGTTTAGTGCTTATTTATTTATTTACTTACTTTTTGAGAGAGAGAGACAGAGTGTGAGCGGGGGAGGGACAGAGAGAGAGGGAGACACAGAATCTGAAGCAGGCTCCAGGCTATGAGACTGATGCGGGGCTCAAACCCACAAACCATGATATCATGACTTGAGCCGAAGTTGGACGCCCAACCGACTAAGCCACCCAGGGACCCCTGCATGTTTTTTAAATGCTAACACACACACACACACACACACACACACACACACACACACACACACACACACTGAGAGTGAGATAAAGCAAATGTGGCAAAATGTTTAAAATGGGTGAATCTCAGGAAAGGTATGTGATTGACCCTTGTACTATTCTTTTAATTTTTCTGTATGTTGGAGAATTTTCAAAATAATGCACTCAAGGTATTATCCAGAGTAAGATATCTGAAACCAGGTGGTTTCAATAAATTATCAAGACACAATGTTAGTATTCTGTCAAGATTATTCTAGTAATTCTGCAAGAGTATCCTGACAGGTATTGTATTACGTGCCAGTACCCCCCAAAGGGCAAAGTGTAGCAAATGAATTAGTTAATGTCTGCTGAGTGCTTGGGACACTTCTGTTATGGCTGGTTTGCAAATGCCGAGATTAGAGGGTTTAGACAGGAAAAAAAAAAACACCCAAAATGAAACTTCATGCGTTTAACCGAGTGATGTTATTGACAGCCCCAGCTGCCAAATACCTAACCCTAATGGGACATTGGGGAGGCTGTGTTGGTGACTTTAGCTTGTACACATGGTCCCATTTGTGTCACAAGCACAGGTTTTTTTTGGGGGGGGGGCAATGAAACATGATGGAAAGGTAGAAAGAGAAATAAATAGAGTGTTAATCAAATTAAATGATCTCACTTGTAATAGATAAATTATTATTTTTATATTTAGCTGAGATGTGC
Organism: Panthera leo; assembly: GCF_018350215.1. Taxonomy (NCBI): domain Eukaryota; kingdom Metazoa; phylum Chordata; class Mammalia; order Carnivora; family Felidae; genus Panthera; species Panthera leo. The sequence goes on from NC_056682.1 coordinate 144,189,568, forward strand.
ATTATTTCTGTGATATAGATTCTGAGTAAAGGAAGTTTAAAGAGGTAGGTTGTTTTTGCCTCTGCATTGGGAAAGACTTTACTTTGAACCATAATTCTATACATACACCATGAAAACCAGTTAAGAAAATGAAGAAATGTAAAATAAGTGGACTGGTAGAATCTTATTTAGTCAACCCTCCTACATAAAAGTTCCACGAGATCTGAAGTAATCTAGAAAAGTATCACTTACAGTGTTCTCTGTGATTCATCATGGGAAATCTGGCTGGGCCTAAGACCAGCCACCCATGAGGAATTGGTGCTGGATTGGAGGGAAAAGCGATGGTTCATGTGCTTTTCCTTCTGGTCTCTCGAGTTTGTTCTTACCAAATTCGTGGGCTTAAACATTCTCATAAATTTCCAGGGCTGTCCTTGTTCTGAGGGGATTCTGATGGTACAGTGTATTCAGTGGGACTTGACATAACCCTGTTCAGCCAGACGAAAATCTGGAAGTTTGGCCTTAATTCTTGGGCCCCAAGGGCCACACCTCTAGGGGAAGTTATTCAAGATCTGCCAGCACTTGGTACTGGAGAGCGTACCTGGAGAGTCCTGGTGGAACAGAATGTTTTGACATGTCTCTCTTTCCAAGGGGTTCATTAACATGAAAAACTTGCGTTTTTGTTTTATTAGCAAGTAATGTGTGCCATGGCATTGACTTCTATAATTCATCACTCTTTTTTATCATTTTAACTATTTTTTTTATTTTTGTGGTAAAATACATGCAACCTAAAATTTATATTAACCATTTTAAGTGGAGAGTTCAGTAGTTGTAAATATATTCACATCGCTGTGCAGCCAATCTTCAGAGCCCTTTTGTCTTGCAAAACTGAAACTCTGTACCCATTAAGCCCAACTTCCCTTTCTTCCGTGCCCCCCCAACGCCTGGTAACCAGCATTCCATTTTCTGTCTCTGTGAATTTGACTACTCTAAGGGTCTTATAGAAGTGGAATTATACAGTATTTGTCATATTGTGTCACTCACAACTCTACCCTCATCCTTGTCCTTGAGCCTCACTAACTCCAGTCTCTGTGATGTAGTGAGGATATCTGTTGCTCAAATTACTTTGTCATTTTTTTAAACTGAAAAACAAATTAAACTATGGAATATATTTAATTTAGAATGGGTGATAAAGGTATATGTGCATCATAGAAAAATGACAGGACTCCATGCAGCAATTCTGCATTTCTTCTTCTTTTTTTTTTTTTTGAAAACAATCTTTATTGAGGTATAGTTAACATACAGTAGACTGCACATAATTAAAGGGTATAATTAGATACACTTTTTGGATTTACTCTTTTTTAAAACTTTTGTCGTGGTGGGAACACTGAACATGAAATCTACTCTCTGAACAAAATTATAAGTGTACATGCAGTGTTCCTGGCTGTAGGTGCAATGTTGTACAGGAGATCTTTAGAATTAATTCACTTTATTTAACTGGACCTTTATGCCTGTTGACCAGTAACTCATTTCCCTCTCTCACAAGCCCCTGTCAACCACCATTTCACTCATTGATTTTCTGAATTTGACTGTTTTAGCTACCTCATATAAGTGAAATCATGTTGTATTTGTCTTTCTATAATTAGCTTGTTTCACTTAGCATAGTATCTGCAAGATTTACTGATATTCTCACATACTGCACAATTTTTTTTCTTTTTAAAGGCTGAATAATATTCTCTGGTTTTGTATGAACCATATTTTCTCTAGCCATTCATCCGTTGTAGGATATTTGTTTCTGTTTCTTGGCTATTGTGAATAGTGCTACAGTGAACATGGGGTTCTAATATCTCTTTGAGATCCTGATTTCATTTCTTTTGGTTAAATACCCCAAGATGGGCTTTCTGGACCATATAGTAGTTCTATTTTTAATTCTTTGAGTTATTTCTATACTGTTTTCCATAACAGCTGAATCATTTTGCATTTCCACCAACAGTGAATATGGATTCCAATTTCTTCACATCCTTGAAGATGCTTTTTGTCTTTTATTTTTTGGTGGTAGCCATCCAAACAGGTGTGAGGTGGTATCTTGTAGTTTTGATTGATTTGCATTTCCTTAATGATAAGTGATGTTGAACATTTTTTCATATACCTGTTGGCCATTTTATGTCTTCTTTGGAGAAATGTGTATTCAAGTCCTTAGCCCATTAAAAAATCAGGTTATTAGTTTCTTTTGCTGTTGACTTGTAGGAGTTCCTTATATATTTTGAAGGTTAACCATTTATCAGATATATTGTTTGTAGATATTTTCTCACATCCCATAAGTTACCTTTTTACTCTGTTGACTGATTTCTTTGATGTGCAAAGACTTTTAGTTTGATGTAGTCCTGTTTATTTATTTTTGCTTTCGTTGCCTGTGCCTTTGGTGTTATATCTATGAAGTCATTGCTAAGACCAATGCCATGAAGCTTTTCCTCTGTTTTCTTCTAGGAATTTTTACAGTTTCAGGTCTCATATTTAAGTCTTTAATCTACTTTGAGTTGATTTCTATGTATGGTATAAGGGCCAATTTTATTCTTTGAACTGTGAATATCCAGTCTTCCCAACAGCATTTGTTGAAGACATTATAATTGTCATTAAAGGGAATTTAATATTGTAAAACACTCTTTTTATACCTATTGGGATAATCATGTGATTTCTATCCTATATTCTCTGTCAGGTAAATCATATATACTGCATTTCATTAGGGCCAATGTTTGGAGATTTACCTTGTTCCTTTGGTCACAATGTATTTAGAATATCTTTGTTTGATCTTTCATTTTCTTTAACTTTCTGTGTTGGTATCTATGCATTAGACAAAGCAGCTACCTCTCCCAGTATTCACAATCTGGCTTCTTACAAAGAGAAAACCTGCACCAGTCAGCCCAGCCAGAGATTTCTGGGGCCTTTCTAATCTCCCAAATAGCCCAACTCACTTTCTTTGTTCTTTGCAGGCCCCAGGTATCTGGTGTATATGCAGTTCCATCTGGACACTGGGACAGATGAGACCAAAGCCAGTTCTTTGGGTAGCCTCCCAAAGATTTGGCTCATTGGATGCTCCATCCAACCCAAGTTTTTCTTCCACTCATTCTCGGTTGAACTGGGAGGGAATGCTAGGACAATCCCTGCCTGACTCTCTGCCTCTGTTCTCACTAGCCCACAGGGAGCTAGATAATGCCAAGTCCCATCAGCATTTTGAGACAGGCAAGTGAGAAGCAAATCTTTTGGCAGGGAAAATTTGTTGCATTGGGTGCCTAGACCAACTCCTTCCCTCCCTAAGGAGAAACTGGGAGCTGTGCTTTTTGTCTGCTTCTTCTTTGCTGGGCCAAAGGAAGAGCTATGGAATTTACCAGCTTAAGCTGATATGTCCATTCTTCTCTGGGTGGTTAGACTATGCTGGACCCATCAGAGCTTCATGATTGGCAAGACAGAGTCCTTTGTGGAGCCTCCTCAGAAGATTTGGGGGTTGGACATATACACCAACTTTTTCTCTCTCCTGGGAATAGATCTAGGGGATCTCTTCCTAATTGTATGACACTCTGCAAGTAGGGATTTGGTTGAGCAGGTATCCCAAATCTCCCTACCAGCTTTGGTGAGTACGGTTTTGCATTGGCACAGTGTACAGGATCCTTTCACTTAGTTTCTGGATTTCTCCCAAAGAGAATTTGTCTGTGAAATGGTGCTGAATCAATGTATTTGTGGGAGAATGGAGGGTCCAGGGCTTCCTGCACTGCTATCTTGCTGATGTCACTTTAAAGATTGACATTGTTTTGTAGGACTGGCTTGTTTTATAGGCCGTGTTAAACTATTTCATCAGAACAACCAAATGAAAATGTGGGCCCAGCTTTAGGTTTCCATGTAGCTCTTGATAGCATTTCTTTCTTCTAAAAATTGGTTTTGGGCTGGAGGACTGACCTTTTTCCTTGACTTCTCACTCAATAGTTCTTTTCTGTCTATTTACATAATTCTATCTGGCACCACTATGTAACGCCGAACCCCATATTAGCACCCCCTGGTTCTACTTGACACTAATTCCCATATCCTATATTTACCCCTGCCTATGTCCTCTAGTAGGATCCTACCATGTCTGGGTAGATTTTCTGGAGCTTCCCTGTAATCAACAGTGCTGTATCTGGTTCGGTTTTCTGGTGTTGAGCCCTGTCCACTGGTTCGAACCTTTCGGGAATATCCAGTGCTTGCTTTGTGCTGAGATTTCGCCAACCTGCTTGGTTGGAGTTGGCCTCTGGGGCCAGGAGACTTCCCTCCAGCTTTGTGCCTTCAGCATGGACTTCTCCCAGTCCTGATTTTCTCCAAGTGGAGATATTGACTTGGAGGACTCCATATGTCAGGTTAAATATCAAGACTTTGCAAAAGTTTTTGAAACCCATTGGGAAAAAACAGTTTACACTAGAGGAGAATTGAGAAAATTGTTGATCAACTCCATTCACCTCTTCAATTTATAATGATTGACTTCTTCAGGAATAATAATGAAGGAAGAAAGTATAAGAAGAAGGCAGGAAGAGAAGAAAGCAAACAGGAATAAGATATAGGAATGTAACATCTGTGGATGTTTTGAAGTTATTGAACCAGTGGAGTTAGAACGAAATGGAGTTAGAACTTCAAAAAATGGTGTATTGAGTGGCTACCATGTTTATTCTCACCTCAAGCACTTAGCAGCAAAACCTGATAAAGCTTCAGAAGCTGGAACCAATGCTGGAGGTAGAGGCCACTTATGGTCACTTTGGACTCCATTTCCTTTATCTCTAGAAGGATAGATACTTAGGGTAAAATCTAGCTCTTCCAGTTTGGACCTTCAAGGACCAATATCAAAATAAATGCATGGAGAAACACACTGGCTTTCAGGAGAAAGGCTTTTTAAACAGTGTTAACAGTATGTAGCAACAGAAACCACCTTTAGCTAATTCCAGCAGAAAGAGGGTTTATTGTTAGGGAATGCAGATGGTTGTAAACAAATGAAAAGATAATAAACTTCCCTTATAATAAAGTAAATAAAATTTAAAACTACACTAAGATATAATTTTCACCTTATCAGACTGACAAAATCCAGAAGTTGGACAACATATTTTGTTGGCAAGGCTTTGGGGAAAAAGACATTGCCGGTAGGGGTGCAAAGTGATAAACCTCAATGGAGGGAAAGTTGACAATATTTATCAAAATTACAAATGCACATATCCTTGGACTCAACAATCCCATTTCTGGGAATTTCTTCTAAAGGCATCTCTTCATACATAAAAATGACATATGCCATGCTGTTTACAATAGCAAAAAAAAAAAAAAAAAAATTGGGGACAAGCCAAATAAACATCAATAGATACTGATTAAAATAAACTGTGGTACATCTGCACAATGGAGATCTATGCCACCATAAAAGAGGATGAGAAAGACTTCTATATATTCATATAGATATTTTACTAAATGAAAAAAACCAAAGTGCAACAGAATGCACATATATGCGCACATTGTGTATATGGGCATAGCATGCTACCTTTTGTGTAAGAAAAGAACATGATAGGAATACTTATTTGTATTTATTATGTTTACAAAAAGAAATGCTAGGAGGATACATGAACTTAAAAATGGTTACCTAAAGGTTGTGAGGGGTAGCAGGGTGCAAAGGAAAAGGAAGTGAAGCATTTTTGCCTACCTCGTTGTATTGCTTCGAATTTAGAACAATGTGAATGAATTTAGAATATTGAATAAAAAGATGATGTAATTTCCTACAGGTCCTAGATAACCAGGCTCAGAGGCTAATCTTTGGAAACAAGAGACCAAATCACTCTGCCAGCTCTGTGAGATAAGCTGTGCCAAGTTCATTCTGGGATAGCAGCAATGGTAGCCACAATGACGTCCAGTTTCTAGAGGCATGAAGGTTGTGGTTCTAGTGCAGCCTCCTGTGTCCAGGGTTCAGTGTCAGGGGTTAATAGGTAGTAGATGCCATGTGTCTGTGTTCAGCCCTGGTGTCTTCTCTGTGTCTCACAAATGGATGCCAATGTGCTAAGATACTGATCCCCTCAGCGTTTAGTGTTACAGATGATTCTGGGTCTGAAGCCCCCAAGCTGGTAGTTGGTAGCAGCAAACAGCCTTAGCTATTGGTTCTGCTGTGCACTACACATGACATACTTTTCTATGTATGCTTTATTTTGAAAAGATTTGGAAGCAATGGATTAGAGAACAAATTTTAAAAGAAAGGACTCTCAGCTTGCCTCCAGTGAGGATAATACATCACAAGGATCAAAGCATTCAAATTTGTTAAATTTGAGACATTCGTTTGTTCTGATGTGCTTAGAGTGGATTTGCTGCTGTTGATGTTCAAGTAGTCAGTGCTCTGCACCAGGGGCTGGTTTCCAAGGAAATGAAGGCTCCATTAAAGCTGCTTTCCACACAAGTGTTAGAGCGCTTATCTAAGGGTTCATGATTACCGAAAGTCTCACCAGATGTACAGGGGAATTTTGGGAAGGATAATATTTACTTCTATGTTCTCTCACTTAAAGGAACATACGAGGAAAATGTTTTAAGGAAAGGGGAGGGGAGAGCCAGTGTAAGGTATCTCAGACTAGCCTGTTGCAGTGTTCCTTAAGTCCCTTAAGGGTATAAGGATATAGTCCTTATACGTGGATATAGTCCACGTAATTCAGCCTTCCCAGGCACCGAGTTGGAGGAGGGGTGGATATTTGATTTGGAGGGGCAAATGGAAGGTACCCAGCACAGTCTCTAAAAATACAAGACAGTGTTAGTCACAGATAGTTGTGTGGGCTTACTGAGAGAGGAATGTTATTAACAAATCTTCCCTGGTCAGTTTTGACCTTTGTTCTCTGTTCTCTTACTCATTCATAGTATTAAAGTATTAAAGGATAGAACAAGAAGAGGAGTCCTCTTCCCTGGCTCCAAGCCCATTCTCATGTTCTTCTTTTTTTTTTTTTTTTAATTTTTTTAAATGTTTATTTATTTTTGAGAGAGAGAGAGAGACAGAGTGCAAGCAGGGGAGGGGCAGAGAGAGAGGGAGACACAGAATCCGAAGCAGCCTCCAGCTCTGAGCTGTCAGCACAGAGCCCAATACGGGGCTCGAACTCACGGACTGTGAGATCATGACCTGAGCCGAAGTCAGCTGCTCAACTGACTGAGCCACCCAGGCGCCCCACTCTCATGTTCTTGATAAACCTTTTCTGGATTCCACTCATCCATCCATCCATCCATCCATACATACATACATACATCTTTCCAAACATTCATACAACAAGCATATGCTTTTCAAGCATTGGCATAAATTATTTTGTACAAGGTTCTGTGCTAAGAACTTGAGTATAAATAGAGGAATAGGACTATTTTCAGGAAGCTTGCAGTCTTACAAGAAGACAGATATGCAAATAAACTAATGCTATGTGATAAGTGTTAATTATAAATATGCATATAAAGATCATCATGGAGAAAGAAAGGCCTAACCTTTAATAGTGTAGGAAAGGTAATGCTGGAGCTTAGATTCATAACAGAGCAGAGGCTCCCCTTATGGCCCCTTTTAATGAAATAGAAAAAGGCACTCTGTCTGAGCAGACAGAGAAGGCAAAGGTGCCCCCTCCAGCCAGACACAGTCTTGAGCCAGACGTGTGATTGGTGACTGAGATTTAGGCTGGTTTTTACCTTGTTGGCTAGGAGCCTTTATGCATCCTTCAGATTGCCTACCCTTATGGGGCAGCCCTCTCCCTCAGCTGTAATGTTCCAACGACTGCTACATCAGAGTTAGGGCTTCCCTTCATTGATTTAGTCTAATACCCAACTAGAGAAGTAGATGCATGGGTGTTTGGGTTGGTCAAACTGTTACCAGTTAAATTCCCTCCCTTGCTTAGGGAGACAAAGTTAAACTAAAACCAGGAGTCAAAAAAGTTTTGGAGCCAGGTGGTATTGACCAGTGGTATATTATTATTCTTACTGCTTTATAGGTGTTCCAGCAGGTTATAAATAAACTGAACCCCCTCTCTTTTCCTTGTCTTCCCACCATAGGTCATACAATGATACACATTTGCAAATTTCCTATACAGTAACTATGATATTTGTTGCCTTTATTGTATTGTATTGTATTGTATTGTATTGTATTGTATTGTATTGTTTATTGACAACAAACCATCAGGCAAAAGCATATAATATAAGGACTTATTGACAGGGTTTCGTTGGAAATTTGTGCTAGAGGTAAAAAAAAACAAAAAACAAAAAACAAAAAACAAACAAAAACCCACAACCAAAAAACCAGCCCCTACAGTTGTTTGTGAGTAACTTCAGTGAGATGTAGTCTCCCATTATTTTATTTTGCAGTATGTTAGTGTTGAATATTGGGGAAATTCTTAGCTGATGTAAATTAATAGCACCCTTTGTGGTGGCCTGGTCAGGGAACAAAAACACCATGTGAAATTGGAAGAGTCCTCCCTTACACATTTCACTATATTTGCAGCAGCAAGAGTCTGGTATCCACTTTTGAAACTCATTTGTTACATTATAAAATATGTTACATTATAAAATACAATACAAAATATGATACAGAACCCTATGCCTGGCTTGTCTCTATATGGTGCCAATAATCATTGTCTTAATTTTTTATTTCTATTTTATTTTTATCTTTAAAAGTTTATTTATTTTGAGAGAGAGAGAGCGAGAGCAAGGGAGAGCATATGCACAAGTGGGAGAGGGGCAGAGACAGAGGAGAGAAAGAATCCCAAGCAGGCTCCACACTGTCAGAGCAGAGCCCAATGTGGTGCTGGATCCCATGAACCACGAGATCATGACCTGAGCCAAAATCAAGAGCTGGACAACTGAGCCACCCAAGTGCCCCTCAATTTTATTTTTATTTAAAAGAACTCTAAAGGATCCAAATCAGCTTTCCAGCCTCAGGAGTAGGGATGGGTTGGTAACAAGTGAGGACTGTAGAAACAGGGGAGAGAGATGTGAAGATTATCACTATAGGCTGCAGTGACAACAACTTTCTTGTGGGAAAGTCACATGGACTCTTGAGACTTAGCTGTCTATAAAATTACCCAAATTATGCTAAAATTTATTGCTATCTCACCGTCACTGGTTTGATGTCAGTGTCATGCATGCTCAAAAAATCTGTTTGGGGAAAGCAAGACAATGCTCAGTGAACAAATGGATTCAAATCTGGGACAACAGATTCTTTTTTTTTTTTTTTTTAAAGTTTTTATTTAAATTCCAGTTAGCTAACATACAATGTAATATTAGTTTCAGGTGTACAGTATAGTGATTCAACACCTCCATATATCATCCTGTGCTCATCACAGCAAGTGCATTCCTGAATCCCCATCATTTATTTCACCCATGCCCCCACCAGTCTCCCCACTGGTAATCATCAGTTTGTTCTCTATACTTAGGAGTCTCTTTCTCGGTTTGCCTCCCACCCTCTCTTTTTCCCTTTGGTCATTTGTTTTGTTTCATAAATTCTACATATGAGTGAAATCCTATGGTATTTTTCTTTCTCTGACTGACTTATTTCGCTTAGCATAGTATTCTCTAGCTCCATTACAAATTGCAAGATTTCATTCTTTTTTTATGGCTGGGTGATATTCCATTGTGTGTGTATACCACATCTTCTTTATCCATGCATCAGTCACTGGACACATGGGCTGTTTCCATAATTTGACGATTGTAGATAATGCTGCTATAAACATCAGGGTGCCTGTATCCCTTTGAATTAATATTTTTGTATTCTTTGGGTAAATATCTAGTGTGATTGCTGGATCATGGGGTAATTCTATTTTTAACTTTTTGAGGAACCTCCATACTGTTTTCTAGAATGGCTTCACCAGTTTGCATTCCCACCAACAGTGCAAGAGGGTTTTCCTTTCTACACATCTTTGCCAACACCTGTTATTTCCTATGTTGTTAATTTTACCCATTCTGACAGGTGTGAGGTGATATCTCATTGTAGTTTTGATTTGCATTTCCTTAATGATAAGTGATGTTGATCATCTTTTCATGTGTCTGTTGGCCATCTGGATTTCTTTTTTGGAAAAATGTCTGTTCATTCTGCCAATTTTTTAGTTGGATTATTCAGTTTTGGGGTGTTGAGTTTTATAAGTTCTGTATATATTTTGAATTCTGACCCTTTATTGTATATGCCATTTTAAAATATCTTCTCCCATTCCATCAGTTGCCTTTTAGTTTTGTTGATTGTTTTCTTCACTGTGCAGAAGCTGCTATGGTTGATGTCAGAGAAGTTACTGCCTGTGTTTTCTTCTAGGATTTTTATGATTTCAGGTCTCATATTTAGGTCTCTAATCCATTTTAAATTTATTTTTGTGTAGGGTGTAAGAAAGTGGTCCAGTTTCATTCTTTTGCATATTGCTGTCCAGTTTTTCCAATACCATTTAAGAGACAGTCTTTTTCCCATTGGGTATTCTTTTCAGCTTTTTGAAGATTAATTGACTATATAATTGTGGGTTCATTTCTGGGTCATCTATTCTCTTCCATAGATTTATGTGTCTATTTTTGTGCCAGTACCGTCCTGTTTTGGTTCCTACAGTTTTGTAATATAACTTTAAGTCTGGGATTATGATGCCTCCAGATTTGGTTTTCTTTTTCAACATTACTTTGGCTATTTGAGTTTTTTGTGGTTCCATATAAATTTTAGTATTGTTTGTTCTAGCTCTATGAAAAATGCAGTTGGTATTTTGGTAAGGATTGCATTAAGCGTGTAGATTACTTTGGGTGGTATAGACATAATAACAGTATTTGTTCTTCTAATCCATGAGCATGGAATGTCTTTCTATTTCTTTGTGTCATCTTCAATTTCTTTCATCAGTGTTTTATAGTTTTCAGACTACAGGTCTTTTACCTCTTTGGTTAGGTTTGTTTATTCCTTGGTATCTTACTGTTTTTGGTGAAACTGCAAATGGGATTGATTGCTTAATTTCTCTTTCTGCTGTTTCATTATTGGTTTATAGAAATGCAGCTGATTTCTGTATACTGATTTTTCCCCTGTGCATTGATTTTGTATCCTATGACTTTACTGAATTTGTTTATCAGTTCTGTTAGTTTTTTGGTGGAGTCTTTTGGGTTTTGTATATGTAGTATCATGTAATCTGCAAATAGTGAAAGTTTTACTCCTTTCTTGTCAATTTGGATGCCTTTTATTTATTTTTTTGTTGTCTGATCGCTGTGGCTAGGACTTCTAGTACTATGTTGGAAAAGTGGTGAAAGCAGACATTCCTGTCTTGTTCCTGACCATAGAGGAAAAGCTCTCAATTTTTCCTTATTGAGAATGGTATTAGGTATGGGATTTTCATAGATGGGTTTTATTTTTTAATTTATATTTATTTATTTGTTTAATAAATTTATTATTTTTAATGTTTATTTCTGAGAGAGAGAGAGAGTGTGCGCAAACATTCACAAGACCAGGGGTAAGGGCGGAGAGAGAGGGAGACAGAGGATCCAAAGTGGACTCTGCACTGATAGCAGAGAGCCTGATGTGGGGCTTGAACTCACAAACTGTGAGATCATGACCTGAGCCAAAGTCGGGTGCTCAACTGACCAAGCCACCCAGGCACCCTTATTATTTTTTTCAAAGATTATGTATTTATTTTGAGAATGAGAGAGAGCATATGTGCATGCAGGGGAGAGGCAGAGAGAAAGGGAGAGAGAGAATCTCAAACAGGCTTCACACTGTCAGGGCAGAGCCTGATGCAGGGCTCCATCTCATGAACTGTGAGGTCATGACCTGAACTGAAATCAAGAGTTGGATGCTCATTTGACTGAGCCACCCAGGCATCCCTTATAAATGGCCTTTATTATGTTGAGGTATATTCCCTCTAATCCTACTTTGTTGAGGGTTTTTATCATAAATGGATGTTGTACTTTGTCAAATGCACTTTCTGCATCTGTTGAAATGATCACATGGTTCTTATCCTTTCCCTTATTGATGTGACATATCATTAATTGATTTGCAAATATTGAACCACTCTTGCATCTTGGGAATATATCCCACTTGCTTGTGGTGAATGATTTTTTTTGAATGTATTGTTATTATTTTGTTGAGGATTTTTGTATCTGTGTTCATCAGAGATGTTGGCCTATAGTTCTCTTTTTTTTGTAGTGTCTTTATCTGTTTTGGTATCAGGATAATGCTGGCTTTGTAGAATGAATTTGGAAGTTTTCCTTCCTTTTCTATTTTTTGGAATAGTTTGAGAATAGGTATTAACTCTTCTTCAAATGTTTGATAGATTTCACCTGTGAAGCCATCTGGTTCTGGACTTTTGTTTGTTGGGGGTTTTGATTACTGATTCAATTTCTTTTCTGGTTATCCATCTATTCAAGTTTTCTATTTCTTCCTGTTTAAGTTTTGGTAATTTATAAGTTTGTAGGAATTTATCAGTTTCTTCTAGGTTGTCCAATTTGTTGGCATATATTTTTCATAATATTCTCTTATAATTGTTTGTATTTTTGTGGTGTTGGTTGTTATTTCTCCTCTCTCATTTGTAATTTTATTTATTGGGGTCCTTTATCTTTTCTTTTTGGTACATCTGGCTAGAGGTTTCTCAATTTTATTAATTTTTTTCAAAGAACCAGCTCCTGGTTTCATTGATCCGTTCTATTGTTTTTTTAGTGTCTCTATCATTTATTTCTGCTCTAGTCTTTGTTATTTCCTCTCTTTTTCTGGCTTTAGGTTTCATTTGTTGTTCTTTTTCTAGCTCCTTTAGGTGTAAAGGTGTATCTGAGATTTTTCTTGCTTCTTTGGGTAGGGCCTGTATTGCTATCTAAACTTCCCTCTTAGGACCACTTTTGCTATATCCCAAACGTTTCGAATTGTTGTTTTTATTTTCTTTGTTTCCATGTATTTTTTTAAATTTCTTCTTTCATTTCCTAGTTGACCCTTTCATTATTTAGTAGCATGTTACTTAACCTCCATTTATTTGTGGTCTTTCCAGATTTTTTCTTATGGTTGACTTCTAGTTTCATAGTGTTGGGATCAGAAAAGGTACATGGTGACTACAGTCTTCTTGTATCTGTTGAGGCCTGTTTTATGACCCAGTATGTAATTTATTTTGGAGAATGTTCCATGTGCACTTGAAAAGAATGTATATTCTTCTGTTTTAGGATGGAATATTCTAAATATATCTGTTAATTGTATCTGTCCAGTATGTCATTCAAAGCCTTTGTTTTTGTTTAGATGATCTGTCCATTGATGTAAGTGGGGGCATAAAGTCTCCTATTATTATTGTATTATTATCAATTAGTTCTTTTTTGTTTGTTATTGTTTTATATATTTGGGTGCTTCATGTTGGGTACATATTTACAATTGCTATATCTCCTTGTTGGATTGTCCCCTTTATCATTATATAGTGACCTTCTTTGTCTCTTGTTAGAGTCTTTGTTGTAGAGTTTATTTTGTCTGATACAAGTATTGCTCCTCCAGTTTTCTTTTGACATCCATTTGCCTGATAAATGTTTCTTTATCCCCTCACTTTCAATCTGCAGGCATCATTAGGTCTAAAGTGAGTCTCTTATAGACCGCATAGAGATGGGTCTTGTTTTTTGTTTTTTTTTTTATCCATTCTGACACCCTAGCTGGCACAACAGGATTCTTATTTGGAAAGTATAATTTCAGGTATAATTTGTGTTCATTCACAAATTTTGAGAATGATCTATTAACGTCCATGTTTCTTGCCTTTTCTTCAGGGGGTAGTTCCCTCTATACTTTATGATTCTCTCCACTGTATAGGGCACAAGTTAGTTATTTACTGGTTAATTTGCTCATTGACAACAAACAACAGCTTACATTGAGTATGTGGAAAGTCCACATTGACTAAATTAGCTGGATAATTGCAAATACTTCACTGCTCCTGGAGTTATTAAAAGAGAACTCTCTCATCGTTGGAGAGTCATTGGCTGTCTTCAGCACCATGACCTCCAGATTGCTTTCATCACCTACTTTTCAGCCCTGGCATGATTTAAAAAGTTAGGAAAAGGAGAGGAAGTTTTTGCTTCCTAAATCAGTAATTTCTGACTTGGTTTAAACTTGGCAGGCTTTGGAAAAAAGAATAATTTATTTAATGAATGTTTGATAAATTTATTTAATTTATTTAATGAATGTTTGAGTCCTGCTATGTGCCAGTAATGAGAAGATATAGCAGTGAATTTTCAGATGAAGGCTCAGTTGACATAAAACTTACAATCTAGAGGAAGGAGACAGATAAGAAGCAGTTATAAAAATAAACAGTGCTGAGTACCTGGGTGGCTCAGTCCATTAAGCGTCTGACTCTTGATTTCAGTTCAGGTCATGATCTCACGGTTTGTGAGATGGAGCCCTGTATTGGTTTCTGTACTGTCAGTGCAGAGTCTGCTTGGGATTCTGTCTCTCCTTCTCTCCCTGCCCCCTCCCCTGTGTTCCCTTTGTCTCTGTCTCTCTGTATCTCTCTTTCTCTCTCTCAAAATAAATAAATAAACTTAAAAAAATTAAACAATTCTGTTTTAGATAGTGGATAAATACCTTGAGAAAATGAAGGCTACTTTAGGTGGGGTGGTTAGGGAAAGGCTCTCTGCAGAGGTGGCTTTTCCCTTCTTAAACTATGGATTATTGGATGCTTTCTATGCTAGGTCTGTCCTACAGGTTTTGTTTATATTAACTCATTCAATCCACACAATAACCCTACAAAAAAGTATAATCATCTTCTTTCTAAAAATGAGGAAACTGAAGGACACAGCCATTTGGAGGCTTGCCCAGGACCACACAGATGGTAAGTGGTAGAGCCAAATTTGAACCCGGGGAGTTCTGTGCCTTCAATTACTAGATCCTATCTGCCAGCCACATAAAGAGTTGGAAGCAGCTCTGCTAGGCAGAGGGAACAGCAAGTGCAAGTTCTTTAGCAGGAAGAGTTTGTGCCATCTGAGATGCAGACCAGAGACCAATGTAGCTGAAGCAGAGCGAACAAGGGAAGAAGTGGTGGTAACAGGGGCTCAGAGCTGCACAGAAACCAGAACTTATAAAGCCTTGTAAGCTCCTCCTCTTGGTGAGGAATTAGATTTAATTCTAAAGGAAGCCATTAAAGGGCTATACGAAGGGAGTCCTGCCTTTAGACCGAGTAAGAGTGGTTCCTTTCCTGGGCTTTGTGCTTTAGTGGGTCTCACATATGGCACATACACATATAAGCTCGTGCACGCACACACACACACACACACACAAACACACACCAGAGTCTTCAACTTTGAGGTATTGCTCTGTGGTGAAAATAGTGATATAAATAGTAATAGTTTATATGGTAAAATTAAAGTGTTTTGTAATGTTTTCTGCAATAACAATAATTATATGCAACGCCACTAAAATATTTAAACATGATATATACATTTTGAGGTTTGTTTCTGAATCTAAATGTTGGTTTAAACTGAACAGTTCTGGTTGTTATCTGGGGAAAATTTCATTAAGTTGAAATTAATTAAAAAAAATTAATAACTCAGTAAAGGAGATCTAATTCAGTATTACTGTGAATAGAATACACACGTGAAAAATATTGATTATAATAATATAATTATAGATTTTACTGGAGTGAAGGCAAGAAAAATGTCTTATTCCATAAATAATAATTTATGAGCTATCTATATCCTTATTTTATCCCTCATCCAAACAATGCTGGCCCAACAACAGAATACTCAGATGTGTGTAATAATAATTAAATTCAGTCATCTTGGTTATTTTGCCAATTTTTAAAATTAAATTTTTATTATTTTCAATGTTTATTTTTGAGAAAGCAAAAGACAGAGCATGAGTGGGGGACAGAGAAAGAGGGAGACTTAGAATCTGAAGCAGGCTCCAGGCTATCAGGACAGAGCCTGATGCGGGGCTTGAACTCCTGAACCACAAGATCATGACCTGAGCCGAAGTCAGACACTTAACTGACTGAGCCACACAGGCACCCCTATATTTTGCCAATTGTTAATCATGTAAAAACAGCATGCGTATGTTTTGATTTCTGTTTTTATTTTTTTATTTTTATTTATTTAAAAAAAATTTAATGTTTATTTTTGAGAGACAGAGAGAGAGAGAGAAAGGAGACAGAGAGAGGGAGACACAGAAATTGAAGCAGGCTCCAGGCTCTGAGCTGTCAGCACAGAGCCCCACGTGGGGCTTGAGCCCATGAACCATGAGAATGTGACCTGAGCCGAAGTTGGCCGCTCAACCCCACTGAGCCACCCAGGCACCTCGATTTTTGTTTTTATACATATAGATACACTTGTCAAAGTAGGAGGATGGAATATTTTTTATTTAATGGGTTTTTAGTTTCATTGATGAATTTAAACATTTAAATAAACAGTATGTGGCTTCCATTTGTCTCTCTACCCAGGCCCTGCATATATAAGGAGTGGGCCTTCAGGGAAGTGACATGATCTGATTCATGTTTCTAAAGGGTAAAAAGAAGTGGAAAGCTAAACTCATTTCTAAAAGTGACATCTGATTTATGTTTTTAAAAGATAAACAATAAAGCTGTATTTATTTCTGAAACACAATTTGAAAAGAAACTTTCCTTCATCAATTTTTTTCCTTGGAAGTTCAGCTTAGAGAGAAGTTAGACACTTTTAGTATGGAGAAGAAGACATAGGTAGCTTGGAATAATACTTGTCTTACAATGTGTCAAATATAGATTCTTGGACATTAAAAACTCCACATTAGTCCTCTTATGTTTCCTATAGCAGTGGTTCCCCATGGTGCACATTATAAATACTTACAGAGTTTTTACAACATACCTTTGCCTGGTGCCCCACCCCAGAGATATGAGTTAATTGGTCTGGGTGGGGCTCTTAAGTCTATAGGGCTCCCAGGTGATTCTAGTGTGAGGTCAGGGGTGAGAACTGTTGCTTCAGTGGCTCCTTGCTCTATAAAACTGGCCACTTTTCTCTCTTATTTGGAAATTTCTGTGAGTTTCACCCACCTTTTCTTTTTCAGTATTTTTTGGCAGGTGTCATCTCTTTATTTTTCTTGCAATTCTCTTCTTTCAACTGGATACAAAGGAAATTATCCCTTTATTGGACTGTAATTGAGGTTGCTTAGAAAAATAATAGTCATATGAGCACATGTAGGTTAAAAATATAATGGACTTAATCAGATGGCAACCTCTGTGGGATCTGAGCCCCTAACCTTTTATACCAGCCTCAGGGAGATGGCATATGATATGATTAAAAATATTATTGGACAGAATAAATATATAGTATGTATACATAAATACACAATTCTGGATTTACGTTGCTCATGAGAGGCTGTTAGCAAATCCCAGGACTAAAATATACCATCCATGCCAAGGTTTCTCTGAATATATTTCCTGTTGTACTCAGGACGAAGTTCATTCCCAAGCTTTATAGCAGACTGAGTGATAGTGCTATCATGAAGGGCAGAGCACCTGAACCCATAAACAGGGTGCAACATAGGGATATAGGACTGGTTAAGAAGGACTTGCACGGGAGAGAATCATAAAACTGCTTTTGAGAAGCCTCTGCTAAAAAATATGGCTGCTGTTGGCATGGTTGTTGCCCAGATTTCGGGCTGAACAGCAGCCTTTTATGATCTGAGGCATTAAATTCCCTTTATTAACACAAACAATGAGTCTCCCAAAAGGACAGAGTTAAGGAAGCTTCAGAACACGAGAGGTCCTCTGGGTGAGGCTTTCTCCCTTCCCCAGATCACCATTTCTGGGGTTATGCTGATTTTTTGTTTATAGACTCTTACAGCAGTTTACATTCTGGTTTTTATTTTTTTATTTTTTGTTTTTTAGAGAG
The DNA here is from genome assembly GCF_018350215.1 of Panthera leo. Taxonomy (NCBI): domain Eukaryota; kingdom Metazoa; phylum Chordata; class Mammalia; order Carnivora; family Felidae; genus Panthera; species Panthera leo. The sequence goes on from NC_056682.1 coordinate 144,207,361, forward strand.
AGGGAGCAGGAGCAGGGGAGAGGAGCAAAGGGAGAAAGAGAGAATCTTTCCATGCTAAGCGTGTTGCCTAATGTGGGGCTCTATCCCATCACCCTGGGATCATGACCTGAGCCGAAGGCAAAAGTCAGATGCTCAACTGACTGACCCACCCAGGCACCCCTGAAGTCTGCTTTTTGGTATTTTCCCGTTTCATTGAACCCTTTTGCTGTGTGTTGTCTCTTCATGCATGTTATTAATTTCTTTTCTTAAAATCTTTCCATCCCTACCACCACTCTTGCAGTTCAGACTACCAGACTCTCCTGCCCAGATTGCTGTACTAGCTCCTACTGTTCTCCCTGCCTGTCTTTACCCTTCTAGTCCATTCTCTACATTCCACCATCACGATCTTTCTTAAGCCTAAATCTATTATGTAATTCCCCTGCTTAAAAACCTCCATTATTCCTCACTACTCTTAGGATAAAATTTAAATCTCCAAGTGGGCTTACAAAGCACTGGATAACCCATCCTCTGCCTGCCTCTGTCACTTCTCTCACCTAATACCTACCCCCTCCCATCTCCCTACCGGTTTAGGGAGATCCACTAACCTCCTTCTTCAGAATTACCCTAAGATGCTCGTTAAGAAAGAAATCCAGATCCCTGCATTCCATCCAGTACTGGTGGGACCAGAATCCCAGGGAGCTCCCAAGAGGAGGCTCCTAAATACCAATCTAAGAAACATTTGCTAGGCCATTAAAGGGGTGAATGTGAATTGAAGCCGCCTGGATTACAGTGGGCAAACTCTGCTTCATTAGCCAGGTCAGCTATATAAGAGGATGATTTCAAAGGTGAGAGAGGTCTGGTGGGGCAGCGGTATTGCTTGCTGTCTGTGGCAGTTGTGTGTGCTATTTCCTTTAGAAATTTAGAAATCTGAGAATCCTTCCAATACTCTTGAAAATCTCCTTTTAAAATACAAACTATCTTAGAAGCTTATGAACTGGTCTTAACTTAGATTGTTAGAGATTTGGGTAAAGTACAGAGAAAAGAGGATGAGATTTGGAGTCAGATGACCTGATTACAACTTGAGTCGATCTTTGCTGATATTTCAACCTTGGGCAAGTTTTTTCAATTTCCTGATTAAATTATAGTTTCCTTATTTGTGAAATGGAACTAATAGTATTGTTAGGTTTAAATGAAGTGAGGAGATGTTTTGTAAACTGTTAATTGCCATCAGCCAAGTTGGTATTCTGTCTTTGTTTCTGTCTTTGATTGAAGAAAGAGGAGAGTAATGGGTCTAAAAATGGGATACTTAGAATTCAGAAAATATTTTGAAGTGAATTTCATTGACATCACGATGTATCAAAATTTGTGGGATACAGTGTAGAGAGGAAAATTTGTAGCACTAAAATTGAAAACATTTACTCTTCAAAAGGAAACTTACCATAAAACATAAAGCACAGACTTGTATCTAGAATATATGAAGAATCCTATAACTCAATAATAAGATGACAAATGACCCAATAAAAATGGGGAAAGGATGTGAACAAACACTTAACCAAAGACAATCTATGGATGGCTAATAAGCACATGACAAGATGCTCAGCATCAGTAGTTACTATGGAAATGCAGACTGAAACCACAATGTGATACCACTACACATTTAGCCACTAGAATGGCTAAAATTACAAAGATGGACCATACCGAATGTTGGCAGGGATGTGGAGCTCCCAGAACTTTTATTCACTGCTGGCGAGAATGTAAAATAGTATAGCCACTTTGGAAAATAGGTTGGCAGTATGGTGACCCACTTGGAACCCCAAAGTTGGTATAAAGATTATTTTAAGTTGGAGATATTTGGGATTCAACAGATGCAGAAAGAAGCCTTCTTGGAACTTCCTTTATTTGGCTAAAAGTAGGCAATTCTGAGAAGTGAGAATTGCCATAAATTTCCTCTTTGGGGTAGCCTCTATTGTTAGGAGAGAGATCAAGAATAAACCTACCATAAATCTCCTCTTTGGGTGACAATTACAGCCACTGGGAATAAGTAATGTTAGAAAAATTTCCAATCCACTGAATAAAATCCATGAGTCCACATTGATATAAATAAGTGAATAAATAGATATAAATGGGAAGTTGTATTAAAACAGGGTATTTACATAGTTTCAAAGTACCTCCCCACAAAATACCTAGTAATTATAGGGGAAAAGAAAATAACCTCAGGTGGAAAAGCCTGACAAACACCACCTTCATCAAATGATCTAAGTGAACATCACCATCATGAGAACAAATTAAGAGCGTGTGACATTTGATAGGGTGTGATGACAAGTATTTCTGATATTCCTGCCAAAGATATGTAACTTTAATCACATGAAAACATCAGACAGTGCAAAATTAAGGGACATTCTTTTATTTTTTACTTATTTTTTAATGTTTATTATTTTTGAGAGACAGAGAGTGACAGAACATGAGCTGGCGAGGGGTAGAGAGAGGAGACACAGAATCTGAAGCAGGCCCCATCCAGGCTCTGAGCTGTCAGCACAGAGCCTGATGGGGAGATCGAACCCACGAACAGTGAAATCATGACCTGAGCTAAGTCAGATGCTTAACTGACTAAGCCACTCAGGTGCCCCTAAGGGACATTCTTTTAAAAGAACAAAAACAAACAAACTGGCCTATCGTCTTTACAAAAAAAATTTTTTTTAATGTTTATTTATTTTTGAGAGACAGAGAGCAAGCAGGGGAGGGGCAGAGAGGGACGGAGACACAGAATGGGAATAAGGTTCCAGGCCCTGAGCTGTCACCACAGAGCCCCATGCAGAGCTCAAGCCCACGAACCCTGAGATCATGACCTGAGCTGAAGTTGGATGCTGAACTGAGCCACCCAGACACCCACAAACTGGCCTATAGTCTTAAAAAGTGTCAAGGTCATGGGGTGCCTGGGTGGCTCAGTTGGCTAAATGTCCGACTTCAGCTCAGGTCATGATCTGGTGGTTCATGAGTTCGGGCCCTGTGGCCTGGAGTCTGTTTCGGATTCTGTGTCCCTCTTCTGCTGCTCCTCTCCCACTCATGTTTTGTGTGTGTGTCTCTATCTCTCAAAAATAAATAAACATTAAAAAAAAACAAATTAAAAAAAAGTGTCAAGGTCATGAAAGTCAAGGAAAGACTGAGGAACCATTCCAAACTGAAAGAAAATAAAGAGACATGACAAAGAAAAGCAATACATCGTTCCAGATTGGATCTTTTTGCTGTAAATGACTTACTGACAAAAAAGGTGAAACATGAAAGGAGTCTGCAGATTAGATGGTAGCAATATATCAGTGTTAGTTTCTAGGTTTTGATAGGTGTATTTTAGATATTTAGATTTAGATATTAGCTAATTCCCTTGTTTGTAGGAAATGTACACTAAGGTATTTAGGGAAGACAGGCATTATATTGGCAACTTACTCTAAAATGGTCTAGGAAAAAAAATTATTTGTACTATACTTGAAATTTTTCTATAAATTTGAGACTGTTCAAAATAACAATTTGAAAAACTTTATACAAAAGAAATCATCTTATAGTATGGAGTCCTGTGGGGCAAGAGACGTCAGGACGCCAGATATGATGCTTTTGCAGTAGACTACATAAAAAAGACAGTTGTTTCAAGCAGAATAGTAGTAAACAGAAATCTTTAATATGTTCAGGAGAGGCAACTGATGATAAGTGGAGGCTGAAAGGAAGAAATAATTCAAGGACTATTTCACACCATTTTCTTGAGATGGGGAGACTGGGAAAGGAACGGATTTGGGAATGAAGTTAGGAGCACTGTTTTAGGCATGTTAAGCTGGGGATGTCCATGAGATATCACAGTGAAGGTGCTGAGTAAGCAGTTGAAAACATGGGTCTGACACTTAGGGGACAGTATAAATTTTTGAGTCACCAACACATAACGTGGTTTCATCATAGACCTAATAAGATCACTGTTTCAAACAGATTCTTGGTACAAAACAACCAGATTTCCTCTAGTGTAAAAGTCAAGCAGAGCCAGTTCTCCAACTTTCTTCTTAATAATGTGTTGGCTACTCTGGGTAATTCTACCTTTTTTTTTTTTTTTTGTCTTTAGAGCAGTAGGTTTTTCCTCTGTGATACCCTCAACCTCAGCATTTGGAATTTACTCTTTAAAAAAGTTTTTTGTTTTTAAGTTTATTTATTCATTTTGAGAGAGAGAGAGTGAGCAGGAGAGAGGCAGAACTTTTTAAAACAAATATTTGCAATTTGATAGAGAAAATGAGAGAGGCTGTTTGTCCCTCACTTTTATATTTTCATTAAATCCACAGATACGAATTTCCTGTGACCTGGGATCCTGAGAACAGGACTCTTGGGAGGGAACCATGAAAAATCAGTTCTGTTGGTGACATTTCCACCTTTCTCTTATTATTTAGAAAGTTCACTATGAAAAGATCTCTTAGAAATTCTCCCAGAAAAAAATTTTTTTTTCTATTCTGCTACTTTGCCTGCAAGTGAAGCTATAGTCCTCTTGGGTGGACATCATAGCCATTTCCCATTGTTGGTTATGAGGGCCTCCAGGAGGAAATTATATGAGTTTACATGTAAATCAGGCAGTGAGAACAGACTGTTTAGATTCAAAAAGGCTGTTTCCATGGAACTGATAAAAGACAGACAAGGGGAACATTTCTATGGTCCAAAAACACGTTCTAATAGACAATTTTCTTTTCACATTTCAACAGTGTTCTTCAGAGTTGTAACGAGGGTCCCATGTGCCCACTGCTCACCTCTTGAGGCACTTTGAACAATGTCTGCCTGATGGCTGTTGCACCTGTCTTTTATTCTGTAAGGATTCTTAAGAATAGTGACTGTAAGCCTTGTCCTACATGATATTTACTTTTACTTGTATTGACCTGGGTTTGACTTTTTGAATAAGGACTTCACCATCTGTCTTTACATAAAACGTTTCCAGTTCACCCTTACAATAAATAAATGACAAGAAACTCTCCTTTTCTTCCAAACAGCTCTTTAAATCTCTCTGTGTCCTTAAATCTTAGAGCCTCCTTTTCTTCAGAAGAATCAATACCTCAAATTTCAGGTGTATGTGCACACTCTGGAGTCAGGTTGTTAGGGATCAAACCTTGTTCAAACCTGTGAATCTGTGGAATCGCTTGGACTATAAGTCACAGTTTCCTCATTTGTTAAAAAGGGATATAGTGAGGGTCAAATAAAGGACTCTTGGGAGTTCTTAATGCAGAGCTGGCACTTGGTATGTGCTAAATATGGTAATTTTGTCATTATCTTCATTATTATTTCCCTTACTAGTCTAAAACCATCCTCCTCAAAGGGCCAAGATTCTGATCATGTAGCAGCTTGAGCTAAGTGATAATTGAGCTTTTTCTGAGCATCTTCTAGAGACCTCTGCCTCACTCTTATCATGCATTTTGTTATACAGGACTAGTCTGTAGCCAGCATGCCCATGTGCACTGGCCACCATCACTTCTGTGACTGGTTGGTGTCCATAGTATGAGGTAGTTATGTATTTTGAATAGCCCCATGATTATAAATGTTACATTTATAATGTTGGATTGAGAGTTCCCAAGGGCAGAGATTGTGCTTTCTTGATAACCAGTGGGTTAAGACCATGCTTAACAGATGGTAGACTCTCCATAAGTTTTTGATGAACCAGAATAAATTGTGGGATCTTGAGGTGTCATGGTAGACTTGAGGTGTTACACAAAAGCTGGCCACCTTTTGGCTGGACCTCTCAAAACAAGTCATATGGAGGAGCTTTGTCTAGGGAGGAAGGTGGCTGTGAGCCTCTACCTCGAGTCATATCCACATGAGTACCTCCAACCATGTTGTACTCAAGCCTATAGCAGTTTTCCCAACAGCTTTTCATCACAATCAGGGCATTCACTCTCAGACTATGGAGGTTTGCTTTGGGAGGCATTTATTATTTGGCTCCTTTGAAATGTTTAGCAATGCAAACAGGTCATCTGCTGCTGCTTAATGACATATGAACTGTCACAGTTCCCTTTTTGCCTCTTTCCTCCACTTCCGCTCCCTCCCAACCATCTCCAACATGTGATTAATTCAAAGGTGGCAGACAGCATGGGGGCTCTTTATCTTCCACAACCCCTGTAGAGCTGGAGGATAGTAGAAATTGCAAGATGGTTTTCAAAATGTAATTGAGGAATGATACAAAATCCCATCTTGTTCGACTTGTTGAAAATTCCTGCATATGGTCTTTTAACACCGAGAAGGCTTCCATGTATAATAAAATATTCCTTTCAATTCCAGGGTCTTGTAGTGAGGGTGGGGATGGGTAGTTTCTAGGCCAGAAACTTCTCAGGGCAGTGGTTTTCATTTGGGGGTGTGGAAGTAGGGCCTTAAGCCAAAACCCAGTCAGGTGAATGAGAAAAGTGACTGTAAGCAGTACCGTTAAGGTACAGTAAAAGTGAATTCATGTCAGAAATGAAGGTGTCGAGGCTGCTGCATCCTAAAAATTAATACTAGTGGGAGTGGAGGCACCTGGGTGGCTCAGTTGATTAAGTGCCTGATTCTTGGTTTCGGCTCAGGTCATGATCTCGCGGTTCACGGGTTCGAGTCCCGCATCGGGCTCTGTGCTGACAGTTCGGAGCCTGCTTGGGATTCCCTCTTTCCCTCTCACTCTCCCCCTCTCCCACTTGCTCTCTGTCTCTCTCAAAAATAAATAAACAAACTTAAAAAAATAATAGCATGAGTGCCAGGGTGACCTCTTTGAGACACCTCTGAACCTCAGGACCCACTTTAAAAACCATTATCACCAAGATAAGGAGACCATTTAAGTCGACATGAATAGGGTTAAAACTGGCCAGGAACACCTTGTACCTCAGAACAAATTCAGATTCTTGCAAACCAAGAGAAAAATGTGTGTGTGTGTGTGTGTGTGTGTGTGTGTGTGTGTAAAAGAAATAGAGAAATGGAGATTAATAAGGAGAAAAATGGAAATATATTTCCTGAAGGCAGTTGTTTTCTTTCTGGAGAAAAAGACTGAATAAATGGAAAGAATGTTGGACCAGGAATTAAGTGACTTGGGTCTGGGAGTGGAGCTTGGTCTCTCTGAGCCTATTGCTCACTGACCCAAACCTTAGCTCCATAAGCTGTGAATGACCTCATGGGTTATTGTAAGGTGATAACAGGGGCATAACTGCCTTGAAAGTAAAGTTGATAAATACTGCAAGCTATCGTTGCTATTATTACAGAAGTGAAATACTACAATTAATAACTAACAAAGGCTGATATCAAGGACCTACACACACCATCTTAGCCAGGACTTTATACGCAAAACTGTATCTATCATGACTGAAGTACATGCCAAGTCTTGTGGATATTGGATCATAACAAAAAGGTAGAATCATGTTGCTAAGGATTGTACACCAGCAATTACCTCTTGAAGGGAGATTGATAAGAGAATTAACTCAGCATGCCAAGAACCATCTGAGAACGTTTTAGAAAACAAACACTGTAAGATCCCCTGTGATAAAAATTTAGTAATAAAAGTTGTATTTTCCCCTTCCTTTCTGCCTGCCTTCTTTCCTTCTTGCCTGTCTGGCTGCCTGCCATCTCACTTCGCACTCTTTAACTCACTTCTTAAAAGAATAATTGAGTACCATCTCTGTAAGATATTGTGCTGGTCTCTGGGAGGACTACCAAATAAGTAGGGCATGATCCCTGCCTTCAAGGAGCACCCTGTCTACTTTGAGGAGCATTGGAGGTAGAGCCACTGGTCTTCATGAATCACTTGTTGCATTGCAGTGGATCGATAAGATTGAATCAGGGCTGGGCACAATATGTAATCATGCCTTAGTGTGATTCTCTCTACCATAAACACCATCCCTTTTCCTCATTAGGTGGTGAACTTCTTATAGATCAGGTTAAGCCACTGCTTTTCTGAATGCCTTCATGGCTAACCCAGACAGAGTTAGCAACCTCTTTTTCTTTATTTCCACAGTACTTGGAGCAACATAGACCCCAGTTCACAGATCTGGACTCTGCCCCTTACCAGTTACTTACCATTGACCTAGGTAAGTTACTTGATCTCTCTGCTCACCAGTTACATTCTGTAATATGAGGCTGATAATGCTCCCCGGAAGTGGTGGTGTTGCAAAGATTAAATGAGATAATGTAGTTGCCTAGAACAGATGGTGATCCTCAAAACAGGAGTTCACTGAATGAATAAGAACATTTATAATTCTCTATTAAAAGTATTTGTGAAGCTTGACTCCTGCCCTAGACTCAGTGCTCCTTAAGAGCAAGCACCATGCTTCCCACTTGAATCTTCGAGGCTTTGCCCATAGAAAGTGCTCCATAAATACTTGATTTATGAACAAAGTAGAGAATGGATGAAAAGTGGTTAAGAGTGGGTAAGTTAAAGAGATGGCAGAGCTAATTTGCTGATATGTTTATGATTACATTATAATTTTGTGAACTCATTAACAAAGTGGGAGTGTAGTGGGAGCAAGTTAATTGATTTTGTTAGAAAACTTAGAGAAAAGTCTAAGTCTACAGCCCAGAAATGCTGCTGGTAAAGCTGACTGTCTTGACATCTGGAGTGAATTAACTTCTAATTGGAGAGCTCATGGGCCTTAGGAGCTGCCAGGATGTTTGGGTGAAGAAAGTAGTTTTTAAAAAACATGGCACATTGTCATGTCACCAGGTTGTTTTCTTTCCTAATAACAGAATATTTTAATGTTTTGGGGGCCAGAGTACTCCTCCTGCTATAATGAATTTATAATAGATTAAGATGAGTTATGCAAATGTGATCATCATAATTACAGTGACTTTGAGTTTATGATCTCCTCTATTAATTATTCTTCAGTGGTTTAACAGTACAAGAGTTCAAGATATCAAAAATCACTCTGCTATTGTGTATTACCACCCCCCTCTTTTTACTTCCTAGGAATAAATGTTTATTAAGTGAATATATATCAAGGTGAAAATGTCCTCATTTTAAAAACTAGCATCATAATTTCTCATAGGGAGGGAACAAACTTTGATTAGGAAAATATCTTTGATAAATTACTTGGGGGCAAAGTGAGATCCTGTGAAAACCGGATGGCAGGAACAAAAAAGCATGCAGAATTGACCAGAAGTTTGAGGAAGGGAGGGTAGAGACTGAGATGAGAAGGGGGGTGGGGAGGGTAGAGAGGGGAGGGCTGAGCAACAGGGCAGAAGGCTAGGGCCCAAGTTAGAGAAACTTTCTTGGGACTCGTGGAAGCAGAATTATTTCAAACTAAGTTTCAAGTTGTTTCCACTACTGGACTGTAGCCCTATTTCTGGAAACCTTCAAAAAAAAAATCTTTGGGTGGAAATTATGGGCAGCTTGAGTCCACTTCTGGGTTGATATAGCCCCAAACAGGGGAATCATGAGCAGCAGATAAGAGCCAGAGGGAAACTTGAATGAAGAGGTGGCCTTCACTCCCCATGCCCTGTCCCCAGCCCCAGGAGTTTGGACTTTACACAATTCTCTGGAAAGATTAATTTTATCTAAATCTTTAAAAAAGGTAAAGAAGTGGCTAAGAGTGTGAATTCAAATCCCTGTTGCTATCCCATATTGCCTTGGGCAAGTTACTTAGCTTTTGTAAGTCTCATCTGTAAAATGAAGTCATACTTTTCAGGGAGGATTAAATTAGATAAAGCTAGTAAAAAGTGCTTACAACAGGGCCTGGCACATACCAAGCATTTCATAAATGTTAGGAAGTAATATAACTATTGTATATGTGAAAACAATTCCATGGTGTTTTTGGTCCAAATGATGCTTTTGCTTAGGAGATTCAGGCAGTGAATCCTGCCAGAGTTCATACCTTCCAAAGCAACGGTGAGGGCAAGTCTCAGTTCTTAGTACAGACTTCTTACTATCTTTGCAGGGTAGCACCACACATGCCTCATATGCAGAAATTATCTTCCTTCCTTATATTGGTAGCTTTGACCATGGCTTACCAACCCATAGTTCCAACTTTGTGACGGTGACGATAGCATTTTGGAACCATGCCTGGATCATCATACTAATGGTCCCTTATATTTATATAACCTTTTAGAGTTTACAAAGGGCTATACACACCAGCCGCTAGCCTTATAAATAAAGGTGCCCTTATACTCACTTTGCAAACGAGAAACTGTGGCTCAGAAAGCCTGGCTATCCACAGCAGCAGACCCACAGTGGCTGTAAAGTAGAACTCAGGCTTTTTGGACACCTTTTTCATTGGAATTTGAGAATATGAAGGGATGTTCTTTATCATCTAAAGTAGCACTAATATCTGTAAACCCCTGCCCAGAGAGAGAAAAGCAGAAGATAGTTTTGAGCTATTTTGCATATCAAAGGACTTAGTTCTCCCTCTTTACAGATCTGAAGTTTATCTGCCCAAATTAAATGCAGACTTCTAGTGCTAATCTTATATATTTCCTTTTTTCGAATCTCTTTGGAATTTGTGATTTGCTTTAGACAGTCGACCAATTTAAAAAAAGAAAACCGTAGACTTTATCTTTGGAGAAATTCTAGGAGGGTCTCCTTTATGAACCAAAAATACTCTCTTCCCCTGAACTTTCCATCTCCCCTCTTCTCAGGGTATTGCCCTGACCCTGGTGCCTGAGTGCGAGCTTTTCTGATTAAAAGCAAAATGCCAGTGGCTGCTTCAGTTACTTTAAATCCACTGTCACCTATTTTTATCTTGCTTGTATGATCATGAGATAACAAAGCCATGATCCATAACACTTGAGAAGACAATATTTGGGGACGAGGAGCTAGTGCATGCTGGAAAGAAGGGCAGATGAGGAAGAAAAGAAGCCACAGTGAGGAGGAGAACTTTTTAACTGATGAATAAGCCTGATGGGAGGAGAAACCAGAAACTTGCTTTGCAAAATCTTACTGTAAGTACCTGTTAAGGAAGCTGGGCCTGAAGCTTAAAAACTCAAGTGGAGCTAGAAACCCAAGACTAGGATAAATATCTGCTGGAATTATTGTCTAACTTTGGGAAAACATAGAGTGAGGACGCTGTACCAGAGAGAATGGCTGGTCAGTAATTGTAATACCTTCACTCTGGTGACCTGAACAGGTTAGAACAAGTTTGAACAGGTGTAGAAGGTGTCATGTCCACACACTGGACAATCTTAAAGACCTAAAGATCCTGGTGTGTGAGTGTGTGTGTGTGTGTGTGTGTGTGTGTGTGTGTGTGTAGGCTGGCTCACACTAAAAGGGGCAGGGGGTGGAGGTAGGAAAATGTCAGAGAGGCCTAGTCAAGTGGGACCTCAGGAAACAAATCCCAGAGAGCAGTTCACTTCTATAAAGGACAGATTACTTAAAAAATACATGTGTAAATTTGTGTTCTCATTTAATAACTTCCCGGGGTCTCTCTCTCTAAGGATGTGTTAGTATGTAGAGAATGAGAAACCAGACACTGATGGATAGGGTTTTATTTTGTTGCTCTTTGTTCTGCAGCTATAAAAGGAGTATCTTCTAACTGGCATTGCAAGCTGATTTTCAGAACCATGCTTTAGTATGATATGTAATTAATGACTGCAAAGTCTTTTCAACAAAGAAAGATGGCAATACCTGGCAATGTTAATTAAGTATAGATTTGAAAGATCCTCTTCTGAAGGTTTGAAATTAAATGCCAAATGATGTAGAGGGTCTTCAAACGCAATTAAAGAAACATATCAAGTTGACCTTCATCATCTTCACTAATTAATATTTATGGGGTGCCTAGACATCTTGCTTGGTGTTGAAAAAGGAAAAGAATCCGGAATTTTATGATAGTTGATAAAATACTTATGAGCTCAGTGACATGGTAGGAAAGGGAATAAATGAACCATTTGAGCATAATATGAACCATTTGAAGAATTTTGAAATTTGTTGAGACCTCATTAGCAGGATCCTGAATATATCTTCTCAGAACTAATAGGTTATGCTTCTAATGTATCAATTTACTCCTTTAAGAAGAAATATCTAGAAGAAATTGAATCGGTTATCAAAAATCTCCCAACAAATAAGAGTCCAGGACCAGATGGCTTCCCAGGGGAGTTCTACCAGACGTTTAAAGCAGAGATAATACCTATCCTTCTCAAGCTATTCCAAGAAATAGAAAGGGAAGGAAAACTTCCAGACTCATTCTATGAAGCCAGTATTACTTTGATTCCTAAACCAGACAGAGACCCAGTAAAAAAAGAGAACTACAGGCCAATATCCCTGATGAATATGGATGCAAAAATTCTCAATAAGATACTAGCAAATCGAATTCAACAGCATATAAAAAGAATTATTCACCATGATCAAGTGGGATTCATTCCTGGGATGCAGGGCTGGTTCAACATTCGCAAATCAATCAACGTGATGCATCACATTACTAAAAGAAAAGAGAAGAACCATATGATCCTGTCAATCGATGCAGAAAAGGCCTTTGACAAAATCCAGCACCCTTTCTTAATAAAAACCCTTGAGAAAGTCGGGATAGAAGGAACATACTTACACATCATAAAAGCCATTTATGAAAAGCCCACAGCTAACATCATCCTCAATGGGGAAAAACTGAGAGCTTTTTCCCTGAGATCAGGAACACGACAGGGATGCCCACTCTCACCGCTGTTGTTTAACATAGTGTTGGAAGTTCTAGCATCAGCAGACAACAAAAGGAAATCAAAGGCATCAAATTTGGCAAAGATGAAGTCAAGCTTTCACTTTTTGCAGATGACATGATATTATACTTGGAAAATCCGATAGACTCCACCAAAAGTCTGCTAGAACTGATACATGAATTCAGCAAAGTTGCAGGATACAAAATCAATGTACAGAAATCAGTTGCATTCTTATACACTAATAATGAAGCAACAGAAAGACAAATAAAGAAACTGATCCCATTCACAATTGCACCAAGAAGCATAAAATACCTAGGGATAAATCTAACCAAAGATGTAAAAGATCTGTATGCTGAAAACTATAGAAAGCTTATGAAGGAAATTGAAGAAGATATAAAGAAATGGAAAGACATTCCCTGCTCATGGATTGGAAGAATAAATATTGTCAAAATGTCAATACTACCCAAAGCTATCTACACATTCAATGCAATCCCAATCAAAATTGCACCAGCATTCTTCTCGAAACTAAAACAAGCAATTCTAAAATTCATATGGAACCACAAAAGGCCCCGAATAGCCAAAGTAATTTTGAAGAAGAAGACCAAAGCAGGAGGCATCACAATCCCAGACTTTAGCCTCTACTACAAAGCTGTCATCATCAAGACAGCATGGTATTGGCACAGAAACAGACACATAGACCAATGGAATAGAATAGAAACCCGAGAACTAGACCCACAAACGTATGGCCAACTCATCTTTGACAAAGCAGGAAAGAACATCCAATGGAAAAAAGTCTCTTTAACAAATGGTGCTGGGAGAACTGGACAGCAACATGCAGAAAGTTGAAACTAGAACACTTTCTCACACCATTCACAAAAATAAACTCAAAATGGATAAAGGACCTGAATGTGAGACAGGAAATCATCAAAACCCTAGAGGAGAAAGCAGGAAAAGATAGCAGTCTCTTACTCGACACATCCCCAAAGGCAAGGGAATTAAAAGCAAAAGTGAATTACTGAGACCTTATGAAGATAAAAAGCTTCTGCACAGCAAAGGAAACAACCAACAAATAAGGCAACCAACGGAATGGGAAAAGATATTTGCAAATGACATATCAGACAAAGGGCTAGTATCCAAAATCTATAAAGAGCTCACCAAACTCCACACCCGAAAAACAAATAACCCAGTGAAGAAATGGGCAGAAAACATGAATAGACACTTCTCTAAAGAAGACATCCAGATGGCCAACAGGCACATGAAAAGATGCTCAACGTCGCTCCTTATCAGGGAAATACAAATCAAAACCACACTCAGATATCACCTCACGCCAGTCAGAGTGGCCAAAATGAAGAAATCAGGAGACTATAGATGCTGGAGAGGATATGGAGAAACGGGAACCCTCTTGCACTGTTGGTGGGAATGCAAATTGGTGCAGCCACTCTGGAAACAGTGTGGAGGTTCCTCAGAAAATTAAAAATAGACCTACCCTATGACCCAGCAATAGCACTGCTAGGAATTTACTCAAGGGATACAGGAGTACTGATGCATAGGGGCACTTGTACCCCAATGTTTATAGCAGCACTCTCAACAATAGCCAAATTATGGAAAGAGCCTAAATGTCCATCAACTGATGAATGGATAAAGAAATTGTGGTTTATATACACAATGGAATACTACGGGCAATGAGAAAGAATGAAATATGGCCCTTTGTAGCAACATGGATGGAACTGGAGAGTGTGATGCTAAGTGAAATAAGCCATACAGAGAAAGACAGATACCATATGTTTTCACTCTTATGTAAATCCTGAGAAACTTACCAGAAGACTATGGGGGAGGGGAAGGGAAAAAAAAAAAGAGGTTAGAGTGGGAGAGAGCCAAAGCATAAGAGACTCTTAAAAACTGAGAACAAACTGAGGGTTGATGGGGGGTGGGAGGAAGGGAGGGTGGGTGATGGGTATTGAGGAGGGCACCTTTTGGGATGAGCACTGGGTGTTGTATGGAAACCAATTTGACAATAAATTTCGTATATTGAAAAAAAAGAAATATCTATAAACTATTGCAGAATCTTTGACTAGTATTTGAATGTCAGCAACTACCGCCTCTCTGCTCTCTATAATTCAATTCAATTTAATTTACCTATGTTATATGTATCATCTACCAAAGTCCAGTGCTAGATTTTTGTTGGGAAGATAGAAATTAATAAAATAAGATCATTTTCTCAAAGAAAAGATCTAGTAGTTAAGAGACTTGATTCTTGAGGAGTCTGGCTCCTGCCCCCTTCCCCCCCCCACAACCCCCAAAAGCTGTGATATTCTTTGCTTACTTGACAAGCCTCACATGTGCTCCCTATGCCAGACTCAGTGCATAGTGAGTTGAAGTGTCTGAAGGGAAATGCAGTCAAGGATTCAGGTTCTTCTGGGCTGATCATGTTCTTTGCATATTTCCCTTCTTGGCCCAGGTACCTTCATTCCTAGGTCTCTTTAACTGGGACTTTGGCTGAAGTCTTCTTCAAATGCCTCTGTCAAGGGTTCTTATGGGTGGAAGTCAGGGGAGGAGGAAACTTACAAGACACTTTTTCCCACTCTGCCTGTATTCAGTATTTTCATATTCCTAGCTCTCCTTACCTCCCCCCAGGGTCCCTATGGCCCATAAAACTGCAAAAGTCTTTTGTTTGGGGTCTCTCAACAGTGAGGCAACCCCTATATCTGCACTGATTCACCTGACTGTGGATGGGTGTGGCATTTCATGGGGGAAAGTGGTATGGGGGAGGTGGTACTTTCTCTCATTTTAACCTCTTATATTATCTGATTAAGGACTTCACCATTACATTCTCTTTGGCTTGTTGCTTTAATTGGCTTCTTTGACACCTGGTGGCTCACCTGAGCTCCTGACAGGTACTAATCCATCCATATTCCACCACTTCCTAGCTATGTAAGATTGGGCAAGTTACTGAACTTCTTTCCCAGTCTTCAGTTTTCCTGCTGTAAAATAAATGTAATACTGTAATAACACCTATTCCAGAGGATTGTTGGGAAGACTGTATGAGATGATGCTTGTGGCCTGCATACAGTGAGGCTTTTAATAAATGTTATTATAATATATACTATTATGTAAGAATCTCACAGCCTTCTGGGGAGATTCAGCTGTGAACAATCACTCATTGATTGATTCAGCCATTGAACAATCTTTCAACATGCCTTTTGTATCTACTATGTATCAGGCTCTGGCTGTAGAGAAATAATATGCATGTGTTCTCTTGACTCTCACAGAGGCTGGGAGTCTAGAGGGAAGACAGATGTGGCCCAACTGAAAAGGAAGTATGTACAAGATGACACAAGAACTTTTGAGGGTAAAGGCAGTTCATTGGTGAGGATGTTTTGGCTGAAAGAAGTCAAAACCCAACTCAAACTGTCGTTAATAATTTGAAATTTTATTATTGCATGCTACTGATGTTAAGGTCAGCTGCCCAGTGATGGCATCAAGAACCCAGATTCCTTCCATCTCTCTGCTTCAACAACATTGCTTTCATTCTAAGACCGTCAGTAAGGCACAATATCCAAGCATATTTAAAAATTATAATGTACAGAAGAAAATATTTCATTCCGTATCTTTTTATGAGTGAAGAAACTTTTCCTGGAATTCCACCAGCCAACTTGTCTCATCTCATTGTACAGACATGTGTTATGTGCCCGTCCTGCACAGGTTGCTGCCAAGAAGAATGAGATTACCCTTAGAATATGGAGCAGGGATGACATTAGCCTCTCTCAAAGCACATGATGCATGGGGAAGGGTGGAGACCTGAATCAAATGAAGGCTATGTTAGAAGTGAGGGACAGGATGCATGTTTGTCAGGAGCCAACCATGTTCTCTGGAGGCACCCAGATGTGCATGGGGAAGTGAAGGAAAACTGACATATTTTTGCCTTTGAGTTAGTACCCTGAACTGAGACTTGAAAGATGTAAACGTTGACAGGTAGATAATGAGGAGTGGATTGTTTTGGACAGTAAAGAGTATGCTAGACCGAGGGAGGAATAATTGCAAGGGTGAGGAAACATGAAGTAGTATGGGACCTTTACTTCCTCCCAGGACAGAGTAATAGGAACTAGATTTACTTTCCCATTTAGAGCAACTAATAAAACCAGAGAAAATATATAAAACTACAGTTTTCAAGACACTGAACACCAGGCAACAAAGGATAGTGATCCCTGAGAAATTGGAAGCCAACAAAATTGCTCATGCAATTGTTCCGTTTACTGTTTTGAGAGAGTTTCCAGGTCATGGCACAGGGAGGATGTAGGATTACAGAGAAAATATTTTCATGTTTCTGCACGGTTAGGGATTTCTGAACAGATTTTGATGAAACTTGGAATCTGACCCTAGAGCAAGTCTTAAAAGTTAATTTATAACTGTATAGAGAGTAAGAACTCCTGAGAGATTTACCTAATACCAGAGATACATATTTATATATCAAGAGGGGATTAAACCTGGAACTTGGAAACATCTCTGAACTGTAAATCTGGAAACACTGGATTATTTTTTCCCTGGAGAGATTTATTTACATTCTAAAAGGTTAGAGCAGGATATTTCCAAGGAGATTCTCAGATGTGGAGGGGAGGCAGCAGCCTCTTTCTCCTGTATGCAAGTATAGGAAATTAATTTTTCTGTTTCCCTCACCTACGGGGTGAGCTTGCCATTCACACAGGACAGATTTTCATATCTAGTTCTCATCATGTTGGTTTGGAGACCTGGGGGAGTGACACTGCAATGTTACTCTATTGATCTTGCTGTGAGTGTAATAAGGAATATGTTTCTGATCCAAAAGCCTCAATGTGCATTAAGGACAGCATTAATAAAGATGAATATTTAAAACATAACAGAGAAGGAACCCTGGCAGAGGTTGACAGACTTCCTAAGTTGAGGAGATGGAATTGAGAGTCTGGGGAGACCAAGGAGGGTAGAATTTGTAAAACAAAGTAACAAAGGGAAATATCTACACAGAGGGAGAACCTGGATATTCACAGGAGCTTCTCTTTGAATAGGCAGTAGATTACTGATCAGTTCACGTGTGTGAGAAAACTACTCAAGGTGGTTGGAAGGGGAAGCAATCCAAAAGGATTAAGAAACAGTGCCTGGCACTAACACAGTTCCAGAAATGTTGTATATTCCCACAAGCCAGACTGGAAAAATTCATGGCTTATGGGAACATTGTGTTGAATACTCATAGTGGGGAGTAATTTGGTCCTAGATGGGAGTACCACTTGGGAGCTGCATAGCAAATCATGAAAGCAAGATGCAATAAGATCAAACTATTCCTGGTAACTAAACTGTATCCTAGACACAATTAATGAATATTTATATGAGTACAAAAATACCCAGCACCCAGCAAATTAAAATTCACAATGTCTGTCATTAAAACAAAGATTACCAGGCATACAAAGAAGGAAGAAAATATGACCTATAATGAGGAAAATAATTAATCAATCTAAACAAATCTGGAACTGACTAATTCTAATTCTAAATAATAGAATTAGCAGACAAGTACATTTAAAAATTATAATTATATTACATATGTTCAAAAAGTTAAGCAGAGACATGGAAGATATAAGAAAGACCCCAATTGAATTTCTAGATGAAAAGTATAAGGCTTGAGATAAAAAATAATACAGTGTATTTATTGGTAGATTATACATGAAAAAAAATTAAGTAAATGTGAAGACTCAGCAATAGAAACTATCCAAAATGAAACCAGAGAGAAAAAATTATTTTGTTTTAAATGTAGAGTATTAGTGAGCTGTGGGAGAACTTCAACTAATGTACATGCTAATGTACATGCAATTGGGAGTCCCATAGGAAAGAAGGGGTTGGGGGTGGGGAACAAAAATATTTGAAGAAATAATTGCTGAAACATTTCCAAATTTAGTAAAAACTATAAGAAAAATCTAAGCACAAGAAATATGCAGAAAGCTACATGAAGGTATGTAATCAAATTGCTGAAAAACGATGATAAAGTCAAAGTCTTAAAAGCAGACAGAGAAAAAGACATGTTAAATATAGAGGAACAAAGATAAGAGTGGCAGCAGATTACTTATCAGAAACAGCAAAGGAATATAATATTATTGCGTTTAAGGAATTATAAGCACTTGGTATTGGGGGAGGGCATGAAGGGATGGATAAGGGGCTGTGGCAGAAGATATGTCTGCATAGGCTTGTTGAGATCAGATAATAAAAAGTGTTTGGTGCCCTATTGCAGGTATTAGAATTTTTCTTGGAGGTCATAGGGAGCCATTAAAGAATTTGGGGCAGGAAAATGTCATCGGATTTACATGTTTGAAAGATCCTCTAATGACATTGATTACACAATTGTATTAGTAAATGGATGAATGAATGAATGAATGAATGAGTGGAAGAGGGTGGTTTGGAAAGTTGAGAAACCGGAAGAAGAGAGTGGAACCATAGGTAAACTACTGTATTCATTTCATTTCATTTCATTCATTTGTTCACCACCTGTTTGCTAAGTTCTCCCATATACCAGACTTTAAGCCAGCTCCTTGAGATACTATGGTGAGCAAAGTGACTATTTATATAAAAGGTATACAACTCTCTAAGTATGTTGTATACATCTTTCCATGTCAATATGAGTAGATGTTTTGTTCTTTATAATAGCTGCATAGTATTCATTCCTTCATTCATAAATTCATTCAGCAAACATTTATTGAATGTATTTTATGTGCTTGGCTTTGGGCTAGGCACCAAAGATACAGCAATGAATAAAAAGATTCCCTATGTTCATGATGCTTATATCTTAGTTGAGGGTAAGAATAGACATATAATAAATACATAAAGGTAGATATATGTACACTATAAGGGTTTACCAAAGATCATCCCTTTTGTACAGCCAAGATCTTCTCTTCACTTTGGACTTTATCTTCAAAGCCAATTTGTTGGAGCCCTGCTTCAATGTCATTCCTGGCATCTCTGAATTTTGTGTGATGAATAACCTCTTAATCATATATGTTTCCATTAAGTGTAGTTAGGAAAATGAAGTAATTCAAGAAGATTTGAATTTCAGATTTATTGTTAAGATAATCATAACCACATATGAGCAAGTGTTTTTTTGAAGCGATAATTTCACTATTTGTTTATATGTTGAATTTTTATCAGTTTATTGAAGTATAAATGTATATTTATTATTATAAGAGTAAAATAATTAGTGATGGTGGTCAACGTTGGTAATTTCCTGTAAAAAGCAAACATTAAGTATTTTCAAATGGTTTCATAGGGAAATAGATTGATGGTTAATACAAATGATGCAGTACCTGCATAATTTTAGTAATAATATTATATATATTTGTGCTAACAAATGTTTATAAAAATAGAAATTATTATTACACGACTCATAGCAGTAAGAGTAGTAGTAATAGTACTAATGATGAGGATGATTAGGCTATATCATTATTCTAATCCTTGTAGATTGTATGCTAGTGTTGATAACATTAAACAAAATAATTTTTAAGAACTGCATTCAAGTTTCAGTTAGTTAATTCTGTTTAGGCCATGAGTGTTTTATAAAAATGGCTTCTTTCTTAACAGAAACCCATGGGGGAGGGGAAGAAAAAAAAAGAGGTTAGAGTGGGAGAGAGCCAAAGCGTAAGAGACTCTTAAAAACTGAGAACAAACTAAGGGTTGATGGGGGGTGGGAGGGAGGGGAGGGTGGGTGATGGGCACTGAAGACGGAATCTTTTGGGATGAGCACTGGGTGTTGTATGGAAACCAATTTGACAATTTCATGTATTTAAAAAAAATGGCTTCTTTAAGATTCCTCACATCCTGTGAGGATGGGTTAAAAGCAGAATATTAACTTTGGCACCTCAGAATTTCACAGAGGTAAAAGACTCTCTAATCATGTTTTACAATATCCATGAAAAATAATCTTCAATTAAGACACAGGAAAGAATACAAAGAAAATAAAATGTTAGAGAGAAATGAGGTACCTAAAACATTTTGTTTGCATAACTAATCTAGAAATGCACTCTGTTAGAATCCTTTCAGGAAACGATTCCTTACAGTTATGAGTCTATGAAGGCTAAAGACTTGAATAAAAGAATTGTTAAAATGATTGTTATAGCCTGTTTACAATATTCAGTAGTTAAATATGAAGGATATTTGAGGTATGCACATAAATCTTAGATAAAAGTTCCTTCTAGAAAGCATATTACTGAAAATCTCTTTTGCTGAATTATAGTATCTGCTTTGAACACAAAGGCAATAACAGCATTAAATGTACTACTTTTGTAAATCATATATCATACATTTGGGCATGCAGAGACAACCAGATGTCTTTTAAAGTTTGACAGTCTGGTGGATTAATGATAAATTCAACTTTGTTTCTCTGTACTAGCTTGCCAAAAGATGTCAGGTCTCTCAGAGCCAACAACATAGTGAATTTGATTGAAGAAATATTTATAAATAGAAAACGAGAAAAGAAATTATGTGATTGACATTAACAATAGAACAGACATGGTGAAGGGGATGTGTGATTCAGGAATTTCAGTCACTGTTTTCTTCATAACCTTTAGTTATGTGTTCAGAAAGTAATTACAGCACTGAAGAATATAATAGGATTACGGAACCATAAGCAGGAAATGGTGGGCCACTGTCAACACTGTTCAGCCAAAGACAACCATCATGACCTATAAGGAATTTTTGAACTACCTTGTGAAGGACTTGCACAAGGTATTCAAATAGGATGGAAGAGGAACGGTTACATTTGGCAGACAAAAATATCAACATAACAGCATTTGCTAGCAGTCAAAGGGTTGCTTGAAGAGAAAGTAATTTGTTTTTAGAACCCACGGAAGAAATTATCAATATAAAGTATATTGAATGTGCAAATATTTCTTCTATAATACCTTATATAATCCTCCCAGCATTTGACTAGAGAGAAGGTGCTGATATAGGTGCTCATGCAATAAAAACCGAGATACAAATGGAAAGTCCGAGCTCATTTTGTTTATCTAAAAAGAAAGTTACATTATTCTGTTGTCATATTTCTAGACCCAGGGTTTAAGAACATATTTAAAACAATTTAATTCCAGTATAGTTAAAATACAGTGTGATACTAGTTTCAGGTGTAGTGACTCAGCAATTTTATACATTACTCAGTGTTCATCCTGATAAGTGTACTCTTAATCCTCTTTCCTTATTTCACCCCTGCCTGGTAACCATCAGTTTGTTCTTTATAGTTAAGAGTCTGTTTTTTAAGCTTATCTCTTTTTTCTTTGTTTGCTTGCTTTGTGTTTCTTAAATTCCACATATGAGTGAAAAATCTTGGTATTTGTCTTTCTCTGACTTATTTCACCTAGCATTATATCCTCTAGACCCATCCATGTTGTTGCAAATGGCAAGATTTCATTCTTTTTTATGACTGCCATACCACTTCTTTATCCATTTATTGATGGACACTTGGGCTGCTTCCATAATTTGGCTTTGGTAAATAATACTGCAATAAACATGGGGTGCATATATTTTTTCAAAGTATTCTTTGGGTAAATACCCAGTAGTTGAATTACTGGATCATATGGTAATTCTATTTTTAAGTTTGTGAGGAACCTCCATATTGTTTTCCACAGTATCAGTTTGTATTCCCATCAATAGTGCATGAAGGTTTTTTTTTTTTTTTTTCTCTACATCCTTGACAATGCTTGTTGTTTCTTATGTTTTTGACTTTAGCCATTCTGACAGGTGTGAGGTGATATTTCATTGTGGTTTTGATTTGCATTTCCTTCACAATGACTGATGTTGAGCACCTTTTCATGTGTCTGTTGGCTAACTGTATGTCTTCTTTGGAAAAATGTCTATTCATGTCTTCTACCTATTTTTAATTGACTTATTTGTTTTTTTTTTTTTTTTTTCAGTGTTGAGTTGTACAAGTTCTTTAATGTTTTGGATTCTAACTCCTTAGTGGATATGTCATTTGCAAATATCTTCTTCCATTCAGTAGATTTTCTTTTAGTTTTGTTGATTTTTTTCTTTGCTCTGCAGAAGCTTTTTATTTTGATGTAGTTCCAGTAGTTTATTTTTGCTTTTGTTTCCCTTGCCTCAGGAGACCTATCTAGAAAAATGTTGCTATGGCCAAAGTCAGAGAAATTACTCCCTGTGCTGTCTTCTAGGATTTTTATAGCTTCCATTCTCATGGTTATATCCTTAATCCATTCTGAATTTGTTTTTGTGTATGATGTAAGAAAGTGGTCCAGTTTCATTCTTTTGCATGTAGCTGTCCAGTTTTCCCAGCATCATTTGTTGAACAGACTGTCTTTGTCATGTTGCATATTCTTGCTTCCTTTGTCAAAGATTAATTGACTGTATAATTGTAGGTTTATTTCTGGGCTCTATATTCTGTTCTATTGATCAATGTGTCTATTTTTGTGCCAGTACCATACTGTTTTGATTACTACAGTTTTGTAGTATATCTTGAAATATGCTATTCAAGAGTATGTTATTGCTCTGTGAAAAAAGCTGTTCATATTTAGATAGGGACTGCATTTAATCTGTAGATTGCTTTGGGTAGTACGGATATTTTGACAATATTTGCTCTTCCAATCCACAAACAGGGAATATCTTTCCATTTGTTTGTGTCTTCAGTTTTTTCATCAATATTTTATAGTTTTCAGAGTACAGGTCTTTCAACTCTTTGGTTAAGTTTATTCCTAGGTTTTTCAATCCTATTTGGTGCAATTGTGAATGGGCTTATTTTCTTAATTTCTCTTTTTGTTACTTCATTATTATAGTATATAGAAATACAGTGGAATTCTGTATATTGATTTTGTATCCTGTAAACTTAACCGATTCATTGATCAGTTCTAGTAGTTTTTTGGTGGAGTCTTTAGGGTTTTTTATATATAGTATCATGTCATCTGCAAATAGTGAAAGTTTAGCTTCTTCCTTACAAATTTGGAGGCCTTTTATTCCTTTTTCTTATCTGATTGCCTGGTTACCAGGTTATCTGGCTAGGAATTCTTGTACTATGTTGAATAAAAGTGGTGAGAACAGACATCCTTGTCTTATTACTGATCTTAGGGGTAAGGCTCTCCATTTTTTACCATTGAGTATAATGTTAGCTGTGGATTTTTCACAGATGGCCTTTATTGTGTTGAGGTGCATTCCCTCTAATCCTACTTTGTTGAGAGTTTTTATCATGAACAGATGTTGTACTTTGTCAAATGCTTTTTCTGTATCTATTGAAATGATCATATGGTTTTTATCCTTTCTCTTATTGATGTGATGTATCACATGATTGATTTTTGAATATTGAACCACCCTTGGATCTCAGGAATAAATACCACTTGACTGTGGTGAATGATTTTTTAAAATATATTGTTGGGTTCAATTTGCTAATATTTTGCTGAGAATTTTTGCATCTATGTTCATCAGAGATATTGGCCTCACATTCTCTTTTTTTTGTAGTGTCTTTGTCTGGTTTGGTATTAGGGTAACCCTGGCCTTAGAGAATAAATTTGCAAGTTTTCCTTTTCTATTTTTTTTTAAGAATAGTTTGAGAATAGGTATTAATTCTTCTTTAAATGTTTGATGTAAAATTCACCTGTGAGGCCATCTGGTTCTGGACTTTTATTTGTTGGGAGTTTTTTGATTATTGATTCAATTCCATTGTTGGAAATTGGTCTATTCCTACCTGATTCAGTTTTGTGAGGTATCTTTCTAGGTATTTATCCATTTCTTCTAGGTTGTCAAATTTGTTGGCATATGATTTTTCATAATATTCTCTTACAATTCTATTTTTGTGATGTTAGTTGTTATTTCTCTTTCATTTCTGATTTTGTTTATTTGAGTCCTCTCTCTCTCTCTCTCTCTCTCTCTCGGATGATCTGACTAAAGTTTTATCAATTTTGTTGATCTTTTAAATTAACCAGCTCCTGGTTTCATTCATCTGTTCTCTCATATTTTTTTTTAGTTTTTATTTTGTCTATTTCTGCTTTAATCTTCATTATTTCCTACCTTCTGGTTTTGGGTTTTGTTTGTTCTTCTTTATCTAACTCCTTTAGGTGTAAGATTAGGTTGTTCATTTGAGATTTTTCTTGCTTCTTGATGTAGGCCTGTATTGCTATAAACTTCCCTTTTAGGACCACTTTTGCAATTTTGGACCATTGTGTTTTCATTTTCACTTGTCTCCATGTATTTCTTGATTTCCTCTTTGATTTCCTGGTTGACCCATTCATTGTTTAGTAGCATGTTAGTTTACTTCTATGTATTTGTGCTCTTTCCAGATTTTTTCTTGTGGTTGATTTCTAGTTTCATAGTGTTGTGGTCAGAAAAGATGCATGGTGAAAAAAAAAAGATGGATGGTGTAACTTTGATTGCTTTGAATTTGTTGAGACTTGTTTTGTGGCCTAACATGTGATCTATTCTGGCGAATGTTCCATGTGTACCTGAGAAGACTGTGTATTCTGTTGTTTTAGGTTGGAATGTTCTGAGTATATCTGTTAGATTCATCTGCTCCAATGTGTCATTTAAAGCTACTGTTTCTTTATTGGTATTCTGTCTGGATGATCTATCCATTGATGTAAGTGAGGTGTTAAAAGTCCCCTGCTATTATTGTATTACTATCAATTACTTCCTTTTTGTTTATTATTAGCTGTTTTATGTATTTGGGTGCTTTCCTGTTCAGTGCATAAATGTTTATAATTTAAGTTTATTTATTTTGGTGGGGAGAGGGGCAAAGAGAATCCCAAGCAGCCTTTGTGTTATCAGCACTGAGCCTGACATGGGGCTCAATCTCATGAACCAAGAGATCATGACCTGAGCTGAAATCGAGAGTTGGATGCTTAACTGACTGAGCCACCCAGGGGCCCTACAATTGTTATATCTTCTTGTTGGATTGTTCCCTTTATTATTATATAGTGTCCTTATTTGTCTCATTACAGTATTTGTTTTAAAGTCTATTTTGTCAGATAAAATATTGTTACCCCAGCTTTTTTTCTACTGCCGTTAATATGATAAATGCTTTTCCATCCCTTCACTTTCAATCTGCATGTGTCTTTAGGTCTGAAATGAGTCTTTTGTAGGCAGCATATAGATGGGTCTTGCTTTTTTATCCATTCCATCACCCTATGTCTTTTGGAGAATTTAGTCCATGTACATTCAAAATAATTATTGATAAATATGTACTTCTTGCCATTTTCTTACTTTTCCTATGATTATTTTTGTAGTTCTTCTCTGTTGCTTTCTTCTCTTGCTCTTTTTTTCTCATGGTTTGCTGGCTTTCTTTAGTGATATACTCAGATTATTTTCTCTTTATTTTGCATATCTGTTACTGGTTTTTGGTTGGTAGTTATCATTAGGTTTGTATATAACATCTTAGGCATATAGTAGTCTATATTAAGTTGATAGTCACTTATATTTGAACCCATTATCACTCTCTCCCCACCACATTTTAGGTATATGGTATCATACTTTACATCCTTTTATTTTGTGAATCCCTTGACTGATTTTTATAAATACACTTAATTTTATTACTTTTGTGTTTCCCGCTTTTCTTATTCCTGCTTATGGTCTTTTCTTTCCACTGAAAGAGTCCCCTTTAACATTTCTTGTAGGACTGGTTTAGTGGTCATGAATTCCTTTAACTTTCCATTGTCTGGAAAACTCTTTATCTCTCCTTCTATTCTGGAGGATAGCCTTGCTGGATAGTCTCGTAGGCTGCAGGCTTTTTCCTGCCGAAGAATCAGCTGGTAGCTTCATAGGGTTTCCCTTGTATGTAACTGTTTTCTTTTCTCTTGCTGCTTTAAAAATTCTCTTTATCATTATTTTTTGCCATTTTAATTACTATGTGTCTTGGTACAGACCTCCTTGGGTTGATTTTTGCTGGGGACTTTCTTTGCCTCCTGGATCTGGATTTCTGTTTTCTTCCTCAGATTTGGGAAGTTTTCAGCTATTATTTCTTCAAATAAATTTTCTGCCCCATTTTTTCTCTCTTCTTCTTCTGGGATCCCTATAATGTGAATATTGTTACACTTGATGGTATTCTTGAGTTCCCTAAGTCTATATTAATCTTTTATTATTATTATTTTTTCTCTTTTCTGTTCAGCCTCATTACTTTCCATTACTCTGTGCTCCAGGTTGCTGGTTTGTTCTTCTGTTTCCTCTATTCTACTATTTATTCCCTCTAATGTATTTTTAATTTCAGTTATTAAATTCTTCATCTCAGATTGATTCTTTTTTATGTTTTCTATCTCTTTGTTAAAGGTCTCACTGAGGTCCTCCACTCTTTACAAGTCCAGTGAGTATTTTTATGACCACTAATTTAAATTCTCCATCAGGCACATTACTTACCTGTGTTCCACTTAGCTCTTTTGCTGTGATTTTGTCCTGTTATTTCATTTGGTACATATTTATGTCTCCTCATTTTGTTTAACTCTCTGTGTCTGTTCCTATGTATTAGGAATGTCCACTCCATAAGGGCAGAATTTTAAAGTGATTGTGTGAAACAGTGAATGCATGCAAAAATATTGGAAAGTTCAGATATCAGCAAGGGCAACAATCTTACAAGAGCTTATGAAATTGTTCAGAAAGCATCTTTCTCAGGCAATACCGAGTCCAACCAATGTAGGATTGGTTCAGTGACATATGTCACCATTTTCAACCAAACCTTCAAGTCTAGGAGTTGAGGTAAGTCTTTATGTGAGCTACTGTTAGACAAGAAGAAAAACCTTGGTGGTGACATCGCTATCAGCAGTGGCCTAAATGGAAGAGCTTGACCTCAAATACCACCCTCAGTTAAAAATGAGATCCCTTTAGTATTACAAATATGCAGCACAGTTGCTGTAGTAGCCAATAAGTGATAATTCTTATACTATAATATCAAACTTTAAAAACATGACTACTAGTTTTTTTAATAACAGAAAAAATAATTTAAAGAATTTTTTGGAGAGAAAGAGAGCACAAGTGGGGGAGAGGGTCAGAGGGAGAGAGAGCATCTTATTTTTTTCAATTTTATTTTTTAAATTTACATCCAAATTAGTTAGCATATAGTGCAACAATGATTTCAGGGGTAGATTTCTTAATGCCCCTTACCCATTTAGCCCATCCACCTTCCCACAACCTCTCCCCCTCTCTCCTAACCCTCCGTTTGTTCTCCGTATTTAAGAGGCTCTTATGTTTTGTCCCCCTCCCTGCTTTTATATTATTTTTGCTTGCCTTCCCTTATGCTCATCTGTTCTGTGTCTTAAAGTCCTCATATGAGTGAAGTCATATGATATTTGTCTTTCTCTGACTGACTAATTTCGCTTAGCATAATACCCTCTAGTTCCATCCACGTAGTTGCAAATGGCAAGATTTCATTCTTTTTGGTCGCTGAGTAATACTCCATTGTATATATATATACCGCATTTTCTTTATCCATTCATCCATTGATGGACATTTGGGCTCTTTCCATACTTTGACTATTGTTGGTAGTGCTACTATAAACATGGGGGTGCATGTGTCCCTTTGAAACAGCATACCTGTATCCCTTGGATAAATACCTAGTAGTGCAATTGCTGGGTCGTAGGGTAGTTCTATTTTTAGTTTTTTGAGGAACCTCCATGCTGTTTTCCAGAGTGGCTGCACCAGCTTGCATTCCCACCAACAATGCAAAAGATATCCTCTTTCTCTGCATCCTCGCTAACATCTGTTGTTGCCTGAGTTCTTAATGTTAGCCATTCTGACAGGTGTAACGTGGTATCTCATTGTGGTTTTGATTTGTATTTCCCTGATAATGAGTGATGTTGAGCATTTTTTCAGGTGTCGGTTGGCCATCTGGATGTCTTCTTTGGAGAAGTGTCTATTCATATCTTTTGCCCATTTCTTCACTGGATTGTTTGTTTTTTGAGTGTTGAGTTTGATCAGTTCTTTATAGATTTTGGATACTAACTCTTTATCTGATATGTCGTTTGCAAGTATCTTCTCCCATTCTTTCAGTTGCCTTTTAGTTTTGCTGATTGTTTCCTTTGCTGTGCAGAAGATCCCAATAGTTCATTTTTGCTTTCTTTCCCTTGCCTCTGGAAACATGTTGAGTAAGAAGTTGCTGCGGCCAAGATAAAAGAGGTTTTTGCCTGCTTTCTCCTCGAGGATTTTGATGGCTTCCTGTCTTAAATTGAGGTCTTTCATCCATTTTGAGTTTATTTTTGTGTATGGTGTAAGAAAGTGGTCCAGGTTCATTCTTCTGCATGTCGCTGTCCAGTTTTCCCAGCACCACTTGCTGAAGAGACTGTCTTTATTCCATTGGATCTTCTTTCCTGTTTTGTCAAAGATTAGTTGGCCATACATTTGTGGGTCCATTTCTGGGTTCTCTGTTCTGTTCCATTGGTTTGAATGTCTGTTTTTGTGCCACTACCATACTGTCTTGATGATTACAGCTTTGTAGTATGTAGCTTGAAGTCTGGGATTGTGATGCGTCCTGCTTTGGTTTTCTTTTTCAAGATTGCTTTGGCTATGTGGGCTCTTTTCTGGTTCCATTCAAATTTTAGGATTATTTGTTCTAGCTCTGAGAAGAATGCTGGTGTTATTTTGATAGCATTGAGTATGTATATTGCTTTTGGTAGTATCAATATTTTAATATTTGTTCTTCCTCTCCAGGAGCATGGAATCTTTTTCCATTTTTTTGTGTCTTCTTCAATTTCTTTCATAAGCTTTCTATAGTTTTCAGTGTATAGATTTTTCACCTCTTTGGTTAGATTTATTCCTAGGTATTTTGTGGGTTTTGGTGCAATTGTAAATGGGATTGATTCCTTGATTTCTCTTTCTGTTGCTTCAAGGAGAGAGAATCTTAAGCAGTCTCCATACTCAACACAAAGCCTGATGTGGAACTCACTCCCATGACCCTGGGATCATGACCTGAGCCGAAATCAAGAGTTGGACACTCAACTGACTGAGCCACCAAGGAGCCCTAGGAAAAATACTTTTTGAGATGGTTTCATATTTACTGTTTAGCCCATGAGTTCATTTTATGTTGTTTTTAGTGGAATATTAATTTTAATAGATAAAAATTATGATGGTTTGGGCTGAGACAGTGATAATGAAGAGAGTGAGAAATGAATAGATTCTGAATACATTTAAAATACTAGAACTGAGAATATTTGTTGGTAATTGGGTGTGGGATGTGACAGAAAGAGGGAGTCCTGGATGACGAAGTTTTCTGGCTCAAGCAATTGGTTGTTGAATAGAATTGCCATATCCTGAGAAAAAGAAGACTGCCAAGAGATATTTTGGATTGAGAGTGCAAAATGATAGATGCAACAGTTGGTTCTAACACATTAAGTTCAAGACTTTTAACTGCCTTCTCAGCATCTCTGCTTGACTGTCTTGATGTCTCCAATCCACATGTCCCAAATGGAATTATTCATCTTCTCCTTAAACTCGCCTTCCTGATGTCTTCCCCATATCAGTTAATGGCAACTTCATCTTTCCAGCTCAGACCATGAACTTTAAAGTTAACCCTGAGTTTTCCTCCCTCTCCCTCTCTCTGGTAACCCTCTCCCTTTCTGTCTCCCTCCCTCCCTCCCTTTTTTCCTTCCCTCCTTCCTTCTACATATCCAGTCTGTCAGAAATCTTGTGGTCTTTACATTTAGAATTAAATCCATAATTTGGTCAATTCTCACCATCTTAGTTGCCAGAACCCTGCTTCCTAGCCACCATCATCCCTCTCCAGAATGTTACAGAGGACTCCTAATTGGTTTCCTTGCTTTACCTTCCTCCTCTACAGCCTATTTTCACCATGGCCATTAGAATTACATTAAACCATAAATCAACCAGATCACTTTTTCACCTCTCTTGGGTCTTTGTTCAGATGTCATCTTCTCAAGGAGGTCTCTCTTGACTGTCCTGTGCAAAAAGCAAACTTGCACACATACTCTTACCTGCCACACACCCCATCCTCCTTACTCTGTTCTAGTTTTACTATTGTGGTAGCACTTTTCTTCTTTTTAGTTAACATAGTTTGGAATTTATTTTAACATATTTTAAATGCATTCTGTGTCTCCTTCCACCAAACTGTAGTATAAGTCCCAAAGACAAGGATTTTTGTCTATTTGTTCATTGAGGTATTCCAGGTACTTGGAACAGTGCCTGGCACACAGTAGGTGTTCTGTAAATACTGACTATTGAACACTGGGGCCTGACTCTCCCCAAACAGTAATTTCTTTAATCAGGGTGACACTAAGACACATGAGCAGTCCAGGCTATTAATTTGGTTCCCCTTCAAATGGACATTTTTAAGAAAATTTATTGTGTTTAGAAGGGAGGCTGAGTTCTTCAGGGCTGTATGTGGGAAGGACAAAACACAGGAATGGGGCTCAAACTTTCCTTTCTTATCCCAGGCAATTCAGCTCTGGCCATGGATGTATCCAGAACAATTCAGAAACAAAGCTCTGGAGTTCCACTCACCTTCCCTAGCACACATCTTTCACTCCAGCATACCCTCTGGGGATCTCACTGTGCCTACTCCAAGGGATGGGTTTTGTTTGCCATATCCAGTATCCTCCCTAAGAGGCCATGTGGCAGGTGGAGACTTTTCCATTTCGGACTATTCTCTGGGGAGTTTTAATGCCCCTTAGAAGTTGGTGATCTAGGCAGCCAGCCACGTTTCTGAACTTAGTCACAGATTTGCACTTTCAGGATAGCCGGTTTAGTCCCATCACTTGAAAAGCCCTCATTTGCTTTCCCCAAACATCCTGCCTGGGAGACCTCCTGCTTGTCTCTCTGTAGGTCTCAGCAGAAAATAATAATAGCGTGAGAGGTGTCACTGTGTTGGAGAAGGAAAGGCACTCCCTACAACCTAGGTTTTTCTCAATGGCAGAACGTTCTTGTCAGTTTATCTCATCTGTTTGGGAATATATATTCTCATTTCTCCTCTCCTGCAGGTGCTCCAGCTGGGAGCCCCTTTTAAACTATTTTACTCATGATCAAATCTACTTTACATCTTCAATAACTTGTGGCTTCTAGAAAGGTTTGAGGTAGAATCCAATGTTAACTAGAGTGATTTCTGTATTAGTTCTTTTTCCTTGTAAAAATGGGGCGTTGTTGGGAGCCTGGGTGGCTCAGTCGGTTAAGCTTGCGACTTCGGCTCAGGTCATGATCTCATGGTTCATGAGTTCGAGCCCCATGTCAGTCTCTGTGCTGAAGCTCAGAGCCTGGAGCCTCCTTCAGATTCTGTGTCTCCCTCTCTCTCTGACCCTGTTCATGCTCTGTCTCTCTCTCCCTCAAAAATAAATAAATATTAAAACAATTTTAAAAAGGGGGGCATTGTGAATAAAATTAATATTTGAAGAGTGAAATGAGTTTCATGATAGGCAGGTGACACATTTTCTCTGTAAAAAGAGGGTGAAACCTTCTTTCCTGTAGCTTAGAATTATTTTGAAGCTCACATGAGATGAAATAACAAATGGGTTTAATGATAATCTTTTCCATTTTGTAGTGGAGATTCTCTACTGGTCTGGAAGGAAATCAGTACAGGGAATAGAAATATTTATTCTAAACAGGACTTCAGGAGGAAAAGGGGAATGGTTTTAATGCCTTTGTTCCTGAGGAAACTAATTGCCCCACTTTGTTTCTTTTCATTGAGGGTGAAAGGAGGGTGGGAGATAGGGGATATGTAGGAGATAGGAGTGGGAGGGGGTCGCTTGGATACCATGGGAAAAGGACAGCCAGAGCACTGAGGTCCCCATGGAGACCCTGCTGACCCTGTTGTACCACCTCCTGCCACCTGCCCACCCCTGCTCCTACCTCAGGCTCAGAAAGAGGGAGACTGGTAGGGGAGACCAAGAAGGGAAACTTACAGTCTTCAGGAGTCTGAAAATCGTGTTATCAGAAGGAGAAAAGAGATTCCTAACCCCTATTTTTCTTCCTCCCTCACCTCTCATAGATCTCCAGCCTCCCTCATTTCCCACCAACCTTCTACCCTGTATGGCTTTTACTAGTCCTTTTTTACTCATGAATCTTTAGTCACACACACACAAATTGAAAGTAGCAAAAGTTTGGGCTGGTTAAAATGTTTCCAGATACTTGTCTTTCAAGGGGTGCCCTCCAGGGAAAATTCCAGTAAACTCCTGTTACTATCACTATTTTTCTGTGAATAATCACCCACCTTCAATCATCAACTTCTTTTTTGAATCCACATTTCACTGGTTCTGGCTTCTAACTGTTAATTTGGGTTGTCAACCCCTGTGAATTATGAGAGGGGCATCATATGCCCTTTTGAACAAATTCTTTTATTTTACTTTATTTTTTTAGGTTTATTTACCTATTTTGAGAGGCTCTGACAGCACAGAGCCTGATGTGGGGCTCAAACTCACAAACCGTGAGACCATGACCCGAGCCAAAACCAAGAGTGAGACGCTTAACCGACTGAGCCATCCACACGCCCCAACTTATGAACAAATTCTAATCAGCGCAGTTCATTGCTCGCTCTTTCTTTTCCTTCCTTCCTTCCTTCCTTCCTTCCTTCCTTCCTTCCTTCCTTCCTACCTTCCTTCCTTCCTTCTGACACTGTGGAGTTTAAGAATCTTATCCTTAAGGGTTCACTTAGAGGACAGAGTCTAGAAAACCCTGTTTAGGCGGGAATTGTAGTTCTCCCATGAAGAGAACCTGACAGGAAGCCAGGGAATGAGTCAGGGGAGAGAGAAGAGGAAAATAAATTTTGTCTTTAGAATCATTAGAAGTAAGGTTTATGATATGGGAAGGTGTGTATGTGTGTGTGTGTGTGTGTGTGTGTGTGTGTGTGTGTGTGTGTGTGTTTGAAATGAATTATCCCCCTGGACTTAAGAAGGTATAAGATCACAAAAAATAAAGACAGGAGACCCCTTCCTCTACTCACGTAGGGCAGGTAGCTGTGAGAAGGCCACAGGAGGAACAGGGAAACTTTCTGGAACTCCACCTGGGCTGCTTTGGGAAAACAAACACCGTGTATCTTTTTTTTTTTTTTTTTTCTTGTATTTTCTTTTCCTTGTTTCATGGTAAGAGGCAGTGCGCTTGTGTTATTTCTACTCCCCTAACTTGGTAGGTCTTCCTCAAAAGAGCTGAAGATGTACCAAACCTGAGATTTGGCTTTGAAAAGTTATTACCCATTTTCTTCTATGTTTTACTTGAATTGAGATAATCAGCTTGTGTCTCCTTCTACCCAAAATGAATCACGAGGGTTTCTTTCTGACTTTAGACCCAATGGACAGAAAATTAAACTTCCTAATTCACCCCAAGTACAAAGCAATTAAGAGCTAAAAAAGGGATTAGAGTTTTGAAAATCACAGGAGCCCAATCTGACTCTTGCTCTTAGCTAAAAACATTTGAAAAAGCCCTTTCATCCTGAAAGCAGTTTTAGGAACGTTTTTCTTCAGGTTAATTGGATGTCTTACTGTCTCTTTTCTTCTAGGGATTCTCCTTAGAGCATGGTTTACAGTATTTGCAAAGGGTTTTTGTCACCAATTTTGGTATTTTTAAAGGTACTATGGTGTAGACTTCTGTCACCTCCCTGTTTTCTCTTGTTATACTGAGACATTAAGGGAGGAAGTGATTGCATTAAAGGGAAGAGACTAGATTTGCTGTTCTGAGACCTCTGTGTAATCTGTACCTAGACCTGAAATCAGCCGTTGGGCTGATTTCTAAAGGAATGAGAGTATGAAATGGTAACAGTTCAAAAAAATGGGTTTCTGGTTTCCAGTCCAGCATCCACCATGCAAGGATCTTAGAAATGGTTACTCCAATCTTTATAACAACAAAAAAATGTGGAACTAAAAATTAACAACCCTTCTTAGATCCCCACGGAGAATTTTGGTCACAGGGCAGACTTCTGCCCCCAAATTAGAGGGGCATACAGATGCATATAGAGAATCACAATTAACCAGAGAAGTACCCACAAATAGAAATCTCTACATGAACCAATACCAGGGTAGAAAATTGAAAGTATAATTAGTGAATTCCTGGAGGCTCAGTATGGACAAATTTGAGAGTTAAAACTCCAGATCTAGGCTTAGGGGCTCCCCATACTTTTGTGAGTTTTACCTCTAGGACCTCAAACACATTCTCACAGTCAAGATAGGAGAAATTCCTTATACTTCAGTAGGAGGAATAACCATTTTGAAATATGCTTAGAGCATTCTGTTCTTAACAAGGCCTGCATCAAGAGAAACTATTTCACTAGATTAGGGAAGGGAAATAGCAAATTCCAGCCCTTTTGTAACCTTGCTGTCTCACCATGGGGAGAAAAAAAAAACAAAACTGAGAAATATTTGTGAAGGTCCCAGCCTAAGGGGACAGGCTCACTAAGAAGAAGTCTAAGACCTAATCATAGGATTATATAATGCTTTCTCTTCTCCACCCCCCCCAACCATACTTTACTACATTTCAATAAGACAGAATAATAATGTATAATAATGGAATTTCAATGGAATGACCTGCACATCTCAGATATTATTTAAGAGGAAATCTCTAAGGAAATCTAAAGACAACAGGGGCTTACAGAAACAAAGATACCAGAGGAAATTTTAGCCTCTGAAACTTACAGCTTCAGAAAACATTAATTCTTAGCCAGATAAACAAAACATCACATGGAAGGCCTATTTACTATGATTCCTTTTACTTAGTACATCATGTCTAGTTTGCAACAAAAGGTTACAAGCATACTAACAGACGAAAAGCCAAAACAACACAGAGTTTGAAGAGACAGAGTAAGCATCAGGATCAGTCTCAGGTATGGCAGAAATTTTAGAATGATCAGATCTAGAATTTAAGACAACTATGATTAATATGCTAAGGACTCTAAGTGGACAACGTGCAAGAACAGATGGGTAATAATAATGTCTAGGACTTTTAGTGGTATTAGAGGAAGGGATAGGGAAAAGTATGTGTGTTCCATCTTTGAAGTGGAAAACTTAACTGTAACTTAAAAAAAAGTATTTGATTTCTCTTCATTGTCAATTTCCTCTGAATTTCTATGTATTTATTTCTATTTCTTTCTTGAATTTTAAAGACTTTCCTCAGAGATATGATCCCTGGCTGCCTATTCTTTTTAAGATCGAGTACTATAAAACTTGAAGTTATGTCAGGGAGAGGGGTGGGACCAGCCACTCACTGCAAGGTTATTGGGCAAGGATATAGCCATTCTTGGAGAGATGATGTACATGTATTGAATGCCCACATATATAAGGTCTTTTCTATTAGGATTATCCTTTTTTTTTTTTCCAGAGAGTCATCCTCAAATATACTGCTTGGGGCTAAACCTGTCAATGTAGTAACCTGACGAAGGAAGAGAACTGAATATTCTGTATTCAGACTTCACTTAATCTGTCTGTTTTTTAGTATAGCTACTCACCCTATTCTGGGTTATGCTATAGTTCCCATGTCTAGTGCAGGGTGAAGGTAGGGGACTCTTTTCTGATCACTGATAATCAGACCACACAGGTCACAGGTGGGACATCCATTGTTCCTGTCTACACAGTGTTGGGAGACAATTCCCTACTAATCATGGTTTTTGAATTCTACTGTCTTGTGAACAGACGAATTAACAGCTTTTTTAATGGATGATCTTTTCAAGGATGTTTATATAGCAAGCGGCTTTGGAAGTCAGAGATGGGATCTCTTCCCAAAGCAGAGAGATTTGTTTGCTGCACACTATAATAAAGGAAATGTCATCTTCCAGGACAAAGGTTGGGCAGATTTTCTTGAAGTCTCTTTAACATATGGGGGCTTCCTAAAATTGAGAATCCTCAGCTGTGATGCAACCCCCCTGCATGTGCAGCATTCGCTCATGCTGTTTTGTGTAGTCCCTGTAGGACTTGAGGGACAAGGTAAAAACAATGAACATGAAGATCATGCTGCCTGCTGTGCTGGGAGTAGTAACATCATTTGCCTCTGACCCAGGAGACTCTTGTTTTCTGCTAGCATGAGTGGAACTGCGAACATTTAACTTGTAAGTTTTTACAAGTAGATTAAAATCTCAGGTGCTCAATTCTGTGATTTTCCAGTGTGACAATACCATGTTTGCGACTCAGGAATCTTTATGAACTTGCTTCTGAGTTTGTCTTCTTCTATACCTCATACAGTTGTTCTAAATTCTGGTCTTACTGCTAGAAGACTGGTTTGGATGCTGCTACTCTGGGACCCACAGTCTATTTTCCTTCTTTAGCTTGGGAATATCTCTTGTAAATATGGAGAGAAATCCTCCTCCTTTCATGGTTCTTCAAGTTTCCCCTTCTGCTTCCATAAATTCCCATATCGTAAAGATTTAGCTTTTGCAAAACAAAAGCCAGAATGTCTTCCAGTACTTTTCAGCTTCCAACCCTACCACTCACCTCTTCTGAGACAAAGAGCAACCTCTCTGATGTCTGACAAGTATAAAACAAGAAGGGAAAATACAGGGAGAAAAAGACTCACATGAATTACTATCTGAAAATGTTATTCAGACACATTTATTCTGTGTTTGACAAGTGTCTCCCGCTCTCACTGAACAGTCTTTATCACATGGCCAGAATCCAAGGAACCCACCCACCCTCCTGCCAACTTTTACATAGGGGTTTAGTAATTCTATAATAATTTTTTAAAAAGTCTGTATAAGGAAAGAAACAAGAACAGTGATGAGCACTTTGCCACCCTTCCAGATTTCCACAGCCACTTCTTTCCTGCTTTATTCCCATTAATGTTTGTTCTAAGGGATATAAATTCTCTAGAGGCCCACACAGGGCCCAAGCTTGATAGATCCTGGAAAAGTTAGAGCCATCAGGTCTCTTCCAAGAAGAATAGAGTCCTCTGAGAATAAGACAAAGCTAGGAGCAGGAAGCAGGTGAAGGGCACTGGTTTTCTTTCTTTCTTTTTTTTTTTTTTTTTTGGAAAACAAAAAATGGAATGAGGAATGGATGATACAGTGATGTTTAGGTTTATTTGGCAGACTGAGGAGAGGAACTATGGTTACATGATCCACTGAATTTGAGCAGTGTGGAACTAGGAAGGTTAAAGAGAGAAGAATTACCCATCTTTCATCTGCCCCTTGGGGAAGGGACCTTTGACCCCAATCCAGGAAGAAAATGGCAGTAGGGAGGTCATGCCTATAAGTCAGATAGAGCTGGAAAAACAAGTGTGTAAATGAGAGTTGGGAGGAGGATGTTAAAGGGCTTATAATTATGTTACTTTTATGTCTCCCAACTGGTCCTGTGACTTCCTTTAAGAAATTATCCTGTTTGACATTAGGCTTTAAAAATAAGCTAATGTTTTACCTATTATACTTCAAATGGAGACATTCAGTAAATTCACCAAATTTAGATATGTAGTGAAGAATTTTTTGGTCTATGTTTTGAGAAAAGTTATTATTTCAGTATTTTGACAGTTAAACATTAATGCATCCTGAGCTGTTTTACCTGAGTCTCAATTTCTAGATTATCCTGTGGCTATTGGAAGATCATTTTCCCTTGGGGACACTGCATATGGAACGATCAGATTTCACTACCTTTACATATATCAGCCTCTGACCTCCAACCTGTGGGCAGAAAATTGGTTTCCTTAATTGAGCTTGCCTGCAGAGAAAGGAAAGGGCTAATACTGGTATATGATTAAGAAGGTGAAAGGAAAATTCTTCATGAGTCTAATCTAAATGCCTCCTTTTGACTAAAACGTTTGATTATTTCTCATATTTTTGATAGATTATGGGAATATTTTCCAAGTTTGGTTGATGTCTAGTTAGTCTTTTCTCAGTGTGGGTTATTGAAAGGAAAGGTGGAATTAAAAATCATAATTTGATTTTGGTTCTTGTCATTAATGTAACTCTTCCTAGTGGTCCCAGGCTTCTTGCTTCCTATCCTTCCTCTCTGGGTGTTGAGTCTCCTGCTTTGTCCAGGTCCATGTTTCCTACCTCTGTTGTAGCATAATTCTTATGCATTTTTATGGCAACAAAATATATCCCTTCACACTGTCCTAACTAGTCCTACTCCTCACTAGGAATACAGAAAGGAAGAATGGAAGCAGGTAATTGGGGAAGAAAAATCCTGTTTTGCCTCTCTAGAATATCTGGATTTTATATTTCCTCCTGAGTCCTATCCAGACAGCCTAATGGAGAACCAAGTGCTGGCAGGCAGGAGAGGCTGTGGCAGGGGCAGACACAAGAGAAAAGAGATTTAATTCTTAGGGGCTGTATTAGTCCACTAGGGCTATCATAGCAAAATGCTATAGACTGGGAGGCTTAATGGAAATTTATTTTTTCACAGTTCTGGAGGTTGGAAGTCCAAGATCAAGGTGTCAGCAGGGTTGATTTCATTCTGAGGCCTCTCTCCTTGGCTTGTAGATGGCTGTCTTCTTCCTTTGTCTTCATATGGTCCTTTCTCAGTGTGCCCATGTTTTCTCTTTCTGTGTCCTAATCTTTCTTCTTATAAGGACATCAGTTATGTTAGATTAGGACTCTCCATGTGACCTCAATTTTATCTTGATTAACCTATTTAAAGGCTTTTTCTCTAAATATAGTCATATTTCAAGGTACTGGGAGTTAAGACTTCAATATGTAATTTCGGAGGAATACAATTCAGTGTATAAAGGGGGCTGAGGATGGGGGTTGGGGAAGGATACAGAGCTGGGAAAGTCATGCAACTTCCTTTGGTGGTTGGTTGAAGGATAGAAATTCACCTGTCTGGGGCCTGGGATGTTTATAACCTTAAGTTTTATAGTCTCAGCCCTTCTACCAGTACAATTTAAGAGCTTGGGGTTACACATGTACTACATATACCTTAAAAATACTTGTGAAAGAAAGGTGAGGAGGAGTAAATATATAGCCATCAGAATGGTATCTCCTTAGAAGGAAAAGGACTGAGCTGATAGATCAGGTAGGATGATTTGGGGCGAATTTTTTTCTTAAGTTGCTAAAAAGATATATATCTTTTTCTCTACTGTCCTTTAAAATAGAGATTACTGAAAAGCACAATGACTTATATCTTGGAGGTGAGAATTAATATTTCAATAGTTTTAAAGCAGTGGTTCTTTCTACCTCTAGAGATTCTCATTTAATTTCCCTGGGAATCTGTGCTACTAGTATTTTAAAAAATCTCCCCTGCTATACTAATGTGTAACTAGAGTGGAGGACCAATAAAAAATAGCGTCTTTGATTCTCTACTTTCATCTCAGACAGCAGCACAAAAACTTCTAGAATCTGGAACGGGAGAAAATCCGTCCCCTAGAGCTTCAACGAAGAGGAGAACCATGCATACCCCCAGAGAGAGTCTATGTTTTCTTTTTTCTTTTTTTGTGATATACCCAAGACCCACCTTGGACTCAAGGGACACAAATTTGGTCTTCTTCAGGTTGGTTGAGCAAAAAGTGAAGGTAGGAATAATTGGGATTTATAAACATAAAACATGTTTTTTTTTGTTGTTCTTATTAAAAATGTAAAATGTCCCCTTTCCCACTTAGTACAGGTTTACAGACATGTTTCTGAGGGCATTTTGCTCATCCCTTGGAAGTGGACATTCCCTCCTATTCCATGTTTCCAGTTGTCTGAAGGAGGGATGAGTGTCAGCGCCCCACATCTGTGGCGAAGGAAGATGAGAAGAAGCTCTTGCTCTCCAAATAGTATCCCTGTTTCTAGGTGGGATGCATGGGATGCATATTATATACTTTCCTCCCAAGGTCTGTACAGAAGCTGGAGATGTCCTGGGCCACCTGGATGCATGGAGACATTGGAGAAAACAGATCCATGAGGTCAGTGGAGTTTGTGACCAGAGAAGAAAGGGAGATGGGAGAATTTTGTTTGGAAAAGAACAGACTTGATTTTGCCAGAGGACTGCATGACTTCTTCTTTGATAGCAGCACATGAACCTTTAGTTTTAAGAGCTAGCAGGGTTTGGGTGCCTTCCGTGGGGAAGTGAGCCAGGACTACAGCCCTAAATCTAAGACAAAGGACATGTTGCAATCAGATATCAATTCTGAAGGAATATAACATTTTTTGTTCTTATAATAAGAATTCAGATATTCATTGATAGTTGTAGTGAGTGGGATGGGACAAAAGACACCTGATGTTTTCCTTCATCTCTTCTCTAGAATAGGAACTTTCTTAAATGCAGAGAGCCAAATAAGCTGTTGTTTGGATTGTTTTCTTTTGCTTTTAAAAGTTATTTTACTTTTGCACCCATTTTCTATCTTCTCTAATGTTTTTCAAGACTGATATGTCCTTTAACACGTGTTTATTTTGAAAAGGTGGTTGTTTATAATTCTGGAAATAAATTTGAACTTTGGAATTAAAATATCTGGTGTGTTGATCCTGACATATCCCTGATGACCTACACTTGAGGCTCTGCAGAGTTCGTCACAGCACAGTGTGGAGCAGGAGAAACCCCTGCATTCAGCAAAGGAGGGAGTTTTGCACAGGGGGCCCCTGTCCATGATGTTTCCCCTCTGGAGGTACAGAGAATTAGAGAATTAGGATCCTGAAGAGAGTTTGAGTGTGAAATGGTGATTGCATGTATGCAACTTCAAAATCTGTAAGAATCCAGCTCCCATTCAAAATGTGGGATGTTTCCCAGGTAAATGTGTTGCTTGTTTTGGGTTTGAAGTTATCCCCTATTCCTGGTATCTCTGCCTGAAGTGTTCTTAGGGCTCAGGTTACCCAGTAGGGCTTGGATGGTAGTATTTCCCCCTTTCAGGGATTGGCCCAGAGATTTTTTCCTCCAAGTTTATGGGTAGGGAAAATGCAATGAAACTGTGCTGATGCTGCCTGTCCCCTTAATCTACAAAAGTAATTAATCTATTTTTTATGTGGTCATTTTGACAAATTTGTCATAACCTATGGGGCATTTTAATTTAACCTAAAGCCAAACCATTAAGTTTTTAGACATTTTTCACCCCACCACTCTAACCTATCCAAACCCTAGAACTTTGTCCTTTACTTCATACTATTCTATCACTTCCATGGGTTATTATGAAGAAATGTCTGTATATAGTACTGGTTAATTGAAAAAAAAGAACTGTTTTGGGGCACCTGTGTGGCTCAGTTGGTTAAGCATCCAACTTTTGATTTCGGCTCAGGTCATGATTTCAGGATTGTGAGATCAAGCCCTGCATTGGGCTCCGTGCTGAGCTTGGAGCCTGTTTGAGATTCTCTCTCTCCTTCTCTCTCTGCCCACTCTCTCACTCTCTCAAACAAAACAAAACAAAACAAAACAAAACAAAACAAAGAAACAAAACAAAACAAAAACCCCAAAACTGTTTTATCATTTTGGCTTGGTTAGTTGGGTAGTGCCCAGATGTCTGCATTAAATGTCTTGTTTCCATCCTTGCTACAAACTTAAGTCCCCAGGGTTTGTGCAGGGATGCCACCTTGCCTTCCCTAAGGACTGTCACCAGAGTTGGAGTCTGTCTGAGATGGTTGGCGACAACTGGATCAACTGAGCTGGTCCCAGAGCTCTGAGAGCAGAGAAATGTCAGG
Source organism: Panthera leo (assembly GCF_018350215.1). Lineage (NCBI taxonomy): Eukaryota > Metazoa > Chordata > Mammalia > Carnivora > Felidae > Panthera > Panthera leo. The sequence continues at coordinate 144,249,371 of NC_056682.1, forward strand.
AGCAAGAAGTAGATAACAGAAATCTGGATTTTGGAGAGACCCAAGTATGGCATTCATCAGTGATGATGTTGGAGAGTGGAGTGATGGTAAGAGGAGTTTGGACCATTCTTTTCTCCCTCCTCATCATTCCTATGAATTTTGGTGGAAATGATTCATAATACAGGAAAGAAAGCATCTCTTCTTTCCTCCTTGGAGAATCACTTCTGACCTTGGATAGGAAAGGGACCACAGGAAATAGATTATTCATAGATTGCATTTATGTTCTGGATCTGTGTTTGAAAGATATGCCCAGATTGTAAACCTTCCCTTGCTGTTTCTGGGAAGAATCAGGGAAAAAATGGTGGAAGGGGATCTCCCTTTGCTCCAACTGGTAGAAGCTCCTAGAAAGATAGAAGCTAGGACACTGAGTATGACATTTTGATCTCAAAAATTTAGGGCTTGGTTGTTTTTAAATCTTGTTTTGCTTTTCAAATTAGGACAATAAATGAATAAAGACAGATAAGCAAAAGTGCCTTTGGTTTTTCACTGGGAAGAAATTTGTTATTTCAAATGTTAATAATGAAAAGTCTAAGTTAGCTCTCCTTATATATTTGTCCTGATTCTCCTGTTTCCAGAGTTTCAGAATAAAGAGTTTAGCCTTGAACCCTTCACCACTCGCTATGGAAGAGAATCCTCCCTCAGGGACATCATTCCTGAGGGAAGGAAAATGAGTGACAGACAAAAGCTTCTGAACCCAGATGTAAATCCCATCTGTGACATATCCAAGCCTAACCCCTGACCCTTGGACAGAAAAATGGGCTTTTATTAGAGCCCACACACAGAATAATGAAAAGACTAATGTAAATTCAAGATTAGTGAAAGAAAGTAAAAATTTAGCAGGAGCCAACCCAAGTTTTTCCCATTGCCCAAGACTTTTGAAATGAACTTTTCCTTATCTTGAAGAGTAGAAGGAGTGTAATACCTTGCCTTTATAAATCACAGGTAGGAATTATAAAACAGTAATTTGTAATCAGTACTTAACCTCAATATATTTGTCTGCAATGTTTCTATCTTTTACCCTTCTTCCTATCTATCACAAAAATGAGAGCAGCAAGACTCCCCCATCCTTTTAGGTATTCCGACTTGGGTGTGGTTTAATCTTAGACCAGTGGTATATACACAAAGGAACATCAAGGTCAAGAATCCAGTGTTCTCTAGTCCTTTGTTCTGAATTTTCATAGTGAGGCATGTCTTTTCTTTAAAACTATATTTATGGCTTATAAAGTTAAAGAGTGAAAACATGCTCAACAACAACAACAAGACCATATGAAAGACAGAAGGGCTTGAGGAAAAACTCTGTCCAGGGAAATCTGCCTGAGAGCTCATCCTGAATCTAGGACTGTGTTACAACCCCAGGTTCCTATAGCAGGTATAGAGAGTATGTGGAGGCAGAAGCAGCAGTGGGAAGGACACATTTTGTTCTTGACTCTGGGATGTATAGGAGTGACCCTAGGGTTTTTCTTATGCTTGAGTAGAGAACATAAAATTTAATTTTCATGGTGTAGGAGGAGTTGTGGCTTACAGAAGAAAATGGAATATATTCTGTTTCTCACTTCTATCTTGGTAGAGTAGCGAGAATTTCAGCCTGAGTAAAAGGTCAGCAGCACACCAGGTTTCTGAAGGTGAAATCATATGGAACATTGGGCTGGACTCCATTTTGGACAACCAGTAAGTATTATAAATCCCTTGAGGATTTAGACTTATTATATATATGAATATATATATATATATATATATATATATATATATATATATAAAATATGAATAATATATAATATAAAAGATATATTTTAACCTAAAAGTACAACATATGCATTTCTTTCTTTCTATTATCTTTCTATAAAGTGAAAGGCTTTTTTTGTGAACGTGTGGAAAAGATAAATAGGTATACATATATATTTAGTAATTTGTCCATGCACATAAATAGGAGAAATGTTTTACCAATGAGATATTTAGTAATGTCCAAGTTAACTCCTCATGTACTTTTCCTTGCAATTTTCCTTTGGTTTCTGGGATACATCATGGTTACACAAAAATCCTTTCACTATAGTTCCTGCTTCCCATCCTCAGAATGATTCCCTGAAGGCTTTCTCCATAATGGACCAAGTCTGACCTCTGACCCATGAACAGAAAATTGTACTCCTTGATGTGATCTCTGCATACATTATTCATTGAGCAACTCTAAACCTTAAACATTCTCTATGTAGGAGCCCCACTTACATCCTTTCTTACGTCTAGTATATTTTAAAGTCTCTTGTTCATTGTATTTTGTTTCTATTATATTGTTTATTTTACTTTGTTTTCTTTTGCAATCACTCTGTTCTAAATGATTTGATTCTAATAGTCTCAAGACTTAAGTTTTATAATCCTCAGCATCTGATGAGTTTGTCTTTATTTTCCCAGTTCCCTGGGGTATGCATGATGAATTTTACGGATGGAGAAGAAGAAAAAAAAGAAAGAGTTGATGTCTATGTTAGTTCTTTTTTTCTTCAGTCTCAAAGTCCAGAATCTATAAAAAGAGCCCAAGAAGCAAGTTCTGTGCACTTGTAAGAATAATACTAGGATTAAAAAGCGGGCGAAAGAAATTTGTATGAAGAAAGGGGTGAGCGAGAGGAGGAAACATTAAGGAGAGTTTCAAGGCAGGGAGGGAGCAATATATTCCATTTTGGGGAGTAAGAGAGGAGATGGGAATCCTCTGCAACATACTTTGCTTTTGGAGTGAGGATAAATGACACCACTCAGGTGGGAATGGTCCTTAGGAAGCCCAGTGACTGAAAATAATCCTTGAGTATACCATTTGGACAGGTTGATGTGAAGGAGACCCAACTATAGCTGTGTGGGTGGAGCCAATGGGTATGAGACTGTTGGGTGATGAACTTGTAGACTTCCTAAAGTCATCTGTCAGCTGAAATAGCTGTTAGGAAAAGCCTTTCTGAGAACACTTCTGCAGCAATGAACACCTGTAGGGCTCTGGTCTTGACTTCTAAATATCATTCTCCACTGAAAGAATCCAGAGCTCCTTGGGGAAGTGGCTGACTCCAGGTATAGGGCAGGAAAAGTACACCATGAACTTGGAGCATTTTTTGTGCCAAAAGGCAAGAAAGTGCTCAAAGAAGTGGTGAGGTTGTGTAAAGGACACAGAGGCCAATTTGAAGGGATTTCCATGGAACAATCTGAACATCATAATGACCTTTGATAGTGATGGACGATAGCCCAAAGAATAAAATAACAGTCTTTGAATCCATACTGATAGAAATAAATGAGTAAGCCAATAAATGGGCAAGAAGAGAATGCTCTTCTTTACAGTAGAATTAATAAAGACAGAAAGATGGGTAGAGCTAGAAAAGCACCTTCTGGCAATCACTGTAGTAATAATTGTTTCAGGCAAAAGTCACCAATGACTCCTAAAACCAGAGGGTGAAAGTATGATGAAAGACGATATACTTACATAGTTTCAAAGTATCTCCCAACAATATACTTATTGGCCAGGATTCAGAGAAAAAAATAGTATCTTTTGAGCAAAGAAAAATGTTTCAAAGAAAAAAAATAGGATCTTTTACAGTGGAGAAACCTGCCAGAAATCATCTTTACCCTGTGATAAAATTAACATCATCAGTATTGGGACACTTAGACATTATGTGCCTCCTGAGAAGGGCATAATAGCATTTGTATGATATTCTGACAAGAGTGCATTCCTGAATCTAATCATGATGGAATATCAGACAAACCCAAATTAAGGAACAGTCTGCAAATTAACTAGTTTGAACTCTTCAAACTACCAAGGTTATGAAAGGCAAAAAAGCATAAAGAAATATTTCATACTAAAGAAGACTAAACTAAAGAAGACACCTGGAACTAATGGTGTAACATTGTGTGTCAACCACACCTCAATTAAAAAAAAAAAAAGAAGACCAAGGAGACAAAACAACTAGCTATAATCCATAATCTGTGACCCATGGTTTGCTCTTGAAACATTTATTTCTTTTTTAACGTTTTTATTTACTTTTGAGACAGAGACAGAGCATGAATGGGGGAGGGGCAGGGAGAGAGGGAGACACAGAATCGGAAACAGGCTCCAGGCTCTGAGCCATCAGCCCAGAGCCCGATGCGGGGCTCGAACTCACGGACCGCGAGATCGTGAGCTGAGCTAAAGTCGGACGCCCAACCGACTGAGCCACCCAGGCGCTCCAGCTCTTGAAACATTTAAAGCACAGTAGTGGACACTTGGCAAACTTTGCAGATGATCTGTCTATAAATTAGATAATGAGAGTGGTATTAGTAATGGTATTGCGTCAATATTAATTTCCTGATTTTGGTAACTGCAGTGTGATAATGTGTAAGAATATTGTTATTTTAGGAAATACAATAGAAGCATTTAAAGGTGAAGGGACATTCACCTTTGAATGTCTAAAACTTCTGTCTAAAACTTACCTTCAAGTGTTTCAGAAAAAAGAGTATATATCAACGGATTTAAAAGAATGATAAAGCAAATGTGATAAAATGATAATATTTGAGGAATCCTGGCATTGCACATTGCACATGAGAATTCTTTGTATTTTTAAAACTTTCCTGAAAGTCTGAAATTATTCAAAATTAAGTTACCCTCTAAAAGCTATGTGGAGAGGCAGTTTTATGAAATAGTCCACTCTGGAGCCATAGTTCATGCAGCTTTCATGAGGTTAGGCAGGGGATTCTGTGGACAGGAGGCAAGCTGAGGCTTTCAAGACAGGTTACCCTGCCTACTGGGGAAAATGACATTGCTTTTACAATGAAAACCCAAATGATTAAAAAAATAGGATAATATTTACTCCGCAAGTTTAAAGACAACAAAAATATCAGTTTTAACAATGTAAATTGTTGATGAAAATAATTAAAAAAATGTAAAAGCAGTCTGCAAGCATGTATTTGTTATCAGTGGGCTCTAACTAATAATGATGTCCAGATTTACTCATCTCCTTACCATTAATATGATGTCGGGGTCTGTCAAGTCAGACAGAAACGAGAAATACGCAGAATTCAATCAGATGTTATTTAAATATCTATAGATTTGTGGTGGGAACCCATGGCAAAATATGAAAAGTGTTCAGAATGGAACTTGGCAGTAAATGGATTAGTTAAATCTAATTAAGTGCTGAAACAATCTTGGTGGGGATTTGGAGACTCAAATCAGATTGAAGAAATAAAAAATGTGTAACTTAAATTCATGGGGCCATGAAAATGACCTATTTGGAGGGCATGGACTTGGATTCCCTCTTGGCAGATGGTTCTATAAAAGGGTTACACTTGTCCATTTGTGGCCTGTGGAAAGTCAATCCTAGCCAAAGCCTTGGCCAATGAGCAACCTTACTATGCCAAGACAGTCACCGCAATTCACTTGAGATAACAAATTCCAACTTGCTTCTGTTAGTATATAAAATTCATTTCGCCCAAGGGAAACATAGATTAGTCTTAGAGATAATGATTTAAGCCAGACCCATAATATTAATAATTTTTTGTTAATTTACCTAAAATAGGTACACATGTGGATTTAAAGAGAATTGAATATATTATAAACACATTGGCTTTGCAATTCCAATTTAAAATATGTAATTCAGTAGCTGATTTAGACATATGATTTTTAAGTTGAAATGCATAAAATATTTTACTAAGCTTATAAATAGTATTCACTATTTACAAGAGCTTAGAATTCATCATATTTTAAATGTCATATATTGAATTTAGTTGAATTTTTAAGTGCCTGGAAGCGTTTTCCTTATTGTGGCATTCAAAAGATGGTTTTAAATAGACAATTATACTAAAAATGTAAATATAGGAAAAAAATGTTTAGAGGACCTTAAGTTTATAAAAGAAACCAAACAAATTGAGTTGATCAAAGATTAATCAAACATTTGATTTGACTTCTTGAGAGTAATTCTTAAAATTATCTTATTTTATTATTTTTTTCCAGTTTTACTGAGATTAATTGAAATATAACATTATATTAGTTTAAGATATACAATATAATGATATATATATCAAATAATTATATTGTATATCTTAAACTAATGTAATATACAAATATATATAAATATATATATTAAATATATATATATATATATATATATATATATATATATATATATATATAATGAGTACCGCAATCTATTTACTTAATGTCATCATCTTTCATAGTCAAATTTTTGTGTGTGTGATGAGAGCTTGAAGGTCTACTCTCTTGGCAACTTTCAAATCTACAATATTGTTGACTATAGTTACCATGTTGTACATTCCATCCCCAGAATTTATTTACCTTGTAACGGAAGTTTGTACTTTTTGACCACCTTCACCCATTCACACACACTCCAGCCCTATCTATTGGCAACCACCAATCTATTCTCTGCTTCTATGAGTTCAGGTGTTTTAGATTCCACACATACATGAGATCACACAGTATTTGTCTTTCTCTGTTTAACTTACTCAATAGCATAATACTGTCAAGGTTGCCCATTTATAAATAAACATTTAAAAATAAACTGAATTTTAATTAGGAAAAAAACCCCACCCTGAATTGAAGTAGCAACTCAAAAAAAACCATCCCAAAACCCATACATTGATACCTACAATAAATCTCATATAGATAGATTTATGGAGGTTTATCTTTGAAAGGAAAAGTGAAATTATAAGTAAAACATTAACAATAGTGAACTGAAATACCTACAAGGATATTTAAAGATGTATAACATAGGGGTGCATGGATGGCTCAGTCGGTTAGGCATCAGACTTCAGCTCAGCTCATGATCTCATGGTTTGTGTGTTCAAGCCCTGCATCAGGCTCTGTGCTGACAGCTTGGAGCCTGGAGCCTGCTTCATATTCTGTGTCTCCCTCTCTCTCTACCCCAACTCTGCTCACACTCTGTCTCTCTCAAAAATAAATAAACATTAAAAAAATTAAAAGGTGTATAGCATATATCAAATGTGCAAATGAAATTTTTTATTGGTGAAACAAGATATATAACACATGGAAAATGTACATGAATACTTTGCTTCACCAAACGTAGGTTTTATCCCTAAGTAGTCATATCATTGAAAATAAGAAAGGAATGAATAAGATTATAACACAGACATAATACACATCATTATCATTCAGAAATGTGGAATTCTGGCATAGATGAAGTACATGGAAATCAAGAAAATGGATGCCAGGTAAGTCCAAAATCCTACATCAAATTAATATAGAACATCTGGGGGGAAAATTATTTTTTGGCAATTGAAGTCACTACTTTTACATGAAATAACAAAATACAGACTTAAGGTGAAATTTATATACTATTGAGCATGCACTTTAAAAGGGAAAACAGAAAGGATTAGAATCAAGGAAATGTAACAACTATTACCTAAGGCTAAATCTAAAATCAGTACATAAGTAAATTCCTTTAAAAAGAATACAAAATAGATGCCTGTTTTAGTTAGGAGGAAGATTAAGCTGTATGTAAAAAAGACCCCAAATTACAGTGGGTATTTCTGAAGAAATAATATAGAAGTAGTAGATGATTAATTTTATTTGATTAGAACCTTCTGAATGAAACTGAGAGAGAATAAGAATGTGTCGGCATAGAAGGGTCATTGCTCGGAGATTGAAGAGGGAGGGTTGTTTGGAATAGTAAAAACAGCAAATATTAGGAATTGTTTAGAGGCTAGCTTGAACTCATTTAATTCTCACAATGACTATGAATTAGGTACCATTATGATTTTCATTTTGTAGATGGGGTAAACAGGGCACCAAGTTATTAATTAATTTGCTCAAGGTCACTCACAGCTAAAACTGAGATTTGAGCCTAAGCATTTTGTCTCCAGTATCAGTGCATGTAACTGCCACACTGTGCTATCTCAGTAGCCTTTTCTTAAGAAGGGAAGTTTTCTCATGTTAATCCCAGACCAGTCTGTGCAGTAATTCAATGTTAGGAAACATGGCTGTTGCATGTAAAGCATGCACTAGGGTAAGAACTTGATTAATGAGTTAACTAGGGGAGTGCAAGAGTGAAGGAGTTTAAGAAGAAACAGTTAAACATTCAAGGCTGTAAACTATCTGTCCTATAGCAAGGAGCATCAAACCCTGGTTCAGAGAGCCTAAGCAGCATGGCCAGATACTTCCATTGCTTTTCTAGTTCATTAACTCAAACAGTGCACTTAGAAAATTTTAGTGTTGTGCCTCAGTCTTCCCATCTGTAAAGTGGAGATAAATACCTATGTTTCCCCACAGGCATATATTTTAGTAGGAATAAAAGCTTGAAAGCCTTGGGAGATTATAATGATAGTATTTAGAGCAATTACCCTGAGAACAATAGTTCCTTATTACTGGAAGGTTTTGCTTTCTGCAGTTTGTTAACTGTGGTCAACAGAGGTCCACAAGTAGCTGATAGTTTTTCTGAGAAATGGTCAGAGGGTCAATAGTAGCCTAACTATGTCACAACCCCAAATTGTTCATCTTACTTCCTCACATCACACGGGCATTTAGTCATCTCACATCATCACAAGAAGAGGGGTGAGTACAGTACAGTAGGATATTTAGAGAGAGAGAGCACATTCACATAATTCTTATTATAGTGTACTGTTACAATTGTTCTATTTTATTATTAGTTATTGTTGCTCATCTCTTACGTGCCTAATTTGTAAATTAAACTTTATCATAGGTTGGTATATATAGGTGAAACATAGTATATATAGAGTTCAGTACGATCCATGCTTTCAGGCATCCGTTGGGGGTCTTGGAATGTATCCCCCACCGATAAGGAAGACTACTGTAGTTACATTGGAGAGTGCTAAGAAAGGGATTGCCCGGATAAGCACGTCTGTGTTTGATAAATTCCAGAAGACCAGGTAAAAGTAGGCCACAATGAAGAGATGAGCGGAGAATGTAGAACAGCATATTTCTTACTACTACAGGGACTGCCAGTTGTTCAGTGATTGTTTGATGAGTCTTGGAACATGAGCACAGCCTGACTTCAAACTTCCTAAGCACATAATCAAGGCTGTTGATAACTTGTTGGCCTTCCTACTCAAGATAACAAACAGGAAGTTTCTACAACCCCTACCCAGTAGGACTCTGAGCGTGGTAACGCCAAGCTCTCTGGTTTTCCTTGAAACTGTTGGCACTGAAACATTTGGGAGGTGGTTGGCTTGGGGTTGAGGCAGTTAAGAATCATTTTGAGCAGTCTTTCTCTGCGCATGGATATTTCACTATGTGTGGGAGGTAGCATTGCCAAGTGGTGAGCATAGAGACCTGGGATCCTTCCGTGTGACCTCGAGTTCTGGTCCCTCCCATCAGCCAAGTGACCTTGAGTAAATGACTCATTCAGACTTCAGTTTCTCTGTCTGTAAAATGAAGATAACAGGCCCTACTTAGTAATATTGTTGGGAGGACTAGAGGAGCATGTAAAGCGCTTAGCTCACAATAAGGGCTCAAATTATGTTAGCTATTATTTTTAACATTCATTTTTGTTCTTTATTATTTTATTTTAAATATGAGTGTATAATTGCTCTTAGGGGGCCAAGGACCAATTTCATTGGCATTAGATTCTAACCAACTCTATTACCACTTCAGAAATAAGACTCATCAACGCACTGAGTGTGGCCCAAGATTTTTGCCTGCCTACTACCCACTCAGCAAGGAGCCACAGTGAGTTTGTGGTAATACTAGCTATCCACGTGTCTTCCATGAGCATTTGCAAAATGATGATAAATTACCCAAACTGTGGCAAAGTCTCTGTACCTATTGCAAGACCTAGGGGTAGGAATGTGCGTTAGCTAAAGCAATCCATAACAATTTTGAAGTTACTGGCACATGTTAAGAAACAGAGTATCTTGATCCTTCTGAGAAAAGTTTGCAAATGTTCTGCTATAATTGTATGTAAATCTGAGACTTGGCATCAGCATATTTCCTCTTAGCAAATGTGTCTGAATAAATTGATCCACCTTGTCTAAGACAGAAAGGGTATCTCCAACCATTAGTATTCTGCCTCTGGGTTGGTTTTTTTCCAGCCTGGTGTAATTTCAGGCAGCAGGCCATTGTCCCAAATGCATTTCTGATTGATTTTCTGCCTAACAACTGACAACTTAACTTTTCAGCAGGAGGTCTGAGCTCAGGCCTCCTTTTTAATGCTTCAGAGTGTAATATGATCCTGATGGATGGTTCTGAAGAACAACTGGCTTTTGTGATGGAAAAGAAAGTGTAGGACTTGGTTCCCAAACACACGGATTTCTTCCATATGGATTACATTACTATAAATTAGAGAAGGGTAGGGGTGAGGAAGAGGTGGTTGGTTGCTTTTGTGGGAAAGGCCAGGATTTAATACTATTATCCTCTTGCTTATAATTTAAAGAGTTCTGCTCTCACTTGAATCCACTGATTTAAGAAAGTGTTTGGTGAAAGTGGGCGCAATCTACTTGATTCCTTAGGTAACTTTACAAAAGGCATTTAAAAATCCCATTTTAAAACTTGATTCTAACTAGATATCAAGAGTCACAATCTGCTTAGTGGTCAGTTTTGTTGCTTAATGATACAATTTGTATTTTGTTTTAAATAGATTTGATCCTAGAGATTTGATTCTAATTGAGCAGGCTACTGTGGGTTCCTGAGGATTTCTCCAACAAGAACAGTTGTGTTTGGTATGTGCATCTGAGTCGTTCGTGAAGGATGGAAACTTCTTGGACAAACCTCCAAGTCAATCAAAAGGATTACCAGGATTTTAATCCCAGATATCAAATCCCCAGCTGTTGGTAAAAATGTATGATCTATGGTTCTAAATGACCACAGTTGAGTGACACTTTGATTTTCACACAGGCTCCTTTTAAGTGGCAGATGGTATTCCAGTTAGTTTGACTGCAAGTTCACTGGAGTCTGGGTTCTCCTTGGGTGGCAAACCTAGGAGAATCTATATAATGGCAAACTCACATTAACTGGCACCAGTGGATTTGCAGAGCAAAGTCTAATTTCCTTGGCCTTGTTCATTCTGCTTCTCAGCTTTTCCCTATTTTCTTTCCATTTCTGAATCCTTCCAAGTCTACCTCATAATCTACTGTGAGGTCCTCAAGGTGACTTCGACCCCAATCATCTCTTCTATTTCTTACCTCCTAATGCATTTGTGGTGTGTACCATCTGACTCAGTTTATAATAATATTATGTTTCATATATTTCTCTTATTAATATATGTACATTGGCTCTTCCGCTTTTAACTCCAGTTCCTTGAGGGTAGGGACATTATTTCATACCATCCTTGTAACTTCTTCCTTTCCTTGATAGTGTCCAACTCAGTGCCAAACATCCAGCAATTAACTAAATATTTCCATACGGTTTAAAACATAACTCTAGAAGCCTTTTGAAAAATGTCAGTAACTTGAGAGTTTACATTTTAAGCCGTAATCAGTTGACCCCTTAATTGGAAATGAGCACTTTCTCTGGGTAACTTGTATATTCATGTGGGAGGGCAGCATATATAGGGCTATGGGGAAGGATGGAGAATGGTTTTCACTTACTTCATACTGTCGCCTCTCTTTACCCCAGTCTTTGAGAGCAGATATAGTGGATCAATCCAAGGAAGCAGACATCTCACTAGGTATTTCAACATAGAGAATTTAGCCTAAGAAACCGGTTAAGACAGAAAACTGAAAAAATGGAAAGGGGACACTAGATTATCACAGAGATAGTAACTGCAGGAAACAATCCCACCCAAGTGATGTGGTTTGAAGTCGATGGTCAGCAAAGAATTCTTGAGATGGTTTTGGTACAAAAAGGTGTTTTTATTAAAGCACGGGGACAGGACCCATGGGCAGGAAGAGCTGCACTGGGGTCATGAGGAGCAATTGATTATACACTTTGGAGTTGGAGACAGTAAAGACAAAGGAAGTTTCCAAAAGGATTATCAGAAGCTAAAGAAGACTTATAGGATCCTGGAGGCCTAGCTATTATCAAGCTAAGGTTGTTTTTCCTTCTAGCAAAGCATTGATATTAAGACAGTTGGGAGTTCTCGAAGAATGTTATACTCTGCCTGCCTCAAGTATTTGTTAATTCCAGCAGGTTGTAAGGAAATTTAATTTTATCTGCATTTCTTTTGCCTTTGTTCTCCATATCATTAGCCCTGGGTGAACCAACTGGAAGAGGTTTGGGTGATGAGAACCTAGAAGCCAGGAGGAGAGGTCCCACAGAATTGCACTCAGATCTCTGAGGAGGGCAAGGTGAGATGGTCTGAGGATGGCAAAGAAGACACTGGGGCCTGGGACCAGCTGCCTTGCCAGGGCAAAAAGCCATTGCTGAGTGATGCTGACTGAAACAGCAAGCAAAGGGAAGACTAAGACCTTCTTTCTTCTAGTCTCCCCGACTCCCTCTAGTGCCCCTGTTGGTAAGAGCCTATCAGGAACAGCTGGCAAAAGAAGAACATCGCTTTCAGAATCCCAGCCCCAGCACCAGAGTAGAGCAGAGCAACATGGATTGGAGCTGAGAGTTAACAGCTTCATTAACTGGCACACATGAGAACAATATATATTGCCTTCCTATCTCGTGAGGGGGTGAGGAGGATGATAAAGATAACAGAGACACGCCTGAAGCACAGGGTCCTCAGTGTTTGCTAGAACCTAAAGCCAAGGAGGTGGGCACAGCCCTGCCAAAACAGTCACACTCAGAGGGAGCTCTGAGCTCCATTTTTTCTGCCTCTTCCCCCCCCCCCCCCCCCCAACTTAGATTTAAAATCTACTTGCTCTGCCATCTCGCTAGCCTCCAGTGTTTGTGGAGTCTTCTCTACCTTCCCTGGAGAGAATGTGATGGAAACGTAAAGGTGACACTTTTGGCATGTTGCACTAATCTGGAGGAGTGCTGGCTGATTAAATCAAATGTTAGCATTCCCTGAAATTCAACTATTAGAGAGTCCTATTAATAGCTACTCACAATTGGCTCCAACAGGGAGACCCACTCTGAGAAGTGTGATTATTCCTTCATTATGATGTACTGACTTCATATAGAACCTGATACCTTTATTAGAGGAAGGAACTCATTTTACATTAAAATAAGTCCACACTAGAGAAAACATCTATCCTGCGTATAAGAGTATGTTCAAACACGCTACATAAGTTTCTGGGTGGAATTCTCCAGAAAGTGAGGAGTTGGGAACTGTGATACTATGGCAGGGTCTTGCCCCAGGTGGCCACAAGAATTAATGCATGCTTGTGGGTGAACTATGTCTACACTGAGCACACTGCTGTGGCTGCAGGCACATCTTCCAGTCAACCAAGTGTGAACTGATTCAGGTTCTAAAGGGATCTTGGTGGGAATTCCATAATAATGGAAGTGTACTCCCCCACTGTGGAAAATCACCCTGCATTTATGTTTTCTAGGGTTGAAACTTTGGTATAATGGCTTCTATTCAATCAAATAGTTGCCATGTATAAAACACCGTTTTAATTTCCTTCATGAATTAGGTCATTTACTTCTCACAACTCTAAGAGCATTTTTTTGTTACTTATCTCCATTTTGTAACTAAGAAAACTTAAACAGAGAATGATTAAGCAACACTTCCACGGTGGCAGAGTGAGGGTGCAAACCCAGGAAGTGTGACGTGCAGGACCACGCTGCCTCACAGGGCTGCCCAGCTCACGTTGTTAGCAGGAGACTTACACACAAAAAGACAGTAGTAATACTGGAAAAATTTACCAGTTACTCCTGGAAGAATGTCCAACATGTTCATGTTGCAGGACACATGGGCACTCTTGAAGGTAATTCTCCTATCTAAGAAGGAAGAGAAAGAAGGAGTAATAAAACAATTGAGCACCCGCTCTGTAAGCAAGTCTGTGTTGAGCATTTCACATATGGCCTAAGTTGGATCTTATCAGACCCATTTTTCAGATAAGAAGCTTGGAGGCTCAGAGACGGTAATTTGGCGAGATTATTGAGTTAATAAGTGACAGAGCTGATATTTGAGTCTATTGATCTTGGATACTCCCGTTCTAGCAATTGTTAACATTTTGAGTTTCTTTCAAAAATTATTTAAACCTTTGAGAGGTGTCTGGGTGGTTCAGTTGGTTAAGTGTCCGACTCTTGATTTTGGCTCAGGTCATGATCTCCTGGTATGTGAGATAGAGCCCCGCTTGGGATTCTGTCTCCCTCTCCCTCTGCCCCATGCTCACTCGTGTATGTGTGTGTGCACGTGTGCACTCTCTCTCAAAATAAATAAATAAACATTTAAAAAATTATTTAAACCTTCAACAATACTTATACTTCAGATAATAAAGATCTTAGAAAACAAGTGAGAGAGGAGTAGTTTTTTTTCCATTCAGCTTTTAGTTTTGTTTCTTATTCTTGACAAAAGCCATGGTAACTATTCATGACTCTAGCCAGAGCCCCCATCTGTCCTCCTTGATGTGTTTATTCTAATTGGAATCCACAGAGGTCATTCTTTTGCTGTATCTATTAACTGAGCTTGCATTTAGAACATTGCTCTATTAGAATTGTGGAGATTATTAACTTGGATTTTTCAAATCAGATTTCCTGCAACTCTGCTCAAAGCAACCTTATTTTCCCAGTAGAACAATCATGTATTTTCAGCGAGCGGTCATAAATATTGAAGAGTCAGTTCCTAGCTAATTTAAAAGAATAAGGGATGGAACATCCTTCACATTTCATTCTGATCTAATTTTGGTTGAATAAGTGTTTGCAAAGGTCAATCTGAAAACAATGTCATAAAGAGCTCCAAGAGGAGTATTTACAGGTTTGGCTGTGTGTGTGTGCATATGTGTGCCTATGTGTGTGTGTGTGTGTGTGTGTGTACATTTCTATATTTGTAAAAGAAATGATACATTAAAGAATGAAGGCATTAAAACCAGAGAGAATCAAATGCTCACTTCTTTTTTCATAGTACTATATGATGATCTTCGATATTCCCACCAATCACTTAAAGTTCTGCAAGCTTCTGAGGGTTTCTGGATTTCCAAGGAAGGATTACATGCCTCCATTTGGTTTTATGGTCACTTATGTTTTCTTATGGTCACAAGCTCTTCAAACTAGAGATTATACAAATTTTATAGATTCACTAATATTATTAACAAGGATATTTTAAAACCTAGATGACCCCATCCCACAACTTATTTGAATGAAATGAAATTTATTAAGCCATGAATGAAATAGGGTCATCTGTCTTATATTTTAATATTCTAACATATGTCTTTATCGTATTGCTGTGGGGCAGCTGTTATTAATGCCAATTTGAATGGTTTTCCCACTTAACTTTGCCCCCAGTCCACTGCTATCTACCTAGTGCAAACGTGTGTGTGTGTGTGTGTGTGTGTGTGTGTGTGTGTGTGTGTGTTTTAATTGAAAACAGGCTTCTTGCTGGTACATGCAGTTCCTTTGCTGGAATTAGAAAAAGGCGCCCCCTCTGGGTGGACAGATGAGGAAAAGTTGCTCTTTCTGCCACGTCCTCTCTCAGTCCCTTTCTATAAAACCTGTACAACTGTGTGCATTTGCTTATAAACTGTGAAATATTTATAAGCCCTTAAAACTGATGTCTGAATTAGTAAATGACCTCATAATTGGTCTCCTTGCCTTCAGCCTTTTGCCATTACAATATGTTTCATATATGCTTCATTATCCTTCATCTTCCAACAGTTTTTGCCATCTCCTCTCCCTCTGCAATGTTGTCAGAGTCTCCTTATGGCTGGGGCTGAAATGCCAGTGCTCACCTCATGTTCAGAACCCTCCAGAAACCTCCTTTTGCACCCTTAACTCCTCTTCTTCCTCGGTGTGGACACTACACTTTTGTCAGACTAGTTTAGGTAGCATTTACCAACCACCCCTCTTGTCATTACTACCCCTAAGATCTCATTCCTGTCATCTGGAACAACACTACCCTCCATTTGCTATGTCTAGCTAGTTTAAAAGAATAAGGGAAGGGGCATCCTTCAAGCCGTGTATTCTGGCACCGTGTTTCTGTCAAGGTACAAAGTTAATTTTTGTTACAACTAAGTGTACATAACATTTTGACAATGTGAAAGATTTTGCAGAAGCACAGTACGTCCCTAAGTCTATATCAAAGAAAGGGTTGATCTAGCAGAACGTTCAAGAACTTTGCTTCATGAGAACATGATCAGGACAGTAAAGAAGTCTCCTCTCGGAGGGATACTTGCTGAATCGTGAATGAGGAATAAGGTGATAATTGTAGAAGGATTTTTTTATTTACTAAAATGTGCTTTAAATAGAAAATGGTGTTTACTTTTTGAGACCTTCAGCTATGTTGGTGAAAAATTTCAATACTAGAAAAGGAACTATGAACACCAAAGAGGTTCTACTTCTACTCTGTCTCAGACCTTTGAATCCTAAAGGACCAGATGAAAGCTTGCCTTGGCTTCCTTTGCCCTTTGCCCTTGATGATTTCTTCCTCCCCTAAACACCAATAGCACGGATCTTCTGCATCTGCACATGGAGTAGATGATGTCAGTGCTCTGTCCGCCTCCCTGCACCTAGCCCAGAAGTCACCTCTTCTACAAACTGATGCCTTCCTGCATCTCCCCGCCTGAGGATGTTCTCTCATCTGGGTGCATCCTTGGTCCATGCATAAAATTGGTCAGAGGTTTTGGGGAATTAACATCCCAGGAGCTACCCTCAAAAAGGATAATAGAATTTGACAAATACTGCATTTGCTCGCCTTACTTTGGGATGGTCTTCAAGCATGTTTCACACAATCAGGGTCTCCAGTAGAACTGAGTTCCAGTTAATCACCATGATCATCTGCTCAATCATATACCCCTTTTGGCTTTCCTTCTCCATATTGCTACCCCACTCCTTCCCAGCACTTCCTGGAGCCCTCTTCTAGATAAATTGTTTGCACCCACATTCCTGTTCCCCATGCCTTCATTAGTATTATGTCCCATTTCCTTCTTTCTTTCCTTCTTACATGTTTTGTCTTCTTAAGGATTAATCCAGCCCCAACTCTGAAATATCCATCCTAATACAGCAGTGTCACGGTAACTGGTGAGGATGTTTTTATTGATTGAATGAACACTGTGGAATGAATCAAGTCTTGGTGGACTTTTCTGGGAAATGATTCCCATGGAATTTTGAGTATAAAGGGATTTTATTTCTAAAGTACCAGATTTCCTCTTGTACTACTTTCTAAGAAAGGCTTTTAAATATCAAATGATTTGATAGGTCCTTTTTTTTCATACCTAACTGCAACCTCTGCAGCTTGTTATCCTTCTCGTTTTGATTCAAGTGCTGTTATTAACCCTCTTCCTGTTTATGTATTTCATCCTGCCTCCTGCCTCCTGCCTCAGTCAGAAGTTGACGGTCAGAACTAATGCAGCCAGGGCATGATGGGGGATGCTAGGTGTCCTCAGCTTTAGGGGCTGTGCATTAATAGCCTGGAGAGCCCTCAGACAGGGAGCTGGCACTTCCTTTCTTGTATAACAGCATTATGCACATTACACCACCAGTTTCCTGGCAGCATCTCGAAAATCTGATTAGAAACCCATCCAACGCAGGTATTTTTCCACTGCATTTCAAGTCCATCTCTTTTGTCACAGAGGAGATTTGACTAGAAGAGGGGCAGGAAGGACAAGTTGGTCAATTGCCATTTTAGAGTGAGGAAGTACACAGGATGGAGGAAGATGAAAGACTGCTTTGGAGCCATTCTCATTTTGTTCTCTTATGACTAGTAGGTCTTCAGGGTGATTTTAAAGTTTTCTTTTATTTACCTTGTGTTCCTATCATGAGCCTTGTTAAGGTGTGAAATACACAGATTCTGTTATTACTCGCTGGCCAAGGCAGTGTCAGTTCGTCCTAGTCAGTCTCTCTGAGGCAATCTAATGGTAAATGTTTAGTTTCAAACCTTGAGTTTTAGTCTTGGGTATGTTACAGTGTCATGTGGTCATCGACCTAAATTTTTAGTGGGCCAACTGATTGGAATTCTCAAATGTGACATACACAGAATAGTACTCACCTGAGTGTGTGTTTTCCTTTTGCCTTCTCTCCTCTCTCCTCTCCTCTCCTCTCCTCTCTCCTCCTTTCTCCTTCCTTCTTCTCCCTGCCATTTTTTTGAAAGCTTCTTTAAGGATTAACTTATTTTGCAGGAGAGTGGGTAAATTACTCCTAGGAGTAAAACTTGAAATGTTTCTCATTATTTTTGATTAGACTCCTGCAACTAACTAGCCCAGTGGTATCTTGCACAAAATAGGCTCTCAATAAATGCCTGTTGGACAAATTGATCACATGAAGAATGGAGCCTGGCAACCCAGTATGGGATAAATACCTACATTTACATAACTGCCCACCTATCTTTTGGAAATTATAATGCTACAATTGCATTTATTTACAACAATTGAGATGGTCACATTTGAATTCAGAAATCAGAGGCTTCGTGTCTGAGTTTATGATCAGCTATGAAGGACCTAGAGCAACTATTTGCTTTCAGATATGCCTTAAAAAAATTTGTACGTTAGATAGAGTCAGGAAGTTGTGTTCTAGTCCTGATTCTGTTATTAAAAATATATAATTGCTGGGATGCCTGAGTGGTTCAGTCAGTTAAGCATCTGACTCATTGTTTTGGTTCAGGTTGTGATCTCACAGTTTGTGGGTTTGAGCCCCACATCAGGCTCTGTACTGACAGTGTGGAGTCTGCTTGGATTCTGTCTCCCTTTCTCTCTGTCCCTCCCCCTTGCTCTCTCTCTCTCTCTCTCTCTCTCTCTCTCAAAAGTAAATAAATATTAAACAAATATAAAAAAATTTTAAAAAGTCTATAATTGCTTTTGCTTTGGGACCTTATTTATAAAATGTGGAGATTAACATCAATAACCTCCACTGTCTTCCATCAAAGAGTCAGTGACTTTATAATCTTTTGCAAAGAGCAAGAAGAGAGGGGCTTTTAAAATTTGTCTTCAAGAAAAAAGTCCAGTCTTCTGTAAACCAAAAGGAAGTTACTAACAGGCTGTAACCAGGATAGTTCTGAGTTGTTCTTCCACTTGACATGTTGTTCTCTCCAGTCACCTGCAGAAAAAGAATGTGATTTCTACCCTTGCACTGTTTGCTAATTATATTGAAAAGATGGGAAAGAGAGAAAAGCAGAAATGTGTTTCCTGCAACATCTCTTAGGGGGAAAGAGAAAATGAACTTATTCTGATGTTTTGTTGTCAGGAAAACATTTACTTAATTCCCTCATCACACACCCCAATTACTCTTATTCTTTTTCGGCTCCATAGTTCTGCTCAGACACTCAAGTGGATCTTCCAGATGGTTGCCTGGTCTAAGGTATGACGCTTCTCTCCGTAAGCAAGCTTTTCCCTCTTTCCATCCCACATACAATATGTTTCCTATGTATTTGGCCTTTACGTTTTTTCTTTAAAGTTTTAAGAATAATAGCTGATGGTTTTGATTTGTTCCTTAAAGTAATACTTGACACTTGCGAGGGGTGTTTTATGTCTGTACCCAGTGCTGCCACCTTCTCAGGAGAAATCTGCTTTAGAGGTTGACAGGGAATACTTCTCTCAGTCAGTGCTAGGGAAGTGGCAGTGATAAACCCACTGCACTTGTCCTGAATTTTCATTTGGTTAAGACTCCATAGCATAAGTCCCTCCCTCCTATAGAACCCGTGTTAGAGGAAGAAGAGACTCCAGGCCATGAAACCGGCCCACGTCACTCCACTGACGGATGTCTCCCACACCTCTGATGCCAGGGTATTTCATCTTTTCTTAAAGGATTAAGAGAAGGGGTTTGCTGAATATGACGGGTGATATTTATTGCAGTCTTTCAAAGAGCATCTGCCACTGAAATGCAGGTAGGAGAATGAAGCCAAGTATAACCGGCTCTCAGTGAGAGTCAGTTCCCCATGAAGATTTATGCTCTCAGACCCTGATTTAAAGCCCATTCGCCCTTCTGTGGATGCACAGTCCACCACAAACACAGCCCCAGCCACCCCTACCAGCACCAGAACTTCCACTACCCCTAGTCTGACAACCATCACCGCTGACCACGGCCTCATTACCATCACCTCTTCACCTTACAATCCTCATATCATTTCAAGTCTACCTTTTTTCCAGAGCATCAGGACTAAAATGTTATGATGACACAGTCTAAAATAATAATAATAATAATAATAATAATAATAATAATACCATCTATGAGGTGCTTATGATGTATCCATATATATAAAATGTATATTTATAAGTATATGTGTGTGTGTGTGTGTGTGTATACATATATATATATATATATATATATATATATATATATATATAGTAATGTTTATTTATTGAGAGACGGAGCATGAGCAGGGGAGGGGCAGAGAGAGAGGGAGACACAGAATCTGAAGCAGGTTCCAGGCCCTGAGCTGTCAGCACAGAGCCGGACACGGGGCTCAAACTCACAAACCATGAGATCATGACCTGAGCTGAAGTCAGATGCTTAACCAACTGAGCCACCCGAGTGCTCCTACCCATATTGTTTTGTAATTGTTAACTAACTGAATCCTCATAACTACTTTATGAACTAAGCAATATTATTAAGTACATTTTGCACATGTAGAAACTGAGTCTGGTGGTGTTAAGTAAGCTGCCCAAAGTGGCTGGATCCTAACACAGGCTCAGAATCAGAATTTTTAGCCAATATGCCAAACAAAGATTTTCCCCCCCACTGGGAATACTTGGATTTGAAGTTTGGAAGAGTTTGCCACACACAGACACACACATCACTACCTTGGCAACAGCTAGTAAACTTACTACATTTATTTCCCTTTGATCTTGTCAAGTTAGGGTAGACTGTGTATCAGGAATGGATGGCAAAGTTTTTTTCTTCCTCAAGTCCAGTGCAGATTGCCTGATTCTGCAGGACACTGCACCCCTCTGCAGCAGCTAGGGAATCCCAGCTCTCTGCAGGATTGCTGATGCAAGGGGAGAGAGTATGGAAAACTCACCTACTTTTCAGAGCCTGAAATGGGGGGTGACACACTCCACATCTGTTCACAGTTATTACACAGAGCCAGGCACAGGGTCCCAACCTAGCCACAAGGAGACTGGGAAGTGTAGGGAGGGAAAGCACGTGGGATAGTCGAGAACACCACCACCTCTGTTTATTGGTGGAAAAACATAACCTGCTCAAGTAAATAATTCATATCCATAATTGGAATGCCACGAGACCCTGAGCAATCCTGTGTCAGGAATCCAAATATCTAATTAACTTGTGACAATCCTTTTTTCGTCTGAAAAATGTACAGACTTAATAAATTCTCATGGGATATCATAGTCCCCCAAGGCTTGGGCTTTGGCATTTCCAAGTGATCTTTTATATAATGAACAATAAGGGGGAGGAGAGAAGGCGTGAAATCTTTGAAATTTTTATATCTTGCTCCATGTCATGTCACTTGCTACTCTTTGATATTTCTAGCTATTAGAGAATAGAGGAAGTCTCACCTCTCAGAGCTCCACATGTGAAAAGAAGAATTATAATTGGATCTCCATACTGTCATTTATGTTTGGTATAAAAGAGGAAGATATGAGCCTACAGGGAAGAAGAAACCAGGTTATGTCTTTAGAGCTTGCTGAAGGACAAGCCTCTCTTTATCCCAACATTCTTGATTTGATGGAGTGAATGATCTTTACTCTTCAATCTTTAGAAATAGTTCAGGGAAATAAATTTTGCCAGCAGAGGGCTGAAAAATGAGAACTGGAAATATTTGATCATTATTTAACATTATTTTGAGTAAAGAATAAAGAGCACTGTGTTGTAAACTTCTCTGACTAGAATCTGTTATCTAGAGTTCTAAGTCTTCTATTGACTGCCTCAAACTAGAGCCTGGCAAAAAGAAAGGATTTGATTCTAATCATTGGGTAAATAAAGGGCACTGGAAGTTCTCAGTGTGTGTTTGCAGTCTTTGTGGACAATACCATGGAAGGAAGAGCCACTGTGCTTACACACTAGCTGTGTCAGGGTCAGACTGCATGGATTACTGGTCTGGCCCCCTAAGGAATCTTCCATGTTCTTATGGCCTATACCTTGTTCGTGGGGGCTCTGCTAAATGAGGAATGAAAAAGGCATTTTTTCTGGTATTATGATATCCCATGAGAATTTGTGAAGTTCAAATTTTGCTAGGGCTGGAGCCACATCTCTCGGTTCCAACTTAGCAACTTTAAATCCTGGAATCCCAACAACAACAAAAAAGATACAGTGCAATCTAGACTAAAGGTACCCCACCTATCTCCTAAACAGAAAAGTTCCTGGTTTCACTGCTTATAGATTTTCAGCTGTAATTGCCTACTCTTTCTTTCTTGGAGGTGGAGATTTTGAGAATGCGCAATTCTTCTTTATTCCTGTTCCTGTGATCATTCCCATTTGGTTTGCTGGCTAGACCAGAAAACTACTTTCTGTACTGCGAAGACATCTCACGATACAAACTATTTTCAGAAAGGTAAGTTACATGTGCATGGTAATGCACTTATACTAGCTTGCTGTCTTTATCTTAAGGCTTTCTCTCTAGCTATCACACTTACTTTATATTGCCTTTTCCAGTTATTCTATCATAGCTTTATTTTTTCTTTCACCATCAATCTAGATCTAGTAACCATCAATTACTCTAGAATTGCATGAAAGTCTCCAGTCCTCAGTCTTGTGTACTCCTGGCCCATCAAGTCAGGTTTATTCTCAAGAGAAGTTCTCTGACTCTGTCAAATTCTTCTCTATACAAGTGCCTTACACACACACACACACACACACACACACACATATATGCATGCACACACATTTTTAGTATAAATTATACATTCTGCATTGCTAAATAATAGACTTATTTCACTAGTGTCGGTAGTGACTAAGTTTTAAGTTGTATCTGTACATATAATAGGACCACTTGTGAAAGGAATCACGAGAACAGAAACAGACTATGTGCCTGAGAGGGAGCAGGCCCCTGCCAATAAACATTGCTACCTAGAGTTAAATGGCCTTAGGGGGAAAATATAGCCCATGAACCAGAATAGATAAGGAAGCATCTTTCCTTAATGTCCAATGAAGCTTATTCCCCTTGAGCTTTATTGAGGTATAATCCACAAATAAAATTGTAAGATAAAGAGTACAACATGATGATTTGATATTAAACTTGTAGAAACAGAGAGTAGAAAAGTTGTTGCCATGGGCTGGGGAATGGGGGAAATAGGGAGAGGTTAGTAAGGATACAAGCTTTAATTTGTAAGATGAATAAGGTCTGAGGATCTAGTATATAACATTAGACTGTAGTTGGCAACACTATTATATAATAGAAATAATTTTAATTTGGTGTCCGAATAGGAGCGTGGGAAGAACTGGTGAGGGAAATTTGAGATATCTAAGGATCTTGGCTAAGAAATATATAAGCTTAATTAAGATTGAGAAATAGAATAATAAACTAGTAGATGTAATGTAAAAGCTTAGCTGCGCTCAGCTAGTTTAAGCAAGTCTGATACGCAACAGTAGTATTTTTTCTGTGTAAGATTTTTATTCTGTCACTCTAGTTGCCATTTTTGTTATTTAGAATTTTCCTAATCTGAAGCCTAAGGATCAAATTAAAACAAAGCCTCTCTTTATAAATTTTAAAGTGGTCATGAGGAGAAGTATTGAGCTTGTCCTCACACATAAGTAGGGCCTACCAGGGGCAGACAAGAGTCATGGCCACGTGCTCAATCTGCCTGTGAACCAGCCACTCTATGGTGTGACTGCGGCCACAGATGTTCCTGGGTCATAGCCAGTGACAAAGCCAAGCAGTTATACAGTACTGGTCTGTTTGTGAGAATGTCCCAGTTGGAGGAATTCTTTACTGAGTGACCACTTTGCCACTGTGTATGTGAATACAACTTAAGTCTTGTCAAATATGGTTATTTCATTAACATCACTATTGTGTTTGTGGTAGACCTTCTCACTGGACTTGGTTTTGCATTCCTGTTGGTTAAGGGATAGCTCTAAACATCAAAAATTACTCTTAAAAAGAAGAGATTTCTCTTTTCCCCTTTGTCGTTTCGTTTCCCTAAAACTAAGATCTCTTAGTTTATCAACTAGGGATTCTTTTTCGGCAACAGGAAGATTAGTTAACTGACTCAGTCATATTTTCCCATAAATGGCAACATGAGCTGTCCTGAGATGTATTTTTAGATACTGGATTAGTCTTAGAATGTGAATTCTGCACTGTGGGAAAGAATGACATGACCCTGCTAAGATTTGAACTCTGCTTTCTGTCACCATGGTTACCATTTGATCATCCTAACTTGCATTCTTGGAATCCAAAGGAACAAATCTAAATAATATCCTCTATAGAAGACAGGAGTCAAAACATAAAATATGTTGTCCTTTATGTGAACAAATACAAACCATGCATGGACTAAAGGACAAAAATGCCTGTGGAACAAAAGGGAGGAGGGATATATTTTGTTGGAAAATGCAAAATTTCAATTGGTTATTGTAATTTACTATTTCAGAAATGTAGGTTACAGAACTGCTTAGTAAAAGCAAAATATGATGATAAATGTAGTGGTCCAAAAGTTTCATCAGGTGGGCCATATGGAGCCCATCTTACCTGTATCTTGTATTTTAAAAAATCTAATATAACACCTAGCCCAGTATCTTATTATCTGAGTGACTGCACTGGAATCATGTTTTCTTAGCATTCCTGATTAAAAACATCAGCCTCAAATGGAATCAAAATAGGCTTTATTAAAAACTGTAAACATGATCTTAAAATATGCTAATTCTAAAACATCTGAAGCATGGCCATTTCATAAGTATTCATCTAGTCCCTACCTTTTGTGAGCATGAATCTATGACATCAATGCTAAGATTCTTATTCTCTCAAGACTACTTTTCAGTGATTACATTTCAGAAAAAGAAAAACAATCATTTTAATACAACCCTCCTGGCCCCCCAGTAAATAACTACTTACAAAGAAGCAGTCAAATTTGTATCCACACAGTTGTTAATGTTGAATGATCATCACCTAACAATCATCACCTAACACTCATGTTTTATTATTTTATTTTATTTTATTTTATTGTTCTATTATCTTTTTAAAAATTTCTAGTTAGTTAACATACAGTACAATATTGGTTTAAACAAAAGCAAATATGAACTATCGGAACTTCATGAAGATAAAAACTTCTGCACAGCAAAGGATACAATCAACAAAAGTAAAAGGCAGCCTTGGGAATGGGAGAAGGTATTTGCAAATGACATATCAGATAAAAGGTCAGTATCCAAAATTTATAAAGAACTTATCAAACTCAACACCCAAAAAACAACCCCATTAAGAAATGGGCAGAAGAAATGAATAGACAGTTTTCCAAAGAAGATGTGTAGATGGCTAACAGAAACATGAAAAGATGCTCAAAATCACTCATCATTAAGGAAATACAAATCAAAACCATGATTAGATGACACCTAACATTCTTATTTTATAGAACAGACCTTACTCCTTACTGGTAATCATAAAAAAGTTGCATATTTGGATATATTTTATAGCTCAGCCTCTTCTTTGGAACTAGTACTCATTAGATAAGAAGACATGTTGCGGATACAATTTCTGCTTTCCTGAAAAGTCAAACTTAAATATTCCTACCTGGGGTGCCTGGGTGGCTCAGTCGGTTGAGCGGCTGACTTCGGCTCAGGTCACGATCTCGCGGTTCATGAGTTCGAGCCCCGCGCCGGGCTCTGTGCCGACTGCTCAGAGCCTGGAGCCTGTTTCAGATTCTGTGTCTCCCTCTCTCTCTGACTCTCCCCCATTCATGCTCTGTCTCTCTCTGTCTCAAAAATAAATAAACGTTAAAAAAATTTTTTAAAAATAAGTGTTCCTACTTTTCAGAGGTTTGGGAAGTTCTAGTTGGCAAATAGGTTGAGTAGACTTGTCCTATTCTGAATCATTAGCTAACCATGGCATTAGCATGTATTCATGCATATAAGGCTGTGGCTCACTATGGAGTTTAAATGAATAAGGGTCCTGGTTTGTCTTAAGGGGAGGAGTTGAACACATGTTGGAGGCTGAGCCAAAATTTCCTTTCTCTGGGCTTAATGACTTTTATTCAGGAAGCAGTGGTGCTGGACAGTTCCCTCCCACACAAGTAATGAGTGGCCAGGAGGAGCAGGTCTAGGATTTGGGATGATAAAAAAAAGGTGATATTATTGTGGTCTTGGACAATAGCTTGTTCCTTTGCTTCATCATCCATTTCAGGTTGAAATGATATTTTTTCATTTTTATCTGACCCTTACCTATTTTTGCAATCTTCTTGAATAATAAAAAATGTGAATTTTGGTACGAGGGGTTTTGAAACAGTGCCAGTAATTTCTGGAGTGGTCAGGAAATGAGATTTCTCAATGCATGCTCAGGTTGCCCTAATGTACAAAGCATTCAACACACATACACTGCTGGTCTTCTCCAGGGCCTGTGATTCCACCATTCAGTTGCTCCAGCGTGTGTGTGTGTGTGTGTGTGTGTGTGTGTAGAAATCTGAATTTTAACAAGCAGTTCAGGTGTTTCCAATTCAGGCAGTAACTAAGAAACATTGACTATAAAGAGAGAGCTTCTATCCTGCATTTGTCTGTTCTACAAGGAGATTATTCCAGTTAACTATTGCTATGAAACACTATGCCAAAATGGAGTGGCATAAAAGAGCCATTTTATTATGATTATGGGTTTTCTGTGTTTCATGATGCCTGAGGCCTCAGGTAGTGAGATTTGAAGGCTTAAGGGGATTCTACTGCTTCAAGTTGGAGTCATTTGGGGGTTTCTTTACATGCCTGGTAGTTGAAGTCTCGTAGCTAAGACCTCAGCTGAGCTGTTGGCTATAATACCTTCACACGGCCTCTCCATATGTCTGTTCGCATGGGATAGTTTGGGCTTCCTCACAGCATGGAAGCTGGAATCTAACAGTCAATATCTCAAAAAGGCAAGGGGGGGGAGTGTGTGTTATTTATCTAACCTACCTTGGAAGTCACATACTATCACTTCTATCATACACCATCAGGTTAAGAGAATTAGAGATATGTCCAAGTTCATGGGCTGTCAAGGTGGCATTGTAAGAAATGCATGTGACATGGGAGTGTTGTGGCTATCTTTGGAAGATAAAATCTTCCATTGAGATGAATCATTGAATTGAGAACTGTAAAAAAATTAGTAAGGACAATTAGAAGGCCAATATAGTTGAAAACATTATAATAGAAAATTTTTCTTGCTGTGAATGAGTTAAAATCTTTTTACCCAAATGAATTACATCTCACAGTACTATAAAACTCACAAATCATATTACTGAGACATTTCATCAATCTTGAATAAATATGAAAAACAGGAGACACTGGCATCCTGGAAGATTAGTATATATTATTCTGTCCACAGGAGGAAAATGATAGACTCTGTATATGGCAGTTCAGGTACGATTCTAGAGTCTAGTAAATTCAGGTATACATATATATGTATGTATATATATATATATATATATATATATATATATATATATACATATACATATATACATATATGTAATATATATATGTATATACATATACATATATACATATACATATATACATATATACATATGTATGTATGTATACATATATGTATATACGTGTATATATGTATATATACGTATATACATATACATATGCATATATATACATATATACATGTGTGTGTGTGTGTGTGTATATATCTATATCTATATCTATATCTATATCTATATCTATATCTATATATATATCTATATATGTATGAAGCAAGTGTGATACCACTTTCTTATATATCCATGGAAGATACTGCTAAATACTCACCTCATGGAATTCTTGACTGCTATGTTTGGACAGGACCTACAATCATTGTCAAAATTATGCTGTAAGCAGCCACTACCAATTAGTTGTTGGCACGTTGAGTTGAAACCTACTTACTTAGAAACAAAAACCCCTAGAGCATCTGTGACAGTGCTTCACAAAATTCTAGTGTGCATAGGCATCATATGAGGAACTTTCATAAAAATGCAGATTTTCAGGCCTAGATATTCTGAGTCAGCAGGTTTTGGATAATTTTCTTTGAAATACTTCAGTATAGACTGTGTGATATGAACACGTGTGTCTGTAGTTACTTTTAATCTGTATCCTTGTCATGGTTAGTTGCCTTAATCGGAGACCTACACTCTAGGGTGGTTGGCTAGTATTTTATCAAAAGGAATTCAAACCAAAGGAATTCAGTTATATTCATCTCCAAAGAACACTGGAAATTTTGGTATTTGATGAATATCAGAACTGGGTATTTCTTGATGAAATTACTAGTTTTCATAATATGTGGATTTTCTGGAAATATCGTAGAGAGCCTCACTGTCCTTACATACACAGGAGTGTAAAAATATAGTGGAGCCAGCAGTCTGCATCCTCAGAAACGGCTTCCAGATTCCTCCATGGGTTGTTTCAGCTGCTAATTTGGAGACATCTTGGTCTCCTGACTGTAACTAGAGAGCATGCTGAATCCTGCTGTGAAAATTGTGCTTCCTTTGCCTCCAGTGAGCCGTCCAAGGAAGGTTCTGTTGGAGTGGTTAGAGGAATTGAGCTCTGGAACTCCAGTGGATTTTGCCAAACTTGTGGCATGATGGTTGCATGTTTGCTGAGCAATGCTGGTGTGTGTGTGCCAGGTTTCAGTCTGAGACTTGCATTCCGGGGGGTAGCAGAGAGGAAACTCAGGACCTTCACCTACAATTAATTGTTGGAGGTGCCTGATGTTTCCTAAAAATCCCCTGAAAATTGTACATAACCAAGTTGCAGTAGGTCAGAATCTGACTTACTAGAAGCACTTTAAGTGATTCTGATTTGAGACACACTGAATTAACTTCTATCTCCTTCCCTGTTTCAATGGAGGACCAATGGATATTTGGCAGTGGGATGTGGGAATGTTTCAAGCATTGGATGAGTGGCCAGATCTTCCTGAAAAACAAAACAAGTCCTTTATGATCTTGGGATTTAATTAATTAAAAAAAAAGATTTAAAACTAATATAATATTACCTCAATGAATAAATTTTAAAAAGAGGTTTAATAAAAAGTATTTGTTCTGGTTAATAAAAAGGAAACAAGCTTTGTGAGCCTCAGCATCTGCCTAAAGCCCACATCCAGATAAAGTTTTCTGTAAATGCTTCAAAATGAACCACTGCAGAAAGCCCCCATCTATGATCTAATGATTTTTGCAAAGTCAAAGTAAGTTCACAAGCAAACACAGTTAAGTGAGCTCTGTTCTTTTTTTTTTAATTACTTTCCTATCTTCAAATGATATCAGGAAGCTAGAGATATCTGGTGGAAAATAATGGGTTTCATTAAAATGCTGTGCTTATAATTCTATTATTATTGTTTGTGCCTGAAATTATAAGTATGACATCGCAAAGCTAGTCTAGAGAAAAAAATCACGCCTAACATTATTTTTGCAAAATTTCTCATGATGAAAAAGCATTGGAATGCTTTTTGGAATAAGTCTTATAGGGATAGATAAACATCAGTTCTTAAAATATTTAAGCCTATTCCTTCATACTCAGATAATAACGTAGTCGAAATAATGTGCCCCATGCATAAGAGGAACTATATAAATTGTTTGTTAACCAACTTTTTGATTGATATAGAGCAAGTGAAGGAAGTATTTTTATGTGGCAAAAGTTGAATATGCACATAGCAATGATATTACAAAACTAGTGTGTGAAGCTTTCTGAATATAAAAATATAGAAGCTTCTGAATCTTGAGAAATCTTCCCTGGGATTTTAGCGTAGGGAACATTTTAGCGTAGAAAGGAAAGATTTTAGTGTAGAAAACAAAATCGTTAGGGACCCTTCAGCCTCAAATGGAAAAATGACAGTTGCTGAAAGCCAAGGGGGCCATTTTCTGCCTGGGAATTTGTATTGGAGAGAAAAATGGAATCATTAAATTGATAGAGGGGAGTTTTCAGATTTTTAAAGTGGCTTTGTTTTTCACAAGATCATAATAGGTTTCATTGGATCCATCAAAACCTTTTTTTTAAAAAATATTTTTAATATTTGTTTTTGAGAGACAGAGAGAAAGAGAGCAGCGCACGAGCAGGGGAGGGGCTGAGAGAGAGGGAGACATAGAATCTGAAACAGGCTCCAGACTCCGAGCTGTCAGCACAGAGCCCGATGCGGGGCTTGAACTCACGAACTGTGAGACCATGACCTGAGTTGGAGTCAGCGCCCAACCGACAGAGCCACCCAGACGCACTTCCATCAAAACCATTTGTATCTCAGCATTGTTCAGTAGCCAATGAAGTCATGTGTATCCTTATCTGAGACAGTGTAAAATTTTATGGTGGCTACTAAGTCATTAAAGAGGATGAATCTTGTGCATAATTTAAATAGATGTAATGACAATATATTTGAGTTATTTGGATATCACCCTCCCCAAGGAACCTATTTCTGTCACAATTGGTGAACCTAAACACCCTCTCAACTTCTCAAATACTGCAGATGATGATGACCACGTGATTTTTTTTTTTTTTAATGTTTTATTTTATGTTTGAGAGAGACAGAGTGTGAGTGGGTGAGGGGCAGAGAGAGAGGGAAACACAGAATCTGAAGCAGGCTCCAGGTTCTAAGCTGTCAGCACAGAGCCAGCCCGATGTGGGGCTGGAACTCACGAACTATGAGATCATGACCTGAGCGAAATCGGACGCTTAACCAACAGAGCCACCCAGGCGCCCCTCGACCAGGTGTTGTTTTGTTGCTGTTTTTTCTATGTGGCTTTCTTTTGTAATATTTAGAAATAGAGCAAATGTGCATTGAGAAAAACCTCTTTTTTTCTTCAGGAAATAGTAAAGGCTGCTAATTTGATATAACAGACTACCTAGTTTGTTGATTTTTAATACTGATTATGCATCTAATGTGAAATAAACTATTTAATTTATCCGATTAATAAAAGCATGCTGGTGGTTATTGGTGACATGAAAGTCAAATAACAATTGGACCAGAATTTTCATTTCTTAATCAGTTGCTTGGGGTTTTTCCCTTCTAAAATTGTGAGCTATGTTAAAGAGTTTCCTGTTTTGTGTGTTATGGTTCCCCAGAGAATAGAACATTAAGGACAAAAATAGTTTAACAATGAAAAGAGACCGGGAAATGAAGGGGTGATGTGGGTGTACTATGTCAAGAAAAAGGCAGAAATGCTGGTTAGCTTTCTTGGATAATAGTAAACAAAATACGCTGTTTAATCACACTATTCTACTGCATATTTCTTTTTTTAAAACCAGTAATGACTTTAGTAATGAGAGCAGTGTTTGCTTTGAGTTTTTTTCTTTCATATTATTTCTTTGTGTCATTGCATGTTATGTTTAATAGAAGCTGGGTTTGTGGTTCTTTTAAAGTGGCATTTATAGAGACTATTTATGTAAATTCTCCACTCTGCCATGGTAGCCTGATTCTTCAGATGGCCCCTGCTGTTTCAAAGGCTGTTGTGGACCAAGAGCAGTTCTGGAATTACTCAGCTGTTGAACTCAGAGGGACTTTGGAGATGATCTTGTCCAATGCCGTTTCACAGATGATGAATCTGAGGGTGGAAGAGGTTGAGTGACTTGGCTTCTACTTGTTATTGGCAGACCCTGAGTTAGAGCATGGTTTTGTCAGTCCTGATCCAATGATTTCTTTTTTCTTTTTTTTAAATGAACCTTTTATTTTGAGATTGTTGTATATTCACACGCAGTTGTATGAAACAGAGATCCTTTGTACCCTTTACCCAGTTTTCTCCCATGGTAACATCTTGCAAAATGATAGCACAATAGCACAACCAGAATATTGACCTTGACACCATCAGGATATCAAGATACAGAATAGTTCCTTCACCACAGGATTCCTTGTGCTGCTCTTTTACAGCTACACCCACTTTTCACCAAACCCACTCTTAAATCATTGGCAACCACTGTAATCTCCTTTCCATTTTTATAATTCTGTCATTTCATGAATGTTATATAAATGGAAACATGCAGTATATAATCTTTTGAGATTGGATTTTTTTCTACTCAGTGTAATGTTCTAGGGGCTCTCGGAGATTGTTGTGTGTATCACTTTGTTTCCTTTTATTGCTGAGTAAGTAGGGATGTAATGTATCAATGCTTTTTTCCATGGACTATTTCTGTTCCAATTTTGGGAAATCCCAGCCATTTTCCACGTTCGAGGTTAAGAAACATACTTATGAAGAAATAGTTTGATTTTGACAATCTTCCTTTTATGTTTGGAGACTTAAGGAAAGTGATTGTAAAAACAACAGAGATCCATGTAGTATAAAGGGTGTTTTGATGGTGGCCTAGCTTCCTTTGTTTGGCAACGAGAGTGAGGAGGCCTTTTGGGAGGACCCTCATAGTTTGGAAGATGATTCCTGAGGTATGATTAGAAGGAGGGTCTACCAAACACTGTGTCTGCGCGAGGCAGCCTCCTCAGGAGACCAACATTTCGGCTATTAAATGGGGCAAAACAATTGCAGATCTCATCTCCATGTCACAAAGGGGGTTTGCAGGTGCCAGTTGTCATTACTGAAAGTGGAGTGTGGCCAGAAGACATGATTTAGCACCTGTCTACTCTCTAAATGTGCTGTGGGTTTTAATGACCTGAAATAGTTGAGATTTGGCTCCTGCATTATGCCATAAAGATAGATTCATCAGGAAAGCGAAATGCTTGTAGGTGAAAAATGTGTTTTAATTCTTGAATTAAATTTTAGTTCAAATCACAATGGGCTGCATGGCATCTGGGCTGCAGACATTTGTCAGTACACTCAGTGATAAGAACAATTTCCAGATTTCAGAACTGTCAATTAGGAGATGGGAGGTCACAAAGCCATACCAACCTCCCTCTGTGTATTTATGTGTTCTAACCATTTGAAGATGATTTGAAGGGACAGTGGTGAAGGAGGAAGAAATGGCCTAGGGAATATTGGAATTAAAGTATGGGGTTGGGGGAGCACACTTATTTGAAGAACCATTAGATAAAGAGATAGAGACTTTGGAAACATAAATCAAGGGAAGGGGGGAATATGATATAGCTTACAGAGTCTTACTGGCAATCTTTAAGAAGCATTCCTTAATGTGAAGTGAGGTACGTATGCCCTGTGATACCTAGATTGGAGTAAGAGGGTGAGGATGTGGGGGGTATGGACAGGGACTTGTGCAGGAGCATGAGGGACCCTAAGACTCTGTTGGATAGATCTCAGGCACTAGAAAGGACTAGAAGGAGCTGGAAGGAAAGTACTGATTCATTTAGATTTTTATTTTCACATCAGCAGTTTTAATTTGAAGTTGCCTGTCTGAGACTCTGTAATTTAATGTCTTTCTAATGCCGATAGATTTTCCTGCCAGTGCTGTGCAATCCATTGTGAAGCTGAACGGGTAATCAGACTGGTATTAAAAATGAACAGTTTGGAGAGTCATTTCTGTAACTTCTGAGGTCAGAAATAATTTATCATTCTTCAGAAAGCCAGGCTGCCTGCTCTGATTTTAGTTAGCCATCCCTATGGTGAGGGCTGGCTTTGAATTTTGCCCACAGACACTTAGACATGATTTTTATGTAACATGTTCTTATCTCTAGTGTCCCTCATTCCAAGAGGCCTGTTCTCATAAAGGTGTCTCCAGTCTTTCTGGAGGATAAAGTCACAACATCAGAAGTCACCAAAACATGTGGGCTGCTAGTCGGTTGGGGCAGCCAGGTGTGAAGTTTCAGGTGAGATTATGACAAGTTCCCTGGCACTTCCCACATTATACAGTGAGGATGAAGGTTTGATCTGACTTGCTCTGGGGGTTGTACCCAAATCACTCTATCCTCTCCTCTCCCTACCTCACCACCACCACTCAAGTGCTGAGGGCCACTTCAGGGCCACCCAGCCAGCCACCGTGGAATTGCTGTTGAGTATTTACGCTGTTCCTCACTTCAGGCTTCAGATTTAACAACAAAATTTGTTGGTTCTGTTAAAGCACCCTAGAGAAATTGGTGTTCTTCAGGGGTGCTTCTATGGTCAGGTAGGGTAGGTAAATCTTCCAGCGAGAGTAAAGTGAGATGAATGGCTTCTCTGGGGCCACTTCCAGCATGGCCCCTGACATTGCAGTCACAGAGAGGAATCAGTGCTAGTTTCCCAAGGAGCTCTCTGTACTTGCCCAGTCTCCCAGGAAGGGAGAGGAGCTAAACAGCTAAAGGGGGTTTTGAATTGATGCATGCTGTCTGCTTGAAAGAATAGCCCCTCTCCCACCTCTTCTAGTTCTGAGTTTTCACTGTTTCTAGCCCCCAGTGCCTTTTTATAGGAAAGAGGTGTATAAAAGAAGCAGCACAGAATAGAGAGTAAAAACATACCCTCTAATAAACTAGACTGTTTGGGCTTGAAATCAAGCTTTGCAACTTAGCTCGGGCACATTATTTAGCCACCCAATGCCTTGGTTTTTCCTCATTTGTAAAGGAGGGGTAATAATACCTATTTTGTTGCATTTTTATATAGACAAGTAAGTTTGTAAACATATTCCAATGATCTGTTACTGTCTTACTGTAAACCTAATGTGTTAAGACAATAATAATCATTTTACTGTTATTGTTCATGGTCCTAGTAGTTGATTTTGGTTCAGCTGGGCCATTCCTATTTAGAGCGTATTATGCAGTTGCAGTCAGAAGGTTGCTGGAGCTGGAGCCATCTTGACCTCAGGTGGGGCTGCTGGTTGGAACACTTCCGTCTGGGCTCTCCATGTGGCTTGGCATCCTCACAGCATGGAGACTGGATTTAAAGAGCAAATGCTCCAACAGAACTAAATGAAAGGTATATCATTTTTTATGAACCAGTCTCAGAAGTCACATGGCATCACTTGTTCCACATGATGTTGGATAAAGGAGTCATAAAGGTCCATTCTGGTTCAAGGGGAAAGGCCCTAGATCCTACCAGTCCATGGGAAGAGTATCAACATCACTCTGTAAGAAAATGTATGGGTTGGGGTAGGTTGTGGTAGCCATCTTTAGAAAAGCCAATCTTCCACAGAATGTGGACCACTTAGAACAGTATCTGGTTCATGAGTGCCCAGTGATTATTAATTATCATCATTTATTAGATTCCAAGCCTGCTGACCTCAAAATGAAGTATTCCATTACTTCTTATCCAAGCCATATTTCGAAGGAAAGTCTGGGGGACAGTTACTCTTAGTCCTGTGGTTTTAATGATGCTACTACTTATCTGTGTCCAAGGCTCTGTGAGGGAGAACTGGATCTGAGGCTGTTGTGTCCTTTGGAAGTGACCCTTGAGGGAAAGGCTAAGGAGGAAATTCAAGCCAGCCTGGAAAATGTATCCAGGCGATTTGATCATAGCAGGGACGCAATGATGTTGGAAACCAAGTACACCTTACTCCAGTGCACTGCACCCATACCCTCTCCAAGTGACCCAGCATAATTAATTTCCAAAAGGAGTTGACTACAGTGTCACACTCATATTCACTGAGGCTTGTAAGCTTAGGATAAAATTGTGTAAAAT
Organism: Panthera leo; assembly: GCF_018350215.1. NCBI lineage: Eukaryota > Metazoa > Chordata > Mammalia > Carnivora > Felidae > Panthera > Panthera leo. Next base: position 144,284,882 of record NC_056682.1, read on the forward strand.
TTTCCTTGGCACTGGGCGGGATCCCTCTGAGGCTGAATGCCTCTGAAGCCAATCACTTCATGGACATTCTGGGTAGTGTTTGTCTGATTTTGGGGTGACCCTCATTTGAACCCAAATCTCAAAGACTAGTGGATTACATAGCTTAGTCATGGAAACACCAGTCCAAAGCCAGAGCTTTAGGACTTTTGTTGCAAGTAAATGAAACATAGGAAAAGGCTTCTTGCATGCCATCTGCTTCTTTATAGACCAAATGGCACCAATAGCAAGCCTTGGGCCCCAGGCAGTATTGACAGACTAGAGCAACTCTCTCCAGATGTGTCTGGATCCTTCATGACTCCTTTTACCTTTACTTAATAAAATATCTTTCAACTTAAAAAACAAACAAACAAATAGTAACCTTGTTCCTCTTCTTTATAGAGGAAGGAATCTCTGTGACTCAAACAGGAAAGCAAAGCAATCAAAAACTTTAGAAAGGCTTTAAAATATTCTAAAGTGAAAATCACAGAGGAGGCTTGCACTGCCTCTATAGATATCATTTGACTATGTAAATTTACCTAGGGCTTTTGGTGACTTATGTGTAGCTCTTCTAAAGATCCTAATGGAGATTTTAGGATTAGAGTAAGCCACTTGTTATATTTGATGGTAACTCAGTAGTTCATTGCTATTAAGTCCTTGTAGATGGATTGTATTGGTTTAGGACTGATACGTAGGGAGAGAGTAAAAGCAAACAGCCCAGGCCTCTAGTTCTGCAGATCAGTCAGTATCACATTGGCTGGTTCTGCCTGCTGATAACACCAAAGACATCCTGGGAAGAACTGCCTTTGTGCAGGTTGGTTGAGGGAGAAATGAGAGAATCAGAGCAAGTCATGGGTAGGTGAATGATTCTAATGAACTCATGCTCATAAAGCAGAGGCCAAGAAAGGATGAGGAAGAAATAAGGAACAGGAATTGAAAAATAACAATGGAGTTTATTATATGAGATGGATTGCCATTTGAAGACATCTTCTTATTGTCCTAGGCCAAAATTTCAGGCTGAAATTCTTATCCTAAACCAAACAAAGATTAATTATGAAATATTTTTGTAGCATCTGTGTCTTGGTTTGGTTTCACTCCAAAACACATTGACATGAGGATCTGAGTGCAAGTAGTTTATTTGCGGGGCAGTCAGCACAAGTGAGAGGGAAAAATCAATAGAAAGTGTGTTAATGAGCTGTGGACATTTGGATTTCAGTTCTGCTGGGGACCCTTTGAGGAGCCATGCATAGCACATCTCAGAATTGTCTTACATAGAGATAGGGAATCTGGGCAGTTTAATCTTTGATTCCAGTCTGTATTGATTGAGGTTTGCCCTTGGGATGTAAATTACCTTCCTTCCTTCCTTCCATCCTACCTTCTTTTCTTCCTTCCTTCCTTCCTTCCTTCCTTCCTTCCTTCCTTCCTTCCTCCTTTCCAACCTTCCCTCCCTCTCTTCTTTTCTCTTTTCTTTTTCCTTTTCTCCTTTCCTTTCCTTTCCTTTCCTTCCCTTCCCTTCCCTTCCCTTCCCTTCTCTACCTTTCCCTTCCCTTCCCTTCTTCCCATCTATCTATTATAGGTTTGTGTGTTTAGCTAGCTAGCTAAATGAATGAATGAATGAATGAATGAATGAATCTCAGTGGAACTGTATTTAGAAAAGCATAGATGGTTTGTCCACACAAATTATCTTATGAAACAGTATTATCCCATCTATATGAAAAAAGGGGAGAAAATATTTTATCCTGTCACCATCTGGTCCAGATATCCTGAGAATTGTCATTTGTAACATACCAATAATTCAGGTCCCCAAGAATTAAGCAATGGGGTTAGAGGATAACTTTAATTCAGTATAATAAAGCTGCATCTGATGAGGCCCTGCTCAGTGCAAGAAATAAAAGAAGGAGTTTTGCTTATCATGTTGCTTTCCAGAATAGATCTAAGAATCAGCACTCAGGAGAACAGGTATTCTGGCAAACACTGATGACTCTTCCCTTATATGATTATGAGCACGGAAAGAGGAAAGCAAGAACAGCAATATAAAGCCTATGGAAAGGTGAAGGAAGGGAAATATTCTGAAGCTGCAAAGAAGGTATATACCTCCAAGACTGGAGAAAATATATATCTAAGGATATGTAAGGTATTTATGGCTAAAGAACCAGAGGAAGACTTTTTTAAAAAAATTAGGAATTCTCAGTAATATTCAAGAAGACTCAGATTCTATGAAATAGAAAATCATAAGGAAACAACAGATTGAGATAGGAAGAAAATACATGTATAGAAAAAAGTAATATAAGCCCCCCTTTACAAAAGGAGAACATGAAATCAGCAATATGTGTCTTCTTTTATAAAGAGAGTCAACGTCAAAGAAAACTAAAAGGCACATCTTTTGAACCTAAATGTGCTGTTCATTTAGATGCTGTGCTGCAAACTCTTGTTTTATAAGGACACTGAGTTTTGAAATTAGTTAACTATTTTATAGTTTTGTCTTTAAAAAATATTTATTTATTTTGAGAGCGAGAACAAGAGCAAGAGAGACAAAGAGAGAAAGAGAGAGAACAAGTGGGGGAGGGGCAGAGAGAGGGTGAAGAGAATCCTAAGCAGGCTCTGTGGTCAGTGCAGAGCCCAGGGTGGGGCTCCATCTCGTGAATCATGATAGTGAACTGAGCTATCAAGAGTCAGTTGCTTAACTGAGCCACCGAGATGCCCCTATTTTATAGTTTTATAGTCCAATGCTATAAAATGAAAATTTCAAATAACATACTTATGGAATTTTCTTTACAAAATTTTTTTAATGTTTATTTATTTTTGAGAGAGAGACCGAGTGTGCGCGGGGAAGGGGCAGAAAGAGAGGGAGACACAAAATCCGAAGCAGGCTCTAGGCTGTGCGCTGTCAGCACAGAGCCTGACGCGGGGCTTGAACTCAGGAACTGCAAAATTATGACCTGAGCCAAAGTCAGATACTTAACCTACTGAGCCACCCAGGTGCCCCTGTTTATAGCATTTTCTTGAAGAGTGTGTGAAGAAGTATTTCTTGTATTTTCCTTTTTTTTTTTTTTTTTTTTTTTTTTTGGTTCTTTCCACTACTTCTTTTCAGGAGCAAATCTCAGTGGGGCATGTTATCTACTGATTCTCCGAACAGCTGCCCCCTCCCCTGAATTTGCCACCTTGTCCTGCCCTCAAGTTGAATTAGGTGACCACATAGCTTCTTCCTCACTAGTGATCCTGTGCTTGTCTCAGAGCTCTGTGTGTTTGCACCCAGAGGCCATGGAAACATTTCTTGCATTTAAGAAATGAACTGAACTCATTCACCATGAAGGGTGGACAGTTACATTTTCAAACACTTCTCTCCCAGGGACCCAAGGAGGCTAGAACTTTGTACATTTGCCTGCCCTTACACCCATTTAAAAAATTTAAAATGCATTAAAAATTATGCTAGTCTCCTTTGCTGCATGAACTTCAAATTGCATGAAATGCAATAAATCTCATTTTAGATTAAAAAAAAAAAGACTTTTTAAAGCCTTTGTTGCTGACTAATTAACTAGAGGAAATGTTCTCACCACTTCAATTTGATTATCCTCTCTTCTTTATCATAAATGACAAAGTCCTCTATTGTGTATTACTGTCATTCAAAGTAAAGTGGATGCCCTTGTCAAATTATTTTATTAGAGAGCACTTGAGTTTATCAGTCTGAAATTTAAATATTACACTTTTTATAAATGTGAACATTGGTGAAGCAAGTTTTAGATGATTGTATAAAGGTGTGAAACTTGGCTAGTGTAGAAGATGATAACAATTTATTCATGGTAACCATGCCATTCATTTTATATGTAAGAAACTCACATCAAACTTACTGGATTTTCTTCCTTTCTCCATTTCTGTTTCTTTCTGGATTTTTGTTCTCAGTGTAGATACACAGTGTAATTCCTGGAATTTGAGACAGCAAATCCCTCTTGTCCTTTCCCTATCATGGTTTAAAAATAAAAGTGCTCCCAGAAATGCCTAAACCAAAAGCTTAATGGTGAGGCACTGGAAGTTAACAAAGAAACTAAGAATGCAACAGCAGTAAAAAGTAGAATTCATACTGCAGAAATCTGATTCACACAGGAGAGATTTTTCTCAGGTTCATGGGAAAAAAGGTAAACTATTATTTATTTATTTATTTTTATTTTAGAGAGAGAGAGAGAAAGAGAGAGAGAGAGAGAGAGAACATGCAGGAGCGGAAGAGGGGCAGAGGGAGAGAAAAAGAGAATCTCAAGCAGGCTCCGTGCTCTGTGCAGAGCCCAACATGGGGCTCGATCCCTTGACCCTGGGATCATGACCTGAGCCGAAATCAAGAGTTGGATGCTCAATCGACTGGGCCACCCAGGTACCCCCCCAAAAAGTAAATTAGAAAGAAACATTATGAAAGTGAGTATTTCTGACATGGAAGTAGAGATTCTGGGATTTATCTTCAGAATTATAAGTCTTCCTTGGGGGAAAAAAACACAAGCAACTAGAGCAAAAGTCATGATCAAAGAAAAATTCTTGGGAACTTGAGAAAGAATGAGAAAGAGAGCTTGAGCTGTGGATTGGGGGATGTGGAGAGAGGGAGAGGAGACAGGTGTAGCCTGATTTGACTCCCCATAGTCCAGGCGAAGTCAGTGCTCACTGCCCAGCATAGGGCCACAGTCGATGGCATGCTGGTAAAACCTCACACTAGCTTGTGAGAGCTGCTTTTTAAATTTTCAGAAATTCTGTGAGCTGGTCGTTAAACATAGCCATTGTTAAAAATGAAGTGATAAAGTTACGGTTAAGTAAATGATATTAAAAATAAAGGTAATAGATACTCAAAACTTATCACTCCATAGTTATTTTACTGTAATCTGTGCCCTTAAGGTTATTGACATCTGCTGTACAGAGGAAATATTATATAATACGGTGTGTCTGCACATCCCTTTCCAACTCTTTGCTCAGTGATGTCGCAGTGGCGATCTTAAATCATCCATAGTGGGAGTATTTACACCATTGGTATCAATGCTACAAATCAGGGTTTTGTCTCTTACTTTGCTGCTTGTCTAGACTGCAACATTAATAACAGAGATTAAACCTAAAAGTGAATAGCAAAAAAGAAAAGTTGAGGAAACATTCTTCCACTATTCAAAAATTATCTATTAAAAAAAGAATTCACTCAGGTCACTGACAGATGAGTGAAGTTCTAATGTAAGTTTTTCCCTTTCTTCTTGTTAATGTAAAAGAAACTATCAACCAACATCATGTGACGATCACCCCAATTTCTTGACTGCAACCATGGAGGGTCTATATAACAAGAGTTCAGTAAAAATCAAGGAAACATTAAATGAGAATTAATTAGCTCTACGGGGTTTAAAATAAAGAGGATTATATATTTTATTATTATTTATCATTTGTGTGCGATACATCTTACTTGTCAGTAAAATTTATATGGTGAACATACATAAGTATATATAATACATTCTGTTTGAGGGGAAGCTTATTTTTATGTAAGTTGCCACATTCTCTCAATTTTCATGGATTATAAAGGACTGGGGAAAAAACTTCTCAAGCAACAAAGTGGACAAAACACTATACAAACAAAGGGAACAAAAATGATGCCTTTCTCAGGTGATTTTCTTTGGAGACCCAAAATGCTAAGGCATAATGAGGGCAGCTACAGAATTTTGGGAGAAAATATTGTGATCAAAGAAGAAACATCCAGTCAGGATCTCTTTTGTATATAAAGACCACAAAATGACTCTCTGTGATGTCCATGGACTCCAAAGCTATTTCATTTGCATATCTTTCTTGAGAAACTTACTTGACTATATTCTCTAACTGACTGAGAAATAGATCAAAAGGAGGAGGTCAAGGATAGGAAGACTAAGAGGAAACACTAAAATAAGCTAACAACAGAAGAAGAAATAATTGCTGTAAATTTGGCTACAAGCCAAATGCAACTAAAACATTTAAAATTTCTTGAGTTTTAGAATATAATAAAAATAACTTAATAGCAATTAAAAAGAAGGGATAGAGTAATGATCTTAATTTGTTAGTGATTATACTGATTTCCTGACTCAAGATATCTAATCTATTGAGAGAGCCAGATCTTATAAACTCTGTAATGTTATGTCTTGAATGTTTTTAAAAAGAATTTGCTCCAAGTTTCCTAAGAAATATCAATTTGTCTTACCTTGTTCTGCTTGCCATTTGTTGTCTTGGGTTATATGTCAGTTAAGATAGCTCTACCTATGGTACTTCTGTTAAATGACTTCATTCCCTCCAATTTAGAACCATATTGTGGCTCCTAGACTCTTCCATTTTCAAATATGTCTACTTTTCTGTTCACCATAATGATCACGTTTATTAGTTTTCAAAGGTAACCTTGTTCATTTATTCTTTAAAAATTTTATTAGTACAAATTTAAAATTAATATATTCTTGAGAGAGAGCAAGCATAAGTGGGGAAAGGTCAGAGAGAGAGAGAGAGGGAGAGAGAGAGGGAGAGAGAGAGAGAGAGAGAGAGAGACAGAGAGAGAGAGAGAATGCCAAGCAGGCTCCATGCTGTCTGTGCAGAGCCTGATGCAAGGCTTGATCTCACGAACTGTGAGATCATGACCTGAGCTGAAATCAAGAGTCGGTCACTTAACCAACTGAGCCATGCAGGTGCCACTAAGACAATTTTTTTAAGAGCAGTTTTAGGTTCACAGCAACCAGCAGAAGTACAGAGATTTCCCGTATACCTTCTGCTCCCCCACATGCATAACCTCCCCACATTATCAACATCTCCCACCAGATGGGCACATTTATTACAACTGATGAACCTACATTGATACATCCTTAGCACTCAAAGTCCACAGTTTATAATATGATTTACTTTTAGTATTGTATATCCTAAGGGTTTGGACAAATGTATAATGACATGTATCTACTGTTGTAGTATCATACAGAGTATTTTCATTGCTCTAACGATCCTGTGCTCTACCTATTTGTTTCTCTGTACATCTCCAACCTCTGGCAACCACTGATCTTTTTACTGTCTCCATAGTTTTGCCTTTCTCTATAGTATGTAGCATTGTCAGAGTGGCTTATTTCACTTAGCAATATGCATTTAAGGTTCCTACATATCTTCTAATGGCTTGATAGTTCATTTATTTTTAATTTTAATTTTTTAAAGACTTTTTAAATGTTTATTCTTGAGAGAGAAAGAGAGCATGAGTGGGGGAGGGGCAGAGAGAGAGAGAGAGAGAGAGAGACAGAGACAGAGACAGAGAAAGACAGAGAGAGACAGAGACAGAATCTGAAGCAGGCTCCAAGCTGCCAGTGCAAAGCCCAACATGGGGCTCGAACCCACCGACTGTGAGATCATGGCCTGAGCTGAAGTTGGACACTCAACCAATTGAGCCACCCAGGCATCCCGAGAGCTCATTTATTTTTAATGCTGAAGAATATTCCATTGTTTGGATCTATCACAGTTTGTTTATCTGTTCACCTACTGAAGGACATCCTAGTTCCTGCCAAGTTTTGGCAATTATGAATAAAGCTATTATAAACATCTGTGCACAGGTTTTGTGTGGACATACATTTTCAACTCCTTTGGATAAATACCAAAGAGTGGGATTGCTGGGTTGTGTGGTAAAGGAATGTTTATTTTTGTAATAAATTGCCAAACTGTCTTCCATAGTGGCTGTACCATTGTGCATCCCCACCAGCATTTGGTGTCAGTCTTCCAGATTTTGGCCATTCTAATAGATGTGTAGTGATATCTCTTTGTTGTTTTGATTTGCATTTCCTTCATGACATCCAAGGTGGAGCATCTTTTCATATGCTTATTTGCCATCTGTGTGTCTTTTATGGTGAGGCATCTGCTAAAGTCTTTGAGTCCTTTTTTTTTTTTAAATTGGGTTTTTTGTTTTCTTACTATTGAGTTTTAAGAGTTCTTTGTACTGAGGTGTCTACATTTTTTCTATTGCTCCCTTTTCACCAGGTTATCTATAATATTTAAGCTATATTATTTTCCAAGCTTCATTTTTTTCTCAATGCCTAAAACCCAGGCAACACTTAATAGGTCCATCTCCCCCCCAGGTATAACTTCGGGATCTCTTCCCTACAAAGTGTCAGGTGGCATGTTATTCAGGTAGAGGGGGTGAGGCAGAGAACCGAATATTACAACAAGCTTTGCTAATGTTCTTCATCTTGCCAGTGAGTGCCTATTGATGCAGGAAGAGATTCTAGACCCGCGGGTGTCCGGCTCTCACTTCAGAGATGAGGAGATGGAGAGAAAGAGCTGTCAAAGGGAACCACTGGTTAATCACAGTTGAAAAGGCCAGAATCTAAGGTTTCTGACTCTCAACTCATTAACAATTATGCCTTGGTTTTTTCTTAGAAATGAGAACTACAAATGATAAGGAATTGGGTGAAGAGGAAGGAGATAGTGAGGGCTAGAAGGGATGAGCCCTCGGTGCTATCATTGAACTTGTGGTTAAATGACCTCATTTGTACCTTTCCACCTTGTTCATTATCCCTCCACTAAGGCTACTATCATCTGGTCCATATTTTACTATCAAAGCCATCCTCTCATATAAGTAGACTTTCTTGGTATGTGATTCTTTACAACCCTTGAAAGGGGTTCCTTTGTTTCTCCTGACAATTTCTATTACTCATTGCTAAGCATTAGCTGCCTTATGTTCCTCTCAATGGGCTTCTCTCTAAGGGGCATTAGCTAGAGGCATCTTTAAATGTATACCACATACTTTCTTTACTTCCCTTTCTTTTGCTCTTTCAGGGTTTAATTCAATCCACAATTGTTAGAGGTTCTTCAGAATTTACATCCAACACTTCCTAGTTTGCGTGATCTTTAAAAAATTAACATGATTTTTAAGTGTACAATTCAGTAGTGTTGAGTAGATTTGTATTGTTGTGCAACAGATTTCCAGAACTTTTTCATCCTTGAAAACTGAAACTCTATGCCTATAAAACAGCAATTCTCTCTTTCTCTCTTTGGTTCGATTTTACATTATGGGATAACATCATATAACAAAACAATTGTTTGGACTGCCATTGAAGAAGGAAACAGCTTCCAGTTCCTAGAACCTAGTTTTATGTAAAGATGAAGATGTTAGGATGATTATGTTTAAATTAGGGGGGGAAATATAATCCAGAAGAAACTTTCATCTCTTTGGGTGCGGTAGTCATTATGTATGTATGTGTGTATGTATGTATGTATGTATGTATATACAGGTGGGATGGTTCTTGGCCTCTGAATCATCAATATTTTAAATATAAAACAACCACAGCCATGAATAATGTACAGCACATAGGACCCAGACCATTTTTGTCACAGTTCTTAAATGCATTTGTAGTTCTAACACCCACTGCTCCTGTTGTTCTAACTCTATGCAATTTCTATCTATGAGGCAGCCCTAAATCTTTCCATTCCCAGAGGAAGCCTGCCATCTGTTCATCAAACTTGGAGTAGTTGGAGGGAGCAGCTGCAGTTTCTATCTGAATCTGAATGTGTATATGTTAGTCATTAAGAAAGAAATTTGTGCTCATTTATGTTTTGAGTCATAACTCTGCCATTGGTTGGTCCCAACAAAACTGTCCATGTCAGTCCCAAGGGAGCAAGATCTGTGTTCTGTTCCCGGAAATACTCTTCTGATAGATTTTGGGCAACTCATGTAAAATCACTTTGACTCCATCTAAAAATGGAAAATGTCTTGCTTGTTGTTGTTGTTGTTGTTTTAATTCACCCTTTTTTCTTGTTGAGAATAAACAGGCAGCTCTTTGATCTTCCTTATTGGTTTGGAGAGAGTAGCTTATGTTCAGCTCTGGGGCCAAGTTCTCTTTGAAGGGTCTAAGGAACTATCATGGCTGATAGCTGAGATGAGCTTTGGAGATCAATTGGTCCAGTGCCCCTCAATCTTCAGATTTGCCTATGATCTTGTTAATTTGTGCAGTGTCTTTATATCACCTATTATGTATTTTGTATGTATTTAAATAGATTTCAGATAAACTTATTTTTAACACTTATTTTTGTCCTGTGTAATAATATCTGTACATTATAGTTTAGATATGACATTAAATTTATATTACAAATTTAAAAATACAGAATTTATAAATAAATGTATGTCCCCAAATTGCATTAAAACAAATGCACTATTCTTTTTGAAATAATTTTTAAATTTTATATTGTGCTATAATTGTCAGATAACATTATATGAGTTTCAGGTATACAACATAATAATATATTTGATATGTTTATGTTATGAAATGATTACCAGAATATGTCTAGTTAACATCCATCACTACACATAGTTACACACTTTTTCCCCTTGTGATGAGAACTTTAAAGATCTACTCTCTTGGAAGCTTTCAATATATAATACAGGATTATTAACTATAGTCACCATGCTATATACATTGTATCTTCATGACTTACTGATTTTATAACTGGAGGTTTGTACCTTTAGACCTCTTTCACCTGTTTCTTTCACACACACCCCCCCAAACCCCACCTCTGGAAACCACTAATCTGCTCTCTGCAAACACACAATTCTTCTAATAAAAAGTAACCGTGTATCATCTAAAACCAGTGGTTTGTGTATCACACTCTGGGAAATGCAGATCTAAACCAGCTCTGACAGCTTTTGCATGTGGAAAGTGAACTTCAGAGTGTGATTTATGAAGTCCCTTAGCCACTTGGAATCCAGAGCTTCTGACTTCAGTTTCCTAACTGGGAAATGTAAATGGGAAAGGCATTCTGGTGATAAATCTATCTGGAATTTTGTCAGGAGAATTCGGGAAGATGTGATGGCTTAGAAACATAGTTTGGGAAGACTGTGGAGGACCTTGGATGTTCTGTGTAGGAGCAGAACTATCTCCCTGGGCTCCAAGGTCTTAATCCTGGGATCCAAGGAACATCTAAAACTGCATGTGATGGCTAGTGGATTTATGCACATGGATATTTTGGTGGGGCACGAAGAGTCCTCTATAAAAAGTTAACAACCACTGCTCTTGGAAATGTGATCTATTTTAGTTCTCAAACAGAGGAATAAGTGCATTTTAGAACGATCACTCTGGTGCAGTATGGGACATAGAACAGAATGAGGGTAGCCAGAAAGAGTGAGAGCAGGAGGTGACTGAAGCTGTCCTAGCAAAGGGTGCCTGAAAGGGCCTTCAGGAGTCACTCTTTTAGATGGACCTAAGAACATACATAGATATAGGTAACAGTGATCCAGAGAGAACTCACATGGGTTTTCTTCATTTATTTTGTGAGGATCACCCTCAGAGCCAAATTGTTGAGTGAAAAAGTTATACACATAAATATTATCCAAACAACTCCTGATTTTTGTGTATGATCAAGAGGCGGATTAGGGCAAAGGAGGGAGAGAAAATGGTGGTAAAAGAAGGGACTTCTGCACCGTCAGAGAGTTGCTAATTTTGCAGCTAATGGGGACACATGGAAAGTAATATTTTCTGGTACTTCTGCCTGAAGGTTAGTAATTTTAACACAGCTGTTGGCCCTTACCTCTCTCAGAGCGCTGTGCTGCCCTGAGGGTAAGAAATGTATTTAACAAACATAGCAGCCCCTGTGAGTCCGGCACCGTGCTTTTGCAGAGTATTTCATTTGGTAAGCATGACTGAAGAGAAGTGCTTCTGTAGAACATTGAGCAATACAGAATGAGGATTTATTCATTCATTTACCAAATGTTCGTTGAACATCTATTATGTTCATGGCACTGATAGACACTAGGGCCACAAGAGAGGGAGAAGTCATACATAGTCTTATCCTTAAGAATCTCACAATCTATTAGGAATAGCAAAACAAATCAATGCATTTATCTACATACATATATGGAAATTTGCATAGCAAGTTAAATTAAGAAAAATAATCATACACCTGATGATTAACTATTTACCATCTTACAGTAGTTTTTCTAAGGAAGAGCACCAGTACTTTTTATCCCCCCAGAGATTATCATCCTAATTTTTCACTGCAGTTTTATCGTAAACCTGAAAAAGTAGACTACACAAGGGATGATAGAGAAGGGTGAACATAGAAGGAGACAGTCATTTGGGGACTTGTTGATTAATGACATAGGCTTCACTTTGAATAAATAGCTTTGCATCTGGCTCAGAATGCTACTGATGGAAAGCTACCACAATTATTATTTAATACTTTGGAGGTGACATCTATGTTCAAGAGACTGCTTCATAAATAACAGGCTCCCATAAATAATGAAGACCTAGTCTGCTTCAGAAAATTGGAATTGAAAGTCATAAGTGGCTCAGAGGAAGATAAAATAAAAGATGGAACTTTCAGGAAAGCCATCCGTGAGTGGGCTGGTTGGACTTTGGAAGTGTTGATGGAGCAGACAGTACGCCTCAGTCCGGGAAAATCAGAAACAGATTTTCTTCTCTTTATATATAAGGCATCAAAAATCCCACTGAACCTTTTTGACTTTTCAGCAATACCTTTAATAACTTTCTCAAAGATGGCATTTGTAGTTGATCTTCTGTGTTATCATCCTTGTAACTACAGAACAACTTTTTCATGAGAGTGACATGAATAATGTCAAGCTCAGTCTGTTGGTAGCATTTGCATTGGGTAGCTATTGCTGCAAATCAAATGACCTCCAAGTTCAGTGGCCAGCAATGGCAATCATTTAATATTGTAGCTCCTATGTCTACAAACCAACTCTGGGTTGGTGGGAGATTAGGCTTGGCTGGACTCTGCTCTATGTGTATCTTGTCCTCCTCTTGGGACCAGTGAGGCTGGATATGTACTACTCATGGAGGTCCAACAAAGCAAGTGGTAAATAAGCAAAGCCTCCGAGGAGCTTGGTGTATAGTTACTTCCCTTTTGCTCTATTGGGCACAAGTCATATGGCTGAACCCAATGGGAAGGGGTGGGAAAATATACTTCATCCACATAATGGGAGGATCTATGAAGTTACATGCAAAGGATGTGGCTAAAGGGATGGTGAAGAATTGGGGGGGGGGGGTCTCCTTCCTTGTGCCAAGATGAGAAATCCTTAGGTAGAAATGTCAATTATATTGCTTACTGATTAAATGTCTTGCAAAGGTTGCTTAATCTTTTTGAGTCTTAACTTACTCATCTTTAAAACTAAACTAGTAAAATGTTCAGATTTTTTGGTAAAACTCCTGGACTTAAACTGAATTATCTTTTGTTTTCTTTTTCCTAATCTATGTATATGGCCATATATTTGCTATCATCACATTCCCATAATGATGCCCATATATACTCTCTTGTGCTGCTCAGGGCTTCCTCTATCACCTTTCAAAGATATGTTACTGACTAAAAATATTTAAAAAAAGGAAAAGAAAGGAGGGCATACTTTTTCTCCATGTCCAGTAATGCAAAGCTGGGGAGGGGAGAGTGTTCTTGGCCTTCAGAGTGACTATCAACACCATGTTAACTTTCTTTTTGCTCATGTTCCTACCCAGAAATCTGAAGGATTTACTTTACCTGAATAACCAGTGCTTTTCCAATATATCCTCCAATGATTAATATCAGAACTCTATTTGATATCAGCTATGACAATACTGTATGCCCTACTTTCTTGCCCAACGCAATGTGAGGTCTCCAAGGGAATGTATAACTTTTGCACAAAGGATCATTTTATAAAGGTATATACTAGAAAGGCAGTAAAAAGTTGTGATTAGGAACATAAATTAAGTAGCGGAGTGTGTCGTATGCTTTTCCTCATTTGATCCTTGAAACAGTTCCATGAGGTACTATTTTACATACCCATTTTACAGATGCAGATTTTAAGGCTTAGAGAGGCTGGGTAACTGGCTCAACATCATCTATCTAGTGAGTTGTAGAAACTAGTCCCAAGTATACAGCTAATCCTAAAGTCCATATTATTAACTGCTTTTTTTTTTTTTTAAGAGCAACAGTGTTATAATCTGGAGTTGAATTCCTGATTTAAGATGTACAATGAAATAAACCATAGATATAATCTTTGATGTCAAAAAGAAAAAAATATAACAATAAAGACATCTAAAATAATTGAAATTACTTTCCTGAGTCTATAAAATGTATATAAATATTGTGCATATAAGCCTCCAACAATTATTAGTGATGCATATTTCACATCATAATTCAACTGTACAATATCTTTGACCTGTTGTCAGCATACTAACTACAAGAATATCACTTAAACATTCAAGTCAGTACAATTTTCTTGCCTTTGGAAAAAATTTAAGGCCTTTCTGGAAATGATTTGAATGGTCTAGTTCTCTCCCTCTCTCTGTCTCTCTCTTTTTCTCAGAGAGAGAGAGAGAGAGAGAGAGAGAGCACGCTAAAGCAGGGGAGGGGCAGAAAGAGAGACTCTCAAGCAGGCTCCATGCTCAGCACAGAGCCTGATGCAGGGCTTGATCCCACATCTGTGAGATGATGACCTGAGCTGAGATCAAGAGTAGGACACTCAACAGAGTGAGCCACCAAGGCACCTAGTTTAGTTTTCTTTTTAAAGCAAAGGGGAATCTTGAACTGATAGTTTCCCCTTTTCTAAGTTTCCCTGCAGCAAGTGGAGGCCTTCTAAATTCCTTCACTGACCTTAGGTTGTTTGCCAAATTGAAATCATTATTTTTATTTTTTAATTAAAGTATAGTTGACACACAATGTTACCTTAGTTCCAGTTGTACAGCATAGTGATGCGACTGTGATCATTATTTTCCAAATTAGCCATTGCTGTACCTAAAGATTTGAAAACCTGGTGGAGATTTTAATGATGAAAATCTGGTAGAAGAGATATCCCTCTAAAGCAATTTTCTCTCTCTCTCTCTTTTTCTTATATTTTATTCTTTGTTTTCTAACATCTCTCTTTTAGCCCTTCTCCTGCATCAACTCCTCAATCAAGGAGAAGGTTATATTTTGGGGTCTGTGTATGGAGGCTATTTGAAAGCAGATTTTATGACTATAAGTTTTCTCTTAGACCACCTGGCAGCCCCTTGGGTCTTACCTTCATTTGTTTTCCAGAACAAAGGCCCAACATAATTCACCTTGCCTGCAACACAACCTGAGAGTGAGCAGACAGTTAGTGCAGCATGAATATTTTATAGGGTAGCAGAAAGTGGAGAAAGATTAGTACCCAGAACATGCCAAATGAGGGGCGAGTTAGCTACCACAATTGAGAACCTAAAAACAAATGGGGAGCAAATTGTTTTCTTGTTGGATATCATGACACCACCAATCCTGTTTTTCATCTGTCAGTCACCACCACTCATTGTCTTCTGCACCTTCTCTCAGCTCTGCTTCTCAGTGTATGAGTTCCCCGGGATTGAGACCTGGTCTTTCTTTTGGCTCACTCTACCCTTACTTTGTTTGGAAATTGTGTACTCTAACAAGGTTTTACATGTAAATTACATTCCCACAGTTTCAACTTGTTTTCTATCTCCAGCTTGGATCTTTATTCCAAACTTCAGCTCCTTATGTACAGATGCCAACTTGATCGCCCCACCCAGGCATCTCACGAAGCATCTCAAACTCAACATGTTTGAAACTTGCTTATCCCTTTTTAATCAGCCCCCTTTTGGTTGGTGCTTAGTAAATGCTAACTCCATCTTTCCTCCTGGTTGCTTCTGCCAGATACCCAGGAGTCATTTTTCCGAGCTTTGTTTTCTCTTTTAAAACAGCAATTTAAAGTTTACTCTAGCTATAATACAGGCTTCTCTGGCATGCTTCAGAACCCATTACAAAGACAGTCTGTTGTACTTGTCTGTCTGATTTATGGGTTGGTGCAATTTCTGGCACTAGGGCATCATCTGAGTTTGGACCAGAGAACAGTGATAGAATTGGCAGAATAACTTTAGAAATAGTTAAAGCTAGAGACCATTATGTTTCTAGGACAAATGGCTATCATTATTATTTAATGTTTGCGTGATAAATTAGAATCATTAGCATTTAATTTTTAAATATGATTTAAAATTTAATATTATGTTAATATTTGGGTGATGAATTTTTGTTGTAAATGCAGTTGTCAAAAAGAATATGCATTGATACAGGCTGTCATTAGGGCCTGGAGTTGTGGCTTGTCAACTTGTCATAAGCCAAATGGTTAAGTTCCTTATCAGTGTTTTTGGTCACATGGTCTGTGCTTTCTCCTTCGGTTTTCCACTTTCTCAGTGCGGATGTCAGATGTCTGACCAAACTCCAGGGAAGGAAGAAGAGGCTGTCCTTTTGTGTCACAGCATTTTTGCTGAACACAAATGCCACGTGGATGACAGGTTGGAGGTGAGGATGCATTGAGAGGTGGATGAGGGCTGAGGGCAGTGAAGGGGACACAAAAACCTTTATAGGTTGGGAGTCACCCTCAGTGTCTCCTTCCCACCACTCACTCTCCACATCCAACACGCCACTTAGCCTGGCCAACTAAAACTCAAACCCACCAGTCTTCTCCACCCCACCAGCCACTGTTGCCTTCCTGGAGCCTTGCACTAGCCATCCAGGGGTCTTCCCTCTTATTCTGGCCCACCTTGAATCCGTCCCCTATGCTGCAGCCAACATGAGCACTTAAAAGTCATACATAAAACTGGGGCACCTGGCTGGCTCAGTTGGTTAAGCATCTGACTTCACTCAGGTCATGATCTCATGGTTCATGAGTTCAAGCCCCACAACCGGTTCTGCATTGACAGCATGGAGCCTGCTTGGGATTGTTTCTTCTTCTTTCTCTGCAACCCCCCCCCCCCCCCATCTCTCTCTCTCTCTCTCTCTCTCTGTCTCAAAATAAATTAATACACTTAAAAATCATACACAAAACTATGTCTTTTCCCTTATTAAAATCCTTTCATGGTTTCCCACTGAACTTATGATACAATCCAAAAGTCTTTTTTTTTTAATTTTTTAAAATTTATTTTTGAGAGAGAGAGCGAGCGTGAAGAGTTAGGGGCAGAAAGAGAGGGGGACAGAGGTTCTGAATCAGGCTGCACACTGACAGCAGTGAGCCTGACGTGGGGCTCGAACTCATGAACCATGAAATCATGAGCTGAGCTGAAGTCGGATGCTAACCCGACTGAGCCATACAGGCGCCCCAGTACAATTACATTTCAAAATTCTTAATGTGTCCTACAAAGCCCTGCAAAATCACTATTTCCCCAGATTGCTTCTCCAGCACTTGCCTTTCACGCTACCCACCGCCACATTTTCTTCAACATACCAAGGACTTTCCCACCTCTTGATGAGGCATGCTTTCTGTCTGCCAGGATGCTTTCCTCCTGCTCTCTATAGAGCTAATCAATTCTTCTTCCTCCGGGTCTAGGCTTAATTGTCACTTCCTCAGAAGGACAGTTCCTAAACTTACTGATCTAAATTGCCATCCTCTCTTATATTCTCACATAATACTTTCCCTTATAATCCTTATCAAAATATATAATTTCGTATTTTTTATGTAGTAACTGTCTCCTATACCAGTCAGTGACTCCAGCCAGCAGGAGAAGGGTCCACTTTGTTATCATGAGCACACATCCAGGTACCATCCGTGTGGTAGGTTGGCGATAAGTATCAGTTGGAAAAAAGTTAATCTAATTTTTATTGTAAAATATATATATTTTCTGGAAAATCTAACTTTAGGAGGATCAAATTATTCTTTGCAGAATTTATCACCTAAGTCCACATATAAAAGACATTATTAGGTGGTATAACAGACAATGTGTTTAATTAGGATTTAAAAGAAATATGAAAATATTCATTAAATTGATATTAAAAATGTAATAGTGGCTGATTTTTAATCACAAAAAGAAATACTTGTGTAACTGGTATCTTGAATAGGCAGGACTCTTGGGATATATTCAAAAAGCATATTTATTTTTTATTTCCCACGATCTGTTTCACATATATCCAATGGAAGAAGTATTTCCTTTCCCAGTTTACTTTCCATAGTAATGATAAAAATAATTGTATAGTTACAACCTCAGTTTCAATTCAGAAATTAAGATATCCATCCCAAGTAATGACCCAAACTCTGAACTTCATTTAAAGTTAAGATGTTTCTGGGCACCTGGGTGGCTCAAATGGTTAATTGTCTGATTCGGCTCAGGTCATGATCTTGCAGTTCATGAGTTTGAGGCCCTCTTCGGGCTCTGTGCTGACAGCTCAGAGCCTGGAGCCTGCTTTGGATTCTGTGTCTCCCGCTCTCTCTGTTCCTCCTTCTCTCTCCCTCTCTCTCAAAAATAAATGAAAACATTAAAAAAATTAAAGTTAAGATGTTTCTGTCCTTCTGGTTGGTAGTTTTCTTCAGGCGGAAAAGTGGGGATGGGGATGGGTCACCCTCTCTCTCCTTTCCCCAGTTGGGCCTTCATTCCTCCTTTTTTATTTTGCTAATTGTGTTTCCTATCCTTACCTGTATTGATGTGGTTGGGAGAGGGGTGATAGAGGAAGGAGAGAAAAGAGGGACAGAGAACTTTTTCTAAGACAGATATTGTTGTTAGATAGCTGTGCATTTATTTATTTATATTAAAAATTTCTTAAACTTTACTTATTTATTTTGAGAGAGAGAGGGCATCCGAGCATGGGAGGTGCAGGGAGAGAGAGAAGATTCCAAGCAGGCTCTGCACTGCCAGCACAGAGCCTGACATAGGGCTCAAACCCACGAATGTGAGATCATGACTTGAGTGGAAATCAAGAGTTGGATGCTTAATCGACTTAACCACTGTGGTGCCCCAAGATGGCTGTGCATTCTTTATGCTTGGTTGGTGTTTAATATTCTCTTTCTTTCTTCCCCTTTGGAGGTCCCCTCTGAGAATTCTTGAATGCATGTCCTGTGAGACAGGGAATATATGTATACATATACATACATACATACATACATATACATATAGTGGAGAGGAACAGAGAAGGGAGGAAAGGAAGGGGGCAACTGATAAAGAGAAAGAGAGACAGAGATAACGTTATTTTAAGGAATTGGCTTGTGTGATTGTGGGGACTGGCAAGTGCAGATCGGTAGAACTGGCTGGTAGGATGGAAATTCATGCAAGAATATTATCTGAAATCTCCAGGGTCTTGAATCTGAAATATCCAGGGTGGAAACTCAGGCAGGGTTTCTATGTTTCAGTCTTGAAGAGAATTCCTTCTTTTTTTGGGAAACCTCAGTCTTTGCTTTTAAGGCCTTCACCTGATTGAACGAGGCCCACCCACATTATGGAGAGTAATCTGCTTCTACAGAATTAAATGTTAAACCCATCTAAAAACTACCTTCACAGAAACATCTAGACTGATGCTTGATGGAGTATCTGGACACTATAGCCTAGCCAACTTGACACATAAAATTAACTGTAACTATTTCTGGTAAGACCCATCACACCCACATGATACTCTTTTGGGCAAGGTTTCAAAGGGCTTCAGCCTGGCTTTTTCTCAGGTGCCATATCAAATCTGAAAGAAACAGTCATACATCACTTTCCAAACAAGTTTTACTTTTTTTTTTTTTTGCTTTTTTAAGTAATACCTTTTATCTTGTAGCTTTATTGAGGTATAATTCACAACTAAAATTATAAGAGATTTAAAGTATGCAGTATGATAATCTGATATTCATATACATTTTGAAAGGATTCCCCCATCTAGTTAATTAACACCCCCATCATCTCACATATTAACTCCCCTTTTTTTGCTTAGAATACTACATATACTATATTTTTCCTATACATATATCTATGATAAAGTTTAATTTATAAATTAGGCACAGTAAGAGATTAAGAACAATAACTAGTAATAAAATAGAACAGTTGTAACAGTATACTGTAATAAAGGTTATGTGAACATGGCCTCTCCCTGTCTCTCAAAATATCTTATTATACTACACTCACCCTTCTTTTACACTCACCTTTGTGGTGATGTGAGATGATAAAATGCCTATGTGATGAGATGAAGTGAGGTGCATGGCGTGTGTTGTGACTTAGCTTTAGGATACCATTGACCTTCTGGGGATAGTCAGAAAGAGGATCATCTGCTTCTAGACCATGGTTGACCACAGGTAACTTATACCCATAAGTGGGATTGCTGGATCATATGGTCTTTCTATTTAAAATGTTTTGAGGAATCTTCATACTATTTTCCATTGGGGCTACACCAATTTACATTTGCACCAATAGTGCAAAAGGATTCCCTTTTCTGCACTGCCTCACTTGTTATCTTTTGTCATTCTGATGATAGCTATTCCAACAGGTATGAGGTGATATTGTGGTTTTGATGTGCATTTCCCTAATGATTAGTGATGTTGAACACCTTTTCATGTTACCTGTGGACCATGTGTATGTTTTCTTTGGAAAGATGTCTATTCAGTTCCACTCTCCATTTTTTTTTTTTATATATGAAGTTTATTGTCAAGTTGGTTTCCATACAACACCTAGTGCTCATCCCAAAAGGTGCCCTCCTCAATACCCATCACCCACCCTCCCCTCCCTCCCACCCCCCATCAACCTTCAGTTTGTTCTGTTTTTTTTTTTAATTTTTTTTAACATTTATTTATTTTTGAGACAGAGAGAGACAGAGCATGAACAGGGGAGGGTCAGAGGAAGAGGGAGACACAGAATCTGAAACAGGCTCCAGGCTCTGAGCTGTCAGCACAGAGCCCGACGCGGGGCTCGAACCCACGGACCGTGAGATCATGACCTGAGCCGAAGTCGGACGCTTAACCGACTGAGCCACCCAGGTGCCCCTGTTCTCAGTTTTTAAGAGTCTCTTATGCTTTGGTTCTCTTCCACTCTAACCTCTTTTTTTTCCCACTCTCCATTTTTTAAAAAATAAAATTGCTATTTTGTTTTTTTGTTTTTTGTGTTTTTGTTTTTGTTTTCTTTTTTGTTTTTTGTTTTTTGTTTCTTTTCTGTTGGGTTGTATGAGTTCTTTATATGTTTTGGATTTACACTCTTTATCACATATGTGATTTGCAAACATTTTCTCCCCTTCCATAGGTTGCCTTTTCATTTTGTTGGTGGTTTCCTTTGCTGTACAGCAACTTTTTAGTTTGGTATAGTACCACTTGTTTATTTTTGCTTTCGTTGATTTAGATTTTGGTGTTAAATCAAAAAAAAATCATTTAAAAGATCAGGGTTAAGGAGCTGACCCTCTGTGTTTTCTTCATTGAATCTTATGGTTTCAGATCTTATATTCAAGTCTTTAATCCATTTTTGTGTTGATTTTTGTGTATGGTGTAAGAAAGTGGTCCAGTTTCATTCTTTTGCATATGGCTATTCACTTTTCTCAATACTATTTATTGAAAAGGCTATCCTTTCCTCATTGTATATTCTTAATGCCTTTGTCATAAACTAATTGACCATAATATGCATGGATTTGTTTCTGGGCTGTATATTTTGTTCCTTGGATCTATGTGTCTGCTTTTATTCCAAAACTGTACTATTTTGATTACTACAGCTTTGTAATATTGTGTTATCAGGAAGTGTGATGCTTCCAGTTTTATTCTTCATTCTCAAGATTTCTTTGGCTATTAGGTGTCTTTTGTGGTTTCATATGAATTTTAGGATTGTCCTATTACTGTAGAAGATGCCATTGGAGATTTTATAGGAATCACATTGAGTCTGTAGATTGCTTTGGGTAGTATGGACATTTTAACAATGTTAATTCTTTCGATCTGTGAGCAAGGAATATCTTTCCATTTATTTGTATCTTCTCCAATATTTTCCACCAATGTCTTGTGGTTGTTAGTATACAGTTCTTTTACCTCCTTGGTTAAATTTATGCGTAGGTATTTTATTCCTTTTGATGCAATTGTAAAGGGGATTATTTTCTTAATTTCTCTTTCCAATACTTCATGATTATTTACATACATCAGATTCCGATAAAAGTCATGGTGTTCAAAGTCTTGTTACTAGCCCTGTGGCTCTTTACCATTCCTGTTCAAGCTATGTGGATGGGGGTTATAGATTATGAGCCATCTTGAAGATTAGTAATGATATGAGTAAATCTAGGAGATGTAGGTAACGTGGCATCCTTTTAAATTTTGGCACCATTTATAGTGACTATAAATTGAACCCTTCCTATCAGTGTAACAGATAAAGATCTCATCCTATCCAAGGCCTTTGTCCTCTGGTGGTTAGGAAACTTCAGCAAACTAAGAAGACAATTCCCCTCTACCCCAGTTATTTGGACTGACACATTTGCTTCCTTATTGGGTAAGCTGGATATTCTCTTATTCTCTGTTTACTCTTTCAGGCTCAGTCTTTTCTCTACCCTTCTCTGCTCCCCTGAAGGTTGACATGTATCTACTGGATCAACCAGGCTCCCATTCTTCCAGAAGTTCAGAGGGTGTCAGAAGAGATACAGGTAAAGTATTTCTTTCCATGTCTCCCTCCTGCCCTGCTCAGGTTGGTAGTGGCTGAGTTCTCCTTCCAAAGACACAGCTCCTATCACGTGACTGTCCAGTAACTAAAGGTTTCACTGCTTTCTGGCAACTGCTTCATCTCTTCAGGTCTAGGCATGGCATTCAAAGTCTTGGTACTAGCCCTGTGGCTCAACCATTCTTGTTGATTTCCACCACACTTTTGTGAATAATCCCTTACCTTTTCTTCATTACCCTGTTTGAATATGCCATCTGTATGCTGCCAGCAACCTGATGGATTATATAACTCGTACCAGGAGAGACCCCAGAAACGAACTCTTAAAATGGACTCTGATTGAGATTCTTACTTATTTGATGAATACGTGAATAATTTTTTTCTTCTGGGGGAAATGGGAAATGGGACATTGGTGATTGATAATATGTAGTGTCATCATGAATACTCAAAGTATCACAGTAATAGCATATGATGGAGTTCAGGTGGAGGGCAAAGTAATGGGAGACCAAGTTATCCAATTCCTCTGACACATTTATTGAATAACCCAGTCTTTCTTTACTGATTGAAATGGTCTCCTTTACCATAAACTAAATTCTTTTATATACTGAGGTCTGTTCCTGGGCTATTTTGTTCCATTTATTTGGATGAATCTCACACGATCACTTTATTTTATTGACCCTTTATGTGAGTTGAGGACACAGCACTGATTCATAGTAATAACAGCCTCTGCTTCAATAGTGCTAACTCTTACCAGGCCCCGTTCTAAGTGCTTTGTGTGTGTTACCTCATTTCGTCTTCACGGCAACTCTGTGAAGAAAAGCTGCAGATCCGTGTTCTGCAGATAGAAAATGAGGCACAGAGAAGTTAAACCACTGGCACCAGGTGCCACAGCCAGAGAGCAGAGGATCTGGGTTTGAATTTAGGGAGTCTGGATTCAGAGTCTGTGCTCCTAAGGACTATGCTACATTGCCTCTAACTATGAGGCAGTGAGGGCCTTTCTTCTGGAGACTAAAAAAAATATAGTCTAGATGCACTGCTCCTGATGACCTAAAGTAATCAGATCAGACTTATATAACCTAAAAAAATTGATAGTTACTATATCTCCTCGACTGTCTCTTTCAATTACATGTTTCTCAAGTAACCTTCTAGTTACTGTCAGACTTTATCTGTATCAGACCAGGAAATCAATCCAAAACATTTTATACCTGCCCGTCTCCCCTACTGTTCGTATTATTGAGGGAGCCAAATAATTTCAACTTTTTCTACTGCTGGTTTCTCATAAATTGTGGCTGGCATGTGTATATTTATGAAGGTTCTATTGCATTGCTAGATTCTCATTGTGTTGTTATAACAGATTACAGATTGTGTTGATAAATGCTGTGATGAGACATGATAAACACAGTCCATTTAGACTCGGTAAAATTCTCTTCAGTTTCCTGGTCTCTCCTAAAGGAAGGATTAGAATAACTGAGTCACAGTGTTGGGGTGAATATTGTAAGATCATGTATATGAGAGCAATTAATATAGTGCTTCGCATGTGTAGGCATTCAAATCACGTTGGCAGAATCTGAATCATTCCAGACTATGGTTCCTACAGGGCTCAGACTAAAGACAGAGAGGAGGTGCAGAGTGATATCTATTTATTGGGCATTTTCCATGGTCCAGGCATTATGTTTGGTGGTTTCCACGCATATAGTTTGATATTAGTAAGTGTTTTTATAAGATGGCTTCTCCGTGTGGTACAATGCCTGAAATTAAAGTCCTATTCTCTATGCTACCCTGATATCTGGGGAAATCAGGAGGGCAAGGGGCACTCTTGAATATCCTAACCACGAGTTCCCCTCCCACTGTCCTGCAGGCAAGGTCCCCAAGTCAGACAGACAACCCTTAGCAGCAAATGGACAAGGTACAGTTCCCACATATCCCTGATAGCAGGTTTCAGTTCCCTGCCAGCCCACAGAATTATTCAAATGAGCCAATTGTATCCTCCCATGGGAAGCAGCTCTCTTGATACTACAAAGCTTATGTCCCATAGTCCTTGGTTGTTCATTCTGTTCCTGAGCACAACACTTGTATGGCCTGTGGAGCATGTGGTGTCCTCCCTGCCTCTGGGCTCAGAATATGTGTGACTACTAAGGCACTGTGATCTCATGCATCCAGTGTTGGGTGTTGTGGGTTGGCCACCCCCATAGCCTTAGGACAGGAATCCCTCTTTTTACCCACTGGGTAAATAGGAGGTGGTCAAACACCCTAGAAGAAACTGAACTGAATGGGTTCCACTGAATGCCCTAGATCATTCTTCTCAAACTTTAATGTGGAAACCAATTACCTGGAGATCTCATTAAAATCCACTCTGACTGAGCTTTGGAGAAGGTCCTGAGTGGGGCCTGGGATATTGCATTTCTTTGTTTTAATTAATTAATTAATTAGTTTTTAGTTTTTACTTTTTAAGTCTTTTTTTATTTTTGAAAATATTTGAAGTATTTAAATATTTGAATATTTTTCAAAATATTTATTTTTTGAAATACCGCATTTCTAACAAGCTCTCAGATGAGGCAGCTGTTCCTCAGACTGTGCACTGAATAACAAGACCCCAAGGAACACAGAATCCAGGCCTAGGAGACCTGGAATGTTTCCTGCATCACTCATCAATGACCTTCCAATCATCTAGGAATCCAGCACATCAAAGGATGGCTGATAGTACTTTCCACAAACTGGGACATTCAGCCTGAAGGACTGGAAACTGAGCAGGATCTATGTTAAGATGCTAAGGTGGAACAATCCAGTGGTACCAGAAGAAAGAAACTGCTTAGAGATCACATGACCAAGACACCCATAAGTAGCTGGTAGAAAGGTACTTACCCATCCAGAAAGGACAAGTGCCTTGTCCTAGCCACTCTGTGATCAAAAAATTTTAAAGAAGGAAATACTGGTCTCCGTAAAGTTTATCAGACTTCTTAGGATGAAAGAACTTTGCTTATTTCTATTAGCTTTTTAGTAATGATTGCTGGGAAAATGTCTGACTTGGGGGAAGGGGAAATGAGACAGAGGAGTTGTTGAGAGGTTTGCTAATAACAAGCAAACCAGCTACTTCTCATAGAGGAGGACAGGAGGGAAAGGACAGAAGCAGAAAGAGAAGGGCTGGATGAAATCAAATCATGTTTTCTCCAGGAAGCCTGACCTTAGTGAAATCTAAAAGCAGAGGCCCCAAAGGAGTCCTTCTGTTCCCAAGAGACAGTGCATATTAGATTGGCCTTATGCTTAGCAGACAGGCCTTGATGCTAATTTCTCTTGACCTTCTCATGTGATTCTTGTCAGCCCAGCCCTCATTTGTTAAGCTTGCTTTAATTATGTGCATAATGGCTCATTATTTTTTATAAAGGAAGCAGCAAAGGAAACAATTATGCAAATGAATGAGGTTTGTCGTTCACTAAGGAGTTGGGGGCTAATTGCGCATTGGTACAAAAACACTACCACCAAACACAATGCCAAAAAGTATCTCCCTAATCTCTATCTCTGAGGTCTCTTTAAGCACAACCAGAACCTACAAGATAAACTTAGTGTCTAAGAACAAAGATAAAATGCCAGAGGAATTCACCTAAGGCCAGGGACTTTGGAACCACTGATCTTCCTTGCTAAGGTTGAAGGTTTATCTAAGTTGTCCAAGATCAGGCTTCTCTAAGCAGCACCTCCTTTTTTGTTTGTCTTCAGTTGTCAGACAGAAAGGGATTTGTGTGTTTGGACTTAGTATTCTTCTTTTCTCTCCTTTGGAATGTCTCTCTCTCTCATTCATTCATTCATTCATTCATTCATTTTGCCTGTTTTAATTCCCTTCCTGACTCAGCTTACTCATCACAGGTGGCCTTCTTTCAACCTTAAATGTTTCAACCTTCTTTCATCTTTGATATTTTACCTATAATAGACTAATTCCCCCCATGTAAACTCTAATTCTGATTTATTAGATTAGATCGGGGGTAACGTCATATGCTTCCCTGTTTCCCAATATTTCTCCCTTAGGGCTTTTGTAACATTTGAAATTAATTGCTGTTGTAAAATGACCTAAGCTAACTTGGTCATTTATAATTATTATATCTTCGCCAGAACTCACAACCAGCAAGGATATTATACTGAAGGCAAGTCCCAAAAGGGATTCTGCACAACAAATGTCATCAAGCAGGCACAAAAACTATCACACAACCTATTCTGTAAGCTCAATGAAATCCTAGCTTTCTTTTTATGCACCCAGACAAGCTCCTAATTCAAGGGTTTATTTGAGGCAAAGGTGAAGATATTCTAGCAGCAAGATTCAGCTCTATTTCTAATCCATATCAAATAATACCTAAATGGTAAGATATGGAACCAGAAGAAATACCAAGGCCTAGGGCATCATTTCAAAAGATATAAGGCTATTAGGTTTGATAGATTTCTATATTTGTTTATGTAAGGGTAGCAGGGCTTATACAATATTTTCAGTCATTCCATACAACTGGAAGGTCATCTATTTCACCAAAGAAAAATGACTTCCAACATCCATTATACTAAGTAACAAATTTTCTGATGTTGATCAGATATTGAGGTAATTGTACTCTGGTGGTTCCTGGAGTGTGGATCTTGATTAGAGTCTTTCAAATGCTAACTAACCACTCCTGGAGTCTGTATTTCTGATTAGGGCAGTTCAGATATTAACTAACCACCTCTAGATATAAATTAAAATGCCCACCTATATATTACATAGTCTGTGAAGTAATTTAAATTAAAATTAAGACAACACAGCAGTTGTTAAATCTGCAGGTTTACTTACTGGAATGTAAGCTCAATGGATGGGGTGGTAATTTGTTCATATCATATACCCAGATCTATACAGTTCTAGATGCAAGAAATGTTGGAATAAATGGAGATCATCTGCCAACCTCTGACCCTTCCCAATTTTGCCTTCTTACTTCTCATTTTCTTCTATCACTTTCCTTCCTTCCTTCTTTCCTTTCTTCCTTCCTTCCTTCCTTCTTTCCTTCCTCCTTCCCTCCCTCCCTATTTCTTTTCTTTCCTTTTCTTTTTTCTTTTCTTTCTTCTTCCCTTTCTGTCTCTCTCTCTTGTCATCTTTCTCCCCTCCTTTTTTTATTTACATGGGAAATCATGTGGCTTTTTCAGAATTCTGACAGAATATTCTGCCATTGAAGACTAGAGTGTTTGAAGACTTGCTTTATCTTGATTAAATTGCTTTGAGGCTGTATTCTTTCTTTGTTTCCTCATCTGTAAAAGGAGGATAGCAGTGGTGCCTGCTTTGGAGGGTTGTTGGGAGAATTTGTGGAGTGTTCCCAGCATACTTAATTCTCCCCCCACCCCACTTCTAATTTGGGCCCAGCCCTCATTTTACTAATTATGTGATTACTTTAATTTCCTCAGCATGATGTCATTTATTTCTTTCTCCAACTGATCTTGAGAAGGTGAACACATAGCATGTTCTTTGCTGGGTGTATTGACATGTGTGTGAGGTGGATGGGGCAGGAGATGACAGGCCAAGGAGAATTACTTTGCTCCTCTCATCTTTATTTTCTAGTGGGATTTTCTTAGGCAAGCCAATTAATCCATTTCAGTTTTTTGTTTTTCTATCTATGAGAGGGAGTTATGATGCCAACCTCATATACATGTCATGAGGATAAAATGAGATTGGTATATGTGAAAGACAGTTGACCCAGCCAGATAGATGCTCAACAAATGTTAATGGGATTGAATGATTCTTTCTAGCCAATTGTAACATCAGGGTTCAACCAGGAAGCTAACCACTCTGAGCGACAGATAAGGGATTTATTACAGGAATTAAACCCTATTCAGTTGTGGGAGGTTGGGGAAATGAATGTCTGAAGGGTGAGTTGGTAGATCACAGAAGACACCAACCAGTCAGTCTGAAAGCCGGGCACATCCAGCTGCCAAAGCGAGACCAAATGGGGAGTGGATGGAGAGGTTCTATGAGGAACTATTGCCTGTCTGGATCCATAGCCACGCACCTGTTGATGAACTTGTGATCTCTCTTAAGCAGCAGGGTGTGTAGTCAGGAAGAAGAGCTTGACCTTGAGTGGAGGAGAGTGACAACAATATGGAACCAGCTGGTACCTGCGTCTGTCTGTCACCCACGTCTAAGCCTGAAGGCTTTAGAGAATAATGGCTGCTGCTTCATTTCTACCTTTCAAATTTCACACAGATTCCAATTTTGACCAACTTTAACCTCATATAATATACAGGTGTAAGAATTTTGGGAAATGTAGTTTCAGCTTTACCAAGCTGACCCAGAAAAAGAACCATACCAATATTTTACATTTTACAGCTAACCTATTTTAGATCTGATTTAAATTATCTTTTTTTAAAAGAAATAACAGGAGTTAGCCTTTAATCATGATCTTAAATCTATGGAATTATAGGAGTCATATTCTAGAGGAGTCAGACCCTTTACTTTGCACTTGAAATACGATGTCACATAAGAGAAGGATTTTAAACATAATCCTATATTAGTTTCCTTACAAATGGGGAAGGGAGATTTCATTGACTATAAATTTGGGTTTAAATTTCAAATAGCTGCTACAATGACTGTATCCAAGGGCTTTCCAATTTATTCATTTGTTATTTATCTCCTCCTACTAGATTTTAGGTTTCATTGTCTATCTTGCCATTTCTTTTCTGAGCCTCTTGGGACTCCTGGCATGCAAAGTCTGGACTCTCAAACCTATGCTTCTAGATTTCCAGTGGGTCCAGAACACTTGTAGATAATGACTAAAACAGTAAATGCCATCTCTGACTTGTTGAGGAAAAATGAGTGTTAAGGTTCTTGAGTATATAAGGTTAGGTCCTTAAATTTTTTTTTTCTGATCCTTAATATTTTCTTAAGATTTGCCTCCCTGGAAAAAAAATTTGCCTCCCTGGGGTGCCTGGGTAGCTCAGTTGTTGAACATCTGACTCTTCATCTCGGCTCAGGTCAAGATCTCATGATTTGTGGGATTGAGCCCTGTATAGGGCTCTGCCTGATGATGCAGAGCCTTCTTGGGATTTTCTCTCTCTCTCTGCCCCTCCCCTGCTCACACACACACACACACACACACACACACTCTCTCTCTCTCTCTCTCAAGATAAATAAATAAACATAAAAAAAATTGTCTCTCTTAGTTGAGGCTAATAGCACAACTGTGAGACTACTTCAGGAATTCTGTAGAGTTTAAAGCATTAGTTCATCTTTCTTGTTAAGCAACAGGAGTTGAATAAGATGCCAGCACTGTCTCAAGAGATTTAAAATCTAGTGTGTCCTGGGGGCACCTGGGTGGCTCAGTTGGTTAAACGTCTGACTTTGGCTCAGGTCATGATCTTGTGGTCTGTGAGTTCGAGCCCTGCGTCGGCTCTGTTGCTGATGGCTCAGAGCCTGGAGCTTGCTTCGAATTCTGTGTCTCCCTCTGTGTGTCTGTCCCTCACCTGCTTATGTTCTCTCTCTGTCTCAAAAATAAATAAAGAAAAATTAAGAAAACCTCACTCCTTTCATTAAATAAATAAATGAATAAATAAAAATAAAATCTAGTGTGTCTGGAGGGAGAGGGAGGAAAATGGTAAAATAACTTCGGGAGTGAGTTTCTCTGGAGGAAAACATGGCCAGTGGCCAGTTCTTAGGAAGAAGACAGAAATTGGGGGAAGCCAGTAGAGAGCTGCCTTCAGGTGTCAGCCCTCGTGAGAGTTCATCAAGCAAAGAGAGCAGCCAGGGTGTTTATTCCCAGTAGAGGAAACTCAAGGAGAGCTGAACGTTTTATCCTTTAACGGCCTGGTTGAGCGAATGGAGAAGTTTCCTTCTTCTTTTAACTAATTGAAATCTGACAAGAATGGACAGAGGAGAAGACAGAGAACAAGCAAAACAGGCTGAGTTTGTGATTGTAAAAGGTAAATCATTAAGGGAATGAAGTTTATTTGTAGCATCTCCATTTATCCTCTGGGGTCCCTCTAACGCCCTTTGTCTGGGGTCTCAGTCACCTTATGCTCTCTATGCTTGCTCTCTCTACTGTCATGCCATACCTTGGCTCACCGGAACTCTCTTTTCCCCATTAACCTGTACCTGTCTTGTCTTATTCTTGGAGGCTCTGTTTATTTTCTATTTTATTTTTTAATTGGTTTAATTTTTTAAATGTTTTTTTAAATTCATTTTTGAGAGACAGAGAGAGACAGAGTGTAAGTGGGGGGAGGGGCAGAGAGAGAGAGGGAGACACAGAATCTGAAGCAGGCTCCAAGCTCTGAGCTGTCAGCACAGAGCCCAACGTGAGGCTCAAACCCACGAACCATGAGATCATGACCTGAGCCGAAGTCGGATGCTTAACCAACTGAGCCACCCAGGCACCCCATGATTTCAGACTTTTAAATAGTCCTTGACATTTACCACATTATATATGAGGGAAAATTGCTTGACAGTTTTTTGTTTTATTTATTCCTGAAAACCTACAACCTAGGAGATCTTAGTTCACTTAGTTACATCACAACTTTTTAAAGTCAAGATGTAAATGGGAAAATATACATTCAGATTAGTTCTGAAGGAAGACCAGCCATGTTTACAGCAAGTAAAAGAGATTCAATTGGAATGTGGAATCACTTACTGTTTTATTCACATGGAATAGTTGGCAGTGAAACAGGTCACAGGTTTTGATTTTACAAGGAAGAGAAAAAGTTGTAAATACAAATAGTGGTTACGTAGTGTGTTATGTTCAATGTATTATGCAAAAAATTGGGCAGCAAATGAAATCTACTGATGGCAGGTAGAACACAGATAGCCTGGGGCATGCCGTGGTGGTGGTGTAATTGTTAAGCATTTTAATAGTGGTACACTTGGATGATATGCAGCCTTGACTTTGGCCTCATGAGACCCTCAGCAGAAAATCCAGTTAGGTCTGCCTGGTCCTCTGACCTAGAGAACCATGAGGTAGTATTAAATGGTTAAATGTGTGGTAATTTTTTCATGCAATGACAAAAAATTAATACAACTTAATACAATGTGTTCCAGAGGGTTGGAGTTAAACTCTAAAAAGACTCAGTGGCCCACAGCCTTAATGCAACTTTTAGGCTAATGGTCTGAAGCAAACTGGAACATTCTCTCTAGTAAGGGGCAGATTATTGTGTCTTGCACTTCTCATTACCAGGAAAGAACACAGTACCTGATAGGAGTCTTTGATTTCTGGAAGCAGCATACTAGGAATATTGATTCAGCCCATTTACAAGATGACCCTTGAAGATTGCCAGCATTATGTGGGTCTCAGAACAGAAAAGGGATCAGCAGTAGGTCCAGGCTGATGGACTTTTCCGTAATGGGTTTGATGCCTCTTCCAAATATGCATTTGCCTTTTCTGCCTACAGTACCTTAGCCAGCACCACAGACCAAGGGCTTAGAAAAAGTTTGATCCATAAACATGGGATCCCACATAAAATTGTATGGGACCAAGAGACCCATTATATAGCAAAGGAGGTGAGCAGTAGGCACATGACCATGATATCTATGGTTCCATCATATGCGCCCCCCATCCACAGGCTGCTGGACTGACCAGAGCACTGGAAAAGTCTGTTGAAGGTCTAGCTCATGTGCCATCTTTGAGAGGATGCCCTGTGCAGAGGAAATACTCTCCTTGAAGATGTGGTATACACCTAAATCATTAAATATTATACGCTGCTGTGTTTTAAGATGTAGAAGTCATGGATCCAGGAAGCAAGGGGTGAAAATAGCAGTGACCCTGCTTACCATTTCATCCACTGGCCCCATTAGAGAGTCTGAGCTTCCCTTCCTCACAACAATGAATTCAGACACTTTATCATCTTGGTTCTTAGAGGGGTGATTGGTCCACTAAGGAAAACAGCAAGATCCTGTTAAAGTAATAATAGGATTAAGCACTTGGTTACTTCAAAGATCTTGTCTTAAGAGACCAGCAGGCAAGGAAAGTAGTCACCATACCGGCAGGAATAATTGACCCTGATCATCAGGCAGAGGTAGAGCTGCTGTTCCACACTAGGGGTCAGGGAAGTATATATTTGGCATTCAGGTGATCCACTTTGACTGCTCTCGGTAACTGCCCAATTCTGGTGATTAAGTGTGGCAGCAGTGGTCAGTCCAGCAGCCTGTGGATGGGGGCGCATATGATGGGACCATACATATCATGGTCATGTGCCTACTGCTCACCTCCTTTGCCAAATAACCACCGCCTGGGAAGGTCATGGTGACCAGTGGCCCATTGCCTCTCTTATTCAGAAAATAAGTGTCTGTGTCATCTCAGCAGCCTAGCCACCTAGACCAGCAGAGGTGTTAGTTGAGGGCAAAGAGACTCAAGAATAGATGGTGGATGACAAGCAGGGTGAGTTTGTTACTGCCTCAAGATCCAGTGCAATGGCAGGGATGGTAGTTTTTCCTACTAAGCTTCCTCCTGTGAGATTCTCCCAGGAGGAGAGACCAAACAGAATATTGGAGGAGCTTCTCTCAGGATTTGCTGTATGAAGCTAGTGGATCCAAGTGTAGCGAGGAGTTGTCTACAAAGGATGCCATTGTGTGTCACCCAGATCCCCCGCCAGGTCGGTTCATTCATTCCTCCACCTGGTAGGAGTGTTGGTGGCAGATAGCTCTCAGCTGAGTTCCTCTTCTGGAACTTTCTATAGGCTGGAGAGAGCTGTCTTGCCTAAAGTTATGCAGAGGGGAACCTGCAATTAATACCCCAATTTGAGACCGCTCTGCAGGGTCATTTCATCCCCAGAATTCCCTGTAGGATTGGCTGAGACCTTTGCCGCAATGGTATCGTAATTCCAATACACCCTCTGCCCAGCCCTGCTTCCTTCTTTCTCTCTCAGGTGTTGATCTCTATGTAAATAATCCCCCAATAAACCTTTTGTACACAAATCTCTGTCTTGGAGCATGATTTTGGGGTTGATGACCTGTGACAGAAGGTTGGTGCCAAGCTATATCCTACTAGAAATATATGAAATAACGGTTCATCACAAAATTTCTGCTATTGGATACCTTGGGGTATTTAAAGTTGGGGATTCAGTTTTTGTGGTCTAAATTTATTATGCAAAAAGGTGCACCGACTTTATGTAGAATTTTAAAAATTACTAACAAGGTTGAAAATAATCTTAAAATGTCTGAGGCATGAAGATGGTTGGATCCAGTCTTTACATGTCATCCAGACCAATGGCCATTTCTTTTTGCCTTTCATACTTCTTTTACATGGTGCACAGCAGGAGATTTTGAAGTATGCTGGTCTTTTCTACCATCAAATAAGACACTGTCCTGTCCTCCAATCTCCCAAATTCCTAGAAGAGCCAATTCATAAAACTGGGTTGGAAATATGCTAAATATAAATGGGTTTTTTATTAGAGGCCCGTAAACATACTTCATGACTTCTCTTTGTTTGTTTAAGCTTTTCAAGCTTGTGACTTCAAATTTTCCAAGGCTGGGCTATTTTTTCTGGATACAGGGATACGTATTTCAGGACAAAATGTGCAGACATAGCCCTGTACTGGGATCCCCTTCAGACTGACAAAAACTTCAACTTTTATCTGACTTCATTTTGAAAGATTAAACACATGTAAGGGTATTTGGAAACCTTTTCAGAAGCCAGAAATACTTTAATAATGCTCCAAACTGCTACTGACATTTAAAAACCTGATTATGCAAAGAACTTCATCTCTGGGACACGGAATTACCTACTTCCAAAAATAACTCATCTTTTTCCAGCTCAGAGAGAGGTGATGTTAGTAGGATTAGTTAACAGACCAGAATCCCCCTTTTGAGCAAAGACATCAGATGTAATTAAGGGAATATTTGGAAACAGACACCACCTGACTTGGGATGGCTTAACTTGAGAAGTGCAGTCTTTACAGGCTTATCATAAGTAACGCTTTAACCATACTGAGCAAATTTTGTATTTATGCATACGTAATAGCTGAAGCTGATGTGCTTTTAGAATAGCCTTCAGTCAATGCAAATAATTAGTGATGACAATATGGTGTGCCGATTTTAAAGGTGAAAAAAGCTCTTGGTGACGTGAATTCATGATTGGCTAAAGAGCATGCTCTTCAACTAAGCCATAACTTCTTGGCTTATTAATAGGTATTGGTCGCCACCTTTTAAAACTCTTACAGACAGAGCTTGGGAAATCATTGAGAAGAGGAAATAAGTGATGTAAAGGATGGCTTAATCATTCAGGAGGATGATAACTGGCTGGCAAATTTCAGATTTCAGGGGAAGCTGGAAGAGCTGATCTAAGGGACGGAAGGCTGCTCTGGAGTAGTTGGCGGACATCTTTGAAGATGAAGATGACTGAGCAAGATGGTGTTTCATGTTTTTGAAAAGGGAGCCGGAGATACTGTAAGAGAAGTTACCTTTGGAACTCCTCCCTGAGAATTGACCGTTCATGCTCATTAACTCATCAATGGAAAATTTTGCCCCAAGTGAACCGGATATTGAACCTTGACAGGGTCCCTAGAGCAATGACAGCTGTTGATGCTGATTATAAAGATACCTACCAGGAAAGGAGGCACCTTTGGTCCACATTTTGCTGGACTCACATTTTCAGGAACCAGTTAGCTTATGCCCCCCCCCCACCGATAATTTCAAATATAGATTTATGATACGTGTTTGGTTTAAAAAAATTTTTTTTTAATGTTTTATTTATTTTTGAGACAGAGAGAGACAGAGCATGAACGGGGGAGGGGCAGAGAGAGAGGGAGACACAGAATCGGAAGCAGGCTCCAGGCTCTGAGCCATCAGCCCAGAGCCCGACACGGGGCTCGAACTCACGGACTGTGAGATCATGATCTGAGCTGAAGTCGGCCGCTTAACCGACTGAGCCACCCAGGCGCCCCACGTGTTTGGTTTTATATATTAAATAGGTATCTGTCAAAGTGGGTATCCAAAGTGAGGGATTTTACTTTTTATGATTAGTATTTGGCATTTTAATTATATGAAATAGATTTTTGGGAATAAAACTCCAATTCAAGAGGCAACATGGGACTCTTAGCTGTCATCCAGAGACTTTATTGTATATCATGGGCCAGTCATATCTGCATTTCTAATTCCAGTTTGTCATTCCTTCTGAGACACAGAAGGGGAAGAGCAGAGATGGGGGTAATGGTTTTTGAGCGCTACACATAAAGGATCTTATTTAGTCTTTATAAACACGATTGCCAAGAAATGATTGCCATCTACACTTTTTTTTCTTAGGTGAGGAATCTGAGGCTCAGGAAGATTAGGTAACATGCCTGGGGTCTTTAAAGTGTGTGATCGACAGAACTGAGACGTAGCTGCAGGTCTATTTTCATATGCTGCTTTTGCCAACAACCTATCCTACAAGAAGATGAAGGTAATAGCATTGAATTACTAACTTGAAAGTAACTATCGTGACTTTTACTTTGTTTTATCCCAAAGAAGTCTAGCTCAGTGCTGGGTACTGTAAATGATCACAGGGGTAGGTGAGGAGCTGGGGAAAGCATGAAATTTGGAGCTGTGGCACCCAGGCTTCAGAGCCAATTCCCAGGGCTTCCCAGATTCACCACTAACCAAATACGTACCCTCAGGAAAGTCAGCTTCCTCAGACTACCTATCTTTTCGGGTGGTTGTGGGGATTAATTGAGTTGATGCTAGTAAACCACTTAGGATAGTGTCTCATACATGATAAGTTCTCACTGGATATTAGTTTTTATTACGATTGATCAGACGGATTGTACCGTAGTGTAGGTATGTGAAC
The DNA here is from genome assembly GCF_018350215.1 of Panthera leo. Classification (NCBI taxonomy): domain Eukaryota; kingdom Metazoa; phylum Chordata; class Mammalia; order Carnivora; family Felidae; genus Panthera; species Panthera leo. The sequence continues at coordinate 144,320,937 of NC_056682.1, forward strand.
TTGAGTAAGCCTCCTTTTCCTCCTCAGTAAAATATGGAAAACTCACTTATATGGCTATCATATTTAGCAAACATATGCTTTTATAGTCTTTGATCCGTGCTCTGTGCTCTTCAGGTATTAATTTATTTAACTTTCATAATAGGCCCACGGGGCATATACCATTCTGACCCCCATTTTACAGATGAAGAAACTGAGGACCTGAGAGGTTAAATATTGTCTTCAAGGCAATACAACTGGTAATTAGCCAAGGTGAGATTCAAACCCAGACACTCTAGCTCTAGAGTCTGAGTTTGTCATGTCTAATCCATGCCACAGCTGCAGTGAAACAACATTCGTAAAGCATCTGTCCATTTCCTGGCAAAGAGCAGAGGCTTAGCAGATGTCAGCTCCTCTCTCATTTTCTCAGTATATACCCTTCAAAATTGTCGTGGAGTGCAACATATGCATTTATTAGCTGGCCAGCATGCCTTCCAAAGATGCCCACGTTTGTGTAATAGCAGCATCCCTGGACTCTTTAGGGGTGCCAGACAATATGTGAACATACCTCTCTCTGATTAGGCCCGTCCTGGATCGTCCTTTCTGTTGCAACGCTGGAGTTCGAGGAAGCAGGACGTCAACATGCACTCATGCGTGTGCAGTGATCTCCTGCAGGGCAGTTGTCGGTGCTAACAGTGTGGAGTAGAGCAGCCGGAGGGCAGCGCTGATGTTTCCAATGACGGAGAACAAGTAATGGAGATGAGGCAGCCAAACGGATGGCACCTGACAGTAGTGTGCACACCCCCAGCTGCTGTTCAGGGTTCCTTGATGAAGATGCTAGGAAAATTTTAGGTGAGGCAGTCTGTATCATGTAGGGCTGTCCCAAGAAAATCAACTGTGGATGATTTCATCCACTGAAGGATTTCTAGCATCCTTTACTCCCAGATACGAAATGCTGGTAACTGCACCAGTCATGGCAACAAGCAGAAAACAAAACCCAAATATGCTGCCACACATTGCTACCCGTGGGTAAGGGGCAGTGGTATTGGCCCTATTGAGAATGGCTCCCTGTCGGGCCCTTGGGATCTACCTGGGATTATGAGTAGAAAGCTGCTTCTTCCACTGCCTTACTGCTCAACATCAGGGGGCAGCGGGGAACCCCTAGCATCAGCACCACCTGGAGCTTATTACAAATGCAGATTCTCACCCCTTCTCCCCGACCTGTGAATCAGAAGCTGCATTTTTTTTTAATTTTTTTTTTTTAACGTTTATTTATTTTTGAGACAGAGAGAGAGACAGAGCATGAACGGGGGAGGGGCAGAGAGAGAGGGAGACACAGAATCGAAAGCAGGCTCCAGGCTCCGAGCCATCAGCCCAGAGCCCGACGCGGGGCTCGAACTCACGGACCTGAGCCGAAGTCGGACGCCTAACCGACTGAGCCACCCAGGCGCCCCAGAAGCTGCATTTTTTAATAGACTTTATTTATTTATTTTTGAGAGAGAGAGTGCAAGCAGGGGAGGGGCAGAAAGAGAGAGAGAGTCATAGAATCCAAAGCAGGCTCCAGGCTCTGAGCTGTCAGCACAGAGCCTGAAGCAGGGCCCGAACCCACAAACCAACCGTGAGATCATGACCTGAGCTGAAGTCGGAAGCTTAACCGACTGCGCCACCCAGGCACCCCTGAAGCTTCATTTTAATGAACCCCCCCCCCCCCGCAGTGATTTGTGTACACATTAAAGTTTGAGAAGCACCATCATCTAGATAGAACATGGACTTGGGAATAAGAAGGTCCAGAGCTGAAATCAAGATTCTGTCTCTTATTAGCTCTGTCACCATGGGAAGTTCACTTAACCTTTCTGAGCCTCAATTTTCTGGTCTCTAAAAAACCCTTCCTCACCATGTAGGCACTTAACAGGCATTCAACACAGGCCATTTCCCTTCTGTCCTCCTCTCTTCCATCAGACGACACAGTCAGGAAGGCCAGTTAAACTCCTTGGTGAACCTTAGTGAATTTTTACTGTAGGAAATTGTGGCAAGATGAGGATAGGATGACATTCTCTCTCCCTGCCCCCTCCTCACTCTCCGGCTTGCTTTCTGCAGTGAGAGATACAATACTTACCGAGTTCCAGCCCGAGGCATCACTGGGCCATGACAAACACTGGAAGCACGGGCTGATCTGGGCGTGTCCAGGTTGGGGAGAAGCCAGTACCCTTGGCTCAAACGGGTCAGTTAGAAAGAGCAAGTAAGATTTCTAAGATAAAGTCTTGGACTAACGGTAAAGGATGGATCTTCAAAGGAACAGCCCAGAGGGCAAGTTCAGGTCCAGGAAATTCATTAGGCAGATGGTAGGGGACTGAGGATCAGAGAGATCTCTGGGAATGAAGAAGATGAAACCAAACTTGTCAGGACACTTTCAGATCTTTCTACTACATCCTGTTCTGCGCTCCCAGAGTACCCTGTACGTTACCAAGGTACCCACCACTCTGTGTGGAGTCACTGTTTTTATTACTAGATTGAAAGCATTTTGAGGATGAGTATTATTTTAGGGATCATGTCTTGTTTCATTTGTTTATACATCTAGAATGTATACACGAATACTGTTTGTTGAGGGGTGAATGAATGAAATTTTTGCTTCCAATGTTACAGTTCCACCACAGGCTATTCCTTAGTGGAATCCACGGGACCTTTAATGGAGCAAACAGTGAGGCTCTCAATGAACAACTGCTTCTCTGTTGATCTCTAGTCCTATATGCCTCTACCAGGTAGCAGCCTGGGTTTCCCACGCCCGCCTCTCCTCTTACAGCTAGTGTCCTAAGCACAGAGAAGGAACCGAGGGGAAAGGATACAAAGTGGGGCAGAATTTCTAGCCTACCCGTTCTCCTGTGTCGATGGTTTTGACTCTGGTTGGACTGAGAGCCTGTTATTCCACAGGGAACCAGCTGCCTCATTTCCAGGAGATTATAGAGGCTAGCAAAGAGTGATTTTACTTTTTCTTTTTTTTTTTGAAGAGCCACCTGTCAGCTCCCTGGATAGCTCAGGATGTCCCGCCCCAAAGGAGCTAGTTCAGGAATTTACCTGAACTCATGGGGGCATTGAAACTGGCCTAGGGAAGACAGATGTAAAATCCAGCCTCTCCATTATAGAGGAGAGGAGGCCAACAGCCAGGTATTGCTGGGAACCCTTGGAGGGTGGAGGCAAAGGCAAAGATTCCCAGGCTGTGCCCCATGATTAGGGCTGCTTAGTGAGCTTGGCTGCTTTCCAGAAATGGATGTTCTGAAGGAGAGAGCACAGCCCCTCATGCAGCCCCCGGGCCTCAGGACTGGAGATTAATTGCCATCGGGGATTACTCATCCTGTAAGTTAAATGTATTTCATTTCATCGAGTATCGGCTCCAGAGCTTGTTATCATGGCTCAGCAAGACCATCTGCAGCCAGGTGTTTCCTCACAAGGGGAGATGAAGGAGGGGGCTTGTTGGTGGGATGTGGAGGGAAGAATGGCCGGTGGAACTTTGAAAGGAAATCTCGCTCTTACTTTCCCCCTCTCTTCCTAGCAGATGTTTTTATCAAGTTCTGGCTTTCTGAAGAATGCATTATTCTCCTCAGAAGACCCCAAGCAGAGACGAAGGGCAGGGAGGAGTTGGTGGGTGGATGGGGGGTGTGGAATGACCCAGGGCTCTTGCATGCAGCAACCTAAGTGTTGACAATGGTTTTGAAGCCCTTCTCTACCCTATTTTTTGTTTGTTTGGTGTGTGTGTGGGTGAGGTGGGGGTGGAGAGAGAAAAGAGCAAGGAAAGTAGGGAAGGGAGAGTATTTGGCACTTATGGACCACGTAGGCATCTCTCTCTCTCATGTTCATTTGTTTGTAGGGTCCAGTTCAGTCGCACCCTTTCTTTTCCAGTCCCCAAGCTTTACTCACATTTTGGCAGAAAGTTTGAGTCACCCTGCCATGTAAAGACCCATGACCAGACGAGACGTTGGCTAAAACATGAGATGTTAGGGTAAAAGAACGTGCAAAGGCTAGTGGAAGAAGGAAGTTCTCAATGCCAACAAGGTCTAGTGATCAGTTGCAGAAAGGAAGTCTTTTGTAACTATGTGTTATTCTCTTCCTCAATTTAATATGTCTCTGTATCTGCCTATCTCTCTATTTGTCTAATCTACTTACAACCTGTTATTTGTATTCATCAGTTCCTCCTCTCTCCTTCATCCCTGCCATGTCTCCCTGCCCCCACCCCTTATCCAATATGAAGTGGTTAATCGTAGAAGTTGGTATATAAGTCATTGGCTATCAAAGGAAGATTGCATCTGGACTAGGAGTAAATGTTCCCAGAGCTCAAGTCACACGTGGAATACTGTGTCTTTCTTTTTAGGGGGCAGGTGAGTGTGTAAGAGACAGTTGCATCACCTTAGGGATAAAATGATGTTGTTACTCTCCTCTTGGGGGAAGTTGTAATCTGGAGTAAGAAGGGTGGACTGTGCTCACTTATTTTCAGCTCAGTATCCTCACCACCTTGTCTAAGGTCTCCTTTGCAGGACAGAGAGGAAGCTGGGAATTGCATTTCTTTCAATTCCCTTTCTTTCAGGGTTCTGGCTACAGCTTGTCCATAAGACGTTCTCACATGAGATAGGAAAGATGGAAAAAAGGGAAAGTCATTCTCCGGACCATTGCTGGCAGGTGTGGGGGTAGCTGGGGCTCCCCAGTGAGCTCTTAAGAACCCCCTGTCTCACTGCTGGAGCCTGAGACAGTGGCAGCCTCCCAGAGACCCAAGAATTTCAGCAGTTACCTGCTATGGCTCCCCTACCCGTTTCTCTTCCTGCTCTTAAAAAGTTTGTGCGAGACTGATTTCTATGTGAAATCCTTAGCTTTGTGTTCAGATGTTCTTATATATTCCAGGAATGCACGGGGAAGTGCTTGTTGTTTTCCCCAATGAATGCCTGTGGCAGGTCTCAGTGTCCTGGCACGGGGGCCAGGGGTGAGCATTTGTCTCTCACACCACCCGACGGCCCCTGGCTTCCGTCGGGCTTGAGCTTTTCAGCACTTTGCCCAGCAGTGTTTGCTGTGGTGAGTTCTGTCCAAGTGCTGAGGCAGACACGGCTAGTGGGAGAACAGGAGTGCTCTGCACTGTCTCACCACAGCTACTGTGTGGGCTTCGTGACAAGAGAAGGGTCAGCCCGGAGTCCCCTGCTGTTGAGCTGGAGGTTGTCAGGTGGGTGACCTTGTCTGGAAGGACCAGCATCTTGACAGAGGGAGCCCAGAGTCTGCCAGGCCAGGTGCCCTACGAGGGGGCCCCTGTGGTGACTCTAGAAGCCTCCCTTCAGGTAGGGGCCTTGCTTCTGTGGCGGGTGCCCGGCCTTGGCCACACTGGATTCAAACACGGATGTCTGGCTGAGTGTATGTGCAGGAAACTCGGGCACTGAGTGAGGGCTCTGTGGAAGCAGTCAAGAGCATGGACTCTGGAGTCTGACGATTGGCACCAGAATTCTGCTCCACAACTTACCAGCTGTGTGACCTTGGGCAAGTTTCGACACCTTTGGCCCTTAGTTTTCTCATCAGTACCATGGGAATACTGTATTAATAAGATCTACCCCCTTGGGATGTTAATCCACGTAAAGTACTTGGAACAGTATCTGGCTCATCGTAAGTGTTAGGTGAGAATAAGCCATTATGATGATGATACCATGGAAAGACAAGTTAGTGACATAATGGAACAAGAGGGCAAAAGGGGAAGACATTCTGAGGGTAGAATTCCTAGTCCACGCTGCTGGGGATTCACGCTTGTCTCCTACGGAGAGCAGGGTAGCTTCAAGTGGAAGCTAAAAGGGGGGTTCTTCACTAAACTCTGGGAGACAGTCGGGCCAGTGTTTGTGCTCTGACAGAAGGGGGGTAAGTAGAGGCAGTCTCTTCCTTGGCAGAGAACACAGCCCAGCAGGGCAGCATGAATTGGCAGAAAGGTGACAGTGCCTGGCAGGGGACATGTGCTTGGGACCTGACTGGGCCTTCTCTGGGCTGCATGCCAGACTCCCTCCAGATCACCTAAAATAGCTGAGGGGGGTACCTCACAAGACGGGGAAGGGCCCATTTTAGTAGAAGGTGTGAGAGTCTTAAGAGCTGGGTTATATTTAGATCGGAAACCAGCCCCTTGAGTGGAAAATAACCAACGGCTCTGGCAACAGACCGACCTGGTTTGAATTCCACTTCTACCACTTACTAAACTGTAAATATTTGGCAAGCAGGGGCCATCTTATTCATTGCGGAGTACATATGTGGAAGGAGTCAGTAGATGCGTGAGTGAATGGAGTATCCTGGCACCTCAGTTTCCACATCTGTAAGATGGAGAGAGTGTAGTGATCACTGAGTTGATCCAAGGATTACATTAGACAATCAATGCCCACAGGTACCCAAAGTTCCTAATGGATACTACGTTCCTTCTGTTATATAGTAAATATTCAGTATCTTGCTTAAAATAGGAACACAATACACTTCTTGCCTCCAACGTATTAATGCTGCTTTAGTGCTATAAATGGAGTCCATTCTGTACTTGTCATAGATTAGGTCCTTTAAAAGAAGAGACCGTACTGCTTACAGGCATTTTCCCAATTTGATCATTGCTTTTCGATGGTCATTTATGACACAATACTTTCTGACAAACATCAAAATATAGCCAGCTATTGGTGAGCTGGGTGAGTACTACTGAATTTTAGGAGAGTAAAACATCACAGATAGGTTACTAAAGACTTGAAACATGTTATGATCTGACTTGGAAAAGCTATCATATAGGAAAATATATTGTTGGGGACCCAATAACTCATAATATGTAAACACCACCTGTTAGGCCGTTTCTTTCCATGCACGTTCAAAGTGCTTTCTGACCGATTCTGTTCAGACAAGCTTGGTTGGAATCATGGACTGGTTACTTGCTTTTGTGCCCATGGAGGGCCTCAAAAAAATGGCCGAATCATCAACAGGAAAGGGTCTGTTTGATGTCTGGTCCTGTTTTTTCATCTAGACTCTTCCCAGTCAAACCTCCACGTCGTGCCACTGGAAACCAAGCACCTAACCTTATTAAATCTGGCCTTAAGTTTCACATCATCAAATCAACTTGCTCTAGCTTACAGGTGGCTCCGTTCCTCTCCTGTGTTGCAGAGTGCATGCATCTTGTTGCCGTTCTTCTCCTCAGAATCAGAATAATCTTTGGTTAGCTTCTGAGGGTTGATGGTCTATTCTGAATGATTGAAATTGCTTGCTATTTAACTGTCAGGATGGGTATGATGGACTTAATTTTTTTGAAGGAGAGCCAGCAAGCATCAAATGTACTTGCTGATGTCAAATATGCCTTAATAAGACTTGAGTTTGTCTCACTGCCTACTTACTGAATCAAAGTGTTTATTCTTACATCTACTTGCTAAGACGTGGTGTATTGTTAAGAGCAAAATCACTCCTTAGAAAGTTTTGTTTCTGACACTCTTCAATTCTGTTTCAAGATCAGAGAAGCCTTCCTGCCGTGCAGAAAATGCTATCTATTGATGTGGGGTAAATTTTCTTTAAGAACAAGTCAAGGCTACTTAATATGAGCAGAGCGACTCAATGGCTTGAATAACAAAACATATCAAAATGTGAATCACTACTGTCAGATGCAGGCTTTTAACAACTTTAATTGATATAATTAGTATGCAATATGTCTTACAACAAATGTAGGTACAATGACATCAAATATCAAAGAAGTTGCACATCTTTCCATCTTTTAAGTGATGTTGGCTAACTCACCCCAAGAAAGCAAGCTGGCATGGGTCTTCTGGTTAGCACTATTACCAGTATCAACTAATGCCTTAAAATCAAAGTTGAAATGGTACATTCATTTGCCAACAGGAGGTTAAAGGCAAAGAAGGTGAATCAGTGAATCAACGTGCAAATCAACACGGCCCAGTTGCAAAATTCATTTCCCACCCGTGAGGGTTTGAACCATGCACCCTTGCAAGCAAGACGAAGGGCAAACAGATGACTTCAAACCAGAATCAACTCTGTAAAGAACTCAGAACAACTTCAGGGCGGTGAAGGCCAGAGGTCTACCGCTGTTAGTGCTCAGGTATCTATACTGTGTTACCCTAACCTCCTGGATCCTAACTCAGTAGTCCGGGAGACCTATGTCCTGGGACATCTTTTCATTTGGAGACAGAAACCATTCTGGTCCCGGGCACAGCTAACCCTGCAGTCAGTCAGCAGCACGGGGGGTAGCTCATAGCTATGACAGCTGCCCGATGTGGCTACCATAACAGCTGTCGCTTGATAGATGTAAGTGAAAATAACACACCAGTACCACAACAAAGAAACTGAAACTGAGATCCCTTATATATATCTGCGTTAATACTTTAAATGTCCATAAATATCTTTTCTCCAGAAACTGAAAACACTAGACATCGTTTCATTAATCCTCACAACACGTTTGTGAGGTAGTGTGGGGTGAGGTCAATGTGAAAGCAACACCCTCATTTAAGAAATGAAGACAGACATCCAGGGAGGGCAAGAGACTTCACTGGGGCCAGGAGAAAAGAAGACAAAGTTGGATCCCACTGTTCATCATTTGCAATCTGTGGTTTCGAAGAGGCTGCTTGCCTCCCTCCTGCTCTGACATTCTATCGCTTTATTGACCTAGTCCTATTCCTGGAAGGAATGTGGTTGCTTTAGATCCGCTGAAGCTATTTCCCTTGGGTAGACCTGAACAGACTCTCTGATGTCTAGGCGTCAATTATCAGCATGTATTTCAGGGGTGTGTGTGTGTGTGTGTGTGTGTGTTAAGCAACCTATGTTGAATACAGTTGTTGAAATTCTTTGGCCAACTCAGAAAAAAAATGCACTTGGCAAAATAAGGTTCAACCTATGGTAGTTTACACTGACATAACACGGAGTGTTAGAGTTTTTATGGGAAGCTGTCACCTTGCTGAACAGATCTTCCTGAGGTCCAGATCTCTCCCTTTGCCATAAGGATTTGGAAAGTAACAGGAGCAACAAACCCACCAATCGCTCTTGAACAACAGAAGACTTCGGTTAGGACAGATGTTACTGAGTCCGTGGTTCATAACTGGTCAGCATTTCCTGGGAAGAGGTTGGTCCCTCTGACCCAGCATAACGACTGACCCAGTATTTATCCAGAAGAGCACCGCTTTGAAGGTGTTTCATGGACATTTTGTCAAAATGTTTGTGGCTGAGGGAGAAAATAAAAGGGATATCCTGTTTTTACTGAATTGTTCTTTGCTAAACTGAGAGCCTCTAGGCTTTATAAAGGGCATGAGAGTAGGGAAGAGAGACAACTATTCAGGCCCATCATGGCCAGAGGGGGCACCACTGGTCATCCCTGGCCATTTTTCTGAGAATGTCCACTTTTTTTTTTTTTTAATCAGAGATATCAGAATTCTTGGCACTCTACTTCTCATTACCTAGTCCTATTGTAAAATATCTCTGGGGGTTGCTCATTCTCCTTTGATATGGAAGGAATTTAAGAATAATTTCTTCGCAGGGGCGTCTGTGTGGCTCAGTCGGTTGAGCATCCAACTTCGGCTCAGGTCATGATCTCACGGTTCGTGAGTTTGAGCCCCGCATCGGGCTCTGTGCTGACAACTCAGAGCCTGGATCCTGCTTCGAGTTCTGTGTCTCTGCCCTTCACGTGCTCACGCTCTGTCTCTCTCTCTCTCTCTCAAAAATGAAATAAACATTAAATTGTTAATAAGAAGAATAATTTCTTTGCAGAGTGTGGGATGGCAGGCTGTGGAAAGTGGAACCCTCCTGGCAACTGTGAACAGCGTGGCAACAATGGTTTTCATGTCAGTACTTGCTGGACCACAGCGAGTGACAGGTTGACCTGAGGGTCAAGTTTCTGGAAACCAAACAGAGCCATGGCAGCAGGTCCGGGTTTAGAAAGAAAAACTGATCCCATTTCAAGTTCTTTAAAACACTGTGGGACAACAGAACACATTCTGAAACAGGGCCCAATTTATGTTTCCCAAACCATGGAAGTTTCCCACTCCAATCAGGACATGAGATGCCATTTGCTAACATCAGGTGTTACAGGAGGATAGAGTTTGAGCCATGAAATAAAGCTATCTAGAGAACACACAGAAATACACAGCCAGCCACGCATGCCAAAACAACCCATAAGCCAACAAACTACTTTTTAGATAACAATTTAACAAATTGTTTCATTTAATTAAAAAGAAAAAATACTACTCTGGCAGTGTCCTGTTTTGTTAAAGGTGGGCATTTCAGTAACTCATGGTTTCTCAAACTCCGTACTATTGACATTTGGGGCCAGATGATTCTTTGTTGCGGTGGGCTAGCCCGTGCCCTGTAGGTTGTTTAGCGGATCTGTGGCCTCTACCTACTAGGAACACCAAGTTGTGACACTCAAAAATGTCACAAGACATTTTTAAATGTTTCCTGGGGGACGCAAAATTGTCTGCCGGTTGAGAACCCCTGCAATAAATGGATATCTGCAAACATGATCGGTTCCTTCTCAAAATTCAAGTTGTAGGGTCTTAAGACTGTATACCTAAGAGTGCTCATTAATTAAAGGGCAGAATTAGTGAGGTAAGTGTATGGGAAGAATGCACGGATTACTCATGGTGTCTGTTTCCTATGGAATTGCCTCCCTGAACAACTGCATATAGACTAATGCCTTTACCCTTAAAAAAAAAAAGTTTACAGCCATTATCCAACAGACCGGAAGGCAGTGGACCAGCTGTTTCATGGGTATAAAGCAAGGATTCCAGACGCCCCTCCAAGCATTGGATGACACTGTTAGTTATTGAGGGCCGATTCCTAGTTTCCTTAACGCGGCACTCAGTGCTTGTCTGTTCCCAGCCTGCCCTCCCAGCCTCCCCCACTGCCCCACCGCACGCTCACTCGCACACACGCTCCCCCTTTCTCTCCGATAACTAAACTCATGTCACAGCCCTCTCCCACGGAGAGCCTGGGGGCCGCGATCCCAGCCGCAGCCGACTAGAATGAGCATCCTTAGCAGAGATGGGTGGCCTGGAGGGGAGAACAGATAGAGGGCACGCTGAGCTCTGACAGCAACATGCTACTGTGCTTCGGCTTGCTGGCCTCCTCCAGGTCACCTTCTAGTTTCCTCTTCCATTAATGAGGCAGTGAAGAAGCCGGGATCCAGCTTGTAGAGCCAAGCAGGCATCCTGTCAGCTACAACTAGGTAAAAACAGATTAAAAAGGAATCCGAGCAGCCCCTGCTTCCTCACCTGCGGGGCGAAATCCTCCCAGTACTCATTTCCTTGCCCCTCACTGAGATTTAATAGAATTTCCTAAATAAAAGTATAAGAAACGCCACAAACAAAAAGTCCCTCCCAAAGTAACCCCCCCCCCCCCCCCCCAGACACAAAACAACTCAATCCCTGGCCCTCCGTCCCTCTTCCAGTGGATCCTGTGGTGGGTCCAGAAGCCTCCACCACGGTGGTCTGGCCTGTGGCTCCGGCTCCAGGCTGGCCCATTTTGGCTGCAGATAAGCCTCCACTCACCTTAAAACAAAGATTCTTTTTGTACCAGAAAGGGGAAGTTACAGCAGCCAGAGGAGAGGGAGGAAAACAAAACAACCAAACCAACAAAACAGGGCTTAAGATTGTCGCGCGATGCGCATCAGGTACTTGTATTAATTCTACTGGGAAAGCACTTATAAATAAAGAACAGTTATTTCTCATCCCAGCCACGTTCCTTCGTTAGGAGTCGTCGTACAGAGGGTTGTTGTAGTTTCCCCAGGATCCGTAGTCGTGATCATCCAGAAGCCTTCCGTAGGAGGAATGCCTGGTGGGAGGAGGAGAGGGCTGTGGTTATTTGGAGAAGTTGGCCGTCTGGGGCTAGCCGACGGCGGCCCGACAGCCTGAGCAGGGGAGGCCTCCAGGGCCCTCACGAGGGGGACAGGATGCTTGCACCCACCAGCCCTGGAAGCCTCAGTCCACAAAGCCCTGGAAGTTACCACCTGGGAACTGCTCACCTGGGAACCCAGCTGGCACCTTCCACTGAGACCAGCTGGGTCCTTGTCCCTCTCCTTGACCTCCAGTGCTAGAGAAGGAGGGGGACCCATTCCTATGGCTACTTAATAAGAAGTAATGGCAAAGGGAATGTTGCATTCGGGCATTTCACTTAAGTCCTGGACTCAGTTTCCCCGGAAATAATGACACCACTGTTCCTCTCTCCACCCCTCCTGACCAGCATATAGTGTTTTACAATCTACAAAATGCTTCTGTGTTCCATTAGTACTTGAGGGTCCTCAAAATAAGGCCAGGGACCAGGTATTGCTTATTTTTCTGCTGGGGAAAATTTCTCCCTCAGAGCTGTTGACTGACGTGCACAAAGTCACCCAACTGAGCTATGAATCAGATTCCTACCTCCTGGATCCCGAGCTCTGAGCTCAGCTTCCCAGAGTCCGATTAGCACCCCTCAGTTCAATGGCAATATGCGCTTAACAGGCTTTGATGAGTCATTCTGGGAACCTGTCTCACAATCAATATTATTTCTACAAGAAACTGAAATCAGATAGTGATCACTCATCTGTTTAAAACCTCAGAGTGGCGGGGCACCTGTGTGGCTAAATTGGTTAAGCTTCTGACTTTGGCTCAAGTCATGATCTTGAGGTTCACGAGTTCGAGCCCCGCATCAGGCTGTCTGCTGTCTGTTGTTGGCACAGAGCCTGCTTTGGATCCTCTGTCTCCCTCTCTCTCTGCCTCACTCTGTCCCTCCCCAGCTTGTGCTCTCAAACAAAAATAAATATTTAAAAAACAAAAAACCAACAACCTTGGAGTGGGTCCTCATCTCATAGAGTAAAAGCCAAAGTTATTACAACGGTGTTCAAAGCCCTTCGGGATCTGTCCCCTGTTACTTTTCTGACCACATCAGCTACTACTCCAGTCCTTCTCACTCTTTCTGCTCCAACCATGCCTCCCTGCTCCTTCCCATCATGTCTGGCACCCTCTTGCCTCAGGGCCTTTGCATGTACCATTCCCTCAGCTTGGAACAGCTGTCCTCCAGGTGTCCACACAGTTCATTCCTTCATCTCTATCAAGTCTTTGCACAAATGTCACCTTTCCAGTGAGGCCTTCCTTAAGAGCTCTATTTAACTTGCAATTCCCACCCCCCCAGCACCCCTGGCTTGATTTTCTCATAGGACTCATCACCTTCTCACACACTATATAATTTACTTGTTTATTTTGTTATTGCCGCCTCCCTTGACGAAACTGTAAATACGGATGATTTGCCTACTTTGTTTGTTCTTAGCACCGTCTCCAAAGCCTCGAAGAATATCCAGCACATAATAAGTCCTTAATAACTGTTTGTGGAAGAAACAGTGATTGGAAATAAACTACATCCCGAAAAGCCAATCTGTTCCCAAGACAGAAGCTTCCCAGGGAGGATTATCATCATTTTACGGCTAAAACTAATGTCAGGACTGGGAGAACAGCACAAAATGAAACATAGAGTGGTTCTGAGGTTCATGCTAGTGTGCGAATTATCACACCTGGCCACTGGAAATCATGTCTGCTATATACAGGACACACAAATGTGGCCCCCCCCCACCTCCCTCCCCCCAATTTTTTTCTCGGCTCAACATGAAAACTGAACAAAATGAAAATACAGTCTGAAAGGCACAGAAAGCGTGCATTACACTTAACATATCTGGCTACCATAATTGCTGTCGCTCTTCTATATGGTGTTTACATATACCAGGGATTTGAAAAGAGAAGATCAGCAGCAAAGAGCCAGGCCCTTGCTGAATTCGTTTTGAGATTCTTAGACCTCAAAATTCTGAGAGCTGGCTCAGCTCACCCAGCCGATGCACCTGGAAATTTGAGAATGTTCCACCATGTGCTTTGGTTTCCCCTAACGACCCACACTCATTTCTGTAGGTGTGAGAAGGAAAGAGACCAGAAATAACACACCGTTGGATCTGATGGACGGGGATTAAGGGAGGCCAGTTTTGGTAAACAAGGTCACAGGCCATGCATTGCCAACACCTCCCCCACACTTAACACCTCCAGCCTCAAACAAATCCTTCAATGGGACGGTTGAGAAATGGAAGCTATAGAATGAACTAGTAAAAACCTCAGGATTATAGGACTGGAGCTCAGCCTAGATTTCAGCATGACTTACTGTTGCACGCCTGGCCAACATCTACCTAATAAACTTGCTCTGATATTGATAGGGTACTCCTGCCTCGCCTTTGTATGGTAATATAACGTCTCGCAGCATTTTACATCTACCATATAATTTTATTCCCATAAAGTATCAGTTGGGTCAATAGATGCATGTCCTTGAATATGTTTTTAAACCCCTGTTTATTCATCTATAAAATGGAGAAACTTAAAATGTGTTCGAGCTGGTGGGAGGACTAAATGAGGTAATGCATATAAAAGGCCTGGCACATAGTAAATGCACAGTAAATGTTGGCCAGTATCGCTGTTTAATTTTTATTATAATGAAACTTACACAAGCACACGGCAAATAGTGGAAAAGGGCACTGAGTGAAAAGCAAGCTTCCTTCCCACCAAGAACTCCTGAAACTACACTCCAGGCATAGTTAAAAAACCCGTTTCTGGTATTATTGTTATTTGAATTAAAAAAAAAAAATATTGTGCTGGAGTGGGGCCAGAGGATTAAAACTCTCTCGGTCATCAGGTTTTACTGCTTATCGTTATTTTCAGGCAAGACTATTTGATCAGAGCCTCCCTGAATCTGCTGTTTTATAAGAGACATTCACGACATCAATACTAGGAAAATAAAAGCAAAAGACAGATCTTTACTTTCATTTTTCTTTGCTTTCTCATTTGAATGAACAGGGAGTTGAATAAATTACCAATAAATGAGGAAAGTGAAGCAAGAGATAGAGATAAGCCATAAGTGGGAATGTACTGAACTTGTAGCTTGTTTTAATATATTAACAAGGCTAAACAAGAAGAATTGGGTGTGCTGGGATCCCAGCCAGGTTTGGATAAATCGTATAATACTGTAGAGAGAGAAAGACAAACACATTTGTGTGTGTGTGTGTGTGAGAGAGAGACAGAGAGAGAGAGAGAGGGGAAAGAGGAGAACAATGACCCTTTTAAATTATCTCTCTAGGTCAGAACTTCTTAGATCATGCACATTTTAGATGGAAATCAGGAGGCTTCAGATCGGTACTCGTGGTGTCTAAGAGGTGAAAACAATCTCACTTTCAAGATTAGGAAGATGAGGCTTAAGAAACCTACGTGACTCTATCCACGTGATTTAATGGTAGAGCTGGTATTGAAACCTGGTCTCCTGGCCCTGTTCTGCAACACCGCTTCACCTAATTTCACTCCGAATAGCAGTCTGTACGAATGTCACCGCTGTCAGGTCGAGGCGGTTTTCTTTACTCAACTTCATGAGACTGGTACCATTCAACATAGCTGCATTTTCTAACTGCTGTGCCTTGGCTCCCTTAGATGGTAAACCTCTTGGGGGCAGCCTACGTCTTACCTTCCTTTGAATTTTCTGGACATCTAGTATGTTGCTCTTACTGTGGTGGCTCTTTCATAAATATTTGATGACGAGTGCTTACATCAGGTACAGATAAATAGTATATATGGAGTTTGTTTGGTCGATACCAGCGGGGATTAGTCTGGCCCGTGGCAATTCATCGTGCAGTGTAACCGCAGCAAACTGAAAATATTATTAAAGAATACAAAGGGTCAAAGCCATCACTTTGACCTTAATTGTAGGGAGAGGAAAGAGAAGTATAGCTAAATTTCTCTCATGCAGTGATGTGGCTTCAAAGCACCCAGCACCGTGCTCACAGGCCCTGTGAATCAACAGCACTCTGCTGTCAGTGCCCTTCTGCGGTACCGTATGGTTTAGGGAGCTAACAGCAGAACCCGGGGAGGACAAAACAGGGAGTGATTTATGTTAAGCCCTGGCTTCGTGGCTTCCTTCTCAAATGGCTTGGCTCTAACAGGAAGCAGCCCTTCCTACTCCCCTCCTCCCTAACTGCTGATGCCTTGTGACAACTGGTACCTGTGGTGGTGACGTTTGTGGTTTGAGGCCTTTTCCACAACTGCAAAATGGTACCTATTTTAAGACCACCGTAGCATCAGTACTTAACGGAACTCCATTGTCTTTGAAAATGAATGAGGTGTTTTACTTGTGCTGAAACAAACTTATTTTAGATCTACCCTATGACCCAGCAATAGCACTGCTAGGAATTTACCCAAGGGATACAGGAGTACTGATGCATAGGGGCACTTGCACCCCAATGTTTATAGAAGCACTTTCAACAAAAGTCAAATTATAGAAAGCCTAAATGTCCATCAACTGATGAATGGAAAAAGAAATTGTGGTTTATATACACAATGGAGTACTATGTGGCAATGAGAAAGAATGAAATATGGCCTTTTGTAGCAATGTGGATGGAACTGGAGAGTGTTATGCTAAGTGAAATAAGTCATACAGAGAAAGACAGATACTGTATGTTTTCACTTTTATGTGGATCCTGAGAAACTTAACAGAAGACTGTGGAAGAGGGGAAGGAAAAAAAAAAGAGAGGGAGGGAGGCAAACCATAACAGACTCTTAAAAACTGAGAACAAACTGAGGGTTGATGGGGGGTGGGAGGGAGGGGAGGGTGGGTGATGGGTATTGAGGAGGGCACCTGTTGGGATGAGCACTGGGTGCCGTATGGAAACCAATTTGACAATAAATTTCACATTAAAAAAAAAGGAAAGAAAACACCTTCCCCTTTGTAAGAATCAACCCCAGTTCTCAGTGAAGGCTCCAGCTTTGCTTATTGTGACACCTCCCAAAGTTCTCACCTCTTTAGTCGAGGAGTGAGTCTTGCCATTCAATTGTTAGCTCTTATTATGTGCTAAGAAGAAGAGATATAAAGATGAAAAAGATACGGCTTAGTGCTGGGAAAACACAGCCTAACCTGCAGCTCATTAGTCATTGGTAATTAAGCCTTCAGACTCTTATCGTCCATTTGCAAAGCCAGTTCGGTGGTGCAGCTGCCACTGTCTCCTTTGTTTCTGTTGGTGGCTTTCTCTGATTGTCATTTCCCTGGCTGGCTCCTTTGGTTTCAGTAGTCACTGAAACCTTACGATCTATTAGGCCCGATTCTGGAGCTGGGAGAATGGCCACGATCCCTGTCCTAAGGGACTTTACAATCTCCTGGGGGCCGACACAATAAATAAGACATGAAAAATAATAGGACGAATGGTAATATGTGCAACAGAAGACAACAAAGCAATGAAGGGGAATGAGGAGTTCCAAATGTGAGGTGGGGACTGTAACCACGAATATGGTTGGTGATCAGAAAAGGTCTCACTAAAATGACATTTGAAAGGATAGGTAAATCAGGTGTGGGATGGGCCATGTGAAGGCCCGCCAGGAACTGCACAGGCAGAGAGAACAGGAGTGCAGAGGCTCTGAGGAAGGAGCAAACAACACATCTGTGTGGTAGCTACTGAACTACGATTATTTCAAAATAAATTATTTATTGGAATGATTTTGGATTTATAGAAAAAATGCAAGGATGGTACAAAGAATTCACATATGGCCCCCACCCATCTTCCCTTGATATTGACCTCTTATTTAGCCATGGTGCATTTGTCGAAACTAGGGAATTAACATTGTCAGCTATAGTTTTGGAGCCGAGAAAAACTGTGACTCTTAGGGGTAGATTTATTTGCCCACAGTTCCTGAAGCAAGTTAGTGGCAGAATGAGTATTCTAATTTAGGAATCAGTTTCTGCCTTTCTACTAAAATCCCAATAATGGAAACATTCCAAACATTGATTTTCAAGGTGTTCTTCCCATGGTCTGGGTTTCTTTTAAAGAGCAGCTGTTTTAAATTTATCTTTAAGTAACGACCTCTACTGGGGCGCATGGGTGGCTCAGTCAGTTGAGTGTTCAACTCTGGTCATGAGCTCAGAGTAGTGGGATCCAGCCCCACATCGGGCTCCACACTGAGCGTGGAACCCACTTGGGATTCTCTCTCTCTCTCTCTCTCTCTCTCTCTCTCTCTCTCTGCCCCCACCACTTGCAAGTGCTCTCTCTAAGATAAATTTTTTTAAAAAATAACCTTTACTTTGAAGGAGTGGATGAAATTTATTTTTTATTTTAAAATTATCTGCCAGTATCATACTGGCAGGCTCTCATCACTTGTTTATTTGTAAACAAGTTCAGAGTCAGGAGGTCACTACCGAAAGTGTATGGTTTAATAGATTCCCAGAGCTTCCCCTCCTCTAAATTTAGTTTCCCTTTATTTGGAATAAATGAACACTGCCCACTGCACCCTAAACTTTCCTACCCAGAATTATTCACTCAGCCAGGAACTGTTTATAAAACAATTATTACATGTCAAGTACTGCCAGGGGCTTTCTATCCTTCTAGTGGAGGAGCCCAACCAAGAATACAATGATTCCAGGACAGGGAACAGAGTGGTACAAAGGAAAGGTGTGCAGCTAGGAACTCACCCTGGAGAGGGTGGGAGGGAGGCTTCCCAGAGAGGGTCTCTTTTGAGATAGACAACCTGGAATTAGGCAGATAAAAAAGAGGTGAGCCAAACACCTGTGACCGAGGGATCAACTTGTCCAAAGTAGCCAAGACATGAACCAGCGGGGGCACTGTATCTAGAATGTGTGTGTCTGGTGTGTTGGGAGATGGGGGTAGATCAGGGTCACTCAAAGTATGGTTCTCACACCCAGCGGCACTGGCCTCACCTGTGAGCTGCCACACGGAATCAGAACCTATGGGGACCAGCCCCAGGAAACCACGGTGGTGTTTTTTGTTTTTGTTTTGGGAGGCAATGTCTTGAAATTTATTTATTCTAAAGACCCATGAATAACAGATATAGGAACGGGGACAATGGTCACAAGGAAGACACTTGAAGAAGAAAAAGCGATGAAACGATTATATAAATGAGTTCAGATAGGAATACAAATTTTTCCAATCATAAACATTTTTATAGATTGGTAATTTCTTTTCTTTTTTTTTTAAGTTTATTTGTTTTGAGATAAAGAGAGACAGCAAGCATGAGTGGGGGAGGGACAGAGAGAGGAGAGAGAGAATCCCAAGGAGGCTCCACACTATCAGTGTGGAGTATCTAACTTTGCTTAGATAAGCCATGGACACATCCTGGGGATAAAATACAGGGTACTAAATTAATTTTCATTTTCATTTAAGACCCACTTCCTTCATGAAGAGTCTGTCTAGTATCACCTCTGAACATCTTCCCCTTTTTTGAACTTCCGTCAAATAAGGTTGAACATTACTAAACTGGGTTTAGGGGAACATTTAGGAGGTGTTGCTAACATTGCCGGGCGATCACATGAAAAGGAACCGTGTTTTTAATTACCCCCCTGCCCCCATTGATTCTTATGCACATTAAAGTCTCAGAACCACCGAAGTACAGAATCAAGTCAGTCAGACTTACGGAATGCCAAAAGCTGATCCGAAAAAAGTCAACTCGCAAGTAACAGATTCTAGAAGACCTTAGACTTTATGGCTGGGCCCTACTCTTCAAACCTACCAACATCCAAAAGGAATCCCGTTGTATAAAATATGGTCACTGAAAGACTTCAAGCAAGACAGGTGACTTCTAAGAGAATGCCCTGTCGTGTCTCTAAATCAAGATCACATTTATTTTTGTGACGGGAACAGCCCCTGTTGTCCGTGTGGGTTACCCACACCTAATTATAGCAGCATCCACATTGCTGGCGATAGCAGATACGGCCTCCTGCACAGGGGATTATCTCGTGGCAGAACAGCTTTGAGCCAATTTAAACACAGCAAACCCGACTTACCTCGTTCTTCAATCATCACTAATTAAAGCCACCCTTCTGCAAGAGGCAGGCAGGGCTCTTGCTTCCTTTTAAAGTTGCAAACAGGCCCTGAGATCAAGAGTGCTCAGAGATGGTTTCTGTTTATGAACATGTAACGTGGATGCAACCGCACGGGTGTTTAGAAGAAGCACAACTGAAACCGCCAAGTGGAACACGGAAGTCTGTACATCGGCGTGTAATTGGAAAACGGAGCTGCTGTGTCATCTTCCCCCCTCTCCTCTCCCCTCTCCTTTGAATCCCTGCCTACCCAACGGGACTGTTGGCCGCTACCGTTCTACCGAGCACCTAAGTAGTAAGCGCTGCGTTAACAACCATTACAGTGACAGGACGTCGTCCTTCCATCGTGCTCACCTTGAACCCGGTGCTGAAGGTTTCTCTCTGGTACAATTTAATCCTCATACCAATTCCGAGCTAGGTATTAGGTATTAGTAGTAGTTAGGTAGTTGTATTACCTAACCTGAGTTAGGTATTAGTACTATAATACTGATATAAATATAACTATATACAGTTATAGAACACAAAACTGATCACAAAGTGCATAATACATTTGCCCTAGAACACATGTTCTTAACCACCCTGCTGCACGGTCTTTGCAGGTGCCGTACGTTCATCACTCTATTTCATCTTCAAAAGAACCTTGAAAGAAGGGTGTTACCCACTCGATGTTTGCAGATGAAGAAATTCAGGATCAGGGAGGTTATCATTTGTCCAAGGCCACTTAAATAGTAAGTAAAAGGGTCAGTGCTGAACTTGACCGCAAAGCCCACGTTCCTCCCTCCGCATGATGCCACTGCAAGCTAAAATGCGGGGTCGGTAATAGAGGAGAGCCCTGGAAGGTTCAGGGCAGCTCATTTTTACGTCGCTTCCAAAAGTGGCTTAGATTACAGAAAGAGATGGTTCCCTAGGCGGGGGGTATTGTGACAAAACTAGAGGTCATGGGTCCCTGAAGAACAGGAGTGTGGAAAGAGATGGCTGAATTTACCAACGCCTTCAGAGAGAATTAAGATTTAGGAAAAGGGGCAACTACTGAGCCAGCACTGGCAGAGCTGACAGGACGTGTCCCTCGTCTGGTTGTGAGGCTGCCCTTTGAAGCAGACACTTCTTTTGCATTTGCAGGGACACTGGCTGAGCCAGGGTGATAGCCCGTGGTCACACGCCAGCAACTAATGGTTCCCTCACGGGCTGTGATTTCAGTCACTTTCTGCCCAAGCCAAGTGAGCTGAAAGACCACAGAAAACAGACCGCTTGTCATGTTCGATTTCTCAGAAATCGGGGATGATAGAAATGGAATAAACTTCCAGCCAAGGAAAAACCCGCCCTTAGGTATACACACACACATGCATGCACACAGGCAGGCCCCCATGCACACACGCACACGTACGTACACACACACATTTGTCGATTTAGCCAAATGTATTTTTGATGAATGATCAGTGGGGCTTTCCAAGAATCTGGCAAAAACAACACTTGAAGCGCTTTTAGCCCAGCCTTAAGATGCACGAGGGCTCTTTAACCTCCTTATGTTATCGTTTTGCCAAAATAATTAACAGAGCAGCAGAAAGGGGTTTTCCTTAGGGGGTTTCTAAAGAGGGGTCTGATCACTTTACCCATCCTTAAATGTGTAGTCCCAAAGATAAATAACAACCTCAAACCTATACCACTGGGGCCTTTCTACATTTAAGACGGAGGGCCTACATGGGGAGGGAAGCCATGACGAATTCAGTGTAATCATTCACTGAGTTCACCTCGTGTTGAGAATGCCCAGAGAAGATACACTTTAAATTTTTAAAATAAAACGTGATGCAATTTTAATCAGCACTCATTAGAACCAATTTTTATGACCTGCTAGCAAAATATTCCAAACACAGTACATTCTGCGATGGGAGCACTGTGTCTCATCACTGATGGGACCCCAGTGCTAGAAGGGTAACTGGCACACCGCTAATGCTCACGAACTAGAATGCACCTGTACTGCTGAGAGCCCTTCCCGCTTCCCGCTGACAACTTTGATGATGATGGTGATGATGATGGCAGTGCTAGGTACCTGGGAGGCAAGGTCCATTAATTTTCCCAACAATGCTACCAAGTAGTTAATACCGTGGCCCTTATTTTTATGGGGGAGGGAGAAGTGAGGGCTCATGAAGCTCCGTGACATTTTCAGGTCACACCAGAGCCTGCTCAGAAGTGGCAGAGTGTGGATTCAAACCGAGGTCTCCCTGCTTCTGGAGTCTGAATTTTTTTTTTAAGGTTATTTATTGATTTTGAGAGAGAGAGAGAGAGACAGAGGACATGAGTGGGGAAGGGGCAGAGAGAGAGAAAGAGAGAGATTCCCAAGCAGGCTGCACACTGTCAGCACAGAGGCCGATGTGGGGCTCGAACCCATGAACTGTGAAATCATGACCTGAGCCGAGGTCAAGAGTCAGACCCCTAACCGACTGAGCCACCCAGGAGCCCCTGGAGTCTAATTTTTAATCATGGTTCTAGACTGCCTGTCTGTAGTCAGTGGTTTGAGACAGTAATCTTGAATTCTCGCCTGGAGTCAAGATGAAGAGTCCTTAGATTCTTTCAAGATCCTTTTTGGCAAGTGCATGGCGAGAGGAGAGTGTTTTATTTCACTCCACATTCCAGTGGACGTCACACTTTTTGTGACACAGCCCTTAAGAAACTCACCACTGTGACAACAGAATGGTTCTCAAATTTACCCGTAAGTTCCTTTTCTGCCTCCTCCCACCCCAACACGGAGAAACTGGCTACAAAGAGGGAATGAGGTCCCCAGACTAGTTCATAAAAGCCAACTTAACTCAGAATTAAAATGGTGTATCTGCAGTGATAAACTAGTAAGGAAACCAGCTGGAAAAGAGTACCATTTAGGAAGATATAATTCATAAAATTAAGTTTTCTGGTCAAGGAAATACAAACTTAATGGAGAAAAAGATTTTTTAAACTACGAAGGAGACAAAGATGCTTTTATAAAGGCTTTTAGACACAGGTGACGCTGGCCCTTTAATTCCAATTTCTCTTTGAAACCTGGCTTTCCTGTGCTTTGTACCTTAGATACAGGTGATAGTACCAGGCGCTCTCATATTTAACACCATCGTTTGATTCATCCTGTGCACAATTTAGAACAAAAGATGGAGGGAGATAGCAGGGCAAGAGAAGCGGAAGGGCACCTGGGTGGCTCAGTCGGTTAAGTGTCCTGAGTTTGGCTCAGGTCACGATCTCAGTTTGTGAGTTTGAGCCCCACACTGGGCTCTGTGCTGACTGCGTGGAGCCTGCTTGGGATGCCGTCTCCCTCTCTCTCTCTCTGCCCCCCCCCCCCCCCATGCTCTCTCTTTCTCTCTCAAAAATGAATAAATTAACATTTAAAAAAAAAAGGGAAAGAGGCGGGAGAGTTGGTGAGTGTTGGTTTGGGCTGGGGTGGCCAGGGGAAATGAGACAGGGCAGCCACGGAGACGTGTGAAGTGTGATAGAGATGATAAATGAAGTCCGTGAGATCCACGGAGGCAAGCAGGCCAGGAGGGAAGCACCGGATGTGCACCTCTTGAGGAAGAAGCGCAGCTGAGGAGAAGAAAAACCAGTGAGGAGTGTACATGTGTGTGCACGGCAGTGCCTGAGTGACTAGGTATTCTTTTTTATTTTTTTTTAAATTTTTTAACATTTGTTTATTATTGAGAGACAGAGAGAGACAGAGCATGAGCATGGGAGGGGCGGAGAGAGGGGGAGACACAGGATCCGAAGCAGGCTCCAGGCTCTGAGCTGTCAGCACAGAGCCTGACGCGGGGCGTGAACTCACAAACTGCGAGATCGTGACCCGAGCCGAAGTCGGACGCTCAACAGTGCGTCTAGACAGTGATTAACAGCCAGGACAAAAGCAATGAGGCACTTAGATAGTAAAGAACAAGGGCACCAAACTGGAAAGGAAGCCTTCTGGAAGATGTGATGTGAAAGCTTTGCGTGAGAGGCAGCTAGAAGAAAAGCCTTCAGGGAGGGGGACCAGCCAGAGCCAAGGACCTGGAGAGAAAAAGAGCCTGGCATAGTCTATAAGAATTGGGCAGACAGCCAGCGAGCGCACCTGTGGCTCTGTGGTTAGGAGGGAGACGTGTGATGAGCGAGAAGAGGTAAGGCAGGCCCCGCGAATGACCTTGAAGGTCAAGCTGAAGGGTTAGAACTGAACTCTCAGGGCAGGGGGAAGCCACTGGGGGCTTTTAAGGGAGGGAGCACCAGGGCCACCATAAAGATGGCTCCAGCTGTTGAGAAGAGAATGGGTTGGAGGTCAGAGAGGGGCTGTTCTCACCATGGCCGCACATGCCCTTCTGTCCCTTATCGGAGGCACCGCACAGACTGGCATGGCGAATAAGACTGCTGCTTGCCATGAGGCATGTTTTCGCCGTGAGGACCCTCGGTGTAAGTCACGTGGTTTTGAGCCGTTGGGATTTCACAAAGCAGGAGACAACAAAAGTGGGCGCTCATAGTCTACTGCAAGTTTCTATTTGACTAGGGCAAGTAAAACCTCAGCTACCATCTGTGACCACCTTCATTTCATAAAAGAGGAGATATTTCGAAACCAAAGATAGAAAGGCATAATCTCAGAGGGGAAAACCCCATTTTGTAGAGAATACACTACACGTTCCGTGTATTTTCAACATTTTTGCTTTAGAACCCGTGAAAACCTCCTTATCGACCGGGTACACAGCCACACATCAGTGTTCCGTACGTCGGTATTCAGGAACCACTGAGCTCATGCCTCTACCCACTTCACAAGTGAGGAACCTGAGGTCCAGGAAGCAGGTGGCCTTCTCAGGGTAAAGGGGGTAGTTAAGGGCAGAGGGCCAAGGCTTCAGCCTCCTGACTACAGGTTCATTCTTGTCCCGTTACGTCATCGTGCCGCGTATTTATTCTGCTTATTTATTCTGCTTTGCCAACATTCAGATACTGTACCATCTATTCCGGTCCAATGTTTAGTGTACCAGCCGTTTTTACTTCCCTGCCAGGATTTCCAAGAACTAAGTACGTATCAGGAAACAAGCACTCAGCAATCCAGCTCTAATGGAATCCTTCTCTTCATAAAGAAGAAAGTGTGGTGCGTCTCACCTGATCTTCAGATACGCTGCGACTCCGAACACCAACAATACGACGGCAATGACAGTCACCGTAATGGCGGCGATGCTGCCTGTGGAGGAGGAGAGGCACAGAGAGAGATGAAGGAAGGGTATTCGTTTCAGATCAGTCTGCACAGAAGTCAGAGCTAGCATGAAACCCAGGATCTTAATTCTGTCACCAAAATGCTTCTCATTCTAGGAGAGATTTGTTAAATGACCAACAGTATTAAGACCTTTTGGCTGGTCCGGAGTTCCGGAAACAAGCCAACAGTAACATTTTTTGCTTTAAGGATGACACAACCTGTTGCTGTTGCTATTGGTGTTTGCGGGGATTTTCGGGGACTCTTGTCTCAAATCTCCTGACACCTTGTTTCCTTCTTCTATAGGCTCGGGCTCCTCTTTCTATCCCTTGTGAAATCTTGGGAGGCTTAGGATGTTTTATTCAAGGGTCACTACAAAGTAATGTGGTTGGTTTTTAAATAAACCAGACCCACACAGCCGGATCAGTAGTGTCTACTTCAAAAGGATCACCTTGGTAGGAGAAGCGCTCATTTTAACGATGCCATCAGATCATGTTTTAAAACTCCTTCTTGGAAAGTGTGTCGAACTTTCATCCTTGAAAGGTGAATTCGGTTTTGTGGAGAGTAAAGTCAAGTTTGGTGTAAAAATAAGGTCAAGTCTGATAGGTAACACCACTTTCTGTGTATAGAAATAACCAGGTGTAATTATAAAGTAACATGAACGTTTCATTGTGTAGTTTGAAATCTGGCTCCAAAGGCAACTATTAATGAGCAGCTAAAAAGCCCTTTGAGCACGTAGCCTTATGAGAATAGCCACACTGCTTCCAAGTATTACGACTTTGGAGCACAATGCTCTTTTTGTGTGAGCTTTGGATTGTGATGTATATACTTCAGTTTTGTTTCACCTGGGAAATGCCAAGAATCAATTGGGCTCTTGTCCCCTAATAATTAAAGTGACTTTTTTTCGATGCTAAAGCTGGTGCTAGGGAACCCATCAGTCCACTGAGAAACTATTTACCACTGCAACCAACGCACGGGGCCCTTCGTCACACTGGAAAGAGCATCAGGGATCTGGAGTCCGAATATGTAGATCCAAGCGTGGCTCCATCGCGGTTAGCTGCGTATGTAGCACGGGTTATTTAGGTAACACCGACTTGGCATGCCCGTCACCTGCAGCAACCGAGAGAGAAGAGCTGCTCCACCCCCCACACAACTTGAGGAGGGATGAAATGAGGAGCCATGCGCGGCAAGCCCAAGTCTTATCCGAAGCGTACCGTCCTGCACCGGTGCCCATCTGTTGTGTACTGGACCTCAAAGGTGATGGATCTGCCCCACGCTTTTGGAGATTTACCGTTTGTAGGTTATTTTGCCATTTCTCCTTTTATTCCTTTCCCTCTCTTATGAATGCCTTTTGTATATTGTTCTTATTAGACCTTTCCACCAAAGGAATTAGAGCAGAGCTAAGAGGCAAATCAGTCTACTTACTTATTAACTCTTTACTAACTCCCCAAAAGCTCTGGGTGAAAGAAGGCTACATCAAACATCCACGCGCTGCTGGTTATGTTTCTCAAAGGGAGCCAAGGAGGTCCGCTGCTAACCCTGAGGCTAAGACCAGAGCTTGACGGGTCTACACAGACTGACCACATTCCACCGTTTCAGAGTTGCCACACGTGTGGACGCTCACATGCCTACCTCCTTGCTCCTGGAATCCTTCAGAGCCAGCTTAGTACAATTTATCAGGTTAATCCTTTTCCCCTTGTTACTACTGTGAAGATAGAATTGTGGCACAGAATGGTCCAATGTACACATCGGATCAAGTAGAGAGAGTTCAAGGTCAGATCCCCTTATGGAAAACTTCCACTCCTCCTCTGAAAGGCTGCACTTGGCTTTGTGGCCTCCAAACTGTGCTGAAATTAGAACAATTCAAAGTTCATGGAAGCCTCTTAACAGCTCTTTTAAAAGAGCTTGTGAAATGAGGATTATGACTGCAAGGTAAGGTGCTGGGGGCCTTTCAAGACTCACAGAGATACAGTGGTTGCAATTAGGAGCAGTTGAAACACTGACCTTTAAATTTAATTTGCCCCTTTCAAAAAAATGGGAAAAGAGACAAAATAGAGTTGATTTCTTTCTGAGACGACTCTTTCTTGCTCCCGCAGAGTTTAATGCAGGAAACTGTAGGTTTGACCTTTTTCAAAGTTTCTTTCCTAACCTTAGGCAGTTGGATCTCCTCCAAATCCGTGATTTACTGGATATATTTATGTATCGCCTCTCTCCAGAGATAAATCAGGCAGTTCCCCAAGTCAAGTGCCGTTCACAAAAAAATGGCAAGCGATAGAGTGACCCGCTGCCCCTCTAAGTGGCTGCTGGCCGTCTAGCTCTCGATGAAGCCCCGATCCTCAAATGGGGCTCTCAAGGTCATCCTACCTTGTTCACAAGAGGGCAGCCCCTGCAACCAGAGCTGGGATTAGCAGGTGATATTCCCCCTGCTGGGCTCTTGAGGGCAGCTGGGCAAAAGGGCCCTTCTGAGGGTTGGTCCTGCTCCACATGAGGTAGAATAGGTCGTACTTAAATATCTGGACCACTTATGAACTATTCCGCCACCCGCTGGCTCTCCTCACAGGGTGCCAGCCAAGGGAGCAAGGGTCCTCTGGAAGTCGATCTCTATCAGGCCCCAAGCCTAGGAGGTCTTGTGTGGCAAGCCTGCTCTGCCCCCCACAGCAGCTACCTTCAGAAGCAGCAGGGGGGCGGCGGGGGGGGGAACCTCATCCTGGGAAGTTCCGCACCTCGGGGCATCATGGTTCCAGCATAATGGGTTGCTGAGCCAACATTAGCATAACTTTTATGGTAACTGAAAAGGCTTGATTTCCTCCTGGTGAAAACAAATGTCACTTCCCCCAGAGTTCTGTTTAAACTAAACTGGAATTTCCCTTCTCCTCCTACTTACTCTTTTTTCAAGGAGGGGCAGGGAGAGAGAAAAGGAGGAAGGTGTGGCCGGCCAGGGAAGGTTTTGCCCCGTGAGGAAGGTATGGACACTTGTGGGCAGGGTGCTGTGAGTGGGGGATGGGGAAGAGGCTGGCATTTCACTTCCTCCTTACTGGGGTTTGCCAGTTACTGACTGGGTGTGACTCATGCTGAAAAGCCCTGGAGCCAGAAGGAATTAGAATTGGAGGAAACTTATCTGTATATTTTACAAGCTGAGACGCAAGAATATTCCACTGTGCTAGCACATTCCACTGTGCCAACATGTTCGGCCTGACCGGAGGGTTGCTGAAGATCCACGCAAAGCCTCCTTGAAAACTGGGCCTCTCTGGAGGCTGGGATTTCTCAGGGTGCCATTTTGCCACTTTCACAACTCAGAACAAAAATAAACAAGCTAAAGGACAACCATAGTTGTCTCTGCACGCGGGTACTTTGGGCCAGTACATGCCCAGAGCCTTACGGCCATCAGGTCACTGAAGTCTCTTTAGGAGATGAGTGGAATTATCCCCACTTTATGGATGAGAAAGTTAGGGCTCAGGGAAATGAAGAGCTTGGTTCAGATCTTACAGTCTGATAAATGGTTACGCTAACATCTGAACCCGGACTATTTCATCGCACGCTTTGTATTTGTAATCACTAATACACATGTTACGTCCACTGGCCCTTCTCTTAGCTTGGCCAGCTCCTTCTCTTTCCTCATGACCTAACTAAATAACCCTTCCGAGCGGCTTTCTTGACACCCCCACACCAATTACCATGTTACTGTGGGTTCTCAACTCTTCGTGTCTGCTTCTTTCAAATGCTGTGTGTTGCGTTTATAAGCTTCCCCAGGCAGGTTCTAACCATATTCATCTCTTCCTCTTCTTCCTGCCCTCTCAACCCCAGATGCAGTCTCTAGTCCATAGTGGGTACTTGACTCATTTATTTAATGCTGAATGACAAAATGTAATGTTGGCAAAAAAAGAGAGAGAGAGAACTGGCAGTTTTGGAGCCCCATCACTGTGCTGAGAAAGTTCCCAAGCAGCAGGTTTTCCGTCTACCCATCTTGGAATCCCCTGCCCCAGGTCTTACCTGATTATCTACACGAATGACTCTATAGCCATGGTCCAACCCCTGCATCATGAGCTTGTGAGTGTCCATGGAGGACAGAGCTGGAGGAGTTATTTGGGGAACAGCCATCCAAACAGAGTCAGATGACATCCTTGAAGTAGGCAGAGCAAACTCCCAGAAGGCCATGCTCCTGGTCAGACCTGGCACTCCAGGAGGCAGGCTGTTCCGGAGGTCATCACTTGCCCTGCTTTGAGTCTGTTCTGTGCCCTGTGCTGTCCTGTTATAAACTATGGCATCATTTTAAGGGGTCTTTCTTCTCACACCTGATACTCATGCAACAGGCATGTCCCTTTCTTGATCACACTCCTACTGGTCCTTCACGGACATGGAAGTCTTCATACTCCAAAGGGACTCTGCTCCTATCCCAACTAACCCCTCGCCCCACTTGACCTGAAGAGGCCCGCCTGTCTTAAATGTTCCTCTGGGGACTTTTCTTGTTGAAGGATTTTCTCTTTTCCCCACTTTAAACGTGGAAGAAATGTTTCATATGAAATATTCAGCAGGATACTTGTCAATCCTATGGAGGATGGGAATATTAGGATATGGCAGGGCAAACCCGAACAACCTCTCGAAGAGCCTTCCCAGGCTCTTTAAAGGAGCTGCCATCGCTCTGAGAGCACAGGAGGTGACAACGGGCAGTTCCTGGGTGACGAAGGTGAGCTGTCCACAGGCGACTCCTGAACAATGTTTTCCTTGGAAATGCAACAACCGGCTTATTTAGAATGCACTCGTAAGTATTTTGACCAACTTCCTGGGTATGTGTGTGCACGTCTGATCTATTTTGAGAAGTCTGTAACAGACCTTTGGCTGTTTTTAAATATTCTTGCTCTTCTCTTTCCTTTTCCTGGTCCAGAGGGTAGGTAAGACATGGAGAAGAGGAGCAGGTGACCACTTCAGAGTGTGGCGGCCTCTCCAGTCAGGGTCACCAGAGGAAAGGAACATCTTTTCTCAAAGGAATTCTTCCTCTATAAACGCAGGTGTCTGCGCATGTGCTGGAGGAGGGGCGTGGGTAGTGAGTGGGGGAGAGGCTGCAGTGCAAGACCTCCGTGTGTGCCCGATTATACTAGGAAAAGTTCCTCCAGCAATAGTCTCCTATCACACCTCTATCCTCCCAACAACAACGATAACAGTAATAAACAACGCTAAAAATGATTGCGACTGACACTGTCTTGTTATTGGCTCTGGGCCGGGCACTGTTCTATGAGCTTCACTTACTCGAATTCATGTCATTCTCGTGAGAACTTCGTAAGGCAGGTGCTCTCATTATTTTCTTCTTACAGATGGGGAAACCAAGGCACAGAGAAACTAAGGGCGGGGAGGCGCAGAGTTGATCATTAAAATTGCTGGGACCCCAGCACAGGTTGCGGAGTCCATGTTGCTTGGGGCTGGGCTCTCCTGACACCCCGGGCTGCAGCAGTTAAGTGTGAGTCCACCTGGGGGTTAACTGGTGCCCCTGGCACCTCCTCTGCCCGCTGTCGCTGTCCGGGAACCAGGTCCTAACTCACGGCTGTGTGGCGTTTTGCGTCCTCCCGTAGGTACTGGTGAAGTTGGTCAAAGCTCTACAATTCAGAATACTTGTAGGCAGGACTAGTTAGAAGCAGACAGTAGTCACAGAACAGCGACCTAATAAGGCCATGTCCTTGGTTTCCAGCATGTGTCGGGGTCCAGAAGAATCGCCGAGATCACTGCCCAGTGCTATTCACCGCAGCATACCAAGTCACCAAGGGTAGCTGGCAACTGCAATTCACGCTGGTGTGTGTGTGTGTGTGTGTGTGTGTGTGTGTGGGCGCGCCTGTGTGTGTAGGATGTGCTATGGGGAAGAGAAGGGAAAAAGAAAATCTCAGTTTTTGGATACTCTCACCCCAGTGGGTCCTAACTTTACCATTACTGAAGGTCACTTGGACTTCGGACCTTGAGTCCTGCTTGGATTTCACTTCTGTTTTTTTCCCTCGTTCACTCTGTCCCACAACAAGGGAAGCTAAGCTTATCTCACTCTGATCCCAAATCAATCCCATGAGTTTCTCCTGAATGAGCTGCATGGGTTCCTCTGAGCTAAGGCAGTTGCCGGGTGTGGAGAAGCAACAGGCAAGGCTGTGAGGTTTCACTTCCCAGTTGCAGAGACATGTGTCAGGCTCGGGAACCACACTGGGAAGCGTAGGATTGGATGGATAGGCAGGTAGGTAGTTATGGGGGGAGGTGTATGGTACCGAGCTCTGTATTTCTGTCTCTAACTTGGGGACGTCTATAAAAATTGGAACCTTGGGGAGACACGGGAATGAGGCTGTTCTTTGAAGGATGGACAGGACTCGAATAGACAGCGATGAAGGTTTGAGTCTGGGGCCAGGTAGAGGGAGAATAGACACCTAACATTTCTAGGCTGAACATTTAGCACTGAGTCTGGAGACAGAAGCACCTCAACTGGTGTCCTTAAGTAAAAAATGGCATATTCCTTGTCTTGTCCATTTCATAGGAATATTGAGATGGGGGTGCTTTGTAAATCAGCACAAATGAAGGGGACTGTTGTGATCTTTGCAGAGCCCAGCCCCTTGACTTTAGGGTTCAGGAGTCCTAAGTACTGAGGGATTCACTGAGTAACTTACCCAAGGTCACCCAATTTACAGTGGTGACAAAACCAAAGTCACACTCTACGTAAAAGGATATAATGGAAATTAATAGGGATCATGAAATGGTTGGTATTTGGGACCAAATCATGGAGTATTCTCAAAGTCAGACATGGTATTTGGGGACACCGTGACAATATGGGGAATGGGGACCATGGAAGCGTTTTGGGCAGAGGGATGATTTGCAATAACCTTCTCAAAAATCCAGTCTTCTCTTAGAACTCATCCCCAATGACGTCTGTTCATCTTGAGCCCTCTTTTTCTAGATATTTGCCCTTTTACTTAGCATGGCACCATTTTTTAAAGTTTATTTATTTATTTTGAGAGAAAGAGAGAGCACAAGTGGGGGAGGAACAGAGAGAGAGGGAGAGAGAGAGAATCCCAAGCAAGCTCCACACTGTCAGTGCAGAGCCCAACGCGGGGCTCGAACCCACAAACCGTGAGATCATGACCTGAACCGAAATCAAGAGTTGGACGCTTCACCGACTGAGCCACCCAAGTGCCCCAGCATGGCACCATTTAATAAACTTATTCTAGTATATAGCTAATACTGACACGTGTGGTTACGGGTAGTTATGCACACACACACAAGATAAAGACGAGATATGGTATTATACTAATGGTTTTATGTGAGCACGTTCTTTCTGCTCTCTCTAGACTGAAAATCCCTTAAAGCCAGAGATACCAAATACATTTCGTTATTTGTCTAGGCCCAAAGTAAGAAATTCATAAAATATACAATTGCTTCTGAAAAGCGTAGCTGTTTTTAAAATTGGACTTTATTAGCAGCTATGATGCAAATATGGAGCTCCCTTATAAGGCATACAGCTTGCACATGAATATGCTACAGAACTGTTTTTAATTAGCAAAACCTAAATTTGCCTCCGTAAGTTAGTCCTGCTCCCCCATGCCCCATGCCCCCAAACCTTTAAGTCATTAAATTATTGCTTACTCATTTCTTCAGAATGGCAGGAGGTAAACTTTATCAAATTTAGTCAAATATGACCGCAACTGGCATCTTTTATTTCACATTTCTACTCTTATTTAAATGATAGTTAATGAGCAGAATTGCTTAATGGGCAGATGTGGGATTCAAATTTCGGGGCAGAATCCCGAATACCTATCTTTTTCTTCTTCTGGTAATCAGAAGACCTGGTTTGGGGCCTGGTTCCACTTTCATCTAAATATTTTACCTACGTGGGTAGCATATAGAGATGTATACTGGAAATACTAATCTCTTCAAAGATGTATATTGGAAATGTCAGTATCAGGCAAATGCTTATTTCCTCTTCCTCAGTTCCCTTTCATGTGAGCACATCAGCTGTACTTCAAGGATGCAGGGAGCACAGGTTTGCAATGAATACAAGTGGGCACGGTCCCTGGTTATCATGGTTTTAAGGTTTTGTCATTTCGGGGCACCAGGGTGGCTCCGTTGGTGAAGTGTCTGACTCTTGATTTTGTCTCAGGTCATGATCTCACGGTTCGTGAGTTCAAGCCCTGCACTGGGCTCCGTGCTGACTGGGCAGAGCCTGCTTGGGATTCTCTCTCCCTCTCTCTCTGCCCCTCCCCTGCTTGTGCTCTCTAAACAAACAAGCAAACAAACAACATGTAAAAATTCTCCATTTCATTTAACATTGACAGTCTTTCCCAACGCAAATGAAGCCTCTTTCCCACGAGGAATTTCTTCGGGCTATGTGTTCAGATCCCCTGATCCCAACTCTTCTTCGACACTTGTAATGTGAACTAGCTTGGGTTTCTACAAACAGCAAACAGTGCTCCCCAGCCCCTTTGTCCATGGCCAGTTTTGCAGCCTCCAGTCAACGTCAGGGGGCGTTCCTCTCACTCGGCACTCCCTAGACTAAAGGAGCCCTGGGGAATGAGAACGCCCTCCTGAAACGTGGGTGAGCCCTCCGTCTGAACTCTATTACAGAGTCTCCTCCAGGACTGCTCTGAGTTCAGTCTTGGCGTGGCAACCGTTCTCAGGGGACATCTGTAGTATTATGCTAAGAACAGTAATAACAACAGAAAGGAAAGCAAAGTCATAGCTGCCATCATTTACCGTGGCTACCCTGTGCCAGGCCCTGAGCTGGGCACAGCGGGGGAGTATCTCCACTTTGGTGGTTAGGAACTGGAGGCTCCAAAAGAAGTTACCAAAAACCTGCTCCACTGGTTAGTGGGAAGGAACGGGATTCAAGCTTTAAAGCTGCATCCCCCAAACCTATGCTCTTCTAGTTTGTCATCAGGAGACCCGGCATACAGACCTGCCTTACAGATGCACCCACGAGCTGAGTAACCATGGGCAAGCCACTTTACCCCTCCCTGTCTGTGTTCATGACCTCATTTGTGTCTCTGTCTCTACTTGTAAACTGAGGATTCTTTCAATCATTCACACAGCTGCTGTTTATTGTTTACGATGTGTCAAACTTTGATGAAACACACCCTGCCTCTCAGCGCCTCTCTACAAATTAAATCGTTCATTTCAAATGCTTTGTCCATCACGAAGTGCAACACAAAGGTCTCACGGGCTCTGGGCACCTTCTACCCATAAAACTCTAAAAAGCCAGTAAGGAACTTTGGTTCCATAGGAGATGTGAGCCAACCTGGGTATTTTAGAAATGACCACAGATCTCAAGTTCAGGTTTTGCTTCCAGTGAGGTCATGACCAAAGGAATAATGCAATTTTACCATTCAACGGAAATTCTAAGAAGGTTCACTGAATCTAACCTCTTCATTTTACAGAACGGAAGGTGATAGAAATTAAGGGATTTGGTCGAGATCAGACTCCATCAGTTGCAGAGCTGGGACGAGATACCTTTTGATTTCTGGTTTGCATTCTTTTAAATTCTCTAATTCTGGGACTCATCCCAAGTGAAGCCTTCAAGGACTGATAGCTGAGACAACAGATAGGGATAAGATCCTGGCCTCTACTTCACAGCCATGTTTCCAAAAATCATATGGAGTCATGAATTCAACATGCTGTTTTATTCTTTTCTCAAATTCAGATGAAGACAAAAACCAGTCTTTATTATGACAAAAAGGGTTCGCCACCTTGCATGCTATCCACCCAGAGTAGGGACCACACTCTGGGAACATAGCTCCCAGGAACATCAGTTTCTCAAAGGGGTTGGGAGAGGAGATGCTGGGCTGGGGGGGTGAGGCACCGGCCCTCAGGGCCCCGAAAGAGGCCAAAAAGAACAGAGGGCAGAGAGCTGGGGCCAGCAGCGTCTGCCCTGTCAACTCCTGTCCCTGCCCCTGGGAATGCAGCAGCTTTATGAATACTGCTTCTTAGTGAAGGCCCAAGTTGGTAGAAATGTGACGTAGGAGTGACAACTGTCTCACCCTGCCTCACCCACTCCCAGGAGCAGTGCAGACACGAGGGAGGACTTCACTTCTGGGTCCATCAAGCTAAGCCCTGTGTCTGCCCCTTCACATGCGCTATGCCAGTTTCTGCCCTTCTCAGCTCTCTCCTGCAGGACAAATTTGCAGTGCCTGGCTTTATAGCCTAGCATAATTAGTTTTAAATTACTTTATACAAGGTATATAATTCAGCCTAGACTGAATTATAACTTCTTTACAAAAATGTTTTTTAATGTTTATTTATTTTTAAGGAGTGGGGGGAGAGGCAGAGAGAGAGGGAGACATAGAATCCGAAGCAGGCTCTAGGCTCTGAGCTGTCAGCACAGAGCCCCATGCGAGGCTTGAACTCATAAACTGGGAGATCGTGACCTGAGCTGGAGTCGGACGCTTAACCCAGGCACCCCTGGACTGAGTTATAACTTCTAATGAGCTAAGAGAACTACAACTTGCCATGGGGTGAGGAGGGGGGGATTTCAGCTCAGATTCCTGGGGCAGAGGGAAGGCGGGCAGGGTCGGAGAACAGAGAATCCCCTCTATGGTTTGCCCGGATGAAGGAGAATTTTCTTTCCTCTTCTGAAAATTCTGATCTCTAAGTGTGAGCGGGTCAGCTGTGTCATGTCAGGTCACCTAATTCCTTGACTGGGGGACAGATATTTCTATTCACGAGTCAAGTCAGAAAGAGGAAAAGAAATCCCTAAATCACTCTGCTACCTGAGTATCCTTAATGCAATTCGCATTGAAATTATGGAAAAGAATTCCCTGGGGTTCTTTCAGGTGGGAATAACTAACTCCATGGCAGTGGGGAGGAGGAGGAGTGTGGGGGCTGAGAAGTCAGCCTTTTGTGGCCCCTGACTTTCAACAGTAAGGGACCAGGTTGAGAATCTCAACTTGGAAGTCATCCCTTTGTGAATTCCACGGAGGGGGTGAATAATGGATGGCACTGCTTGCTTAAAAGCTGTCACTGATCTCCATGGACTCCATGGACGGGGAGGTTTTTGTTATTGTTCCTTCAGTATTTCAATGAGGACAATGAGGCATGACCATGGATAAATCAATTCTGGGTAAAATAAACCAGAAAAGTTGGCCCAGGCTCTTTTTGAGACTCACCCAGTCTGCAAGGCAAGGCTCAGGGTCCTTTGGGGTTCACCAGCCTTAGCACGTGAAACCTTCCACACTGGTGTTCCCTTGAGAACATAAGCAAGAAGGAAGGGAGGAACCTCTCAGAGCCCGAGATAGAGACTTGACCCTATTTGCCAAGCGGTGTGCAAATGTATGACTTTTATCATGGAATATGGGTGGAGAGCAGAGAGTTTCAGGACACCTGTTCCAATACTTACCTTGGCCAATGGCAGTGACACTAGTGTAATTAATGCAGCCCAAGGACTCAGGGATCTCTGCAGAACCATTAATTAATTTAGCCTTGCCTCCATGTATTTAGTCACCTAGGCCAGGTAGAAATCTGCTTTTGGATATTATTATTTTACCAAATTTTAATTTTTCCCAGACTCAGGCCCCCAAGGTTTTAGCGTTAAAAACTTTGGAAAGAAAATAATTTCCAGGGCGCCTGGGTAGCTCAGTTGGTTAAGTGTCTGACTTTGGCTCAGGTCATGATCTCACGGTTCCTGAGTTCAAGCCCCGCAGCAGGTTCTGTGCTGACAGCTCAGAGCCTGGAGCCTGCTTCAAATTCTGTGTCTCCTCCTCTCTCTGCCCCTCCCCTGCTTGTGCTCTGTCTCTCTCTCTCAAAAATATATAAACATTAAAAAAATAAAGGAAAATAATTTCTAAACTTTGATGCCAGTAAAGAGGAGTGAAACCCTAGCTCCTAACTGGCCACACTCAGGGGCCAGTGGGTCCTTGGCAAAATCCTAGCTCGGCTTTTGTATCCCCGTCTCCCCACAAGATTTCTTTTCTCCCCACTAGAAATCTCCAGTTGTTGGAGATTTCTTTACCCTTTCCCTCTGCGTTTCCCAAGTTCCACAAAAGAGTTACTATTTCAAATGTGAACCTTTTTATTTCTCCTTTACACGCTCTTCTGATTATCCTTTTCTGTACTGTGTTACAGATGGGTACTTAAATGGATCCTTATTACCTAATATTTACAGTAATAATCCTTTTGGGAGTCTTAAAGTGTTTTACAAACATTCCATTTTTTTCAAGTTGAGAAAATCAAAGTCGAGAAGAGTCAGACTCTTGTTGGTATCCACACAGAGAGCTCGAAACCCACTGTAATAATAATAATAGCTAACATTTACTTGGTGTGAACTGTGCAAAAGACACTTTATATATACTTGTCTCAGTTAATGCTAATAAGCACCCTATAAGGCAAGTACTGCAATTCTGTTGTCCTTGTTTCATAGATGAGCAAAACGTGATACTCAACGACAAACAAACTTGTGCCCGTCTCCTCTCCAACGAGTGGCGTCGGTGGAATCTGAACCAGGCAGTCTCGTGCCAAAGTTTGTAATTCTTACCCCTCTTAGAGCCTGTCTTTAAAGTGACCCCACAATTTCTCCAAACAGAAATACGGCAAAGTGTTTTTGATGGCCCACCTCCATGGACTCACTGAGATTTTATGATTTTAACCTAAATTCACCTTCAGTTTTGAGATTGTGGTTCCCCCCCCCCCCCAAAGGTTGGGAGTCTGATGATAAAAGGAAGGTACCGTGACCTAAGATGCTGGTTCTTATTGGCCAATATTTTCCTTTCGTACGACCAGAGAAACAAGGCATGCTGAGGGCAATATCAATTAAGCATCCAGCATGCGTTCTAGAACACGCTGGGGTGGGATTTCTACATTCTTATCTGATAAAGATGATGGATTGGTGCTGATCCGTTTTCACTTTCCTGTTATTATTTTATGATGAAAAAGACATGATCTTTGCAGTGCAAAGATTACGGTAAAGGGTCTGGATATAGAACTGGTTCTATTCCAACCAGTTTCCCCAGTGAGACAGTAAGCCACAGATTCATTAATGATATCAGCTGTGCTTATAAGCTAAATCCCACTCTCTCAGTGAAGCATTTCCAGAATCACTTTAGTCATATACGACTGGTGAAATTATTTGAAACAGAAAGTAAGAAAGTGTTCCATGGAGACAGAAACTCTCCAAATGTAATGAAAGGTGACGCTAAGACTATTAAAATACGGGATGGAGTTGCACCCCTACCAGGTAACAACATAAATGGTAACTAGCTGGTTTCATTACCTTGACATGTATTTTTTAAAGGATATTTTGGAAATATCTCAAAACCAGATTAAGGTTTAGGTAGTAAAAGTAAACCAAAGGAGAAATAAAAGTCATAGAGACAAGACTGCAGAATAATTTTTACCCAAAATGAAATCTGATCTTTGGAGTTCCTTTGGGCAATTTACTTGGAGTTAACAAACTTTGAGGTTTAGCCTAAGCTTCAAAAATTAGGCACAAAATAAAAAAAAATAAATGTGAGTGAGGGTTTTACAGCAATCCATAATCTCATCAGCTCTGAAGTCCATTGGAACCAAAGGCAGGAGGCAGTCAGCAGGTTAGGAAGGAGGTGTGGTGGGAAGGGGCAGTGGGAACCCACAGTGGCAGCACAGAGCCCTTTAGGTCGTCTATAATGATCGCAATGTATTACAGGGGTATCTGTGTGCATGGGTGTTATGAACTAAATGTTTATGCCCAACCCCCAACTCATATGTTGAAATCCTACCCCCAGTATGATAGTATCTGGAGGTGGGGCCTTTGGGAAGTGACTAGGTCATGAGGTGGAGCCCTCATGAACGGGATTAGTGCCCTTATAAAAGAGTCCCCAGAGAGCTCCTATGCCCCTTCTGCCACGTGAGGACACAGTGAGAAGATAGCCATGTGTGAACCAAGAAGTAGGAGGTCTCATCAGACACTGAATCTGCAGGTGATTTGATTCTGGATATCCCAGCCTCCAGAACGGTGAGAAATAAATTGTTTAAGCCACCCAGCCTGTGGTATTTTTGTCGTACTAGCTTGAACTGATTAAGACAGTACGTGAAAGTGTTTTTCTTCATCCTCAATCCAAAGGTCAGGGTTTACGAGGCTAAGAAAACACGTGGACTTATTATGTGAAATTTGATATTTAGTCATTAAACTATACACTGTCGGGTGCTAGGAATTTCTTTGTGAGCCCAAACAGACAAGGCCCCACCCATAGTTACCTGGAAATGCAGGGTAAACGATGAACAAAGAGCCACAAGCATAAATGTGAAGAAGAGATACAACTGAACTGTGACAGTGTAACTGAAGACCAGAGCTAGACTGGGGGGCCCAAGAGAGACTTCCTGAACAGGTGATCTGAGCTGCTGAGACCCCAGGAATGAGTTAGAATTAACTGGTGAAGGGATGTGTTTTGGGTTCCCAGGAGAAGGTGTGTCAAGAGGGAGATCAGCATGTTCATGAAACGGACAGACGTCAGCGTGGGAGGGGCAGAGAGCAAGGAGTAGGGGGTGGGATGAGGCAGGGATGGCAGGGCTCTGTGGCCTTATGGATTCCATCCTAAGGGCAGTGGGATGTCCCAGAGGGGCTGGGATGCGGGGAGGAGCAAGGGGTGTGTGACCTGATCAGATCTGTGTGTGATCCTCACTCTGGCTGCTCTTTGGTGAATGGGCAGGATGGGGAGATGGGTGCAGGGGAGCACAAAGAGGGGCCATGGCGGTGGAATTATGGGAGCTCGGACATGAGAGCAAGAATGAAGTGAAGCGGATGCATTTGGCAGCTACGAAGATTTAGAAATCAACAGTGTTCGGTACTGAGAGGACACAGGGAGCAAAGAAGAACAACCTGAAAAGATGGTGGCACCTGTTATGGAAAGAGGCCAGGCTTGGGCATGCACAAAGATAGGACGTCTGTACCACTGAGCCTGAGACGGATATAATACACTTCAGGATTATCACTTCCTGACACATTGTGGGCATTCCAAAAGGATGTGATCGGCAAATTTGACATTCGTTTAGATGATGCTCTCACTATGTGTTCTTATTAAATCACCATTTTCTCCCTTTAACATATTTTTAATCATCTAAATATGATGGTAATTAACTTACTACAACACACATTTTTTATTCCTAAAAGTTTTCCATGTGTCCTTTAAAAAATATTCTTCCATAATTCGCCTATTTTTGAATGATATGGAAAATTTTAACACTTCAGTGTGACTGTCAACTATTCAAGATTACATAGACCTTGCAAAATAGTGATATTTTGGTTAAATAAGTAAGTAAATAAATATATTCTTCCATCTTTTTAAGGACTTAATTCTTTCTCAAATCTATACTCATCGTTATGAGTTAATCATGGAGTAAGGAGCTGTCGTGTAGAGCTAAAAGTCCCCTGCAGGTATGGATGTAGAGATGTCTAGATGCCCATGCCTGCCAAGTGCCCTTTATTTAAGGGTATTTATTAGCACAGTTTGTACTGAATAAAGACGGGGGTTCAGACAAGCAATTTAAAGTTCGAAGGCCTGCGGCACCTGGGTGGCTCAGTCGGTTAAGCTCCTGACTCTTGATTTAGGCTCAGGTCATGATCTCGTGGTTCATGAGCTCTAGCCCCGCGGCAGGCTCTGTGCCGACAGCGTGGAGCTTGCTTGGGATTCTTTGTCTCCCTCTCCCTCTCTGCCCTTCTCCTGCTCACTCTCTCTCTCTCTCTCTCAAAATAAATAAATGAACATTAAAAAAAAAAATAAAGTTCAAAGGCCTTCATCGATTTTCACAATATGTCCTCTTTGTAACAGGAAGTATAAGATAGCATAAAGAAGGCCAGTGGACGCTTGGATTTTATAGACAAAAGAGAATATCCCCTTTGCATCAAGCAAAGTGACTGTAATTTTAGTTTTCATTTGCATGAATTGAAGACATTTTGAATATAACTTGGAGCGCGATGTCAGTTTATCTCTCAAGCATTTGCTGAGCACCAAATCGTGCACGACACCGTTTAATTTAGTTTATGGGTCAAAACCTATCATAGTCATAGTTTCCGCCCTTTTAGAGTTCTGATTCAATAACACAAGAGGATCCAAATTTAACATATCGTGCATCTCTTTCTTTCTTAAAAACAAAACAGATACAAACATCAGAACTCATTTGCCCTGCAGAGCCGCTCTGGGATGGCCGTGACTACCACCTCCCTCTCCTTCCATCAGGCAGCCCCACCGCCCCTTGGACTTGGCTGGCCACACTCCATCCACGGGGCTTATTTCCACAGTGGTGCTGGAGGCCATCAGTCCTCCCCTGACTTTTCACTTCTGTGATTTCAGGTAGGATGGCTCTAGTGGAATAAACTCTTGACTCAGGGCCAGTTAGGAGAACTGAATGGCAATCCTGGTCTGGGTGCTCAAGTGAAAACTTGAGTAAGTTACTGAATCTCTTTGGTTGAACACATACCATCGAGATCACATCACTGGAATGTTCTGAACATCACACAAGGGGCTTACCTGTGTCAACTGCTAGCCTGACTCTTAGAACACGTATATTCTCAGTCAGCTTCATATGAATATGGATCTCATTCTTCTGCATCGGACAATTATAATACACAATTTCATGGCAGATAAGCCAAAAGGACCTGAAAGATTGTCTCTCTTATATTTAGTTTATAGCTAAGAGCCCTTAAAGTCAAAGTAGTTAAGTGACATGGTTTATCAGTGGCAACAGCAAACTGGAAACCACGTAGAAACTGGTCTTTGTGTTTCTAGCACTGAACTTCCTGCAACTTAACCATACGTGTTCCTGACAACTGAATATTCTTAAAATATAATTCTCAGCATTTTCTTCTCCTGATCAAAAGCTCTTGATGACTCTTAATGGTCTGGCAAGTAACGTAAACCACCTTATCCTGCTACTCAGGGTCCTCTAACACTTGCTCTGAAATCTTGTTTCCTGCTTCTTCGAGTTTCCTCTCCATGCAGTCTGGGATCCACTAAACTAGGTTACTTGCCATGTTGTGTTCATGCTACATTGTAAGCTCCATGAGAACAGTGATGTCTCATTCATGGCCAAATCCCCAGTACCTAGTCAGATGCCTGACTCATAGTTAAAGCTCAATGAAAGTTTGTTGAAAATGGTGGACATTCTTCATTACAATAAATGTAACAGCAACAGAAATAATAATAACAATAGTAAAATGGCAATAATAATGATGATAAATCATAGTAAAATAATAATCATAGATATTGACTGGGCCATTGATCAACAGTCACTAAGCTATAAATTTCTTTTTTTAAAGTTTATTTTATTTATTTGGGGGGGGGTGGGGCACAGAAAGAGGGAGAGAATCCCAAGCAGGCTCTGCATCCTCAGCGCAGAGCTGGGATGGGGGTCAATCCCACAGACCGTGAGATCGTGACCTGGGCTGAAATCAAGAGTTTGATGCTAAACTGACCGAGTCACCCAGGCGCCCCTAAGCTGTAACTTTCTTAATTAAACCTTATAATAATCCAGTCATGTAGATACTGTTCTTATCCAACTGATGACATGACCAATGCTCAGGGAGATGAAACAACTTCTCTGGTGTTGGTTGACTGACTCTTTCATTCACATGTTCAACAAATGTTACTGAGGGGCTACC
Source organism: Panthera leo (assembly GCF_018350215.1). Lineage (NCBI taxonomy): Eukaryota > Metazoa > Chordata > Mammalia > Carnivora > Felidae > Panthera > Panthera leo. The sequence goes on from NC_056682.1 coordinate 144,363,506, forward strand.
CTGTGTCAGGCTCTGTTCTAGGGATTGGGGACACAGCCTACATATTCCTCTTCGTGAACAAGCTCTTTGCTTTCAGGAAGCTGACATTCTAATGGCAGAAGACACACACCCACTCACTAAATAAATGAGATAGAAAGTGGTAAGAGATCATGATGGGATGACGGTTTCATACAGGGCTAAGGTTAAAGGCTCTCTGAGGGGATGACCGCCGAAGTCTTGACTGATGGAAAGGAGTGAGCCGTGAAAGACCTAGAGGTTTTTAAAATATCTCAGGCAAAGGGAACAGCAAGTACAAAGGACCTGAGGTAAGAGTGTCTCTGGTATCTTCCAGAAAATGGTAGGCTGCCGGTGTGTCTGCAGGTGAAGGTGGAAGAGAGCAGAAAGACCGCACAGATTAGATCACATGAACACTGCAGGTGCCTCACAAACTTGGCTTTGGCTCTGATTCAGAAGGTAAGCAACAGGAGAGTCAGAGCCGGGGAGTGACAGGTTCTATCCTGGGTTCTAAAGGGATCTCTCTGGCAAGGATGTAGCTAGTGGGGATCAATTACAGGAATATTAAAATCGTATCTGTGACCGAAGTCAGAGGAGCCTGGGTTCTGATGGGCTGCATGAGGAGTCTCTGAGGAAAGGAGTCCAGGATTAGCCCAAGGTTTCTGGAAGGTGAGGGAGGAGCAGGTCAGGGGCTGAGGATTTCAGGACCTTACCACATACATATTCAGTGCAAGACGCCTACGAGCCACGCACGTGGAAATACGAGTTAGCTGACAGCTGGATGTACACGTCTTTAGTTCACTGAAATGAAACAGGGATAGAACTTTCTGTCTCAAAGTTATCAGCATGTGGATGGCATGGTGAGTCCTGTGGTGGGATGAGATCATCTCAGGAATGAGTGTGGAGAGGTCAGCAGAGAGGAGGGCAGGACTGGCCCTGGGTTGCTCTGGTGTGGGAGGGGGTGAGAGGCAGGGACTTTGGAGGAGTGGTCAGCGAGGCAGGTGAAGGAATGAGAGATGTGTCCTCGACGTCAGATGGAGACTGCGCTTTAAAGACCAGGGCAGTGACCATCCCTGTCAAATGCTGTGGAAAGGTCAGGTCAAGCCAGGCCTCAACCCCTAGACTCGGCAGACGTGGAGGGCATTGGAAAACTCACCAAGAGCAATTCTGGGGCTTGCAGCTGCTGGGTAGATTCTGAACTACTTTGCCACTGCTTCCCTACTTTGCACGCAGGTGCTTGGATCTCCTTTGCCCTGTCTCTCTTTAGGTCCAAATTCCCTTCCGCTCCTAGGACCCCGCTCCTGTGCCCCCTCCGTCACAGAACCTTCCCTGATCCCCTAGTCAAATTTCACTGCCGTGGCATTTACCTTGTTTTAGCATTATTCGTTGGTGACTGTATCTAGATATTTGTTGAATGGATGAGTCCCTGGGCCAATAAAAATATGCCATGTGAACTTCATGCAGAATAAGACAAAATGCTAAACAAAAGTGTGGTATTATTACTGCCACAATTAGGGCAGCTCACGCATCTGAACACGAACACCCCCAAACGGTAACCTGCCAGCACGGTCTCTGGGTGCTGCTGGGCCTGCGGGGCTGGGGGAGGAGGGAGCGCAGAGACACCGGCTGTTGAAAGAAGACTTGATTGTGGTTTTAAGGATCTGGGCTCTGGGCCCAGCTCTGCCACTGGGTGGTGTGACCTTGGGTGAGGCCCTCCAAACTTCTGGGACATAATTTCTTCACCTTTGAAACGAATGAACAGATTGTACCCCATCTGCTCAAAGATCCTTCCACACACTTCAGTTTATACTCAGGTTAGAAAGTAATGTGGTCACTCTAATGGTATTAAGAGTTACTTGCGCCCTTTCTCTCTACTCAAACTGCAAAGATTCAAAGACAGGTCTCCCACGTCTCTGCCTCAAGCACAGTATACTGGTGGATGCAGAGGAAATGTTTTTTGATTTAATAGATCACAAGAATAAATCCTTTCTGGTCTATGAAATGTACACTGGCCCGATCTCTCTTCACCCTGCCACCCATCTCTCTTCTCAAATCAGTCCCTCCTTCCTTCCTTAATTCACCTCGGAGTTGCTACTGGGTGTAATATTCCCTAGAGCTATAAAGGTTCATGACCCAGCTCTGTCACTAATTTTGCACCTCTTGACTCTGTTGGCTTAGAGTTGAGGACATCGAGACACAGGTTCTACAACACAGGCCAGAGCACTGGAACTGGACGGTCTCAGATAATCCAGCCCATGGAACTACGGTACTTGTAGAAAGTGGTAGGTTGTGTCTGATTCTGGAGATTTATGCATGGCAGGCTCAGAATCTGTGCTCAGGAATCTTAATCCACCATGTCTGAGTATCCCGGAGGGGACAGAACTCGGGAGAGAGGGCCATCAGCCAGAAAGCCGAAGACACGGCGTCACGGGGGTGGTGTCGTGGCCTGAACTAGGGAAGAGAGAAGAGATGAAGGCCACTTCAAGCCAGTACTCTGCTGGCACCTTTGACAGGGACAGTCCTTCAGACACTGAGTCAACACCCACCCTGTTCCAGGAACTGGGTCCGCGTTACAGAGGTCACCTGCAGGCTGGGAGCACAGCATCCTACAACACCACACCGAAAGGCACTGTGATGAGTGCTGGCCGGAGGTGTAAACAGGGTGCCAATGGGGACGGGGGCTGCACAGACGAATCAGCCTTTCAACTGGGTGTGCCACTCTCTACTGTACCCTTCTCCACTTTGCTCTCTGATGGGCCCTCCGGGAGGCTGACCTGTATGGACGACGTCCATGGGCTTCCCCGTTCTTGGCTTCTGGCTGTATATCTAAGGGAAGGGAGACGGGGAGGGCAGAAGGTTTATTTATTTCACTCTCAGGGTTAGCTGTGTCTCTCAACCAAGAGTTGGTGCTTCTGTCAAGGTGGTCTGTTCTACAAGACTCTCCTTGTGGGTTCTGGTGACTGTTCCCTCCTCCAAGGCCTGACTCACGATAGCTCTGCTATTATGCTCCCCTGTGGTTACCCTGGACCTTCGTAATTAATTCCTTTACCCCCGTTTGACTGCATCGCTGTCTCTTTTGGGACTCTCACGGATGTATTAGGCCTTCGGCATCAGAACGTGTAATTCTTCGGGACTTCATCCCCTAGTGAACTCATCTTCTGTGAGGAATCATGTCTTGTTAATCTTAGCCCTCTCTCCCCACCTCCACTGCTTACTGGAGTTTCTGTTCGTAGAGGTTTTCATCGTTAAACGGGAGTTCAATTCTCCTCGGTCACAGCCATTCCTTTGACTCCACCTGGTCATGTGTGGCTCTATTCTGAATACTCCCAGGGCAGCCCACAGCTCTGGCAGGACTGTCCCAGCGAAGGGGCCACAGAGCCATTTCCTCCTTCACCTTCTGGCTGCTCTCACCTTATTGTTTCTTGCTCAGGAGGCCAAACGCTCCCACTAAAGCCTATTCCTGCTCAATACCCTCAAGTTTACCATTTTTACGTCAATGTCACACACATGGGACCTTCGAAGAGACCCTAAATCTCCCTCCACTGTAATTTCCGAGATTGGAAAATCAAGATAAAAATAATACTGACTTCACAGGGCTGCTGGGAGAATAAAAACAAATCCAATGTCCTGTAAAATTTATTGTCTTTCCCATGAACTCTAGCAGTGACTATAAAGAATCAGCCAAGTTCTCGACACACACCCCCCACCCCCTCCCTACTTTGCTTTACTGGTTTCCATGAAGTAAGCACTTCGTTAATACACTGAGAAAAATACTAATAACTGACACGTCCTGAGCACTTACACAGGCATCTCATAGAATCTCCCCAAGGATCATGTACAATAGAACCCCTTGTGTCCCCATTTTACAGATAAGGAAAAATAAGGGCACAAAAAGATGAAGTCACTTGCCCAAGGTCAGGAGCCGGAACTAAAACCCAGGAAGCTGCCCAAAAGCCACACCCCCCTTTGCTTATACTGTCTCATTACCCCCTTTGCTTATACTGTCTCATCTGCTGCCATTGTCTGTGACATCTGTGAAGACAAATTGTAAAGACTGGTTGTAATAATGAGATATCCTGTAGAAATTATCACGTGACTAAAGGCAAAGTTTGCACTTCTGTGGACATTCTTGTGAATTCAGCTCAGGCACTGCACCCCCAAATTCAAATGTAACCTACTGTGCTGGGTTAGCGGAACCGCATTCTTAACATCTCCGTGGTCTAGTGACTGAGACTCACCTGAACTTAGAGCATGCTCCACTTCCTGCATGATCACCCCGGGGGAGGCAGTGGTCTCGACGTCGATCAGCATACAGGTCACTTTGGTCGGCACTGTCGCTTGGGGCGTCGTCTCCGTGGGCACGGGCTCTGCCGTGGCATGCGAAGTGGGTGTGTGGTCAGAGCTGTGCTCTTCTGCTGGGGACTCTGGTGTGGCTGGGGCTCCTGTGGGCTTGAGGCTGGTCTCAGCAGAGCTGTGGTTGGTGCTGGCAGAGGAGGCAGACGAAACCTCGGGGGGTGAGGTTGACAGGGGTGGAGGTGATGAGGCTGGAGCCTGAGGGGAGGTGAGTGCAGGAGACTCGGTGGGGGACTCAGCGGGGGACTGAGCTGGGGTCTCAGAGGGGGACTGCGACCCTGTGGGTGGCACGCTTGCCTTGGGAGTGCCTGAGCTGTGTTCTGAGGGCGTGGGTGTCAAGTGCTCCCCGCTTGTTGCAGAGGGGTCTGTGTTCTTGTGCTCCCAGTGAGAGGCCGGGAGGCTGGTGTCCTCCTCTCTGGGCTCTATGGAAACGTTCTTGGGGAGTGTAGGTGTTGGAGCCGAGGTCGTAACTGGGAAGACGGATGTGCCAGTGGTCGGGGAGGCAGGGGGGCTTTGCGGAGAGCTTGTCCAGATGCCGGTCGACGAGATGTTTGTCGGAAGAGAAAGAGGCAAGGGGCCTGATGTAGGCAGACTCTGGACCCTCAGCCCTGTGGAAAAGCCAGTACGAACGTGGTGAATGCGTGGAAACCCGGGAGGCAAGGCTGCTTTATAGCACGTTCACAGATCTTTCTCATTTTGCATTGCGCCTCCCCAGTTGTGCAGGTGACTTTTAAATGTTTTCTTCCCGCTAACCGCTCCCTCCTCCCTTTGTGACTTATCAGTAGGAACCAGCCCGAAGGCTCCGTAAGAATAATTAGTGGGTCAGGCAACACGAGCCCGGCCAACACACTGAATGAACCCATCTCGTCTCCTGCTTGCTTAGAAGTGTGCCCTTAAAATAGTGAGACTCTCTGAGGAACTGACCTTTATGGGGATTTGTCCAGACTGCTGAGAGGCTGGTTCCCCAATGCCTGCAGTGATACCCAGGGTATGTGCTGAGGGTGGGGAAGGCGTGGTTGGTGAGCGCACAGCTGGAGGAGCTTACTGATTGGCTGGTCCCTCTGAGGGGAGCTCACTGATTGGCTGTTCCCTGTCCCAGGATTGTGGGCTCTGCATTTATGCACAGGGATGCTGGCGCTATGGGCTTGTCGGCTGGCATGAGTCAAGATGTGGACACATCCCTTGTGAAGGAGGAAAGGGGGGGAAAATCCCAGAATAAAAGCTGAGAGGAGGAATTTGAGGTTTGGAAATATCATCTGAGACTGGAACCCAGTTCTTTCAAATTCTAGCTGGGGTCTTTACAATCGTACCATCTTGCAAAATGTTCTCCTTCACATTTTGTAAAACTTAGAATTAGTTTCTTTTCTTCCTTCCTTCCTTCCTCCCTCCATTTACACATTCCGTTTAATTAACTAATTAATTCTTTCATTCAAGTACTTAATAAATGGCTTCTATGTGCTATCACTCTGCTAGTACTGGGTTTTGATTTTTTTTTTAAATTTTAATGTTTATTTTTGAGAGAGAGAGAGAGAGACCATGAATAGAGGACGGGCAGAGAGAGAGGGAGACACAGAATCTGAAGCAGGCTCTAGGCTCTGAGCTGCCAGCACAGAGCCTGATGTGGGGCTCAAACTCAGGAACTGCAAGATTGTGACCTGAGCTGAAGTAGGTCGCTTAACTGACTGAACCACTCAGGCGCCCCTTGATTTCGCTTTTTATGTAAACCATCTTTTGATTGACTCCCATGCCCCTTATCATCCCCCCAACTAGCTTTTCCCCTAGTCGCTGGCACCCTCTCTCACTCAGCTGCTCACTTAAAAACCGAGTCAACCTTAAGTCAAAACCTTAAGTCATCTCTTTCCCTCATACTGCACATCAAATTCATTGGCAAATTATAATGGCCCAACCTTGAAAACATCCCAACTTAATCACTTTTCACCACCTCCCCCATTATCTCAACATCACCTGAGCCACCAGTCACTTGCTAGACTATTGCCATAGTCTCTTCATTGGTCTTCTGCTTTTCAGATTTTCTCCCTTTCAGTTACTTTTCACATAGCAGCCAGCATATTTTAAAGTGATCAGTCAGATCATGTTCGTCAACTGGTCAAAACCCTCCAAAGCCATCTATCTGCTGCACCTAGAACAAAATCCCAAACTAATCCCCCATTGTCTCCCCATGCTCTCTTCATCATTCCAGTTGGTCTCTACTCAAATGGCCACCTCCTTCTCAGAGGAGCCTTCCCAGATGATCCTAACTATAATCATTCCTACTCCAGCTAGCTCCTTGCTTATTTTTTTAAAAGATTACTTTTTTAATTGTTAAAATATACACAGCATTTACCATTTTCACCATCTTTAAGGGTACAGTTCAGTGGCATTAAGTACCTTCCCATTATTGTTCAACCATCACCACTAACCCATCTCCAGAACTTTCTTATCTTTCCAAACTGAAACTCTGCACCATTAAATAATAGTACTCTCCTTTCTTCCCTCTCCCCAGTCCTGGAAACCACTATTCTACTTTCTGTCTCTATGAATTTGATTGCTGCAGGTAATGCAAGCAAGTAGAATCATATTATAATTGTCCTTTTATGATTGGCTTATTTCACTTAGCATAATGTCTTCATGGGTCACTCATATTGCAGCAGGTGTCAGAATTTCCTTACTTTAAAAAAATGTTTATTTTTGAGAGAGAGGGAGAGAGAGAGAGAGAGCGCGCGTGCACAAGCAGGGGAGGGGCAGAGAGGGGGGACAGAAGATCTGCTGTGTTGACAGCAGAGACCCCCGATGAAGGGCTCCAACTCATGAACTGCAAGATCATGACCTGAGCCAAAGTCAGATGCTTAACCAACTGAGCCACCCAAGAGTTTCCTTCCCAGAAAATTCCACCCAGAATTTCCTTCCTTTTTAAGGTTGAATAATATTCCATTGTATATATAGACCACATTGTATTCATCCATGCATTCATTGATGGACTTCGATGGGTTGCTTCTACCTTTTGGCTACCGTGAATAATGCTACGAATCTGAATGTACAAATATCCATTTGAGACCCTGCCTTCAATTCGTCATATACCCAGAAGTGGACGTGGTGGGTCATATAGTAATTTTATGCTTGATTGCTTGAGGAACCACCATACCCTCTGGTCATTTTTGTGTTTCGTAAAATAAAATAGTTTCTTCCTGAAATCATTTTATTTATTTATTTATTTATTTATTTCTCTCTCTCTCTCTCTCTTCTATCAGAATATAAGTTCCATGAGGGTATAGGGACATGATCTTATTCATTGCTGTTTGCCTCAGACAGTGGCTAGGTATAGTAAGTGCTCAGTATGTACTTGCAGAAGGAAGGGAGGAAGGGAGGAAAATGAATTAACTTAAGAACTTCATTCAAAAATACCCCAGAATCTCTCTATTCTCTTCTATATATCCCTTAGTATGGCCACACCCATCATAGCTACCTCAGCAATGGCTGCCTACCGGGTGTAACATGAGGGAAGGAACCTTGCTTTGAAAGTCAGCCTCACTCTATGTCACTCTACCATGACATATACCTATCCCGGATGTCATGTTGGGTCTTCAGCTATTTAACCCTCCATACTCTGAGGAGATTTCCTTGGGGGTAGCATATAGGTAATGGTCAACCATGATCAAAATTCATAAGGAATAAAACATGGGCTAGATTCCAGCACAGAGGAAGGGGGGGAAAGATGTATATGGATGCATTCAGGCACTCGGGATAAAACTGCTTACTTCTTCATTCTTGTGCATAGTAGCCTCAGCAACTGATGAAAAGTTGTGCAACAGAATCTATCCTGAAAACATAATTTTCTCATGCTTAACCAAATTTAACATTTGGATTATTATCAAAGCACTTGGTTTTATCTTACAGAAAAGGAGTTGGTCAAGACCGTAAACCATACGAGGGCGACTGTCCTAGGAAACAGGAGGGCAGACCTCCTAAGTTAGCCACATAATAGTCCATGTTGCTAGGGCAGACTTTTGGCAGTTCTGAAGTGTCAATGGTTTCAGGATGGATACAGATCAAGAGATCTTTCAAATATAGACAAAACAACAGTTGGGAGAAAGATTATTAAAACACTAGACCTTCATATGTGATCTTTGGAGCTTACTAGCTCTGCCTCCTGGTAGCTCCCATGGCTCATTATTCTGTGGCCACAAAAAAAAAATGGTAATGTTTACTGTTGACAGTATCATTGAACAGACTGGCAGAGGGAGGGAGAAACAGTCTCAGTCTGGTAGCCGAGTCAGAATCTTTGGAAACCTGGGATAAACTAGGAATAAGTCATATACAAAGAAACACTCATTCATTCATTCATTCATTCTTTCATTGAGTAGCTTCTATGTCTATAGCTTTGTCCTCAGGGAGTTCAATATCCAGCAGGACGGAAATGACACCTGACTTCCTGAAATATGATGTGGTAACTGCCTCGCTGAAGCAAAAGCAGGTTAGAGTGGGACCCCTGAAGTACAATGAATCCAATCTGCATAGGGACCATGGAATGCAAAAATATACAAATGTCATTTTCAGAGGACATTTAGAGAAGTCACAGAAGAGATGACATTTGAGTTGGTTCTGAAAGGATGAGAACATACAAGATGCCACTTAAGGCATGTGATGTTCAGGGTGACACTTGCATTGTCATTTCCAGTGGAGCTAAAAGCTGTACCATGGAAATCGTTACAGTGCTAAAAATAACATGCTCCAGTAATGGTTTTGTTGCTAGAAATGTCCATTTTCTTGTTTAACCCTGACTAATGTACTTTAATAACCCCTACCCTTCCTGCTTCCAAAGAAGACTGGAGGCGGTCATTTCCCATGGCTACCTTCTGAATACTTATTTAAGGTTCTTTTAAATGTTTATTTTTTGAGAGACAGAGACAGAGAGGGAGAGAGAGAGAAAACATGAGTGGGGGAGGGACAGAGTTGGGGGGGCAGAGTGTAGGGAGGGACAGAGGATCTGTGCCCCATATCTTCTGAATACTTACTTAAAATACATTCCAGTCTAATTCAAGCAATTCCTACTCCTAACGAAATAACAATGCAGGAAGTTGTGACTGTGCTGGTTATCTTCCCTTGAACAAGGCATCAGAAGCCTCTGATTTGCCTTATTTGATGGTACACACACCATACTGCTCTGATTGCATGGTGGTGGGTATCTTCAGTGTGAAGATATCCAAGGTTTATTCTGACTGTCCTTGGGAGTGCCTGCTGTCTTCATCCGCTCAGGCTGCCAGAACAAAATACCATGTCGACTGGACGGCTCTAAGAACAGAAATCTATTTCTCACAGTTTGAAGCCTGGGAAGTCCAAGCAAGGTGTGGGCCTATGCAGTTTCTGGTGAGAGCTCTATTCCACACTTATAGATGGCCACCTTCTGTGTCCTCACAGGGTCTTGCCCCCTGGAGAGAGAGAGAGCTCCTTGCTATCTCTTCTCACAAAGGCACTAATCCCATCCTGAGGGCCCCACCCTCATGATCTCATCTAATCGTAATCACTTCCCCAAAGCCCCATCTCCAAATACCATTACATTGGGGTTAAGACTTCAATGTTCAGAACCACGGAGAGAGTCTGAGGAAGTATCATTTCTGCTTTCTTACATGTTGGCCTTGTGTTTCCCAAGGGCTACCAAACTGAGTAAGTCAAACAGATAAGGATGTATACTTTCTCAGATTAAAAAAAAATTTTTAGAGCTGAGAGGGCCTACGTGGTGAATGAGTACAGCTCCTCATTTGACAGACGGGGGGCAGACTCAGAGTGGAAGTGGTGTCAGTGACCTCAGACTTCTAGGAGGAGGATCTGGGCCACGTTGCCTGGAAAGAATCATTTAGGGACAGAATCGGAAGTAGACCTTCCATCCTCAGCTCCCCCTACTCCACACATACACACACACACACACACACACACACACACACACACACCACACACTGCCCTCGACATGAAAATAGTGGTAGAATGTACTGTAGTAACCGCCATTACAGAGTAAGCAAGGAGGCGTCCACAGGAGACGGGGCAGTTGAGTCAGTTAAAGTAATGCAGTGCCCCATACACCTTCCCACCCAAAGCAGAGTCCCTTTGCCTTGAGGAAAACAATTAGTTCTAATATTTCCTTGAGAAAATGGCAGAACAAACAGGATGAAGAAATCCAACCCATTAATCTCTAAATTAGAGGTGAATTGTGCATTGTTCCAAAAAACAGTGACCCACGTTGTCAGATACGATGTGCGCTGCTTGGGCAGTGACAGGCCTCCATGCCTGAAACAGACTGACTCAAGGATTGACTCTCTCAGACTTGGCCCGCATGAGAATACTAGGGGTATGATGACCAACCGAACGCGATCGGAGATTCCTCCTCATAGGCTAACAAACGGCAGTCTTTCCTGAAGTGTGGGCAGCTTGAGGCTTTTACGTTGCGAGAGCAGTTGGCAGGCTGATGCTCAGAAGAAAAGCAGATTCTCAGTTGGATCGAAAAGGACTCACGTCCACGTCCATTGGGCTGCATGGGAGAGACCGATATCCCAGTTTGTGTCACTTGGATGGATGAAAGAAAGGTGTCTGGCTCCAGCCCCGGTTTCTTGCCTTGCTAGGAGAAGGGACTTGGCAGCTGATAGCTGGGGCGGGTAGGTGAGTTCTCCCAGTGCCGAGAGGAGTCACAGGATATTCCGGGGAAGGGAGTCCGCACTGTGCACATGTGTTTGCGTCTCCCCGCCCGACTGGCCGTCAGCAGCAGTCGGGAGCATTGGCAGCCGGTGGACAACGAGTGCCCTGAACTGGCACCTTTTCCCGGGCTTCGTGAGCAGCAGCCTGGGTCAGTGCCAGAGTCCCAGGTAGCCTGATTACCTGTGCTGCTTGCCTATCCCCCACCCCCACCGCCGGCATGTCCTTTCCTGCCCTTGCCTCATCAAGTACCTGAGGAAACATGTGACAGAGCTTTGGCACAATCAGTGAAACTCGATCAAAACGCAGTCAGGCTCTTCCTCATTGCTGCCAAGTCAGCGTGAGCATTGCCTTTGACTGTGGTCTCGAGGATCACGCCAGGCCTGCCTGGCAGAGGCCCCGTGGCTGCTAAGTGATTGCTAAGGTTAGCCAGACAGCCACGACAGTGAGCTTCCTAAAAGGCCGACTGGACCCTATCACACAGCTCTGACGGTTGAGAGGAAGAAAGGAAGCCCGCACTGGCTTCTCCCTCCTGAGGATAAAACTTCAAATCCCCAGCAAGGCCTGGAAGGCTCTCCGTGATCCCAGTCTGCCCCTCCAGCCTTGCACCCAACAGGCCCTCAAAACACACCAGGCTTTTCCCTTAATTCTATTCCTTCTGCCTAAACAGTGCTCTCTCTTTTCTCTGCCTGACTTCCTCCTATTCATCATTCCAGTGTTAGCTTAAGGGCCTTCGCTGATTCTCCTGCTACATCTCTCCCTCGCCTGCTCCCAATCTCTCATGTGCTCCGAGCACCCAGTCCCTTAATGTCAGAGAACTGCGATCCACGTGTTAGCTATGTAATTGCTTACAAGAAGCTTGGTTTAATGCGTGCCTCCCTCTTTAGCCTCCAGAATGCACGTGGAACAGGAACTCTAGTGGATTTGCTCACCACGTATACCTCACTGCCTGGCCCATAATAGGAATTCAATCCCTAGAATGACAATATTTTGGCAATCTGAAATATTGCCTCCTGTCTACCTCTCTGCCTTTGCATTTGTTGTTCTTCCCACCCTGAATCCCCTCTTCCCATCCCAATTCCGAGAACTCCAGAGCCTCCCCTCCTCTGTGAAGTTGCCGCAGCACTTCACACAGATTTCAACTGAAGCACACTGAGCCATGATTTCTCTCCACGTTTGTCTTCCATCCGTTGGGAGCCCTAATAATAGAGACTGCGGCTTGTTTTGTGTGTGTGTGTGTGTGTGTGTGTGTCTTAGTGCCTGGCACAGAGAAGGGACTCAATAAATATTCATTGAGTACAAACATGGATCCTCTACCCTCTGAAAGACAGAAATGTTCTCTGGCTGATAGGCTGGGCCCTGATAGCTACAAATGCATTTTCCCTCTGATTTGTCTGTAAGTTCCATAAAAACCATTGGCTAATATGAAATTGTAGACGGGTCTTGAAACAGACGTTTGCTATTTTTGCTTGCTTGTTTCCACTTTGAAGACTGCAGGAATTTCCCCTCTGTGAGCATGATATAGACCAGAGTTACCAGCTCTTGAAATGCTGGCCATCGATCAGTTGGCCCAAACACAGGCCAGCCCTACCAACTCTTTACAGAATGGACTACCCTTCTGTTAAACAGACAGGAAAAGAGAGAATAAAACTCATCTTAACATGACATATAATTTTCAATATCAAAGCTAGGTCCTAGTGTCCTTTAGTTTGAGTGAAGTCACCATTAGGGACATTCACACTTACAAAAATTGCCCAACCGAGGGCACCCAACACTTCAGAACGTTCATCTAACATCTGCAAAACCATTACTAATCAGAGTCTGGTCCAACCATATGGTATTTGAAGGCTATCGTATGTCTAGACAGAATGTGTATGCCCCAAAGCCATCAAACTGTGCTAAGAAGACACTTGTTTGAAGTAGAAAAGCCATATTCTCCTGAGTGTTTTGTTTATGGAAATGAGATGCAATTCTAGTCCAAAAACAGGAAAAATGTTTCTGTTTTTCAGCCACCGAATCAGAACCTGCAAACCTGGAGTATGACTCAATTTCTCTATCCATAAAATCAGGACTAATGATATCACCAGGCTCCCCGTGGGTGCTATGAATGCCAACGAGGGAATAACACTTGTGAAGAATGTTGTACTTCCTGGAGAAAAAAAGTAACATTTTCTTCCTTTTCCCCAGAAGCCACATCTGTCTTTGGTCAGTCAGATGTCCCCCAAAACTCATTCTCTTTGGTTGAGTGGGGGTTGTGGTGGTCTGTCTCCAGGAGGAGGCTATGCTGAGCAAGGATGCCAACAGATACCCAAAATTCCAAAGTACCATATTGGGGTTTCTCAGGATAGAGCAATGGAGAGAAAGAGACAATGTAGGGAGGGAGAGAACCTTCTCATCAGCTGTTCTGTGGTTGAGGGGGATATGGGCGTGTACAGTGGGTGGTAATAGGATGGAAGAAGAAGAAAATCTAACACCTCCAAGGGGATGTCCAAAGGCTCAAACCCACGAACTGTGAGATCATGACCTGAGACAAAATCAGGAGTCAGACACTTAACTGAGGGCACCACCCAGGTGTCCCAGGGAATCTTCTTTTAGGTTTCAAATGGCCCCCGTGGCCAAGGCAGCCCTGGTGGAGGTCACCACTGTCTTTTCAGCCTAAATGCACTTGCCCACTTTTTCCCCCAGGTTGTGCCTAGTTCAGGGTGCCATCCATGACCCCTTGTTCCACACAAAGAGCTGGAGCTCTTTAGATGGCCAGCTCCACATCAGTCTGCCTTTGAAAGGACAGTTCTCAAGGGCATCCCAGACTGACGCATCCTGGCATTCTTCTTGGTGAATTAGTAGGCAATCTGGCTAATTACAGGATAATGCCCCAAAATGCAATCAGATATTGTATTCCTGTTTGACTCACCACTAAAGTTCACCAATGATCACCCAGAGGTCATGGCTCCAGTGCAAACATATTTCCATGACCGGGCTAATGACTCAGAGGAAGTTTCCTCTGAAGGGACAGGACAGCAGATCTTTCTGAGAGAAGACAAATAACCCTTGACATTGGTGGGCCCCCTTCTTCTTCCTACCACCAGTTTTTTTCTAAGAGTTTCCTCCAGAAATGGCAGTCAGCATAAATGGTACGCTTCATAGTTTCTTTCTTTTACTTTTTATGTACTTTTAAAATCAAAATATAACATACCTGTGGTATGATGTACACACCTTAAGGGTACAAATCAATGCATTTTTACACGTGTATTTCCTGGCATAACCACCACTCAGACAAAGATACCCTCTCCAGCGGCCCAGAACGTTCCCTCATCCCCTCTCACAGACTTAACTCTCCAACGGTAACTCTTACTCTGACTTATCACAAAATATTAGTTTTGTCTGCTTTTGAACTTCACATACATGGAATCAGTGTGTACTTTTATGTCTGGATCTTTCACTCACTGTAATAACACTGTCTTGTGTTTTATGTTTAATAACCCATCATTTTTCATTGCTGGACAGTATTCGATTGTATGAATACACCACAATCTATTTATCCCCTCTTCCAGTGGCAGACATTTGGGCTCTTTCCAGTTTAGGGCTGTTATAAATGAGCTGCTTGCTTCCTATCTTCTTAGTTAACACTTTTCTAGTGCTTACTCCAAGCCAAATTTTCTGGGGACTTTATAAGCATTAAGGTGAGCCATCTAAGGTGAAAAGAGGTTAAATAACCTCTCAAGACATATAACTCAAAGGTGGTGCAGCTTGGATTCAGTCTAGAAGGCAATCTATCTCAGCGACTTGCCTTCTTAGCCACCTTGCTAGATGGCTGCCTTCTATGGTGAAAGCTATAAGCCCAACCACTTATTAGCTGATCGATCTCGGGCAAGTCTCTTGATTATCGTCTTCTCATCTTCAGACTGGGGATAACTACAGTATTCCTTTTGTACATCTATCGTGAGGATGACATAAATAATATGTACAAGGCAGACACTGTTGCTTGACTAAGCTAACATCCATTCCAAATCCCCTCTTGCCTGCCTCCCTACGAGGCTGTGAAAGCTCGATGCACTTTTCCTAGTCTCCTCTGCAGCTAGAAGAACCTGTGGACCCCAGTTCTGCACAGTGAGATTGATGGGATGTAGGTTAACAGGCTCCTGGAAAAATTTTGCTTTCTAATGAAAGGCATATATAAGAAAGGGAAATTCCCTTCATACCTATTCTTTCCCCCTCCTTCCTGTCTTAATTTTTTTTAATGTTTATTTTATTTATTTTGAGAGAGAGAGAGAGAGAGCAGGGGAGGGGCAGAGAGAGAGGGAGAGAGAGGATTCCAAGCAGGCTCTGCACTGTCAGCACAGAGCCGGACACAGAGCTCGAACTCACAAACCATGAGACCACGACCTGAGCAGAAATCAAGAGTCGGTCGCTTCACTGACTGAGCCCCCAGGTGTCCCCACTCATCCCCTGCCTCCTTCCTGTCTTTAATGCAGATGTGATGTCTGGCACAGTGGTAGCCATCTTGTGAAGCTAAGAGTGAAAGTCAATCCACTAGGGAGGATGAAGGCGTAAGAGAGAAAGAGCCTTTTTCCTTGATAATACTGTTGATCTTGCCAAGCCAGGACTGGTTTGCCTTGTCTCCAGACTTCCTGTTAAATAAACAATAAATGCTGCTGGGGATTAAAGCACTATTGGTCAGGTTTCTCATGACTTGCAATTGAGATGAGAGACTATGTAAAAAAGCTCATCCCAATGCCTTGCACAAAGTAAGAGCTCAGTAAATATTAGGCCATTGTGTTGACCACTATCTAATCGGAAACTGAGCCCTATTGCCTTCACCTCCTTTAATCTGCTAATAATTTGCAGAAGGCACTTTTTAGGTACAATCAGAGAGAGACTATTACTCCCCATGGCATCAGCTGTGAGCCTCGGAGATGGAGTGCCCCCACATCCTTGAACGAAGCCACAGGCAACAAGGCCTGTCAGCGTTTCTGGGGGTGTTCACTAGGCTGATGCTTCTGGACGCTGAGCCACCTCACACACCCACAACATGCCTCAGAAAGGAAAAAAAAACAGCTAAAGGTGATTTGTATTTTTCCACTTTATTAAAAAAAAAAAACATTCAGAGAGTCCTGGGCGGTTTCATCATGAATCTTGATATGACATGAATGAGGCTGAGTGGCTTCAGTAGGCTGAGCAAGCTGAGGAAACAGCACTTAACTAACCACCAAGGACCTGCCTCTCATTATTCTCAGGCAAGAACACCCTCACGAGAATGGCATCCTCCCACTATTTTTAAATTTTAAGCTTTGCTTCGCAGCTTACTTTTTAAAAATTCAATTAGACTTTTGTTTGTTTAGGTCCAATGTGACCAATCCCTATTGCGCGCCTGCTATGGAAGAAGGCATACTGGGGGAGATAGATTTGTTTCATATTTCATATAGCCTTTCCACTCACCGCGGCAATTTGACTCTAGTTTCCCCCCGTGTATGTTGATGCTTTATGCCTTTTGCACCTGACGCTTCTGAGTAAAGACCTCTGACACTGGAGCAGTCATGACTCCTCCTCTCCCACTCTTCCCCCACACAAATCATCTGTTTTGTCAAGTGTGCTGAAAGGTGGGTGCTATAGTATGAATGTTTGTGCCCCCCCCGCAATTCATATGTTGAAGTACTAACCCCCAATGTGACAGCATTAGGAGGTGGGGCCTTTGGGAGGTACTTAGATCATGAGTGTGGAGCCTTCATGAACATGATTAGTGTTTATTTTTTTTAAGATAGAGGGAGAGAGGGAGAGAGCTGGGGAGAGGACCAGAGGGAGAGAGAGAGAATCTCAAGCAGGGGCAACACACAGCGTGGAGCCCTACTGGGGGCTCGATCCCACAACCCTGGGATCGTGATCTGTGCTGAAATCAAGAGTTGCACACTCAACACACTCAGCCACCCAGGTGCTCCGGATTTGTGCTTTTATAAAAGAGACCCCACAGGACTTCCAGCCCCTTCCACCTTGCGAGGATGCAGAGACGATACCAGCTATGCCGGGAAGAGGGCTTTCCACAGAACTCAACAGTGCTGGTGCCTTGATCTTGGACCCTCCAGCCTCCAGAACTGTGAGAAATAAATTTCTGTTGTTTCTAAGCTACCCGGTCTGCGGAATTTTGTTACAGCAGCCTGAACAGAGTAAGACAGAAGCAGATAAACAAGCAGATAAACAACCAGGTGAAAGGGATTGGTAGGCTATGAAATAACACACTGAATTAATTAATTATAATTTCTGTGCTTTTGCTCTCTTTCTGCCTTTTAAACTGTCTCCTAAATAACAGGTTTAAAAGCTCAGAGTGTTGGCATGAAAAGGTGCTTAACATCACTCATCGTCAGGGAAATGCAAATCAAAACCACAATGAGATACCACCTCACACCTGTCAGAATGGCTAAAATAAACAACTCAGGCAACAACAGATGTTGGTGAGGATTTGGAGAAAGAGGGTGTCTTTTGCATTGCTGGTGGGAATACAAACTGGTACAGCCACTCTGGAAAAACAGTATGGAAGTTCCTCAAAAAGTTAAAATTAGAACCACCCTAGGATCCAGCAACTGCTCTACTAGGTATTTACCCAAAGAATGCAAAAACACTAATTCAGAGGGATACATGCACTCCGATGTTTACAGCAGTGCTATCAACAATAGCCAAACTATGGAAACAGCCCAGTGTCCACTGACTGATGAATGGATAAAGAAAGGGTGATGTATATACATATATACATGTATGTGTGTGTGTGTGTGTATATATATATGCATATACATGCATGTATATATACATATATATATACATGCATGTATATGCATATATACATATATGCACATGTATATATGTATATATATACATGCATATATATGTATACATACATATATACGTATATGTGTATACATATATATACATGCATGTATATATGTATACATATATATACATGCATGTATATATGCGTATATATGCATATATATGCATGTATATATATGTATACATATATATGTATATATAAAAATATGGAATATTACTCAGCCATCAAAAAGAATGAAATCTTGCCATTTACAACAACATGGATGGAGCTAGATAGAGTATTATGGTAAGTGAAATAAATCTGTTGGAGAAAGACAAATACCATATGATTTCACTCATATGTGGAATTTAAGAAACAAAACAAAGAGGGGAAAAAAAAGAGGCAAACCAAGGGAAAAAAAAAGACAGAGACAGGCAAACCAAGAAACGGACTCTTCACTGTAGAGAAAAACTGATGGTTACCAGAGGGCAGGTGGGTGGGGGGTTGGGGCAAATAGGGGGTCGGCAGTGCATCTGTCGTGATGAGCACTGGGTAACGTATAGAAAGAAGTGTTGAATCACACTATATTGTGTACCTGAAACTAATGCTACATGGTGTGTTAATTCAAATAACAAGTTAAAAAAAAAAACACCTTCCAGTGTCAGGACATAGCCCTAGGATCGGAGGATCTCTCTCCTCTATAAACATCTGAGTGAGAATGCGGTCTGTTACTCATTTGAGTGTTCTAGGCGGGAAGCGCTTTGCGGGTGTCAAGGCCACGCACGGTGCCATGGACATGCTGCTTCTCCTCTCTGAGAGTCGAGTCTCCAGTCATTAACCCCTTTTCTGGTGAGGGGGCCTCAGTGCTGCACTTGGTCTCTCGGCTGAGAGGTGTCACTTTTCAGAACTAACCCTGGGTGGGGGCTGACAACTGTGTGGATGGAAACACCGCATGGGAAGACCTCATTCCTCACCAGACACTCCAGGAGAAGACTCTGTGTTTTATCTTCTCGTGGAATGTGGTCCGAGTCCTGCTATGTTGTCCAAGATAGGCACAGCATCCTACGGGAACAGAGAACCATGTACCCATTATTTCCCTGAATAAAGAGGGGGGGACTCGGTCTCTAGGCGCCTCCAGTCACATGTGCAGGCTCACAGCTCACACGAAGGGGTGAAGGGCAAAAGCTCAGTGGCGGCAAAGCTTATTTCCAGTTTATGTGCTATCAGGGTACCCGGTTAATTTCGGAGGAGTGACTCTTCTCCGCAGAAACGTTCCCTATAATGAACTAAATCAGTAGAAATCAGTATGAGGAACCACGCTTTATAGAGGAGATGTTGTGGGGTAATGAATTTTAATCAAATACGTTAAGTGATGAGGGGAACTGGCTGTGTGAAGAGATTCCATGGTGAATCCTCATTTGATGTGATTAATTACTTCCTAATTTGTCGCTTGTGGAAAGCAGCTTTCTGATTTCTAATTTGCCTAGAAACCCAGACTCTCTCATGCTCTTGCTCCTGAACGCATTCACCACTCCAGAAAGAATTAGCCTGCTCTCCCTAATCGCCGAGTTTACGTCGCTGCTTAAAACACCGTAAATCACTAGTTGGGTACACACAACCGCATAAACATCGTCTCCAGGGTTTCATTGGTTAACCACCACCCCCCCCCCCCCCGCCCCCGACTGGCGCTCCTCTCAGTGTCTCTGCCGCAAGGCCACCTCTGCTAGGAAAAGTGTCAGCAAAACCATCGGTGGGGATACTGGAGTACAGCGTATTCTGATGAAAATCTTCAGGATCCAAGAAAATGCTGCTCTGCAGCCCCTGCTGACGGATGCTATTAAACGCATCAATCTGGGAGGACAGAGGCCGGCGGCGTGAGCTAATTTGGATGGATTGACGGGAGAGATACAGAAATTGGTAGCTCAACTCGAAGAGTAATTTTTTTGCTTCGGTACACTTAGAGTAAATTGATAAGTGTTGCTCCTGAGAGAAAGTTTATGCAAAAAGTAACTCTGCCCATTTGATACCTTCTGAACCACTTCTTTAACATATTCCTAAATTCCCTCCGGTAACGCTGGGATGGATGACACAGTGACACCGAATGCACGTGTGCTTAATTTGAGGCCGAGGCAGGTTTAGCTCATGGCTGCATTTTAGGTTTTTATTTAGTTATTTGTTTGGTGTGGAGGGGCAAAGAGAGAGAGAGAAAGAGGAAGAGAGAGAGTGAGAGGGAGAGAATCCTAAGCAGACAGCTGTCAGTGCAGAGTCCATCACGGGGCTCAATTCCACGAAGTGTGAGATCGTGACCTCAGCTGACATCAAGAGCCAGATGCTTAACCGACTGAGCCACCCAGGCACCCCCTCATGGCTTTATTTTATTTTATTTTATTTTATTTTATTTTATTTTATTTTATTATTTTACTTTTTTAAAGTTGATTTATTTTGAGGTGCCTGGGTGCCTCAGTCGGTTAAGCGTCCGACTTCAGCTCAAGTCATGATCTCAGGGGTTGTTGAGTTCGAGCCCCGCGTCGGGCTCTGTGCTGACAGCTCAGAGCCTGGAACCTGCTTCAGATTCCGTGTCTCTCTCCCTCTCTCTCTGGCCCTCCCCTGCTCACACTCTGTCTCTGTCTCTCTCAAAAATACATAAACATTAAAAAATTTTTGGAATATATTTATTTTGAGAGAGAGAGAGAAAGAGAGAGAGAAAGTGTGAGTGGGGGAGGGTCAGAGAGAGAAAATACCAGGCAGGGTCTACACTGTCAGTGCAGAGACAGATGTGGACTTGAACCCGCAAACCGCGAGATCGTGACCTAAGCCTGAGTTAGATGCTTAGCTGACTGAGCCACCCAGGCACCCTACTCATGGCTTTAATTTAAAAGCAATTCCCAGGCCAACCTATCCAGCCTCCTGGGTTCCAGTGCTCTATCTCCAAATGCCATTTGGGCTTTGCACTCAAACTCAGTAAGTCCAGCAACTGGTCACCTTTCCTCCTCTCCATCTTCTCCACCAGCTCCTTCCCTTATTTCTGGCATTACCTTCCCTTATCCAAGTTCCTTTTATTTTATTTTTAATAAAGACTATATATTTAAGGAGTACAACATGATGATTATACATATACACATAAAGTGAAATGACTTATGTGAGTCAAGCTAACTCACATATCATCTCCTCACGTAAGTGCCCCTTTTTTGTGTGTGTGATGAGAGCACCTGAAATCTACTCTTAGCACACTTCCAGTATTCAGCACAGTATTATTCACGGCAGTCCCGGTGCCATACATTAGATCTCTAGACTTAGTCATCCTGTGTATCCGCAACTTTGTATCATTTGACCAGTCTCTCCCCATTTCCCCACCTCCAGCCCCTTGGTGACCACAGTTCTACTCTCTGCTTCTATGTATTCGACTTTTTAAAATTCTACATATGGGTGAGATCACAGTTTTGTTTTTTTTTTTTTTTTTTCCTTTCTGTGTTGGTTTGCTTCACTTAGCAGAATGTCCTCCAGGTTTATCCATGTTGTTGCAAATGGCAGGATCTCTTTGTTTTTTTAAGGCTGAATTAATATACATAGAGATAGAGATAGATATATAGATATAGATAGATATAGGTGCCATGATTTCTTCATCCGTCCATCCAAAGTCACCCAGCCCACAAGAGGCAAACCTGGGGTTTGTTTCAGATAAATCTAACTATTTCAGCAATTCTGCAAGTCCTTTTGTAAGGAGGATCTTATTCCTGTAGATATGGAAGCCATAAAGGCAAGTGTTTACACTATGGTTAAATATTAAGCTACAAATGAATGCACATGTGCACATGAGTGCGTGCACACACACACACACACACACACACACACACACACACACATATACACAGTCAAGCCAAACGTACAAATTCCTCATATATCCGGTCAGAAAGAAATGGGTGGGTCATTCTTTAGACTATAGGACAGGCACCCACATATCCTTTGGCAGGGATTATCTCCCAGCCAGACTACTGACACGCCTCTTGTCCAGCTCAGAGGCTATTTTTAGCATGACAGCATCACATCTCACCCTAAAAGCACTTATCAACTGTTAGTTGGGTCTCTGCAGACTGAAGCAGAAGGTCTCTGCTTGCTTGGTATGGCTATGGGGCTGGAATCGCATTCACAAGTCTTCATCCAGAAAATCTACCTTTTATTAAGTCCTTATCAAATAATGATACACAGAAAAGCCAAATTCTTTGCAAGATCAGGAATAGCATTTCTATTTGCTGTGTAATTGAATCAAGAGCATTTCGGCTTTGGCTTCTCTCTCTGAAATCCGTCCTTTCATTTATGACCTAAGCAAAGGACAGCAGAATAAAAAAGATACAAGCAACCTTTCCGAACCATTCAGACAAAATTAATTCTCCTTTCTATGTAAGGTTGCACACACACCCTGGAGAGGAATGTGTTTGATGATAACTTCAATTTCCGTTTCACTCTAATAAAGCTACACTTTATTAAAGTAAACACTACCGAGCGAAGAAAGGAAAGCAAGGTTCTCTTTAAAGAAAAAAAAGTTTGGGGCGCCTGGGTGGCTCAGTCGGTTAAGCGTCCGACTTCGGCTCAGGTCATGATCTCCCAGTCCGTGAGTTCGTGCCCCGCATCGGGCTCTGTGCTGACAGCTCAGAGCCTGGAGCCTGCTTCGGATTCTGTCTCTTCCTCTCTCTCTGCCCCTTCTCTGCTCGTGCTGTGTCTCTCTCGGTCTCAAAAATAAATACACATTAAAAAAAACTTTAAAAAAGGTGGTATAATTTTAAGAGGGTAACATTAGCAAGTCTGAATCTCCAGCTTCACAAATGAGCCCGCAGTTCCATCATTCCAGCGGCACACAGGGCATTCCTTAGATGACATTTCATCACCAAACTCAACAGGTCCCAATGTAACCTGAACAATTCCAAAACAGTTCTAAATGCTCCCTTGATGTTGCCCAATGGCACTAGCTAGTCCCAGTGAATTAGAAGGAAATTTGATTTCTTCCTCACTTTTGTTTTCTGTATCCCATCAAACTCAATCCTTGTTTATCCTTCAATTAAAACAACTATTTAGAGCCCACTCTGTGCTAGGTACCATGCTAAGTGTTGGGGACAGAATGATGAACAAGGTCACTGCCCTCGCAGAGCTTAATATTCAGTGGAGTGAGCCAATTAGCAAGTGTGAGGTTAGACTGCTGTGTAATTAGCGAGGGCACAGGGCACTGGGTAGGCACATCAGAGGGAGGGCTGCAGGCGTATGCAGGTCAGGGGGTCAGTGTGGAATTTCTGAGTGAAGTGACCTCTCAGATTGGATGTGAGGGATGTGTGGAAGTTAGTCCATGGAGAACAGGGAGGGTGGGAAGAAGGGGGAACAGTATTTTTTTTTAATTTTTTAACTTTTTAATGTGTATTTATTTTGAGTGAGAGACAGAGAGCAAGCAGAGGAAAGGCAGAGAGAGAGAGGGAGACACAGAATCTGAAGCAGGCTCCAGGCTCCGAGCTGTCCGCACGGAGCCTGATGCAGGGCTCGAACCCACGAACTGTGAGATTATGACTTGAGCCGAAATCAGATGCTTAACCACCTGAGCCACCCAGGGCCCTGGGGGAACCGTATTTTAAATAGAAAGAGCATCATGTATGGAATCCCAGAAATGAGACAGCATGAAGTCTCATGTCATGTCTGGAACCTAGAATGCCAGAAAATCTGGGACCAGACCAGGTAGGGCCTCAGAAAACACAGATGAGCTTTGGACTTCATCCCAGTAATTCTGAACAGGGGGTGATGTGATCAGCTTTCAGCTTCTGGAAGATCGCTCTGGGGAAGGTAGAGAACTGGCCAGAGCCTGGTGAGTCTGGAGCTGGGGAAGGCAGCTGGAGGCTGTTTCAGAGAGGAGAAGCTACTGTCCTGGATGAAGGCAGGGGCCATGGGCTCCTTTTATGTCACTTTCTGTACTCGCATGGGGGCCGCACAGAGAGAACACTCGTGGGTCTGCAGAGCAAACATACCACTCTGGGGCCAGAACAAGATCTTCAAACCCCGACGCTGCTCCTCATTAGCTCTGTGACCATGCAGAAGTTACTTAATCTCTTGGTGCCTCGGTTTTCTCAAATGTAAAATAGGGATAATAATAGTGTATACCCCGTAGTAAATACACAGTAGATGCAGAACTCCTACATCTAAGCACTTAGAAAAGTGCCAGGCACAGAGGAAGCAATCAATATTAATTATTATTATTAAATGTGTTTGGCATTACGCTGCCACCTGCTTTATTCATTCTCATCACGCTTTACTTGGTCTACCCCATGGTGACATGTCCAGCCCTCCCGCCTCACTCCTTCCTTGCTTAATTCTACTCTGCTCATGCCTTCTACGTCATTGTCAGCACACCTTTCATCACGTCCCTCTCCTTTTCCAGATAGCAGAGGCCTCCCAATCAAGCCCCACATCCTTAATCTAACAATAAAACCCTTCTTTAACCTGGTCCTATTCGCTCTTCTCCAAGCTTATTTCCCAGGTATACCCCAGAGTATGCCCTTCTGGCTTACAAGAATTTAAATTTGCAAGGAGTTTCATGTAATATCGGCTTTAGCTTATGATGATGCTTTTATTCACATTTATGAGAACTGCTTTGGTGTGTGCTTCCCAAGTATTCGAGTGCCAGGAAACAAGAGCCCCTATGAAGTCATCTTCCCAGTGGTGAAATATTCCCAGCGTTTTTTGGTTCATAAGTCTATAGCAGTGACAATCTGATGCTCCATTTACATTGCTTTTATTGATTTCTGTTGTCTTCTGTTGGCTAAAGCAGAATAGTAAGTGTTTAAATGTATGGTATGCAATAGCCATAAATAAGCTGAACAAAGGCATTCAGCCTTATCACAGAGTAATTAACGAAGGGAAATTGCCTTGGAAGGCCATGCCATGACAACTAATGCCATTTAGTTAAGTGACAGTGTCCGTTTGAAGGGGATTTGATGTTGTCTTAGAATAAGTAGATTAATTTCAGGGCTCAGGAAGTATCAACATCTCTTGAAATTAATAGTAATTATGTCTCAGACATACAGGAATTTGCCTTCTGGAGGTTTTCAGGAACAAATTACCCTTGAAAGACTGAAGAAGGCTGTTTTCTCAAAAGATACCTTCTGCTCAGTGTTGGGCACTGGCTTATTCTTCCTGTCCACACACCAATCCCAACTCCTGCTTCTTGGTCTTGACATTCTACCCTCTGCCTTAGTTCCCTCCCTGCTTTCCTTCTACCACTTTACCAAAGCCCGACTCTGTGGCTAGGTCCTCTGTCCTTTGTGAAGTCTTTTGTGATCATTACAATTTACAACCGCTTCTCCCCTCTCTAAACTATCGTTTATTTTTTATTCTTTTATTCCCATCTTTTTCGAGTATACAAATAATGTATAATTAATGCACAATGGGATTTAACCCAAGTATACTCCTATGAAACCATCACCACAGTCAAGAGAATGAATGTACGTATCACCTCCAAAAGTTTCCCTGTGCCCCCTTGAAATCCCATCCTTCGCCACACCTAGCCCTGTTTCTAAACCACTGATCTGCTTTCCGTCACCACTCAAAAAAATTCTCATGCATTTAACTTCTTCATTTGCTATAAAATCAGTTTTGCCTTAAACACTCAGTTATCTTATAGAGATACGTAACGAACAGGGCAAAAGTATTTTATATCTATCCCCATATATATTCCATTTCTCTTCTCCTGGCATACCAGTTGCTGCCTAACAAATTATTCCAAAAATGAGTAGCTTAAAACAACATGTATCATTTTGCAGTTCCTGTGGGACAGGAATTAGTATGCAACTTAATTGGGTCCCCTGTCTCCAGGTGTCTCACAAAGCTGCAAACAAGGTATCTAGAGCATCAGTCAGCTCAAGATTCAACTGGGGAAGGAGCTGCTTCTAAATTAATTCATGTGGTGGCAGGATTCAAGTCCTGGTGAGTTTTTGGATGGAACACTTCAATTTCATCATGGCTATTGGCTAGAGTTCACCCTCAGTTCTCTGCCACCTGGGCTTTTCTATAATACAGCACACAACATGGTGGTTTGCTTCATCTGAGTGGGCAAGCAAGAAGAAACAGAGAGAGAGTGTGAGCAAGATGGAAACCACAGCCTTTTATAACCTAATCTTGGAAGTGAGATTCCAGCACTCTTGCTAGATTCCATTCCCCAGAAGCAAGTCTTCAGATCTATCTCACACACAGGGAAGGGAATTAAACCTGGAAGTGGGGATCACTGGGAACTACTTTAGAATCAGACTACTGCTGTTTTGTTCTTGTTTTTGTTTTTGGTACATATATCATAAAGAGCACAACACACTGTTTTCATTTCTGCTTTAAAAAGATAATTCCTGGAGCTCTTCATTCTTTGGTTAGATCTAGATTTCCACCTGGCATCATTTTCCTTCTGGATTTCCTTTAATATTTCTTACACTGCTTGTCTGTTGAGACACAGTCTTTCAGCTTTTATATGTCTGAAAGAATCTTTACTTTGCCTTTGTAAAAGTTAGTTAGTTTAGTTTAATTCACTGACTTTTTTATTTTTGTGGGATACAGAATTCTTGACTGACAGTATTTTTTTCAAGTATTTTAATGCTGTCACTTCACTTTCTTATGACTTGTATTGTTTCCAATGAGGAATCTGCTATGATTTTTATATTTGTTCTTAATTGTCTTTTTTTTTTTCCTGGTTGCTTTAGAGACTTTCTCTTTTTCATTGGTATTAAAACAATTCGATTAACATGTGGCTTGATGTAGTTTTTCTCCATGTTTCTTTTGTTTGGAGTTAGTTAGAATTGCTTATATTTCTAAGTTTATAGTTTCCATCAAGTTTGGAAACATTTCAGCCATAAGGTCCTCAAATATTTTTTTCTGAACTCCCCATTTCCCTTGAAGACATGTATATGAGGCCACATGAAGTCATCCCACAACTCATTGCTGCCTTTTTCAATTATTTTTTAAATCTTTTTTTATCTTATTTCAGAAAATCGTCTTTAAATTTACTAACTTATCTTATGTTGCATGTAGGTCCTGTTAGTCCCATTCAATGTTTTTTTGTTTTGTTTTGAATTTGGGTCTTTTTGGTTTTGTTGATGTTTAAACATTGTAATTTTCTTCTTTATACCTTTGTTTTGGCTCTTTTAAAAATCTTCTACATCTCAGAGTGCCTAGGTGGCACAGTTGGTTAAGTGTCCAGCTCTTGGTTTCAGCTCAAGTCATGATCTCATGGTTTGTGAGTTCAAGCCCTGCATTGGGCTCTGTGCTGACAGCAGAGAGCCTGCTTGGGATTCTCTCTCTCCGTCTCTCCCTGTCTCTCCCTTGCTGTCTCTCAAAATAAAGAAACTTAAAAAAAACCTTCCACATCTCTCCTTAAAATGCTTTTCATTAATTTTTCTTTTCACTGTGAGTTGTATTTTATTGCTTCTTTACATGTCTGGTAATTTTTGATTAGGTGATAGGCAGTGTGTATTTTCATGTTGGGTTATTTATTTATTTATCTTTTTAGCTATCTATTTATTTTTGCATTACTTAAACTGTTTTTGAACTTTGTTTTAGGACATGGTTATTTGGAATCATTTTGATTCTTTCATGGCTTACATTTAGGCTTTGTTAAGTGGGACCACAGCAGGCTTTAGAATAAGGTTAATTTGGCCCCTGTACTTAGGCAATATCCTTCTGAGTACTAAACCTGATGCCCCATATATTATTAAATTTCTCTCTTGTTGCTGCTGGGAACTTGAATTACTCCCAGTCTTGAATGAATGTCAGAAATTTTTCTGTCAAATCATGTCTGATGATTCTTTCTTCAGCTCTAAGAAGTTTTCACACAAGCATGC
Source organism: Panthera leo (assembly GCF_018350215.1). Classification (NCBI taxonomy): domain Eukaryota; kingdom Metazoa; phylum Chordata; class Mammalia; order Carnivora; family Felidae; genus Panthera; species Panthera leo. The sequence goes on from NC_056682.1 coordinate 144,391,184, forward strand.
ACGAATCAGTACCCAGCTTAGGCCTTGAAAAGAAACTTCTTCAGGTTCCGGAGCTCTCTCTGTGTATAGTTCTGGTAGGGTACCTTAGGAATTTTAGCTTCTTTGTCCTCCTCTAAAATTCTCAATTCCATTTCTTCAACTCAGGGAGACTGCCTGGCTCTACCTAAATTCTTTTTCTCTGTACCCCAGACTGGCACTCTAAGTATCAGACTGAGACAACTGTAGGGCTCATCTTGATTGCTTCCCTTCTCTTAGAGATTACTCCCTATTGTCCAATATTGGAAAACCAATGATTCATATAGTTCGTCTGTTTTTTTTTTTTAGTTGTTTAAGGTTAAAAAAGTTAAAACTGGTCTCTGTTACTCCATTATGTTCAGAAGCAGAAATCTATTCCATATGCTTTAGTAAGCTATAACACAGTTTACCCTCCTCCCCTCAATTTTCATATATCCCTTATGCTCATGAAAAAGTGCTCCTGGAGGGAGACACGTATCATTTTCCTTCTTTTTCACCTAACACAGTGCTGTACATATATTGAAAAATATATGTTTCTTTTTACATGGTCTCTTAGAAGGGCTGGCTGTGAACTATCTTCTGTTTGCTCTGTAATAGTGTTCTTTCTCTTATCTCTGTTTTCTCCATATTTAGTTCTTCTTGTCACCCCCTGAATATAAGAGCTTTTTTGCACAATGTCACCAAATCTGATGGCTTCAGCTCTCATCTTTGTTAAATCCTGGGTGGCAACTTTACTACACCAGAGGACTTCAAAGTGGAATTTATGTGTCAAATATTTTAAAGAGGAACACAGGCAAAAAAACAAAAAAACAAAAAACAAAAAAATCCAAAACCTGCCATTTGGAAAAATTAGTCTAATGATCTTAATTATTATACTTGGTTGAATCCCATTAGTTTAGTTATCTTCCCGCCTTCTGATCCCGAGCTCCAGCTCTCTGTTGTGATTTTCAATGTCTTCTCAACTCAGATGGCAGCATCCTACCTGTGACTTACCAAGACTTTCCCTGGATGATCCTAAGTCCCTGTCTCTTGGATCACAGACAGAACCTAAGCTCCATTTGCTGTTTCTGGTACTGTCCTAAATTTCATCTTTCGCTAGATCTGTGTTGTTCTGAGGCCAACAGTATTCTGGAGGAGCTCAATAATCCCTATTTATACTACAGTTGCAAAATTCTTCTTCCTCCAGCTGGAAAAACTGGTTTTGTAGATGAAGATATCAATGAAATTACTATCTCATAGGTGAAATTCATTGCCTTAAGCACCTACTGCAGTGGCTCCAAGGCCTTGCTTGCTTGAATTAAAAAGCCTGCCAACTATGCGCACACTCTGTTCTTACCTCGAGTCCAGTATATCCACAATTTATCTTATCATCTCTCTTGCCTTTCTGATCCTTCCTCCGTGGTTCCCATGTTCATTAATGGTGCCTTCAGTCTCCCATTTAGGTAAGCTTGAAGCGCAGGAGTCATATTGGACACCTCAGTCTCTTCCTGTTTTCACCTGATCTGTTTTCCAGTTCCAACAGTTTTATATTTATGATGTCTCCTGTATGTTACAGATTCTAACCCTCCAATGTGTTCTCTTATTCATTTTTTTCTCTATATTCCCATCATCATTCCGTTCCTGCAAGGCCTCATCCCTGGACCCCTGACTCTGGTATCACCAATCCATCCCACGTGGTCTTTCTAGATAAGTCTCCCTCAGAGGCAGCCCACTTATGTGACTTCCCTCCTCAAAAGTTTCAACAGCTGCCCACTGTCTACAAAACGAAGTCCAAACAAATCCTCCAGCACTGGAGGCTCTTTCCTCAGTGACTTTGGCTTATACTACCATCGTGATCTTACCCATCATGACTCCCCCCACAGCTGCCATCTCCATCCGAACTGCACTTTTCTTTTCTCTCGGAATTCTCTGAGGCTCAGTGACGCCTGTTTAAACCTACACGTGTGAACGTTAAGGTCCAGCACACATGCCAACCCCTTCATGTCATTTTCTCAAAGTTTCTAGCCACAAGTAATAGCCACGTGCTTATGCTTAGAACACTGCCTGGCACACAGAAGACACAAATGAAGTATTTATTTGATCAATAAATGACTCTTTCTCTTCCATGCTTTCACAACATTTTTTTTACTTGTCCAATAGCACTTTTATCATCATCCTGCCTTGATGCACTAATTAGTTTATTCATTCAACAAGAAATGATTGAGCACCGATGAGGTGCAAGGTTCCATGCTATAGAGTTAAATGAGTAATGTTCCATCTGTCCCATAGCAGTACGAATGTGTCCACTGTATACACACTTATCTTTCCCATGGCAGTATGAATGTGTCCACTGTATACATGGCTGTCTCTCTCATGGCAGTGTGAATGTGTCCACTGTATACACAGCTATCTCTTCCACAGCAATGTGAATGTGTCCACTGTATACACACCTGTCTTTCCCACGGTGGTATGAACGTGCCCATTGTATACACAGCTGTCTCTCTCATGGCAATGTGAATGTGTCCACTGTATACACACTTGTCTTTTCCATGGTGGTACGAATGTGTCCGCTGTATACATGGGTGTCTCTCTTATGGCAGTGTGAATGTATCCACTGTATACACAGCTATCTGTCTCCCACAGCAGTGTGAATGTGTCCATGCGTACCTGGCTATCTTTCCCATGGTCATGTACGGTCATGTATGGTCATGTCGAAGTATATCTGGCCATCTCTCCCATGGCACTGTGAATGTGTCCACTGCATACACGGCCATTTCTCCCCTAGTGAGGTTCCCAAAGGAACAGACCACATCTTATTCCTCCTGACTTCATTCATGGAGCCTAGCACAGGGCCTTGAATGACTTGAATGACTTCCGAAATAATGAAATAAATGCAGCTCAAACAAGAGTCAGGATGCTGACAACCTGTTTATGTCTCAAATAATGGAAAGGAGGACAAAGGTCACTTAGTACCCCCAGAGGAAGGAGGTGCTGACTTACTTCTTTTTATTTGACTTTAATCCCTTTCAAAACGGAACAGAATTCTGTCCTTCGAGATCAACCGTAAGAGAATACCACAACCAACACAAAATCTCTCAAGTTTAGTTTCTTCAAAAGGTAATCAAGCTAATGGAGTGGCAAACTTTAAAACTGCACAGTTTCAAATAGGGTTTGCTTTTGCACACCTTTCCTTAATATAATTGTTGTTTATAGATAGGGCTACTAGAATATTCACTGCCTCTAACTTTTAATGATGAATATTTATAGTGAATACAAAAAAATGTCATCAAAATGTTAGTGTCTTCCCTTCTAACAATGAATAACGGAATGGGCCCCTGTCACACCCAAACACACTCCAATGACAGCTGACTGGACCGGGGGTGTCGTCACCTGACCCAAGTTGGACCAATCAAATCCTTTCCTCTGGAAAATTGCATTTGGGACCGAGACATTAGGTGATTTGTCAGAATTAATGTTTAAATTGGGATGGCATCATCCTGTATGCATAAAGAAGGGGAAACCAATTTACAAATGAAAAAGAATGAAGCAAACATAAAAGACAAGCACAAATAATATTGAACATTTAATGTGTCCAGGTACTATGTCGTTGAATTCTCACAGAACTCCACTAAACTCAAGTATTTACAGTTAAGGAAACTGAGGCAGAGAGAGATTAATGGGAATGGCAGGGCCGCGATGTGAACCCTGTCAGACTCCAGAGCCCAGCTTGTTAGCATGACCTTACACTGCCCTGGACCAGCAGAGCTGGGTGAGGGACCTCGAGACCCCAGGGAGCAGAGTTGGCTGGCTTCTTTATCAGATTTCCTGATCTCGCCTGAGACTACTCTGAACTTTCTGCCTTTGGATGTTATACGGAAGACCAATTTCTTTTATGAAATTCTCCCACTTCTGCTTAAACCATGGCAGAGGGTTCTGTTACCTGCAATCTAAAAGTCCCATACAACAGCCCCGGCCCCTTCATTCACACTCAAAGTCAGACCTTGCTTTGTCATTGAACTTCACGTGCCTGTGCTCATATCCCCATTCCCAGCAACCTCTGGTGCTGTTGTATTAGTCTCTGTACATAGGCAACACCCATGTGCCTCAGGTCTTTGCACCTGCTTCTCTGCTGTACAAACAAATCCGTTACTTGTCGTGGAAACGTACAGAGAATAACACAAAGGGCAGGAGATGCCTGGGACTTTGCTTAATTGATGGGCCTGGTTAAATTATGAGAAAATATTTTATTGTGAGCTGGTGTCTGTAATGTCTGCAATTAACGTCTTTAGTATAATTAGGCAGTTCCAACATTAGCTAGAGAAGGGTAATTAAATCTGTGTTTTGCCTTTCATACCACAAAAGAAACCTTTCAAAACAACCGAGAAAGGTAAAACCTAGCTAAATACATTTTTTTTTTAACCAGGAAAGTTTGCGGCAAACTTTTGTTGGCATCAAAACACATGTAAATCTTCAAGCTGGTTATTCGTGGCAGGCCCTGTGCATTGTAAAAATGCCACCTCTCAGCATTATCGTTATTAAAGCAAGAAGGCAAGCATCGAATTATTTTATCAAGCATATAATGGAAGTCTAGCCCTTGTGGTTCTTGGCTTCCGGCTGAAGAAAATGAAGAAACTGTATTCAGGGCTCTGCATTCAGACGGGTCAGGGCTAAATCACTGCTCACCGCCTCTGAGCTGTGCCACCTTGGGTAAGTCACTGTGTCGTTCTCCTTCCTCTAAGCCTCGGTGTCTTCATCTGTAAAATGGGAGATTCATTGTATTTATTTACTTCACAGGATTGTGGCGAGGATGAATCGGATGATCCCCTGCTGGGAAAGGCCGTGTGCCCCAGGCCCCAGCATCTGTAAACTTCCTTGCTGAGGGTGCCAAACTCAAGGCCCAACTGTCCTCTGACACTGAGCCATTTCTGGAGCCAGTCACGTAGCCAGCGAAGGAAGGTCCCCAGGGGGGACCTGGCTTGTTCACTCCTTGCTATTAAAAGGTGCTGAGCCCCTCGTCCTGGATTCCTCAGCTTTGCACAACTGCCTGCATGGGTGACATCTGGGCCACAGTGTCGGGTGGGATTTAGTGGGAGAAGTGTTACCATGTGACGCTCCTAATGTCTGCCGTGCTGTAAGGAAAAATGGGCCTCGCTGCAATCCACTGAGTCTCACTGTCTTCTTTCAGCGACTGTGGGGTTTTGGCAAGCCAGTCTTCCTGCTTGCTTGCTCACGCTCTTTGGGTCTTTTGGGGTCTTTTTTTTTTTTTATCCCTTGCCATCGTCTATGACAGGAGTTGGCAAACCTTTTTCTACAGGGGCCAGATAGTAAATACTTCAGGTTTTCGGGCCACGTACAATTTATATGGCAGATTTTTTTCTTTGTGAATTTCTTTTCTTGAACAACCCTTTCAAAAATGTAAAAAACCACTTCTAATTCACAAGCTGAACAAAAATAGGCTGAGGGCTGGACAGGGCTCTCACTTTCATGAGGCTGGGGTCCTTCCCTGCTATCCACACATAGCACTTAAAACAATATGTAGTAGATTAGTGAAAATTCAGAAAACGTTAGCTCTTTTTATACTTCCTGCTTTTTGTTTGTTAATGTCTAAACCTAAGGAAGCCCTGTTAGTACTCAAAATCAGGGTCCCAAATGACGGAGAACTTTCTGGTACACATCATAATGCACCGTGACTAGTTTTTCCTACTCCTGCAAGTGAGTTCTGCCTCTTTGGTTACAGGACAATTCTTTACTATCAGGCTTCCCACTGCCATGCCAGGAAGAGATTACAGGTTAAAAACAAAAAGAATAGATTACAGGTGTGTGTGTGGAGACAGTGAACCCCTCAGCTTTCAGGGCAGCTGGGCAACTGGGCTGGGACACTCGCCTCTGTTTACCCCAGTGTGCTGGGTAAATGTTACCATTTTTAACATGATAAAGGTTGTTAAGCTCTGCTTCAAGCCATTAAGTTATTGTTTCCTTAAGTCCAGCTTTGGGCTATATGGGGTTTTACATGTTCAAATCACTCTTTTCAACTAGAGTATGGAGGGTGTGGAACTCCGAGTCTCTTTACTGATCCCGGGTGACTGTGGGATGGCTTCTCCGACAGGACAGGCGATGATACAAGTCACATTAACTGGTGAACTCTTAATGGTCTAGACAGCCTCTGAGGAGAAAGATGAACTAAAGCAGCTAGGAAGACATCAAGGCCGTAGAAAAAATAAAGACAAAGTAAATCTTAGAAGACCGCAAGACTGAAAAGTGAAGGGTTAGTGGGGAAAAGGAGGCCAGAGGGAAGTAATCATTCAGTGCCCATGAATTTCCAGGCACCGATTCTCGTGAAACAGGCAAACTCTCTGGGGCCTGACATAAAAAAGAGACGAGAGGAAAAGTAGTAGGAGAGAGAAGTAAATGGGAGGAAGAGGGAAGAAGCTAGGGTAAAGTGCTGTGGGCTGCAGAAGCTGTTCATAGGAACAGATGCACAACAGGTGATGCCGTGTCTCGGGTCCAGCATGGCCACCAGCCCATGGGAGGACAGACTCCCCCTGGTGCCTCATGGTCGGACATGCCCACATCCCACGGCATCACTGTATCACGGCGCCTTGCAAGAGTGACCGTGTATCACCCAGAGATGTTAACAATGAGTTATATACAGTCTGCTTTGTTTTCTGAGTCAGGAAAGCATTTCAGAAAGATTTCCCTCGAAAAACAGTTGCGAGTTATGGTTTCAAAAACACCTTCCATAAAAGGATAGAGATTTTAGTTTTCCGAACAGCCTCATTCCCAGACCATCGTCAGTAACAAAAGCCACACTCTGCTATGACTCTCACGGCACGTGAGTGGCGGTGCAGGTCCCCCTCGACGGACCTGTCCTGGTGCCCCCTGTAGTCGGCTCCTCTAATTTTTCCTCTGAGTATAAGATTCTGAGCTGTCATTATAGAAATACGACAATATCTGGTCCCTGGAATAATTTCTTATGATATCAGGGGTGAGCTAGGGCAGTGGGGATCTGATTTTTTTTTTCCTGTTAAAGTGTTAGCAGAAAAGTAGGCAAATATGCACGAGGCTAACAAGCATCCTTTATGGGGTCAGAGCCCAGAATCCTCTGAATAGTGAGCTGATTGACTCCAGAGGTGACAATGATTTTCTGTATAAAAAGAATTAGAACTAAACTGTACATGTCCTGGAATAATGGCATCTTAATTCAGGCATATCATTGGGGAAATTGCTTTAGAATTTTTTTTCTGTTAAAGCTTGACTGAACTTCTCAGAAAATGTTCCTGGAGGAAGTATTTCTGAAAGGCACCCTAAACCCTGGATGTGGAGGGCCACTGCCTCGGGACTAAGTTCCCATTCACCAATGGTGGCCAGGCTTGAAACCTTAATCCCCAGTGGCAGCGACTTTATTTGAAAAATGCATGCATTTCACTAAGGTGGAACACAGGTGTTCTTTGTGTGGTTGGAAGAAGAAGTTGTTATTTTTTTTAAAAAAACGTTTGCTCATTTGAATTTCCTAATTTTCTACCAAACATACATATTGCAACTGTAATAATGCAGAGCTTATTTATTTATTTTTTAAAACTTAAAAAAAAATGTTTTAATTTTTTTTGAGGGACAGAGAGAGACAGAACATGAGCAGGGGAGGGGCAGAGAGAGATAGGAGACAGAGACTCTGAAGCAGGTTCCAGGCTCTGAGCTGTCAGCACAGAGCCTGACATGGGGCTTGAACCCACGAACCATGAGGTTGTGATGTAAGCCAAAGTCAGACGTTTAACCAACTGAGCCACCCAGGTGCCCCAATGCAAAGCCCATTAAAAAAAAAAAGGAAAGAAAAGAAAAGAAAAGAAAAGGGGAAAGGAAAGGAAAGGAAAGGAAAGGAAAGGAAAGGAAAGAAAAGAAAAGAAAAGGAAAAGGAAAAGGAAAGGAAAGAAAAAAAACTATACCCAAGCCATTGTAGGAGGGTTGATTATACAGGGGTCGGTAAATTACCAATTTACCTGTCTCTCCTAACTCTATTAATCTAATCAATACAATGAACGGAGTCAAAGGCGACTCAATACCAGTGTTTCACAAACCTCTTCAGTACACAGACACCTGTAAATGTCTGGGAAGTGTCAAAAACTAGTAAGGGATATCCCTCCCTTTGTATTCATAGGCATGCTTGCGTCTTTCAACTCTCCCAAAACTCACAAAGTGGATCAAGGAAATTGAGATCAGTGATCTATTGCTGGTTGGAGCCTCCCATCCCATATTGTTGTTTTGTTTTGTTTTGCTTTCCAGAAACAAAAATAAAATCATAATCTAGCCTGACTGGGAAGGGCAAAACTCTCATTAACTACATTGTCTGGTTATGTCTCATTACAGCCCAGTTAACTGTAACACTAGGCTCAAGATGCCTTAAAAAAAAAAAACCGATACATCTGAATTTAATGCATCTAATAGAAGCTGTAATCTTTCAAAAACTGGATGGTGTGGCCCACCTGTTCTAGCTTTTCAGAGGCTGTGCTGACAACCAAAGGTGGGGGTTGGGTCAGTTGGAAATGTGCAAACTGTCCCCTGAGCTGATAGCACCAGCTTTCAGAGTAAGCTCGTGCTGGACAGAGTCTGAATGAACCATGCAGTGGGGTGGCAGGATCGTTGCTGTGTCTGGTACTCTACTGTGGATGCAACCACCTCCACATTCTATGCTGATAAACCAAAATGGGGAAGGAAGGCTAGTGTGGCCAATAAAAGTCTTATATGTCTCCCTGTCTCCTGAAATGGAACGAACAGCGCCATACTGGCAGAGATATGGAAGTCTAAAAAGCAGGACAAAGCCTCTCTCGGATGCTATTCCACAGTCCTCAGTGGTGGTCTTTCCCCCAGCACATCTGTGTTAGGTAGAGAGGGAGCTGGGAGGTGCCAGAGTCCTGACACCTGAGAGAGGTGGCCTGGGCTCCCTTGCTCCAGGACAGAGGAGACAGCCAGAATCTGCAGCGTGTGGACAGTATGGGTTTTCTACATCTGAAAAATGTATGTTCAACTCAATGGCCAGCTCGAGGCTTATGCCACTGCAAGAGGGGGGAGGATCTGAGGTTATCTAGAACCCACGGCAGGACTTTGTCTTCAACTTATACTGTCTTCCAGGACCCAGATGCAGATGAGGACACCTGACCCGCCAGTGGCCTCCAGAAGAGACAATGTCCCCAGCTCTCCGCCGGGGCTGTGAATATGAATACTGGAAAAAGTGCACTGAGTGCTTTCAGGATGCTGAGAATTTTCAGGGGGAAATAAAAGTATTTTACATGCTGAGATCATTTATTCTTTTATACTCTTTGTAAGTCTGTTCACATTTATTTGAAAAATGTTAGTTTCTTCCACGTATACTCTCCAGCACTGTCTAAATAGCAGCTCTTGCTAATTATCCTATTTCAAGTGTATGTTGCATACATGTGTCCCACTGTGAAAACAACCTGAAATACAAAACCAAAACCAACATTCAAACCAAAATACTGAACAAAGTTTCTGAAAGCACTGTGGAAATGGGAAGGGAGGAGTAAATTTAAATATCTAATGTGTGATGGGATTGTAGTGTGTACATTTGCATACTATTCATTTACTCTTAAGAATAACACTGGGGGGCCTGGTGGCTTAGTGGGTTGAGCACCCGACTCTTGGTTTTGGCACAGATCATGATCTCACTGGTTCGTGGAACAGAGCCCAGTTTGGGATTCGCTCTCTCTCTCTGCCCCTCCCCTGCTTGCCTGTGCATGCTCTCCATCTCTCAGAATAAATAAATAAAACTTAAAAAAATTTTCTAAAAGAGTAACACTCTAAAGTATTACTGTCTCATCCTTTACAAATGAGGAAAATGAGGCTGGGAGAAATAAAGACCATTTAGCCGATAATGGGAAGGGCCAAGGTTTTCAACTGTCACCTGCTTGAAAGCAAAAACCATGCTTTCTCAGCTATATTGGACCAGCTCCCAGATGTCCCTCAACTCTCCTATGCCAAAATTGTAAACTTTCATTTCATCTCACTGCCTGGAAACCCAGTGCATCATCAAGATTACATCATCCAGGACTTTATGTTTAAAATGAAATAATCCAGGGGTGCCTGAGTGGCTCATTTGGTTAAGCGGCTGACTCTTGATTTCGGCTCAGGTCATGATCTCATGGTTCTTGAGTTCGGCTCCACACCGGGATCTGTGCTGACAGTGCAGAGCCTGCTTGGAAGTCTCTCTCTCTCCCTCTCTCGCTGCCCCTTGCTGCCTCTCTCTCTCTCCAAATAAATAAACTTAACAAATTATAAAATGAAATAATCCAGAGAACACAGAAGCACCCATTACTAGGCTCAGATTCAATCTGCCTTACTCTCTTAGAGTCTCGGCCGATCAGAATAAGAAATCGTGGGGTACTACTTTGAATGTCTACAGAACATGTTTTCACATGGGTGTTTAAGTAAAATATAAGTCCCTCAAATATACCTCTTGATTCTAAGAAGCCATTTACAGCACAATGTCAGCGCTCAAGTAACACTACTGAAGAGAAACACTAAGAGACAGAATTTTGAGAACACTCAGATTCAGCTATGATGTTTAGGAAGGCAAAGATTTCAAAAAGGTTTTAACTTAGTTTTGTGCTTCTTTCTGAAGTTACCTTATTGTTCTAAAACATACAAGCATACAGCTCAACGATAAACAGAGGAGTTCTGAAAGAAACGGAGAGGTTTCAAAAAACAAGTGGACAGAAAGGGTTGAGAGGGAAGTATTGTCACAGGCATTTTTGTTAACACTGTAAAACACACACACACACACACACACACACACACACACACACACACACACAGTATTTAGAGCAAAAAGCAGGGATCCCTAACGCGGCACAAGAGGCTGTGGATGATTGAGAGATTCCAGAGCAGTGTGGCACTGACTTAGCTCATCCTTCTTGGCTCTCTAGTCCCTCAGGAAGGTGATTCAGGCAGCCTTGCTCCACCAGGCAGGACTCAGGAATTTCGACGTTTCCACCCCCTGCCCTGCTCAGAGACAGGGACATGCATGTTATCTAGACTCCTGCTCACCCTTGCTCACCTTTGTACATGCCAGCCCGGCCCCTACTACCTGTGACCTCAAGGAGCTGTATGCGAATAAAGAACGATCTGCGACAAGAAGTCATTAGGCTGGTGGCTGTCCTCTGGTCCTGGGGCAGATGAGCACCAGGCAGCTAACTGGTGTTGCAGGGAGAATGTGTTCTGATACTCTGGACTTCTCAGAAACCTTTGGGACTTTCTCCCGAAAAGAAGAGTGTAGACCAGACTGGGAGAAAATTAGGATGAGGCATAAGGTCATTAAACAGTTCCACCAGTGGAAGAAGGCGATGGAATGAACAATTCAGCAAAGTGGAACTCAGGACCTCAGAGCTGGCCTCCCCAACCTCTTCATTTTTGGGTAAGCAAATGTAGCCCAGAACCATGACTGTACTTTTATGAAGCCTAAAACGTAATGATGATCAGATGCACCATTATTTCACGTACCATGAAGAGAGAGCAAAAGTGCTGCCCACAAACCACGACAGGCCACCAATTTGGAGACGCATCCAGGTTCAGGGGTGGTAAATGTAAGACAAAAAAGCGGTGTCTTAGAACTGATGAGCTGTAGGAAGCAACTTGCCCCCAAACGCCCCAATCTCCGCCCTTGGGTGTCTTTTGTCTGTGCTGTACCATGCGGCTTCACCTTACAGATGAGGGAGCTGGGGTCCAGAGGTTGGGTGACTCACTGAGCCACTGAGCTGATGAAGAACAGAAGTGGGGCTCCGACTAGACCCTGACCCCTACACGTGGCCTCTACTTCAAGGTATCCATCTTTGGCTCTGGAAAACAGAACTAAAAATGTGTCTGCAGAACATCTGCTTCCTGACTAGGTTTTGCTTATGATAATACAAAAATTAGATTGCTGTCCTGAACCCAGGGAGCAGGTTGGAAGCAGTCAGGGTAAAGGTTTGCCAGTGCGGGAGACAGTGCCTCTGGACTTATAAATGCACTCGGGAAACCTATGAAGTAGGTAATTCACACGCCTGGCAATTGAGGAACTACTTATGGCGGATTTGATGTTTCACTCGACCTAGACTTACCGGAATGTGGAAGGGGGTGAAAGCCACTTTCTTTTCCATAGGCCTGGCCCTTCCCTCCCCAAAGTTACCCATGATTCTTCCACCAGTCCTGTCCCACCACGTAAATAGTGGAAGCTTGCCCTGTTTGTCACTACACGCTTTGGTAGCTGACCAGCTCCAGGTGGCCCAGAGCACCCCCAGACTTGAGAAGAGGGCCAAAGCCACACAGGAAGATGGCCCCCTCCTCAGTGCCTCCTCTGGTCAGGCTGGCATCAGAACACAAAAGAGGCTTGGAAAAGAATGATCTGGAATGTCTCATCTGGCTGGTGCCCCAGGAACCCCAGACACCGTGTACCTCTTGTCCACATACTGTCACTTCTAAGTTTAGCTCAGGGAGGCGTGGCCTCTAAGTCCTCGTGTGGGGACAAGCTTCCAGAGCATTCCAATACCTGGATTAAAGGTGAATGCATTTAATGTCCCCCTCACTCTTCCCGCCCCGCCGCCCCCTCCCCCCTGCCCCAGGGCCCAGGGCCCAGGGCTGGTCACCTGGCTGTGAACAGCCTTGGTTTCCTGAACATGCCGATGTCTTAGACAATAAATTAAAAAGGTCGTGCCCAGATTCACTTGGCCCCTGTTAGGAGCCCTGGGAGCTCAGCCCACAGATCTTCTCGAGATGAGAGTGTGATCTCAAAAGCAGTGGGAAACAAAACCCCGCTGCTCCCCGGCCACTCTCTTGTTGCCTGGCTTGACAGCAAGGTGTGGAAAGGCTCCCCAAAAGGGGAGCGGCCAGGCTGCCCGTGCTGGGACAGGAACAAAGGCATCGCGTCCTCTCCAGGTATCCGCTTCCATCATGCCCCCACTAGGTCTTTTGGCCTTTGTTTTCCTTGCACTCCGGGCCACAAGAAGAAAAGGAACATTCTCAGAGCTGTGCCTTCAGACCCAGTTGCTGGAGAAAATGTATCATCCCTCTCGAGACACTGTTTTCAGGAGCATGACAGGCACTTCAGCCCTTGGGATGAAACGTGAGGCCATCTGCCTTCCCTGTCTTCCTCTGCAGGACCACTGTGGGACTCAGGGAGGCAAGACATAGGCCTGCACTGAAGAAAATGGGAGTGGCCAGAGCATTCAGGTTCGGTGTTTGCATGTCAGCAGCTTGGGTAACACAACTTCTGGAAGCCGTGCTGTGCTCTCTGCATTTAAGTGCCTCCTCGTATGTTAAGCGGAGTTTAGGTTTGTGCTTTCTTCCCAACGCCTACAGACCCTTTTTAAGCCACTTAACCGCCAGGAAGGGCCCTGGACCCCCAAGGTGACCACAAGCGGCCTGCGAGCTGGGCTCCCTCTGGGGGGTCTCCCAAGTAAGCCTGACCAGGAACGGCCGGAGGATATCAGCTGCTCCTTCCCACCCTACCTTGTCATCAGGAGAAGCCCCACATGCACACGCCAGGGCCACCTTAAAATAGCCACCTGCAAGGAGAGACCGCAGCCAAACGTGGTTTACCTCAGGCCTGAATTCAGTTTAGTCTGGTTCTCTGTCCGGAAGGTTATTTCTGGTTTTGAACACGAACAGCTTTGGCAAGCTATAGCTCACCATCTACTCTAGTCCCTCACGGCATTTCTTTGGTCTTCTTTTACAAAGAAGTATTCTTCCAATTGTGGTTTTTCACTTGAGTTATACATTGGAAGCAGGCGGTGATGTTGCAAAATTACCAACATCCAAGCTCCGTCCCCCGAGTTTCGGGTTTGAATGCTCTGGTGTGGGGCCGTGACAGTGGAACGACACAGGTGTCAAAGCTCCTGACACTAATCACGTAGTTGGAGACGTTCTCCCCTTTACCCCACAGCATCGCTTAAATACGGGAAAGCACCGTTATTCTCAGAATGAGCAGAAACCCAAATCCTGCTGGTCTGCCTCTATTTCTAGGATACGAGTTTGAGACCCTCCCAAACTTAACGCTCGGTTTAATTCAGCCTGATGACAGCACATCAGGGATTTTGCTACCTTTAAGTAACAGGGAGACAGAAGTACATGATCAAAAGGAAAAGTTGCTTTTTTTTTTGTTCAGGGGAACAAAGAAAGAAAGTGGATGCAAAACTGGCCAAGGAAAGCACGGCAGACAACTGACCCTAAACTGCCTTTTCTCCCTACATACGGTTAACAGGACCATGTCAGCGGGAGGGAAGTTGATTTCACACTGTTTAAAAGTTTTTTTTCTTTAGTTTAAATTTATTCATTCTGAGAGACAGAGAGGGAGAGAGAGACAGACAGACAGAGGGAGAGAATAAGTGGGGTAGGGGCAGAGAGAGAGGGAAAGAGAATCCCAAGCAGGCTCTGTGCTGTCAGCACAGAGCCCGATGCAGGGCTTGAACTCATGAACCATGAGATCATGACCTGGGCCGAGATCAAGAGTCAGTCGCTTAACCAACTGAGCCACCCAGGCGCCCCATGATTTTACAATTAATTACGGTTTCAGTTCATTTAAGTGTCAGTATTATACTTCCCTCCTTTTCCTTCTTCAGTGCACCCTGGCAAATAATCAGGGTATGACATGAGAAAATTTCAACTCTCCTTTCGGGTTAATATGGTATAGAATTCAGGATGCATGAAAGTCTTCTTACAGAACACAGAACCCACATAAAGGGTGAAGCATAAAACCAGAATAAATCAACTTTCTTATTTCCTGACCTGTACAAACTTCATTATCTAGACCTGATGTTTTGGTAACCTGATTTCCAAATGATGCAATGTCCCTTTCCTTTAATTTTTCTTGAGACAAATGCTCTAATTTTATTTGTAGGATTTGGGAGGAAGGAAAGTACAATGTCTAATTTTTCTGATATATTTAGAGCTATTTTCCTCTGCTTTCTAGGAGACCAAACAGAGAAACAGAAATGGGACCAAATTCTATAAATCGATTATGGTTGGCTTATCCTTAAATATCATAAACTGCTGAAAAGAAACGAAGTCAAATAGACATGTATTAGTTTTATTTTGAAAGCTGCCTCAGAGAGGGTGTTAAAAGTAAAGAGTGCTGCAAGAACGAAAATGAAAGGAGGGGGAAAAAATCCTGGGAAGACTTCAGAAATAATGAACTATTTCTTACCAGCCTCTTCTAAGCCATCAGAATCCTGTGCCTGCCACTTTACCCACTGTGCTGGTCTGGATACGTAAGCAATCCAACGTGGTGGGGTTAACAGCTGACAATCTGTCACTGTGTTGCCTAATAATGGGTACATTTTGCCCAATATTCTAGCCACTGCTTCACCTTCTTGGCATATTAAAATATCCCCCAAGGAAAAACCACAAGTTAAATAACAGCAGAGCAAGAGGACCTTACAGGTAGACGTGGATTGGGTTGGATTTTGTGTCCTGCTTTCATGCCCTTTCAGAATTTATTTAAGGAGTTGGGAGAGTCAGAATGTGTTAGCTTATGAAGTTTTTTTGGAACTGAAACCAAGAAGAAAGAAAGAAAGAAAGAAAGAAAGAAAGAAAGAAAGAAAGAAGAAAGAAAGAAGGAAGAAAGAAGAAAGAAAGAAAGAAAGAAAGAAAGAAGAAAGGAAGGAAGGAAGGAAGAAAGAAAGAAAAAAAGAAAGAAGGAAGAAAGAAAGAAAGAAGAAAGAAAGAAAGAAAGAAAGAAAGAAAGAAAGAAAGAAGGAAGAAAGAAGAAAGAAAGAAAGAAAGAAAGAAAGAAGAAAGAAAGGAAGGAAGGAAGGAAGGAAGAAAGAAAAAAAGAAAGAAGGAAGAAAGAAAGAAAGAAGAAAGGAAGGAAGGAAGGAAGGAAGAAGGAAGGAAGGAAGGAAGGAAGGAAGGAAGGAAGGAAGAAAGAAAGAAAAGAAACAACTTTGAACTTAAGCTTTCACCAGCTCAGCCTGTGTGCCAATGTCAACCTCTGCTGGTTTCCCCGACAAGCCCCCCCCCCCCGCCACCGCCCCTTCTAGTGCGCCCCATGGCAGTCTGTCTCTGCAGGCCGAGCCCTAAGGTGTTCCCACAGCCAAAGCCAGATGGAGAAGTGGGACCACCGTGAAGATCATTTTAGGTCAGAATACAGGCCAGACCCCCAAACTGGTTCTGCCCAAAACTGCCTGGCTGTCCTTATTTTATCACTTGGCTTTACATGGAGAGACACGGTTCCAGGACTCACCACACGACAAACAACTGTGACATTCTACCCCAAGACTTAATGCGAAGTGGAGACTGAGCTGATCAGTGTTTGCAAAGCCTTGCACACCTGGATATGTTAATGTGAACGAATGTGCTGGCTGGCACAGGGGGAAACAAAGCCCTCCCGCAGTTCATCTTCTTGACCTAAACTGGCAGATTTAGGGGATTTGTGTTTGCACTACGTCCAAAGTTCTTACATCTGCGTAAGGATTTCTGACTGGAAAAAGGACTTCTGCTCTGGGAAAGAACTGCCTGGTGGATTCGAGGTACCAAGCCATCTGCAAAATTCCACGCCAAATCCTCAAAGCTTGCTGTTTCCAGACCCCAAAGCTAATCAATTTGGGAGGAAATTGGCTCATACAATACCAACCCAGGAATGCCAGCAGCCAAGATCCAGATGCTGGATGTGAAATCACAGGTGGAATCCGCTCCCAGTCTGCAACACGCCAAAATTACAGATGTAACCAAATCATCTGGATAGGAGTCAAGAGGGCGGATACTGAGAGTATGGGCGCCACTCAAATTGGAATCAGACGGCATCAGCGAGACTGGTGGCGATAAAGACTCTCCTTGACCAAACTGTAGCCAGGTTCCTCTGGGTCTTCTTCTCCCCTAGGCCTTGACCCTGGGGTCCCTCCTCCCCCTCCGCATCCTGTCTTTGGCTTTCCTAGCCCAGTCTCAGCAAGAATCCTGCTAAGTCAGTTTACTGAGACTCCCCCCACCTTTGAAATCTGATCACCTTTGGTACCTGCTAAGGAGCCTCCTTCCTCTCCTTTGATGTTTTATACATTTACTTGCAGGTGTCTTTGGCCTACCTTCAACATAGTTCCCGGTGAGGTCAGTTTAGCAAGAATCCCCCAACCGTTGATGTGTCCTCTTAGTGATTTTCCATCCACTGCCCCCTCACCCTGTTCCTTGGCTGTAAGTCCCCACTTGTCCTTGCTGTATTTGGAGTGGAGCCTGGGCTCTCTCCTCTAACTCCAGAGTCTTGGCACCTACTGCAACCGTCTCGAATAAAGTCTTCTTTACCATTTTAATACATGTTGGAATAATTTTTTCATTAACAGTAATGACTGTACTGCAACAGGACCCAAAGGTCAAGGCATTTTGGTGACAACAAATGTCACCGTCTGCTTAGCAGGGAGCTTATGTTTTCCTTTGTGTGATTGTTTTGTTTAAATAAACTTAAAAAAAAAAGAAAAAAAACCCTTAGTTATTTATTTTATTTGCTTCCCCTACTAGTTTAACAAAGAGCCGACACTGAGTATTTTAGCTTTAAGGCTTTATCTTTAAATAAACTGTTTATTTTGGAATAATTTTAGATTTATATAAAACACTGGCTATTTCAGTTATGAGGCTTTACCTTTAAATCAACTGTTTATTTTGGAATAATTTTAGGTCTACAGAAAAATTGCAGCGGGAATACAGAGAGTTGCCACATAGCCCTACCCAGTTTTCCCCATTGTTAATATCTTACTTTTGTCAAAACTAAGAAATTCTCATTACATTACTATTAATGAAAAATTTAAATTTAATTAAAATTATTGTTAATTAGACTTTCTTCAGATTTTATCAGGTGTTCCAATAATGGCCTCTTTCTCTTCCAGGATCTAGCCCAGGTACACACTGCATTTAATTTTCATGACTCCCTAGTCTCCTGGGGTCTGGGACAGCTTCTCAGCCTTTCCTTGTTCTCATCCCCTTGGCCTTCAGGAATGCTGGTCAGGCATCCAGTGGGATGTCCCCCAATCTGAGCTGATCTGATGTTTTTCTCATTGAACTGCAGTGATGGGGTTGTAGAAAGGATATCACGGAGTGAAGTGTCCTTTTCATCACGTGGTCATGTTTTTGTGATTATTTGGAGTGTTACAAAGATGGCAGGTTTTGCCCCTTAATTTCAGAGCATGAGTCTTCACATTGCAAAGGTATCCAAGGGGAAACCCACTACTCAAGACATTGGTGAGAAATTTTACTGGAGGGTTCACGGCGGAGGAGGAAAACGTTGTCTGGCATGTGACAGAGAACAAGTTAATGGAAATCCTCTCTAACGTCAGTGTTCCCTCTTACACAGGAAGGTCAGCTCATGCGGCCTCTTATGTGTGCCCAGGTAGCCTCTGGAGCCACCAACCCAATCCATCTGCACCCCAAGAACCCCCTCAAACTCCCATCTTAAACATCTGTACACCCATCTTCTGGCATAGCAAAGGCCATTCTGTAGACCCATCTGCACAAAAGTCACCTAGGGATAATAAACTAAATCATTTTGTCAATCACAATTTTTGTTTTTTACATAAGGAAAGTTTATTAAATTCTTTTCTACTCATAATCTAGTAGGCAAAAAAAAAAAAATGACTTCAATATAGAGTCCACCCATGCCAGATGAACTGGAGAGTTCAGTGGGACCTGGTGTGGAGGGGCAGGCTGGGTGAGTAGAAACTTAATTTGCCTAAAGTTTCAAAATTGCCCTTCTTCACAGTCACGCACACAAGGAAATCCCAAAGTCACTCAGTTCGCTTCAGTTGTTGGCCACTCACCCCTCCCTCTCTATGTCCCAGATAATCTTCAGGCAAGACCACCCCTAAATTCCAGGAGAAGGGAACATGAGATGAGGAGGGCAGGCCATTGAGTCATTCATTCCATCACTCAACAAAAAATTATTCCTTATGTTTAGCTGTTAAATCAGGCAGTCCCTGCCCTTAATGTAGCTTTTATTTCTTTAGGTTTTAATTCAACAGATGTTTTTTAAGCTCCTACAAAATATCTGGGAATGGACTAGACCCTAGAAACACATAGTAAATAAAACAGATACAATCCTTACCTTCACAGAATCTATAGTCTAAGGAGAGATCAAAGAATCATAAAAATAAACTCATTTTGGGGCACCCAGGTGGCTCCATCGATTAAGCATTCAATTCTTGACTTTGGCTCAGGTCACAATCTCACCATCATGAGATAGAGTCCCATGTCATGTTCCGTGCTGGGCAGGGAGCCTGCTTCAGATTCTCTCTCTGCCCTTACCCTCCCACCTCTCTCTCTCTCTCAAAATAAGTAAATAAATATTGAAAAATAAACTCATTTCAAGCTATGACAAGAATCATAGTGAAAGCATCAAGAAAAGATGTAATAAGATCTACTCTGTGTGTGTGGGTGAGAGGAAGAGAGAGAGAGAGAGACAGAGGGAGAGAGGGAGAGAGGGAGAGAAGAGAGAGAGAGAGATTTGCAGGGTGGGGGAGCAGGAGATTTACTTTTTGGAAGTAGGGGTCAGGGGATGCCTCTCTGGAGGAGTAACATTTATAGGGGAGGGACTTGGGGAATGAGTCAAATTAGTTAAGCTATGAAAAGCACAGTTTGGGCTGAAAGGAGGGCCTTCTGGAATGTTCCAGGAACTGCAGAGGACAGTGTGTCTGGAGTATAGCAACCCTTATGACCTTGGCAATCATTCAGGGCCAGGTTAAGACCATGTTCAGGGTTGTGAGTGCTGCCCTCCCTGTAGGAGGCATGGGAGGTGCTCGGGAAGGCAGGAATTAAGCACCGCCTTCACTTCATAGAAGAGCCCTGTGCAAACTGTGAATAAATGCTAACCGACCTGTCCCCACCTCCGTTAGCCAACCACCCTGCTTCTTCTACACCCACACCCACATCTCAGGAAGGAGAGCAAGGCAGCAAACCCCTAACCAGGGTCTGATACAGATAAAAGCTGAAGCTCCTCTCTCATGAGAAGGAAAGAGCTACATTTGTATACTGGGTACCTTGCTAGTCCCCTGGGCATGCCTGCCTCTGAATTCAAGGATGACAAACTACATTGGTGGTTGCAAAGACTTGTGTCTACACCCCAGCATCCCTCCTTAAGCAATGACTCTGCTACATGGTTCAATAGCGTCAATTTTCCAACGGTAATTTGGGCTCACGTTTTGTAAATAGGGTAAGAAGGTCCGTATTTTTGTTGACAGTTTGGTTAACAACCAGGCAAAGCCACAAAAAAACAACAGTAGTAGCACAATGACAACGAAAGCCCTAGTTACAAAGACAATGGTGTTCAGCGTTTTGTACCAAATGAGCGGCCGCAGACGCGTAATGCTCCCATTAGCATTTGCCAAAACCAGGGACTAAAATATCTGTCAGTGAATTATGGATTATTGGCGATCTACTGGGTGCAGCATGTGTCTGAGAAACAAAAGGGACAGAAATGTTTACGATGGGGGAAGGAGAGGTGGCCCAACGGGACATCAGAACCCACAATGCTTATGCAACAGGAACTTTCTAGAGTGAAAAGGATAATCCAGACAAACTGCAGGATAATAAGAGCCTTGCCCAGGGAGCCAGAAGACTTGCTGGGTTCTAGCACTAAGTTTGTCATTGACTATCCGCGTGACCCTGGGCAAGTCAATTTCCCTCTCTGAGGCTCTATCGCCACATTTATATCATGGTGCGGGGAAGGAGGAGTCTGAAGAATGTTTATACCAATCTCTAAGGTCCTTATCATCTGAACCTTCTATGATTCCATGATGCTAGATCTCCACCGTCAACTCTAGAAGCCACCAGATGCGTGTGGCCATTTGAATTCGATACAACGAAATGAAAATTCTAGTTTCCTGTTGCACTGGTCACACTACAAATGTTCAATAGCCACGGGCAGCTAGTGGCTGGTGCCAAAAGAGAACATTTCCATCATGACAGAAAGTTTTATTGGACAGCGCTGTTCTAGACCTTCTTCTTTAAAAGAGACTCTTGAAGAGTCTAATGTGAACACTACTCATGATCTTAGTTATTGAGTTTATTGTAAAATTAACTACTGCTATCACAAACACTACTAAGAGTTGACATTCATTGAGCACTACTTTGCTAGAATTGTGCTATGGGCTCCTTTTGATTTAATTCTCACAAAAACCCTTAGAGATAGGGGCTGTTATTTTCCTTACTTATAAATGAGGAAAACAAGGTTCAGAGTGATTATGTCGGCTGTTCAGAGCCACATCCTAAAAGTGGCAAGGATAAGACTTGAGCCCACTGACTGTCATCATCCAGAGCCCCCGATGTTTGTTCTAAACTTGTTCTCTGGTCTCACTGTCTTATGACCAAGCCTCTTGGACTTCTCAGTCTCTCCTGTGGTGGACGCTGGACCTTTGCACATGCTGTGTGTAGGATGCCCTCCTTCTCCTTTTCTCCTTTGCCTGGCAACTTATTTGTCTTTTAAAAACTAACTCAGATATGGGACGTCTGGGTGGCTCAGTCGGTTAAGTGTCTGACTTCAGCTCAGGTCACGATCTCGTGGTTTGTGAGCTCAAGTCCCGTGTCAGGCTCTGTGCTGATGAGCCTGCTTCAGATTCTGTGTCTCCCTCTCTGTCTGCCGCTTCCCCACTTGTGCTTTGTCTCTGTCTCTCACAAATAAATAAAAACATTAAAAAATTAAAAAAAAAAACCTAACTCAGGTATCACTTCTCCATCAGGCAAAACAGTTGCCCTGTCTGCTTTGGGTTTCCACTACGCTCCATTCATGCCTCAAGAGAGCCCACAAGCCTCCGTTATGGTATCTGTCTGCAAGTCAGGTCTCCTAGCAGACTGTTCTTGCATTCAAGATTAAGTCTATATAATTTTTATATATCCTCAGTTCGCAAAAGGTGCTGAGTCCATGTTTGCTGAACAAAAATACCAAATATCTTTCTCAGATTACGAGTCACCACCTTTTCCAACCACTGCCGCTCATCTAGATGCTTTCCATTTTCCCTGGAACTTGCAATTTAGATGCATCCATTGCCTGCAAGCAGACGGTTCTGGGTTCTGGGTTCTGGAGCCTCCTTCAGATTCTGTGTCTCCCTCTCTGTCTGCCCCTTCCCCACTTGTGCTCTGTGGCTCCAAGTCTCTCTACAAGCAGGCTGTCATTCATAAGCAAGGAAATGTTGCCACTTCCTACCAAGTCTGGTAAAGTTCTGTCCGCATTTTCTGCCATGCACCAGGCCTGGGCAGCACTCTGGCCTAACTGCCTACAGTGTTCAGAGGCTGTCCAGAAACACTTCCGTCCCATCAGGGTGCAGCTTGGCCAGTGTCTTGCTTCAGTCCCTCCCCGCAGCAACAGGACTTCCCGCAGCTGCTTTATGAAGGACGTTGAAGTTGTTCACAAGGGTCTTGGTGCACAGTTAACAAGATACCCGGTAACCCCCACACATTCTCCCCAGGAGGAGAACGGCATTACCCCGCTCCCCACCTTGTAGCTCTTCACGGCACTTCTGTAGCTCTCAGAGAAAACAGGAGAACAAAAAGTTCTTCCTGCCTGCCCTCCCTGTCCTCTAAAGTCATACAGGCACCTGTATTCAGAGTTACCTTTTGGCTTCTGCATTTTCAAGAGCTGAGGTAGGTCCAAGTCTTAAAAACAAAACAAAACAAAACAAAACAAAACAAAACAAAACAAAACAAAACAAAACCCCTAATTGACCAACCTAACAAACAAAAACAGAATCAGAAATATCAATAGAACAAAGCGTAGGAAGAGAAATGCTATTTCGGGTACCTGGGTGGCTCAGTCGGTTGAGCGTCTGATGTCGGCTCAGGTCATGATCTCAAGGTTTGGTGGGTTTGAGCCCCGTGTTGGGCTTTGTGCTGACAGCTCAGAGCCTGGAGCCTGCATCGGATTCTGTGCCTCTCTCTTTCTCAGCCCCTCCCCTGCTCACGCTGTCTGTCTCTCTCTCAATAATAAATAAACATTAAAAAAAAAAAAAGAAATGCTATTTATGAAGACCTTCTGTGTAACAGGATTGTTCTGGGTAAGCTCATCTCTTGTTATCCAACAGTGCAAGAAGGTATACTGAATGATCACATTTTACAGATGGGGATACTGAAGCCCAGAAAGCACTGAATAATTGAAAGAGCAAGGGCTTACTGGCAGAGAGAGCTGGGTTTAAACTTGAACATCACTAGTTCTTTGGTTTTGGACAAATGTTTGGATCTCAAGTCTCTTTTTCCTCATTTGGAAATAGAGACCAGTAGTACCAACCTTCCAGGGTTGCCGCAGAGCTGGACAAGAAAACGTCTGTAAAGTGCCTAACATGACATCTGGCACTTTATTAGGTGTAATGTTAGTTCCCCCTTCCCTTGCCTGCTACGTGCCTGAGATGGGAGTTCAAAAGCAGGGTCATGGGCTCCAAACCCAAGTTCTTTGCAGATCTGGAGTGAGAACGTATCTCACCTGCCCTTCTACCGCAAGCTGAACTTGAGCGGTTCTGGCAAACGGTCTCCATTATTTTATGTATCTATGCCCAGCTTTAACTCTTTTAGAAACCAAAATCAAAATACGTAAGTCATGTATCTCCCAGTGCATTTTAATGCACCTTCAGCGCAGCCTGGTCATGAAAATATCTCTGCCAGCCACTTAATGTCATAGAACCACTTAGGATAAAGGTTTAACGTTGGCAAAAGATAAGAGAACAATCATTGGGTTTCAGTTCCTATGGAATTTGCAAAAAGCCCATAAGATACTGGGAGCAACCATAGTCTTTCCTGTCCTAAATCTTTATTGTAGTCCCCTTCCTTTGAAGGACGCTAGGTATTCTTGCGGAAAGAAAAAAAAAAATCTTTTTGTATAAAGTGTGGGCTGCATTTAGAACTGGGGAGGATTTCAGTTTCAGTAGTTTTCTTGCTGGCCAGAGATATATTTGTTCTTTGCTTGGTATATGGTAGAAGATTCTGAGCTTCTAGAAAAACTCTTCAAATCTAGACTCCAGGCAATGCACTGTTGATCCTCCCATGGAATTTCTTTCTCCTTCTCCAATGCACGGGTCTATGCAAATGTGGTCTCACATGTTTACGTACGTTGTCACATGACCACGTATTTCCCAGCCTATGCACCCCTTCCCTACTTTCAATGCCCTAAGAGCATTGTAGAGACAGCTGTGGTACAACGAGAAGGTGCAAAGTTGGAGTGGTGAGAGTAGCACTGAGTTCTGGCTCTGCCCCTTTCAATGCGACTTTGGACATGTTGCCTCACTTCTGTGAGTCTCGTTTTTTCTCATCTGACAATGGGGGTACGAGCCAACTGCCAAAAGCTTGTGAGGATCCAGTGTCATTTTGCATCTGAAAGCTCTGTGGAAACTACCAGGTGCTATTCAAATGTTTTCATTAGAATTTAAGGAGCAAGAGCCTGAAGAACTACATGCTTAGGGTAGTCTTTTCCATTTGTAAAGTTTTTTTTTAATGCTTATTTATTATTTTTGAGAGAGAGCAAGGACAAGTGGGGGAGGGGCAAAGAGAGAAGGGGCAGAGGCTCCATGTTGATAGCAGCGAGCCCCACGTTAGGATCGAACTCATGAACTGTGAGATCATGACCTGAGCTGAAGTCAGACGCTAAATCAACGGAGCCACCCAGGCACCTCAGTATTTTCCATTTTTAATTTTTTAAAATTGTTTTATTTATTATTTTTGAGAGAGACAGAGACAGAATGTGAGTGGGTTAGGGGCAGAGAGAGAGGGAGACACAGAATCTGAAGCAGGCTCCAGCCTCCGAACTATCAGCACTGAGCCCACTGTGGGGCTCGGACCCACGAGCTGTGAGATCATGACCTGAGCTGAAGGCGGACGTTCAACCGATTTGTGCCACCCAGGCACCCCTCCATTTTTAAATTGAAATTCACCGTTGCCAGTAGTCTGATTAATTTTGGATCAGGTATTGGAAAGCTTAGAGATTAAAGACTTTAACTAACATACGTGATTTCCAAAATACGAAATTGTGCATTAAAATGTGGCTTTTATGGCATTCTACCAAACAGACTGTAACGGAAAGAGCAAAGTTAAAACACCCATGACTCGCTCCCAGGGCTCTCACTGACCCACCACCTCAGTGACACATCTCTGAACCATTCTGCCCCCCCACCTACAATGATTTCCTTATCTGTAACTACAAGGACAATCTCTGCCTTTGTGGGTGATCAGAGGGTGACGAGGATGCATCCAAGAGCAATCTGCACATTGGAAGCTATAACCCACGTAAACTTGAGCCAGGACTACCCCTAGTATGAGGACATCCTCTAGCACCAGACCATCCTGAGGAGCCATATGTATTTTCAAAGCAAGAATGAACGTCAGATGTTCTTAACCTTATTAGGGACCCAGAGTTCAAGTACTGGATGCAATCTATGGATCTTCTCCCCACCCGTCCCCGCAAAAGGACACATAAGTACATATATGCAATGTTGGGTACAACTTTAGGAGTTTCATAGAGTTCCTGGTGGTCATTTATGGATCGGCCAGGTTTTCGTAGACTTCAGGTGAAGAATCTGTTGCAGATCATAAAGAGCAGATGCCAGAGGTCCTCGCATTTGAGACTTTTACTTAACAGATGATACACGGAGGCAGGGCACTTATCAGTGACCTTGCCACAAGTGTTAAATATAGTTTTAACAATGTTGTTCTTCCATTTTAAAAATCTGACCACTCATATTCTATAGAGAAAGCTCAGTTATTTGGAATATTTTATTGGTAAATAAACATTTAATTTGTCATCCCTGTTAAATCAAGACAAGTTTATGCATATCTTATCCATTTTCCATACCACAAATTGAATTTATACCTTGAAATGATGCTGTGTAGTAAGGAAGTATAGACTGAATTAATCCAATGTCCCATTTGAAGCCAAACTGCTAATGCTTTTAGAAGGATACTTTATCCACCAGGGCTTAAACCTAAATTCTTAGATGCATTTTGATCTACCTATTAATCATGCTTCCTGAATTTATATACTAGCTAACTGCCAGTACCCCATCCAAAAGAAAAATCAAGTGTTGGTTAAGTCTGATGCTAAAAAAGTGGATCTTTATAAAAATAAAATCAAGAAAAGTTGTGAACAATATAATTTGCACATTAAGGAGTCCAGGTGGTAAGGGTTACCGCTTCCCTTGCAGATGGGGATTTAGTGCCTGTTACTTATTCACGGTCATCACAACCAGTAGAAATTTCTTTCTTGCAGTGCAGTGGGGTTGGTTCATGTTTTCTCAACATGTTAGAACATATCATCAGTGCCACAAGTGAACAGCAAATTAGCTGGTTTGTAGCACTGAGTTTATAGCAAAGTCCAATCTATACGTTGCTTGCTATGTAGTTTCAAAATAGCAGCATTTTTTGGCCAGACATTATGAATCAGAACACAGGTCAAATTTGGGATGTTAAAAACCTTGTAGTGTATAAAAGACAACCTACTGAGTGGAAGAAGGTATTTGCAAATGACATCTCTGATAAATGGTTAGCATTCAAAACATATAAAGAACATATACACCTTAACACACACACAAAAAGACAAAACACAAAAAACCAAAAACCAAATAATCTAATTAAAATGGGCAGAAGACATGAACAGACATCTCTCACAAGAAGATATACAGATGACCAACAGACACGTGAAAAGATGCTCAACATCACTCACTCTCAGGGAAATGCAAATCAAAACCACAGGGAGATATTACGTCACACTGTCAGAATGGCTAAAATATAAAATACACGAAACAAGTGTTGGCGAGGATGTGGAGAAAAAGGAACCCGCGTGTACTATGGGTGGGAATGCAAACTGGTGCAACCACTGTGGGAAACAATATAGACGTTCCTCAAAAAGTTAACAATAGTGTTACCATATGATCCAGTAATTCCACTACTGGGGATTTACCCAAAGAAACTGAAAACACTAATTCAAAAAGTTATATGCACCCCCATGTTTATAGCAGCATTATCTGCAATAGCCAAATTATGGAAGCAGTTCAAGTGTCCATTGACTGATGAATGGATAAAGATGTGGTATATATATATATATATATATATATATATATATATACACACACACACACACACACACACACATATATATGTGTGTATATATATGTATACACACACACACACACACACACACACACACACACACTGGAATATTACTCAGCCATAAAAAAGAATGAAATCTTGCCATTTGCAACCACATGGATTATTTAGAGCATATAATGCCAAGTGAAATAAACCAGTCAGAGAAAGACAAACACCGTATGATTTCACTCATATATGGAATTGAAGAAACAAAGGAGCACGGGGAAAAAGGAAAGCCAAGAAACAGACTCTTAACTATAGAGAACAGACTGATGGTTACCAGAGGGGAGGCTGGTGGGGGGATGGGCGAAATAGGGGATGGGGATTAAAGAACACAGATATTGTGATGAACACTGAATAATGTACAGGATTACTGAATCACTATATTGTACACCTGACACTAATATAACATTGCATATTACCTACACTGGAATTTTAAAAAAATTAGAAGGAAAAAAAAAGCCCTTTTCAGGAAGTAAAGAACATAGATGTTCTCTTAAATCCAAGCTGCTATTGTTGATAGTTCGACCAGAAGAGACACAGCTTCAGACAGAAGATAAATGAAGTCACCTTGGCTAGCACAGACCTGGTGAAGTACCACCTGGCTCATGTCAGTGAACTTTGTGCCTCTAGTTCAAGTTTTCTGTGTCTTCCTAGAAACCCAACAATAATGACGTCAAAGAGAAATTGGGTCCTTTTCTCCAGAACTCCCTTCCCTTCATACACCATCTCAGCAGGCTTTTAATTTTTCCGGGGTAGTTCTTGCATCAGTAGTCAATGACCTCTTCCCACCAATTCTGAGAAGAATTTATCATGGAGATTGAGGCTTAGAGCTTCGGAGGTTATATTCCAGATCTGCTTCTAGCTTCTGCCTCATGTGCCGTGTAGTCTCAGGCAGCTGCCATTCCAAGTTTGGAGAGGAGGTGGAGAGGTGGCCAGGCGGGTCATGACAAAACTGGTAGCCTCCAAACTGGCCAGCTTGACTTGCCAAGGGAGACAAGCTATTTCACCAGACCTGACCCACTTTCCTTCCTCTTCCCATCAGGCCCCTCAGGGTTTGAGCCCAGCTGGCTCATCTGCTTTCTTCGGTCTCATGTCTCTGGAGAGGCCAGGATGTTCTCAGATGTCAGTGGTGGGGATCGCTTTTCAGACTTTAATGGTTCTTGTCACTCCTTTCATTCTGGAAGAATTATCATAAAGAACAATCTTCCATGCAAAAGATTGGTCATCCCAAGCATGTGCCCCAAAACAGATACATGAGCTGGTTGACTTGCTCAACCCTTATATAACCTCAGATTTCCTGATTAACTCCTTTAATCTTAATTGTTTTAGAAAAAAAAATTCAAAGCTTCTAAAGCTCTTTACTCCTAGTCTCCTGGGCACTGATGTTGGGTCCCAAGCTGTTTGACCACATTGCTTTGGCAAAACAATGGCTCTCCCTGGGATTTTAAAAATATAATGAGGCTGTTCTCTTGCTTTGTAACTATTTATCTCAGCATGGACTCAGTTCTCATCAAGGAGCTTTGTTTATAGCTTTACATTTTTTTACTCCTTTGAGAATAACCCAAATCAATAAAGACTTTAGACAGTAGACCTCTCACTTTTCTTAGAATATTTCTCTTGCCTATATAAGCAAAACTATCTAGGTAATTACATCTCCTATAAGAGAAATTATACTTTTTCCGGGGAAAAGAATTTCAAATATTGATTTTCACTCTGCCCTATCAGGAAAGCTGTAATTCCAAAACAACATTGACTAGGTAGAACCAAACAAATGTCCGTGTCCTACCTAATCAGAAGATGTGGATGTATATGAGTATAGCTATTGAATATACAGATTATCCAGCTTTTTATGGAGACGAAGAGTTGAGTTTTAGATATTACAAAAAATGCATGAATCCATTGAATATTAATTTTCCCTGAAAAAAACATCCTTTCTCACGTTACCTGGTCTCCTCCTTTCTAAATTCTTCTAATTATTTTGGTAAGGAAGGATGCAAGTAAGAAAGGAGGAAAACACACATCCCACCCACAAATACACTGGCAGAGAAGTGAAACAACGCCCTCAAATTTGCCCCATGCCTCCCAAACAGCATACATGCTACAAGCCATGCCAATATTACAATGTTCCTGAAGCATCTAGAGTATTCTCGAAGTTAAGCTGGCTGCATAAGCAGAATTGCTATTGCTTAGTGCAACCCATTCTGTGATCTAAGGAGAGTCATTAAAAATCTCATTAATTTAGACCATTGGTTTTCAATGAGGCTGATAAGTTTAGAAATATGTGAAGGCATTTCCTTCCCTCCCTTCTTTTTTTTTTTCCTGTCTCTCTGCTTTTCTTTTATCTTCCTTGTCACACTGTCTGTAGGTGCTACTGTTTATGTAGTGGTCAGGGACCAGGGATGCTGTCTTTTTATGCTATGTCCCCTCCAAAAGCCCACAGCACTCTGATTAAGAAATACCCGATTTAAACGGTCTCAACCAGCCCTCTACAATCAAGGGAAATAGAAATTAAAAAGTTAACAAGTAAAATAAAATATACCTGACGCGACTGCAGCTGCTATCTTGAATAAAAAGTTAACTTACAGTTGATTAAATTATTGCCTGCTTCTTTTATCAGTGGGGGGAGTGCCTCTCATGAACATGGCTTAGTAGTGAAAATAATACAGCTAGCATCGGTTAAAACCATGTGCCGGCAAAAAGATATGTGGAAACCCTAACCCCTAGGCACCTGTGAATGTTACCTTAGTTGGAAATCTGGTCTTGGAAGATATAATCAAATTAAGATGAGGCCATACTGGATTAGGGTTGGCCCTGATGCAATATGACTGAGTGACCGGTGTCCTCGTAAAGGGAATCTGGACACAGACACAGAGGATGAAGGTCACGTGAAGACGGAGGAAGAGACTGAAGTTAATGCTTCCACAAGCCAAGGAATGCCTGGGGTTACCAGGAGCTGGAAGAAGCGAGGAAGAGTCCTCCCCTTGAGGCTCTGGAGGGAGGGAGCATGGCCCTGCTGAAACCTTAATTTCCAACTTCCAGCTTCCACAACAGTGAGAGAATACATTTCTGTTGTTTTAAGCCATTCAAGTTTGGGGTAATTTGTTATGACAGCCCTAGGAAACTAAGACAATAGCTAATCTATATTTATCCCAAACTTGGCAGTTTGGCACAGTCCAAGGGAGCATGCAGTTTGCAGCGGAATGGGGGGAGTGCTGTTTGGGTACAGGCCACTTACTGGCATCTTCTGCTGCCGGGTGACAGAGAAGGCAGGAGCCGGTGTCCCCTCCTACCCGGGAGAGCACACTTTCCTTTGAATACCTCTACCTATGAATCCTTTAAAGGACAATCTTTACTGGATTCTCTTAGCTAAAGTGAAATTTTATTGCAAAAGTATGTGCCGCTAAGGGTGGTTGTCCAAAGACAGCACGCTTGTTTGGAAAGCGATTACAATTCCTTTCCAAATTTCACGAGCTGCTGTGTGATCCTGTGAAGCAGGCTAACAGGATCTCCTCTCCTTTCTGTGCTTCCCCTGGGACCTTCTGATGTCCCTTGCATTCGTGGAGCCTCTCACCATGCAGCTCCTTACCCAGGAGCTGTCCCAGCTCCCAGGGCACTCTCCACTCCCAAAATGTTTTCGTCCTACAGGCTACTAGAGGCTCTCTGCCCTTCTATGTGCCAGTCCATGGCAATAAATAAATTACTCTCAGCTACTCTAATGCATTACTTCTTTTTTTTTTTTTAAAGCTTATTTTTTTTTATTTTGAGAAAGATAGAGCATGAGCAGGGGAGGGCAGAGAAGAGAGAGGGAGAGAGAGAATCCCAGTCTCCACACTGTCAGCACAGAGCCCCACACAGGGCTTGAGTTCACGAACCCCAAGATCATGACCTGAGCTGAAACCAAGAGTCAGACATTTAACGGACTGAGTCATCCAGACACCCCAATGGTTTACTTCTTTCAGAGATCATGAAGCCTTTAATCCTAACTCTAAGTGGAGGAGTGCTAGGGAACAATGAAGAAGGGGCTTTGGAGTCTTTAAAGTCGGGGCACTCCTATTCCTATAAACATGAGATTTGTAGTCTAAGTTCAGCCGCTAAGGAGCTGTGAGATCTTGGGTCTCCATCTTTGAGCTTCAGATTCGTCAGTTCAACCCAGTAAGTCCTGAGCACCTACTGTGTATACACTCACACCTGGGCAAGGGATTTGAAGCTAAGACAGCATTCTTCCTCTCCAAAGGCCGGAAGTCTAAAGGGGTAACGTATGCAAACAGCTGAAGGGGAACTCTGAGCTTACAGGATGAAGAGAATTTTGGCTGCCAGCCAATGGAGTACAGCATTCTAGAATGAGGAACTGGCAGAGCGAAGGCCTGAAGGTAGTGGCGTGTGCTTCCATCCTGGGGAAGACTTCCCAAACAAGAATCATCTATTTGTTTCTATAGCCTCTCATACCACGAGTACCCGCACTATCTCTCTTTCGTTCTGCCTCTAACTCAGATCTTAAGCCACTTGCTAAGGAGTTTGGACTTGTTTCTGTAAGAAATGGGGGGTTTCTGGAAAATTCTTTATAAAAACTTTGAATAATGGGAAAATTTAATCATCTACAAAAAATGGGAGAGAAGAGTGCAATGGACCCTTATGTACCCTTTGCCCAGTTTCAAGAATTATCAACCCAAAATCATTTTTTTTCTGTTAACCCCCCCCCCACACACACACAAAACTATTTTCTCTAGGATTTTGAAGCAAATACTAGGCACAGTGGCACTTCTTATGTAAATATAACAGTGTGTATTTCTAAAAGATAAGGGCTGTGGGGCACCTGGGTGGCTCAGTCGGTTAAGCGTCCAACTTTGGCTCAGGTTGTGATCTCAAGGTTCATGAGTTCGAGCCCCATGTCAGGCTCTGTGCTGACAGAGCTTAAAGCCTGCTTCGGATTCTGTGTCTCCCTCTCTCTCTGCCCCTCCTCAACTCATGCTCTCTCTCTCTCAAAAACAAATGAACATTTAAAAGGGCTATTGCTAAAAACATATGGCTATGTCATTGTCATACTGAAACGATAATAATTAATATCATCAAATGTCTAGGCAATGATTAAATTCCCAATTGTCTCAGAAATATCATAATTTATTCTTACAGTTTTGGTTTGATCCAAGTAAGGCCCACAATTGTGACTGGTCACTGTGTCTCTCTTAAAGTCTCTTTTTCATCGATAAATCCTGCCTCCCCATCTTTCTCTCAATCTCCCTTTTTTCCTTGCAATTTATTTACTGAAGAAACCAAGGATGTCTGTCCTGTAGAGTTGTCTGTGGTCAGAAGTTTGTTGATTCCACTTCTGTGGTGTTACTTAACACCCTCTTTGGGCCTCTGTATTTCCTGTGACTTCACAGTTGGATGTGGAGGCTTGATCAGATGTGGGTTCCCTTCAGTGTGGGAAGCCTATTTCACAGGGGATGGTGTACCTTTCCATCAGGAGATATAGTATCTGGCTATGCCACCCTTCACGGTGTTGTCAGCCAGTGAGGGTCAGTGCCAAGATTCACTAACTCATTAGGTGATACAATATGGTGCTATTCTATTTCTACCATGACATCTTCATTTATTAGCTAGGATACCTATATAAAGACAGTCATCCCATTATCTAGTATGTGGTCACCCCGTGGGACACAGCACAAAATAAAGGCAAAAATAAGATCAATCAATCAAGAATTTTAATTCTATTTATGTCTTATTTCCCCAAATAACAGCCTCCTCCAAGGGAGACCAATGAAGCTGTGTGCTGTTACTGTTTTGTTCTGGTATCACAATTAACTCGTGAGTTTGAACAATGTGATCCAATCCACTGCATTTATCCTTACTGACGTTCAATTTGTCCCATCTTTGGCCAGCGGGAGCCTCATTAAGTGGTTCTGAGTCTTTCTGACAGGAGCCTGGTAGCCTTTGACAGCATTCTTACTACGTGGTAGAACAAGATATTCTAGGCTCATCTTATGTATTTTCTAACACAGACGTGGAATTCGCCACTTCTCTAAGAAGCCTTCGTTCTTTTTAAAATTTTATTTATTTATTTTTGAGAGAGAGAGACAGACAAGAGTGAGAGAGCATGTGTGAGAGGAGGAGGGCCAGAGACAGAGGGAGAGAGAGAATCCCAAGCAGGCTCTGTGCTGTCATCACAGAGCCCAAGTCGGGGCTTGATCTTCTGAACTGTGAGATCACAACCTGAGCTGAGATCAGGAGTTGGACACTTAACCGACTAAGTCAGCCAGGCACTCCTCCTTTGGTGGAAATGGGGTTTAGGAGCCACAATCAGAGCACCTAGAAGACTCTTAAGTAGATCTAGGGTTGCTTCTCCTCCTTTGGTGGGGAGGAGGCAGTTTGGCCTGAATGATTTCCAAAAGAGTGGTGAGAGACTGTGAGAAGGGAAAGGGTGGCCAGTGACCATTTAGGAGTTACTGTGACAGTCTAGGAAAAGATGACAAAGTCCTCGGTCAAGTCCGTAGATGCGGGGATGGGGAAGAGGACCAGAGTCGAGAGAGAAACTTCCGAGACCAAATTTACATAGTCTGATTTGGCCATTCAAGACAGTAGGGGCTAAGGTGGGTAAAAGAGGACAGACCGGGTTCAAAGCCTAGCTCTGTCACTTATCAGCTGTGTGATTACTTAACTTCTGAGACTCAGTGACCTGAACTACAACATGGGATTGGTACTGTCTCTCCCATGGGATTAGATGAAGTGGCAAAGGAAATCAACATCATAGTATAGTGCGATACCTACTAAAACTAAAAATTACAAATGCGAAATCTCTGCCTTATACTAGCATGTTTATGAGCCTTATTTGGAATACAAAGGGGTTGACCTATATGCTCATGGGGTGTTAGTAATGGATGCTTTCACATTTGTTTAAACCACATTTTATTGATTATTTTATCAAAAAGATGATATAACAAATTTAATGTTGCTGAAGAAAAACAAATCCTATATTCTTTGCAGACTGTTTTTCTTATTTGATGTCTAAGATGACAGATTTCATTTTAGAGAAGCTTAGAATAATGTTTTAATTTAAAATTGCTCCCATAAGTGACAAAAAAATCAAAATCAAGATATTAAAAATGAATGAAGTATCTGAAATACTGATCAGTTAAGTCAGAGTTTCTTAAAATACTGAGACAGTTGTTCTGATCAATGATTTATGTAGCGCTCTGGTTTTACAAAATATAATATTACTTTAAGTCAATTCCTTCCCAGAACCTTCCCTGCCCGTTACGTCAGTGATATCCTGTAAACCTTCCTGAGGTTTTTGCTTTTCTAAGATATAGTTTTTGAAGGCTCCATCAGAAGGATTTCTGAATCAAGATTTTGAGGATAAAAATAGCTATCCAGCAGTTACTATAGCCACATTAAATGTTGATAAAGAGGAATTGAATTATTGATACTATCTTTACTTTTTTAATTGTGAAGGTAATACAAACTATTAAAAAAATTTCAGACACAACAAAAGAGCATAAAAAGCAATACTGATCCAAAGCCCACCTGCCAGAAATAACCACTAGATTCTTCTGAATCATTTTCTGTGCAGGCACAGATATAAAAATAATGCTTTCAATATTTCATCACAATGTACATTTATTCTGTAACTTGCTTTTCTGATACAATTGTGAAATATAAAGTGACAATTATTATTTCAACAGATCATAACCTATTTAATGTGTTAGTACATAAATAAACTAACCGCCTCATTCATCCAAACGCTTGGTATTATGTGATTGAATGAACCTTGAATGTATGCTAGTTTACTGGATTAGTGCTTTATACCTAGACATTTACGTTATTTCCAATGTACTAACATTTTAATTATTTTTGCCAACATATTAATATTTTTACAAGTTCTTCACCAAGGGTTGCCTGGGTAGCTCCGTTAAACAGGTGACTCTTGGTTTCAGCTCAGGTCTTGGTCTTGGGGTCATGAGTTCAGCCCCATGTTGGGCTCTGCAATGGGTGTGAAACCTACTTAAAAAAACTACTTAAAAAAAAAAGTTCTTAACCAAAACAAACAGACTCTGAATCAGGTCTGGGCCAGTAAGAGACACATTCTTGTCAATTTCTGTGTCTATTTATAGTTTCCATAATAAGAAAAAAAAAAACAGTGGGGGGGGGGCAGCTTTTAAAAACTGTTACCAAACAAGAGACAATAATCCCTTACTGACATTTCATTTTTTTTAACAAAAACTTGGCTGTAAATTTCCTAATCTCAAAAATCACATCTCTCCCTCTTTCTGATAACCCTCCAAACTGGAACGGTTCTCAGTGATGTAATAATTTTTGCTCCTTCAGCAGCCACATTTGTCTTCGAGATTTGGGGAAACTTGTCTTGTGGATGCATGTTCCTTTCCCTTCCTTTATTTAAAAAAAATTCACTTGAGGGGCGCCTGGATGGTTCCGGGGGGGTAAGCATCCAACTCTTGATATTGGCTCTGGTCATCATCTCACGGTTGTGGGATTGAGCCCCGTGTTGGGCTCTGCACTAACAGCATGGAGCCTGCTTGGGATTCTCTCTCAAAAGAAATAAATAAAAACTTTAAAAAATGTTACTTGAATAGCTTTATTGAGATGGACTACACAAATATAAAATGATGCAGCTACTTTCGAAAACAGTCTGACAGTTCTTCAAAAATTAAGCCTAGAATTACCATAGGCCCTGCTTTCCATCTCAGTCGGGGACACGGTCTTTCCCAGGGCCGGGAGGTGGGGGAATGGTCACCTGTTGTCCAGAGTCACGCCCACACCCCCAGAGACAGTTCCCTGCTGGTCCTCCAGCATCGGGGCAGACTCACTGTCCTTTGCCCCCTCCCAGTTTACAGTCAATGTTGCTACACTTCAAGATGCCTGGGCGCCTTCCCGCCTCAAGAATGGGCAATGGACCTCACTGGTCAAGCAAGGCAGGTGTTATTAATGCAAAATGTCATCTTTTCTATTCTTTGGTTTGTTTATAGGTTGCACTTCAAGTACAATCTTAAATTTTACCATTGCCCCTGAGGCTTCCAGACAAGTATGTGGTTATATCCTAAGCTCCTGTTCTTTTTGGCAGCTGCTATATAATGAAATGTTTCTATGTGAGCCGGAGAGTTCCATGAACATTTGTTGGATAATGAAGCTGAGGGATATGCCAGCCTGGGTGATTTTAACACCAGCCCTGTCAGGGGGTGTCAGCCCCGCAGGTCGGTAACACGTGCTCTCGGGATGCAGGTTTGATTTAGTCAAGGCTTTAATCACTTCCATCCATTGCTTGTACTAAAACACAATTCATATTTCAGAATGACCAGTGAAGGCAGAATGCAGAGTCTTTAAGGTCAAGAAAACTCCCCATTCTGTTCAAGTTTATTAGTAAATAACTTATGCTCTCAACACTCAGCATCTGAA
The DNA here is from genome assembly GCF_018350215.1 of Panthera leo. Lineage (NCBI taxonomy): Eukaryota > Metazoa > Chordata > Mammalia > Carnivora > Felidae > Panthera > Panthera leo. The sequence goes on from NC_056682.1 coordinate 144,427,661, forward strand.
TTTACTTAACTTTCTCAAACATCACTGGGAAACCGCCAGTCATGCTTCCTTCAGACTCAAATTATTTTTCACCATCGGGTTGTTTTTAGTTATTCAGAAAATTCTCAAAAATGTTCAAATAGTGGAGGTATCTTTATCTTTCTAGCTGAGCTCAAAGGTGACATTTTCTTTCTTTCTTTTTTTAATGTTTATTTATTTTGAGAGAGCAAGCATGTGCACGTGCAGGGGAGAGGCAGAGAGAGGGGGAGAGAGAGAGAGCGCAGAGCCGGATGGATGCAGGGCTCCATCCCACAAACCATGAGATCATGACCTGAGCCGAAATCAGGAGCTGGATGCTCAACTGACTAAGCCACCCAGGTGCCCTAAAGGTGACATTTTGGTTTTTTCTTTAAAGTTTATTTGTTTTTTGTTGAGTTAAAGGGAGAGAGAGCATGAATGGGAGGTGCGGAGAGAGAGGGTGAATCCTAAGCAGGCTTTGTACCATTAGCATAGAACCTGACATGGGGCTCAAACTCATGAACCAGGAGATCATGACCTGAGCTGAAATCAAGAGTCATATGCTCAACCCACTGAGCCACCCAGGTGTCCCAAGGTGACATTCTCTCTCTCTCTCTGTTAGTTGGGGAGGGAGAGAGAGAGATAGACAGAGAGAGAGAGAGAGTGGGAAGGGACAGAGAGAGAGGGAGAGAATCCCAAGCAGACTCTGTGCTGTCGGCATGGAGCCCAACCTGGGGCTTGATCTCAGGAACAGTGAGATCATGACCTGAGTCGAAAACAGGTCAGATGCTTAACCGACTGGGCCACCCAGGTGCCCCCCAAGGTGACATTTTCTTAATTGGCCAGAGAACTTAAGACATTTCAGCTATTTTAAACTGACATCCATGGGGGGTGGGGGGAGGGAAGGCTTACATTTTTAAAAGAAGTGTTTTGTATGTGCATAGCTAAAAAAAAAAAAAAAGCTGATTTTAAAGCTTAGCTTTTGTAACCCTCAATGAAAACTAAAGGCTGACTCATATTTTTTAAAAAAACTAACTGGAAACACTAGACATAAGCACCTGATAGTAAGTGAGTTTGCCAAGGTCTCATTTTTGGGTGATCTAAGGTAAAATTTGAATTAAGTCTTCATTTTGGCCACCCTCAAAAATGTATTTTAATCATTCAGTTCAACAAATATATTTTGGGCACACCCTAAGTGCCACATAGTATTTAGCACTGGGGATCCTACAGAAAACAACCGACAAAATCCCAGGGGGGCAGGGATGGGTAAGGGATGGAGGGAGATAGACATTAAAGAAAAAGCAGAGGGAAAGGCAGTTAAGGGGCACTGGTAATATGGTATTGTGAGGTGCAACAGGCTGTAATTTTAAAGTGCTGGTCAGGAGAAGTCTCATTGAGAAGGTGCCATTTGAGCGAAGATTTTCGTGAGGTGAGGGAATTAGCCATCTGGAGAAAGGATGTGCTAGACAGAGGAACCAGCCATCGAGTGCTTTAAGAAAGCCAGTGTGGCTAGCGTGGGATGAGCGAAGAAGATGCAGAGGCCCAGGTCCAAGGATGAATGTGGTGGTGGCTCATGGTGGTCTTAATGGCCACGGTAAGGACTTGGGATTTCACTCTGGGTGCAATGGGAAGCCACTGTAAAGCTGTGAATAGAATGATGACGTCATCTGATACATTTCTATTGGATCAACTGTTGCTATGTAGAGAAAAGACTTTAGGAAGGCAAGGGCAAAAGTTGGTTGACCTACGAGCCGGCCACCACAATATTCCAGGAGAAAGAGATGGTAGTTCACCCAGAGTGAGAGCAGTAGAGGTGGCAAAGCGTGTTTGAATTCTGTATCTATTTTAAAGGTAGGGCAAAGAGATCCTGAAGGATCGGATGAGGGGCATTGAGAGAAAAAGACTCAAAAGATTTTCAACCTGACTCAAAGAGGACTCGTGATTTTCAACCTGAGCAGCTAGAAAGTTGAGTTGCCATGCAACATTTCCTAGAATGTAAATGATGAATGATCATTTATCCTTCAAAACTGATAATTCCCTCTCTTGCTCAGGCCTGTCTGAACAGCTCTTCAAAAAGGAGAATTCCAGAGCTCTCGCCTCCTGAATGCTGTCCCCATTACCCCTGTAATTTTTAAGACAAACATCCAGGGTTCCGTTCCTCATCAGCTGGGTGATGGCTGTATTCATCTTGATGTTGCCTCTCAGGCAGCATCCATCGATAGCAAGAGTGTGCCCGCCGATAACTTGCCTCTTTTCCCCAGCCAACAAAGAGGTGTTAGGGCCACCAGATCCTTTAGGACCTTCTGATGAACAGATGGGCATCTAGATTCCCTTGTGTTCTCATTCTCAGATGTGTTGAAATCCTTTCATAATCTAATATAACTTGACATGTTCCATGAACTCAGTAGAATGATGGTGTCTTAAACATTTCCCTAAACACGTAGTGACAAGGCATTGTAGTGAATAAAGAGAGCATTCGTTATTTGCATAGTGAATAAAGAGGGCCTCCTTTTATCCTTACAATGATTGTCATTGTTCTTCCTAAAGAATCCGAGTTATAGTACAAAGCAAGAATCATATAGCATGGAGTGTTTAACAGTCAAATAAATGTTCAACACCAGTATAATGGTATCTGTCTGTTGCCCATATGCGGGATCACAAAAGCTTTTCTAACAGAAACTGAAAAGATTTTCTAAGAAGCGGATAGCACCGGTAATAATCCGATGTCACAGATACAATAGTAAGTGAGCAAACTCTGTCAGTAATGAGGTTATGCTTCTGGACAACACAAAACTGGCAAGAATATCGTAATTTAAAAGGTAACATATATTTTCATCACCCCATTCAACCATGGCCAAAAAACAAAACAAAACAAAAAAATCAAACAAAATCTTCTCCCCTCCAATTCTTTTCATGTTCAACACCTGCACTAGAGTTCCTCTGTCCTTATTTTCTCCCTCATAAAAAAGTAAATCAGGTGTCAGAATTTGGAAGATGTTATCATCAAAGTATTCTACCATTCATCTTATTTTGTATCCTATAGACATGTTTTCTAAATACCACACTGGTAACTTCCCACAATGGTTTTCCACGAACAGTTACCTATTCACAGATTTTGCCTTAGGTATAAAAGGTGCAAATTCCCACCACAGTCCAATTGCTTCAGGTTGTTTTTTTTTTTTTTTTTTTTTTCCAATTTGCCTTGAAATTCTAATATGCTGCTTGAGGCTCCATACCTACAGATTTCAAGTATTCCAATAGACCTATACAGCAAGAATTATGTAAACCTTATATAATTAATATTTGTGAGATATACGAAGATCCTGGCACAGAAGAAAGCATTGAAATCCAAAGCTATTCTCTAACTTTCTTTTTTAATCAGTTGCCAGCTGGATTCTAGAAGGCTTCTAGTTCCAGCTCTCAGGCAAGAACATTGCTACCATTTAAAATACGTATACTGTTGTGTGTGTTTTTTTTTTTAAAGGAACGGTACAGGAGGCTAAGGTAATAGAGCCTCAGGAAGGCTACGGAAATCCCAATTGTTCAAAACCACATAACAATGCTATCCTAGAGACAGCTGCTCTTAAATTTGTCTTCCCAAGAACAGACTGAAAAGGTACAGGACAACTAATGCTAGGTGAGGTGGGGTTCAAAATAGAGCTAATCCTGTATCAAACCCCTTGTTTAGGTGAACCGCAGATGAAAGGCCAAAGGTAGGGGTTCTAGATAAAATACGGGATGCCCAGTTAAATCTGAATTCGAGATAAACCACGAAGAATTGTTTAGTTTAAGTGTCCCAACTATTATGAGGGACATACTTAGAATACACTGTTTATTTGAAATTCAAATTAGACTGGGCAACCTGCGTTTTTATTTGCTAAATCTGGCAGCGCTAGCCAAAAGAAAACTAAAACAGCTTATTTTCAGTTGACATTATACCACCCTGTACCAAGGAAAAACATAGATGGAAAGAATTATGTAATTGTCTGTTTTGTTGTAACGATTTCTACATCACTGAGACCTTGGCAAAGGTCTCAAGGTTTATAAACGACATTAAAACAGGTAAAAGACAGGTGAAAGAAACGGGCTACTTTGGCATAAGGATTATGACGAGCCCTTAATGATCTACACATCAGAAAATCTGATGTTATGTGAATTCTGTCATTTAAATAATTGAAGCTGTGCCTAAAAATATAAGCAATGCCACACATAAATCCGTTTTATTTTATAGTCACCCCACTTGCACATTCACTGGACGACAACCTATTAGCCCTGCATTTCCAAGTAAAAAGCAATCATTGCCTAAGGCATGCACTCACTACCTGCCTACCTCTTTTCAGAATTGCCACTGTCTTCTAAATGAAACATTATTTTTTCCCAAATAACTGTTTCATTCAGTATCTTATTAGCAAAGCAAATATTTGATTCCGAAACTAACATGTCCAACTTAAGTGACAGATACTTGCAAAAGAAAGCAAACTGTTGTAAAGGCTATGGGTGTTAAGACAGCCAATCCCTTTTGAAAGTATTTTTAAAATGTCCATTGTTTCCAAATTCTGTGGCCACCTCCTCACCTACCCACCCCTGCAGAGAAAACTCTTGCTTAAGAATGTCTGATCAAACATCAGACATTGGCCAATATTTTCCTTATGAAAACACACAATTAAACCTGGCCCAAATGCTCAAGGTAAATTAGAGATCTGACCATTACTGATGATTTTGGGCTTGAGAGACAGAGACAGAGAGAGAGAGAATGAAAGAGAGCCATTCTGGATCATTCAGATAACCATGAGCTGCCTATTCCTAAGTTCTTGGATCTGAATCATCCAAAATTTATGGCTCTAGGAATCTGACTTTAAGGTTTAGCTGAGTTGGGCTTCTGAAACACACACAGTTTGCAAAAGGCTTTGTGGAAGAAATAAAGTTCTTCATGAGACTTGACTTCTATTCGTTACAGAGCATTTTTTGGACTGTTATGCTAAAGCTGAGAGGACACATTATTAACCTTTTCAAATTAGGCATTTAGTAGGCTCAGTTGAATATTTTCTTAATTTGCACATTAAGGTTTGCCAGAACAGCTGGCACTGTGCTAGGATATTAGTTGAGATCTTTGATTTACATAGTCTAAGCACAAGCACAGAAACTCTATTTCCGAGAGGGGGACGTGATGGGTAGCAATTGCTACTAAACTTTATTTACAAGAGTAATAAAAACAACAGTGGCTAACACTTATTGAGTGCTTACCACGTCCCGGGCACTGTAGGTATATTCAGTCACTTAACAGTTTCAACAACCTTATGAGGTTTTACTTTCCCAATTTTGTTTCTTGTCCTAAATTATACACTTAGTACCTAGTAAAACTTAGCTTTGTACCTAGGCAATCTAGAATCTTCCCGCTTACCACTTTGCAACACTGCCTCGGTAAAGGTATCAGATAACAATGAAGAGCTTCCTCCTTCTCAGGTCAGGTTTCATGGGAAGGAGGTGTCACTTCTTTGTGCTACTGACTTCAGGGAACAGGAGATAACCAGGCTAGAGGACCTTGAGCAACCCGTCACCCCCACTCCCAGACAACCACGGATAACCTCACTGTTCTTAAATGTGTGTGCATTTTTGGTTTATTTTTAATAGGTTTATGATATGATTTATGGTGAGGCTTTCCTATGCTTATGATAAGCTCTTGACCTATATATCAGGATCGGCAGTGAGAACACAGCCATAAATGTGTAGGGTGGGGTTGCCCTTCCATGATAAGGACATTCTAGATGTTAGTCACCTGGAGAAGAGCTACCTCATAAGCCCAGAGCACAAACAGGATCTCTAGCTGGTGGCCGACTGCAGTCTAGCTCTCTTGGTCTTGATCACCAAAGGGCAACCAGTCGTTGCCTAGGGCAACCTAAGTACTGGGGTAAGATATGATAGTTTCTTCGTGGAGAGAGCAGGGATAGACAAGGCAGACTCTCCAGGACAGGAAAGTAGGATCATGGGGTTTGTGTTTCTTTTACCTGTGTTTGCTTCCCTTTTGTCCCCCTTGAGTGTTGGAAAAGGGCTTTATCTCAGATGTCTCAGTGAGGAAGTTTTTTTTTTGCAGGGGTGGGGGAGAGCGCAAGCAGAGGAAGGGCAGAGAGAGAGGGACAGAGGATCTGAAGCGGGCTCTGCACTGACAGGCTGATGATAGCAGAACGCCCAGTTTGGGGCTGGAACTCACGAACCACAAAATCATGACCTGAGCAGACGCTCAACCAACTGAGCCACCCAGGTACCCTTGAGTGAAGAAGTTTTTAAACAATTCAGCCATAGAACACCAAGAGGTGGCAATGATGGTGGTGGGCAAGGAGAAGAGAATCCAGAAGGGAGAGGGAAAGGAATGAAGATGGAAACTTCCTGCACCCTGCCATCCTCCCTCCCTCCCTCCCTCCTCAGTTCTGCAGCCAAAATGTGATGGTGCCGGCTTGTATTTCAATTTGGAGGCAGGACTCCCGTGTGCCTTGTACAGAGAGATGTTTGAGAATGGTCTGTAAAATACCCTTAACAGTTTATGCCACAGTCAACTTTGAAAGAACTGAAGATGGTTCAAGCTTTCTCTCTTCCTTCTTTTTAAAATACAAGTGAGTAAGTGTCAAGATTACTTTTGTTGACAATGCCCACATATTTGCAAGTGTCCAAGTGTCCGTTATTCAGGCAGGAGTAAGTGCTATGAATATACCTAGTGGATTTACTAAGCTACAAAATGTCCCCTGCCAAACCCCATTTCTGGCTCAAGAAGGTATCACCTGAAGAATTTTACTGGAGGGGTGAAAAAGAAGGAAGAGGAAAAGGTAGAAGAAGAGGAGGAGAAGTTGGAGGAGGAGGAGGAAGAGGAGAGGAGGAGGAAGATTACAGGAGAACACAAAAGTAGCAACTACTGGGTGAAACTAACCAGAGCTTCACCAGAGGAGCTGGGAGTCACTGAAACATACATGCCACACTCATTTCAGGAACCCTCACCCCTCTCTCCTTTACTGACACCTCTATTGTTTTTCCCAGAAAAATGTTATTTTGGTTTCTGAAAACACCCTACTTTGGGATGCAAAGAATCACATGAGGTATTTATGCCAATTTTTATATTATTTTCCTGACAACTAACTGCAAGTAGCCTCCCCTAAAGAGATTCCTTCAGATGGAAGGTTGAAAGACATGCAGAAACGTTAACTATGTTTCCAGGGTCAGGAGAGCCCCCAAACTGGGAGGCTGTGGCTTTCTCCCTTCAGAACCACCCCCCACCATGTGTACATGGATGGGGATGAGGCTACTCTGTGTGTCCACCAGCCCTCTCTCTCCACTGATGGACAAGGGCAATAGTCTCACCTCCAGAAGAGCTGGGCTAAACTCTAAAACTGACCAAGAAAAAAAAATGTTGAGTTCCTTAGAAAAAAAAAAAGCTACAATACACTGCCTAGTAGGGTTAATACAGGTAGTGCCAACTGCCAGAGCTATCAATAAAAATTAAAAAAGACAATGGAGCCCCTGGGTGGCTCAGTCATTGAGCCTGACTTCAGCTCAGGTCATGATCTCAGGGTTCTTGGTTCCAGTCCCCCTTCCGGCTGGGTGTTGACAGCTCAGAGCCTGGAGCCTGCTTCGGATTCTGTGTCTCCCTCTCTCTCTGCCCCTCCCCTGGTCACATTCTGTCTCTCTCTCTCAAAAATAAATAAACATTAAAAAAACTGAAAAAAAAAAAAAAAAAGACAAGCCACAAGATCAAATTGGGAAACAAACCTATCTATAGGCTCTACTGGCTCACTCAAGTTTTTCTGAGCTTTGAGCTTCATGAAAAGATTCCTAGCGAGGAGAAAAGTAAAGGCACCTTTCATGTCATTTCGTAAACACCTCTTGCCTGGAGTGGGGCTGGAATTGCCTCACATGGCAACCCCGTGGTTCGGGATGGCGGCTGTTACACCTGCTAGGATCCTGGCGCTCCCCGCTGAGGCGGTGTAGCCAAAGCGCCCAGAGTGTTCCGGAACCTCCGCAGACGCGATTGCTAACCGTGCGGATACCAAAACGAAAGGTTTTCTCAGGCTTTCAGCAAGTCGAGAAAAACAAAAACAAAAATGAAACAAAACACGCTATACTCTCAAGTCTGGAAACTTTTCCTGAAAATTGCACTCTCTTTTGTGAGCTGTCAGGAAACTCCTGGCTTCTTTTCCAAGGATTGTAACGACCGCTGCCCACAATTACAGGAGCCCAAGCGATTCAGGAGGAAAAGAATTCACGGACTATATAGGCAGCAGTCAAATCGGCGTGTGCCATATGGCTTTGGAACATTCTTATCGAAACATGCCGGTGTCCGCGTACTCCGCTGCTTGTTCCCCTGCCACCTTATCCAGAGTCAGCTGTCCCTTGTCCGGCTGCATTTTCTGGAAAAGCTGGGTACCCAGCACCAGACTGAAAGCGTTGTTTGAATGTCTCCCGGCCCCCACTAAGCCGAGCTCAGTCCTGATCCTCTCTCCACAGCCCCTGCCAGAGGCCGCGGTCGGTGGTCCCGAGACCCGCGACACGCGCGCGGCGAAGACTTCCTGAATTGGTGTCGGGGGCGGGGGGTAGTTTTAGCCAACTTAACGGGTTGTGCCACGGTCTCTCCCCTTTTGGGGAGGCTCCGGGTCACGGGGTAGAATTGCAACCCCAGGTTTGATCGCGAGTCAGGCAGCTGCCGGTGGGGCTGTTAGTGCCGCAACATCCCCAAGCGCACCTCCTCACAGACGCGGGAGACCGGAGAGCAGAGACCGCCAAGTCTCAGGGACCGCAACCAGACCCGCCGCGCGCGCAGCCACCGTTTAGAGCCATCCAGATGCCATCGCCCCGCTCCCCCGCCGCTTCTCCCGCTTTCTCTTCCCTCCCAGGGTCCAACCTCCTCAAGAAGTCGGCTGCCCGACTCTGGCAGGGTGTGCTCGGAGACCCGAAAAGCCTCAAGTCGCCATCAGTATCGCCCACCAGGGTTCGAACGCGTCGCGCAGCCACCTGTTCCACAAAGCCCCGAGTTTGTGCGGGCGCGGGCTGCGACAGGAAGGACCCCGTCACCCCCTCGGTCTCGCACAGCCCAGGCTCTCCACAGGCTCACACCACCCCAAATTCAAGTGCGCACATACCTTCACGCAACTCCGGAGGCTCGCGCCACTCGGGCCGCCCGCGCGCGGTGACTTACTTCCCGGTGTCCCCGCTCCAGCCCCAGCTCCAGCCCCGGCCGCCGGAGCCCCTCCCGCGCCCGGCCGCTCGGGGAGGACGGCGCCCCCAAATACCTGCCGTGAAGATGCAGAGAGCGAAGAGAGTCGTGCAGACCATGGTACCCGGGTGTTCGGTGCCGAGCTCCGGGAATGACCGAGCGCTCCGGGCGCGTAAGGCTCCTCCTCTGCCCGGCTGGCTGCCGCGGGAGCCGGGAGGCGAGGGCGGCTCTGCGCGCTCAGCCCCGGCGGCTCGGGCTGTTCCTGCGGCTGACGGAGAAGCCAGGCAAACGCGGTGCGGCTCCGTCAGCTGCGTGTGCTCCCGCGCCGGGCGCGTTTCTGCTCCATCCCAGCCGCCCGAGCCGGGGCCGCCTCTGCCGCCGCGCCTGCCCCCGCCAAACCCCTCCCACCCGGGCCCCGCGGCGCTGACAAGGCCACCCCCTGGCCTCCCCTCTCCCGGCGCGCTCGGGTCCCGGGAGCCCCGGCCCAGGGCGGCCTCTGCTGGACAGACTCGAGTTTTGAAAAGGTTTAAGAGTCTAGCACGGTGCTGGGAACTAAACGGATGCTGAGTGTGAGCAGATCTCTGCCCTGGGGAGTTCATCTCAGCTTTTCTCATGAATGCTTACAACAGGTGACCATATGCCACCTTAGGCGTCAACCCGAGGAGCCAAGACCCCGCTATTGCGTAAGAGAATACACATTACTTTCCTGCGTGCAGGTTACACCCTCATGCGCATTCAACCCCACTGCACTTCCTGCTGCCTGAGCCAGGATGTCTTTTATCCTATTCAGCTTCTTACCAGAGGAAATAACACTAAGGTCAGGTAACAGTGATCATGGGATCACTGAGCCAGGCAACCTCCTAGGTGTGGTATCATGACTCCTTCCAACAATCTTGTGACATAAGATTGCTGCTATTCCATTTACCAGATGAGAAAACTAAGGCCTAGAGAAGAGAAGTAATGCACTCAAGGTCACATAGCTGGTAAGGGCTGGGACCCCATAATTGAACAGTTTGTGCACCGGGGTTATAAAAACAAAGGCTGACATTTCCTGAGTGATTGCTGTGTGCTGGGCAACTGTGCTGCACAGATATTAACTGTGTGAATTCTCACAACAGTCCCTTGAGGTGGGCACTATTATATCTTCGTTTTCAGGGGAGGAAGTGGAAGTACAGGGAGGTTTAAGTACTTGTCCAAGACCACACAACTAGCTAATGGTATGGGTAGGATGCACCCGCACCCTCATCCTCTGTACTAAACTTGGTTTTCAAACCCCAAGGTTTCTGTATGTTCTGTATGATCAAAGCTGACCTTGCACTTAATCTTCCCCACCACCTTAGACTTGCTTGTTTCTCACACCTCTATCAGACCAGATGCCAGATCATCTCTAATATCTCTGTTGTTATGAGCCTGCTGGTCCCCTAGTCACCAGAGCTGGAAAGCGGCTGGAATTAATGAGCCTTCCTAAAGAATTAATTTGCTCAGGACCATTAGTAGCTCTGGGGAGCAGCTTTCTTTTCCTGTGGCTTCTTTTTCCTGTACTCAGGTTTCATTTTCTCACTTGTTTGGGTCTTATCACGGTATCTGTGATGACGTGCATTCCTCTGCCTGACCCCACCGGTTACCACTCGTGCAGCTGGTCACGCCTTCCACAACCAGATGAAACTGGGCTCAGAGGTTTGATGGTTTGTTTTGTTTTACTGGGATCTTTTTTCTTGGTTAATTGATTGATCCTTGTTGGAATGAGAAGTAGAAGATACCACAACCAGGTGCCTATCCTCTTTCCTCCTCCCTAGCCAGAGAACCTGTAAATTCAATTTGTTAAACATGTTTTCTGAGTGCTTTTGACCTTGAGGTTTTTCCAGTTTCTGGTGCTCTCTACATGATTATGAAAAATTTCTGCATCTGCGCTGTGGTTGTCTTGGGGGCAAGGATCATACACAGGTGAATTTTATATGTAAAATAAAACGTGTATATTTGTATATACATATTTCTTCTTTATCTTATTTACATATAAAATTTATATAAGGCAATGATGCCTTTCAAGGAGGGCCATTTCAGTAACTAACTCTATGATAGAAATAAATGTTTTTCAAAATCCCTGTACAGAGAAAAATATTCGATTGGATTTCAGCAAAACTTTAACGGAAACCCTCTGGGGCACAAAGCATGTGTGACTCCAGCTTTGATATCTAAGATGATGGTTTGGTACCCAAAGGATGGTGATTCCCACGTCTGAATCAGTTAAAATTTCCAAAGCTTTTCATTGTATACGGAATAGAGTTGAAAATGGTTTCGTTCACTAAAATCAGTCATTTTTATTAATGGTTAAAACTTGTAATTTATTAATTTGGTGAAAACATATTTGATCACTTACTAGATGCCAGACCTCATGCAAGGCTGTGGGAATGTAATAGGTTGTAAGAGTCAGGGTAGGCCAGGTTATGCTGCTGTAATAACCCACCCTAAAGTCTCAGAGGCTTAAGCAATAATGATTTATTTCATGCTCATCAACGTCTGCTATAAATCCAGGTCGTTTCCCAGAGTAGCTATCCTCTACATCGGGGAACTCAGTGCTATACCTCCATGTCAAATCCTGCTTCCACAGTCACCGAGATAGAGAAAGGGAGAAGCGGAGACTTAAGTGAAGCCTTTCCATCTTCTACCTGGAAGTCGCATGCACTTCTGCTCCTATTTCGTTGGTTAAAGCAAGTCATTGGCCATGTTCAACTTCAGGAAAGCAAGAAAGCACAATCTTCTTCTTTGCCCAGATGGAGAGGAGAGCTAGAGAGCAGGGGACAGTTGTGATGTGTGCCACAGTGCTTCATTGTCTCTGCCATCAGGAGCTTATGTTCTGGTAGTGGAAAGTCAAACATTGAATGAACAATCATAAAAATACATGCAATAACTTATTGTATTAAAAATGGGGAGACAGAAATGGGTGAAATGTTTTTAAATTTTTTCTTTAAATAAATAGAATTTTTAAAGAGTTTTGAAATATATGCAGTAGCTTATTATATTAAATTCTATAAATAATAATACCCACTAACATTTATGGAACTTCTGCTATGTATTAGGAATTGTTCCAGGCGTTTTATGTACTACGTTTAAACTTTGTATTGCATAAGGTTATATGAACTTTACAAATAAAGAGACTGAGAGATACTAAAAGAGACTGTAAGTGTGAAGGAAACCAAAAGATGCTATGAGATATTCCACCAGGGGGATGTGGACTCCTCAGTGGGTCCAGGAATGGAATTTGCATGCAACTCTTTAGTCACGTCTTATAGCAAAAGCCAGTTTCCTCATAGAATTCTCTTAGTCCCTTTATAATACTCCAGTGGGATAAAATCTAAGATAAATCTGCCTTTTACTGACTTCCACTATTTTTTGATCACTGTTAAAATGAATTTCTAAGGTTGTAGGCTTTCAACATCTTATGAAAAATTGCCCTTGGTTGACTGAGTTTTTGACATCCTGAATTTATTATAATTTACAGATAATATCAAATAATATAGTTAGGTAATACAGAAGTGTTAGCTTTGGGCCCTTGGATTCTTCCCGGCCTGGGAGAGACAGAATAACTTGGTTGAGAGAGCGGGGTGAGGCAGTACGTGCAATGGTTCGAGGCTGGGTTCTGATGTCTATCTAGCCCATGGTCCCCGAAGGCTGGATTCTCATCTGCTTTCTACCATCTACTAACTGAGTGACTCTAATTACTTGGCACCGCTATATCTCAGTTTCCTCCTGGCATTATTGGGAAAAGGAAATGGATTATATAGGTAAAAAGGTCTGCATGTTCTCAGTGCGGATCAATGTTATCTATTATTAGAGGAGAAACTTTGGGGGGGGGGTGCATTAAAAAACATTTGTGGATCTAAAGTGCAAGAGCAAAACGTTACCGCCTGCTACATTTATTTCTTCACACATTCAGCTGTGGACTGGGCTTCTGCCTTCAGTAATCCCACGCTGCTACAACTGGGTTGCAGGGGAAAGGCTCTTAACCTTCTGTGACAGCCCCTCCCCACCTCACCCTCTTCCCCAAAGGCAGGAATGCAGCAGCCTCCAGACACTGATAGCTTTTGTCCTGGTTTTATTTCTTTTCTCAAATTGCATTGCAAAAAACGTCTCCATGGGCTCTGCTACGTTTCCTCACATCGCTTTGCTTTTCTCTTCTCAACTCCCGATTTTCTCTTTTTAAATATTAATGACAGAAAAGAGTAAAAGCAGTTATGCAATATGTGTAAAAGTGTAAATTTGGAACTTTGCCAAGAAATATTTGCTTGAACAAGAGCCATTTTAAAAGGGCGAGATGAAACATGATTACTTCCCTCATTTAAATACAATTGTTTGAAGCCACTTGGGCTCTTTGAGGACACAAAACCACATGTCAGTAATTTTTATTTTAATTAAGGAGGAAGCCCTTAAAATATTTCAGGAAGACACTGGCTTCTTGGAGGTGATGCACATAATGAGACCGCTTATTTAAACAAGTCTAAAACGTGATTGAGTTGATGCTGGAGACCTGAATTATTAAATAGAAGTAAAAGATAAGTCACATATGTAGTTTAAAAATTTCTAGAAGTCTGATTTTAAAAAAGGAGAAAGAGGTGAAATTAATTTATTAAATGTGTTTAATAATATGCTTTATTTAACTTAATATCTCTAAAATATCATTTTACACGTAATGAATATAAACATGTTAATGAGATATTTTACATTCTTTTTTTCGTCCTAAGCCTTCAAAACCCAGTGTGTATTTTATACATACATAACATCTCAATTCAGACTGGGTGCACTTTGAAAATTCAATAACCTGGCGTGGCTAGCAGTTATCATAATGGGCAGTGTGGTATAGAACATCGATTGGCCCTGCGCATTACCTCATGATATATCCTGTGAAAGTACGAAGCAGTGCTTGTGGGACTTTCTTAACTGACAGTGGAGTAGTTAGAAGTCTAGGATTTGCTTATTGCATGGCCTCTAACCCTCATTAACCTCTCGACTCTCAGTTTCCCCTTCTGTGAAATGGAGATTATGCAGGGTGCCTGGATGGCTCAGTTGGTTAAGCATCCAGCTCTTGCTTTAGACCTCACAGTTCATGGTTGTTGTTGTTTTTTTCTCAATGTTTATTCATTTTTGAGAGAGAGAAAGATGGAGTGCAAGCAGGGGAGGTGCAGAGAAAGAGGGAGACACAGAATCCGAAGCAGGCTCCAGGCTCCAGGCTCCAAGCTGTCAGCACAGAGCCTGAGGTGGGGCTCGAACTCACGGTCGGCGAGATCATGACCTGAGCCCAAGTCCAATGCTCAACCGACTGGGCCACCCAGGCGCCCCCACAGTTCGTGGTTTTAAGCCCTGCATCGAACTTGGGATTCTGCTTGGGGATTCTCTCTCCCTCTCTGTCTGCCCTTCCTTGGCACATGCACTCTCTCTCTCAAAATACATACATACATACATACTTATAAAGAAATGGAGATGATGATAATAATAATGATATCTTGCTTCAGAGGATTGTTGTAAGGATTAAATGCACAGAGGGCATTTAGAACAGACCCTAACAGAGGAGAGCCTCAATAAATGTTAACTGTTACAGTTGGTAGGAATGGTTATGATGATAATGATGAGAAATGATTATTAATAGTAAAATCTTTTCAATTGTTATTGCAGTATTTGCAATAGTAAGTTCCTTACTATTCAGAGGCATTGACCTTGTCGTTTCTGCCTAGAAGTTTATGTACGCATTCAAAGTTTAGAACGACATTTCTCAAACATTTTGGTTTCAGGAACCCCTTACATTCTTAAAATGGATCAAGAACTCCAAAAACTATTTGTTTATGTGGTGGGGGCCTTTTCAGGACCCTTTCAGATAATTGTAGCTTGTTTTCTTTTACATTGCACCAAAACCCAATCAGCGGTCTTTTCTTAAAAGTTAGCAGCAGTGTGGAATCTGAAAGCGTCTCAGTGAAAATTTCATATTCTGTTCCATAAAAATCTGTTGGTCTAGGAGTGCCTGTGGGGCTCTGTGGTTAAGCATCTGACTTTGGCTCAGGTCATTATCTCACAGTTCCTGAGTTCAAGCCCCGTGTTGGGCTCTGTGCTGACAGCTCAGAGCCTGGAGCCTGCTGCTAATTCTGTGTTTCCCTCTCTCTGCCCCTCCCCCTCTTGTGCTCTTCTCTCTCTCTCTCTCTCAAAAATAAATAAACGCGAAAGAAAGAAAGAAAGAAAGAAAGAAAGAAAGAAAGAAAGAAAGAAAGAAAAAATCTGCTGGTCTATTTTGCACATTATATCTTTTACCCATGTATAATTTTGTTACATCATGCATTGGTCATATAGAAAATATTGGTTCACTGAGTTATGAAGATCTTCCAAATCTTAACACGCTTTGTCATACAACATCAAGAAGATTACATTCGTTAATATCTCCACCTATATCATCAGAAAAATCTTTAAATATTAGGAAGCTGTCAAGTTAATGGTGGAGGATACAAGTTTGGCCAAATTCTAATTTTCACTTGACAGCTTGAATCTTACCATTGGCGCTAATAATCACTGTCAACTGCATTCCTTGAAGTGACAGCCTCGTGTATGGGGAAGATGGCATACAAATATCCAAGTCTGAATAACCGTAGTTTGTCTGAGTCATTTTTTCAACTAAAACTTGTGTTCCACCAAAACGCGGTTAGTACAGCTTGCAACTTGAATCATCACATGAGTACGTTTCCTTGGGACAATCATCTCATTTTGGTATACGGCAAGCATGCCTTGTGCATACGTCCCACTTATTTACATAGACTAGAAAAAAAGATGTGTACTTAAGATGATGATTTGATAATGATTTTTGCTGCTTATTGAAGGACATTTCTAAGCGAAACATGTTTTTTTCCCCTTTACACTGAGCACGCATGGTGGTGAAGAATATAACGGCTGCAAGTATAACGTGCTGCCACTGCCTTCTGTGACGCTAAGACTCTAAAGTTTTACCTACAATTGCTCTGACATTATCAAGGCCTAAGTCAACATCCAGAAAGATTAAATAAAATTAAAAAGGTAAATAGCATCTTCATGTTATTGTGAGGATAGTTTTGACTTTGCAGACCTGACAGAATCTTGGGAACTCCAGGAATTAGTGGACCACACTTTGAGAACTGCTGGTGTGGGGAAATACCTTCAAAATTTGTTAAGGATGTCGACTGTTTTATCTGTCCAAGGAAGACCTTTTTTTTTTTTTCCTTTTCCTTTTTTTTTCTTTTTTCCAGAGAGATGTTTATTCCCCTTTTGTAAGCAAGTGGCTCGAACGATGATCGCAACTTCCTATAAAGCCTGCCTCTTTTGCAACAGTGATTGGTATAGGGTGGACATCAGACTCTGATTTACTGAGTGCACTTTCCAGGATTTTAATACTTGCTACACCAGAAAACGCCACTAAGGGTTGCTCTCTGGAGATGAAATTATGGGGCTCTGGTATTCTGGTAGCCACTGCAGCATGTGGAAAAAAGCTAGTCTGAAGTAGGATACAGAAACCTGACTCTCAGAGAGAAGGAGGAATGGGAGAAAAGAGGTCCGATGGCTTTCCGGTCCCTAGTCACACTTGTCTCTGAGATGTAACCACACCTTTGCCCTTCTTGCCACTCTGAGCATTTCAATAAATTGCCCCTTCCGGTCATGCTAGTTCAAGCTGTGTTTCTGTCATCTGAAACCAAAAGAAATTAGCTCACGCCGAGGGCAGCAAAAGCTAACTTCCAAAGTCATTAAGTGAATGTTCAGTAATAGAGATTGAGGATTGTCTTTTCATTCAGGAAAATTCCAGTCTAAGCTATGAGCAAAAAAAAAACCCAAAAAACAAAAAACAAACAAAAAAACAAAACAAAAATCACAGCAAAACCACACCACTACTAAGTTATTGGATCAGTATATGGTGAAACAAGTCAGGATATTCAGCTTCTATTAAAAAAATATGCATGGAACTGAAAGTGGTGAATTCATAAAAGTAAATAAAGTTCACCAATGACACTACAGGCTTAATAATACATTATAAATTCCAATTCTTTCCACAAATAGTTGTAATGAAAAACATAATGAATAACCTTGGTTTTAAATACCTTACATTCTCATAATATTTGTAAATTTATCCAACGAAGCCTTTTTTTTTTTTTTTTTTCTGTTCTACACATGTTTTTGCCACCATCAGTTGTAACAAATCTTAATAGATTCTACTTCGGATTGTACTGAGTTCGTGTTTTTTTCATCTTTAAAAATATTCTTGGGGTGCCTGGGTGGCTCAGTTTGTTAAGTGTCCGACTTTGGCTCAGGTCATTATCTAATGGTTCATGAGTTCAGGCCCTGCATTGGGCTCTGTGCTGATGGCTCAGAGCCTGAAGCCTGCTTCAGATTCTGTCTCTCCCCCTCTCTCTCTTGCCCCTGCCCTGCTTATGCTCTGTCTCTCTAAAATGAACAAACGTTAAAAAAATTAAAGAAAAATATTCTTGACTTTAGTTTTCCTCAGACATCCCTAGATGCTGATTTTCCAGTCATTTCAAATTCAGTCAAATAACTACAACTGAGCAGCGTTGATAACGTCTACTGACCCATTAAGAGTCAAGGAAAACCATTAGAAACATTTTCCTAGTTTTTAAGTTGACTAGTGCTGTCACTCCTGATGTCCTCAACTCTATGAGCAGTAGAAAGGCTAGCAGTCCAAACCAGTTTATTTTTTCTGGACACTTATTTTTTGCTGCTGCAATCAAATACAATTTAATTAACTCGCCATTGGTAAACAATTTTTCTTCCCTGGCTAACAAATGAGCTACTTAGAAAGTTCCTTTGGTTGCAGCTTCATTTTGATTTTTCATTTTCATGGAAAAATTCCATTCTAATGATGTATTTGTTTTAAATCTTATAATCTTTCTAACTGGGGAATAGTATGTATTGGTAACAACGTGGTGATTTTTAGTCTGGTTATGTTGACTTCTTTTAGTACAGCAATAGCATAATGCTTTGCAGTTTCGTTAGATAACAAAAGAATCCACACCTCCTTGTGCTTAAAACGTGTGATACTTAGGGACTACTTTTCATTTTTTGTAATTAAAGTTTTTTTAGTTAATTTATTTATTTTGAGACAGAGCTAACAGCAGGGGCAGAGACACAGAGGGAGAGAAAGAGAGAGAGAGAATCCCAAGCAGGCTTCCACACTGTCATAGAGCAGACCCTGATGTGGGGCTCCAACTCTCGAACCGCGAGATCATGGCCTGAACCAAAATCGAGAGTCGGACGCTCAACCGACTGAGCCACCCAGGCACCCGTACTTTTCACTTTTTACATTTGTTTTGACACGATGGGTACGCGATAACAATACAAAGAAAATACACGTGGCGGTATAGTGATGTGCGTGACACTCCAAATGCTGCCTGGTTGCGACTTCATCCCTGTGATTTGTAGCAGCAGCGTGAAGCCCCGAGAACGCCACGCAGCTTGTCACCACCGCTCCACCAGGCACTGCAGCTGGAGTGTGAAAGAGCTGTAGGCAGCACGTCAGCACACAAGTACAGCTGTGTCCCAATAAAACTTCAGTTACGGTAAACGCTGAAATGTGAATTTCATACGATTTTCTTATGTTATGAAATATTTTTGTTTTGATCCCCCCCCCCCGCCCCCCGCTATTCTGACGTCACAGGCAATACAAAAACAGATCTGGCCTCCTGGCCATAGTTGCCGACCTCTGCTGTAGCAAGGCTTTGCGTTGGATTCTGCTAGGTCTCTGGGATTCATTCCAACCTAAAACAACTTCAGATTATCAGCCTGGAGTGTCTTGAACTTGATAACGTATATTCATACTCCAAATCCATGTGAGGTTAGGGCTAGGGTTCTGATTTATGAGGGAGACTATTTTCCTTATTATTGTTTTTTCTCTTTTTTCACATGGAGCTGAGCAGAGTCTCTGACAGACAAGTTACCTTTTGTGTTTCTCTTTACCAACAGGTATATTTTCTTCTAGCCTATTTCTTTTTCTTTTTTTAACATTTATTTATGTTTTGAGAGAGAGAGACAGAACGTGAGCAGGGGAGGGGCAGAGAGAGAGGGAGACACAGAATCTGAAGCAGGCTCCAGGCTCTGAGCTGTCAGCCCAGAACCTGCTGCGGGGCTCCAACTCGCGGACCATGAGATCATGACCTGAGCTGAAGTCAGACGCTTAACCCACTGAGCCACCCAGGCACTCCTATTCTAGCCTATTTCTTTATTAAAATTGTAGTCATCCTTCAAGGGCCCTTGCAATATGTCAGAAATCTAATCCCATTACTCATGCAAGAAATCTAATCCCCAATTTATGCAAGTCAAGCTCTTATCTCTTGGTCCCCATTTGATCATCAAACCTAGGGCCTCTATGGCTTTAAGAACTGCAGACTGCTCTCCTTGCATACAGATCTATTGTCTTTTGGGAGAAGGATCTTTGCTTTCTTTTGAGTCCAGAAATATATTTATGAAAAGTTTGCAGTATTTTATCCAGAGTTTTATAAATTGTTTGCCTCAGGAAGTGTTTTTTTTTTTTTTTCAGAATAACTAGACTTACACATTTATAGATATGAAAGTCTCTTATATTTTCTTAGCCCCCACTCCCATTTTCTAGTTTTAATTCCCTTTACTTTGTCTAACTCGATTTCTATTTTAAGCCTTATATCCCATTAAGCTGGTGGAAAACCTTAACCCTAGTCGTTGTGATTTACCCCCAACTTTCTGGATTGTTCCAGGATCTTATGCAATGCTAACATTTAGAGTGGGATGACAGCATCTGGTTGTTGGGTCATCTGTTTTGAAATCCAGTCATTCTCTTCAGCATAGCTGTTCAAATCCAGGGGCTCTCTGTCGGGGTGGGGATGTAGGAGATTTTGCAAAGCTGCCTAGATTCTTATTAAGGTAGTCTTTTCATTACTGAAGTCTTTTCACTCCTCTAGTGGCTTTGCCTAGGACATGCCCTCTGTATTTAGACCTTTGGACCTCTCTGTTCTCATTATGCAAATTACGCTCTAAAGTCCTGGGAATTTCTTTCCTGTTTTAGGGAAATCATTTTTCTTTCATGATTCTGGCCTAGATACTTTGCGCTCTATCTAATCTTCTAGTTTTAGGGATTACTCCGTTGGAAAAAAGGCCTGGGAGATTACCAAACTATTTCTAATTTTTGCTCTGCTGTAGTCTCTTTGTCTCCGTCCCTTCCTACCCAGCTGGCAACAAAAACTGGATTGATTATTTGAATTGGGGCAAAGGAAGAAAAAAAGTACAGCAATAATTTTATTTTATTTTAAATTTTTTTAATGTTTATTCATTATTGAGAGAGAGATAGAGAGAGAGAGAGTGAGAGCACACGTGCGAGCACACGGGCAGGGAGAGAGGGAGACACAGAATCCAAAGCAGGCTCCAAGCTCTTAGCAGAGCCTGAAGCAGGACTCAAATCCACGAACCGCGAGATCAGGACCTGAGCAGAGGTTGGACTCTTAACCGACTGAGCCACCTAGGCATCCCTACAGCAATAAATTTAAAAGTAGATTAATAGTTTAAAATAGTTTCCTGACACATGTTTTAAAGGCGATAGTAGATGAAAATAGTTCTGATAAAAGCTAATGACGCTTAGAAGAGAGCTGGGGCAGTCAGGATGGAGGGGTAAATACAGACTTGACATATATTTTGGAGGCAGAAAGAACAGGACTACTAACTGATAATGTGATGAGGCTGAAGACGAGGTTGGAATCAAGTGTGACCCCCAGATTTCTGTTGGACTATCACTTTGTGGATATTGACCAGTTTGGCCAATCTTGCATCCGTTTGTAAATTCACTTCAGCGCTCCTTACCTACCTAGAAATACATGGTTTTGGAGTTGAGTCAGTTGTAACATCTTACTGGTCCCCTCATTTACTAAGGAGTTAAGTAAAACCTTTGATATGCATTCATTTTATGAGTCATGACTTTTCCTTTTAAAAATGTTTTTAAAGAATTAATCACAACTTATGATATTATAATGTTTTTAGTCTAAATTCGTTTTTAAAAATGTTTACTTATTTACTTTTGAGGGAGAGAGAGAGAAAGTGAGGGAGGGACAGAGAAAGAGAGAGAGAGAGAATGCCAAGAAGGCTCTGTGTTATCAGCCCTGACTTGGGGCTCTAACTCACAAACCATGAGGTCGTGACCTGAGCCGAAATCAAGGGTCCGTTGTCCAACCAACTGAGCCACCCAGATGCTCTGTCTATATTCTTGTTAGAATAATTATAATTATAGGGATGCCTGGATGGCTCAGTCCACTGGGCGTCAGACTTTGGTTCAGGTCATGATCTCACGGTTCATGTGTTCCAGCCCCACATCGGGCTCTGTGCTGACAGCTCGGAGCCTGGAGCCTGCTTCAGATTCTGTGTCTCCCTTTCTCTCTGTCTCTCCCCTGCTTGCACCGACTCTCTCTCTCAAAAATAAACATTAAAAAAAATTTTTTAAAAGGAATAACTATAATTATCATTAGTGTAATGAATTAATAATTAATAATCTATCAAGGGTGGCAAAAATCTTGACAGCTTTATTGTCCACTGTATTCATTTCACAGATGAGTAAACTATAGAACAGAGAAGTGAAGTGATGTTACCAAAATTGTAATCGGTTTCAGAGAAAGACCCTCTCCAGCAACTTTTAGTCCAGTGCTTTTTTCATTCTACCCTTTAACTGAGCGTACTTTCTTCACCTTCTTGTTTTTGTGAATGTGGGCAATTCATGAAGCTTGAGACGGGTTGCTTCAGAATGATAAATTTAAGCTCTAACCACTTTCTGTGTGTCTTCAGAAAAACAAACAAACAAATAACAAAACAAAACAAAACAAAACAAAAAACAAACATGTATCTGGAAAACAGAGGGGAAATTTAACTCTGAGGCTGAGAGGGAAAAAAAAAAGGTGATTCGATATATTTTCATGATATGTAACACTGTTACCACGGCTAACCCAACTGGCTTGGAAACTTATGTCCTTCCCTCTACCACCTTTCCCTTTGGGTTCTATCATTGCGACTTTTTTGGTTGTTTTGAGCCTAAAAATATTCTATTTATTAAAGCTAAAAATGCTGAACCTTTTATATTCAACTTACAATTTTATTCTGTTTGTTAATTCTATAGACCTACGTAGACTATATGGCATTTTGAAAGTTTTTAGGTAATAGCCTCTTATGCAGAACAAGTTAAATATCTTAAGACATTAAATTCCATGGTGAATTTAATGTTTGTATTTCCCTTTTAGGCATTTCTGATGTCAGGCTCCATGAACAAAACCTCTCTGAATTCTTGGATAATTCTTTTAAGACTAACAAGGTAAGTTTGCAAATAGTGACTCTTTAGTTCCTTTAGATATTCAGATAATATGTAAACTCGAAAACTTTCTATTTAAAATCACCAATTATTTATTTATTTATTTATTTATTTATCTGTAAGTTTATTTATTTATTTTTAAGTTTATTTATTTTGAGAGAGACAGAGTGGGGCAGGGACAGAGAGAGAAGAGGAGACAGAGAATCCCAAGTAGGCTCCATGCTGACAGCTGAGGAGCTGGAGGTGGGGCTCATACTCAGGAACAGTGAGATCACGACCTGAGCCTAAATAAAGAGTCAGATGCTTGACCAACTGAGCCACCCAGGTGCCCCTAAAATCACCAATTTAAATGACCGATTTGTGTATTTTGAAAGAGAATTACAAAATGACTATGCTAATAGGCCAAATTCTCTAAAGCAGTAGAAGTACACAAAATACAAAATATGTGGAGATTCCTAAGCCACAAATATTATTATTATTGTTGTTATTATTATTATTAGTTCATGATAAATATAATTCTCTGACACATGTTTTTATACTTACCTTTAAATCTTCCTGGGATTAAAATATGTTTACCCACTACAGAAACATTTATCAAATCCTAAGGCATTTTAGGGATACCTTCTCACACATATGATGACTGAAGATATTAGCCAAGGTGATGACTGGATTCTTCTGTCAACACCAATTATTAGAAGGACTTCATAATGTAAAGTATTTAGGCTCCCAGTCCATGAAATCCACTTCCCTGCTCTGCTCATGAAAGCCTTCATTCCCATCCAGGTGGCTTGGCTGAACCTGGTGTTTCCTTGACTGTTGACATAGTTGTAAATTCTTTAAACTTGACAGACCTTCTTTCAAATGTTTCTGTTTTGTGGAACCGTTCAACTCTTAAAGCTGTAAAAATGACATCCAGTTGAATCTTGGAAATCTGGTGCCTTTGGGTGACTATTTGATCACAAATTTTAAAGTCTAAAGCAATAAATGAGTTTGTTTGAAGGATATAGGCCATCCAAAATTGAAGGAACATTTAAAGGTCAGGCCTCTGGAACCAGGAATCCTCCTGTGAACAGAAGGAACAAAAGGAATGGCTTTTGGCAAGGACAAAGGAGATTCAAGAAGACTTTTCTTCATCCATTTTCAGTTAAGACTACCCACACGGGATTAAAAATCTTAGGTGAATGAGTTCATTGGCCTGCTCTGTGTCAAATGCCGTCCCTTAGCCAGCGAGGTCCCAGAAGGAAAACATACCCTGGGACCTGAGAAAAAAATCTGAAACTTGAGAGGCTAATGAAGATGGCCCTACCAGCTTCTGGGGATAACGATTGTTTGGACAGCTCTGATTTCTTTCAAGCCAATGACAATAGTCCCTTTTGGGTAATTGTTGGAATGCCAGTGCTAGTGTAAAACTAATCTCAATATTTAACCAATTTCGATGTTATTACCATTCTAACGGAACTCATGCTAGAAAGCAAACTTGGAGCAGTATAACTTTTCCCCCCAAATTCACTCCCATATCACTTAATCCTTAAAACAGTAGCAAGTAATCTTTCCGGAAGAAGAGTAAGGTCACATAAATAATAAGGTCAACCCAACTGCCTTTGGTCAAAGAGC
This sequence comes from Panthera leo, assembly GCF_018350215.1. Lineage (NCBI taxonomy): Eukaryota > Metazoa > Chordata > Mammalia > Carnivora > Felidae > Panthera > Panthera leo. The sequence goes on from NC_056682.1 coordinate 144,451,795, forward strand.
ATAATAAATTGACTCCTTGAGGCCGAGAGGGTGTCGCAGATCATCAGTGACCACATGAGTAACTGCTTCATCACCGCATCAGCAACCATTGGATGGGAGCATCTTGAGAATTCAGAAGAGCAGAAACGGTCCTCTTGGTAGCCACCGCCATAGAATCAGCATCACCTACTTTTGATGGTAAGCACTGCACATTTAACTTTTTTAAAATAATTTTTTAAAAATTTATTTTTGAGAGAGATACAGAGAACAAGCAGAGGAGGGTCAGAGAGAGAGGGAGAGAGAGCATCCCAAGCAGGCTCCATGCTGTCAGCACAAAGCCCAATGTAGGGCTCGACTCACGAGTTACGAGATCATGACCTGAGCCAAAACCAAGAGTCAGATGCTTAACTGACTGAGCCACTCAGGCACCCCACAGTTAACTTTTAAATCAACTTTTTTAATCAACTTTTTTTTTAATCAACTTTTTTAAATCAACGTGACCTCACAAGAATATTCTCCTTTGGTATTTGCATTAGAATAGGAATCCATTTTTCTATAGTAAATCCAAGGAAAGACTATGATCCTCAACTAATTTGTTTTGACTATTACTTGCAATATTATTTTCTGTTTATTGCACTTGACATTGGGGATACACTTGCTATTATTTAAGTGACATTTTGTGCCTGTAAAACATCCAAAGACATTAACTAGTAATTCTTGGCTTTAGATGTGGCAAGAGTTCACGAAAATCAATTAGAGATCCCTGTATTAGTTCTTCTCCTTGATGCTAAAAAAAACCATACTGAGCTATAGTTTAAAGCCCAGTGCCATCCAATTTTAAATTATTTACACTTTTTTATATTATTGCAAACTGTTTCTGGGTATACAGCCATGCTACATTAGGTTATACTACTGATAATTAAATAAGGGTAGGCTTGGTGATTAGAAGAGAACTTTGGCCAAGGAAGTGTTGAAAACACTTAGGTAGTTTTTTGCTGTATGTAAAATTTGACACCCCATTAAATAAAGCTATAACAATAACCCAATAAAGCTGAAATAGCTTCAAGGAGCATAAAGAGAGCTTTCAGGACTTTACTGTTAACAATGCAAAATGTCAGTATGAGAAAGGCCTTAATAGGGCCATGATTTCACATGCAAGATTGACTAGCAATGTGCGGATCGAAGGATTTGGGCTTCTGTGTTTTTGGTAGGGAGGGTTGTTTCGGCTTGAACTATCTGGGTTGGCCTGATCGTATGTTTGTGCTAGTTACATTTTAGACATCCACTAAGAATCTGGACTCTCTTTTTCACATGTCGTACTGTCACTGCAGGGAGGATGCCGAGACAAGGACTCCATTTCCCAGCACCTCTGCCTCCAGGTACAGCAGATGATTAATCCCTGTGAATGGAGTGTGATCAGAAGTGATCTGTGTTCCTTCCAAGCTGAGACTTTTAAAACATAGACGAGGCGGCTCTAACGCTCCCTTTTCTCCCTTCCCAGGACAGAGGGAGCCTGGGTTCTGACTCGCCATGGAAGAGAACCCCTCTCCCCAGCTAGGAATACCTACATTAAAGTATTATGTGAGAAAGTCAAGAACTTCTATTGTATTAAGCTGTTATGATTTTGATGTTTTTGTTATCAAAGCTAGTGTTGCTTTGATTAAATATAGTATCTTTAGCAGGATACTTGTGCAACCGTCTCCTTTAATTGGTCCTATCCATCTGTTCATTCGACAAATATTTATTGAGTGTCTATTATGTGCTAGGCAGTATACTGGGCATACGTAATGAAGAGATAGGCTGGATATTCTGTTGTTTGTAGTGTAAGGGGTGGATTCCTTGGAATGGATTGGGGGAAGAAAGAGGAGAAGACAGGTCTTTAGAAAAAGTCAGTTGTGGGAAGAGTGCAAGGAGAACTACAGCTGCTAGGAGAGCATGTATGCAGGGGAACCTCATCTAATTAGGGAGTCAGGAAGGCCTTTCCATCAAAGTGGCCTCGGAACTTAAGTTAGAAATGTGGGTAGGAATGAACCTGACAAAGGCTGGCAAGTAAGGGATGGAGGCACAGGTGGGAAGCCGAGAGAGCGTTCTAAGCAAAGACAGCACTTTGTGTGAGATCCTTTCGAGTAAGGAAAAAGGCGTGGCATTTAACAACCAAAAGGAGATAATGGCTAATCTATTATTTTATGTGTAGTGTTTTTAAATAGACAAACAAATTACAGCACTAGCATTTTCCAAGGTGTTTCACAGGATGACCCATTCTCGTCAAACATCGGTAACCTAATCAGAGTAGTTGGTATGGCCTGATTAGCTGTGTCTTTCTTTTGTAAACTGTACTATTACTGTGTCAGACTAGGAACAAGGCAGCTAATTATGAGCAGACTTTCAGCAGCTGTCTTTTATTGGTGTGGCAAAGATGCATCTCTGATTCTCCAGCAGCGTCTGTTTTAAATATTTTGTCTTGGGGCACCTGGGTGGCTCAGTCAGTTGGGCGTCCGACTTCGGCTCAGGTCACGATCTCGCGGTCCATGAGTTCGAGCCCCGCATCGGGCTCTGGGCTGATGGCTCAGAGCCTGGAGCCTGCTTTCGATTCTGTGTCTCCCTCTCTCTCTGCCCCTCCCCCGTTCATGCTCTGTCTCTCTCTGTCTCAAAAATAAATAAAACGTTAAAAAAAATTTTTAAATATTTTGTCTTGTTATTTTTTCATAGACATGCACCTTTAAGTCAGAACCCAAATTGGTGAGGCCATGTTGATTCCACCTTATTATTTTTCCTCTGGCCTCCTCCTTTCCTATTCTTTCTCCTCCTCTTCCTTCCTTCCTTGTTCTCTTCAGTTATTATATTCCTCTGAGTAAAAATTATAGGCAAACACCAAAAGTACCGCGTTGTGTATCTGTAGGAACTCATGAAGAACAAAAAACAGTTAACAGTGATCCACGGAAGCCCCTGTCTCACCTAGTGGCTAGTATCCGGGAGCCTTGGATAATTGTGTACTAGAAATATTTATCATATCAAAAATACTTCTTGAAATGCCCCCTGCCACCGCCTCCCCAGACATTGATTTCCTCCTGTAGAAAACAGGCACAGAATCCAAGGGGGAAGCAAATCAATTCGGCAAACATCGGCACTGATTCATACTATAGCTTTCAAACCTATAAAAGCACAAAGCAGCTGAAAGATTTGTCTCTCAGAGGAGAGTCAAGATGAATGTTATTAGACCTGGATTAGGTTGAGTTAACCCGAGAGAAACCAGTTGAATACCTATCGGCCCAAGAGAATTACTCACTAGAGAGGTCTCCCCATTTCCCCCGGTCCTTTGTGGATCATAAACCCACCACTTAAAACAGCTACCAGTGATCACATTCCCATGACTTTTGGGTTTCTGTTAAATTTCTTTTCTCCAACAACACAGGTTGGTTACCTAGCACTGAACGGGTCTGGCTAGTTTCTCGCTGCAGCCTTGGTCAAGAACAGGCTGAGGGTCAGTGACAGGATGAGGACATCTGTTGCTGTAATTACTACTTTCAGACAATGAAATTATTTTAGGTTGGATAAAAAATGACCTGTTTGGTTGTTATTATTTCAGGCTTATAGATGAAGAAATTTAGAGCTCGGAGAGTTTAAATGGCTTTCCCCAGTCACACATCTAATGAGTGACAGAACTCAGAAATTTCCTAAGCCCCTCTCCTCCACTTAAGCACTGCTGCTTCCTAAAGCTGCCATTCACCAAGGGCCCCATGTCACTGTCAAGTGCTTTAGACATCTGCAACCTGGTTGAATTCCTCCTCACCTGGCCTTGCAAGAACCGATATAAGCCGAGGCAGCTGGTCCCCTGCCAGCTTTGGAGTAACTTCCCTCTCCAGCAGGTCCGTTTGCTGCATTCCATGACCCAAACCAGCCTGGCTTTTTAACCGAATAACTTTTTTTTCAATTTGGATATTTTAGGTTTCTCCTGCTGAGATTTGGCAACTCAGCTTTTGCTTCAGCTTCTTGGTTCCCAAACCTCATGGTGTGGCTGATCTGGTTTTGGTTCTGGATTCCTTACTTGTGGGTTGGGCAGCCCAAACTCACCCCATAACGTGGAGACAAGACCCCTGGTTCTGGCTTTCCAGCCCTGCAGTTCTTTTTTTTTTTTTTTTTTTTTTTAATTTTTTAAAATGTTTATTTTTTAGAGAGAGAGAGAAAGAGAGAGACAGAGAGAGACAGAGTGAGAGTGGGGGAGGGGCAGAAAGAGAGGGAGACACAGAATCCCAAGCAGGCTCCAGGCTCTGAGCTGTCCGCACAGAGCCCCATGCGGGGCTCAAACTCGCTAACAGTGAGATCATGACCTGAGCCCACGTCGGACACTTAACCGACTGAGTCACCCAGGCATCCCTCCAACCCTGCAGTTCTACTTGGTCCCTTCCCTGCAAGAGAGCAACAGCATGTTGGCACAATAGAGGAGGAATAAGCTAGGAGTCAAGGTGCTTAATCTTTCCAGGGATCCACTTGTTATTTGTAAAAAGAGAATAATGGTAATAATAATAATAGCCACTTTATAAGATCATTTGGAGGGTTAAAGAGGTGATAATTTTAAGTGGGTCCAGCACACAGCAGGCACTCAATAAATATTATTAGAATCACATAAAGAAGTTTACCTTTTCAAAGCGCTTGGAACATAGTAAACTTTACACAAACGTGAGCTATTAGTCAAACTTTGGGGCCCAAAAGAGACCTTTGAGGTTACCAAGTTCATTTCTGTTTTGTTATACTGGGAAATATTGTTTAAATATAGTGACACCTTGTACTTCCTTGTTTTATTTCGTAATTACAGTAAGAACATGCCTATATTGTTGAAGAGTGTGCATATTATAGGACAAAAAATCCTACCAACTTGTAAACGTCTATTTACAATAAATGCACCAGGAATCAGCCACCTTATTAGGAACTATCCCTTTGCTCACATCTTTGATGATCAAAATCACATGGAATTTCACACTGTCATGCTATTTTGCTTTAAGCACAGCACGTCATATTGATAGTAAGTCCTCTTTTATTTAGGCTAGTGAGATTTGGAGAACTGCTCAATATTAGTAAAAATTCTAATGAATGGCTCAGAAAAGCAGGTATTTTGGCAACGATGCGATCAAGATGGCAGCATAAGTTGTTTCTGACTTCTGTCCCTGCAGTGGGCAGCGACCAGCCATTGACAAGACACCGCTGTGAAAATCTCAGAACGTGGGTGAGGCTGGAGCACCCCCCTGGACCCTAGGGACCAGAGACAATATTAGAAGGGTAAGAGGAATGCTGCACTCTGAGCACATCACCCTCCCCCAGGATGGCACATCTCCATGCTGAGAGGGCCTGCGGGGAACTATGGTTTCTCTGGTGGGAAAAAGAGAACCCAGGGTGGACATGCTGCTCCCCTAGCATTGTGGCTTGCTTCCCTGGAGGCCAGTCAGGTGTGGCTTCATGGGGATCACGGGGAATCCGGCTTGACCACCAGAGGTTAGATTGGTTACAGAGAAAGGGGACGGGGTTATACAGTAAAGTATGCTAAGTCCAGAGCTAACATCATAATCAGTGATGGAAGGTTGAAAGCTTTGCATCTAAGATCAGGAACAAGACAAGGGTACTCACTCTCACCGTTCTTTTTCTTTTTCTTTAAAAAAATGTTTTGTTTTTTTTTTTTAATGTTTATTCATTTTTGAGACAGAGAGAGACAGAGCATGAACAGGGGAAGGTCAGAGAGGGAGGGAGACACGGAATCTGAAACAGGCTCCAGGCTCTGAGCTGTCAGCACAGAGCCCGACGCGGGGCTGGAACTCATGGACCGCGAGATCATGACCTGAGCCGAAGTCGGACGCCCAACCGACTGAGCCACCCAGGCACCCCAATTCTTTTTCTTTGTTTTGCTAGAGAGATAGAGAGCAAGTGGAGGAGGGGCAGAGAGAAAGGGAGACAGAATCCCAAGCAGGGTCTGTGCTGTCAGCCCAGACCCCAACCCAGGCTGGAATTAAAAAACTGTGAGATCGTGACCTGAGCTGAAATCAAGAGTCTGTTGCTTAACCGACTGAGCAACCCGGGTGCCTCCTCCCCCTCCCTGCTCCCACTCTCACAGTTCCTATTCAGTATAGCATTGGAAGTTCTAGTCAGGGCAATAAGAAAAAGAAATAAAAGGAATCAATCAGAAAGGAAGTGAAATTGTTTCTATTTTAAGGTGACATGAGGGGAACCTGGGTGGTTCAGTTGGTTAAGCCTCCGACTTCAGCTCAGGACATGATCTTATGGTTCGTGAGTTCCAGCCCTGAATAGGGCTCTGTGCTGACAGTTCGGAGCGTGGAACCTGCTTTGGGTTCTGTGTCTCCCTCTCTCTCTGCCCTCCCCTGCTTGTGCTCTGTCTCTCTCTCAAAAATAAACCTAAAACAAATTTAAAAAAAATAAAGATGACATGATTTTATATATGGAAAGTTCTAAAGACTGAACCAAAAACCTGTTAGGTATAATTAATTAATTCAGTAGTTGCATAATACAAAATGAACATAGAAAAATCAGTACCATTTCTATATATTTGTAGCAAATTACCTGAAAAAGACACAAAGAAAATCCCATTTACAACAGCATCATAAACAATAAAATATTTAGTAATAAATTAAACCAAGGAGGTGAAAGATCTCTATACTAAAAACTATAAGACATTGGTAAAAGAACTTGGAAGAGGTACAAGTAAATGGAAAAATATTCTGTGTTCATAGATTGGAAGAATTAATATTGTTACAATGTCTGTAATGCCTAAGGCCATTTATAGATTCAATGTAATCTCTATCAAGATTCCAATGAAATTTTTTAATAGAAATAAAAAAACTGTCCTAAAATTGGTTTGGAACCACAAAAGAGCCCCAAATCTAAAACAATATTGATAAAGGAGAACAAAGTTGGAAGCATTACACTTCTTGATTTCAAACTATAGTATAAATCTATAGCAATCAAAACAGTATGGTATTGGCATAAAAACAGACATATAGACCAATGGAACAGAACTGAGAGCCTAGTTTAGTACTAAACCCACACATATGTGGCCAGCTAATATTTGACAAGGAAGCTAAGAATACTCAAAGAGAAAAGATAAGTCTTTTCTTTAAATGGTGTTGGGAAAAGCTCCTTGACAATGGTCTCGGCAATTTGTTTTAGATACGGCACTTAAAGCACAAGCAACAAGATAAAAAATAAATATGTGCAACTACATCAAACTAAAAAGCTCTGCACAATCTCAAAAATGATGAACGTAACGAAAAGGCAACCCATGAAATGGGAGAAAATATTTGCAAAACATGTATCTGATAAGGGGTTAGTATCCAAAATACATAAAGCACTCATACAACTCAATAGCAACAAGCCAAATAATCCAATGAATAAATGGGCAAATGACCTGAATAAACACTTTCCCAAAGCAGATATTCAAATGGCCAACAGGTACTGGAAAGGATGTTCAGCATCAGTCATCATCAGAGGAGTGCAAATCAGAACCAGAATGGGATATTATCTCCCACCTGTTAGGATACTGTCATCAAAATGTCAAGAGATAACAAATGCTGAGGGGCATGTGGAGAAATGGGACCTTTGTGTACCGTTAGTGGGAATGTAAATTGTGGAGTTACTATGGAAAACAACGTGGGGGTTCCTCAAAAAATTAAAAATAAGACTACCATATGATCCAGCAATTTCACTCCTGGGTATATATAGAAAGAAAATGAAACTGCTACATCAGAGATATTGGGACCCTCAAATGTATTGCAGCATTATTTACAACAATCAAGATGTGAAAACCATCTATGTGTCCACTGACAATGAATCAATAAAGAAAATGTGATACATATATATCACATGGATGGACTTTGAGGGTATTATGCTAGGTGAGACAAGTAAGACAGAGAAAGGCAAATACTATATGATCCTAGTTATACGTGATATCTAAAAAGCTTGAGAAGTACGTGGGTGACTCGGTTAAGTTTCCAGCTATTGATTTTGGCTCGGGTCATGATCTCATGATTCCTGGGATTGAGCCTTGTGTCCGCTCTGTGCTGATAGCACGGAGCCCACTTGGGACTCTCTCTCCCTCTCTCTCTGTCCCTCCCCTGCTGTCTCTCTCTCTCTCTCTCTCTCTCTCTCTCAAAATAAATAAACATTTAAGAAAACATTAAAAAAAACTTGAACTCATAGAAATAGAGAACAGGTTGGTGGTTTCTAGACAAGGGGAAGTAAAGGGTGGGAGAGATGGATGAAGGGGGTCAGAGGGTATAAGGTAAATAGATTCTGGGGATGTGATATGCAGCATGGTGGCTATAGTTAATAATACTGTAGAGTATATTTGAAAGTTGCTAAGAGAGGAGATCTTAAAAATTCTCAGGATAAGAAAAACAATTATAACTATGAAAGATGATGGATGTTAACTAATTGCAGTAATCATTTGGCAATACATATGTATATCAAGTCATTGTGTTATACACTTTTAACTTATATAATGTTACATGTCAGTTATATTCCAATAAAACTTGAAAACGTATAAAAAAAGGAAAGTAGGTTTTTAAACTTTCAGATATACACAATAATTTACTTAGCAAAATACTTCTTTGTGGGTAAATAGCTTCAGTATTTTCCTTATATGAATTATCAAGTATTCTGAATTTAAGAAACCAGTTAATGAAGTTTTATTATATATTTTCAAATTTCTTTTTGCTGTGACTTCCCCCAGGCAAGCATAACAAGAGATTTAAAAATCAAGACTTAGATTTAATGAATATCATGTTGGATGAACATAATTACTTATAGCCTTAAGGGCCAACCAATCTGGTTTTTATTGCAGTAACTAGAAAAGAACATCTCAAAGATGAAGATCATCCTTAAAAAAACTTCATCTTATCTTGCTCTAACAAATGCTCTTTACAAAATGCTTTCTCTGCTTAAATGTTATGTCTGTGTGCTATAGACAGAATGTTTGTGTCCCTCCAAAATTCATATGTTAAATCCTTATGCCCAGTGTAATGGTTTTAAAAGGTAAGGCCTATGAGAAGTGATTAGGTCATGGGATGAAGCCTTGATGATAGGGATTAATAGCCTTATAAAAGAGACCTTAAGGCTCTCTCCTTCCTTTTGCCATATGAGAACACAGAGAGAAGACGGCCATCTATTAACCAGGAAGCAGCCCTCACCAGAAGTCAAATCCGTTGACATTTTGATCCAGGACTTCCCAGACTCCAGAACTGTGAGAAAGAAATTTCTGTTGTTTATAAGGCATCAGCCTATGTTATTCTGTTATAACAGCTTGAACAGACAAAGACACTGTTTTACAATAAAATACTTTTTATGAAGGGGTAAAAAAATAGATCTTTAGGCTTTGAGAAGCTATACAGATGGACAGTGACCAAACCATATATGACAACAGAACTTTGACCCACAACCTTGGCATCAACCAGTCCAGAATGGTCAGGATTTGGTCAATTACTGACAATTTCTCTATTTTTTTGCCTTGCTTCCACCTCAGGACCAACTAAGAAAAGCCAATATGCTCCCCAAACCAATTACATATGATGCCTTCCTTCTGGTGAGCCTCTTTCCAGTTTCCCCATATGGACACCTTCCCAACATATCATACGTGAAGCCACGCCTTTTTATTTTCACTATAAAACTTTCGCATTCCCTTGCCTGTTTTTAAGTCTTTCCCAAACACAAGTGATGGTGTTGACTCATTTGCTATATGGCAAACTTTGAATAAATAGCCTATGTTGCTTCCATTGGATGGGCTTTGCTTATTTGTGTTTTCTTTGTGGGTTTTTTTTGTGGTTTTCTTGTGGTTTTCTTCGTGTATGTTGCTCAATGCTGTGGATCCCCACCTTCAACCTGTCACAGTACCCGCAGAGTCCCCTCATGTCTTGCTGCTCATGGCTTGTCAAGTCCACGACAGGATGTTAAGTCAGGACCTGGTCTGAGCTCTGCTTTCTTTGCCTCGGTTATTTATTTACAGATCGGTACACGGGTTTTGTTATTGGTTTCCATTTGTTTGGCATCCTTGGGAGAATCAAGTCCTTTCTTTTCATCCTGTTTTGCTCCCTCCGTGATCTGTTTTGCGTTGTGCTATCTAATAGTGTTATTTGTCATAGATGGAGAACAAAAGTGTGGAACAAAGGCACAGGAATTCCAGCTAACCTCGTGACTGGGTAAAATTTGAAGTTGTCACTGGCCTGGTGTCCATTTAGATAGATTTTGGCATCAGACACCAATGAAACTTGCTAAGTTTCTCTTTTTGTCTTGACTTTTGGCCAGGAAACTTGGCTTTGATTCAGAGAGAGCCCTGTCTCTAGTTTTCTATCTGCTAGTAGTGGGTGGGAGAAACGCAAATTTTGGGGTCTGCATTCAAAGGTAGACAGCCACAGTAGGTTAGAGACCGAAGACACAAAGAGCATAAGTGTTGTTTGTTTGTTTGTTTGTTTGTTTGTTTTGTATACTGTTGGCAGCTCTCATTGGACCCTCTAAGTCTAAATCCTCCGCTCTTCCAGGGAAAATTCCTGCATCTTATATGCACTCTCCTTATCTTCATTATTCAGGCTACTGTATTTCTAAATAGCATAACTTCACCAAGGATAATTTGAGCCTTCAATGACCCCTCTGGGGAGCATTTGTCATAGACAAAATTGTTCATTGAGAGGCACCTCAGGAAGGAAAGGAAATAAGATTTCTCAAGGCTGATGGGCAGTATTCTTCATTTTAATGCAGAAGCTTCCAAATCAAATGATCTCTGAAACAAAATAAAGCCTTTATTTAATAAATTGTCCCAGAGGTAATTCATGGAAGTGTAACCCTAAAATCCACAAATTAGACAGAGCCTTGAACCCTCTAAGACTCAATTTACATTCCCTCCCCCATGTTCACGTACAAGTCACAGAGGCAATCTCTAAAATCCTTGCTGAAGACTGATAAAGGTTCATTCCTCCTTTCCCTCAACAGAGACTTCAGAGCAAAACACTAGATTCTGATGTTGTAGATAAAAATATGTAGTGATGCAGAGCAACATTGTAACTAAAACAAAGCAAGTTATAGGGATTCATATTTCAACAAAATACATCAAAAGTAGTATTTGTAGATGTTGAATATTTCATGAATAAATTCCGAACTCCATTATCAGAAATGGTAATTGTTCTGACATTGTATTTAAATTTAATTACCATTTCATTTTCCTTTATTGTAGTAAGAAAACTTGAGATCTACCCTCTTAACAAGTCTTTTAAGTGCATAGTACAGTATTTTTATGTATTTCTAATCAAATTCTAATTCTTTTTTTTTTAAATCAAATTCTAATTAGAAATTGTTTTTCCAAAAGATTCTTTGGCCAAAGCTAGTGAGCCATTTGACAAACTTAAGCAACAACCAATTAAACCCATTTTTCTAATTTTTAAAAATGTTTATTTATTTATTTTGAGAGAGAGAGAGAGAGAGAGAGAGCCAGGGAGGGGCAGAGAGAGAGAGGGAGAGAGAATCCCAAGCAGGCCCCGTGCCATCAGCACAGAGCTTGACGCAGGGCTTGATGTCACCAACCATGAGATTATGACCTGAACTGAAATCAAGAGTCGAACACGTAACTGGCTGAGACACCCATGTGCCCCTAAACTCATTTTTCTAATGAACACTCCCCTTTCTCCACCTGTTGCCTCCCTATATAGGGCATGCCCTACCTGAGAAGAAAAAATGTTCTCTCCTGATAAAGACCTGCAAACTTATCCTAGATCCCTCACAAAATGACACTTGGGAGGATTTCTAGGTTTAATTGGATATTGCAGACAGTGGACACCACCTTTTCTGCATTATTACACCTCTTTATGAATTCAGAGTCCTCAGTAAGAGACTCTTCCTTCAGGGAGACCACACCTGAGCAGGTCTTCTGGAACCTAAAGAAGGCTCTTCAACAACCTCCTTTCTTTGGAATCTCTACTAGTTTCCTGGGGTTGCTGTAGCAAAGTAGCACAAATGGGGCTGCTTATAATAACAGAAATTTATTTTCTCACTTCTAAAGGCTAGAAATCTGGGGCACTTGGGTGGTTCAGTGGGTTAAGCATCTGACTCTTGATACTGGTTCAAGTTGTGATCTCACAGTCCTGAGATCAAGCTGAGCGTGGAGCCTGCTTAGGATTCTCTCTCTATCCCTCCCCCCCTCCCCTCCCCCTTTGGCCCCTCTCCCACTCGCTCTCCCTCTCTCTCTCTCACTCAAAATAAATAAGCATAAAAAAAGGCTAGAAATCCGAAATCAAGGTGTTGTCAGGTTCAAGTTCCCAATGAAACCTGTAGGAGAAAGTACTTCTTTTCATGTTCCTAGATTCTCGTGTTTGCCCTCAATCCTTGACATTCCTTGGCTTGTTGATGAATCACTCCAATCTTTGCCTCTCTCATCACATGGTGGTCCTCTCATCAGTCATATTGTATTAAGGACCGTATCTACTCCAGTGTGACTTCATATTAACTAATACATCTCCAACAATCCTGTGTTAAATTAAGGTCACATTCTAAGAAGATTAAGAATTCAGCACATCTTTGGGGGGGATGGTGAGGGGGACAGTTTAACCCATAACAGCATTCCCAAATCCAGACAGTCTTTTTGTCTATTTGTGTGCGGACAATGTGGACAAGCATTTGTAGTTTTTAATTCAGCTTCCTGGGAACCATCACTTATTACAGCCTCAATATTGACCCAGTTGCAAGGACCCTTTTGTCTTAAGGTAGTAGGTACCACTGCAAAATTTGTTTCAACTTCTGCTGATGTAGTCCTAGGTTCCCTATTTGACTCCTCACACAGCATCGACATTACTACTACTGCCTGAAAATACATAATACTTTTTAACCAGCCTATTAACCGCTTATGAGGTTTCATAACTTTCACCCCTGCACATTACTATTGACTGCTGTAGCACCCTGAATCCTGCCTCTACTGGAAGAAGGGGAATCTCACGATTGCTTGACATCTTTTCTCTGCCTCATTCAGATTTATTAGAGATTCTCACTGAGAACCCTAACCTAATACATTATTTGTCGATGGATCTTACCTTAAAACTGAAACTGGAGGTTAACAAATAGGATATGCTATTATTAATTTAGACTTTTCTTTAGAACATAGTCCTCTGTCTGAGGTAAAATTAGATCAGATGACAGAACTTTCTGCAATTCCCGGAGCTTGTTAAGCTAGCCAAAGACCAGAGAGTAAACATATATACAAATGACAGATAATATTTTGGAATAGGGCATGCCTTTGGGAATCTTTGGAAACAAAGGGAATTTCTTCTGCTGGAACCTTAATCAAAACTGAATAGCAATTAAGGAACTTTGAATGTACCCCTGCCTCCTGGAAAGGTGGCTATTATAAAAGTTGAGGCCCATGTTAAAAGGCATAATAGAGGAGGGGAAAGAAATGATCTAACAGATTATTATGCCAAACCAGCAGTCTTAACTAAACTTGTGATTTTAACTAAACACCCTAAGGATTAATATTTGGAGGAATTTAAAAAGACCATTATAAAACATTTACACTTAGCTCCTGATTTGAGAAAGAATAGAAAATTCTCCCTTTCACTCCGATCATCTCTGGCACTGTTAAGTTAGCTACTTGGTAACATCAGATGATTTCAAATGGATATTATTTAAATTGCTTCATAAAACTACTTACCATGATACAGACACATTGGCCATGTGTTATTAATTAATAATAAAATCTTGGGAAAACTGTAAAGATGGGGCATGGCCAGGAATTGACACTTTTAAGGACCCTCTTGGAACACCTTCAGATGGATTTTAGCCAGCTTCCTTTCTCCTTAGGATTTGAATGTGCTGTAGTTTTTACATATCTGTTCTCAGGATGGATTGAAGCATTTCCTTGCCAAACAGTTACAGACAGCCCTTATCGTTGCTGAAAAGCTGCTGGATTTTGTGTTTTAACCTGAGGTATACCAATTTTTATATCAAGGGACCAAGGGATACACTCCATGGGAATTATTATAAAATAACTCAGTAAGGCGTTACCTCTTACTCAGGAATTACAGTGCCTTTACCACCCACAATCTTCCAGAAATGTTGAAAGAACCAATGTTATTTGCAAATTAAAATTAAGAGCTTTCAGAAACCTTTGAGCCCCCCATGGCCAAAAGTGCTCTCCGCAGCCATTATGGCCATATGGTCCACTTCCTTGGGAACACATTGGTAATCCTTCTATGAATCAGTTACTGATTCAGTATGGGAAAGCCCATACATTTACGAATTTCACCTCTGCTACTAGACTTCCTCCTGCTGTAAACACACATGGCAAAATATTACAAAGGACTCAAATACTATACTCAGTCTCATCACCAACAGGTTAAGGCTACCTTCTTATGGCTTCTTCCCAAAGATCCCCTTCATGATTTTCAACCAGAATTTGTCTGTTGGAAGAGACATCAGAGAAAAACTGTTCTCTAACCTCATTAGACAGAACCTTATCAGGTCTTATTAACGACAAATGTAGCAGTGAAACAGATGCAAGTCAATCCTTGGGTTCCACATTTAACAACTAAAGAAGCAATCGGAAGTCCACATAATTAAAAGATTACTCCGACAAGAAACCTCAATCTGAAGATTTTCAGAGATCATCTAGAAACAGGTGATCTTCAGTAGTGGACTGCTGACCCAAGGCCTTTGGAAGAAGCTGATGAGTTCAGAGAGTGGACAGATTCACTCAAGATGTTGGACCAGAGAACCTGGATAATTCTTGTTTTGCTTTCCATTGCTTCCTTATAATCATCCTCATTTTCTATAGATCTATAAGATCTAAAAGGCATAATAGAGATCTATAGATCCCTGGTTGTCACCCACCCATAATGGTCCCTTTTCTCTTTTTCTTTATGATAATTGTTAAATCAAAACAGAGCCATTCTAATGCCATTACTGACGAATGGATAAAGAAATTGTGGTTTGTATACACAATGGAATACTACATGGCAACGAGAAAGAATGAAATATGGCCTTTTGTAGCAACGTGGATGGAACTGGAGAGTGTTATGCTAAGTGAAATAAGCCATACAGAGAAAGACAGACACCATATGTGTTCACTCTTATGTGGATCCTGAGAAACTTAACAGAAACCCATGGGGGAGGGGAAGAAAAAAAAAAAAAAAGAGGTTAGAGTGGGAGAGAGCCAAAGCATAAGAGACTCTTAAAAACTGAGAACAAACTGAGGGTTGATGGGGGGTGGGAGGGAGGGGAGGGTAGGTGATGGGTATTGAGAAGGGCACCTTTTGCGATGAGCACTGGGTGTTGTATGGAAACCAATTTGACAATGAATTTCATATTTAAAAAAAAGTAGTCAGTTCTTTACATCTTATTGACTGCTGGACATTCATTCCATCGATCATTCTGTCACCATGACAACTGATAAATTCTGGTTTCATCAAATGGGATCATAGGGAATTATAACCAATAACATTTCTACTTCACCTTAAATATGGGCAAATGACCTTAAACAAATCTACCTATGACCTTGCCATGTCCCTCTCTTCTAGAAAAAAAAAAGTATTACAATCTACTGATAAAAACTAAGGTTATTCTAAATTTGAACTCAAACAACATTCATCGGGTGGTGTACTGAATACTTGCCATGGCAGGAAAATAATTGAGATCCAAACATGTAACACAACTAATGTAAGGTCTTGGTTCTGACCTTCTGTCATGAACCATTTCTTTTTTCCCCCCACGTCTCCATGTACCCCTACTGGATACTATTTCCTTTTTGTCCAGGATGCCTGGTCCTGTTTGCCTCAGTTGGCATCTTATACACTTGAGGAATAATACTCTGAGACCTGACTGTACAGAGAGGCCCTGATTCAATAAATCATCAAGGCTAGAAATTTTGATTCAGATACAAGCTCCAAAACAACGCCACCCTTAATTATTCAGGTATTCTACCTGGGAGAATTACTGAGTCATAGTTTGTGCAAACAATCAGATCAGTGTTCCCACCTGTGGCAATCATAAAAATGGAAAAGACTGTGAGAAACTTATCATTAACTTTGGCAGAAGTGATTAATGATACCATCTCTGCTTTCAATGGAATACAGAGCAGTCTCCACTCAACCTGCTCATACAGAGCAGGTGCAAGTACTGACGGACAGCCACAGTGCTCTAGATTTCTTGTGGGCTAGTCATGGTGGCATCTGTGCCGTTGTTAATTCTTTTTTTTTTTTTAATTTTTATTAACATTTTTTATTTATTTTTTAGACAGAGAGAGGCAGAGCATGAACGGGGGAGGGGCAGAGAGAGAGGGAGACACAGAATCGGAAGCAGGCTCCAGGCTCTGAGCCATCAGCCCAGAGCCCGAAGCGGGGCTCGAACTCACAGACCGCGAGATCGTGACCTAAGCTGAAGTCGGACGCTTAACCGACTGAGCCACCCAGGCGCCCCAATGCCGTTGTTAATTCTTGCTCTACTTGTATCAATGGTTGGACATGGCAGAATAGGTGATACATCACCATAATAGAAAAGCTACTTGTCTCTCTGAGGTTGGTCCTCATGAAATTGGTTCTTGGCCTGGGTTGGGCAATTGGAATTCTCGGTTCCATGCATTTCATAGGAACTATTAATTGTCCTTGTTTTTGTCATGATGGTCATCATGTTGCTCAATTGCATTCTGCCCAGAACAGCCAATCCCTCATTGGATGACTGCACTGACAATAGAACAGAAGGGTCAAGACTATCTTGCCATGCAGTTGAATATGAAGGTGACTTAACAATCCCTGAGCATTGAAGGTTGGGTCTCTAGGCTTCCATGAATTGGTTAACCTTTCACAGGTGAGATACTGACCGAAAAGGGAGATGAGAGACTGACTATACAGAGAGTGGCCAGACCAGACCATATGTGACAATAGAACTCTGATCCACAATCTGCAGCAAACAGGCTGGGAAGCCAAACCACAACCTCTGTAACAACCATTCCAGGGAGAGAAAATACAGCTGCTCCAGCAAGTGTTCCTTAGCGGGCTGGGCATGCTCAGTGGCTGCTTGCGTCCCTATTTTTTTGCTTCTGCTTCCAGCTCAGGACCAATCAGAGACAGCCACACATGCTCCCCGCCAAACTTACGTTTGATGCCCGGCTTTTAGTTTTCCCCTTTCCGGCTTCCCAGTGCCACCAGCTTCCAATCAGATCATACCTGAAGTCTTCCCTTTTGTTTTTTACTATCAAGTTTTTTCACTTCCCTGTTCAGTTTTGAGTTTCTGCAAGTGATGGCTGACTTCCTTAGTACGGTAAACTCTGAATAAATGACCTCGTTTGTTCGGATTTCAGCAAGTCTTCACTTATTTTTACGGTTTTCAATCCACGGCAGCTTTGTTTTAGGATATCTATTACAATGGGCATAAAGGTAGTAAGATTATAAAGTCGGTCTCAGACACACAGGGCAACTGTGAGGGCAGGAGGGAAGGTTCTTTTGTGACAATGAAGGAAAAGTGCTTTCTGAAAAATTGCCCGGAAATCTTCTGGAAAACATGAAGGGGAAGAAAATAAGTGATTTGTTTGGCTTTGTAAAGTGACTTGATGGGCTGGATGGAGTCCTTATTCTTTACAGCAAGAAAAGAAAGGGAAAAAAATGTTCAGTGCTTTGTATTTGAGAACAAGCTCTTTACCCAGGTTCTAAAAGCACTTTGCAAAAATAGTCTGGTGCTAAGTATTATAAATCCTTTTTCAAAAATGAGAAGTGCGAGCATTGTTGATTTTTCCGGGAGAGTAGAATAGAGATTTTGTACTTTTCGATTAAATGTCCTAATAATTATGCCAGTAACATATTATTCCATAAACTAGTCTGTATGGCAGGGTTCTATATATTATGTATGCTGTGTAAACCCCTAACAATTAAAAAAATAAACAGTTTTTGACTTTTAAATTAGTCTGTTTCTCCTTACTATGTTCAGTGAGCTGGCACCAAAATTACATATTTAAACAGAGTGATTTCATGGCTTGAAGTAATCCTCACACTTCATATCTACTCTGTCGACAGCACTTTCTATCATCTTGAATTTACTCTCTTTGCCTTGAGTCTATAAATAAGAAAAAAACCCATTGCTTTAATTTTCATTTTTTTCTGCTTTAGTCTGAAGGAGTGCTTTAATATTATAAATGTGGCTTATAAATCTAAGTCTTTGAAGCAAGGTTTATCGCCTTAGATTCCATCAAAATGGCATGGAAAAATGATTTAGGTGTATAAAATGCAAGTTCCTATCTATTATTTTAAAATTACAATTTACTACTAAAACAGTGATTCTTCATTTTCTTTTCTTTCTTTTTTTTATGTTTATTTATTTTTGAGACAGAGAAAGACAGAACATGAACAGGGGAGGGTCAGAGAGAGGGAGACACAGAATCTGAAGCAGGCTCCAGGCTCCGAGCTATCAGCACAGAGCCCAACTCGGGGCTCGAACTCACGGACTGTGAGATCATGACCTGAGCCGAAGTCAGACGCTCAACCGACTGAACCACCCAGGCGTCCCAGTGACTCTTCATTTTCTAGAGGGACTCCAGTGTTATCTGAAAATGTCCAAAAGGTGTTAAGCACAACAGAAAGGATATAACAAGGTTGTTGTTGTTGTTGTTGTTGTTGTTGTTTAGCAGAGAGATGGGTAGTGAAATAAAATACCAACAAAGCTTTGTAATTCCAACAGGGTTGGCAGAGAATCTCTTGAATTTTGAAAGTGGTCTTTCCTTTACAGTATTGGTTTCCTCACTACCAATGTTAGAGTAGGATACTGGGTTTTGGACACTACTACTGACTTGCTGAATATTATATACCAGTTCAATCTGATTTTTTTTTTTTTTTGGCTTCTGGTTTCCTGTTTGTTATATATGTTGCTGCTATCTGCCTTGCAGAGATGATGTCAGAATTAATTACCTAAGTAACACTGTACTGTTGAGGCTAAGCTTATCAACTTGGTCATTATTTTTTTTTTCATATAATCTGTGCATACTCCTATATTCTTTCATAAGGATTTCTTTTCCCTTTATATTTTACCTGCTCTCAGTGTTACCCTCCCAGCTTTATTATTCATACTTTTCAGAAGTGGAACATTACATGTAAATATATGAGACTCTTTTCTGTTATAGGTCTTTGAATATGAAATATAAGACACGATCTCCCGCTTTTTGATACTTTCTCACACCAGCAAGAAACTACCTAACCTTCTAGCCCTAATAAAATTGAACTGTTTTTTTATCCATGTATTTTTATCTATTTATTTAACAAATGCTTATTGACCACTTCCTATATGTCATACATATGTCAGTGCATGACATATAGTAAGTGGAACGTATATATAATCATACATACATCCGAGATGGCAGCTGGAATACCCTTTCCTCAGACTTTTAAAAAAATTGTCCAAACACTTATCGTACATCAGAGGAAAGGCCCATTACTCTTAAGATTTCATTGCTGTTTTTTTAGATTCCATAGGCTCATATTCTCATGTTGTCTTCACTACAATTTCTGGATGACTTCAACCACTTAATTTTCCTTGTGTCTCTCAGCTTCCATGGCTGTTCTGTTTTCTATGCCTTCAACAGATCCAGATGTGGAGTTCAGCCCCCTTTCCTTGACTTCTTGCAAAACACAGGCATTCATGCGTTGGTATACTTTATTAAAGATTTGGGGTCATATAGTGACAAAGAACCACATACAAGGTAATTAAATGTCAATGTTACCCTACTCTCTTTTAGAATCTCTTATGCCACCTTCATTACTGGCGGCTGGCTGATTTGGCTCCATTGGTCCCTGCGTGTTTTGGTCCTTTGCTCTCTCAGTAGTCTCCTTGCATTTCTCCATTGATCTCCTTCCAATCCCCCCAATTCCTACCCATTTTAAATACAAACGATTTTGTTCTCTTAGTTTCACTGGACCACTCCAGGTCATACTCTCGCGGTCACCGCCACGGTGGACTGAGAATCTATTTTGTTAAATAGAAGACTCTGTGGAGAATTTTTGCCACTCCCTCAGGACAGAGGTGTCTGCAATTGATTTTGGTTTTAAAAAGCAGCGTGGTTTTCGGTTCCTTTGTATGTGTGGACAATCTACTGTAATGTGATGGGATTTGCTATAGAGGTCTGGACAGAGCATGGTAAAATTGTTCAGGAGAGATAACTGGGAAATGCAGAAAAGCTTCACAGATATGGGATCAGAACTGGTTTTAAAGCCTGAGAATGAATTTACCAGTCTGAAAATTGGTGGAGAGGACAAGAGAATCATTTATCCTAGGTTACTCTATAAATATTTGTATAATTAGGGGAATCTATTACCTATAATTAGTAAGTGTGAGAAGTTATTTTTTCACCCCTCACATTTGAAAATATGTTGTTACCCTTTCTCAGCTCATCCCGCTATCATGTGACTTTTTCAAACCTTACTCTCATAGACTCTGATATTTCTTATTTCAACCTCTGCTCTTTTTTTCTTCTTTGGACTCTTTTCTGTCTTGGCCCGCCTTCCTACCCTGTGCTCTGCTATTTCAGCTATGTTCTCTTCAACAGGCTTGACTCTGTCACCATCTTCACCAGTTACATGACACAACTTGTCCGTTCTTAATTCTGAGTAATCCCACGTTTTTCCTTTTACTCCTGGTCCTTTCTTGCTGTCTCCAGAGAAAATTATAAAAAGAGGGCTGAAACCAAACAATTTCCTGTTCCTATGTTAACAGTAACTGGGTACAATTTCCTGTCCCTATGGTCAATAATTCTGAGAATAAGCACAGAATGCCCTAGCTCCTTGTTCTGGGAAATATTTGCTTCTGAGAAAGAAGACTGACAGGTTGACCATAAAGAGTTGCTTCAAGATGCTTGCCTCGCTGAGCACATAATTCCCAAGCTATTATGTCATAGCTCTGTATAATCCCAACCTGCCTAAAAATCACCCAGCCTGGTTCTAAATCCTATAGATATTCTCCGCTGCCTCTTCTCCACTGTCCAGCAATGCTTTCATTCATCTATTATTCTCTTTTAAGCTTTCTCCCCCTAGATGTCAATAGCAGTCCTATATCCCTCAATCTCAGCAAGTGACCTAATTCCATCTTCTCTGTCCTTACGAAGATACGAAATGAACCATGAGAACAGTTTCAGTGTGGTTTTCTTTCTTAGAACTCTCTTCTCCATTGGTTTCTATGGCTCCTGTGGGCTTCACCTCACTGCTACTCTTTATTGTCTTATTTACTCATCTTTCGCCATTTGCCCTTTACATAAAAGTGTCCCACAAGGTTACTTTTTCTTTTAATCCTCTCTTTGAGGCCAATTTCGTTCAGTTTCATAGCTTTGACAATGATCTCTCGGCAGATAGTTTCACTAATCTGCTTTTCTATTCTAACCTTTTATATGAGCTTTAGACACAAAACTGTGACAAGAAGGAACCTCCGTCTCAACACAACTCACAATCCTTCTCTCTCCTACCTCTGCTGTTTCTCTTGTATTTCCCATCTCAGTTAATGACCATCCTAATGACCATTCTCTGACCAGGAAAACAAACCAAGAACAAAATAATGGAATATCTAGTTGTGAGAGGAGTTTTGGTTAAGTGGAGCCCAATTTACTTTTCTTGGCAAACATAAAATGAATCCATGGATTTTTTTTTTTTTTTTTTTTTTTTTTTTTGCTCTACCATTCAGGTGTGCAAAGAAAATAGAGTTTCTTTATTTTCTATTTTGGATCACAGGGAGTGAGAGCTAACACTTAGATGTATGTGCCTAAACCTTATCAGGAGCCTTAAAAGCCAATGTGTTTCTGTTCACAGAGTCACAGATGTCTACCTGTCTTCTTCCTACAGAGTCCCTTCCTCAGTCTCCTCACTGATGAAGTACAGAAAAGAGCCACAAGAGATTAATATGGTGATAACCCCACCCAGGAAGACCAACTGCCCAGTCTCCTGTTGGAAGGATTAAGTAAAGAGTCAATCTTATGCTGTTTTCAGCCTTCTACTACAAATGACAATTTTGGTGGATGGATAAAGTAGACATGGAGGGAAACCATGTTGGAAAGCTACCATGAATGGTCTCTTGGCAGTGGGGAAGAGCTGTCCCTCAATTCAACAATGGCTCTGAGGCTGTATGGTGCAGCTGGGCTGCTGAGTTTTATTTTAGTCCCCCCTGCTACATGAGAACCTAAGACTCTGGGGTGCTGGCTTAGACCCTTTCTCTATCTCTGCAAGTGCTTTGTGCTAACATTTTTTACTCTGCCCTGTTGGTATCATGTTACTCTTACCATGAGGCCATGCTATAGTTTGGTCTTCTCCAGAATTCAGAACAGAACATGGTACAAGATCCTTGAGAGCTCACCTTTCCTATAAATTACACACTTTAACTACCAGGTTTTCTGCCTGAGGTGTTATAGGGCCACCACAGAGCATACAAGGCTGACTTCTGCTTCCTTTCTGTCCATTCTTCTCACAGACCCCTGGACTGGGGCTGTTCTGGCTTTCTCTTTCTTCCCTTACCATCTTGATGCCTATTTCTATTCATTTTCTTTTCTTCTTCTTCTTCTTCTTCTTCTTCTTCTTCTTCTTCTTCTTCTCCTCCTCCTCCTCCTCCTCCTCCTCTTCCTCCTCCTCCTCCTTATTTCTTCTCCTTCTTCTCCTTATTTCTTCTTCTTCTTTTCTTTTCTCTTCTTCTTCTTCTTCTTCTTCTTCTTCTTCTTCTTCTTCTTCTCCCTCTCCCTCTCCTTCTCCTCCTCCTTCTCCTCCTCCTCCTCCTCCTCCTCCTCCTCCTCCTCCTCCTCCTTTAAATTTTAGTTAACATACAGTGCAATATCAATTTCAGGAATAGAATTCAGTGATTCACCACTTACATACAGCACCCAGGGCTCTTCACAGTAAGTGCTCTCCTTATACCCATCACCCATCCAGCCCATCTCCCACCTACCTCCTGCCATCAATCCTCCGTTGATGCTCTATTGTTAAGAGTCTTTGGTGGCTTGTTTCCCTTTCTTCTCTTCTCCCCTTTCCATATGTTCATCTTTTTGTTTCTTAAACTCCACATATGAATGAAATCTTATGGTATTTGCCTTTCTCTGATTGACTTATTTCACTTAGCATAATACATTCTAGCTCCATCCACGTCAATGTAAATGGCAAGATTTCATTCTTTTTGATGGCTGAGTAATATTCCGTTGGAGATATATATATATATATATATATATATATATATATATATATATATATTCTTTATCCATTCATCATTCAATTGACATTTTGACATTTTCTCCATACTTTGCTGATAATGCTGCTATAAACATTGGGGTGCATGTACCCCTTTGAATCTCTATTTTTGTATCCTTTGGGTAAATACCTAATAGTGCAAGTGCTGGGTCTATTTTCAGGTTTTTAAAAATGTTTATTTATTTTGAGAGAGACTGAGAGCATGAACAGGGGAGGGGGAGAGAGAGAGAGAGAGAGAGAGAGAGAGAGAGAGAGAGAATCCCATGTAGGCTCCACACTCAGCGCAGAGCCCGATTTGGGGCTCAATTTCACAACCGTGAGATCATGAACTCAGCCAAAATCAAGAACTGGACACTTAACCTGTTGAGCCACCCTGGCACCCCTCTATTCATTTTCAAAGAGGAACACACTCTTCCCACCCTTCCTGAAAGATATAATGATCGAATGGTTACTAGAAAACATGATCTATGGAGGAGATAAAATCCACACCAGTTTAACACATTCAGAGTACTATCCCTCCTAACACAAAGTTATAGATGTTATTTTTAAAAAAATTCAAGGACACTCGTTTAAAATGGTAAGGCGCACTTTATTCAGGACCATTACAATAGGTATGGAGACCACATAATGGGTTTTTATAGTGGAAGAGAGGGATCGTGCTGAACCTCACCACAGCATGGGCCAATGGGAATTTATAGCCAAGGAACCGTGTGGTGGGAGTCAGTGAATGGAAAATCACTAAGAGGAAACATCAGTGGTAAAAGGGGATTTCTGGCTAAACAGACGGTTGGGACTCCTGCTAAAGGCAGGCCAGGGGGATCATACCTCACCTGAGGATGGTAGAGGATGAGGAATCTGATCAGAAAATCTGATCCAGAGGGGGGAGTTCTGGTAGAATTGAATTAGCAGGGTTCTTGCTGAAACTAGATTTTACAAGGAAGTGCATATAGGGGCCTAGGAAGATTAGGGAGCCCGATTATAGTTTAATCAAGCATAGAGCCTTTGTCAATATATATGAGTTTTCTGGGCCGGGGACTGGCACGTTTGCAAGAGGAGGCCAGGGGTATTATGGTCGCAGAGGGACCAAGACCCACTCCCTTCAGCCTGAATTCAAAGTTACAGGTATTCGAAGGGTAGAAGGGATGTTTCTGACTAAGACTTAGTGGCAGAGGAGAGCCGTCAAGCCAGACATGGGCAGGTGGAAAGAAAGAAGCTGGTGCTTTGCCAAGGTATGTGATTGAAGAAGAATGTGGTCTGGAACCGAGAGGTAACAGCCACTGGACATGTTCTGGTCCAGGCTTCCCAGAGCATGTAGGTGTTCAGGGAGGTAAATGATGCCTGGGGGTCTGGGGACCATTTTGTTATGGTAGGAGAAAGGATGACACCATTCTCCTTTACACGTGGAAGCTTTTGTGTGGCCCGGGTCAGTGCCTGTGGCAGTGCCTGAGACAGGAGGCAGGGGATTTCTTGACTGTCTGACTACCAGCTCCAACACTGGTTCTCCAGTTTGGAGACTCAGTAGTTCATTTCAACATAACTGTGTCTTAGAGGTATTTGTAGCATTCTCCAACTTTAAAGGGGCATTTCTGATTTTTGGTTCTGGTAGCAACGTGAGAGTAAGCAGGATTGGTCCCTTGGACATGAGTACACCTTTTGGAATTCCTGAGGATTACTATTAGAAAGAATGACCCAAGGAAGGAAAGAAAGGGGTGCTGCTAATGGTGTTTGGTGCGTTTAATTGCAACCCAAGTGGTGTGACCATGATCTACCAAGCTGTAAAATGGGTCAGTTGCACCATTACCCACCAAGGCCTTCTGCTTTCCCTGATTCAATGTCATTCAAATTTACCTCCTATTTGCTGGTCTTGTTGTCCCACTTTCGGCCCTGACTGTTGTTGTTCACTTCTGTCATTGCTGTAGCCACTGAACTGGTTTCTACCTCTAAAGTTTGGCTTTTGTGGTCCAATATCTACAGTGTCAAAGGGGTTACCTTCCTGAAGCACAGGAAGGAGCTTGTGTTCATCTTCATTTCCCACTATAACATAGTAAAGTCTAAATTTCTTGGTGCTATTCAAGACCTTCCATTTATTTCAGATCACAGCTTCTTTCCCAGCCTCGGCACACACTGCATCTTTTCTTGACCTGCGTTTTTCCATCTACCATTTCCTTCCAATACAGGTGACTGCTCTCTTTGCCTCTCCCCACATACACCCCCACAGGAAGACCTCTGTCTTGCTCATGCCTCATCAAATGTAATTCCTTTGTCTAGCTTTCCCCTATACCCATAACACGTGAGCCATGTGCTTTTATGGGCATTATGCACCTCTCAGATAACATTTCTGTAATTCCACTGGATATTTATTTACATCAATGACTGCCTCCCCTACAAGGCTGCTACTTTGTTTGTGGGAAGGTAC
Organism: Panthera leo; assembly: GCF_018350215.1. Lineage (NCBI taxonomy): Eukaryota > Metazoa > Chordata > Mammalia > Carnivora > Felidae > Panthera > Panthera leo. Next base: position 144,477,412 of record NC_056682.1, read on the forward strand.
TGAGTCATCTTTAGGTATCCAGAGTGGTCTACGTTGTATGTGCTACACAAAAAGTGCTCACAAATTTTTAAATGAATCGAATGGATAGACAGAGTGCATGAGTGGCATTGGGGTAGAGATTTGGAAGGGGCAGGTAGGCAGGAACGAGCAAAGGCGTCAGGGCTCTGGGTAGCCTCTGGAGTGGAGTTAGGGTGTTCATGCATTTCATCTGACGAAAGGCAGAAGTTGTCAAAATGAAGTTTCTTATATCCCAGCTCCCCATTTTCCTCCATTGGCCTCTTTCTCCCGGTTTCCAGAGAACCACCTGCACAACCTTGACCTATAGCTCATCAGTTTCTAACAGACCCTCCATCTGGGGTTGGGGGGCGGGGAGGAGAGAAAGAGTTCTCAGCCTGAGAGTGGGAACAGACTTCAGGCAACAGGACATAAAACGGCTTGCTTTGCCATCACTGTTTACTACACCCAGAAAGAGAGTTTCCTCAGGAGTCTATATAGCTGTGAAATAAAATGTAATCATTTGATGTTTCCAACATCTGATTAAACTGATTTGTTCTGGTCAGGTAGCTTCCTGGCCATCTGTCACTGTCACTCCATTCTGTGGCATCAAAAACATCTCTGCAGCCCAGGCAGTCGCTGCTGTCCTGTCCTGTCCTGTTCCCTGAGCCTGGGGACGCTAGGCTGGGACTGACACTCAGGCTCCCTGAGAGTGATGCAGCCAACATCAGCGACGGAACTGAGGGAAGTGCCAGGCTTGCCAGACCTTTCTGTCCGGCAGCTTGGCTGATCACAGCTTCGTCACCTCTTCTGATGATGGGCATCTGATAATGCGGTTCTTGGGATTTCAGAAATGTGGTTGTTGTCCAAATAGGAATGGAAGGGCCGCTGTTCCTTAGTCAGGCTGTCAGATTTCATTATGAAAATATGGTCTCTGCAGTTTCTGATGTGGTAGTGGGAATGGAGTGCTAACGGGCGCAGCGTTTTCTGTTGTATTACCGTATTTCTCTTATTGTAAAACTCACCATCAACCTAATAACATAGTTGAGATTAAAAACAAAGTTACGCTGTTTCCACAATGCTAAACATACGTGTTGATTGCAAGGTGTGTCCTGATTTCCAAAATGTTTAACTGACAGGAGAAACTTTCATTTAATAATCAAGGCCTTGTAAAGACTTTCAAGACAAGTAAAGGTTACGTTAGCCAACAGGACTCATAGAATCTAAGGAGAAAACAGCTTAATTCACCTTCTGTGCAAATCATTGAACCTACTTTAAATCTTTTTGGAGTAGCTCTTTCCCACCCACTGAAATGAAACTTAAACCAAGCCTTGTGAATTTTATGGCTACCCTTTTGTCCCCAAATGTAGTCTCAGTTCAGGACTTCATATGTCCACACCAAGCCAGGAGACTGAAGAATAGCCATGATCTCTTGCCTGAAGTCCATTTGGCACACGGGAGGGAGACTGTTTCATTGGATTGCTATGTGACTCCTTCCCTTACCACCAAGGACCTAGTGAGACCCTTCTAGATTCTTTCTGCTGAGGTCCCCTTGACCTTCAGATAGTCTTCTTAGACAAGATCCAAGAAGACTTCTTAAGAAACCAGCTTTCTTGTGCATGATCCATATTTACTCTCCAGGAAATATTCATGATTTTTTCACCTTAACAGACTCTGGGAACGGAGGTCAACCCCAGGGAAGCCACTATTCCTCCACTTCTCTATCAGAGCACGAACTAGTTGCAGTCTCTTGCTCCTTACATTCTTAGCTGTGATGCCGATTGCTGTCCACACACCTCGCTCCCTAAGTGGTTCCCAATTTGAGGTCTGGAGAAGGAAGATTTTACTCATGTCCCATGAGATGGGACCTCACAGCACAGTGACACTATCCCATTTGGCACAGTCTTCCAAACTGATCAGCGAAGGGTCACAAAACTGTGTTTCAGAACTACTTTTTTAGTCTTAAAGATAGTACACTGTGGAAGAGACAGATAGTATTTTTTGTTTTGGGGACCTCAGCTGAAATTAATGCTAAAAATTCTATTTTAACGTGTAATCTTTATTTCTAATAAAGATATTTCTAGAAATCTAATATTATTTCTAGAAATCTAATTTCTCAGATCTCATCAGGCTGTATGTTCAAATTGGTATCATTTTTCTGGTTAAAGGGCTCACCAGTATTCATCACCACTATTACAGACACCATGATACTATGGTTTATAATAAGAAATATATATTTGGTCCTCAGGCCTCACTCCTAAGTGATGGCAGCCATGAAGGTATCTTTGTTATGTTAATGAGGCGACTTTGGGAGGCACTTAAGGATGGGGGCTGTTTGCCAGGAGAACCAACAGGGAGATAAGAAGTTTGGAACTTTCAGCGCCCCCATCCGCCCTTGAGCTCCAAAGAGGAGAGAGGGGTGACAGGTTGAATCACTCACCAGTGGTCAGTGAGTTATTTCAGTCATATCTATGTAATGAAGCTTCCATAAAGACCCAAAAGAACGGCATTCAGACGGCTTCCAGATTGGTGAATTCGAAGAGATTTGAGGAGAATGTCTCACTTGGAGAGGCACAGGAGCCCTGGGTCCCCTTCCCCATACCTTGCTCTATGCACCTCTTCTAAATGTCTGTTCCTGAGTTATATCCTTTTATAACCAACCAGCGATCTAGTCAAAATGAAATGTTTCCTGGGTTCTGCGGGCCAACCGAACAAATCAATCAAACCCTAGGAGGGAGACGTTGGAATCTATAGGGGTGCGTCAGAGGCACAGGGAGACAACTTAGGCTTGTGATTAGTATCTGAGGTGGGGGACAGTCTTGTGGGACTGAAACCTTTCACCTGCGGAGTCTGATGCTATCTCCAGGTAGACGGTGTCAGAATTGAGTCGAATTGCTGCACGTCCAACTGGTGTTGGAGAATTGCTTGGCGGCGTGAGGAAAACTGCTGGAACTGAGTGTCAGAATATTGGATACAAAAGATACAAACCCAGCTCACACTGGCTTGCCAAAATATAGACTATATTAATTCAATGGATGGTGCAGTCCACATGGAGGAGTAACAGGATTTAGGTATTGAAATGAAGTAGATAGGACTTGTTTGAAATGAAGTAGATAGGACTCTATTTCCTTTTCCCCCCTTCATCTCTTGTGTTTAAGTATACTTTTCTTAAAAAAGTAATTTTTGTTTTTCTTAAAAAAAATCTTTTATTTATCTTTGAGAGAGACAGAGACAACCTGAGCAGGGTAGGGGCAGAGAGAAGGAGAGAGGGAACCTCAAGCAGGTTCCATGCTGTCAGCACAGAGCCCGATATGGGGCTCGAACTCACGAAACTGTGAGATTACGACCTGAGCCGAGGCCAAGAGTCAGATGCCTAACCGACTGAGCCACCCAGGCACCCCAAAAAAGTAGTCTTTAAAAATAACTCTTAGGTGAATATAAAATAACCACGTGTCAAAGATTTTATTTAACTTGTTAATTAATGAGGGAACTATAAAGATATTAAAACCAGTCCAAACATCTTTGAGAAGCTAGGCATTTATGCGCAACTCAATAAAGGCATAGTAAAATAAGATTTCTAGAGGGACCCAAAAAGTCGTTAATATTCAGCAGGGCAATAAACTGAAATGTTTAAGATGATCTGTTCCACTGGACAAACATCATTTGCATCTCTACAAGTTAACATGGCACTCACTACTTCTGGATCTTTCATCAGTAGAAATGAGTGAATCGAACTAAGTTCATTTCCTCAGGTAGTCTTTGGGAGACCCTCATCTCTGAAAGGACATGTTAGTTACCTAACATTTTGCCTCGTCTCCAAGTTTTGCAGAATTCTTCACAGCACTTGGCTTTCCCAGGCAAGCGTTTACCATGTATCAGTCTCTGGCGGTTCTAGGTTTCCTTTTTCCTGATTATTTGCAATCCCAGAATGTCTCTTTTCCAAAAATTCTGTAAAAGTCCTGTACTTTCATTTCATGGCCTGACTTTGGTTATGTGCCAGTCCGTAATATAAATCACAACAGCCAAAAGGAAGGAATAGATCAATTAGCCTTTCCTGGGACTCACGCCCACCCCGTGGAGCTGGGAAATGGATCAATTGTACTCAAACTACTAAGACCAAGGGTGAAGCAGGGGTGGTTTCCTGAAGAAAAAGTAGATTCTATTACAGGAAGAAGGGCACATGCACATTGTGCAGTTGAAAGCAGTATTTTTGCTCTGGGTTTGTGTTCACTCAGGCCCTCTAACCTCTGCAAGGTCTTTCAGAGTCAATGGGAATCCTCAGAGCTGTCTCATGATAGCTCCAGATCTACTCTGTTTCATGCCAGGAGCTTCCAAGTACTGGGGACCATTTACTGGGCATCACCCGGATGTCCTGCCTGGTGCAACTGTTGCTCTGTGGGCATCCCGCCCTGTCTGTGCATGGCTGTGTTTCCTCCAAGAACCCATGCGACCACATTGGAGGCCTCTAGGGGCCAGGATTCTGGGCTCTGGCGAGGATGATAAGTTGAAAACGCCCACTTTCCTTTTGTGACACAGTTTGTTAGAAGGTCACAAAACACTATGCTTTGGGGCACCTGGGGGGCTTAGTTGGTTAAGCGTCCGTCTTTGACTCAGGTCATGATCTCATTGGTTTGTGAGTTTGAGCCCCGCGTCGGGCCCCGCACTGACAGCTCAGAGCCTGGAGCCTGCTTCGGATTCTGTGTCCCCCTCTCTCTGCCCCTCCCCCCTCTCTCTCTGTCTCTTTCTCTCAAAAATAGATAAACAAACATTAAAGAAAAACAAAAACAAAAAACACTATGCTTTGACTCCGTATTTTTTAATGGTTTTATTTTTTAATGTTTATTTTTGAGAGAGAGAGAGAGAGAGCATGAGCAGGGAAGGGGCAGAGAAAGAGGGAGACACAGAATCAGAAGCAGGCTCCAGCCTCTGAGCTGTTAGCACAGAGCCCGATGTGGGGCTCGAACCCACAAACTGTGAGATCATGACCTGAGCTGAAGTCGGACGCTCAATCGACTGAGCCTCCCAGGCGCTCCAAGTGTTTTTTTGTTTATTTGTTTGTTTGTTTTAGTGAACCCAGCCTTTCAGTTTTTATTCATTGATTATTAATTAATTACTTAACTAGTCTTCACTGGACTTAGACATGGAGTTGGGAGACAGATAAGAATAGTAAACACTGTCACGCATTCAAAAAAACACTTTTCTGTCAACTGAGGCTTTGTTGTCTGTTGTCTGAGGCTTCTGGAGTCTGGCTTCTTCTTCCTTCAGGATGAGCTCTTCAAGAATTATCTGAGTCTTCTGGCTGCCACAATAGTCTGCCGAACACGCCCTGTCGTGTCCACGTGCTCTTTGGCCTCAAGCTGGGAGCCCAGCTTCCAGTAACACAGTCACCAGGTGTCACAACAGAAAAGAAGCTTGCGTGTTCAGATGTCTATCATCTGACAGAGGTAGTAGCAACCAAGATAGAGAGAGGTACAATAATTTGGCCAAGATCATCCAGCTTGTTAGTGACAGATGTAAGGCAGATCCCGGGCTTCCTGACATCTTGACAAGTAATCCTTCTACTTCAGATTTCTACCTGTTCTTACCAGACAGTGATCCTGAAATTATACAGAGAGAATATTCTGTGGAGAAAATTACTTCCTGGTTTAGAAACAAGTAACATTATACTCCATTATTAAAAAAAAAAAAAAAAAAGTCAGCAGAATTTAATTCGGAGCTATCCTTTATATGTGGGATGTCTGCTAATCCTAGATGGTAACTTGCCAATTGGAAAATATTCCATCAAAGAAGAAAATATGTGTTCTCTTTCCCTCATCTCTTTTGTCTCTCAATTCTAATTACATTATGGGCTTTTCCAGTACTTCTCTTCAAATCTGAGGTAAAGTTTGGCAGATTTGGAACAATTACTTGCTTCATTATTAGTCCACACGAGTGGAAACCCTTGGTAAATTATGGGGGAGTTTTAAATAAAAGGGACATGGGAGGCAGGGAGGCTCAGTCGGTTGAGTATCCGACTTGGCTCAGGTCATGATCTTGTGGTTCCTGGGTTTGAGCCCCGCATCCGGCTCTGTGCTGAGAACTTGGAGCCTGGAGCCTGCTTTGGATTCTGTATCTCCCTCCCTCCCTCCCTCCCTCCCTCCCTCCCTCCCTCCCTCTCTCTCTCTCTCTCTCTCTCTCTCTCTCTGTCTCTCTGCCCCTGCCCAGCTCACACTCTGTTTCTCTTTCTCAAAAATAAATAAACATTAAAAATATTTTAAATAAAAGGGTCAGCTTCTGGCTTTTCAAAAAGTAGCCAAAGAAAATGGGATTTTTGAAGTGAAGACCCCAAAGTTTCATAGGTTAGAGTAACAGCACCTTTGGGACATGTCTTTGGGACAGTGGATGACACTGAAGGCATCCCCACAGAGTCCTGAGCACCCCAATATCATGTGGGAATGCGGAGTAGTTTCTGAGTCCCTGGGAGCCTGCAGAAAGATTACAGCCGTGGGTTAGAGGGAATGAATATTCTGAGAAGTGGAGGGCGCCATGGGCTGAGGGCCTCAGCAGCAGATGCTATGAGGACAGTGCAGGAGACCCAAGACCGACAGGATGGGCCGTGCCTCAGTGGAGGCTGGCAAGGACTGAAAACGGCATTTCTTGGCCCAACGTCAGTCAGTCTCCTCTGAGCCCTCTTTCCAACTTCACCTCTGCCTTGGTCCTGCCCAGCCCAGGGTTCACAAAGAGTCCTGCTGAGTACCCCCCCCCCCCCCCCCCCCCCCCCCCCCCCCCCCCGCCCATGACATCTGATCAAGCTCCCTTATTCCCCTCCTTTGATGTATGCATTCTTGGCCTCTTTTAGCAAGTATCCTGTTGGGTCAGTTTAACAAAAATTCCCCCATCCTTGATGTGTCCTTTTAGTGATTTTAGACCTGACTACCCCTCACTCTGCTCCTTGGCTATAAATCCCCTCTTGTCCCTACTGTATTTGGAGCCGAGACCCATCTCTCTCCCTTATTGCAAGCTCTGATTTCAATAGTCCAATAAAATCTCCATTTTAACAAGTGTCAGAATAAGTTTTTCTTCAGGGGGTTAGATGAGAGCACCTAGACTCAACGCACCCTGCCTACCCACAAACTTGTTCTGGGATGCTGCATAAGCTTTCCCCAAATCCAGATGCAACCTGGGGGTAAGGGAGGCAGGAACCCCTCAGCTGAAGAGAAATAAACCAAAGGAACCTGAACAGCAAACCACAAGAATCAAGTTTCTTGAAATGATACCATTAAGTATTTCTGTTTGTGATGGAAATTGGGGCTGGTAAGCCACATTTGGGTATAGGAAAGTAAAGAAAGTTGTATGATTTTGTGTATCTCAGCTGCTTTCCTTCACTTGAGAACCAGAGGCTTCTGAAAAAGATTATCTCTAGGATAATTTCTTTGACCCCGGAAAAATAAAATGTACCTTTTGCAGAGAATGAGCACTGTTGACAGAGCTATTTGTCTTATCCCCTTAACCCTCCCCTTCAAGAGTCAAGGGGGCAGCTCAAACCTATTTATTTCTGGAGGTTCTTCATGGCATGCATTTCTTGTTTAATAAAAATGAGACAGGGGCACCTGGGGGGGGGGGGCTCAGTCAGTTAAGCATCTGACTCTTGGTTTTGGCTCAGGTCATGATCTCACGGTTTGTGAGTTTGAGCTCCACGTCAGGTTCTGTGCTGACATTGCAGAGCCTGCTTGGTATTCCTTCTCACTCCCTCTTTCTCTGTCCCTCCCCACCACCCTCTCTCTCTTTCTCAAAATAAATAAACTTAAAAAAAATGAGACGGGGGCACCTGAGTGGCTCAGTGGGTTAAGCCTCTGACTTTGGCTCAGGTCATGATCTCCCAGTTTGTGAGTTTGAGCCCTACGTCGGTCTCTGTGTTGACAGCTTGGAGCCTGGAGCCTGGAGCCTGCTTCAGATTCTGTGTGTCCCTCTTTCTCTCTGCCCCTCCCTGACTCATGCTCTGTCTCTCTGTGTCTCTCAATAATAAATAAACATTAAAAAAAAAAATGAGACAGGGGCGCTTGGGTGGCTCAGTTGGTTAAGCGTCGGACTTCGGCTCAGGTCATGATCTCAAGGTTGGTGAGTTTGAGTCCCGCGTCAGGCTCTGTGCTGACAGCTCAGAGCCTGGAGATTGCTTCAGATTCTGTGTCTCACTCTCTCTCTGTCTGCCTCTCCCAGGTTTGTGCTCTGTCTCTCTCCGTCTCTCAAAAATGAAGAAACATTAAAAATATTTTTTTTTAAATGAGACATTTATAGCCCCAGGTATGCTTCCTCACCACATAATTTTCATGTACTTAATCAGTACCTTATTTTTCATTCTTCAAAATACTCAGTCTAAATGAATACCTATGCTTATGAGCTCTCCAACTAATAGTTAGAGACGTCTGTCACACTCAGCCCAGCTCTGCAGAATCTAATAAGCCTAGTGAGCTTCAGACAGTAAATGTTAGGGAGACAGATTGCCAAGTCCGGAGAAGCTTCTCCTCCCAGCAGTGAACACTTTTCAGATCATTTTGCTTTCAAGTTTTTTTTTCTTATTTCTAATATAAGAGGGAGAGGGGGAAAAGAGTAATGTACTTTCTTCTCTCAGATTTAGTTATAAGTCAATAGCTGTCCCCAATGCAAAGAGAATATTCGTCCTGTTATAGTTCAGGTCTGGTAGATTTCTGAAAGGCCAGCGAGCGTAAGAAACTCTCTTTGGAAGTGTAACTTTTTTTTTCTTTTTTCTTAAAGGACTATGGTAGTATTACAAAAGATTAAGGAGTGAAATGGGGTATCGCAAACATACATGTATTGCTATCTTTTGTAAATTGTGGAATGCTAGCGCTCTGATAGTTCTCTCTAGTTTCTGAGACATTCTGTATGCAGTTTGTCAGTGTGTATTTATAGTCACAAGAGCTTTTTCTTTGGAAAGAGGCCCCTTGCCTCTGGATCCCTCTGGAATCTGAAGGGAAAAATGACAGTTTAAATTGGATGTATTTAAAAATAATCTGCTGAATCCACACATTCAGGGCAATGTGTCATCAGTCATCCTCACCCTCACTCTATTCTCACATACGGTCATATAACTGAGGGAAACTCCAAGGCCAGGGTTATGCCTTCAACTTGAAATGAAAACTCAAGGCCTCACACCTTGCTCTGGTGTGAGATTGAACTAAATACCTACAAAATCCCTTCCAAATCTGAGACTCAGATAGTATAAGGTCCTAAATTTTATTGGGAATTAATTATTTGAATAATTCATGTGATAACATTTTCAGGTATATGTACCATCCATCAACCAAGTTCTAGGTCATTGTTTCACTTGTAGCTTTCTTGGGCCGAACGAACTCGATTCCCATATGTTGTCTACCATGGAGCCTGGAGATGGTATTGGAATTCCGTCAATTATCAGACTATCATTATCCTTCTAAACCATTATGTTTCATCCTTCAAGCAAAACCCTTCTCTCTCTTGAAGCTCCTACACTCATATTTTATCACCATCCTTGGTGTCATTCAAGTCTGCTCACTCCTGGTTTTGCTTTTTGGACTCAGTCTTTCCAAGTTATCCCCTCAAATCCTCATCATGGGTGACTTTAGGGTCCATTTGACTTCACACCAGAAATATCTAAGGGGATAGAAGCAACTGTACACAAACACACAACACAACACAACACAAACCAAAACAACCCCCCCCCAAAACATCCAGAAGGGCACAAAGCTGTGCCCCAGACCTGGAGTTAGCCCAAAGATAGAACTGATGGCTACTGGTCTCTGCCATGAACAAGGGTGACGTTTTACAAGTACCTCTTGTGAGAATATATGAAGTAGCAACTTTTTATACAATGTACAATTGAGAGCCAGTTGGAAATGATCAAATCCAGGTCTACGAAACACCTAGCATGCTTCAAAGCTCTGACCCCTTACAGGAGGCCATTCAGGAAAACAAAAACAAAAACAAAAACAAAAACAAAAACAACTTAGAAAAAATGCTGGAGATATGATATCTGACAAGCTTTTCACTCTTATAGAGGTGGAATGCTCAGGCGTCCGTGTAACTACGCCAATAGCTGAAATAAATGACAACTACTATGAACTCTGACATTGGCAAAATGCCAAAACCTGGGCCAAAGAGTGGACACTTCTCTTTGAGACAGCTGGGGGTCTTACCTCTTTGGACTACCCAAAGGACCTGGCTTTGGTGTGCAAGCAGCTCTTTAATTAATTAATTAATTAATTAATTAATTAATAATTTTAAGTTCATTTATTTTGAGAGAGAGAGAGAGAGAGAGAGGCAGAGACAGAACCCCAAGCAGGCTCCTCACTTGCCAGTGCAGAGCTGGATGTGGGGCTTGAGCCCACGAACCATGAACTGAGATCGAGAGTTAGACGTTCCACAGACTGAGGCACCCAGGTGCCCTTCGGGTCTTTAACTTACCTTCAGTTGCAAATATGTCACTGGAGAAATAAAATATGAATCTCCTATTTAAAGAAGGAGGTCATTGGCCTCTTGGAAATTCTTGACCCAACCATGTCATCTCAGTTGTTACCACCCTTGAATGATTTAATTTTCTTTCCTTTCTGGAGCTTTTAGTAAGATTGCATTCCATTTACAGGAAATAGAAAATCAACCAGTGGTTTAGTTTCAATAGGTACGAGCTTCTTTTTCTCATGTAACAACGAGTTTAGAGGTAGGACGTTACTATAGTAATTTGTATTGATTTTCTAGGGCTGCCATAATAAAGTACCACAAACTGAGTGTCAATTTATTGTCTCGCGGTTCTGGAGGCTAGGAGTTCAAGATCGAGGTGTCAGCAAGATGGATTCCTTCTGGGGTTAGGGAGGAAGAATCTGTTTCACGTCTCTCTCCCAGCTTCCGGTAGCTCCGACTTTGTCTCCGGATCTGCCTCCCTGTGACTTTCACTCATTGATGCCCACTCTGCGAGCATGAACGATGGGATAAATTGCATTGCGTTTTTTATAGGGCAATCGTTCAGTATTTGAATAGAATGATCACACTGTTACCTAAGTCTTCTTTCTCTTCAGGGAAATTCTCATTCTTTGCTGAAAGGACCAGGTTTTGAGACTCTATGATTCTGTTCTCTCTCTTACAGATGGAGTCCCATTTGTTATCTCCCCTCTTAACTGAGCAAAACACTCCACATGTGTTTGGGTTAGTTTGGGAAGTTTCCTTTAACGGGGCACTCGCTGCACTTCTATGAATGTAGGCTAAGAGAAGATTATTTAGTTCTTTTGCCAGCCGCATTATCCAGTTGTGATCTAAACTACCCAGCTGTCATCTACTTAACATATCCCATTTTGTACAAGTTAATTATTTGAAGGTAGATTCAGGACTTTCCTTTATCCCTGGTTTTTTTTTTTAATTTTTTTTATTTTGTTTATTTTTAACACCTCTTTTGCTTGTATGAAAGGCTTATCACTCAACAGATGTCACTATCCTTATCCTCACATTTTATTTTCTTTTTTTCAAGTATTTTAATGTTTATTTATTATTACTGAGAGACAGAGAGAGACAGAGCATGAGCAGGGGAGGGGCAGAGAGAGGAGGAGATGCAGAATCTGAAGCAGGCTCTGAGCTGTCAGCACAGAGCCCGATGTGGGGCTCGAACTCACAAACCACAAGACCACGACCTGAGCTGAAGTCAGACGCTTAACCGAATGAGCAATCCAGGTGCCCCCTTATCCTCACATTTTAAATGTTTTTGCCATAAAAGCACCAGTATGAATAATAAATCATCCTAATTTCCTTGGCATATTTTAGACTAAAGCCCCATTTAATTTTCATAATTTTGGCACAGTGTGAGGCACCTTTATGTTTTTCCCTTTTCATGTATTTTTTTCCCACGCAGCTGCACTAGGACACGAACTAGAATCTCCAACTGCATTTGGCTGGTGTCAGCAGTGGCATCACTGTGTTAGCCACAGCAAAGCTTTCTGCATGCACCAAGCACCCTGAAAACAACTCTATCACATCTTTGGAAATTCCAAACACATTAGGGTGTGGAGCATCCTTTCCTCAGAAACAGGAAAAGGCAGCAAGGAACCATTCACCGAAGTCAGAAGAAATAATGATGGCTGTCCAAAGTCAGTATGGAGAGACATCTCCAAGTATCTGCTCCTCCTTGCTTGGTAACACTCCTTGTTTAACTACTAAGTAGAAAAACTCAAAGGCATCTCCTTAAACGTTTCATTTTACCCCAGGGGACTCTGTCTCATTGTGAGCTAATGAACAAGCACATGGGTTGGCATGAAATGTTTGTCTGCTTCGAAGGAAACCAAAGTCTACTTCTGAAAAGATTCAGCTGTGAGACCAGTGTATGAAGGTGATGTTAGGGAAATGTAAAGCAAAACAGATTATCAGCTCTTAACCTGAGGGTCATCGAAAGGCATCCGATGTCCTAGCGCTTTATCCAATTGACAATATCCATTCTTTTGTTTGTTTGTTTCATAAAACTCCATCTCCCTGGCAGCCTGAAGAAAATATAGGGTAGCAAAGTATACATAAGACTAAAAGAGTGGATTCCCCTTCTCCCCATCTAGGTCTAGTTCAGTTTGCTCTGTTTTAGACTGACATCTGGTGGTCATGAAAGATCAACCAAAGGCCCTTCCAGGGAAGAATTCTATCAAAGCAAGGGTGTGGCCATTTTGTGTTCAGCTCTTGCCTGTAAATATTCCACAGGGTTACTTATATTCATTTTCTGTTGTACATAAATCAGAGTGGCTATCTGAATTTGACCATACTTCCCAAAGTCTTTAAAAATACTTAAAGCATGCTGACCTAGACCCACCACTTTTTAAAAATGTATCTCAAACATATGCAGACAGATTTATGAATAAGCATGTTCCTCAAAGTGTAATGTATAATAGTAAGTTTGGAACGCACCCAAAAGTTCAAAAATAAAGACTGTTAAAATTAGACTGTTCCATTACTCAAACTTTAGAGGATTATTTAATGACATGGGAAAATGTTTATGATATATTATGAAGTGAACAAAGCCAATTAAAAGACAAGTAAAACTTCACAATCTTGGTCTTCATTTTATGTGTGTTTCTTCCTTTCAAAAGTATGAACATGTAATATTTTTGGAGGCAGAAAGAAAAAAACAACACCCTAAATATTTTATATATGGTTACCTGTGCGGTAGAGCATCAGTACCAACTTTTTTTCAGAGTAGCACTTCTTGAAGATATGTCTCCTGGAAACTTGTCAAGTAAATAAACATGCTCCTGTAGAATATTGGTGCAAAAGGTCAGAAACAATTACCTCGCTGTTCCTGGGATCAGGAATAATCCAGGAAGCTTTAACATGCAGCTGCTACATCAAGTTTGCTGATAGGTCTGTGGCTGAGACAAAAAAAAAAAAACCCATGTTATTTCTTGCATGACCCTAAAGACTCATTAATTTGTTCCAAGGCTTGTATGTTGCTTCCAAGAGTTGTTGGTGGGGTTGCAGAAGAAGGTGCAATCCAAATCACTGTGCAGTGTGTGTAATAGCCAGAGTTCTGTTTTATAATTGGACACAGTCCATTTCGTAAAGCATTTTTAAGACACAGCTTTGAGATTTTCCTTTGACACTGACCAGGTATAAATAGATTGATTTGCTTGCTTAGCCCAGAAAGAGAAAGGGATCTCACGGTTTTTCTTAAATGGAACTCAGAACAGCTGCCCATAGGTCCTGGGAGCAGCTGTGTAGTTAACCAAACTTACCTAAGGTTTTCCTCTTTCCTTCCTCTTGCTTTACATTTCACATTTGTTTGCTTAATGCATTTGGACACGATTTCCACATACATGGTTAACATGTCACGTTTGTCTACCCTGAGGGCACCAGGTGGCAACCCCAAGAAGAGGAAAATCATTTTCAGAGCTCCCTGCTGGCTCAATCAACACTTCTCAGTTCTAATGAGATGGTTCACCTCTTTTTCCATTTAGCCATTTGGTCGACAAAACTTTGATGGCTGTTATAGGGATAGCTTATGATTTTCACACTTGCAGGTATTAACACCATTGCTGTTAGATTGACAAACAGGAATGCAATTAACCCTCCAGCTCCATCTGGAAATATACCTCCTTCTGGATCTTTTATTGCATAAATTCTGCTAAATTCCTGGTTGAGGCAAGGCCAATGATGCTACGTAGTCATTTTCAAAGAAATAGAAATGAAATGTACTGGTGTACATTAGCCTGCGTGTGCTTCTTAAATAAATGTGCAAAGATAAATTGACTTAATCATTCATTGCACTGTTACCTGACACGATGTTCAAAATGAATATGCACAGCAGGCTATGGTTAATTGTACAGTAAAAAAAAAAATTAGAGTCGGGGAATGCGGCAGTGAAAGACAAGTAAAAATTTTTAGTTATTGAGTAGTTCTGCCTCTTGAGTCGGTCATGTTTTAGGAATTCAATAAATACTCATTGGATGTTTCATGTATTGGTGCTATTTTCTTTTATCTAAGTAAAACATTCCCAAAATAACACACACTGGGAGATACAATTCAATGCATAAATATTCACTTTACACATAGCCTTTTGGGAATGTAACACAGGGTCAAGTTCTGTGGTCATAAAGATCTTTAAGATGTGGATGGAGTATATCAGTGCCAGAGTTACAGAGAATCAAGGACAGAAGAATTTGCTTTTCAAAGTTAGATCTTGAAATCTCATGTGTTCTGACTTCAACTAAAGTTATAACCTTTGAGAAATTATTCCTATCCTTTCTGTGTAATGTACTTGGCTACTTCTGAGGTTTATAATTCATCAAAATTTGGGGGAAATGTTCTCCTTCATTTTTTTTCTTTTAATCAAGGAAACTATGCAGAAGAAAATGATCATTCACTCAAGTGTGTCGAGCCTAAATTGTTGACCTAGAATTTCAGGTGTTAGAAGTCCATGATTTAGAAGTAAAAAGCAAACTACATTTCAGTGGGTCTCTTTCTAGGATTTATAAGTTGAGGAATAAAGTGAGAAAAAAATATAGATTTATGAGATATGTTTACATAATGGATCCAATTTATGGAGTCTCTACTATAGTTTCTTTTCCTCACTGTACAGTTGTTTATACATATTATTGCCATCTAAAGCAGTCCCTTACCCAAACTTCTCATCACTCTAGTTAACAGTGCCACCAATGGAACTTTCTGCAATGATGGAGAAGTTCTGTATCTGAGCTGTCCAACATGATAGCCACATGTGGCCATCGAGGACTTGGATTGTGGCTCCTTCAGCTGAGGATCTGAATTTTTAGTTTCATTTAGTTTTAATCAATTTCAACTTAAGTTGCTATGTGTGGCTGGTGGTTTCTGTATCTGACAGCACAGCCCTAGTCCATTAACTGGTTTTTATTATTTTCATAGTACTTAGCACAAACTGCAATTATCTTTCTAATTTATTTGTTTCCTTATCGATTGTCTATCTTCTCTTTACTAGGTGTTAGGCTCCCTGAGAGACCTGGTCGATCTTTTTCTCAGCTGTATCTTTATTACCTGGAACAGAGCTTGGTGTGGGGTAAGAACTCCAATTATTTATTAAAAACATACGCAAATGTTATTGTTATGCATGCTCTACAGATGATCAGGAGTAAAGAGGGAACATACTTGTGGAAGCTGGCAAGGGCTCGAAGCCTAGACTATCTGACTCAAGCTCAGAATCCTACCCCTCTACCAATTGGCCACAACTGCATCTGTGGCCTCGCTTCAGACCCCTGACAGCTGAGCCCCAAGAATGGATGATGTTTGGGTTGGATAAACACCAAAAACTAAGAAGTTCATGATCTGCTTTTGTTGCTGGAATCCTGACCAGGAATCTTTCAGGCCTTCGGGTGAAGGTACTGTCCCAGAGGTTTAAATGCACAGATATTACTATTGAGGCAAAATATTTTAACCTAGACTTTCCCAGAGTGTTCATAGCAGTTAAGAATTCCATTGCTCTTTGAGATGTTATGAATTGCCCTGCTCAGGGAGGAAATGGCTCTGGAAATGTGTTTTTTCTAAAATGTATTTATAATATATACATTAGAAATGAACAAAATGCATTTTCTGGCTGTTCTCGTTATTTTGAGATAATCTGCTGGAAAAAATGAGTCAAAAGTCCTGAGAACCTACACATAGGAACCCTTACACTGATGCAAACTAAGGACTTAGAAATAAATCTTCATGGTACCATAGACCATCAGTTCACGGCTGCTTACCTGGGTTGTCTGATGTGATCAACTTACAACAACACATTTGTGATACTAGCACATTTATTTTTTGTTAAACACTCATACTATACGCATGGATTTTTTTGGTGGCTATCTGAGAGAAGCTTTAAACAGAGAGCATTCAAATTGACTTAAATAAACAAGTTAAATCTTTCAAAGAGAAAGCAAACAATTTTAGGGCCTGCTTTCTTTTAAAATATATTATACATATATACTTACTACGGAAGTAAAGTTGACGTACAATGTTACATTAGTTTTGGGTGTGCAGCATAGTGATTCAACAATTCTATACACTCCTTGGTGCTCGCCATGATAAGTGTAGTCACCATCTGTCACCTACCTAATTACAATATTATTGACTGTATTCTTTATGCTGTGCTTTTCATCCCCACAACTTATTTATTTTATAACTGGAAGTTTCTTTTTTTTTTTTAACGTTTATTTATTTTTGAGACAGAGAGAGACAGAGCATGAACGGGGGAGGCTCAGAGAGAGGGAGACACAGAATCTGAAACAGGCTCCAGGCTCTGAGCTGTCAGCACAGAGCCCGACGCGGGGCTCGAACTCACAGACCACGAGGTCATGACCTGAGCCGAAGTCGGATGCTTAACCGACCAAGCCACCCAGGCGCCCTTATGACTGGAAGTTTCTTAATCTCCTTCACCTATTTCTCCCATCCTCCCACACACTTCCCCTCTGGCAACCACCAGTTTGTTCTCTGTATTTAACAAACTCTGTTTTTTCCTTTGTCTCCTTTTTTCTTTGTTTCGGGGATTCCACACATGCGTGAAATCATATGGTATTTGTCTTTCTCTGTGTGGCTTATTTCATTTAGCATAATCCTCTCTAGCTCCATCCGTGTCATTGCAAATGGCAAGATTTCATTCTTTTCTATGGCGGAGTAATATTCCTTTGTATATATACCTCTGCTTTCTGAAAAAAAATGAGAAATGTGCTTTACAAGATGAGATAAAGACTTTTTCAATGGCCAGATGCAAGACTACCTGACCACTGGGAAACTTCAGTTTTATGTTCCTATCTTTTCTGCCTTATTTTGATTTCCATAGGACGTTATAATGAAAACAAAGTAGAGTTATGGCTAGGTCTGATACATGCTCAATAGCACTTCTAATATTAAATAATATGTAACTGCCATAAAATACTGTTTGTATTAAAAAATAGCAAAACTATAAAATTAGTATTTTAACTTGAAAAATTGACATATATTATCTTTTTTTAGTAAGAGAATCAGTATTATTTAACATATTTAGCACATTTAATAGGTTAAATAATTAATTTAAGTTTAATATAAATACAAGGTAAATAATTGGATATATTTAATTGCTTTTTTTGTTCCATCATGAAGTATACAGAAATGCACATGAATGAATTTTCACTCATTTCTTAAGGTTTCAAATAAAGAATGTCTTTTTGCCACCCTTTTAATCTTAGTGTGCATTCCATCTCACAAGCTCCTTTTGGTGTTTTGTCAGTACAGTAACAGTTTCAAAGTGTTTTGTAGGAAACTTTGCTTTAGCCTCATAACATCCAGTAATTCAGCAGCACACATTAGCATTTTTGCTAGCTTTTTTCTATCAGGAAGCATGACTCAGCAAACCAGGGTGAGTCTGTTTGGATTGAAAATGAAAGGAAATTAACTAGCAGGCACCGACATGGGGGTGGGGGGGTGGGGCGGGGGCAACAAGGCCTTGCTGAATTTCCCAGTGGGGGCCTAGGATGCTAAGTGGACACATGTGGACACCTGTGGGAGTGTTACAGAGAGAAGTCTGGTCTGGCCTATGTCCTTATCTCCCTTGTGAAGTAGTAAGGGGCACATCCAGGCTTGGGGTCACCGGGTGCTAAAGTGGAATATATTGGACAAGGTCATCAAGCGTGTCTTTACAGCTGGGGGAGCTGGCTGTCAGTGAAAATTCTTAGAGTGTGTGATGAATGAAACAAGTGCAAACAAGTTAAATAAGGTCAAAGGTGAGACCCCCCCCACACTGGAGAAAGCCAAAAAGTGTGAGGCAATTCATTGCAATGAAAGCGAAGTTGGAAATAAAGTAGCTTGAAGCTAGCTGGGTAAGTGCACAGTCTTGGAATTTTATATTTTAACTTGAAATGAGGATATAGAAGATGGCAGTGACGGAATTGGAACCAACCCCAGGATTGAAATTCTTTCTCCTCTTCTCACTGTAGGATTCAAATTCTTTCTCTTTTTCCCACTAAAGGAACCTCATTGATGCTTACTTTCCTTTTGTATATAATGCTGATAATAATAGTCTTTATCTTGTGGGACGTCTATGAGGATTAAGTGATTCTAAAGCCATAAATCATTTCGACCCACATCTATTACATGTAGTTCTCCATAAATATGGGCTGCTGTCGCTAAAACAAGGAAGGTCCTGGGCCGTGGCCATGAACAGAGCTGGAAGAAGGTAGGATACTACAGTAGCACACGTGTGTTTTGGGATCATGTTTTGGACAAGTTCCTCAACCCTTCTCCCTATTAACAAAACCAGAGATAATACTCCCCTCCTTGGTTTGCTGTGTAAGTGAAGTTCAAGGATATGTGTAAACTACCTAGCACACTGGTGTCTGTTGCAAGAGTAAGGCTCCATAAGCCAGATACTTCTGATTGCTAAGGATACGACAGCCTCTCATCATTAGACCTGTATTCCTACAGCACCCCACCCCCTGCCCTTGATGCAGCCTTCATATTCATTTGGGCTACATAAAAATAACAATAACACCATATTATCAAAGTCACACTTACGGAGGCCTTTCAGAAGTGCCAACATTTTATTTCACGTTCCAGAAAAAGGATGATTTGTATTAGAAAAAAAATGGCTGGTGGAGGCATGTGGTCTCTTCCCTTTGATGAGTGCTATTTTTCGTATCTTTTTATTTTTGGAAGTTCATGACTTAAAAGGACCGAATTAGTTGGAAAGAAATCATATGCAAATGTGATGAACAGTTTGCTAGACGCAAAAGTCTTTGTGGTGAATTAAGGGAAAAGAGATGTTATGTCAGACACTAAACTTGAGAACTTTTGCCTCTGTGGAAGATGCACAGAACTTTACCTTTGTGTATGTCAGAAAATAGGAAATTATGAAAGGTGTGCCATTATAGAAATCCCTGGTTGAAGAAATTTACTTGATCTTCTGGATATTTTCAAATATCCAGCTTGCATGTTTTTTTCTGTTTTTTGATTATTTATCTAATTTTTTAAATGTTTATTTATTTTTGAGAGAGAGAAAGAGACAGAGCATGAGCAGGGGAGGGGCAGAGAGAGAGGGAGACACAGAAAGCGAAGCAGGCTCCAGGCTCTTAGTTGTCGGCACAGAGCCCGATGCGGGGCTCCAACTCACAAACCTTGAAATCATGACCTGAGTGGAAGTCAGGTGCTTAACCGACTGAACCACCCAGGCGTCCCATGTTTTTTGATTATTTATCTAAATCACTGGCTTGAATATTACCAGTGTCATGACAGCCTTAAAAATAAATTATTGACTTCTTGCCCATGTGCTACAGCTTAATGGTTTTGAATTGGTTTCTTTAAAGATTTAAAAAATTATTTTTAATAAAATACCTTTATCCAAAGAAACCTCTTAAACCATGTAAGTTAAAGTCCTTTTGGGGGCTTTGTAATACATTTCCCAGAATTTGCTTTCCTTTATGTGTCTGTTTAGAGGCCACAGACAGATTCTTGTGTGGGTGTGGAGGACACGAGAAAGCAGCAGCCATCTTGTAGCTCACCGTGGTGATGCCGATCTGAGGGCTCACATCCTTGGCGGGGGCAGCACGTGGACCTGGACTGTCCCACTGCCCCCGACATGCTCAGATGGCTTCTCAGACTCCTGGGCTAGAGTATGTGTTTAAACTTGTAGCAAAGGGCTCTGGTTTCTGTTGGACACCTTTGCACAAAGGTCAGACGCCAAAGGATTTCAGTAAGTCCAGGCCATGCTTGTGGATTCCACCTTGTTCTTGCTCTTCCCCACCTTACATCCGTCTTCCTTTCCAACTGCCAGGTTAAATGCTCATAACAAATCTGTGTGTGTGTGTGTGTGTGTGTGTGTGTGTGTGTGTGTGTATAATTTACATATATTTGGAGAACATATTTTATCTAATTATATATGGAGAATATATTTTTTGCTAGTAGTCTGCTACCCTGATTGAACCCTAACTGAGCCAGTTCTCCTTGACCATCGGCCTTTCTCCAGAGATAACCCACTGTTACTAATGTGCCATGATCTAGATTTTTTTTTTCCTGTGCACATAACTAAACATCACATGTTTCTCACCGTGGCAGGAGCTTCCATATAATTTAGGAAAACAATGGGGGCCCAGATTGCTTATACAGTCTCTCTTCAAGTGTCACTTCATTGATACAGAGCTCTGCTTATAATTTCTCAGTTTTGTTTGCTGAGCTGACGGTGATGTGTCGCTGACGGTGAGGTTTCTCTTTTTGTTGGCGGTTAGTCTAATTAAGGTTTTCTGTTCATAACTTAGTTAAAATTTCTCTTCCATTGTTTATTTAGTTACTTTTGCAACCACCGAAAACCCATAGGTCTTCTGGATTCGCAAGGAGCATTCAGAACTCTCATGTGTCTGTCAGGTTGCTTTTTCGCTTGGTGATTTATAGTTCTCCTTTTCACCTTTGAGTTTTGCATTTCCCAGTCCACTTTTTTTAGGTCCAGGGTGAACATTCCTAATTTTAGACCAGGAAAAAGCTGTCACTCTTATGTTTCTCTCTTTCTTTGATTTATATTGTTTCCAATTTTGTCAGTCTCAGGGGAGGTCCATGGTTTAGGGGCAAAATAAAATTGCATTATTGAAAACCTAAATTATGTAAGGCATAGTAGCATTGTGGGAAGACAGAAGACAAAGAATCATTTCTCTTTTCTAGTTTATGAGGATAGGTATACATATGGAAAAACTGAATTCATAACAAAAGACTTAAATTACAGCCCAGAAAACTGATGAGATGTCACAAGATAGTATATAACAAATTGCCACAGTAGAACAGATTTGGAGAAGTCTTCAACTGGTGTTGAGATGGAGGCTGGAGAAAGGGGCTGAGAGAGAATGAGCCGGGAAGCTTCTTTCTAGCTCTTCAGCTGCCATTCCTCTTCCCCAACCCAACCAAGAGGCACTGGTTGAAGGAAGAGCATATCAAGTCTTTTTGTCTCGTGGGGCCTCTGGGTGACTCAGTCAGTTAAGTGTCCAACTCTCGATTTCGTCTCGGGTCATGATTTCACGGTTCATGAGTTCGAGCCCCGCACTGGGCTCTTTGCTGACAGCATGGAGCCTTCTTGGAATTTTGGGATTCTCTCTCTCTCCCTCTCTCTCCCCCTCCCCCACCTCAAAATAAAAAAAAAAAACACATTAAAAAATCTTTTCGCTTCTCTCTTTGTCCGTATATATATGTATTAGCAAACCAAATTTCTCCTTTTGGAGTATGTCTCACCACTGCTTTATATACCTCCATAGCCTCCTCCTGCATCCTGGGTTTTTTCTCAATTATTGAAACCACAAAGAGCACAAGTTTTGAAAGCACTTTTACTTACATTCGGTAATAGAATATCAGTCTGCTAGCTTTCTTCTAACTGTATTTTCTTCTTCGTGATTATTTTTAAACTTACTATTTATGCCAAAAATATGTAAATGCATAAAATATGTATTTTTATGCAAAAATATGTATATGTAAATTTTGATTTAATTATTTTTGGAGGGTGGCTGTGACAATATTTTTACAAGTTCCTGGGTGACTTTTATGTGCAGGCAGGATTGAGAACCACTGTAATAAGCATGATTTGGGAAAAGTGGACCTGACTATAATTGGCTGTTTACATACCTTTTTCCTTATTTTCCCCAATAGATTGTAAGCTGTCAAGGGAGGGATCCAAGTTCTTGTTCATCTTTGTGATTAATGTATGTACTTACAGGAAGGGAGCTACTTGATTAACCCAGGTCTATAGTCTATTACCCATGATTCCATAATCTCAAAGCTCTGAAAATGGAAAAATATTTCTTTCTTTAAAAATTTATTTATTAAATTCAAGTTAGTTAACATACTGTGTAGTATTGATTTCAGGAGTAGAACCCAGTGATTCATCACTTACATATAACACCCAGTGCTCATCCCAAAAAGTGTCCTCCTTAATGCCCATCACCCATTTAGCCCATCCCCCCACCCACCTCCCCTCCAGCAACCCTCAGTTTGTTTCCTGTATTTAAGAGTCTCTTATGGTTTGTCTCCCTCCCTGTTTTTTATTATTTTTGCTTCCCTTCCCATATGTTCATCTGTTTTGTATCTTAAATTCCACATATGAGTGAAGTCACATGATATTTCTTTCTCTGACTGACTTATATCGCTTAGCATAATACACTCTAGTTCCATCCACATTGTTGCAAATGGCAAGATGTCATTCTTTTTGATCACTGAATAGTATTCCATTGTATAAATATACATGTGTGTATATATATATATATATATATATATATATATATGTATGTATATATATATGTGTGTGTGTGTGTGTGTGTGTGTGTGTATACCACATCTTTATTCCTTCATCAGTCAATGGACATTTGGGCTCTTTCCATACTTTGGCTATTGTTGATAGTGCTTCTATAAACACTGGGGTGCATGTGCCCCTTCGAATCAGCATTTTTGTATCCTTTCGATAAATACCTAGTAGTGCAATTGCTGGGTTATAAGGTAGTTCTATGTTTTATTTTTTGAGGAACCTCCATCCTGTTTTCCAGAGCGGCTGCACCAGTTTGCATTGAAAATGGAAAAATACTGCTTAACTCATTTGAGAATAGAGGCTGATCTCAACTCAGATAAGGCTATTTACAGACTATTTATCCCACTTTGTATGGATATTTGTTTGTCTCACTATAGAATGGTAACGTAGTTGATGATGGGGTGCTACCCTAGACTTTTCTGGAGGTGTTACATATTTTAGTTCCCACATACACATAGACATTGGGTCTTCAAAAATATTCAGAAATCTGAAATACGTCTGACCCCAGGGTTTCCGAGAAGATGTTGTAGAGAAGTATTTATTGATGTTCCACCTGGGGATTTAAGAAAGCAGAGATCTTGGGAGACAGGGTAAAATTTGGAATTCAGGCCAGGGGTTTTCAGAACCCATAGGCTTACCTGTGCAGCTTTTAAAACCCAGCAGTGGCCCTGGTACCACTTCCAGAAATTCTGATTCAGTTGACCTGGGGTTGGGCCTGGGCATCGGATTTTTCGGTAAACTTTCCAGGTTATTGTGGTGTGTGGCCAGAGTGGAATATCAATGATAGACTAAAAATTCTCAGCTGGAAGCTTGCACACCTCTTCCCTTCATCAGAGGGACTTTCCAAATGTCATACAGATCTTTGGAGATATCCCTCCACCACTTTATACTGCTAACCTGAGCCGTCATCATCCACAAGGAGCATTGTATCTGTCTAGAAAAAATTTGAGGGCCACTGAGTGAGATATCAAAACAGGGAAAGGGATCCCGTTCGAGACACCAAGGCTAGGTTGGGTAAAAGGACAAAGACTGGAAAACACAAAGGACGTAAGGAGAATAGAAAGCAGTTTGGATTAAACGGAAGGGTAAAGCCAGAGAACGACTTAAGCCTTCAACGTTAGGACTTTGTGTGTCTATTGTACTGTCATTAGGATACTTCTGTTATACCTTAAACTGGCCTTGGCTATATTCGTTGTTTAACTTTTTTCATTCGTCGGCTTTCTGGCAGTAAACAGACTTTTCAGAATTCATCTAGCAATGCTCTCTGCTCCCAGGGTGGTCTCACCGCAAGCATCTCGGGTCCCAGGTGCGGGATCTTGATGAAATGCTGTGAAAATTCACAACCGATGAGAGTGAATTATCCACTGGAGAGGGTGGGGGAGGTGTCTGTGTTGTGAAATAAGTGCGGCGCGTGCCAAGGAACACAAGAAGTTATCATACATAAGGTTTTACACGGCATGCTGGCTGCTTTCCACCTTCGAGAATGTGTGTTTCATGGGTAGAACGTCATTCCTGTGAGCTATGTGGGACACCCACCCTGCTTTAATTCATAGTGGCATGTCAGAGCCATAAATCATAAGCTATAAAAACCAGCCTCAATAATGACAAATGCATTGGGTTATGTAATGCACGTTATTAATACAGCCAAGCTGTGTATGTCTTCTGATGGTGTGCAAGAAAAGAAAACCTACAAAGATTTTACCTCCTTTTTTGGAATCTTAAAACAATGAATGAATGCTTAGAAAAGCTAACAAAAGTGCGTGGTTCAGGGTAAATGTTCAAACACATCAATTATTGTCCCTGTTCATGGTATTGCTGTTGCCATTTATGGAGGTGTGGGGAGGTTGGTGGCCTGCCCGGGCTGTAGAGTTTGATGCTTTGGAGATTCGACAAAGTGTAGTTCTCAAGTGGGACAACACCCTCCCCATAGCTGTTTATCTATCTTCCTTCCTTCCTTCCTTCCTTCTTTCCTTCCTTCCTTCGTTTCCTTCCTTCCTTCCTTCCTTCCTTCCTTCTTTCTTTTTTTCTTTTTTTCTTTCAGAGAGAGAGAGAGAGAAAGAGAGAGAGAACGAGTGGGGGAGGGGCAGAGAGAGAAGGAGACACAGAATCTGAAGCAAGCTCCAGGCTCTGAACTACCAGCACAGACTCCGATGCGAGGCTCAAACTCACCAACGGTGAGATCATTACTTGAGCTGAAGTCAGATGCGTCATCAACTGAGCCATCCAGGCACCCCACAGCTGTTACATTTCTATGCTCCAGTTTGCTAACTCATCCCCGTCAGTTTTGAAATTGGGACCAACTATATGATCAGCAACTATATGATCCAACTGTATGATCGGCAGGGATGCTGGTGTATTTAAACTTGAGTGGTTTGGTGTTGGTGATTTGAGAAGAATAATCTGTAAGAGGCACCTCAATATAGAGGGAAAGGTCCAGGATCAGGAGTTAGAACCAAGGTCTTGTTTGAGCTCTGCTGCAGACTAGGACTGAAGGCATGAGCAAGTTGCTTCAGAGCCTCAGACCATTTCCTTACGGCGACGTGGAAAAGTCAGTTAGACAACTGCTAGCACCCTATCCATCTCTAAAGCTATTCAATTATGAGTTCAAAGAAAGCCAAGATTAACTTTAAATGGTAGGGGCGCCTGGGTGGCTTAGTCGGTTAAGCCGTCCAACTTCGGCTCAGGTCATGATCTCGCGGTTCGTGAGTTTGAGCCCCGCATCGAGCTCTGTGCTGCAACTCAGAGCCTGGAGCCTGCTTCAGGTTCTGTGTCTCTCTCTCTCTCTCAGCCCCTCCCCTGCTCACGCTGTCTCTCCGTTTCTCAAAAATAAATAAACGTTAAAAAAACATTTAAATTTAAATGGTAGACTCTGAGGGTTTGCAACCTGGAGGCCCATACCAGGGGTTGGCAAGCTGTGGCCTGAAGGACCAATTTAGATTGCCACCTGTTTTTGTATGAACTGAGAGCCAAGAACGATTTTGTTTTTGTTTTTGTTTTTATGATTTTGAATGATCATATTTTACATGGTTAAATACCTACATCATATCCTCAATTTTTCCTCTTGGTTGCAAGGCCTAAAATATTAGTATCTAGTCCAGTAAATTTTTCTGACTCCTGCATTATTCACACCCTACATAAGAAATTAAAATAGAAATCTGTGTGATGACCATTAGGTCCAAAGAGAGGTTCCACTCCAGCCCACTCTTTAGGGTGGACGACTATCTTCTATTCTCTAGTGTGTTCCATTAATTATTGTCTTGGCTTTTTTTAAATTAGTGCTTTAAAAAAAGCATTACGTTGTTATTTTATCAGAAGAATAGCAATCATTTTTATATGTAGTTCTCAACAATTCTAAGTCATATGCTCTCTGTTTGACTCTTTAGATTGGCCATGGTCTCAGCCTTTTTCTTTTTTGGCCATTGAAGGAGAACATATTTTTTTCTTTCTTCATGATTTATGCAGCACAGCCCCCTTTTTGTTTTTGGAAAAAGCCAACACAGTCCATTCTGCCTCGGGATCTGGGCTTGAGATGGGCAACACGCCACTTTCTATTCTGGTCAACGTGAAGACAAGAGTGTGGGGCTGTCAGTGGCCCTGTCTCCAGCCTGGGGGTGAGGCCACCCTACAGGTATAGAGGATGAAGTAGACACAGGGAAAAATCAGGGTGCATGAGCAGCACAGTAGGGGAGGCAAGCTGGCAGTATTGGGCCCCTGCTTCATACTACTGTCCTTTCCACTTACGTGAGTCCCAATTTCCCCCTTTCATCCAGGTCAGCTCACCATGGGTCTGTGACTTGCAGCCAGAGTTGTTCTTGACGGAGAAGGCCCTTCATTTTTCTCAGAATGTGAACCTTAGAACCTCAGAACGCGACCTTATGTGGAAATAGGGTCTTTGCTGATGTGATTACTTAACGATCTTGAGAAGAAATTATCTGGAATTTAGGGTGGGCCCTAAATCCAATGAGTGATGTCCTTATAAGATGACCTCTTCTTAAAGGACAGAGAGGTGTAGGGGAGAAGGAGACCTTGTGAAGGCGCAGGCAGAGATTGGAGGGAGGCTGCCACAAGCCAACGGACTCCAGAAGCCACCAGAAACAGGAAGGAGCAAGGAAGGTTCTGCTATTACAGCCTTTGGAGGCTCTGCTGACACCCTGATTTCAGGCTTCAGGCCTCCTGAACTGTGAGGGAATACATTTCTGTTGCTCTAAGCCGCCCAGTTGGTAGTCATTTTATGTTGACAGTCCTTAGAAATCAATGCAGTCTTCTCATATCTGGTCAGAGAGAACAAAAGCACCTCTTGGTTTTCTTGTTACATAACGAGGGTCACGGCATCATCTGTATTACAGCAGCCGTCACACTGCTGTGTAATGACAAGCTCACACCTCCCTCCTTTCCACTAGATTGTGTCTCTTGAAGGATGGAGAGCCCGCGTTGTCCTCTGGATCTGCCCCCTGTCCTAGCACAGTGACCGATGCATCACGGATGTCCAACAAAAACGTGTTGCATGAGTGAATGAATGAATGAATGAATATGTCCGTCACTGTGCTAAGCATCAAGGGAGAGACATACAAATATGAGACTTCTCTGGGAGTCTAAAAGCTGAGGTAGAGAGGAAAGACAAACCAGAAGCAGATATCCTGTAGCAGAGTTCATGAAAACCAGTCTAAGTGTGACTGCAGGAGGGGCCAAGAATGTATTCAATTCATAAAGCTCTCTACACCCGCCCCTCCCTCTGGCCTCTATAGCACGGGATTTTCTCTGGAATCAGACTGGCTGCCACTTGGGAAGCTGTGTGGCTCTCCCAGCCAGATCTCTCAAGTGGGGCCTGGTTTTTAGGGGTTTTATGTGGGTCAAATAAGATAATACGTGTAAAGTGCTTAGATAGCGCCAAACTGCAAGCTAAGCGCTCAAAAACTGTTAGTCGGTGATTACTATTATTATTCTAGTCCTTTCTCTCCAGGCACCGCTGCTCATTTCCACAGAACACTCTGCTGTCACCTTGAACATGACACTTCTGAAAGCCAACATTACCTCCCTCCCCAAGCTGGCCTCATTCTCTCTTTACCTTAGAGTGCATTGTCTCCCTGCCAGGCTTACTTAAAACCTTAAGGCCACGCTTAACTTCTTGCTCATGTGAATACACCAGCAAATTCTGTGTAAAGTCTTTCCACTTGTCATTTCCTTCTAGATCCTGAACATCCTAATTCAAAGTAGAAAGTCACCAGCAACTCACACAGGACTCAGAGTGTCTCTACTCCTTAAGGTGGCTATAAATCAAGGTTAAAATCATGTGTCTGTGTGAATATAGGTACAAATTTGCAAATGTACTGTAGATATGACTGGTGCTATTTCTTACACAGCGTGTTCCTGGAGATCCTCAACATTTATTGTAAGATTTCAATTTTCTTTTGTTTTAAAGCAAAGACGATTTCCATTTAAAATCCTTGTGTTATTGGGGCACCTGGGTGGCTCAGTCGGTTAAGCATCCGACTTTGGCTCAGGTCATGATCTCATAGTTCGTGGGTTTGAGCCCCACGTTGGGCTCTGTGCTGACGGCTCGGAGCCTGGAGCCCGCTTCGGATTCTGTGTCTCTCCCTCTCTCTCTCTGTCCCACCCCTGCTTGTGCTCTGTCTCTCTCAAAAATAAATAAACAATAAAATAAGAAAGTAAGTAGGTAAGAAAGTAAGTAAGTAAGTAAATAAATAAATAAATAAATAAAATCCATGTGTTATTTTGTAAGGTTTCAATATGTGAGAACCATGTCTTAGGTTTCTCTTGTCTCCCATAAAGCAAGTAGTAGTGTTGGGAATATTCTGGGGAGTTATTTAGTTATTCTGGGGCTCAAACTCGAGGGAATCACCCTCTGGGTCTCTTGGCCTGTGTTCCCACCTCCAAGATACCAGCGAGTCCTGCCAGTTCAACCGACAAATGTGTCAGCTGGAGTCACATTTCCCCTCCCCACTGCCACCTTATGGTCCGATCACCTTGCCTAGAGCACTGGAAACATCTCTTAATGGTAGCCCTCCCCACCCATGTCTCCTTTAATTCTATTCTTTACACAACACCCAGCAGGATCTTTTAAACTCCCTATCCCACTTAGAAGACATTTCAAACTTGGACTCTCCACAGGGTTAAATGTAATTTCTCTCTGACCTATTGTTTAAGTATTCTTCCTGCTGTGTAGTCTGCTCTGTTGCAACCCTTTCTTATTCCACGAATATTCAGGCTTCGTTCTGTTATGTCAGTCACCTTTCTGCTGCAGTAACGCTTTGGAAATCTCCACCTCCCCAAATCTTAGTGGCTTAAAATTGAAACCTTCTTCTTGTTCATGGCCTTGGGGGTTAGTTGGACAGCCCTGTTTCAGGCTTCGGATCAGGTCGTGGTGAGCTCCGCGTGAGTCTCCCATTCCGAGAGCCGCAGTCCCCAGCGCTGCCACTTTCTGATGACAGATGGCAGGAACACTAAAGACCAAGCCAAACTCATACAGGAATGTGCAAAACTTCTGGACAGGTGTGATTTTATTACATCCATTCCCAGACCATTGGGCCAAAAGCAAAATGCACACCCAAGCCTACCGTTTAAGGGGAGTCAACTGCGCAGAGTG
Source organism: Panthera leo (assembly GCF_018350215.1). Lineage (NCBI taxonomy): Eukaryota > Metazoa > Chordata > Mammalia > Carnivora > Felidae > Panthera > Panthera leo. The sequence goes on from NC_056682.1 coordinate 144,506,760, forward strand.
GAGCCACAGCAAGGGTGGGGAAGGAAGAACAATCGTAACAAGTAATACTCTCTGGCTGTTGGCCTCAGGGACTTTGCTGCTGCTACTACTTCTGTCTGGGCTGCTTTTTGACCATATTTCATTTCTTCATTTTGGTCTTTGTTCAAATATTACCTCATCGGAGAGACCTTCCTTGACCTCCCCTGAGACAGAGTCCCAGAAACCCAGTCATTCTCTGATACTCATCTTGCTTTAGTTTTCTTCTTAGCACTCACCTCCTCCTGAAATGATATATTATATTTATGCATCTACTCTTATCTTTGGTGTTCCTGCCATTCTCCCTGAGGTCAGAGGCCTTGTCTGTCTCTGTATCTGTATCACTAGTGTATGCAATAGTGTCTAATAAATATTAGTTAGGTTAAGGAAATTAAACAATAATAATGATTGCTTTTCTTTTATTAGAAGGAAGATTAATTGAATAAGCAAAATTACAATCAGAACTTATCATGCCAGGAAGGTGATATCATTTTTTCTTTATTTAAAGCTGTGTGTGTGTGTATGTGTGTGCAGGAGTATGCATGCTTGTTTTCTGCTTTTATTGGAAGTTTACTTTAATGCATTTAAATTTCCATGAAGGCTTAGATGCCTAATTAATAGAAAATTTATAATTCTGTAAGGCTTTTTTTTCATTAAGAAATTTTTTGCTTAATTTATTTTTTTTAATTTAAATCCAAGTTAGTTAGCATACAGTGTAGTCATGATTTCAGGAATAGAACCCAGTGATTCATCACTTACATATAACACCCAGTGCCCATGCCAACAAGTGCCCTCCTTAAAGCCCATCACCCATTTAACCCAACACCTCACCCAAAACCCCTCCAACAACCCTTCATTTGTTCTCTGTATTTTAGAGTCTCTTCTAGTTTGTCTCCCTCTCTGTTTTTATCTTGTTTTTGCTTCCTTTCCCCTATGTTCATCTGTTGTGTTTCTTAAATTCCACATATGAGTGAAATCATATGATATTTGTCTTTCTCTGACGGACTTATTTTGCTTAGCATAATACACTCTAGTTCCATCCATGTTGATGCAAATGGCAAGATTTCTTTCATTTTATTTATTTATTTATTTATTTATTTATTTATATTAAAAAAAATTTTTTTTAACGTTTATTTATTTGAGACAGGGACAGACAGCATGAATGGGGGAGGGTCAGAGAGAGAGGGAGACACAGAATTTGAAACAGGCTCCAGGCTCTGAGCTGTCAGCACAGAGCCTGATGCGGGGCTTGAACTCACAGACTGCGAGATCATGACCTGAGCTGAAGTCAGACGCTTAACCGACTGAGCCACCCAGGCGCCCCAAGATTTCTTTCATTTTAACCACCCAGTATTCCATTGTGTATATGTGCCACATCTTCTTTATCCATTCATCAGTTGATGGACATTTGGGCTCTTTCCATACTTTGGCTATTGTTGATCGTGCTGCTATAAACATTGGGGTGCACGTGCCCCTTTGAATCAACATTTTTGTATCCTTTATATGAATACCGAGTAGTGCAATTGCTGGGTCGTAGGGTAGATCCATTTTTAACTTTTTGAGGAACTTCCATACTGTTTTCCAGAGTGGCTGCACCAGCTTGCATTCCCACCAATAATGCAAAAGAGATCCTCTCTCTCCTCATCCTCGCCAACATCTGTTGTTGCCTGAGTTGTTAATGTTAGCCATTCTGACAGGTGTCAGGTGGTATCTCATTGTGGTTTTGATTTCTATTTCCCGGGGGATGAACGATGTTGAGCATTTTTTCATGTGTTGGTTGGCCATCTGGATGTCTTTGGAGAAGTGTCTGTCTATTCATGTCTTTTCCCATTTCTTCACTGGATTATTTGGTTTTTTTGGGTGTTGAGTTTGATAACTTCTTTATAGATTTTGAATACTAACCCTTTATCTGATATGTCGTTTGCAAATATCTTCTCCCATTTCGGCGGTTGCCTTTTAGTTTTGCTGATTGTTTCCTTCACTGTACAGAAGCTTTTTATCTTGATGAGGTCCCAATAGTTCATTTTTGCTATTGTTTCCCTTACTTCTGGAAACATGTCAAGTAAGAAATTGCTGCGGCTGATATAATTCTGTAAGTCTTAGATATGTTTTACAATATTTGCCCTCAAAATCAGCCTTTTCTTCTGATTTCCTCATTTGCCTCAAGTGAGACTTCTATTCTTCTAGACTTAGAACTCTAGAATTACATTTGACATTTAATTTTCTCTTTTCCTCCTCATTTAGTGAATGCCTAGACGTGTAGACTCACTGGTCCAACATCCTTCGCACTCTGTTCCTTTCTTTTCTATTTGTATTTCTGTCTCTGAATTTCAGACTTGTCTCCTGCCTTGAAGAGCAAGATCTTAACTGATTTGGCTTATCTCTATCTGTGCTATATATTATGTGCTAGAACTCTCATCATGGGGGAAAGTTCCGATTATATGACTCCTATATTTTAAAACATTCAGTTCCTTCTAGTTGCAGACTACATTAAGGGGGAAAAAAAACTATGTAGAGAATGTAGGTATGCTGCTGCCTTAAAATATGTTACTTTTCTTTCCCCAAAACAACTGGAGAGAATTACTTGCTTTGGATTAAAACAGATATCAGTGATCAACTCTTCAAAAAAGTTTTAAAAATTATTTGTTGTTTATCTGAAATTTAAACTTAACCATGTGTCCTGTATCTTTATTTGTCAAATCTGGCAATTCTACCTTGAAGGCAGGAACAGAACATTCTTCAGTTATTATTATCATTTTTAAAAATTTTTTTTTTTTTAACGTTTATTTATTTTTGAGACAGAGAGAGACAGAGCATGAACAGGGGAGGAGCAGAGAGAGAGAGGGAGACACAGAATCCAAAACAGGTTCCAGGCTCTGAGCTGTCAGCACAGAGCCTGACGCGGGGCTCGAACTCATGACCGTGAGATCATGACCTGAGCCGAAGTCGGACGCTTAACCTACCAAGCCACCCAGGCGCCCCTTATCATTATTTTTTACCCTTCTGGAATTCTTAAAAAAAAAAAAAAAAAAAAAGCAAACAGACAGACAGACAAACAAAAAACATGAAAATCTATCATACAATTCTCACCTCAAAGGGACCATGATTATTTGGTTTCCGAATTCTTCGTGCCGGCTTTAATATCTATCCCCCTGAAGGAATTGTGTACCTAAGAAATTTTTGTTAACGCACATCCGGGTAATACACTGGTGGTGTATTACAGGTGATACGGCTGGTGGTGATGTTGTCAGTAGGATCTTTTGTGTTGAACGATCAGTTCAGAGTTAGTAATGCCTCCTGGGAATTTGAAGTTGTCCCTAGAATCAGTAAAATAAAGTAAGCAAAAATGATCTTATGCCACCATACGGTGTCTTTCTTATTAAATCCTTCCAGAACCGTAGAAATGGAACATTCCCATCCACCGTTCCCATTTTGCACATGGCAGAGGCCCAAGGAGTCAGAAGGGGAGCCTAGACGTCTGGCTTCATCTAGCCCTCAGCGGCTTCCAAGCACATTGCTTCGTGCGCCTTCCACAGGGTGCTCAAAGCATAGAGTGTGTTCTCTGAAGGGAATGATGGCAGGGACGGCAACAAGAAGGCCTTCCATTTATAGGCTGGTGACAAACATGAGTTCATGTGATCCTCATAAAATGCTTGTGCGGTAGGTATGACTTCCTTTTTACACAGGAGGGAATTGCATTCAATATGGGAGCAACGTAGTTAAAAAGTCACTGGAATAAAAGCCTGTATTATTTTGTAAGGCAAAGCAATTAAGTGACGAACACTAATTTCCTTGAAGCTGACGCAACCTTCCCCCTATATAATAATGCCGGTGACGCAGCTGCAGTGCCTGGATGGAAGAGGTCCAACTTTCTAATTTGCCAATGAGGAGTAACTGAGAAAATGATACTGACCTAATTTTTAGCAGTATGGACATTGAAATAGAACTAATGTTTGCAAGGTGCTTTCTTATTTGTCTAATAATAGTACCAGTACCATTTTTCCAGCACTTTTGTGTGCCAGGTACTTTCTAGCAGGTTATCAGAGTAACTCTAAAAGGTAGGTGATACTCATCACTAGTCCATTAAATACTTATTACTTTAGCCAGGATGCTCTGTTTTACCAGCCTCACGGAACTAATGGGTCAAGTCTCTCTTAATTTCCCAGTTAATCACTGTAGCATCCCATTATCAGGAAGGTCCCTTTTGATCCTTTGCCCCCCCCCCCCCCATGGCCCTGTTTTCTGTTACCACTATTCTTATCTGGCTTAAAGGTCAGTCCAGTTTTCACAGGCCAGGCAGAAGGAGAAAACTGCCAAGCCTTGTCGGTCCACAAGCACCCAAGTTTCGGTGCTAACCCCATGGTGCCTACATGCTTGAACACTGGCCCTGAATGGTCCCATGTGCAGACATCCATTCTGTGGCCGAACTCTTGTTGACCCAGGTGTATGTTCAGCCTGTGGTTCTGCCTATGTTTGGTTTTCAGAGCTCTCCGCACGCTTACATATTTGGCCAGTGTTCCTCATGTTATAGTATCATGCCAAGATGGCTAGATACCTGATATGTAGAGGTTTCCAGACCCAATCGTGTTTTGTGCTGGAATCAGCCTCTCCTATAAAGACTCATGGCCTTATGCTCACCCTGGATCATCAGCGTGAACTCACCTCTCCTTCCTAGTGTGTTCTCCTTACCTTTCATTGGCGTCTCCATCTGCCAATAGACCTTGGTCAGAGAGTAAGGTTGTCTCCAATAAAGACTCATGGCCTTATGTTCACCCTGGATCATCAGCATGAGTAAGGTTGTTCACTCATTCATAAATTCATTTATCCATGCAACATGTATTTATTATGCACTTACTATGTGCCAGGCACTGTTCTTATCAATAAACAAAATAAAGTCCATCTTCATTGGCATCTTTTGAACAAAAGCGGAAAACAAATAAAAATTGAGTACGTAGAATATCATACATAATATGGAGAATAATGAAGTAGGTGTTGGAGGAAGAGATGGGAGCTGGTGGAAGCTGCTGTTTTAAATAGAGTGGTCAGTGCAGGATCCATTGAAAGGGAGATGTTTTATGAAATGTTTTAAGGGCTGGAAGGTATTGCAGGTAGGGGGAACAGAAAGAACAAAAGCCCCGTGGTGTGAATGTGCTCTGTGCATTCTGGGAGGAGCAAGGAGGTGAGGTGGTTGGAGCAGAGTTGGTCGGTGCAAAAGTAGAGATGAGAATAAATTTAGAGGTAGTGGGGAGGGAGGAGGGAGCCAGACTACAGGACTGTGCAAACAGTTTAAGGATTTTTTATTTTACTCAGAGCCAATTGGGAAGCCATTGGAGGGATCTGAGCTCAGGAAGACTATGATCTGACTTAAGCATCAACAAGGTCACATTGGATTCTGGGGGGAAATAGGCTGCAAGAGAATATAAACAATAAAGAAAAAAAGAGTAGACTTCTCATTAAATTCAGAGGATTGAAGACGTGCATTTATCTTGGATCTCTCCTGAAATAGCGCTAAAATGACAGCATAGAAGTATAACAATAATATACTCATAAGGAGAGAGTGAGAGAGAATGAGAGTGAGAGACAGAGAGAGAGAGAGAGAGAGACTATGTTAGCAGTCACAATATCTATATCATTTATCTATCTATTTATCTATCTATCATCTATCTATATCATCTATCTATAAGAAGATAGAGCAGTACGTCCAGGCATTCTTCTTTGTAGCGAATGAAACAGTATTTCTTCTTTCATCCAACTTTTGGTTGGATGGTTTCATTTGGTGGAAGGGTGGGAAATAAATTTAAAAAAAAAAGTAAAAATATATCAGATCTTGCAACTTAGCATCTTGCTGAGGAGGCTGAGGACCAGGAAACCTGTTCACTCCAGAGAACCCCAGTGGGGCTCACAAATGGGAGGAACTAGTTACCTCAGAAGACTGTGGCAGGCAGAAGGTTGCAAAGAGAGGGCATTGATTGAAAACCTCTACGTGAAAAAAGAGGTTAGAGTGGGAGAGAGCCAAAGCATAAGAGACTCTTAAAAACTGAGAACAAACTGAGGGTTGGTGGGGGGTGGGAGGGCGGGGAGGGTGGGGGATGGGTATTGAGGAGGGCACCTTTTGGGATGAGCACTGGGTGTTGTATGGAAACCAATTTGACAATAAATTTAAAAAAAAATTGGAGGATAAATAACATGACTATAGGTATCTTGCTATAGAATAAATAAATAAATACATACATACATAAATTTGGAATGTGTTAAAAAAAAAGAAAAGAAAAAAAAAAGAAACAAAGAAAGAAAACCTCTACGTGGAGTAGGTGGATCCCTGCTCTCCTTTCTTTTACCCTTAAAGGAAAGTATGGGTTTACTCTTTAGAAAAATTGAGAGGCCAGGGACATCAGCATATGAGAGGGCTGGAGTGAAAACTGGAAATTAACTAAATGTCCACCTGCTACTCCCGCAGCCCTTTTCCCCTTTTCCCAAAAGCTGCAGCCAGAGGTGCACCCCCAGCCGGAAGTGTAAAGGATTAGTATCTGGAAGAAACTTTGCTGAAAGCCCGACGGGCCACCCAAAGAATTTATACGGATGTAATTTAGGGTTTAACTAACATTTCTTGAGCAGCCAGCGTTCCTGTATGGATGTTGGAGGGACAAAAATGAGTCAGGCATGTTCCCTGCCCTAAGCTCAATTCTAGTGAGGGAGAAAGGCCCCCCAAAGGTGAGGAGGGTTCCAGGCAATGTCAGTGTGGTGAGAGGTGCAAGGTACCATGAGGACTCAGAGCAGGGCCTCCCGAAGCTAGGAGGTCAGAGAGGGTATCCTGGTGATGGGAGATAGAGCCTGTGCTGAGTTCTGAAGGCGGTTGCTGTGGCCGGTTGGGGTACAGAGGATTCCTGGCAGAGGGAGCAGTGTGAACGAAGTCTGGGAAGCATACGTGTTCAATATTGGTGTCTTGCCTAGTGTGTGTGTTGGGGGCGGGGTGGGGTGGGGACATGAGATGAGGCTCCAGAGGCTGTCGGAGTCAAATCAAGGGGAGCCAGCCATGCCATTGCTGGAGTGAGTGGAGAGCCCTGGAAGGGTTTTCAGAAGAAGAATGACATGGTCAGATTTTAGGAAGATGGCTCTAGTCTGTCCAGGTCCTGGGGAGTGGATTTCAGCAGGGCAAGATGAGGAGTGGGAACAGAATGTCCAGATGAGAGATGAGCAAGCGAGGGGTCACATCAGCAGGAGAACTTGCTGAGTGAGCGGCCATAAGCAGCAGTGTTGTGGCAGTGTAGTGTGGACCCGGGTTCTAACCCTGGCTCTGCCAGTCACTCCCTGAGCAAGTAACTGAACCTTCATATCGCTCAGCAGATCACCCTTTCGTGTTCACTTTCTTGATCTTTACCCGCCTCAGTTTGCCTTCATGACTCTGCTGGTACAAGTTCTTGCTGTTGTTCCCTGTTTCTCCAAGATCCTGAACACCCCCCACACCTGTTCTGTCTTTAACTCCAGGCTCACTGACCTGCTGTCAGAGTCACATGGGTTCCTAAGCAAGCCTTCCCTTTCTCTTCCAAGTATGTGTGTGACTGTCCATGCCAGTGTGGGTTAATGTAGAGTACAGTCTTGCCTGATGATACAGGACTTGGCTTATTAGTTGAATCTCTACACTGGTCCATATGCTTCCATATATTAGTTGGTGTGCATGATGTGGATAGTATCTCCTTAGATGTGGCATACTTGTGCAGTGCACAACCTGAACATATGTACCGGAAGGGGTGGCTGGTTTTTCAATACCCAAGTATTTTAACAGGTAAGCCTTTGGGTATACTAAATTTGGTACTTAGAAGATCATGCCTTAGAAACGAAAACTTACCCAATATGTGTCTTTAGTGATGGCAGATCATTTGATCGATTAGAACTGGCAGCCTGTGAAAAGCACATAGGGCTCTTTTTCTCTACTTGGATATCTTTATAGTGTACGTTTTCCCAGTTTGGTTTAGATATTTTCAGAACTAGGCAACCTTAGCGGCATTTGCCTAGGAATAGCCCACACTTCTTACTTTAAGTCATAGCAATCAGAAAAGGCCTATCACCCCTAACAAAAGGTATGGCTAATACTTTGGCACCGTGGCTCTTTGCCCAGCCTCCTTGGCTGAGATAACTCAGTCTTGGACATTAGTGCTCACTGCATTTTCCTCTGGGCCACTCACAGAGGCCACACCTCTCAGGTGTAGTCAGTTGCCTTCTGAAATGACTGTCACCCTGGAACCATAACATCGTTAATGACATACGCTATCCCATATGCTACTCAAGTCAGTGTGACTTTAATTATTTCTCCTGGGATGAGCTCAAGGGTTCAGAGATTCTCAGAAATTGTGGAATAAGACTGTGACTTAATATGCAGCCAGACAGGGCGTGATGGATCCCCAGTAGGGCTTAGCAGCTGTGGCCCATCTACATTGAAACAGTGATGCACACAGATGTCACCATGGTGACCTCCATAACTCAGAGGGTGTGGGAATTTAGAGATTCCCAGGGGAACACTGCAGTTGCACTCATAAGGCCCCTGTAACCTGGCACTCGTAGGCTTTCAAATATAAGTTGTCCCAATTAAGATTTCTAAAAATCTGATTCTCTGGTATCCATGTGCCACAACCAGGTGAACTTTAGTGGAGGAGTGGAGGAACTTTCGAGCCTGAGTACATGTGTGTGTGTGTGTGTGTTATGAAAATGTGGTGGGAATTTTACAGTGTTTGTATTAATGTCTCACAAGGCATAATATGACCCATGAGCTCCCTTTGATCGACATTTCCCAGAATTATAAGTTTCTGTAGTATCCTCTTCATTTCCAAAAGTTCAAAAGTTTTTTTCTCTTTATGCTCTACGATTCCTCATAGTAATCTTGACTACCGTGTCTAAATTTTGATAATTCAATTGATTTATCGAAGAAGAGTTATTGAATACCTACTCTGTGTATAGAATTATGCTTTATGGTTAGGCGTCACATGTGAAAAATGGTATGGAAGAAGAATTAATTTCGGTTGAAGCAAAGGTATTTAGTGTTCCTTGTGCAATTTCATCATTTAAAATCTCTACCTTGAAAATCTGATTTATGCAGATAGGCAGAGGCAACATGAGTCAATTTGTCAAGCTTGCAGATGAAGAAAATTCTTCATCTGGTTGACAGTAAATTAGTCCTCAGACCCAGATAATCAATTAATCAGAAACCTCATTCATTCATTCAACACATATTTATTGAATCTACAGTCTGGCCAAGATAGGCACCTGGGCATACGATGATGAATGAAGCAATTGGAGGCCCTATTTTCATGAGCTTATGGTCTAGTGGGGAAGAAAGACAATAACTGCTTAAACTAAGATGAATATAGAATTACAACTTGAAAAATACATTCAAGAATTAAATAGGACAATGTGGTAAAGAGTAGCTGGAAACTTACTTAAATATACATGAAATACTGAATGTAAATGCATGTATGATTAAGAACACAGCACACACAGGCGTGTCTGGGAGGCTCAATCAGTTAAGTGTCTGATTCTTGGTTTCAGATCGGGTCATGATCTCACAGTTCGTGGGATCCAGCCCTGCGTTGGGCTCTGCACTGACAGCATGGAGCCTGCTTGGGAATCTCTCTCTCCCTTCCTCTCTGTCTCTAGCCCCCTTAAAATAAATAAATAAACTTTAAAAAAATAGAACATAGCACACAGAGATTCATTTCAGGGGTAGAGTAAAAGGACAACTGTGTATTTGTATATTAGGGACACATGCCTGCCGAAGATCATGGTCAACTGTACTCGGGGCTTGAGGATTTAATATTTGAATGACATAGGAAGATATGGGAAGAGAGAAATGAATCTGTGGCCTCTTCTAAGACCAAAATGAATTTACTTTCTCACCCGGGAAGTGAGAGAAAACTAAGGGGGCAGTAGGGGTGGTGTTAAAGATGCATCTAGCTTTATCAAAGATGCTGGAGAATCAGAGTTAGTGTTTTTGTGGGACTGATTCCTAGGTCAAAACAAAAAAAGAGAAGTTGACATTTTTCGAATACCCACCATGTACCAGACACTTTTCATATTATCTCATTTATGCGTGGGTATTGTTTCTATTTGGGAGATTAAGAATCGAGGCACAGGAAATTAAGTAATTTGCTTGAATTCTTACAGACAGTAAGTTAAGAGTCTGGAATCCAACACTTGGTCTGCTTGACTTCATAATTTTCTAGTCTACATTGTTTTGTTTTGCTTTGTTTTCTTTTTACCACCTCTATGGTCACAAACAGGCACAATCCCATTTATAATTTATAGGACCAACTTATGTTTATATCTTTTAAATAAAACATTTTATTTACATTTGTATATTTCTCTGTAGTATAACAGTAGGTACTATAATAATTTAACACAACTATTTTATTTTTTATTGATTTTTATTTTTTTAATTTAATTTATTTTTTAATTTACATCCCAGTTAGTTAACATATAGTGCAACAATGATTTCAGGAGTAGATTCCTTAATGCCCCTTACCCATTTAGCCCATCGCCCCTCCCACACCCCCTGCAGTAACCCTCTGTTGGTTCTCCATATTTAAGAGTCTCTTATGTTTTGTCCCCTCCCTGTTTTTAGATTATTTTTGCTTCCCTTCCCTTATAACATAACTATTTTAAAGCATCTTTAGAAAACTTAGGATATAAAAGGTAGAGAAAGACTATGTTCATGGATTAGTGAATCTATATTATAAATATATAAATTTGCCCCAAATTAATCTATAAATTCAATATAATCCCAATCATAATACTAGTATGATCTATTTTAAGGAAACTTGAGTCATTCTAAAATTCTTATGGATGAATACGGTTCACAAATAACTAAGAAAAAATAAAGAGCACGGATTAGCTGTGTTTTGTAACTAGTGTGATAACAATGCAGGAATAGTGTCCAGAAAGAGAGCCACCTTTATGTGGATATATATTACGTATCAGGGATGGTAACACAAATCAAGACAAAGTGGCTACCTATATGGAGAGAAATATAGTTGGATTTCTCACACAGCATTAAAGAAATGGATTCAAGATTTAATTATGAAAGAGAGGGCTACAAAATTCTTGTTGACCTCAAGTAGATTCAGTGTTCTTAAGTAAAACCTTAGAAATTCAAACACTAAAGGCAACCAAAACAAAACAAACAACCCCCCCCCCAAAAAAAAAACGCTCCAAAAATAAAATGAAAAAGCAAGCCAGTGGATTTGACTAAATAAAGCAATTTTAAATATTTTTTTATAATGAAGAACTCCAAAGATAATTAACATTAGGGCAACAGATTGGAAGGGAATATTTCCAATACAGGTAAGAGATTAATATTCAGTATATTGAAGAAATTCACACAGGTGAAAGGTACTATCTCATTATGGTTTTGATTTATAAATCAACAAGAAAGAAGAAAATTTAAAAGAAAAGTGGCAGAGGTTATGAAGAGGCAATTCATTCAGCTGATAAATACAGTGAGAAGTGCTCCACCTCACTATTAGCCAAGAAAGTGCTAATTGGGGCTCCTGGGTGGCTCAGTTGGTTAAGCATCGACTTTGGCTCAGATCCTGATCTCATGGTTCGGTTCATGAGTTTGAGCCCCACATCAGGCTGTGCTGACAGCTCAGAGCCTGGAGCCTGCTTTGGATTTTGTGTCTCCCTCTCTCTCTGTACTCCCACCCCACTTGTGTTCTCTCTCTCTCTCTTAAAAAAATAAACATTAAAAAAAAAAAAGAAAGTGCTAATTGAAAAGAAAAAGAAGCTTTCACCCCATAATTTTGTCAACAATTAGAAAGTTAGATAATATGCAGTGCTGGCAAAGATGTGGAAAAAACACAATTCTCATGTACTATGGCGGGAATGACAGCTTGTGCGGGCATTCTGGAGAGGAATGTAGTCATACTTAGTAAAACTCCACATGAAAATACCCTCTGACCCAGAGTCTCACATCTGGGTATATACCCAAAGAAATCCCTCACATCTCTACAATTCCATTCCTTGCCCTATAGAAAATCAAAACGTGTGCGTATGTTCACCGAAAGATTTGCACGAGAATGTTCATATAGACACTAATATGTAATAACCAAAATAGTATATGTGTCTGATTATAGTACAGTTAAGTAAACAAATACAGTAAGATAAAATAAATTAGGATATATTCATAAAATTGAATACTGTACAACAAGAAGAATAAGTAAACTAGAACTGTAGAGAATAGTACAGCTGATCTCACAGATATTGTGGTGAGGGAAAGAAGGGAGAATCCTGAGTATGTACAACAGGATTTGATTTGAAAAGTTCCAAAAACAGACAAAATTAACGTGTGGTGTTAAAATTCAGGATAATGGTTACTCTTGCTCGGGGAGAGACGTGCCTGGAAGAAGGCACAGGCGGGACTTCACAGGGGGTGCTGGAAATGTGCCGTTTCTTGATCTGGATGCTGGATGTGGGTGGGCTCATTTTGGAGAAATCATGAGCTGTACATCTATAATTTACATACTTGTCAGTATGCATGCTGTGCTTGAATAAAATTTGTATTAAAAATAGATACGTGCACAAAACAACATTATATAATTTTCAAGTATACACATCCGTCTAAGTTACCATTGCATAAGGAGTCAATTAAAAAAAATATTGATAATTTCCGGGGCGCCTGGGTAGCTCTGTTGGTTAAGCATCGGACTTTGGCTCAGGTCATGATCTCACAGTTCGTGAGTTCGAGCCTCATGTCGGGCTCTGTGCTGACAGCTCAGAGCCTGGAGCCTGCTTCAGATTCTGTGTCTCCCTGCCTCTCTGCCTTTCCCCTGTTCACACTCTATCTCTGTCTCCAAAATAAATAAGCATAAGGAAATTTATTAAAAAAACGGATACTTTCCAATGATGTTGAGCTGAAGATTAGATTATATACAAAATGCACTAATGTTCATATTTTGTAGGGGGAGAGAGAAATGCAGGTAGGGACCAGCCTCCTAGTGTGAGGCCTGGAACAACAGGAAACAAGGAAAACACAGCCCCTGCCCTCAAAGATCCAAGAATCCTGTCAGGAGACAGCCATTGAACAAATGCCCAACTAATAATGACTTACAATTCTGGTAGGTGCTACAGAAAAGAAGAAAGAAAGAACTGGGGAGGATAGAAACTGTAAAATGGAGTTCCCTTCTGCGGTAGATCTGGAGGAGAGAAGTCCAGGGAATGGGAGAATAAGGTAACTGGGAAATTGGGCCAGGATGTCAGCAGGAGCCCAGGAGTGTTATAGACACAGTGGGGGAAGGTTAAAGGATCATAGGGCATCAAAACTTAGATATCCCTCGCCAAATGGGATTTCCATGCCCCTTGCTTCATACAATATTTTGATGTCTGCCTATTGGTTTTACCAATATGGCAAAATTACCTGGCCTGTAATTGAGAGTGGAAGTGACTTAGGAGACAGAGTAGAAATGCCATCTCATTTAAATGGGGATTATCTCTTCCTTATTTGCCTACAGAGTCAGATAAACCTAGTAAACGGTTTAAATATTGTTAAAGGGGCCATCATCAGAAATTACCAGTATTTTCTAATAAATTTTTAAAGTATGCATTATGATATAGATGACAAGTCTTCTAAAAGCAACTGAAAGGCTTAGAAGTTTCTAGGAAATATTAGACATAAGGACTGATTTCAGTTAGATATTTTTTATCTCTTCCGTGTATGCATTATGGACTTCTGCTGTAAAATATACAGGCCCTGTCTCTATGATCTCAAAATTGACTCAAACACTAAGACAAACAAGACAACCACATTTCAAATTTAGGAGTACAGATTTTTTTTTTTTTTTTACTAAGTTTTAAAAATATGAAGCCCACGAAAGCTAGGAAACCTCACTAAAATAGGACCGCTGGAAGAATTTTATCTTGGCATCTATGGGTCTGTTTCAGCTGCAACATTAATGGGCTGAAAATTCAAAGTCATTAAAAATGACTGGTATTATACAGAGTGTGATATGTGTGAGTAATACTTAACAGACTGTTTCTGGAGAGATCTCATGGGTTGTTAAGCACTGATATGATTAACAGCATCCAAAACAGGTACTTAGCTTTTCATGTTTAGAAACAGAATTTCTATCTGGTTATGCAAGAGTGATCAGTCTAATGTGTTCTGAATCTTCTTACATATGTGTGTATATATACACATATATAAACATATATATTTATGTTTCATTTTTTGTATTTTGAGAGAGAGAGCAAGCGTGACCAGAGGAGAGGTGGTGGGGGTGGGGTGCGGGAAACAAAGGATACTAAGCAGGCTCTGTGCTGACAGGTTGACAGCAGAGAGCGCCATGCAGGGCTCGAACTCACGAACCATGAGATCATGATCCGAGCCCCAGTCGGATGCTCAACCAAGCGAGCCACCCCAGCGCCCCTGAAGCTTCTCAAGGAGAGCAAGTGGACAGAATGGATCTGGCTTCTACTTTGTTCCGTCCTTCTGGGCTTGTAGGCAAGTGCATGAACCTTGCTGTAGACTGGTCTCCTCACCTTGGGGTGGGTGGGTCAGTAGTAACGCAACTCCGATGGTCTCTTTATTTCAACAGGCAACCTCTCTCCCTGGGGGCTATGATACTTTGAGTTGGCTTCCTCAATGACTTGTTTTCCAGTACTGGGGTCACTACCAAGCTGAACGAGCCATGTGAATGCTTCTTGATGAACGCGAACCCGGGACAAAGAAGGGAATGTACGTGGAGGTATTTCACCTTGGCTGCGGCAGATCTTGAGGAAGACCTCCAGCTCCTTAACAGAACGCACCTTCTGAGAAAGCCACAGAGAAGGGCCACTCAGCTCTCTCCTCAGGGAGGAACTTGCCTTCTAGCTGCAGGGAAGCCTCCAGCTGCAACCCCCTCGGCATCTACCACAGCCTGGGAGTGGAGGCCACGCCTTTTCTGGGCAGCCCACTGTCGGGGAGTGAACAGAGCAGTGGGGACCCTAGGGCCTTGCCATTTCTGCCTAGTGGGTTCCAAATGACCCACTGGACTGGTAGAGGCGTGCCTTGCAGTCTGAGGCTCTCCCTGTCCAAATCCGCTTCCTCCTCCCTTTCCTTTCCACAGGTCATCCTGCGGTTAGAAGGCTTTTATGCCCATTCCTGCTTCTTCGTCCCTCTGTGTCTTTTGTGATGGTTCATTGGAAAGATGGGGGAGGGGCAGATGGCCCCCGCTGTCACCTCTGCCTCCATAAGTGTGCGAGATACATTTCCAAACCAGGCAGTTCATGGTATTTTGTTATTGCGGCCTGAACAGGCTAAGCTACCTTTCGGCGACATTCTCCCCTCTCCCATCTTTCTAACAGGCCTCTTGCATTTCTAAATTTGTCTCACCGTCTGTTGTCTGGACAACCTACACTGGCATTCCTTTCTAGTGGCCAAGCAGTATGTCTACCTCGTTTCACGTCTTTCTCCGTGGGGACAGTGCTGGATCTGTGTCATCACCAAACACACACAGAAAACGAGCCAAACGAACAAAACCCCAAATGAAATGCTCTCCCCTTTAGTTCCGTCTTGCTCGCCACCTTATTTTTATGGTTGTCGTGATAACATCACCCGTCTTCGTCTTAACGTAGTCTCCTTACAAGTGACAATTCTCAAAACTATACATTTTTTACTGGCCATTTTATTTTTTATTATTATTTTATTATAAATATTTATTTTATATTTATTATATTAAATTTTATTTATATATATATAATATATATATTTATTTATTTATAATAAATTTTATTTATATATATAATTAAATTATATTTATTAATATATTTATTATAAAATAAATAATATATTTATTATTATTTTAAAAGTTTTTATTTATTTATTTTGAGAGAGAGAGACAGAAGAGAGGCGGAGAGAGAAGGAGAGAAAGAATCCCAAGCGGGCTCCATGCCGTCAGCACAGAGCCCCATGCGGGGCTCGAACTCACGAACTGTGAGATCATGACCTGAGCCAAAATCAAGAGTCAGACCCTTAACCGAGTCACACAGGCTCGCACAGGCTTGTAATTTTAGATTGTTTCTGGTAGGTCTCACTCCCACGCTAACATCATTGAAGACTCGGCAGTGGCTCTGGGGAGGAACAGAATGAAGAGATGCTGGGGTCCGGGCGTTGTGTAGTCGAGTTCTGCTCCCAGCTTCGTCACTTACTGTCGGTGAGACCTTGGAACAGTCACTTGACATCTTTGAGTCTCAGATTCCACCTTCTGTAAAATGAGGGTAATATAATTTTTGATGTTGTTGGCAAGATCTAAAAGCTATACGCAGTGATTGGCATACCACTGACCCCATTACCCCGGGAAGGTTTTGGTATAATGCTGATGTCATCTAGGTTGAGCTGGTTTTGAGAACATTCACTTCTGGCCTTTGTTACTTGTACCATTATATTCCTTGCTCTAAATCTTGGGGTCAGAGCACCTCGGTGGCTCCAGTCAGTTAAGCGTCCGACTCTTGATTTAGGCTCCAGTCATGATCTCACGATTTGGTTCGTGGGTTCGAGCCCTGAGTCGGGCTCCACACTGCTAGCTCAGAGCCTCCTTGGGATCCTCTCTCTCCCCCCTCTCTCTGCCCCTCCCCCACTCACCCACACACACTTTTGCACTCTCTCTCTCTCTCTCTCAAAATAAATAAATAAACAAAAATTTTTTTTTAAATCTTAGGCTCCATTTCATTTTGGGGCCTGTAACCAAATAACTTCATAAAACAGAAGAAAATGAAAAAGCCCTGGTTTGTTTTTTTTGTGCCGTATTATAATCTCATTTACTTTTCCAGCCTTAACCTGAACAAGTGGAGTCAGCAAATGGAAGTTTCTTGGTAAAAGCTAAACAAGTGGAGTCATCAAATGGAAATTTCTTGGTAAAAGCTAAACATTCACCTGCCTAACTATGTGGATTTGGTTAGTCGTCATTGAAAACTAGGTAAATGTTCCGTAGAGGGATAGACCCTAGCCCTTAGAATTAAATCTCGTTAGACTTGTTGAATCGCTATGTTGTATGCCTGAAATTAATGTAACACTGTGTGTCAATTCTCCTTCAACAAGAAATGATAATATTTAAATCTTGTTAAAGATTTAATAAGTTAAATAATAGTTAAAAGTTAAGTAATATTAAATATTAAATAATAATAAATATGAAAAGCTAAGTAATTTCTAAAATAATAACAATTAAGTCTTGTTAATCACAAAACCCTTCCAGAGTGAGCAAAAGAAACACAGCCCTGGCATGGAGAACAGGCCTGCACCCATTGCAAGGTCTCAGTGCCCTCGTGCTGAGTAATTTCATAGAACACCAGCATCAGACAAGGGTCCGATGGGTCGAGACAGCAAGACCACTCCATAATCACAACTGAACACTACAAAATCATGAACCTTGTCCAAACCACAGAAAGGACCCAACGTTCCCGCACCCCGCCTGAGGCGAGTGGCTGCTGGGTCTTTACCAAACACAGTGTCAGCCTCCCTCTACTTTCCCTTTCTCTAGATCAGGTTTATCAAGAGGTCCAATCGGAGCCACTTCCCGACAGCACCCCATCTAAAGCAAAGCCCCATTTCCTTAGGCGCTCCCCAAAAGCGTCTTAAAATAAAGTCGGATTCCTATAATAAGTCCTTCCTAATACTTACTGAGATGCCCCCCGTTCCCCAAGGTGTACTTTCTTCCCGGCTGTGGAGATAATAGACCCATCTTGTCCAATCACAGGTGTGTTCTTGCTAGAGGACATTGATAACAGTATTCTAGTAGGTGACGTACCAATGAGATTACTGCGTCCCCCCACATCCATTCATTTGTTTGCTCACTATTTATTCTACACACATTTTTAGAGCACCTACTTTGTGCCGGGACTTCTGTTGGACATTGAGGAGCTGGAGATCAATTACATGCTGCTGATCACAGAAGCTCTCTCAGGGAGGTGAGAACCACCGTGGGTTACATACCAGCAATGTGCCTGGCACTGTACCAACCGCTTTACATATTTATCTCTGGTCCTCCTAGCTAAGACTTATTATTTCAGTCCTACAGATGAGAAAACTCAAGCTCAGAGAGGTTCAATATCCACCACTGGAAAGAGACAGAAGCAGGATTTACATAGCTCCAAAGTCCGTGTGCCCTTTCTTTCTAACAGGCTACAGAAGGAGAGAATAAAGTTACAACAACAATTCTGGTGCAACAAGAATAAAGTTAGTTACCAGTTAGTACATATTAGTTTGAGAGAGCAATTCCCAGAGGAAAACATTCTGAACAATATTTAAAAAATTTTTTAATGTTTATTTATTTTTGAGACAGAGACAGAGCATGAACAGAGGAGGGGCAGAGAGAGAGGGAGACACAGAATCCGAAGCAGGCTCCAGGCTCCGAGCTGTCAGCACAGAGCCCGACGCGGGGCTCGAACTCACGGACCGCAAGATCATGACCTGAGCCGAAGTCAGTCGCCCAACCGACTGAGCCACCCAGGCATCCCTGAACAATGTTTTAAATGTTTATTTATTTTTGAGAGGGAGAGAATGCACCTAACAGACTGAGCCACCCAGGCACCTCTGAATGGTATTTTAAAATGATAAAGTCACTATCATGATCTCATAGAAAGATCACTTATATACCCTAACTCGACACCTGTTACTACCTTTGTAAATTAACTTCTGGTCTTTTTCATACACGTAATGATTATGTACAGCTCCGATCAATACATAAGCTTTGTGTCTTATCATACTAACTCTGAAGAAAGAAGAGTTGCCAGGCCAGCCACGGTGGTGGTTGTGGTAGTGGCGGAGGGACAGGAGGGAAGGGCGTTCTAGACAGAGGGAACAGAAAGTGTGAAGACATGCACGTATGCTAGAAGTTAGGACATAACCACCTGAGCCTCAGCAGTTGCAATGCGCATGCTTAAAGTCCACTATATCATATGAAAATCTGTTGAATCCAGAAAGAGGTGTAATAAGAACAAAGAGAAGGGACTCGGCCAACATGGAGATCAGAACCAGAAATGAATGTGTCGACGTTAATGCTGCACCGCTCAGGTAAGGGCACTTTCCCCGGGTGAGCCGCATACCATGATGGGCAGGGGGTTAGCTCATGTCATATCATGGTTCTCCGGTGGCTTAAATCAAAGATCCCTCAGGAATGTCCTGCCCACCTGCACTGATCCCAGCTGAGTATGTAACTTCCCAACTAGCTCCCCTGATTCCAAGGAAGCTGAGGGATGATTATGCCTTTCTAGTATTTTGGATGAGATCTGACGTCCCGTCACTCATCCATTCTCGGGTGACACTCGTTCCGACAGCAAGGACAATACTTTTTGCCCTGCCTACCTCACGGAGCTGCTGGGAGAACCCGATGAGGAACCGGAAACGGCTTTGTCAGGGTCCAGGTCGTCCCCCTGAAACTGTTACACGGTTTTTGGTTATTCCGTTAGAATGACCCGCTTAAAAATGTCTGTTTTCCGGAAGCCCCTTAAAGGGCGACCCTAAGGGAGGGGATTTCAGACACCACAGCAGAGTTGACAGAGAGGCTGAACTCCCACAAAACGTGCTGTGCACGTGACTGCTTCATTTCACTCAAATGCGATTGGCCCCGTGGGAATATAACAAAAGTGATGCCCCAGAACTATCTGTTCTATGGAGAGAGGATTTATGTGTGTTCAGGACTACGAAGTCTTGTGTTATAACTTGCTGCTGCCACACATCCCCTTGCGGTGTAGTTAATGATAATGATTTCATAACGTATTAGTCAGCTCAGGCTGGCAGAACGAATTAGCACAGACTGGGTGGCTTGAACAACAGACATTTATTTTCTCACAGTTCTGGAGGCTGGAAAATCCAAGATCCAGATCCCGCTGATTTGATTTCTTGTAAGTGGCTTCTTTGTGGTTGTGTCCTCACATGGCAGAGAAAGAGAAGCGGAGAGGGAGAGAGTGGGGGGAGAGAGAGCTCGCGCACACGCGTGAGTGAGCATGAGTGCTTGTGTCTCTTCTCATAAGAGCTTTAATCCCAGCATGAGGGCCCACCCTCATGATCTCATCTGACCCTAATTACCTCCCGAAGGCTGCATCTCCAAATAACATCACGTTGGGGGTTAGGGCTTCAACATAGGAATTCTGGGGTGACACACACACTCGGTCCGCGATACACAGTCTCGTCTCTGATGAAGCATCTGGCATTGTAGACTCAATGTTTTGCCCATGCAGAGCATCCAGCGGTGGAGGGGGGTGCATTTTAACAAACCTACCGAAGAGAATGCACTCGGAGCTTTCTTGTTTCTTATTCCTAAATCCAAAGCAGGGCATACGCCACAGACTGAAGCTGTGCCACGTTTAATGTGGCCTCTTGTGAATCTTTCACCAGCTGTCATACTGCCATGGATGGTAATAAGACTGTTGGGCTGGAGGTGATGCCATCACTGTCTAACTCAATTCCTGCTTTATTCTTGGAATCAGGGCAGGTTCTAGCAGCTAGACAGAAGGCCAAAGAGGCAGAAGAAAACTGAGCCTCTCGAATACATCCTATTGATAATACGATTATTCTGGCCAAGCCACATTCTCTTTAGACTCTGTAACTCCTAGTCAAAAGTCTCAAACTCAGTTTAGATTTTCTTCCTTTTTCTTTTTTGCAAATTCTTAAGAAGCACATGTTAAATACTCACCACCCTTTTACTCTCTTTTTATGAGTTTGGTTTCTTTAGATTCCATGTATAAGTGATATCCTACAGTACTTGTCTTTCTCCGTCTGACTTATTTCACTTAGCCTGATGTTTTCAAAGTCCATCCATGTTGTTGCAAATGGCAGGATGCCCTCCTTTCTCGTGGCTGAATAATATTCCATGGTATGTATACATACCACATCTTCTGTATCCATTCATCTCTTGATGAGCGCTTAGACTCTTTTTGTTGGTTCTTGTGAATAGTGCTGCAATAAACATGGGCATGCACATATCTCTTTGAGATCCTGTTTTCATTACCTTTGGGGATATGCCCAGAAGAGGAATTGTTGGATCATAGGGTAGATGAGTTTTTAATTTTTTAAGGAAACTCCTTATTGTTTTCCATTAAATTATGTGGATAATTAAAATTTTTTAATGTTGATTATTTATTTTTTGAGAGGGAAAGAGAGAGAGAGAGCACAAACAGGGGAAGGGCAGAGAGACAGGAAGACACAGAAGCAGGCTCCAGGCTCTGAGCCGTCAGCAGAGAGCGACCCAGAGCTCAAACTCACCAACTGTGAGATCATGACCAGGCCAAAGTCGGATGCTTAACCGACTGAGCCGCCGAGGTGCCCCAATTATGTGGATAATTTTGATTATAATAAGATAACTAGTGATTTTGCTGAATAAATGTAAACGAGGAAAAATAATCTTAGAGAATAGACTTTAATCTTTTTTTTTTAATTTTTTTTAAATGCTTTTATTTATTTTTGAGACAGAGAGAGACAGAGCATGAGCAGGGGAGGGGCAGAGAGAGGGGGAGACACAGAATCCGAAGCAGGCTCAAGGCTCTGAGCTGTCAGCACAGAGCCCGACACGGGGCTCGAACTCACAGATCGCGAGATCATGACCTGAGCCGAAGTCTGATGCTCAACCGACTGAGCCACCCAGGCACCCCATAGACTTTAATCTTTTATACATGATTCAGTATATAACTTAGGGTGATAGAAATGATTGAATATATAAATACATATAACATATTAATCATGTGTAAATCACATATGGCTATTTACTCAACCAGACATCACGAGGCCACCTACACTGGGCCACCACTAATAACAGACCACCCAGATTTGTGCAATAACAGTTAAGCTCCAGCATCCTCAGCCAGATACAAAGCATGGCTTCACAAAACTGTTTATTTTGTTACGAATGCGTATCTGTTAAGATGGGAGAATAGAACATATGTTTTGAACAGCTTTTTAGCTCAAGTTATATTTTTGCAATATTTAGATATATGATATATGGGTCTCTATTTTTATTCTTTCCCTAAGCCTAACAATTGTTTGGGGCAGCTTAGGTGGACCCCGTTCCTATCTCTAGAGAACGCCTCACTCCAGTCCTTCATTTTTCCCCCAATTACGTGTCAGTTCTTCTCTTTCCATCACTTTCTCCTCCTATGAGCACCCCTGGTTTTCTACCAGCAGGAAGCCATTCTGACAAGTCTGGCACCGGGTCTCCTCCTGACAGTTCTGGGAGCTTCCACACTCCTTGGTAAGGTGATGCTGGCACTCTGACCACTGCTGTCTGCTGCAGAGTTGTGAGGCTTCATCGCGGAGGGCCAAGCCAGACAGAATCGTGTTGAGGCCGTGTGTGCATGTGTGTGCATGTGTGCGTGCATGTGTGTGTGTGTGTGTGTATGTGTGTTGGGATGGGGATGGTCATGGAAGAAAGGTGCGGACAAAGAAAGGAAAATCAAGAGGAAAAGTGAAAATAAGATGTACGAGTGTACAAAATGACAATTATGGGTATTTGTTTGTGTTACAGTTTCAAAACGAAAACCAATGGTGAACATAGGATTCTGAGGGTAATGACAAAGTGGTGGTGAAACCCATCTCTTCATCAGTAGTTGTGGGAAGCTCACTTTGGGAACTACAGATATTTCGAATCAGAATTCTTTAACTCGTGTAATCCAATTCACTTTAATGAATAAATCAGAATTATACTTATTCTTTTTAGCCAAAGCCTAGGCAAATTCATTAACAGGACATAATACGGCTTTCTGAAACTTTGACCCCAAGTGGCTCTCCTCTGTTTACTTCAGGCTAAGCTTCTCAACACTCTCAGGCAATTGGTCAAGCTAACTATGGCCTCATCAGTCCAAATGTCCTTCGATATTAGAAAGGTAACTGGGAGGGCTGCCTGGGTGGTGCAGTCTGTTAATCATCTGACTCTTGATCTGGGGTCAGTTCATGATCTCACGGTTTGTGAGCTCGAACCCTGATAGCTCAGAACCTGCTTGGCATTCTGTCTTTCCTTCTCTCTGCCCCTCCCCAGCTTGTGCTCTCTCTCTCTCTCTCTCACTGTCACTCTGTCTCTCTCTCTCTGTCTCTAAACAAACAAACTAAGGGGGAAAAAAGGTAACAGGGAGGAGCACCTGGATGGCCTAGTCTGTTGAGCAACTAATTTTGGCTCAGGTCATGATCTCACAGTTTGTGAGTTCAAACTCTGCATTAGGCTGGCTGCTGTCAGTGCAGAATCCCCTTTTGGTCCTTTGACCCCTCTCTCTCTGCCTCTCCCCCCACCTCTGTCTCAAAAAGAAATAAAACATTTAAAAAAATGGTAACAGGGTTCTGGCAATGGCTCAGGTCTTCAGAAAGGTATGAATGGGAATTAAAGGCAGTGAAAGATGAAAGGAATCCCAACACCCTCTCCTTAATAGTTGTAGTCCCAGAATCAGCAATCTGCTTCACAAACAAAAATAGGGAGAAATAAGATAAGATGATAAAAAGAATTCAGGAGAACAACCCATTCAAGAGATAAGATACAAAGCAGGGGGCTGGCGAAGCTTCATACGTCGTCACTCTAACGGGTGTGACTCCAGTGAGGGCCAATTACAATACCGGGGATACCATTCCTGGATCCTGAGAAAATGCAATAGGATGATTTTGCTGTAAACCATAAATCATAATTTGCAACTCCCGCTTGGGAAGGAGGTGTTATGAAAGCTGTCGTGAAAAGAGATGCTGTCCAGATCTCTCCTAGCTTGCTCTGAGAATCAGAATCCATCGCCTGCATCAGAATCACCCGGCACTTGTGAGGTGATTGCCTCCGGGGCCTCACCTGAGACCTACTGGAGCGCCAGCTCTGAGATCGGGGCCTGGGGGTAGGAAGTCTCTTCAAACTCCACAGAAGGTTCATATGCACAGTAACGTGTGAGAATTTCCGGCTTGGAAGGTAACTAGGAATATAAATTTTCTTTAATCCATTGTCCCAACTTGTGTTTTGACTGGTGAGAAATGAAGTGGTGACACTGAAGGTTTCCAGGGAGAACCCAGAGAATCTCTGTAATGATCATGATCATGAGATCAGGTCATGATCTCATGGTTCATGAGATCAAGACCTCTGTCGGGGTCTACACTGACAGTGGGGAGCCTGCTTAGGATTCTCTCTCTCCATCTCTCTGCCCCTCCCCTGCTCCTGCTCCCTCTCTCTCTGTCTCTGTCTCTCTCTCTCAAAATAAATAAATACCCATTAAATAAAAAAAATTAAAAAAAAAAGAAAAGAAAATCTCTGTAAAACAAAAGCTTGATTTCCTAGTGTGTCACCGAATGAGACAACTGTTAGTGTGGAGGGCAGGTTGAATATCCTCACTGACATGAGCTTACCTAGTTTGGAATTTGAAGAATTACAAATTACAGAAATTTATTGAAGTCGTAAGTATGGAATAAGAATGAATGTAAATAAAATATGATGGAGTATTTAGTTAAAGTGACACAACAAGCTCTGAATCTGTAATGTTTGGATAAGGTAACTCTGGATATTCTTAACTATTCATTGAAGTCATACTGGACTGAGCAATGGTTACATAACAGGCTGTTAAAATAGAAGCATCAGCTAACGAAGGGAGTGGTGAGAGAGAACATTGATTTGAAATACAAAAATATAGGTGTCCAAGAATTAGTTGACTTTTCTCAGCAAGAGAAAACTCAACTCATCTCAACTCAGAGGGAGATGCCAAAGGAGGTCCTTGAGAGCTTACTGAGATCATTGTGAGTTGCTGGCAGTCTGAGAGATTCACCATGACTATGTGGGAATGCTACCTGAAAACATAAAGGGCAAAAGTGTAGCTGCTGACAGATGGGCTGATGGGTCAGTGTCCTGGGACTGGCCTGCACCCTCAGGGTTGCAGTGAAAGGATACCTGGATGTTCCCTTTTGGTCAGAATACACAGGGTATTCTGCACAGTGGAAATGTTGGACTAGAGTTGTCTTAGTTTGAAAAGACCCCCCTGGATGGACTAACAGGGCTCAGCAAAGAGAAACTAAGGACACAGTCAGATTCTTAGGATGTAGGCAATAAGGTAGAATAGAGAAGTACTCAAAAGAATCAAGGGAACTTCAGAAAGACCACCCTAGTAATGGAAGGTTCCTGGACAATAAGTGAATGTGCTCATCATTAGAAAGGGCAACTCTAATTATCTTCCAGGCTTTGACAGTTCTAGGCTGGCTTATGATGGTGCCAGCCCAATGAAGAACTTTCCTGCTTCCCTTCCCTTTCTTCCCTTTCACTCTCCCACATCCCTGTTGCCAACCTCAGAGGCATCAGAGGCAGCAGTTGGCTGACTAGGGAGAATTGAGAGAAAGGGAGAAAAGAAGCCAACCACACTCTCCCTCCCAGCTTCAGCCTTGTTATAGGCAGCAGGGCCTGGCTGGGGACGAAGGGAGAAGTCTCACCTTTGAATGAGGATCAGACATTCCGATTTTGAATTGAGACTTTCCAACTTTCAGTAATCCCATTTTAAAATATTTAAAGATGTGTAATGGTATAAAACAAGGATCTTCTGAGTGTTCATCCAGGAACAAGGAAAACAAACAATAATGACAAAGCGATAACAAAATAAGGACTGGAGGAGACAAAAAATAATGTTGCTTTATACTTGTATCCCATGATACAACTGCGCGATGTGCTAGTTTTATTTGGTTAGTGTAGCTCTAGAAGTTGCGTGCCTTGGGTGTAATTTGAACAACCTTTTCGCTTTCTTAATGTTATCCTTTTTGGTTGGTAACTCAGGCTAAAACCCCGGAACTAAGGAAGATTCAAACTCTCTGGACCCTGAAGTCCTAGGGGTCCTGTTGAAACAAAGGATTGTAAAATTACAAGTATGAAATTTCTAGGGCCCATCTCAAACGCCTGGAAAATGTCCTTTCAGGTGAATGGCCTTGAAACTTGGACTTCTTCAGCTTTACGGTATATCAACCTCCCTCTGAAAGTTGGCTTTTCTCTCTCCTGTCCGTCATCCAAACGATTAGCAAGTCCTGTCAGCTCTACTTTTAAAATATATCCCAAATCCCATTACATCACAGTATCTCACTAACCCTAGGCCAACACACCATCAAATTCTCGCCTGGACTGACTTCTCATTTCTAACTTGTCTCTGGGAGTCCACCTTTCTACCTCTTGCACATTCAATAGTCAAAATGATCTTGTGAAGAGATAAATGAGATTCTCGTGTTGTTTCTCTTCTGTGATGGATTCCTATCAAACTTTGAAGGAAACCCTAAGTCCCCTATGGTCTTATGGGACATTCCGTGATCTGGCCCATGACTGCTTTCTGACTTCATCTTCTGTCATTCTTCCCCTTTATGGGGGAATATTGGCCATATTGGCATACTTATTCCTCATAAACACCAAACCATTCCCACCCCAGGGCCTTCACATTTGCTGTGTTCTCTGCCTGAAATATTCTTCCCTATAGTTTGCATTTCAGATTTCACCTCCTGAGAGAAGCCTTCCCTGAGCACCCTATCTAAAAAAGTCAGAATAGGGGTGTGTGGGTGCCTCAGTAGGTTAAGCGTCCAACTTCAGTTCATGTCATGATCTTACAGTTCGTGAGTTCGAGCCCTGCATGAGGCTCTGTGCTAACAGTTCAGAGCCTGGAGCCTGCTTTGGATTCTATGTCTTCCTCTCTGTCTGCCCCTCCCTTGTGCTTTCTCTCCCTCTCTCCAAAATAAGTAAACATTAAAAAAAATTTTTAAAGCCAAAGCACACACACACACACATGCCCACTCCCACATTACCACCTGATTTCAATCTCTATTCCCTAATGCTGCTTTAATTTCTTCACAGCACTTAACATCGTTCATGACTGTATTAATTGCTTCAGTTCATTGTAGATGTCCCTTATTCCCCTATGAGGCAAATACTTCATCTCATTTAATGTCACATTCACAATCGACTAGAACGACGTTTGGTACACAGAGAATGCTCAAACATGCATGGGAAATTAATGAATACAAGTCTTAAATATATCCTGAGATGGAGACTTTCTGTGAATGCAGAAGACCTCCTTTCCAGCAATCTGTTCTGGGGGGATTTGCTACAACAAAAGCATCTTCTAATTCTTCCCTCTTAAATTAGAGACATCCAGAGGTTAGTGTGAGAGAGCATGGATGTTGGGGTTCCATTCACAAAGACTCAAGAATGAGTGAAGCTCAGCCCCCCTCCCTTTTTTAAGCGTTTATATTCTAAATAGGAATAGATTCTCCTTCCAAAAAGTCCAAGTCCTCTGGGGCCTTTTCAAGCCCATGATGGAGACCAGACTAATAGGCTAGAATTTGGTGCATCCGGCCAGAGTATGACTTAGTGGTCTTCTAACCCTAAAGGATGCCCTAAATAGAAGACTGTTCTGCCTACATCTTCCTGAACCTACCTTATGACAACTGCTACTGAGCCACGTTGCTAGCGAGAGCATATAACCACAGAAGGATGAGCCTCCTTCTTGCTGCTGCTAGGTGCTTAGAAATCCCAGTGCAGTCAGCAAGGTGGCCACATCTATTGAATGGCTACTGGGTGGAAGAAAGGGGAAGGATATGGCGTTCTGTGATTTCTCCCTATGAAGATTAACCATGTTCATTCATGTGGAGACACTCCCATATCACAGCGTCTGCATTCTTGATGTGCTGATCAAAGACATATGCCTGCCAAGGACATACATGAAAAAGCTGATCAGAATAGGATTATATTCATCTGTTCTCCAGAGAAACAGAAGCAGGGGTCTTTATTTTAAGGACTTGGTTCATGTAATTGTGGAGGCCAAGGAGTCCCATCATCTTGATATCTGCAAGCTGGAGAACCCGGAGAGTCCATGATGTAGTTCCGGTCTGAGTGCAGGAGAAGACGGACATCCCAGCTCAAAAACTGCCAGGCCAAGAGCAAATTCACCCTTATCCCACTTTGTGTTCTATTTAGGCCACTAATGGGTTGGATGAGGTCCGCCCACATTAGGGAGGGCAATCTGCTGTACTCAAGTCTACCAATTCAAATGTTAGTCTCATCCAGAACCGCCCACGCAGACACACCTAGAAAAATGGTTAACTAAGTATCTGAGCACCCCGTGGCCTGGTCAAGTCGGACACAATTCACCGTCACAAAAATTAAGGTGCAGACTTCTTGAAGAAAAATTCGAGGGTGGTTTTGAAAAAGGAGAGACTTCCCTACGGAAAAGAGATGTGGGATTACCTCGGCCTTTAATGTCTTCCAAGAGTTTTTTTCCTACTTCTGGCTGCACAGACTCCTTCTATGAGAAGCCTTCCCTAATCCTTACCATGGATAACAGGTCTACTCCCTGCCCAGTGCTTCTTCTGGATCTTGTTTATAGCTTTTCTGAATTTTTCCGAGTGTACCGTTTTGCTACTGCACATTTACACGGCTCTGTGCTCCACTTAAGCTGTGAGTTTTTTGCAGGCTTTTGGATATCCAGCTGTGTATGGCACATAGAAAGTACTCAGTGTGTGCCACAGGAGTGCTGGCCAACGAGGCAGGAATAGAGGTTGCAGGTGTAGATGTATACCCAGGGTGGGGTTAAAGAATGAAGACCCGGTCACTCAATCTGCCTAACGTGCCTCAGGATATGTGTCTGGGTTTAAATCAGGGCTTGGTCCTTTATCAGCTGGTTGGACAAATTACTTCACTTTCCTGACCTGCAAAATGGAGAACAATAGTATCTGCCCTTATAGGGCTGTCTGACTTAATACATGAAGAGTTAATACTATGGGAAAAGTCCTGTGTGGCTGGAACGTAGTACAAATTTAATTAATTTCAGCAACCATTGTTGTTCTTGTTATTATCACTATTACTCTATTTATCATACTTTACACAAACCTTTGATGTATTTTTCTGTTCTTTAATCGCACTACACATTCTGAGAGCAGAGTCTTGTATAATATGCTATTCCCAAAGCCTTGCAATGTTCCTGACGCATAGCGGGTACTTCCTTCCCGCCCCCGATTGTTGAACAAATTAATTGAATGGATGTGAGTATGAAGGAAGTACCCTGGGAAGAGGGCAGAAGATTCTCCTGGTCTATTTATGCTGCAGATGTGTATTTTGCTGGAAAGCTTGGGCTGGAGGAAACAAAGCTGTACCCAGGGTGGGTTATAATATGCTCAGCAAGATAAACTGAGAGCACAGACCACATTTTGGAGAGAACTTTCAGCAGCAGCCCTGTGGGTTTTTCTTACTCCCTGTCTCTTGGCCTGCAATTTGAAGTTTAACTGACCTTCACGCACAAAATCCTAGTAATGAGTTCAACTCATCTTTGAACAGAAGGTGATAAAAGTAATACTGCGCGTCGGGAAAGTAGGGGAATTAATGAAGTAATTAACCTTAGTCAGCATGTTATGTGACCCTGGCCCAAGGAACAGATAACAAAACAAGGAAAAATGCCTGAACCAAAAGAGGGTTTATCATCAGTGGGGAAAGAGGAGGGTACTTGAGAGCAGTAGAGAAAGGGCAGCACCAGAGAAAGTTTTATGGGGCGAGTGCTCAGGGACTGCTCCCACTGAAAGGGTGTGGGTTGAGGTTTGGGCTAATGACACACAGGGCATTCATTGTAAGGGTGGTTTTGATGGAGGAAGAAGCAGCATTTCTTTTCTTTTTTCTTTTTCTTTTCTTCTTTCTCTCTCCTTTTCTCCCTCTCTGGCTTCTCATCTGTTCCTGCCTCAGCATTTTATTTAGTTGCCATTATTGGAAGCTCCTTGCAAGTAATCCCCATCCTTTGTGATGGTCCACCCCGTAACCCCTATACTTTAAGAGAGACAGCCTGGAGTTAATGCAATTCAGGAAAGATCCAGAGATCTGGGTGGTGCAGTAGGACCCTCCCTTGGCCACCATGCCTCCATCAGCAGGTGTGAAGGCTGTACCCCAGGTTCCCTGTGTGCTCCTGGTTGGACCCCTACCTTCCGTCCACGTTCAGTACTCTCTGCCTCACCTCTCTTATCTTCCTTAAAAGCATCAATACTAGTCTGGAGTTCGAAGCAGAGAGGCAGAATGGCTGACTTGGAGGTGCTTTGCTTTCTAACCTACGCTCTGCTATTAGACGTATTAGAATAAGCAGAACCCAATGGACATTTTCCATTCCTTCCTATGAATATATCACAATATATATTGAGTATCTGTGACTCGTATGACCTTGTTTGCACTGGGCAAAATGCTGGGTAAATGAGTAGGTTCTCTGCCCTCAGGTCACCTGTAATGTAGTCAAGGAGAATAGCTATGGAAACAAAGGAAACCAATCCAGGGTCTTTGCTGCTGAGATAGAACTCTCTCGGGATATACCAGGGGCACAAAAGGAGGAGGAATTCATTCTACTTGGGACTGGAGAGTCAAGAGAAGCGTCACAGTCGAGGGGACATCGTGAAAGGTAGGAGATACTGCCAGGGAGATAAGACAGCACAGACATTCGGGTCAGCAGCATACGTTCAGCTGTATGACCAGGAAACCACACATAGTGCACGTGCTTCAGTGCCACTGCGGTGAGCTCTCAGAGTAGGGCTGGAGGAATGGGGAGGGACCCGATGGCCAGAGCCTCCTATGCTGGCTGAGAAGTCTGGACCAACCTCTGGCAGTAGGGAAATCCTGAAGGGGATTCAGCGGGGTGGTAACGTGTCTACTCATTTATTTATTCACTGTTTTATAGGATAGATATGTTTTGAACAGGTTGCATACCAGGCATTTTTCCAGGCATTAGGTATGTATCGATAAACTAAGAGATAAAAGCCTCTGTCCCTGTGGGGTTTACTTTCTACTGGTGGGAAACAACTGATATTATCACTAAGTACACCACAGAGTACATTAAAAGGCTGTACGTGCTACGGGAAAATACAGGGCAGGTTAAGGGGATCCATAGTACTGGGTGGAGGAAGAGTTGCATTTCCAAATGGTGGGGGCGGGTGGGGGGGGGACGGTCAGAGATTTGAAGTAACTGGAGAAAATAATGCAGATTAATGGACAGAGAAGGTGTCGCCTGCAACAGGACCTTTTGGTTCCCCGGGAGCAGGCCTGACTTGTGTGAAGAATCTTGGAGGCCTGAGGGGCTGGAGTTAAGTAAACTAGGAAGAGTGTAGGTGGGGATGAGGTGAAGGAAGTCATCAAAAGGGGCCATGGGCGCCGCAAAGCCTTGTTGACCACCATGAGGACTTAGGTTTATATTGTAATGAGATGAACAGCCGTTAGGGAGAGACTGAGAGACAAAGGGAGAAGAGAGAGAAAAAAGAGAGAGAGAGAATGAGCAAGAGTGAGCAGAGGGCGACATGATCCAACTTAAAATTCAAAGACACCACTCAGCCACTGAGCGAGGCACAGACTGCAGGGTAGGGTCCAGAGCAGAATCAGAAAGAGTCGCAAAGGGGCCGTTGGAATAATCTAGGCAAGCGATGCAGGTGGTCTGGACCGGAAGGGTAACGACGAAAAGAGATGGGAAGTGGTGGATTCTGGATATATCCAGATTTTTATTGCAGAATTATCAGTTGAACAGTATAGAGGATGCAATTTTGCATGGGGTTGACATTTACTGAGCGCCTATTATGTGCCAGATACCGTCTACACACTTGCCGTGTATTTACTCATATATTTTCCACAGCCATCCAATGAAAGACAAATCATTATTATTCTCCACTTTATGTATGAGGGGACTGAAGCAATAGTGGGGCTGGGAAAGTCAGAAGATTATTCCAGGCACGAGGTGATAAGGGTCTGAGTTAATGCAATAGGATTGGAAATGAAGCGGGAAATCAGGCTATGAAGTGGTGGGGGAGACGAGATAATATTTTCCATCTTTAGTTATTTTATTTCTTTCTTCCTGAGCGGGGCATCACATAAGTGGCCACTAAGATGGCGCAGACAGCTTGAACCTCTTCTCTGGACAAAAGACTTGTGGAAACATTTTCTCTGTGAAGCCACGAGAGATGTTTATTGTTTGCAGGAGCTATCATTTTGATGCATGGGGAACCAGTATTTTAGGTGATAATAAAGCAGATCATTGAAATAACTTCAGTATAAATATATCCTTAAGCTGGGAGAGGTGATGGAAATGTAAAAATTGAGAGGGCTGAGGGAAGGTTTTTATAATAAATGTTTTAATTTCTTTCCCATACCATTTTCTGCTAAGCAGATTTGTAAAAGAGGGGCGTAATTTCCTTGTCGTCCCTGGAATGATAGGCGATGCCAATTTGCAGGTCCAGATTGACTTGAAATGGGTCTTATCCAGGAAGTTGTCAGCTCTAAGCGGCAAGATATAGCGTGCCAGATTATGTATTGGATTTGGCGGTAAAGACCTTGACTCTGGCTCGAATGCCGAGGCTTGCCTTATAAAACTTCCTTATGCCTTATTTATAAAAACAAAGACAACAAGAGACAGCAAGGGCAAGGGATGCTTTCTTGTTGTTGGGGTGAAAAGGATGCTAAAGAAATGCAAAGGTACATAACGAAAAACGAAGATCTCACACTACGAAACTTTGAAGGCAGAGAGTTAAAGTTGGGTACTCACTCGGGATTTTTTTTGCTGGGTTTACCATTTTGACAGTTTGCCCAAAGAAAGGGATACAGCACTTAGAAGTTATTA
This sequence comes from Panthera leo, assembly GCF_018350215.1. NCBI lineage: Eukaryota > Metazoa > Chordata > Mammalia > Carnivora > Felidae > Panthera > Panthera leo. Next base: position 144,539,325 of record NC_056682.1, read on the forward strand.
AGATTTACAAACGTCATTTGTCATCACAGCTGGAAGACTCAATAACAGCTTTGCTGTCTAGACTGCATTTCAAGTCTCACTCTTCTTCTTAGGGCATTGACTGTAGTTACAAAGAAGCCTTCCTTTAGGTTTCTCTGCTCATGGGAATGGTGGCTGTGTTTTGGTGCAGTCTATGTTTGTTTCTACTGCTGGATAAATCTCCATTTTGTACCCTCAGGCCTCCTTACAAATATATTCCAGATAGCTTAAAGAAGGTGGCTTGGGCTGTGTCAAAATCTAACCTATGTAACTCACATTTTTTTTTTAATTTTTTTTTTTTTAATGTTTATTTACTTTTGAGACAGAGAGACAGAGCATGAACGGGGGAGGGTCAGAGAGAGAGGGAGACACAGAATCTGAAGCAGGCTCCAGGCTCTGAGCTGTCAGCACAGAGCCCGACGCAGGGCTTGAACTCACTGACCGTGAGATCATGACCTGAGCCGAAGTTGGACGCTTAACCGACTGAGCCACCCAGGCGCCCCTGTAACTCACATTTAAATGATCGGGTGATTGACGTTACTTTGGACTTGTTGATAGGCTACGAATGCAGAAGTGGTTCAATTGTATCACGTAGGAGACCAAATAGACCATGATTTGTAAGAAATACATTTTAGTATTTAGTTTTTATTTCTCTGGGAGCAAGTGAGCATATAAATATTATAGGCCATAAACCAAAAGGATGGGTCTTAAATTAAATTGCAATTTCAAGATAGTCTAGAATATGGGGAATCCTTCGCCATTTATATGCTAATTTGATTTTTAAATGATTTTTTAAATGGCTAGTTTCATGGCAGATTTAAGCAGAAATAGTTTCTTAGTGACCATCTGGTCATATTAAACCGTGTTGAAAGAAGAAATCTTGACATGTTGTATTTGCATTTTATGGCTAAAAAAAAGCTTTTAGGGTCATCTCATCTTGGGGCCTCAGGATCTCCAGGTTAGGAGTGAGACGAAATTATCTGAATTTCCTTTTCAATGCACAGCATGCCCCTTTCCAGTGCCAGGGAACTCATTATTTCCCAAAGGAATCTATTCTCTCATTAGAATGTTCACTGGGACTGAACAGTACGAATATAATTTGGTTTCTATGTGACATCTCTTCGTATATTTGAAGAAATCTTTCATGCAAGCTACCTGCCCCCTTGCCTATGTCCTCTCTGCTTAAGGCTAACCACCCCAGAAAGAACTGTTATTTATGAAACAGAGGCAAGAACCCTTGCCACTCTGGTTAAGTTTAGCAACCTATCACCTTCTTCCCTTTTGGGATCACTAATAAGTATGTTTCCTTATCTTCAGTCTTTTGGAACTGATTTCACATAGATTGCTAATAGCTCATCCTCACCCCTCCCAGACCCCTGTGTCTAGGAATGTAATTCATATGAATCAAAACACTTGAATTCATCAAAGGATTTGGGACTCTTTTAAAATCTCTATATTGGCTTTGGATTCTTTTCTTTCTTTCTCTCTTTCTTTCTTTCTTCCTTCTTTCTTCTTTCTTTCTTTCTTTCTTTCTCTCTTCTTTCTTTCTTTCTTTCTTTGTTTCTTTCTTTCTTTGTTTCTTTCTTTCTTTCTTTCTTCTTTTTCTTTCTTTCCTGTTTAAGTTTATTTATTTTGAGAGAGAGAGAGAGAGAGAGAGTGTGTGTGTGTGTGAGCATGAGCAGAGGAGGGACAGAAAGAGGGAGAGAGAGAATCCCAAGCAGGCTGTATGTTGTTAGCATGGCCCAACTCGGGCCTTGATCTCACGAACCACCAGACAGATCGTGATCTGAGCGGAAACCAAGAGTTGGGTGCTTCACTGACTGAGCCACCCAGACATCCCCGTTTCTTTTTCTTTTTACATTTTATTTTATTGTGGTAAGAAGACAACATGAGATCTACCTTCGTAACAAAATTTCAAGCATACAATATATTGTCGTTGGCTGTAGGAATAGTGTTGTAAAACCAACTTCCAGAGTTTATTTATCATGATTAACTGAAGCTTTATGCTGGTAGATTAGTAACTCCTCATTTCTCCTTCATCCTGGCCCCTGGCCATCACCACTCTACTCCTTGATTCTATGAATTTGACTATTTTAGACATCTCATATAAATGGAATCATGTGAGATTTGTCTCTATGTGACTAGCTTATTTCACCTAGCATAATGTCCTCAAGGGATATCCATGTCGTTGCATATGGCAGAAACTCCCACCTGTCAGTACGGTTATTATATGAAAAAACAAAAGACAACAATTGCTGTTAAGGATGTGGAAAAATTGGAACCCTTGCCAGTATGGAAAATAATATGGGAGTTCCTCAAAAAACTAAAATTAGAACTACTATATGATCCTGCAATCCCACTTCTGGGTATTAATGCAAAAGAATTGAAATCAAGACCTTGAAGAGATATTAGCACTCCTGTCTATGTTTCCTGTGTCACTATTCACAATAGCCAAGATGTGGAAAGAACCTAATTGTCCGTCGACCGATAAATGGACAAAGAAAATGTGGCGTGTACATGCAGTGGAATGCCATCCAGCCTTTAGAAAGAAGGAAATTCTGCACTCATCTCAGATTTTGATACCTTTTCAAGCACTCTTCCTGCCTCTTTTGTTCTCCTGGGCAGAATAATTAAACCACACCAAAAGTAAAAACTTGTAAAAATGTGCGTGTGCTTGTGGTGAGCATAGTGTAAGGTAGAGACTTGTCGAATCACTATGTTGCACACCCGGGCTAACGTAATACTGATACACAATTTTTTAAAAAGCTAAAAATAGGGACGCCTGTGTGGCTTAGTTGGGTGAGTGTCCAACTTCAGCTCAGGTCATGATCTCGCGGTCCGTGAGTTCGAGCCCCGCGTGGGGCTCTGTGCGGACAGCTCAGAGCCTGGAGCCTGCTTCAGATTCTGTATCTCCCTCTCTCTCTTCCCCTTCCCCACTCACACTCTGTCTCTCTCTCTATCTCTCTCTCTCTCTCTCTCAAAAATAAATAAACATTTAGAAAAAAGGGGGAAGCTAAAAATAATGTGCACGTGCATTCCATGTATGTTGCAGCATTGGCCCAGAGTAAATTGGTCGTGCTCCCATTTGCTATTTTCATTGTGAACATAATTAGGGCAAACTTCCCATGCTCCCAAATCATTTTCATGTATCTCAGCTTCTTCAGATGCTATTTTCATGGGTCTGTGACAGTTGTTCTTTTTTCTTTTTAAGTCTATTTATTTATTTTGAGAGAGAGAGAGAAAATGAGCCGGGGAGGGGCAGAGAGAGAGTACCATGCAGGCTCTGCCCTCTGTCAGTGCAGAGCCCAATTTGGGGCTCCAACCCACGAAGAGTGAGATCGTGACCTGATCCAACACGGAGAGTACCATGCTTTACCAACTGAGCCATGCGACACCCATCCTTATCTGCCCTTGGCCATGTGACTTCCCCTCCCGCTTTCATAGAATTCTTAACTGGAATTGTTAATAATTACATGATTGGAGTCATGTTTTTTTGAGAACTTATAATTCTTCTCAAGCATTCACTCTTTTTAACTCCTCAAGCCCTCTGAATATGCCTATTTGTCTCCAACATGCCTTTGAAAGCCTGTCTTCTTTCAGTTGAGGCTGCATAGCTGACTCCAGCCTTTCTCCGTGTGGCCATGACTCATTCTAGGGTTGCATTGTCATTTCTCTCCTATGTTTTATCCTGCCTTTAACTTTACAACCAATTTCACCTTGTGAGTTAGAATTACATACAAAACAGCAATCCTGGCCCCCTACCCCCGTCTCTTCCTCTGTATTTTGAAGAGATACAATTTTTTCAGGAAGTCAAGTGAGGAACTCATTAGATACGCTGTGATTCCCGAATGAGACTTCCAGCAGGTGGCTGAAGGATTGACTTTACCCGCCACTGCTATTTGAGCTGCTTAAAGTCATAGTCAGTGGTTTACTATTCTGGGTCATTGGAGTTGAGGAACGTGCTCAAGATTCAGAATTTGAATATATGACAGCATAGCTCTGCCACAAATCAGCTCTGTGATTTTGGACAACTTCTTTAACTTCTGTGTCCTCATTCCCTTATCAGAAAGGAGGAGGGCAATAGTTGATCATTCAAGATATAGTCAGTGAGCATTAAAAAAGTTAGAATTCCCACCAACAGTGCAAGAGGGTTCCCGTTTCTCCACATCTTCGCCAGCACCTACAGTCTCCTGATTTGTTCATTTTAGCCACTCTGACCGGCGTAAGATGGTATCTCAGTGTGGCTTTGATTTGTATTTCCCTGATGAGGAGCGACGTTGAGCATCTTTTCATGTGTCGGTTGGCCATCTGGATGTCTTCTTTGGAGAAGTGTCTATTCATGTCTTCTGCCCATTTCTTCACTGGATTATTTGTTTTATGGGTGTGGAGTTTGGTGAGTTTTTTATAGATTTTGGATACTAGCCCTTTATCTGATATGTCCTTTGCAAATCCCATCCCATCAGTTGCCTTTTAGTTTTGTTGATTGTTTCCTTTGCAGTGCAAGTATTTTTTATTATAAACAACACTGTGATGAAAAAAAAAATACTTAGAATGGTGGCTGGTATACGATAAGCATCGCTAAGTGTTCATTGTTACTGTCACTCTGGCAGAGGGATGTGGCACTTATGTCCCCTTAACTGAAAAAAGCCATTTCTCCCTTACCTGTAAAGGGGACCTATGGAATAACTAGGGTGGACAGGAATATTCACCTTGCCCAGAGTGGGGTCAAAGATGCTATAGGCCGACCACCCTCGTATCTGATGTGTTTATTTGGGTAATCCCAGGACTTCCTAACATATGACTGGTACAAGGTAAGCATTCAGTATCTGTTTGATGAACTGGAATATAGGGATGAGAGCAGAAAAAAAAATTCTTTTGAACAATTTTGCCATTATACGGGTTAGGAAAATATTCTCTATCTGGCCAGTTGTTTGCAAGATAGTCTCACAATAATGTTACTTGTATGCCTCTGTCTCCCCCTTTCCTTACCATTAAAACTTTCCGCCATGCTTCAGAAGCTCTGTTTTCAGGACCTGAGATTCCCGCAGAGGTATAAATACCTTCTAACAAATCTGCTTCTTTCTAATGTCCCGTACCAATGATCGCTATAATTGCACCACATCTTGGGATAACTTGGAAGCCGTCTTGAGTATCATCATCATGATACTCAGTTAATACTGAGTACTTACTGTGTGCAGCCACCGTGCTGCATGTCTTATAGGAACTCTCCCTCATTAAACCTGCTGTAAGTTTCAATTTAAAGATGCAAAACTTTGGGTGCGGAAAAGTTAAGTGGCTAGCCCAGAGTCACAGAGCTGATAAGGGACAGTGCTGAGATTCGAACTGAAGTTGTATCCTTCCTTAAGATTTAGATTTCAAGACTGCAGTTCTCCTCACTTGAACGTTTTAACTTACTTTTCGTACTTATAACATTAGCACATATAAGACAGTGTTGTCTAAAAACTTTCCCAAATTCTCTTTCTCATGGAGTCTATTGTAACTCTCACGGATTGAGTGCTGGCCACTTACATTAATCTCTAGGGGGTGCTCTCTTTACCCCTCTGTACTTCATCCCAAGGGAGGAATAAGATACAATGGAGTCTCCAGACATTGACAATTGAGCCGCTGTGCTAAGAGGTGAAGTGTTTAGATGGAGGAGCGAGGGATCGTTGCTGCTGTTTCCTTCATGGTACTATATTCTAGTTTGGAGAAAGAAGACTTTCAGATATTGCAGGACCAGGATATGGTACAGGGTAAAGGAGGTAGACAGACTAGACCAGCTTTGCCCTCTATCAAAGGGAAATGGCTCCCTTGATCCTGTGCTTGGTCTCCTCACCTTCTCTTGAAAACTGTCTGATAAAAGTCAGAGGACAGGATCAGGATGTGACCTAGAGAAAAGGCACTGAAGAGATGGGTATATCATCTTTTAGTTTCGCTATGCTTGGTTCATTGTAACTTCTCCAGGAAAAATAACTAATGGACTAATCAAATGATGAACTAATCACTCTGACAATTCAGTTGACTAGGGGTTTGTTCACACTTAATATTCTTTCCTTTGTTTCCACATTTAAATTTTTATAGTACATTTATTTGTCTTGAGAACTAATTAAGAAGCTGGAGGACATAATCAACTTTCTAGATTTTTCTTACAGGTTTTTCAGCAATTTTGCATCTTAATAGAGGAAGAATTAGTCATTGAGACTATTCCTGGAAGGTCCTCTGAATTTTAGCTGTCCGGATTTAGAACATCTCTACCCCAGATTCATCCAGCTTTGCAGAGTCCTACCTTTTTGCTACAGTCTATAAAGTTGGTCTAAGTTTCCAAAAAGGTTAAATTCTCTTCTATTGTGGTTGCAGCAGTAAGATGCCATCCCACCAATGCACACCTCCCACATCCAGGCTCACGTGAAGAAGGAAAGTTTGTCAAGGGCCTGGAAGATTCCATCTTCGGGATATATGGCACCGTCCCCAGAACGCATGTATGTAATTACCTGTATTATGTCCCCTATGACTTGACTTTGCCTTCACAGCTTCAAAACCAGCAGAGAGGCCTGATCTTATGTTAGTAAAGTCTGGAGTTCTAAATGATAGGCTCTGAGAGCGAGACTTAGTTATATCACATCCCATGGATGCATCCCTAAGCAAGTCATTTAATTTACTTTAGCCTTACTTTTTCATCTTTACAATGAGGGAAGTAACACCTCACAGAGTTATGATGAAAATTAAATGAGAAAATACAGCAAATAGATTCTTTGTATATTATCTCTATTGAGGTTTTATAAAATTAGTAGCAGATAGTTGCACCATCATGGTGCTCATCTTAACCAGATTTTATCTGTGTGAATAGGAGGCACAGGAAAAGGGCCTGCTCTCCCCAGGTTCAGCTCTACCTCAGGTCGAGTGGGGAGGCACCTAGGTTTGCACTTCCAATGAAATTCTACAGATCTTTCTGCTAGTGGAGGACTGTAGGCCAAAGTGGACCATAAACAAAATGGAGGGGAAGCAGACTGCCTGGGATTTCCCTTCCCTGAGCTTTCACTGGGATCTTTCTCCCTTCTCTTATTCCCTTGCCACGGCAAGCTGACCTAATTTTGAGACTCGCATCCCAGCCAGCAGTCTTTAACGATGCCTTATGTAGCAATCAGAAACTGCTTGTCACATCTCACCTTTTACACTAAATTTGCTCATTGACACCAAGATGATGGCAAATGGTATTAACATCTCAACACGTTATCTCTCTCAGGTAACAACTCTGAAGTTTTCATAAGCCCCTGTGGGAACTTTATTCACTGGAAAAAATAATTTTAGTCAATGGGAGTTTTAGCAAACCAGAGAAGGGCAGTTGAGTGTTTATATTGGAGGCCCCTGAAATCACACAGCTGAGTCACCAGCATGTCTGCTGAAACTGTGCTGCCCCAGACCAGGAGATAGAGGAGTTTATAATTTTGAGTTCAAAATGCCATATTTTATCTAATATAAAATCCCATTGATAAGATGCATATTATTTTATAACCGTTAAGAAGTTTTTTGAATTAAAAAATTTAAATTATAACCCATCCTTTCTTTTTTTATAATGTTTCTCTATTTTTGAGAGAGAGAGAGAGAGAGAGAGAGAGAGAATGTGAAGCAGCAGAGACAGATGCGGAGCTCACATTCAAACTCACAACTCACAAACCATGAGTCATGACCTGAGCCACCCAGACGCCCCGTATACTTTCTTATTACTTAGAATTTTAATTTTGCCCTAGTTGAGGTATATATACATAAACCTCAGGATTAATCACATTAATACATGAGTATTGATACATACATGTCAACATTCGATGTGCACAACAAGGAACACATAATACGTGAAATAAATCGGTTAATATATTTCTAAGACTTTTTCAATTCCAAGTCCTACTTTTCCTAACCATGTTCAACTCTGAATCTTTGTCATTTTTGTCTTTTCACACATTATTTTCCCTTATGCCTTTAAAAATGTTGGTGACGTAGCATTACTTAAAAGGGTGTTCCCCTTTGGTCTACAGGATTTTCTTCTAAGCCTTTGAAACTGCTCACAAGCCATGGCGATTTCATTGTAACTGCTGCCCGACAGCAGCAGGGATACATCCTGATGTCAAAGTATCAAAAAATATGCAGCTTAGGATGGCTACATTCTAAATTAGTCATGACTGTTAAGGGTAAATATTTACATTTTCAATACGTATTTTTTTCAGTGCATGAAGCTAAAATGAGAAATCACCATGATACTTGACCCTTGTGTATAACTAGTTGTCAGAGCATTTTTATACACATTATTTGATTAAAATTTCAGCCAAGAACCAAGGTTAGCAAGAGTGTTATTTTCTCTGGTAGTAGATAATGAAGATCAATGTATTCACCCATGTATTCCCTTTCATCTCATTTGCTAGCTGGGGCAGAGGCTCTTGTCCACCCAAATCCATTCTTCTCTTTCCCCAGGGCACAAAATCCAAACACAACAAATTTGAACAGAGATGTTTGCTTTGTTTTCTTTGGATTACAGTTCTTTGAATCTCAAAAATAACTATTGGTGTGGACCACCATTAGGTGGTAAGGCTGAAGACTAAATTATTCAAGACCTTCTGTAGTTATCAGGAGGGACATTAAAAACTTTTAATTCATCAAGCAAACAGAAGACCAAAATAGCAGAATACTCTGCAGGCACGATACCAAATTTTCTGCGAAGTCATTTGACAACATTTTACATCGGTTATAACATTTTAAAAATACTGTATCAACGGACAGAGAGCAGGTATATATTACAGGGCTAAGGAAACATTTCAGAAAAAAAAATTATGCTATGAGAAATGTGAAAACAATTTAAAGCTATCATTAAAAGAGCACGCATGGTTTCCTCTGAAAAACAAACTCAAGGGATTTTGAGGTTAGGACATAACTGAATTGTCTGTGGGAATCATAAGAACCACTAAACTATATTGATCATTTTAAAGAATTATTTCAAGCTTAAGTGTCCCCTCCTTTCCTGTTTTGCTGCTTCCTACTTCTTACTCTCTCTTTTTTTCTTTCCCAAAAAGTTGGAGGAAGGAGAGGGAATGAGCTTCTAAAGCCTGGGGGGATTTATCTTCTACTTACTTGTGAAAAACTAATTGAACATTAATTTCTTTGACTTAAAAGATTAAAAATTTATTTCTTTGGTTGGAAAACTAGATAGCTCATTTATTTGGACCTTCAAAACATAGTACTTTCAATTTACTGTTTAATAAATTATTATACCTTAGGTTCTATGTCATCTTGATCTCTAAAGAGGAGGAATGAAAAGGAGGGAGAAGAAGGTCAGAAAGGTCTGAGGGAGGATGAAAAGGGAGAATTAGTGCCCAAATCCCTGGAATTTTGGGCTCAGCATTACTTTCCCATCAGGGTTTTGCTGGGTACTGTTTCCTTCCCTCCAGCACAACTGTTAGCAAGAGAGGGCTAGTAAAAGAAGCCAGTTCCTACTTTCTACGGACCTACAAACAGATTTTGATAATAATATGACACCCCTAATGCCCTGAATAACTTCTAGTACGCAAGATTCTTGCCTTAGAGATATACATCATTGTGAATCATAAGGATTGCAAATCGTTACCATCACATTTTATAGATGAGGACACTGGGCTCAGAAAGGTGAGTAATTTGTGACCCAGGCCTACAGCTCCAATTTGCACAGACCTAACATACTCAAAAACCAATTGTACATAATAGCCCACCTCTGTTGTCCTAGCCAGAGTGTCTGGGACCGCGTAGGAGTGGATGAAGCCACCGTGGAAGGTTTTACTAGGTTGGGATGTCTAGGGCCTTTGCCATATTATAGCTTTAAAATCATACCACTTAGGCACTAGCTTACTCTGTCTACACTAGGGCCAGCACAAAAGCCCAGGTTAAAAAAAAAAACATCAGCATTTATCTTTTTGGTGTATGTACGAATGGGTAAAGACAAAGATCATAATGATGGGCTGAAACTCATAGATATAATATCACAGAGAAGATTATATCTTAGATTTTATTAAGTTTGTATTAAGCTGCCATTTTGAAAATATGGCAAGTCAAACAGATTGAGGCATATACATTTAAAAAAACAGCATCCCTAGGAAAGGGGGGGGGGATGGATGAAATAGGCAATAGGGGTTAGAGCGTACCCTTGTCATAATGAGCACTGAGTAATGAGTAGAAGTGTTGAATCACTGTATTGTGCACCTGCAACTGATATGACACCGTATATTAATACCTATACTGGTATTAGTGACCTAACTGGTATTAGGTATTAATTAATACCTCCTAACTGGTATTAGGTATTAATTAATACCTAACTGGTACTAAAATTAAAAAAAAGCTTAAAAAAAAGATCCTTGAAAGACTGAACAGGAAGGTACAATAAAATAGATAAGAAAAAAATGAAAGTAATAATCCTCTCCTTCCAGAAAAACTAGATTGTAAAACAAAATCACTTGAATGCAACTTTTGGGCAGTGATTTTTCACTGGTTTTCCTTAGAGACTAGTTCAGTGACTTCAAATGGAATATTTAAAAGCTCTCTACATAGATCATACCACTAATTTTCAACGAACTGCAATGCAAAATGTTTATCATTACAACAGAATATTATTTTTTAAAACTTTTTCACCATTCATATTTCTTTTCAGTCACCCACTCTTACTGGATTAAATAAGGTTAGTAGCCATTAGGAAGTCATCCTATACTACTGAATGCCTTAAAGCGATAATTGGGAGAATACAGGCTGACCTAGAAAGAATACATTCCCACATTTTCTTTTCTACCACCACCTGTGGCTTATATGTTGTGCCCACAAATAATCACAAGCTTACATTGTCCTATCCAGAGGTGGGAGGAGTGTCCCAGCTGGAGGCTGATCTGTGTAGGAGAAGATTCTAGCATAAAGGCCCTCCAAAGGAATCCACTCAAGCCTCATACCAGATTTGGGAGGGCTGGTTTTACCAGCCTAAAGCTGGCACAGGAAAGACACCACTAAGCAGTCATGTGGCCGGGGACAGTGGGGATACAAATCCTACCTTGTGACTCTGGTGGACTCTCCTTCCATCCTTAGTCTACAATCTTAAGCTCAGTTTACAATCTGAAACATTCAGACACACCTCAGCTACCCGAGTGAGGCCACAGAAAGGTCAGTTCTTACCTTCTACTCTTCCAAGGTTTATGGCTGAAAGCATAAGAGACTCTTAAAAACTGAGAACAAACTGAGGGTTGATGGGGGTGGGAGGGAGGGGAGGGTAGGTGATGGGTATTGAGGAGGGCACCTGTTGGGATGAACACTGGGTGTTGTATGGAAACCAATATGACAATAAATTTCATATATTGTAAAAAATAAAAATAAAAAAAAAAGTTTATGGCTGGATCATAGATTGACCTTCCTCCACCGAGTGAATGAATTGAGAGAGAGTGGGGGGGAAGGAAGGGAAGGAGGAGGAAGAGAGGTAAGAAGGAGGTGAAGAAAGGTAGGAAGGAAGGAAGGAAGGAAGGAAGGAAAAGGAAAGTGGCTTGACCTTGAAGAGATTGGACCTCCAGTGCCAGGAAATTTGGAAGGCATATTCTCCAGAGTACTTATTTTATTTCCAGCATTACATAAAACCCTTAGGGAAGGCTATTAATTGATCTGTGTATTAAATTACACTCTTTCATACTCTAGAGGCCTGAAAAAGTTAATTTACCATTTGAATGGTACGCATGATGAATACACCAAGGCCAGGCACTTTACAATACTCGACAGACATTTAGCCTTTTTTATTGTTTTGGTGTGCTTTATTTTTTATTAGTATCTATGGAAAAGGAAAATAAAATAGTTATGTTCTGTTGGAGATAGCAGGACAGCTCCTCAATAGTGAAAGATGCTTCAACATAGGGCCCTGGAGGAAGGAGAGACTATCAGAAAAGAAAAGAGAGGGAGGGAGATGAGGCCAAATCCCTAGCCTCCTGTGCACCTACCCTTTTTATTCGAGATGGGGTAACTTTCTTTCTCACAACCTTGGATTTCTTTAACCCCCATGCCTGTCCTATCAATGCTTTATGAGCTGTCATGTGGGGGCTAGAATGGGATTCTGAAAATGAACAGCTGATTTTTATTCCTCTGGATATATCAGTTGCCTGGAGCACTGAAATCATGGGAATTGGTTTTGAAATGAAATGTCACTTGTGGAAGACACGTGCATTATAATTTGTTTAATTTAAACAATGCGGGGGGACGGCCATCGGAACTGCATTTCATAGGCTAATGAATGTTTATTGGACTTTGGATACTATAGAACTAGGACTTCTGTACTGAGGGGGCGTGATTACATAGCGATCTTGCAAGACGAATACAGATCAGCATGAAAACAGCTGTGCCCTTTAGTTATTTTGCAGGCAAATATACTTAATCACATAAGGTAACACTGGATGTGGCGGTAAGGATGCTTTTCTGTTCCAGAAAATGATTGGTGCGGAACCATCGGATTCCACGTCTCCATAAAGAGAGGGTGTGATGAGGGAGCGAGTGCGGGAGGAGCCCAGGCAAAAAGCGTTTTTTAAATAGATCCAATACAGTGAATGAAAACACAATGAATAAAGGAGTCAGTGGGCACAGAAGAAAACAGAACGAAATTTCCAGAGTAGCTCTCGGTGAGCCAAACTTCCAGACACGCAACACACGACCCATGGGAGAGAAAGGCTTGTAGATTGTCAAAGGCCTGCGGTTAACCACAGCGAATGTTGGCTCTGGTCCCTCCGGAGACCCCAGCAATTGGTTGAAATAAGGGAGGCTAGCATTCAGGGCGCGCGTGGGGCTCCAGGGCGTTCCAGAAGTCTAGAGCCCGCGTCCCTCAGTGCTGCCTGCCGGCCCAGCAAGTGGGCCACCCCTCCGGGAGCATTCTTCTCTGCTCCCCACCTACCTGGCTTACGCCCCAGGGGGGAGGGAAACCGAGAGCCAGGTGCGACCCAGCAGGGGGAGTGGGTGAGCTGGCCCCAGGGCAGCCCGCATGTGTCCTCGAGCGTGGGTGTGGGGTAATTTGGGTGGGAACAAAGTGGAGGCTACCGCGACCGAGTCCCGCGCCTCGCTGGCGGGGTGTGTGCAGAAAGAGCGAGGATAAATAGGAGGCTCCCTCCTCCCAGCCCCACTCCCGGAGCCGGCCGGCCGCCCGCCCCGGGTGTTTGCCCGCCCTGTGGCCGGGGTGCCAGCCTGGGGAGTAGTTTCGTTTCCTGCTGGCCCGAGAGTAGTTTGCAGGCCCGCCCTCGGGCGCCCGCGGCCCGGGAAGGGGCGCAGGAGGAGGCGGGGGACTCGGCCAGGGGCTGTGCGGCCCCGTAGCGTGGGGTTGATGGACCGGGCCGCCCCGGCCGGCGGCGCCAGCTCCCTGCCACTGCTCCTGGCCCTCGCCCTGGGTAAGTGGAGCGCCGGGCACTGGAGCCCCAGGAGGAAAGTCTGGGGTGGAGTGGCCGGGAGGGCGAACCCTGATCCGCGCGGGCATCTGGACCCCAGGGCGCACTGGGGGCTGCAGCTCAGGGGCCTGTCGGAGCACCGTGACCATCTGGCTAGCACTGGGTTAAGGCTTGGGCACTTGGCACCTAAGGCTGCACCTGTCGGGGTTTCCGGAGGGTGGAAGGATCCTGTGGGCCCGGCTGCTGGGGCTGCAGACGTGAGCTCAAGTGCCATCGGGGCAGTGGGGGCGCCTTGACCTCCCTCGAGTGAGGCGCGTGGGAGGCCAGTCCAGCAAAGAAGGAGCAGGAAAGACCGGCCGGAGAAGGACCTTTGGAGGGAAGCAGAGGACCGAGCAAGATGGTGAGCAGTTTGGCAGGTGTGTGCGCGCCCTGGGCGTGTGCGAGAGTTAGAGACTTAAGGGGATGGCTCCTGGAGAGCCGGGCATAGATTCTGACACCCAGATCTTGTCAGGGCAGTTGGGAAGGGCTGGAGGAGAAAAGGAGACAACTTCTGAGACCTCAGTCTCCTGCTGCTGATAGGGAAATGGCATATTCTGCCCAGGACACTATCTAAGAAAGGCAGAGGTGTTTTGCTTGGAATATATTATTTCCTATTTTCAGAAGAAAGTGGGGAGGGAAAACTTTTCTTCGTTGAGAAAAATTACACTTGGGCTGTTAGGTTCAGGAGCACTGGCTGCTTTGCTGGTGAGGAAGGGTGGTGGGGATGGGGGACGTCTCTATAACTGAAGTGTCTACATGATTATCACTCCTGCCTTCAAGCCTGGGAAGGACTGGAGGGGTCCATTTCTCACGTGGAGGGGAAAGAGGTGGAATCTATATGGACACTTTGATTTGGCTGTAGTCCTTGGAGTAAGAGAGGTGGCTAGGTGTCACGACCTTGGTTGGAAGTGCATCTGACTTAGGGCCGTGATTAGAGAGAAGGGACTGATTGATTTAAGAAACCCAGCAGAGGAAGAAGTCGGTAACCATGTGATCAGGGCATCATGTGGAGTCTGAAGAAGAGCAATGGGGGTAGAGAGTTAGGCTCAGAAAACGGTGCTGATGCTTTGGACGGCATCACTCAGATGAAGCAGGTGTTTTCTTCCTCCACCTTGTCTGGACTGTCCAACAGAGTATTGACTGAGAATCTGTTACCATCAGCCAGATGTTAGAGTATATGGAGATAGGGGTGGGAAGAGGGCTCAAGAGATTCCTAAGACATGAGTCTTGCCTTCAAGATGTTATGCTGAATTTGGGAATGCCAGACCCACCGGTAGGAAACAGTAAGAGAAAAATTCATAAAACCAAGGAAGGGCTGGCTCACCAGTGACGGACCGAGTAGGGGAAAAAGCTGTGGTAAAGGACATGAGTGGGTGCTTCGATGCTTGGGTAACATTTGAAAATAGGGAAGAGAGGCCAATGATAGAAGGTGCGGTGTGGGTCGAGATGGGGGAGCTGTGGGCCGGAGGACCTGATTGTCTGACAGGTAAAATCCAGGGGTGAGCGAAGTAAGGCCTGGGTGAGCGCACTGTGCCAGCAGAAAGGTTATGGTAGGAGGGGTTGATAGACATTCTTCCCCCTGTACTATCACATCGTGCTTTATTTTTTCCTCAAAACGTGTCGCAAGGCAGAAATGGAAACAACAACAACAAAACTCTACTCCGGTGCTGTTGTACCCTCAGGATAACCTGGTTGTACATCTGCCCTGTTGAATGTTCGGCTTAGGGAACTGAATCTAGGCTCCAGATCCCCTAAGCTCCACTGCTTGCAAAATTCCGAAGGATATAAGTGGTTGGTGTCAGCGTTCCCGTAAAGTGATTCTAGTTCTCTCGCACATGCTTAGCTTAACTTTTCAGTCTCGTCCCTAATTTAAATCACATGTTCATGTCATTTACTTTTTGAACAAAATGTGAGCAATGCACTGTGTGATGCACTAACGTGTGTGTGTGTGTGTGTGTGTGTGTGTGTGTGACTGTGGAAAGTGCCTTGAGAACTGTGTGTGTGTGTGTGTGTGACCGTGGAAAGTGCCTTGAGAACTGGCCTGGAGCAGACATGAGATCTGGTTCCAGCTGGGCCATCCTGTGACTCTGAGATGTCTATAAATGACAGCTTTCTGGACATTGTTTTTTTCATTTGTAAAATGAAGGGGTTGCTTTAGATGAGCGTACGGTCCTTAGCAACATGACATTGTACTCATCTTTAACTAACATTTCCACTGGGAAGTTTAAGAGACTTCTTTGTACAACACTATTTAACTTCCAGTCACTTTGTAAAGGGATCTTTGTTTCATGCAAACTTTGTAATAACAGAGAGAATCATGGATGCATATTTCTTTGAGAAAGAAATTTCTTTGGGAAAGAGGCAACAACTGTGCTTAAAGTATTCTTTTTTTTTTTTTTATCTCAAAGCAATCAAACTATTCCTTTTTAAATTCTGTTTTTGAATTCCTTCCTCTCATCCAATTTCCGTGTAAAACTAAAACTGAGGGGCGCCTGGGTGACTCAGTCGGTTAATCAGTCCCACGCTTGATTTCGGCTCAGGTCATGATCTCCTGGTTCTGTGGGATCGAGCCCTGAGTGTGGCTCTGGCTCCTCACTCTCAGCATGGAGCCTGCTTGGGACTCTCCCTACCCCTCTCTCTCTCTCTCATCCCCTCCTCTCTAAATAAATAAATGAATAAATAAATAAATAAATAAACAAACTTAAAAAAATAACAAAAAACTGAAATCATAACCAGTGAAAAAGGTAAAAAAAAAAGTTACCTTTTAAAAATTGAGTTTTAAAATTAAAAATATGTTCCCCTCCTCATTAGAATCAAACACATTAGTGTTTGTAAGTTGGTTTCAGTTCTGCTTGAGAATACGGGCATTCATGCCATTTACCTACCTTCCAAGTTATAGAGCAGGTAGGTGACAGGAAGCAAAATTCCCATTAAACAGATGCAGTAACTGAAGCCCCGAGTGCTGTAAGATTTTGGGCTTTTCCTCTTGTCGTACTTCCGGTTTAGAAGAACGGGAGGAGTGTTTTTTTTTCCTCTTCAGAATCCCAGGTTTTGCACATAAGCAGCTGTTGCTAATTGATTTTTGCTATTGCCCCATTCTCAGTTGTTGTGTGGAAATTCCCAAATAATTCTGGAAGATCCCACCACGGCAGGCCTGCTTTGTCATGCCCACAGGAGGTGCCCCTGCTGCTGCTTTGGCCTGCCAGTGTCTGTGCTGAAGTCAAAGGCCCTGAGGACAGAGTACCTACGTCTGTCCCAGAGTCTCTGCTGACACCACTCGTCCCAGCACCCCCGTGTTCCTCAAGTCCTCAGAGAACACAGCGTGAGAACCTCATCTTGTTTTTTCTCGCTCTTTTACTGTAGTCTGCTCATGCCAAGACATAGGCATGAGTGTCACGAAGAGGACAGTCAGGCGGATAGTCAGAGGCACGGGCACCAAGCTTGTACCTTGAATCAGCTCTCGGCACCACCAGCTTGTCTTGTAAACGTCTCCATTAGGACTTAGCATCTTCCCAGCAGGGTCCAGACAAGCCAGAATCTAGGCTGCATGCAGTTGGGTCTAAGCCATGGTCCTGATACGCTTCCAAAATTGTTATGACAGACTCCTGGATCCGCAAAGTATCCATAGACCAGTGTATCAGGGTCAGGAGGGCTCCAAAGTAATATGTAAGAGGAAAGCAATCTTATTAAAATGGGTATGCTTTGTAATGCTACTAACAGCTAGCTTTCCCAGGCATATTAGTATCTTGAAGAAGGAATCTCGGTAGCTCAAATGACTCTCTAATTGCTAAAATTTGAAGCAGTCGAGGGTTTTTTAGATGGTTGGAGAGAGAGGGGGGATTTCCTCTTAATTCAGATCAGTTAGGCAATAACCTACTTTGATTATCAGCAAAGTCCACTCAAATAACCACGAGGTACTTTTGCTCATTCTTTACATTTTTTTGAGAATGTGTAGCATGTTATTTGGCTGACCTGTAGAGTAGAGGCACTGAGTCCAAAATGGTGATGAAAAGTATAACAAATGTTTGTGTTCAGGCTTTTTATTGAAATGTGCCTGAGTTGGTAGTATAACAGGATGAGTTATTAATACAACATTTCCCCCTTTCCAAAGTCATGGATTCATTCATTCATGTAGCCTTATTTACTTTGGGGGGGAGGGTGCATAAAGAGCGCCCGGCACATAGTAGGAGCTCAAAACATATTAGTTACTTGAGTGGGTGAATGCAAGTGTCTGTTGGTGACAATGCCCAGTCACTGAAAAAACGGCAGATTCGGTAAAGAAAGCTGTTCCATTTCTTGTTGGCAAAACACGTGCACAATCCAGAGATGCAGAAAGACTTGTCTCTTCGTCTCTTTTTACTCAGGACTTGCTTCCAGCAGCGCTAGAGATGCTTTCACAAAAGGACTTGTGTTCTGCCAGTAGGAAGTTTACTTCTGTTTCTTACGTGCTGTACGGGCGGCTCAGAAATGCTATAGGTCTCTCACATGTTTGCTTCGAGGGCAGATCTCATTAGTCAAAATAGGAGTTTTTAAAACAAGTGTTTAGGGGCCCCTGGGGGGGCTCAGTAGCTCGATAGTCTGACTTTGGCTCAGGTCATGATCTCATGGTTTGTGAGTTCGAGCCCCACGTCAGGCTCTGTGCTGACGGTATGGAGCCTGCACGGAGTCTGCTTCGGCTCCTCTGTCTGCCTCTCTCTCTGTCTCAAAAATAAATGAACATTAGGGGAGTCTGGGTGGCTCAGTTGGTTAAGCGTCCGACTTCGGCTCAGGTCATGATCTCATGGTTTGTGAGTTCAAGCCCCACATTGGGCTCTGTGCTGATGGCTCAGAGCCTGGAGCCCGCTTCAGATTCTGTGTCTCCCTCTCTCTCTTTCTCTGTCCCTCTCCTGCTCCTGCACTGTCTCTCTGTGTCTCTCAAAAATAAATAAATGTTAAAAAAATTAAAAAAAAAAACATTAAAATAATGTTTAGGGGTGCCTCGGGGGCTCAGTTGGTTAAGCATCAGACTATTTCTGCTTGAGTCATGACCCTAGGGTTGTGAGACTGAGCTCTGTGTCCGGCTCCGTGCTGAGCATGGAGGTTGCTTAAGATTCTCTCCCTCTTTCTGCCTTTGTTGCTATCCCCTTCTCTCTCTTGCTCTCAAATAGATAGATAGATAAATAGATAAAGCATTTAAAGGGGGAAGCAGGAAGGGCATTGGATTTAGGGTGTTGTCCAATGGGTCACCTAAAAATGCCCTTTGAATTCTGTGAGGTGTGAGGTAATTTGCGCTCTCGTCTGATGATGACTTTTCCTAACACACATACGTTGCATCGACTGGGCGTAACCGAGTTGCTATATTCATGGCTTCTGCTTGGTATTAAATGGAATAAAAACGTTTGGTGGAGCCTATGGAAGTTGAGATAGATTTGCTGTGTAGGCCGACTGCAGTCTGAGTTGTTAGTGTGGAGAAATCCTTACGTGATCTAACATTGTCTGTAAATATCTCACAGCCATCATTTGTCGGGAATGACAGGCCCACGTTCCCCTGTCTTGAGGTGAGTCACATAGTCCAGGCCTTTCCAGAGCAGGAGAGGACAGCCTGCCTCTGCCTCCTACTCCTGGAAGCCTAGTGGGAAGGCCAAGAACTGTCATCAGAGCTGAATGAGGCCCCTTTAGGAGGATTCACCTTTGACTTTTTCAGGACCACCTTCCCACTGAAATGCCATTCTGTGTTTCTGACACTTGACTGGTCCTGTCTCCTAGGGTGCCCGACCCAAGATGTTTCTGATGACACGAGCAGATACCTGCTTGACCTTTGGCGATGGAATCTCCACGTAACCCTTTACATTTTGGGGACGTTTACATTTGAAGAAGCATTTTCATGTCCTCGTCGCATTTGATCTTTACACCAAAAACAACCAGAGGGCAGTTATGTGGTATGCACGCCAGGCACTAGTCTAGAACCTAATGACCAGTTGTATCCGTATGACGCTATCCATCTAACACACAAGCTACACATCGTTCCCGTTCCCATTTATATAGGAGGATATGAAGCACAAAGGCATTAAGTAACTGGTCTAAGATTCTGGCTCTATGAGCGTGACCTACGGAAGATCAGGTAATGGTGCCTGGATCGTAGTCGGTAAATACTTGTTGCTGAAGGAGGTAAACAGAGGGGAGATGGGACAATGATATGTCATTGCATTGCAGAGGAAGCATTGAACTTCATCCTAGCAGTTTTCTACCATCTTTGCTTTCTCTTGCCGCCTGCCCATGTATTTGTGGCATCCCCAGCTCTGGATACACCTCAGCTTCGTGGATTCCTGGCTCTTTATCCCAGCCAGGAAACCTGCCTGCTTATATTTTAGGCCCAGATCATCCTAGCTGATGGTGAAGAGTTGGTGGGAAAAATGTTCCTAATTGAATCGCAGGCCTATAGCTAAGAATGGCTAAAAAGAACATATCCTGAGGCAGTATGGTGTTGTGGTCAAGAGTGTAGACTCTGGGACGGGCGATGTCTGGACATGACCCCCTGGTGCGGTGACTTACCAACTCCTTAACCTTGGGAAAACCTTTTAACCCCCCGGGCCTCAGTTTCTTCATCAATAAAGGCCAATAGTGACAGAACCAAGACTATTGTATGGTTCAATTAGCTAGAGCATAAAGCACTTAAAATGTGCCCAGAACATAGTAAATTCTGGATGAACATGGGCTACTATAATAGATAATAGGAGATTACAGAAGAAATGATTAATTATAATCTGTGTATTTTTAAAATTGTGGGTATTTTGATTCGGGGTACTTCTTTCATGTAATCCAGGCCTACCAGTTGATAGGGTAACTGTCTCTTATCTTTACTGAGAAAATTCCTTCTCCCACTAGTTATGAAATAGGAACTAGACAAAAATTCTCAAGAGTTCTATTTGACTGCTTTGTTAGAAAGGAACAAATGTAAAAAAATAATCCTGCAAAAGCAAAATGCATGTCTTCTTTCTAAAAATGTCTCTATAGATTCTTCTTCATCTGCCAAATTTGATCCTAGTTTTATGCCATGAAAAGCTTTACAGCGCTCGCCTGGCATTGACACTGAATCCCAACATCTTAAGGCTGAACTAGACCCAAAAGGCATCCTGCACCAGCAAAGAAACATGAAATATTTAGGAGATCTTTTTAATATTTTAGGTACTCTCAT
Organism: Panthera leo; assembly: GCF_018350215.1. Taxonomy (NCBI): domain Eukaryota; kingdom Metazoa; phylum Chordata; class Mammalia; order Carnivora; family Felidae; genus Panthera; species Panthera leo. Next base: position 144,559,959 of record NC_056682.1, read on the forward strand.
CAAAATGGGGTTATGTCACTTATTTGAATTATACAACTAATTGCCTTAATTAAAAAGAAATAAAACTCATCTTGGCAGAATGGATGATAGCACAGTGTCAAAATTTGTTTCTAAAAAATCATAAAAATGGAAAAATAACTAGAAATTATTTTAGGGAGTGCTCTCGTGACAAAATAATTTTTTTCAGGTTATAAAGTGTAAACAGCTATGCATAAATATTGTTGTTCTACAATATTGTCTTGTAACATTGAGGAAGTTATTTAATCTCCTTGTGCTGCATCATCTCATCTATAGAATGATAGTGATAATGATGTCTGTCATCTAGGGATACAGGATTGTTTTGAGGATAAAATGAGATAATTCAAGAAAAGATTTTAGCAGAATAATTGGCTACTAAATGTTCAGTATGTTACTAATATTCTCCCAACTTTGTGAAAATGTAGATAAGTTATTTTATACGTATTGACTGAAGAGGAGAAATGGAATCATTGTGTTTTTTAAGCCAATTGAAGTATTAGTGTTTGTGCTTTGATCAGAGGAAATTGCTGTAATATTCACCACTGGAAGCAAAGGGGAAAAAAACAGGAATCTGCTCCATCATAACCATGCTTTCAATAGTGCTTTAAACAGTTCCATTGGAATGTAAGTTCCATCATGGCAGAGATTTTTGTGTGATTTGTTCACATCTGTATTCCCAGAGCCTAGAACAGTGCCTGTACATAGTAAGTGCTCAATAAACATTTGTTCAGTAAATGAATCTGAGTGCCCATCAAGGAGTCCTCCTAGACCAGTAGCTTCTCATAGTGAATCACAAAGATCGTGATGTAAACTTTGTGTACACACACACACACACACACACACACACTAGCTTCTATATTCAAAAACAAAGAACCCTTTATGTCTTCCAATAACTCTTTATATTTCATCTTCACTGTCTCTGAATTTGAGAACAATGACTTATTTTAGGTAATTCTTCACTTGGATGGAAGCTCTGCCTGGTTTTACTGAGTAAGCTGACCTGATAGAATGAGATTTGCTCATGAAGTTTTAGTATTGACTGTCACCACCAGCAAAACATGAACTTATCCAAAAGCAAGGGTCTCTTGCCCATGGCATAGTGTTGGGGGGGGGGGGCTGTTGGAAAGTACTCTTTATTTCTAAACCATGTAATAATAAAGAAGACATAATCTAAAATTTTTTGCTAACGTGTGTCTAATAGCATTATAAAATGTGTCTAATACTGTGTTTAGCATTAAGGAGAATGGTCTAAGTATGTCATTGTCTTTCCACAAAGAGTTTGCATTATAATGGGAAAAATGTTCATCAGAAATGAATACCTAATAATGTTCAAATTACATAGTAAAACCTAAATATGACCTCAGAGAAGGAGAATCTGTTATGGGCTGGAGGGATTGGGGAAAAAAAAAATCATGAAGGAAATAGGGACCTGCATTAGTTTTTCCATGATGATGGTGGAGGAAACAATGGGAGAAAAATTAGAAAGTGGACAAATTAATAATTACCTTTTCTTTGTGGGTGCAGCAGAGAGTGAGAAGACCCAAATGTCTAGAACAAAGAGGTAATTTTGTTTGGTATTGAGGGAAATGTTGACTGGATAAGGACCTGGTTTCCAGGATGAGAATATTAGTTAGGATCCTGAATTCTTGATGCAGTGCCATTTTTGCAGGATTTTCTAGGAATTAGAGCCAGAAGATTTTGTAATTTAGATAAATACATGCATTTAGTTATACGTTAAGACTTTAACTTTAAAATGTTACATGGTCTCCTACCTGGGGAACTTGTTTGAATACTATGGGAACATCCAGATTCCATTTTACTGCATGCCCTGTAGCTTGGTGAAGAGCTGACCTCGTCCCTGTTTAAGTCCAGATTAGAGGCTGACCTGAGTGGTTTGTTTCTCTTTCCTAACCATGTACTGCTAGGCTTTCCATGGCTGAGGGTGGCTTATAATCATGAGGTAGCCCCAGGCCTATCTTAGAGTAGCAGATGCATTTGGTGAAAGAGGCTAATCCAAGAGGACCGATTCAAGAGCGTTAACTCCTGACCATAGAACATTTAGAGAAAAACAGAAGTGAATGAGTTTAATGTGCCTAACTCTTGACAGAGAGAAAGGACATTAATGGAAAATTGGTGGAGTTAGAACGAAGTCTTGAGTTTATTTATTCTTCTCACTGGCTCCCCCACCCCCCTTTTCTATGACAGCTTCATTCTCTAACATTAAAGATGTCATTTAGTGCCTAACTCATGTCAGAAGGCCTCCTTCTTGGGAGTGTAATAATAATGGATAATGGGTAGCTATTGTAGTATTTTCAATAGGGGATTAATACAGGGAATGCAGTGGTTTTAAGATTGCTTTTCATTTGCAGAATGGATCAGATGAGGAGAGGTTAATAAGAGGCAAATAAAGCAGAAGCTACTGTTCTAGGCTAGGAAGTAGCCTAGAAAGTCTGGACCAGGCATCGGAGAGAAAAGAATAAATTCAATAAATACTTTTAAGTAAGAATTTATGAGACATAATGACAAGTCATGTGTAGGTAAGAAAGGGGAAAGAGGAATGAATTAAAGTTGTCTCCAAGACTGCTAACCTGAGAGAGAAAAAGAATTTATGATGCCATATGTGAAATAAAGCTGCTTTTTGTTTTTTGGGGGTTTTGTTTGTTTGTTTTTTGTTTTTTTGGTGGGGATGTGAAATGCTTTTGAGATATTCAAATGTCTTACTTATGAGCATTTGGAAATGTGGAAATTGACTTCAAGTTAGAGCAGTGGGTCCCAAATCTGATTGTTCTCCCAAGAAATGTAAAAGGTACAAATTATCAGTCCTCTTCCTAGACCTGCTAAAGTCTGGTAGAGATGTTCCTATGAAACTAAATTTTTAAAGACTTTCCAGGAGAAAAAAAACCCAAGTATTTCTTATGGAATAATTGCAAATAATGTGTGTAGATTCTCCCCCAAGTAGGGAGTAGAAATTAATTCCTTGCTCCGTTTGAGTGTAGGCTAGTTTTAGTGACTTGTTCCCAAAGAATAGAGTATGAACAGGAGAAAGAAAATGGTATCTTTACAGTGTAAAAATCTGGCAAATGCCACTTTAACTAAGTGGCCAGGATTAACATAACAGGGTTAATGATGTCATATAAATATCATGTATCTTTCATATAATGTGATGAGGGAACACTTCTCTTTAGTGTTGTTCCTAAAATCCATAATCCCAGTCCAATCATTACAAAAATACCAGTCAAACCCAACATTGAAGGGAATTCTACAAAATACCTGACCAGTACACATCAACTTTGTCAATGAAATCATAAAACTAGCAAAACAAAGCACAGAAAGAATGAGAACCGGTCACAGACCACAGGAGACTAGGAAGCTTGACAGAGAGAAAGCACGTTAATGGAAAATTGGTGGCATTAGAACGAAGTCTTCAGTTTAGTTAACAGTAATATACCAATGTTGGTTCTTCATTTTGATAAATATGCTACCTCGAATGATGACATTAGAAGAAAGAAAAGTAGGTGAGGGGAGTACAGGGGTACAGGAATGCTCTGTATTTGCAACTAGTCTATAAACCCAACATTATTATGAAATAAAAAGTTTAGTACAAAAAAAAAAGAGGCTTTATAGGAAATTCTAATGGCTACCTAGTTTGGACAGTCACCTGGTCAGAAAATACGGCTAAAAGCATAAAGTAATTATTTAGCTGATTATAATTTCAGGATCTACCACAGTGCCTAGCACATGATAAATTCTCAGCCAATATTTATTTAAATACTGAGTCCATGGGTATTTTGTGATATTGTCTGGCATTGTGAAAAAGAACACCAAGGCAAAATCATAGCGATAGAAAGTAGAATGGTGGTTGCCAGGGGCTGGAAGAGGCGAGAATGGGGAGTCATTATTTACTAGGTAAAGCATTTCAGTTTTGCAAGATGAAAAAAGTTCTAGAGAGGGATGGTGCTTATGGTTGTACAATGGTATGAGTATGTGTAGTAGCACTGGGCTGAACACTTAAAGATGGCTAAGGTAAAGAATTTTATGTTATGTGTGTTTTACCACAATAAAAACATTTGGGAAAAAAAAGACTGAGAGTAGAGTGCTGGTGGCACCAATTTTTGTGGTGTGGGAGACAGGAAAAGGGTTGGCAGAGTTGAGTGAAAAAGGAAGGACAAGTCAGGAAGCCAAGAATGGGGGTGGATTTTAGATGGAAGATTTGGGAAGGTCAACCATATCAAATACTGTGGAGGAGGAGGAGGCTGAGGATCAAGAAGATGCCACCGGTGGGTGAGCTATGGGGAAATCACTGGTGCTCTTAAAAAGTCCGAGACAAGACACTGGTGGTAACTGAAGACACCACCCCCCCCCCCCCCCCCCCCCCCCCCCCCACACACACATGACTGAGAGGATAGAAGTTGAAACGGTGGGTAGAAAAGAGAAAAGTTTGGCTTATGAGAGCCGATTTCACCCCACTGGAAAGTTGTCTCAACAAAGGTGTCCTCTGTGCAGTTCAGAGGGCACAACTTGGATTAATGAACTAAAATTCCAGGAAGACGTCTCTCACCTTAATTTTCTCCCGTGTGGAGCTTTGAAAAAAGTGGAATCAGCTGCTTGGGATGTGGTGGCTTCCCATGCCTGGACATGTTTATGGTCTGCTTACACTTATGGAAGTTGTGTAAAAATGATTCCCGAGTTAGGTAGGAAGTGTGTCAAATGACCAGCAAGGGTTCCTGTGTCTCTGTGAACATACATCATGTTACTGCACTTTGGGAATGCTTTGGAGTTTGGAAGATAGGGTTTTAAATCAAGACACTGTCAGGGGACCTCTCTGGGAAGAGAAGAGGCGGGACACTTGGAGCCTTGTGAACCAATGGTGTTGAATTTTGAAAAGTAGCTTGAGTTTTTCCTTCCTAAACTGTATTCAGCGACCTATCTTCTCATGAATGGAGATATCAAGGTTAACATCATCAGTGATGTCATGTGGGTATCATGCACTTGTCACATGATGTAATAAGAGGATATTTTGGGATTTAGAACCAATACCATGCCCAGGCTATTTTGACCTTCTATTTTACCATTTATTAGGAAAATGATTTATCAGTGGGGATCTGATTATGAATACAAAAAAAAAGAAAAGAAAGAAAACCCAAAACCTCTGGCATAACTTTAACTGATAAATTATATTGACAAAAGTTTCAAATGTGATTCTTTCAGGAGACACATGTCTAACATTGCCATCCTTTGATAGGAAACATCTATGTGGAAATCCTATAATCACATTTAGATACCTGACAATTGTAATGGAGGGTACAAACAGTGGCTGAATGTGTGATTTAGATGCAAGAAGAAACTACACCCAAGAATAAGCTATGCTTCCCATTTGCCTTTGTAGAAGCCCAACAAAGGAAACCCGTCCCTTTTTCTTACTGATGTCTATCCATCAGCATTCACCACTATTAAATACTTCTTAAGTGGTTTTCTAGACTGGTCAGATCCTTCTGTTGGGAATCTGTCTTTCAGGATGTGGTGAACAGACACTACAAAGCTTTGTCTGGAAATATGTGGTGTGACCATGTCTTAATGCATCTTATTTTCCTAGGTCACACAAGGAAATCAATTGAATTATTGCACAGTCACACCATGCACATCAAGAAGGCCCTTGTTCTTAATACTCTTGGTGGAATTCTTCCCTCCAGCTGGACAGCTTTACTCATTATCTCCCAAACACACTACACTCGTTTCTATGTCATTGCCTTTGATTCAGTTTAGTTCCCAATCTCTGAAACTTTTCCCTATGATTTCTCCAGCTTAACACATTGCCTCTTTTTGGGATTCCAATAGAATCTGTTTTCTATATGCCTGACACTTAAACTATATGGCCTAATATTTCTTTCTTTCTTTATACTTTTGGTCTCTGCAAATAGTTTTATTGGTAAAGAAAATAATTTATTAATGTTAAGTTGGATTGGCTTTCCCTAACGCATTTTTAAGACCCTAAATTCTGGGGCTTTTTCAGGTTAGGTAAGCATCTACTCTAAAATTCTATGTTCTTTTCCTTACCATTATTAAAGTTTGATGACTGTTTCGCCATGGGTCAGAGACTGTGTTATCACTAAATCCAGAGGCCAACTCCACATTTTCTCCTCATTTTGCAATCGGATTATCCTCCCTGATAACAAATTGTTCTTTTGGTTGGTTCCTTTCGCCTCCTCTCTATGGACTACTATGGAAATTCAGTGAGCCAAGAGCTTTTCATTTAAAGTATTATAATGTCTGACTGTCTGGAATGGTCTTATCATAAAGGAATGGGAATCAAAAAGTCAAGTTTTGACAACTGATGATTTCTAAGAAACTAGCTCTAGGTTATTATGGGGCTCCCATTCAATTTAGTTATTGTGACAGATTTAATAATGGTCATGGTGAGAAAAAAAGAGGTTGATTTACTGGCAAAGGCATTATTGTAGTGTTGACAGTTTTCAGATATATTAGTTAGTTTATGTGTGACAGGTTGTTAAATTATTTCCCTCTCTGGGCTTTAAAATATGAGATTGTGGAGTACTCTTATCAAAAAAGTGTTATCCATCATTCCTTAGCCTTTCTTAAACAACAAGATACTGTTTCTGCCATTTGGGGTAAAATTTTACATTGGAGAAGGAAAGAGTTTATATTTTAATTTCTTAATTTTGAATGAACATAAAGTATTTGTGAGGACCCCCTTATTTTTTTCTGTCCTATCGCTGCTTCTCTTCCTAGCTCTGAAAATCCAGAAGCCTGTCCTTGAGTTTTATAGCATACGCAGTTTTCCAGGTGATTTGAGAGATATTGGAAAAATACATCCTTATCTTAGAACATGTCTTTCCATGAGATGTCCTGATGCCCCAAATCCTCACTGTCCTGGGACTCAAATGTTACACCCCTCTTAAGAGTCTTCGACTATTTCCCTTATATCTGCTCAACTCCCTACCCATAGCAGACTGCTGTTCTTTTTTCTTTTACAGTAAGCATTTGTGTTTTTTAATGTTTATTTATTTATTTTTGAGAAGGAGAGAGAGACAGGCAGAGAGAGAGGGAAATAGAGAACCCCAAGCAGGGTCCACATTGTCAGTGTAGAACCCGATGAGGGACTCAAACTCATGAACCATGAGATCTTGACTTGAGCTGAAAACAAAAGTCAGATGCTTACCTATCTGAGCCACCCAGGCACACCTAGGTTGCCCTGTTTTTGGACTTGGATAACACCATGTCCCAGGACATCAGTTCTGGCCTCTCATTCAGCAAGGGCCAGAGATGGAAGGAGTTAGCACTCATAGGGAATTTTGTCCAGGAAATGGGCGATGAACGTGACTGAGGCAGATAAATTTCTCCTTCATTCTTTGTTCCATGATCTACTTCAAGATGCATTCTTTAAAAATGCTTTGTATAGCTTATGTATGAGTGAACGTGTTGTCTGAGCAAATTTCAGTGTCTTTTTGTGGTGCAACTTGGAGCTGCATCAGTGTGATGAGTACACACATTGCATTCATTGCTTTGCCTTCTTCTTTGCTTCATTTCCTTTTTTTTTTTTCTCATTATCATGACCCCAGACCATGTACCTCCCAAATAAAGTCATAATCCCTTCATTTGTATCTCAGACTTTGCTTTCTAGAAGACTCAGGTTGAAGCACTTGATTTTAGAGTATTTGAGTTAAGCCATTTCTCTCCTTGTATATCTGCACTGAAAGCAAATACATTTGGAAAGGAAATTATATTTAAAAGCTATCCTCTATTTGGAGGAATTTCAGGCCAGGACAGAGATTCTGGTTTATAGGAGGGCAAAACAACAATGGAAAAAGAGGTAGTTAACAAAAAATGCTGGAAGAGAACACCAATGTCAAACTTCACCTATTTCAGCTTTTGTCTCAGCCAACCACAAGCGCACGGTGATAAACATCATTCCATTCCCTAATAGTTTTTTCGACTGCATGTTAAACATTATTTCTTTTTTCACCTTAGAAAATTCTCTCTGTATAGTACGCATACTCAGGATTCTGTTTTTCTTCTTGACAATGAAGATACAATGAGAAAATCCCCCAGATCCTGATAGCTTTTACTCTGACTGTTGATTAAAACTTCGAAGACTGTATGAACTTTATTTTTTTTAACTAGAGATATGATTTATAATCCACTTGGTTGTTAGACAGTACCACCCCAAGGATCTGCCTTTATCTATTGTTTTTGTATCACTGATTCACTTAACCAACCAACTGAATCAGTAATCCCATCAGACATACACAGTGTGCTAAGTCAGGAGCAGAAGTGTCCTGAGAATACAAAGAAGCATACAAGTAGAAAATGCCATATTTCTATTCATCAATTAAAAATTCTGGAAAGGAACAGTGCGGGGGGAAGGCCAACATACAGTTTTGCCTCGCTAAGTACATACATATAATTACACTGTAGGAATGTGGTATGTGGTATGCATACATATATGTGTATGTATCTTTTGTACTTTATTTCATAACCATGTTTTATACATGGATCAAATCACAGCATAGATGTAGAAAAATGTCAATATCCACTTATGAGAATGATAATTTACTGTTTTACCAGAGTAATTAGAATTCTCTTTTTTACTTCAGGTCTTTATAGCTGCCACCGTGTGGAGTACCTACCCTGTGCCAGGCGTTACCAAGGTTAATAATTCATAATTTATTTTTCTTTAAGCACATAGCTCTATCTCTACCATGTAAGTTACTTATTATGGGCCTCAGTTTACAGATGGAGACCCTGAAGTTCAATGTTCAGTGTCTTAATCATAATCACAAAGCTAGTGATGAGAAGGTGTATCCAGGATTCAAATGCAGTGCCATTTGACTCCAAACTTACTCTTTCCCCATTAATCTGTACTGCTCCTTTCTAATATAAATAGAATTTTAGGGATTTGACTATGAAATATTCTTCCAGTTTCTGCTTATATTTGTAGATTGATAAATTCTCCTCTGACTTACAGTTGGATTCTCTCTTTCTTTCTTTCTTTCTCTCTTTCTTTCGAGAGGAAAAGAGGGTGCAAGTGAGTGAGGGGCAGAGAGAGAGAGAGAGAGAAAGAGAGAGAGAGAGGGCGAATTCCATGAGGGGCAGAAAGAGAGAGAAGTGGGGCTTACCTAAAGCAGGGCTCACCCAAAGCGGGGCACGAGCTCTCCAGAAGCAGGACTCGAGCTCCCCAACTGTGAGATCATGACCTGAGCTGAAGTCAGACACTTAAACTGACTGAGCCATCCAGGCACCCCTACAGTTGGACTTTCTAGTGGGGGCATGGAGTGTGGTTCAAATCCTAAAATCAGATATATATGATGTCGTAAGAAATCATTGGATTTGAAGTTGTCCTACATCATCAGAATACAGATGAATGGCCATTTTGTGATAATGTTATATTTTTTATTTTTAAAATATAAAATGCACTTGGCTCTAAAAATGGAAAATTCAGCTCAGAGATGAGGCAAATACAACGCACATGACTGTTTAGGTTGGTCACATTTGATTTTTTGAAATAGTTGACCCAGCTGGCGTATAACTTACCTCAGCATTTAGCAGTTAGCTATGAGACAGTGGGTCATGCTCCTTGTCAAGCTGTGTCTCTTTCAATGCTTATATTGTTCCCAATGACTTCATTCTCCGTGCTGGCTGACAGGGATAATACTTTTAGTAAATTCAGTCATTTTTAATTTGAGCATCTTGTAAATGGAGCTTTGACGCACGAAAGTAGAATTGGGTTGCTTTTCTTTTTTATCTTTAATGTTATGAGTACGGTGGATATTTAAAAGCTAGCACCAGAAATACTCAATTTCCAGTCACTTTACAAACAACTGATCTAACGTTATTTTGTTTTGTTTTGTCTTTATCGTGTTAATGCATCTTTCAGAAATTCTGCCAGCCACATGAAGTAGGTTGGATGAAAGAATAAAAAAGGCAAAAGACTGTGAAATATATGAATGATAGGTGACATCTAATACAGTTTTAAAAGGGACATCTAAAAAGTTTAGAACTATTTTTTAGGTAAAAAGTAAAATATGAAACAAAACAGAACAATGACAAAAAAGAACAAATAGACCATCAATATACCACTTCCCAGTAGTACAAGAGATTTAGCAGTTTCCTTTAATTGTACGGAGACTAAAACCCCCGTGTTTAATCAGACAGCCAAAAATGGCCAACGTGCTATGGGGCTGCATTACCAGAAATAAGGTGCCCTCAATTTGGGGGTTGAGAGCCCCATTCTACTCTGTCTTTGCCAGACCATGTGAAATGGCACTTTGGTTTGACCTTACATATAGAGGACCGTGGCAAGGTTTATAAGGGTCTTGATGATGACAGGGAAAATGTACTTGAAGGATCCAGGATGTTTAGCCTGAAGAGAAATTCTTTCAGGGAGACTTGATAGCTGGTTTCAGATAGATGAGAATCTGTCATGGGAAAGAGTAGATTTAATCCAGGGGCGCCTGGGTGGCTCAGTCGGTTAAGTGTCCGACTTCGGCTCAGGTCATGATCTCGCGGTATGTGAGTTCGAGCCCTGCATCGGGCTCTGTGCTGACTGCTCAGAGCCTGGAGCCTGTTTCAGATTCTGTGTCTCCCTCTCTCTCTGACCCTCCCCGTTCGTGCTCTGTCTCTCTCTGTCTCAAAAATAAATAAACGTTAAAAAAAAAAATTAAAAAAAAAAAAAGAGTAGATTTATTCCAGGTGATTCTAATGAGCAGAGTAAAATTACAGGAAGGCAAAACCCAGCTTCACATAAAGAAGCATTTATAGAGCTTAAGACATAGGTGCTTAATAAACATTTTAAAAAAGATTTTTTTTAATGTTTATTTTTGAGAAAAAGAGAGAGAGAAAGAGAGAGAGGGAGTGCGCAGGGGAGAGACAAAAAGAGAGGAAGACACAGAATCAGAAGCAGGCTCCAGGCTCTGAGCTGTTAGCACAGAGCTGGAAGCAGGGCTCGAACCCACCAACCAGGAGATCATGACCTGAGCCAAAGTCGGATACTTAACCAACTGAACCACCAAGGCACTCAATAATCTTTCTGAATGAAGGAAGGACTGCAGTTGAAAGAATGGATGGATGGTCTCATTGAAGTGGACTGCCTTAGAAGAGAGTGAATACTCTCTCTACTGAAATTTTTTTTAAAAATTTTTTTTAACGTTTATTTATTTTTGAGACAGAGAGAGACAGAGCACGAACGGGGGAGGGGCAGAGAGAGAGGGAGACACAGAATCGGAAGCAGGCTCCAGGCTCTGAGCCATCAGCCCAGAGCCCGACACGGGGCTCGAACTCACGGACCGTGAGATCGTGACCTGAGCTGAAGTCGGACGCTTAACCGACTGAGCCACCCAGGCGCCCCTCTCTACTGAAATTTTAAAGGCCAACTTGATGAACTCTCCCAGAGGATGATTTTAGTTGGTTGGTAGGATATTTTAATATGTGTAAAATTCTTACTAATTCTGGAACTGAAATTCAACAAAATTTGTGACTCTTCTGAATGAAAATCTTGTTATATTTTCCACATCTGAGTACGATATTTTCTTTCATTTTCTCTAAAGTAGAATCCATACTTTCTCTGATGCAAATAAGGATTATTTTAATAACATGTTGTTTTAAACAAATTCTTTTACTCTATTATTTCATTTAATTTTAATGAACTAGATTATTGGATGGGCAGAGAACCTATGATTCTAATTTTTCTTGAGGGAAAAGGTCAGGAGAGGTTGCTAATTAGCTCAAGATCACATAGTGAATTAATGACTGAGTTCAATGATCTTTCCGTAAGATAATGGAACTCTCCTTAAGAAAATTTTTAAGAAGCCAAAATTCGAGCCTTCAAGGTTGTGTGACTGATTTATATTAAAACAACACATTCAAAATGAAAGCTGTATTTTAGAGAAAAAATATTAAAACAGGTTGGAGAGATTGCAATGGTTCTCAACCAGGTCAATTTTCCTCCCAGGAACATTAGGCAATGTCTGGAAATTTTTTGATTGTGACAACTCAGAAGTAGGGGGTGGGGAAGGGGTGGGATGCTACGGGAATTTAGGAGATAAAAGGCAGGACTAATCATCCTAGAATGCACAGCCTCCCATAACACAGAATTATCCAGTGTGAAAGTTGAGAAACCTTTGGATGTTTTGCATCCATTTAAACCAGAACTTGGATTCCTTTGAACAGTGAGGTGCGATGTATAGCATGTAAAATACCTTTAAGCTCTTATTTTCTAAAGACTTTTCATTTACTCAGAATAAAGTTATATTTGCCAAATTGCTACTTTTGACTGCCAAGGATTATACGTTGCGGAAGAAGCCCTGCCTTTCAGGCTAAGCATTGTAAATCTTTTCTGCCTCTACTAATAGTCCTTTCTTTGCCTCTTTCCTATACCTTTGGCATCTTTCTATCAATTTTCTCTCACAATAAAACCAAAAACAACTGGGGCCCCTAGGTGGCTCAGTCGTTGACCATCCGACTTCGGCTCAGGTCATGGTCTCACGGTTTGTGGGTTCGAGCCCCGCGTCGGGCTCTGTGCTGACAGCTCAGAGGCTGGAGCCTGCTTCGGATTCTGTGTCTCCCTCTCTCTCCACCTCTCCCCCACTTGTGCTCTGTCTCTCTCTCAAAAATAAATAAAATGTAAAAAAAAAAAAACTTAAACCAAAAACAACCCTCTTTTTTTCTTTATATATTGACTGATCTTTTCCCTCTCTTTCTCAGTTTGACGTCTTTGAAGAGTCATCTGCAATTATTTGCATACTTTCTAGGCATTAATGTTTCTTCCTAATGTTTGTCTTTTGGCATCCCTTATACGTGTGCTTGGCACAGCAATCCAGCGAATCACTCAAGCCACAAACTCCAGTCACTCTAGACTTCTTTTTTTCTCACTGCCTACCTTATCCCACCAGTCACCGAGTCTTTTCTATTTTACTTTGTGACTGAGTCTCGCAGATTCATTTCTTCTTCCCCATACCCACTGCTGCCACCTTTGTGTTAAAGTACTGGTGTTAAAGTAACCTTTCCAAACCAAAAAAAGAATTCCGTTGTGTCTCACTTAAAGGTTTTCAATGACCCCAACTTAGGTGCCTAAGAATCCAAAGTAATTAATATGGTCATTTGCTGTTACCTACCCGCCCCCCAGCCTTCTCTCCAATCACAATCCCCACCAGACAAACCAGAATAAGTTGTGTTATGCATATTGTGTCTTCTTACAAGTTGTCCCTTTTGTTTAGAATGCCTTGGTCAATTACAACTTTATGTGTCCTTTTCTTTAAAATTAATTTTAGTTTAGGGCTCCTGGGTGGCCCCTCATTGGGCTGCACACTGGCCATGAAGCCTACTTAAAAATTAATTTTATTTTAATTAGTATGTATAATAAATCATCATAATATGTATAATAAATATTTTAATTAAATTATGAATAATAAATATACATAGATTTTTAAAAGCCCCAAGAGTACTAAAAGGTTTATAACCAAAAATAGCATAAAAACTTAAAAAACAAAAACAAAACACACAAAACAAAACACACCAAAAACAAACAGCAGATCTTTGCACCAAAGCTTCCTGCCTCTCTGCCTCCTGGAAGCAACCACTTTTGTCTATTTTAAGTGCCTCTTCTGCATTTACCTCCCTCATGCTAAATAACTTGCTTGTAATGCTATTTCTTGGCTTGTCAACTTAAACTTTCCCTACTGAATTTCTCCTCTCCCATAATTTCAGTGTGGTTACCATTAGGGATGCCACTGAGAACATTGAAAAACCAGCACAGCAAAGATACTGATTCGTCGCAACAGTCTCCCCACATGGTGTAGGTGGGCTAATTACTGGCCTTGATTTTATGACAGTTTTTGATGTAATGAATTTAAATAATCAGTGTTTACATCACTATTACCATGTAAGTACTGTCTCCTGCAGAAACAAATAACATCAATGATTATGTCATTCTGCTTACACAATTTTTTTCTTTCTAGAAGTTACTGGTTGATGTTTACAACAATCATTTCTTCCTTCTTAAAACTCACCACAAGCCTCACCTGTTCTATCAAGTCTTTCAGCTAGGTAGAGCCGATTCTCCATCTTGCGTTACAACTCTGTTGTTGTCCTTGCTACATGCACGACCCTTAAAGATTTCTGTGTCTCTCTTCCTCACCAGAATGAGAGCTCCTTCAGGTTAATGATAGCATCTGTTATCTTTGAACCCTCAGTGTCTTGTGGCAGTGCAAAACACATAGTACTTAGTAAATATCTGTTGCATTAGGGATGGAACAAGAGTGTCTTTTCTCTTTGAAGCTGCCTTCAGTATTGAGCAAAATGGTTTTGTGCACATTTCTCTGATTTCTGAGTCACTACATATAGATCAGAAACTGAAATGCCTGTCAAGATGTAGGCAGTTAAAATAAATGAGTGCGGCCACGTCTGATGGGGTCCGTGGCATTAAACGGGTCACCTGCTGCTTGACTCCGGCTAGTTGATGCCCGGAAGGTGTTTCAGACCTGTGCTGCCAGCCCTTCTGCTTTTTCAGCGGAAGTAGAAAAATCCAGGTTTGCTACGAACTGCCATGATTCAATTTTTTAAGACTATGCAGACTGAGAACATGATTCCTGGGAGCGGATTTGGTTCGTGGCCACCAGCTTGTGACGGTGGCCTGAAGATTGTGGGTGAGCAGTAGCATAGCACATGCGACTCCAGTGCCTTGTGCTTGGTGTTTGGTTTGCCTGAGCATGGATCCTCCCTGGGGGGTCCTCTCCAGGGCTCTTCCCCGTGGTGGCATCCCTTCACCAGCTGACGCCAGCGTGTGGAGTGAGTCGGAACAGAAGAGAGTCTGGGCACAGGCCCCAGCCTGCCAGAATGTTTGAAGGCGCTGGGCAGCGTTTCAGTGGAATCAGGGCTTCGACTGTTAGGTGAAAGTGGAGAATGATGGGTTAAATAATACGTGGTAGAAGAAAGCGCAGGTAGACTAAAAACTGTATACTAGGTGCCAAGCCATGTGCCTTCTCATATGTTATTCAATTTTTTTAAATTTTTATTTATTTTTGAGAGAGAGAGAAAGAAAGAAAGAGATATAGAACATGAGTTGGGGAGGGGCAGGAGGAGAAGCAGACACAGAATCCGCAGCAGGCTCCAGGCTCCGAGCTGTCAGCACAGAGCCCGACGCCGGGCTCGAACCCACAAACCGCGAGATCATGACCTGAGTGGAAGTTGGACACTTAACCAACTGAGCCACCCAGATTCCCCTTATGTTACTTAATTTAATTTTTACAATAGCCTCGAGGAGATGGTGTCATCTCCAGTTTGCAGAGGTTGAATCTCTATAAGATTTAGAGGTTTTTAGTAAAATTCCCGCCATTAAAATAGATTAACACCAGAATTAAGGCTTCCTGATTCTGCCCATGCAGAAAGCCCATGTATGATTTTAAAAATGAATTAAACCTATTTTATAATAATAAAGACATGGATTGAAATTTTCTACTAGAAATGGATCCTGGGATCTTTGAATCTGAAAGTTGTTTTCTTCATTTACAGATGGATTATTCATTCTTTCAACATTTGTGGAGTATCTATTGTGTTCTGTGTTAGTTACCAGGGTTAAAAAGATGCGTAAATATACAATCCCTGTGCTTGGAAAGCGCTAAATGATTGTATGTTTCTGGTTTGTTATAAGTCTGAAAGGAGGGTGGCAGGTTGGGATAAAAGATATGAAAACTCTAGAAATTTGGTGGCCAAATTGTTTGTTTGTTTGTTTGTTTTAATTTGGGAGATACTCCTTTTTTTGTTGTTGTCACAGATAAAATATGCTAGTAGGAAATTGAAAAATGAAAATAAGGAAAATTAAGGCAAAAGTCTCCTAACCAGTGTGAGCAACTCTATGTACTTAATTACCTACCTTTTGATTACCTATCAATATGAACATTTTTTACATTTATCACACACAGATGCAGAGAAACACACAGATCACACTGCATTATTATTCTATAGCCTATTTCTCTTATTTAGGAATATATCAAAATGTTCTATTACTATTTGATTTATGCCTGAATAGTATTTTATTGCATGAAAACAGTTCTGTGTATTTAATCAACTCTATCTTGTTAGATATTTAGGGAATTTCCAATTTTTTATAATCTATGTCATAGAGAATTTTTACAGCTAAATCTTTTTATGTACCTTCAATTATTTCCTTAGGAAAGATTACTAGAAATGAAATGACTGGATTTAAGCATTTGTATATTTTTTGAGTTTTTTGCTTTTAGAACCTATAGCACTAAATTGTCCTCCAGAAAAGTAGTACCAATGTATCCATCACCAGTGGATTTGATTTTCCATTTTTATTCACTATTTCAAATGCTAGTTACAACCTTTTTTTTAAACTTTTCTAATTAGACAATTAGCAACAAGTCTCTATATTGATTCTTTTTGAAAACTCTTTTGGTCTTTGAACTTGCTAGATACTATTGTCCTCTGGTATAATACTCTCACTTCTTATTATGGTTAATTGGTTGGCTGATTACTTGCCTTACTAGCTTTGGAACACTTTGAAGGTAGAGCATGTCCTATCTGCCTGGGTGTTTCTGGATGCTCATGGATGTCTGTTGAATTGAGTTGAATTAAAGAAGATGCATAGCTTAGAAACCATTGGCTAGATGGATAAATGTCAATACACCCAGTGGGCAAGTTATTTGATTCCTGCCAGTTACATGATAATGAGTAATTTAAGTGATCATTGGTCACATGCCAGCACTGTGTTAAGTGCTTTGCATACTTACCTGATTGAATCCTCACAGAAATGCTCTGGAGAAGAGATAATAATTGTCTCCACTTTGGCAATGAGGAAATTGAGAGATTATGAAATTTGCCCAAGGTACATGGCTGTAAAGTGGCAAAAAAGGTCACGAACTCAAGACTAGCTAACTCCCAAGCCCTCTTATCTTTTCCCATCTGCCCTCCCTTACCTTCTCCTCCCCTCTCCAACTTATTATAGATATTTAAATATATTTATACAAAAGTAGATAGAAGAGCATAATAAACCTTGGTTTAGCCAACACCCAGCTTTCATAATTATCAATATGTGGCCAATCTTGTTTAATCTGTAAGTTTCTCTCCCCCCCTTGCACCCATCTTCTCTTGTTGGATTATTTTAAAATAAATGTTGGATACATTAATTTCATTTATAAGTTTTTAAATGTATATCTTTAAGAGATATGGACTCTGTTCTTTGACCTAAACCACAATATTATTAGCACACTTTAAGTTCTCTAGAACAATTCCTTAATATTATCGAATGTGTAGTCAGGGTCTGATTTCCCAGATTATCTCATTTTTTACATTTGACTTGCTTAAATCTGGTCCACCCAAGGACTGCACACTGTATCCTAAACTGTGCTAACCACAACACAGTATTCCTTTCTCCCCCGTATTTTTTCATGAGACCTGTCCTTCTCAACAACAGAGATACTTAGCTGAGGGAAACTCAAACTTTCAAATAATTCCCACAAATTGAATATCTAGTTCACATATCCCAAGAAGGAAGTACAAACACTAATTAATACCAGAGAAACACTGAGTCTGTTTGGAATGGAGAAAGTACGTTGCCACATGGGTTTGTCATTCATTCTCCCTGGAAATTCATCAGTGTATTTGTGCAGCAGTTGAGAAGTCTTATTTCTCTGCCTCTGTGATGTCTCCCTCACAAGCTATGGCCAAATCTCTTCACTTAAGATGCATACTTAGTTGCAAGTGTTGCTGGCTTTTAAATTCTGTCTTTGGCATTGAGCTTAAAAAACGAGACGTGCTGGCCTGTGTACCACCCCCCTTCCTGTGGGAGAATGCCTTGGGAATGGAAGGCACAGGCTTGTTATTTTCATAAATGGGTCATGGCTTCGATAGAGTATTTTGCATTGAGGAAATTTTCAAGTTTTCATGCTTGTTTGGTTCTGTTTTGAACTTGAAGGTCTAGTGATCCTCCACTGTGTTGTGGCAGATGGGAATGCAACCAGAAGTCCTGAAAGGGATGGCCTTCTCTGTGGAGATCCTGGGGAAAACTGCGCAGGTAAGGCTTAACACACAGTGCATTTGTGTTTTACCAGCCTCATGTTCAGTCTTGGAACGTTGATTTCCCTAAGTTTTAATTTTTAATACTACACTAATCATAAGACTGGTTAGTTTTGTGAGCATATATAATGGACCAGGCTCTCTGCCAAGTGCTTTATATACAGTAATGCGTTCACTCCTCGTGAGAGCCCTCTGAGCTGGATCAAATTTTTGACTTTATTTCAAGGTGAAGTCCAGAAAGATTAAGTAACTTGCCAAAGGCTACCCAGCAGGTAAATTGCAAATCTGGGATTCATACAGGTCTTTCTGATTCTAGTGCTTCCATTTTTAATCATTACATTATTTTAGGTATTGCAGGTGTATGCTCCAGACTCTGGCATGGGATATTTTGGACTGGATGCATACAAAGATGGCATATTCTATTCAAATTAGCTTCTTTCTATTCCATAACTTAAAAGAAGGGAAGAATGACTTTTGCATATTTTTGCCCTAGAGATGCTTCAATCAGTATTCTCAAAGTTGTTAGTCTAAAGCAAAGGTGAGCCTTAGTAAAGGGTCAGGTAATAAGTATTTTAGGTTTTGTGGACCATGCAGCGTTTTTTTGCAGCTACTCAAAATTGGCCACTGCACTGTGAAAGCAGCCATTGACACTTTGCAAATGAGTGGCGTTGGATATGTTTCAATAAAACTTTATTTAGAGAAACAGGCTATGAGCCAGATTTGGCCCTTGAGCCATAGTTTGCTGACTCCTACTTTAAGGTTCTGTCTGTCCTTTATAGATGCAATGGTCTGTTCTTCTCCAGGGTTGTTTCTGAGTCAAAACAAAACAAATCAAATCAAAACACAACACAACACAACGCAACACAGGCCAATTCTAAAAGTAGGTGGGAGAGAGATTCCTGTATTCCCTGGAAACGTTTTGGAGCTCGGAGGGTAGTGACCTGGTGTAAGTGCTCCTGTCCTAGCACCCTGGAGAAGTCATAACTGAGCTGGGAACACGCTGAACAAGTCACCGTGACGTGAGCCATCAGTTCCAGCCCAGTCTTCTGCTTTCTTCCCTCACGCTAATGGGTGGTCTGGAAAGTGCCTCCAGCCTGTGGAATCTGTTGGTGTCTTAGATCATGCTTGTGTGGGTCTTTTCACTCGCGTAGAGAAAAGAACAAGGCCAATGTTATGTGTTTGTGTGCTTTTCTTCAGTTGGGTTTTAAATATCTCCAATGATGGCATTTTCACATTTCCCTTGGGGGTTATTGCATGATCCAGTGACTGACAGTTCTAAAAAACTTGCCTCATCATTATCCTAAATGTGTTTCCTATTTTTTTTTTATTTTAGTGAGACTATTTAACATGAGATCTACTCTTTTAACAAAATTTTAAGTGTACAACCCAAGATCGTTAACTATGGGCAAGATGCTGTACAGCACCTCTCTAGAAATTATTCATCTTGCATGACCCAGACTTTATACCCAGTGAATAATGACTCCTCATTCCCACCCCCCCCCTCCTTCCTGGCCCCTGGCAACCACCATTCTACTCTCAGCTTCTGTGGATTCAGCTGTTTGGATTTTTTTTTTCTTTAATAAGTGGAATCATGTAGTATTTGTCCTTCTATAACTGACTTATTTCACTTTGCATAATTCTTTCAAGGTCCTATCATGTTGTTGCAAATGGCAAGATTTCCTTCTTTTTTAAGACTGAATAGTATTCCGTGGCTTACGTAAACCACATTCTATTTATCCATTCATGTGTTGATGGATATTTAAGTTGTTTCCACATCTTGGCTATTGTGGATTGAATAGTGCTGCAATAAACATAGGAGTATGTGTGTTTCTTCGAGATTCTGATTTCTGTTCTTTTGGATAAATACCCAGAGGTAGGATTGCTCAATCGTATGGTAGTTCTGTTTTTAATTTTTTTAAAAAACTCCGTACTATTTCCCATAGCAGTTATAGGTTGCCTTGTCAGTCTATTGTTTCTATCCTGTGCAGAAGAATTTTAGCTCATTTAAGGTCACACAGTAAGCAGAGTAGCCTGACATGAATTTGGAGAGACTGACTCCAAAATGTGTATTGTTAATCACAATGCTAAACTGCTAGGATCGTGGGGGGAGGTCAGAATGCTGAATATGTGAAGAAAATTCTGAAAAATAGTCCTTGAAAGTAAAGCCCAAATAAGGGCAAAATGTTCTTTTTTAAAAAAAAAAATATTTTAAATGTTTACTTATTTTTGAGACAATGCAAAAGACAAGTGCAAGCAGCAGAGGGGCAGACAGAGGGAGACACAGAATCTGAAGTGGGATCCAGGCTCTGAGCTGTCGGCCCAGAGCCCGACGTGGGGCTCGAACTCACGAACTGTGAAATCATGAGCTGAGCCGAAGTCGGACGCTTAACCGACTGAGCCACTCAGGCGCCCCAAGGGCAAAACATTCTTAAAGAGGAATTAATATGGAGTAGGAGAAGATTATCCTTATTGACTGTGTGACCGTGGGTGAGTCACTTAAGCTTTCAGACATCAATTTGTAATCTATAAAATGAAGGAATAGTTCAGATCATCTTTAGGAGTTGGTCTTTTTTTTTCTTTTTTTCTTTCAATTTTTTCATTTTTTATCTTTTAATTTTTTTAGAGAGAGAGCATGCAGGCATGCAAGCAGAGGAGGGGCAGAGAGAGAGAGAGAGAGAGAGAGAGAGAGAATCTTAAGCAGGCTCCACACCCAGTATATATCCCAACACAGGGCTCGATCCCACACCCCTGGGATCATGACCTGAGCTGAAATCAAGCATCAGGCAGTCAACCTGAGCTATCCAGGCCCCACAGGAGTTATTCTTATTTCTAAATGATTTTATTCTTTTATGTTCAAATAGCCCCAATCTCTAAGCATTTCACTTTTAGTTTGTCCTTTTCTGTCTTGAGTAAGGAATTTATTCATTCCTATCAATACTTTTGCAGCAGGCTCTGTCCCAGGTACCAAGGATGAAACAATGAACAACATAGTCAAAGATGAGGTCAGAGAGGTAATGCAGAAAGAGAGGTAATGAGTAATGTCATGCAGAGCCTTGCCAGGGATTATAAGGCCTTCAGGTTTGAGTTTTAATAGCATCACTCTGGTGTCTGTGTGCAGACTAGACAGTTAAGAGTGGACAGGATAGAAGCAGGGAGACTAGTTAGATGTTGTTGCCATGGAGACTACTTTCAGCCTAGAGATGATGTCAGGCTTAGACCAAACTAGTAGAAATAGAGGGACGATTCTGCATACATTTTAAATACAGCCAATAGAGTTTTCTGATGAATTGGATGCATAGTAGAAGAGAAGGAAGTCAAACTGGCTCTAAGATATTTGGCCTGAATAACAAAGAAAGTATCATTTACTGAGATGGAGAAAGACCAGACTTGAGGGAGAAAATCAGGTGTTCCCTTTGGAAGTGTTCATTTGAAATGCCAGTTAGGCAACCAAGTGTTGGTTGGACAGTTGGACACTGAAGGAAGAGATCGGGGATGGAAACATAAATTTGGGAATTGTTACCATAACGGTATTTAAAACCAGGAAATGCCCAGAAAGGAATGTAAAAGCACTGAGTCCCAATGCATTGCAAAATTTAGAGGTTGGGGGATATAGGGAAGAACCAGAAAAGGAGACTGAGCAAAGGGGGCATTATATACATAAGAGTTCCAAAACAGGCACTCATGAAAAACAAAAGAAACACAAGTTTTCTTCCTGTTCATTGTTCTTTGTTTGCCCCTCAGCTATGAATAATTTTAAACATGCAAATATACACACACATATACACTAAACTCTTTTTTCTTCCTTTAGAGGGATGGCATGAAAAAGGGCAGCTCTTTTTTGTTTTGTTTTGTTTTATTATTATTATTTTTTGATTTTTAAATTTTATTTAAATCCAAGTTACTTAAGATATAGTGTAAGAGTTTAGTGACTCATCACTTACATATAACACCCAGTGTCCATCCCAACAAGTGCCCTCCTTAATGCCCATCACCCATTTAGCCCATCCCCCCCAACACCCCTCCAGCAGCACTCAGTTTGTTCCCTGTATTTAGGAGTCTCTTATAGTTTGCCTCTCTTACCTTATTTTTCCTTCCCTTCCCTTATGTTCATATATTTTGTTTCTTAAAATTCTACATGAGTGAAATTATATGATATTTATCTTTCTCTGACTTACTTTACTTAGCATAATACCCTCTAGTTCCAACCACGTTGTTGCAAATGGCAAGATTTAATTCTTTTTGATCGCTGAGTAATATTCCATTGTATACACACACCACATCTTCTTTGTCCATTCGTCAGTCGATGGACATTTGGGCTCTTTCCATACTTTGGCTAGTGCTGATAGTGCTGCTATAAACATTGGGGTGCATGTACCCCTTCGAATCAGCATTGAAAAAGGACAGCTCTAAGTGAGGGCCCACTCCTGTAAGCTGAGAAATCATTGGCCTAATCCTCCTGTTTAAAACACATGCTGACCTATTCTGATTAGCCCCCTATATGAACATATTCTGGAGGGTTAGCAAGGACATCTGTGAGATCTATTTTTCTTTTCCTGGAGTAACGAATTCTTTTACATTTCTGTAGGGAATGGCATTGGATATGAAACCAAATGGTAATCCTCAAATAAGAGAAATTTTCAAATTTTGCACTTCTTCAAGGGCATTGTGAATTTACCTTCCCCTGTCTCAGGGAGAGAGTGGGCAAGATACGACGGAAAATTAACTTAGAAAATAAAAAATTTCTTCTCACCTCCTGGCTTTAACACGGTTGTAAAGTGAGGAAACTCATATTGAGAAGTTGCCAGGAAGCCAAGGACTAGATTAAAGGCTTAGGTTCTACTTCATGGAGTAGGAAGAAATTTTTCTTCAAATTTTTCTGTGACTACTTAAACTCTTCTGTACATTAGCTGTTCCCTTTTTAAAAAAATGTTTATTCATTTTTGAGAGACAGAGAGACAGAGCATGAGCAGGGGGAGGGGCAGAGAGAAAGGGGGATACAGAATCCGAAGCAGGTTCCAGGCTCTGAGCTATCAGCACTGAGCCCAACGTGGGGCTCGAACTCATGAGCTGTGAGATCCTGACCTGAGCCAAAGTCAGATGCTCAACTGACTGAGCCACCCAGGCACCCCTACCTGTTCCCTTTTTAAGGTCAGATAGCTATGTGGGAAGATAAATTTATAGGTATTTGTTTCACTTCCTCTCTGTCTTCGTTAACACTTATGGGACTTTTATCTCAAAATTTAGCACCTCCTTTTAATCTCTCGCACAGAGATTTAACTATGTATTTAATAGGGGGTTAGAGATACTATGAGGTTATCCACATTGTAATGAGAATTACATAAAATAATTGTATATTGTAATTTTATAATAATTGTATATTACCCTTAGAGTTGATTTTAGAAGAGCTGCTGATATTAATATTTATAAAATCATTAAATGGATTTGTAACGAGCACAACTAGAGTAAGTAAGTGAACATTTTATGAAAAATAAACCTAATGTGTCAATTCTGAGGAGTTTTTTTTTTTTTTTTTTAGTTTATTTATTTTGAATGAGAGAGAGAGAGCCAGCACGAGTGGGGGGGGGGGGGCGGTGGTAAAGAGAAAACCCCAAGAAGGCTCCGTGCCATCAGCACAGAGCTAGATGCAAGGCTCAAATTCACAAACTGTGAGATCGTGACCTGAGCCAAAATCCAGAGTTGGGCATTTAACGGACAGAGCCACACAGGTGCCCCAATTCTGAGGGGTTTTAAGCAGAAAAGCATCACAAGGCCTGTTTTGGTTTGAGAATAAGAGTTATGTACAAGAAAGACTAGAGAGCCATACTGTTTAATCAAACCATTCATCCATCTGAGGAAAATTCCACATTTAAACCAAGTCATTTGAGTGTGTGCTATATTCCTCCAATTTAGTTTGGCCCAAGAGAATCTCACGTCTCATCGAACTATTCATAGGATTCAAGAAAGATGACCACTTCTTGTCTGTCTGCCCATATGATGGAAGAAAGACGCTCTCGCTTAGAATTAGGTTTTGACGTACACCTATCTGCAGTAACCCTAGTATTTCCTTATTTAACTGGCTTTAGCATCTTTGGAATATGGCATCTCAAGAAGAGATTGAGATACATTACCCCACAAGTAATGTGGGGCCCATTCACTTAGGAGAACGTGTTGCAACCTGGCCTGCTAGTGGGTGTAGTTTTCCAGTGCGATTTTGTGGGAAAGACTCAATCCCAGAGAATGCTTTGGTTTTGGAAACAGGGGTTAGAAAAGAGTAAGGGTGGCGGGGGCGGGGGGGGGGGGAGAACAACTAAGTTCCAGCACCCCCATTATCAGGGGAATTTTCATGTCGCATTTTCCGGACCAGGCGATTCACTTCTCAACAGAGAAACACAATACATGGGACTAATCATTCTTTTGTCATAGGATTAACTTTTCCTTCTTGATAAGCATCTCTGGAATGGAAGGACAGATTTTGCCATCCTCTGCCCTATGTCATCGGGTCTCATGATAGGCAGAAAATGTTAGATTTCACAGTTGTTCAATTTTCAGATAATGTGACCTTGATGAATATTAGACGAAAGCAACTGGAATTTTAGGTGCATTTTGAAAGAGGGTATGCTGATAATCCTTCTCATTTCCATCAGAGAACTGAGATGATCCCATCTGTTTTGGGGAGGGGGCAGTATGTGTGATGTATTATTTTTTTTTTCCACGTTTTAAAGTTCCATAGAGAAATCACTGGACATTTTCTGCGTGGTGGCATGGAAGGGTTTTCAAATCCAAATAATGCTGGGAATATTTAAGATCATGTTTATTTGGCAAAGGAGAGAGCTCTGGGAATGATCCGAACAGTGCCTGGCAACCATTTCCCTGGCATGGATCTGTGCTGCTTGGATGGGCTGAGGCTGGTCAAATCCCTGCACCCAGCAGCTGCCGGTTAAGGCACTTTTTGGGATCATGCTCTGTATGATGTTTATTAAAAGGGCAGCTACATTTAAAGGGACGTAACCACTAGAGAAATTAGTAAAGCTCAGGATACGGAGCCATATGGCTTATATTTAAAGTCAGGTATGCTTTGCAAAGTAGGAAGGACCTTCCTGGATCACAGCAGATCCGTGACTAAGTCTTACTGCTTCTTAAATTCATCTCCTTGACCTCGGTTCCCCTCCCACAGGCCCACATCACATATATTTGCATGGCTCAGGCATGCCTTGGTTTTCTCCTTGCTCTTGGCATCTTCCTACTCTAACTCAGCCTGCAGATTCCTACCTAATACACTGAAAAATGTCGTTTTTACATATACCATTTAATTTAATTCACGAGAACCGTCTTCAGCTCTCCTTTGCCTTGTAGTTCAAATGTAAACACTTCAGCCTACTGCCATTTGATGACTCTAACTTCCATTCACAGACCCCCTTGGCTGTTCCCCTCCATTTCCATTAAATCTGCCTCCCACTCCCCACATGATGAGGCTTGCATGTTCCTGACCTTGAGTTTTTGCTTCTAGCATTCTCCATAGCTGAATAGATTGCTTACCTCCTCCTAAAACAAACAAGCAAAAAAAAACCAAAAAAACAAAAACCATTTCCCAGAACTTTTTCTTTAATTAAATAAGTGCTCTTTGTAATGATACAACATTTCTCTTGGAATTACTAAGATCTTGAAGATTCTAGAATCAACTCATTTACTGAGGACTTTATTGTGCAGGGTACTCTGCTAAGAACTTGTGCATGCACTCTTTATTTGAGTTCCTCAACAGCCCTTTGAGGTAGATGCTATCATCTTCAGGGTACAGGTGAGGAAACTGAGGCTCAGACAGCTTCATAAGCTTGCCCGGACCCATCCAGCGAAGGAGAGGCAGAGCTGAAAATAAGACACGATTTTTCCTTCCTCATCTGATGTTCTTTCCTTCCCCTGTTTCCAGTGTGCCACAACTATCTTTGCGGTTACTATGGTTGTTTTTACGGGTTGGTTGCTTATTTTGTTGCCTTTTTTTGTTGTTGTTGTTCTATTGTTCTAATTTAGATAGACAAGATATGCTTCATTCTTTTGATGTTTTCCAGTGCTCACTACAGGGCTCTGGAAATAGAAAGTAGGCATGAAAGTTGGCCAATACATTTATTTGCCAAAACCTACAGATCTTTGTTTTTGAGACACTTTGGAGTTATTTCCGGAAGAAATTTCGGTAAGAGTCCCATTGACCGGTATGCGTGGGAGCAAATGTCTGGCGTGTAGAAGCTGTCAGCCTAGCTGGTAATCAAGTCACCATCCAAAACCAGGTCAGCCAGTTCCTCAGCAACATCCTGCCACCCCCTGAAGCTTTGTGACCTGGCATTGTGGGAATTGAAACTTTGTGACCTGGCATTGCGAGAATTTGCTGTGTATAGATCATCTGAAGTTCTTGGCAATTCCTCCCTCTGGTTGCCCTGGGGATTTTTTGTGCTCTTTTTATAATACTAATTAAGAAGTTTAGCAGTCATTACTATTAATATCACTCAGATGCCAGGTGCGTGTGAAATGCCCTTCTGAAGTGAACATCACGGTCCTTCTGACTTCACAGGTGGCTGAGTCTGTAAGCTGTTGGTCATAGCATGAATGTGAAAAAGTCCAACCCTGGGCTGGAGCTGGCTAGTTAGCTGTTGGCTCTGGGTGTGGGCACATGTCCGGTGTGAATCAGCACAGGAAACAGCAAGTCAGTATTTCTGTACCGTTACTCTTGTCAACCCTTACTTATTAAAACCTTCTACATGCACGGATGGGAGAAACTTACATATCACCATCCCTAGTTGAAAAATTAGGCAATGAAAACTCTAAATGGTAAGACAAGGAAGTCAGAGCAGGATCAAAATCCGGGATATGAGGCTTCCAGTATCTTCCTCTTTCTTTAGAGCAAGAGAAACCATTGAGGGGTTAAATGAGAGGGAGAATCTCCCATTAGGCAAGCGTGACTTCTGGATGCATCAGGCTGAGAGCAGATGACAGCTACCTGCTGAACGGCTGACTTGGCAGAGTGCCAGAGTGGAGAGGTCAAGAGCATGGACTCCGGGGCAAGATCTGTTGGGTCTGAGTCTCAGTTCGACACTTCCTAGCTGTGTGATCTTGGAAGATGACTTAGCCTCCATGTGTTGTGCTTTGTTCATCCATAAATAGCAGATAAGAATGATGCTTACCTCACAAGGCTGTTACGAGCATTAAATAAGTTACTATATATTAACTATTATGTATATAACTATTATAACTATATATAGTAGTACTATATATAGTAGATATATGTATATAAGTACTACATACTATATATATAGTTATAGTTATGATAGTTACATATATATGTGTGTGTGTGTGTGTGTATATATATATATATATATATATATATATATATATATAGGGAGAGAGAGAGAGAGAGAGAAGATGATCAGTATCTAGCACTTGGTTACTGCTACATGCATGTTTAAGGGAAGGGAAGGGAAGGGAAGGGAAGGGAAGGGAAAGGAAGGGAAGGGGAAAAAAGGCTTTTTCTTTTTTTTAATGCCATGTGCCCCATGGCTCCGATAACCTTCACAGAAAGAATAGCCTTCTCTCACAAAAACTATGCTTCCCCCTTTAAACAACACCAAGGTTTCTAAGAGGTAGGTTGGGCACCAATCTTTGTTAAAATATGAAACATTCCCAGGACATCAGGGTGGCTCAGTTGGTTAAGCATCCGACTTCGGCTCATCTCATGATCTCACAGTTGGTGGGTTTGAGCCCCGTGTCGGGCTCTGTGCTGACAGCTCAGAGCCTGGAGCCTGCTTCGGATTCTGTGTCTCCCTCTCTCTGTGCCCCTCCCATGCTCATGCTCTGTCTCTCTCTGTCTCTCAATAATAAATAAACATTAAAAAAAAATTAAATATGAAACATTCCCACCAAGATCCCCATCACCCTATTGATAGAGCTATTTGGGGACCACAAAAGTCTGGCTTTTATCCCAGTGTTGAAAGAAAGGGATACTCTATAGGAGTATCTCCTATTGAAAAACCTGCAGCAAAGAGGGGAATATGATTCCACGTAGAAATAAATGTGTATCTAAAGTGAGTTGATTTATTGGGCTTTTTCTCATTTGTCAGCTACCACCATGCAATCGAAGCGGAAAGGCCACTTCTCTCGGTGCCCCAAGCAATACAAGCACTACTGCATCAAAGGGAGATGTCGCTTCGTGGTGGCCGAGCAGACGCCCTCCTGCGTGTAAGTGGACCCCTGAGCCAGCAGGCAGAGGGCTGCAGAGCAGTGCTGGCTGTGGACTTGACAGCGCCGGGAAGTCTGAGCTAACCGAGTCCTCTGTGTCAGGACACAGCTCCCCTGGTCTTGCCCTCGGCCATTTGTTTAGGGACCCTTTCTGCAGCCACTTATGGAGAAACTGACACACACTTTCCTTCTGAAATAGGAGCCTGCGAGAACCCAGATCAGCTCCCAGGCTGTGTCCTCTGCTGCCTTACGCAAGCAAGCAGAACTTTCTGTCCAGTGTTAAGGATGCTTTTCAGCTCCATTCATCTCCCAGATGGTTTGAATGGAAGCAAATTCTTCTGGAATGTGTTAGGTGGTTTGCAGTTAATGTAAATATGAAGGATTTTCTGCCAAATTAAAAGTTACTTTTGCAGGTGTCAATTAAGTACAAGGAAATTAGTCCTGCTTATAAGCAGAGATTTATTTGCAAAGCCTGTTTATTACAGAAGGGAATTGGAAGAAAAGTGCTCTTTCTGCCTCTTAGTAGACTGATTCCAAGTTTAGTTTTTATTCAGGCACAAACAACTTTTTTGCACTTACAAAATATTTATTTTCTTCTAAAGAGATATCCTTCTAGGATATCTAGAGAGGATATCCTCTATTTTCTTCTAAAGAGATATCCTTCTAGGATATCTGAAGACATATCTAGGTGTTCTCTGAGACCTTTTCTGAAAGATGAGCAGGGTGATTGTTTATAATTTTGACTTAAAGTTTGTAGAATGTTTATGTTTTTATGTGTCGTTCCCTCGGTATATATTTGTTTTCATAAGTGTCTCAAAACAGTGACTCGGAACCCTAATTTAGTGGAACATTTAAGGGTCATGGACTTCATAAAAATTTAATTATAATTAAATTTAATTTAAAAATAAATATACTGGATAATACTTTGAGGGGATAAGAATTGCTAATGTAAGGAAATAAGGGAAATGTGTGTGTGTGTATGCTGTGTGTTGGGAAAGAATAGAGTTGTTTTTTTTTTTAATTTCCTCTAATTGCTCACTGGCTTAGAAGAATATATTGCGTTTTGAAAATATTAATGCCCTTTAACCCAGTACATTTATCTAACTTGTCCCTACGTCTGCAGATTTATTGTCCTTTAATCCTGCTGCCTTCTAAAATGAAAACCGCAGTATGTAATCTCCCTGCCTAAGATCGATACACAGCTTGTCCCCTTCAGTGTGAGGTTAAAACTCATTTCCATGGTCTCCACAGCTCCTCTGATTCCGGCTTACCTTTCTAGCCACATCTCTCACCATATTCCCAGCTGTTCCTCTGAAATCCCACATTCCTTTCCACGGTTTATCACACAAGCTCTGCTAGTCTGGAAAGCTTATTCGCACTGATGTTTTGGATGCAGCTCAGACCTCAGCTCCTCCTGGATCCCTGCACTGACTTCCCTCTTCTCAGACACACACTCAGGTGTGTTAGACGTCCTGTCTCTGAGATTTAGTCTCCCTTCCATGAAAGCTCTTTTCCTCTGGAGCATAGCTGTTGGTCCCTGTGAGTGTCCCTTCCGTGTCTGCGAGCACCCAGAGGCGGGTCTCGGGGCGTATTCGTTTTTGTGTCCCAGTGCCAAGCGCAGTGTCAGAATTTTAATAGGTGCTCAGGAAATGAATGGTGAATAAATGAAGAAGTCCCTCTAGCATGGCGCATCGAATGCTACGCTGACAACACCAAGGCCTTACTCTGAGCCAGGAACAGCTTCTTTGTGGTTAAATGGTGCAGAATCAATAGCAAGGAGAAGAGCAGAGAAGCCAGCACACAGATTTTGAAGCCAGGTAGACCCAAGTTAAGGTTTTGTTTGTACCAGAAGAACTGCTAACAACAGGTCAGTTACCCTTCCCGAGCCTCAGTTTTATCATCTGTAAAAGGGGGTAATAATATCTCCTTCTTAAGTGTTGAAAATAAAGCAGGAGAATTCATTAAGCAAAAATACTTTCTGTCGTACCCAGCACGGAGTAGGTGTTCCATAAATTGTACTGCTGAGGAGCAGGGTGTATGTGACCTGGGCCTGACCTTTTAGGTGACTGGTCATAGCACAGATTCGGGCAAAGCTGTGTTGCCATTGGTGACTCCGCTAGCTTGGAAAAGCACAAGTATCTCCTTTTGCTTGGAATTACAGGAGTTTGTGGACTCCTGCTTTTACATTAAAAAAAAAAAAAGTGTGCATCTCAAATAACTCAAATCCCCTTAGTCTTCTTAGTATTTTCTTGGAATGGGAATGATTTCTTTCCAGATACATATCTTCACGTATCTATGTGGTACAGTTCATTTAAGCAGTATTTCATGTGCTTGGGGCATCAACTTGAGAGTCAAACAGTTTGAATCTGAATTTCTCTATACTCTCAGTTTCTCCACCTTCCAAATGGGTTAATAACGACACCTACCTCAGAGGTTGTTGGAAGGATCAGTTGACTTAATAGTTACAAATCCCTTACAACCGTGTCTGGTGATTATTTCAGGACAGTAATCCTAACTCTGATTTTTCAGAATCCTGAAGGGTCATGGGTGTCTTTAAAAGTGATTTTAAATGCTATAAGATGTTCACTAAATAAAAACTGATGTATTCAGCTACTCAGCATTTCATAAACATCTGCTAGGATCTTGGAGTCTTTGCCTCTTCTTTTCCCATTGAAATGACCATTAGCTGACATGTTATTGGTTTGATGAGAAGTGAAATAACATGAGAGCCATGGTAACTGCCTGTGCAAAGGTTGGCCTTCTGGCCTGGCCTCATTGGGTTATAGCTTTTGCAGGAAATCCTGCTTACTGAGAAATTCAATTAAAGCATGGCTACACCACTGAACCCAGAGCCATAATAATAATTAAAAAAAAAAAAAAAGACAAAAAACATTCTAAAAGAGCAGCAAGTAATTTCTGTGTATTTTATGGGCAAATTTATTGTTTAAAAATGCCAGATTTAGTAAATGTGTTAGAGAAGCCCTTAAGCTAATTGGAAGAGACTCTATATATTGGTAAGATTTTCATTATGACCTTAAAAAAAAAAAAAAAAAACTCTTTAAAAAAAAAAAATCTCCCTCCCACACACGCAATAAAAAGTGATTCTCCCCACCAGTTCCAGTTCTATGTGCAAGAGATTTTTGATGTTTCAAGATCTTTCTAAGCTCTCTTCCTGTTATTTTGACCTTGCCAGGAAGGAATTTTCCTCACGTATGCGGGGGTTTTCTTGCAATAGACGCCATCAGGTATCGTTTCTCTACAGCTTGCACTGATCGTCACCTTTCTGTATGGATGTGACCACGCCAGATGTTTCTTCGTGCTGTTGTCTCAAGCATTATATCAGCGATAATGTTGGCATTATGGGATCTCCTTCCTTGTGCAGGATAGGCTTTGTGGGAATTAACTGCACTGCTCTTGTCAAACACGAACCAGAAAATGATCTGGCAGTAGATCCTTTCTTGCAAAAACAAAAAAAAGAGAACGAAATAAAACAATAACTAAATAAATAAACAACCAAGATAACACAGAAATCTTTTTAAGAAACAGGATTTCATCTTTTGGGGATTTAAGCAATTATGTATATGACCACTATCTCTTTTGTTTTGAATGAGTCTGAGGAGAAAAAAGGGAAGATATTTGCTAATGCAAAGGTACTGATGTTACAACATATGATTTCAGTTTTGCAGCGTCCTCAAACTTCTTACGTACCTTTTAAGCATCTAATGGGATTCAGAGAATACTGTGGATAGTCCCCAAATCACTGAGCCTTTAGCTGAGTGTTGCTCAGACAAGCCTTGGCTTGGACAAAGGGAATCTGCCGGGTTGGGGTAAATCCTAAGGCTGTATCGATAAAATGTTGAGAGATGGAGGAGAGTGAAAGTCACTCTTGGAGATTCCTTGACTTGTGGCCACTGCACTTTATGAGGGCCACAGAGAAAGGGGCCATTTACAGGACAGTGGAGGGAACGGTATGCACGTCTGAAAATGGGCCTCTGAGCATCAAATAAAGGAGCTGGAGAGGACAAGACCTATTGTGTTTTGGGGGGGTTTTAGTTGGAGGGGTGAAGAGCATCACGTAATCTGTGGCCACTGTGAGCAGAAGAATCAGAACTGGTGGGTGGCAGTTAAAAGAGAGAAAGGAATCCCGTGGAAGAACATTTACGGAGCTTTCTATGTAGTTCATAGGCTATCGGTCTATGAACTTTCACACACGTTACCGCGTGTGATCACATGAAACAGTATAATTTCTAACAGTTTGGAGCAGGAGGACTTGGGCACATTGACTGCCCTCCAATGACATGGGCGGTCGTGGGGATTTTGAGTTCCTTGTCATGGCGGTATTTAAGCGCCTGGGGGCACCACGGAGGGATTTTTGCCATCTCCTCTCTTTCCAACTCAGAATCTAAAATTTTAAAGTAAGTTTTAGTAAATTGTGATTGCCTCTGTTTGTTTAAATTAGCCATGTTGCGAATGTTCAAGTGATGACAGGCTTTCAGCGAAGCAAAGAAAGTGAAATTACTTGTGAACACAGCGGTATCCAGCTTTATTTGAAAAAAAAAAATTTTTTTTTAAAGGAATTGAGCCCTTTATTAATTCCAGTAAATGACAACAGTGTTAGTTCCTTCAAAAAAAGAAATAGTAGAGGTTCTTAAAAGTCTTGCACGGTTTCCCTTGTTGTTTTATTTTCACAGCTGTGATGAAGGCTACACTGGGGCAAGATGTGAGCGAGTTGACTTGTTTTACCTCAGAGGAGATAGAGGGCAGATTTTGGTGATTTGTCTGATAGTAGTTATGGTGATTTTTATCATCTTGGTGGTCGGTGTCTGCACATGCTGTCAGTAAGTATTTTTTTTTTTAGTATCATTTTAAGGAAATCTGAGAAATTTTTATTTTGCGATTTCTTTTCTTCTTGCCTTCTTTCCCTCCTTCCAATCTTTCTTCTTTCCTTTTTGTTATGATTGAAATAAATCACTTACAGCGAAGTGTCTACTTACAATGAAACACATGATATACGGCGTTTGTCATTTTACTGAGCATAATTATTATCATTGAAAATAAAATGTGGGGGCGCCTGGGTGGCTCAGTTGGTTAAGCATCCAACTTCGGCTCAGGTTGTGATCTCGCAGTTTGTGGGTTCGAGCCCTGTGTCAGGCTCTGTGCTGACAGCTCAGAGCCTGGAACCTGCTTCAGATTCTGTGTCTCCCTCTCTCTCTCTCTCTCTCTCTCTGATCTTCCCCTGTTCATACTCTGTCTCTCTCCGTCTCAAAAATAAACAGACATTAAAAACATTTTTTAAAAATAAAATATGTATAAAACTCTTCATTAAAAGAAGAAGAAGAAGAAGAAGAAGAAGAAGAAGAAGGGCAAAAAGTATGAAGGTGATCAAAGGTACAAACTTCCAGCTGGAGGATAAGATAAATAGGTCCTAGGGATGTCATGTGCTGCATGGCGACTGTAGCTAACAACACTGTATTGTATATTTGAAAGTTGCTAAGAGAGTAGATCTTAAAAGTTCTCATCACAAGAAGAAAAATTTTGTAGCTGTGTGTGCTGACAGATGTTAACTAAGCTTACTGTGTTGATCATTTTGCCATATATGTAATATGTATTTGTGTATATATATATATGTGTGTGTATATATATATATATATGTAATCATTGTACACCTGAAATTAATCCAATGTTATGTTTCAACTACATCTTAATAAAAAAAGCCAGCTATGTAGTCTTAAAGTCAATCATGTTTTATGTGGGTTTGTTAGCAGGCAAACTAAGACTTTTATTACCTTACATTGTATCATGACCCAGTAACTTAGGAAGGTAGAGATAAACACACAAAAACATTTTTTCCCCCCTTGGCCACCGTAAAATAATGGATTTTATTTACAAAAGATGATTGCACTGGTTTTCTTGTTTTTACTTTTCATGATGTACCACAACTTTGGAAATCAAGAAACACCTTGATTTTTTTCTCTGAGACAGTGTTTTGATACACTTAAGTTAGTTTCTTTCCTGAAGCTATCAAAATTTGTATCAGTCGGGGACTCCGACACAGTATGCTAAAAAGACTTTTTTTAACGACTCCGACACAGTATGCTAAAAAGACTTTTTTTAACATGCTGTGTTCTTGTCTTGCGAAGCTAGTTGAGCCTCCTGAACTTCTCCCTTTACTTTTGGGCTACTGGGCACACCAAAGAGGGTGTCCTGTGACTCCTTTCTTCACAGAAAAACTTCAGCGTAGCTACTAGGACTCTAGAGTCTTGGATTTTTATCCCAACTCTGCTATTCAATATCTTTGGGATCCTGGACAAATTTCCTAACATCTTTAAACTTGAATTTTATTTTTTGTAAAACAGAAAGGTTAAGCCAGGTAATCTGTAAGATTCCTTGTAGCTATAAAATTGCAGGGTATTTAAAAAATTTTTTTACCTTCCAAATGGCAAAAAAAAAAAAAAGAGCTTTTATAACAGCAGATTTGGGCAGATCTGAGAAAATTAATTATGACATCAATTTTGCATTATACTTTAAGAAATTGGACTATAACCCAGAGGATCTAACACATTTTTTAATGTATCTATAAGCTTAATTAACAAATCCTGAGGCTGTCTTCACCCTCTTGGTTTTCTTATATCTGTTTCCAATTTGTGTTATTCCTTATTCACATACTACACAATGCTTATTAGTCTGTTTTGTAAAATGACGTGTCCTGAACATTTTTCTTGTGCTAACCAAGCTCCATCAACAGCCAGGTACCCTATTCTTTCTATTTTGGTAACTCTATTCACACTTTTGCCTACTGTGGCTATCATGGGAGCCTAGAAAAAGAGACAGGTTAAAAGAGAACTTAAAATAGTTAAGAAAAAAATGAACCTACCAATTTTTAACCATCTAGAAATAAGATCAGAGGCCCTCTTGATGGTTAATTTTGTGTTCATATGAATTAACAGGTCCATACTAACTTCTAACACCTTATCTTCCAAGCCCTCTTCGGAGGCGTCGCAAAAGAAGAAAGAAGGAAGAAGAAATGGAAACTCTTGGTAAAGATATAACTCCAATAAATGAAGATATTCAAGAAACTAGTATTGCTTAATGGTAAGTATGAAAAATTTGGTAGGCAAGAAACTATTCAAGTGACAGTTACCAGGTGAGATTGGGCTTAATTTTATGTAGTAAATCAATGATTCGAATTTAATTATGCTTAGAAACATCTGAAAGTAAATTGATTTTTTTCATAGAATCTGAAGCCAAATGAAAGACTCTCATATCTTTCTTTTGCATGTTACCACATTGACAGGCATGCAGAAAGAGGACTTTTATACACTTTTTCTAGTTTACTGAAATCAACCTGCTTTCTAATTGTACATGGTTGTGGTGGTGACTTTATATTTTTTTCTTCCTTGCTTTTGGGCACAAGGAAGAGGTATTGTAGCTTAAATATCTCACACTGAAGAAAAAAAATAATAGTTACGTTTTAATCATAACCACAATTACATAGCATTTACCATAGGCCAAACGCTGTTCTAAGCCCTTTCAACGTTACATCAGTTAGGATCCCAGCAGGATCGAACAGGAAGATTTATTGAGGGACTGGGAGGGCAGGGTTGAGGGACCCACAGGAACTTCAAGGCTCCTGGAACCTAACATTGGCAGGAGGCTGCTCCCCTCCCCTGCCTGGAAGGGCCCCGGAAGGTTACCTTGGCACTGAGAGGCTGGCCACCAGAGGGCCTATACTCTGTAGGAGCTGTACCTGCGGTTAGAAGTAGTCACTGCCGGAACCTCAACAAGGAAGAGGAGCAAATGAAGAAAAAAAACTTCCCAAACTGTCTCACCACCTGCTTCAGATCTTCAGCAGGAGCCTCCCATTAGCCAAACCCAATGAGGATCCAGGGGACAAGGGGGCCCTTGTGATGTGTCAGCCCCCCCGGGAGCTCAGAGCAGGACAAAGAATGGCTCCAAGGGGGCAAATGGATCAGGGCTCGTACAATCGGCTAGGGTAGTTTGGCTGTGATAGCGTCAAACCCAATCGAAAGGATTTCAAATGAAGGAAATGTGTTGGCTCATGTGAACTGGCAGTCCGGAGGAACGGTACTCTGCACACTTCGGTGAACGAGAGGCTCCCACACGGGGAAACGTTATTTCTGTTTTTCTGCTCGCTCACCGAAGAGTTGGCTTCATCCTTGGCCGGTTCCCCTTAAGTCATGGCAGTAGCAATGGGAGCCACATGCTTCCTTGTTCATAGCCAGCAAGAGAGAGCAGTGACTTTCCCTAGCTCTGCCAGCAGCGTAAAGCATCTCCTTCCCCCCCCCCCCCCACCAAACACCCAGTGGGTGTGTGGGGTATAGTAAATGCTTATCGAGAAATCGTATGTTCCCCTAAGTTATTACAGGATGACGCTAATCATTAATGAATGGAAAACAAAACTATTGGCTCTAGATTATTTTTTTTTTTCTTTTAATTAGCGTGCTCTCTTTTCCCTTATTTCTCCAGGCCATGAGGTTCACTCCAGGCTGGTGCAAGCTGCAAAATGCCTTGCTCATTCGAAAATGGACAGAATGTGTCTCAGGAAAACAGTCAGGAGAAATGAATTTTAAATAATGTATTTACTTTTTGTTTGTAATGTTAGTCTGTGTTTTTTACTATTTTTGTAATAATAGGTAATTTCAGTATTGTTTCGGAATTGGGAAAAAGCGCTCACTTAAGACATTTTAATAAACTTCCACTTCAAGTTTTGTTACCAGGATTACTAGTCGAATAAAAAATAGAAGTGAAAAGGAGTTTAGATTTTAGGAATTGGATTAATCATAAAGCTGCCATTTATCCAGCACTTACCATGGGCCAAGAGTTTCAAGTATATCATTTCTTCTAAGCCTTTCAAGAACCTATGAGACATCTATCATGATCCTCATTTCCCACATGTGGGAAACAGACACAAAAAAGTTAAATAATATAACCCTGATTTATACAGTTCGGAATTGGTGGAGCTAGAATTGGAGCCGAGATTTACCCAATTTCAGTTTGTGTTCTTAACTGTCATTTTTGTTGATCTGAGTGGGTGCAGCTTAACTCACTAATATAGCTCAGGACTTTATACTAAACTGTGTTTCGCCAAGACTCTGAGATGCTGGGGCTATTTTTCTGCAGACACTCAGAAGGCAGAGTCCTGGATTTATATTACTGTTACCATCGTGTTTTCTATAGCATTGACCTCTATTATGTTTCTTTGCTCTTTTGTAAATTCTCATTGACATGAATAAATTCCTACATTAGTAAAGCAAACAGGTTTTCCCCATAGCTAGGGTAATGAATAACGATGGAAAATAAAAAATAAACAGGTAAGTGTTTGCACTCACTAAGGGATAAATGATAGCACTGGGAGAGGTTGTTTATTCCAGAGCAGTGGTCAGTGATAGCACAGCAGAGCCCAGCAGACACGGCTCGTGACCATATCCTCATTTTTCTTCTTCCTGATGGCTCTCAGGTGGATGTTGTTACAATGAAATCACGACCATAAGAATCTACTACTTGGGACCATCTCGCCAGATGTTCCTTCAACTCCATAGCATATTTAATAAAGACTCTTTTAAAATTGAAAAAGCTAGGGGCACCTAAGTGGCTCAGACAATGAGCTTTTGAGTCTTGATTTCAGCTCAGGTCATGATCCCAAGGTTGTGGGATCAAGCTCCATGTCAGGCTCCACACTGAGCATGGAGCCTGCTTGAGATTCTCTCTCTCTCTCTCTCTCTCTCTCTCTCTCTCTCTCTCCCTCAGCCCTTCTCCTCAGCTTGCACTCTTTCTCTCTCTTTCTATATATATAAAAGCAATTAAAAAGAAAAAAAACACTGAAAAAGCTAAATCTCCATTTAGCCAATATTCCATAGAAACTGAAACTTTCTACATTGATCGGGTGGGTAATTTACGAAAACCAATAGAAGATGTCCCCAAATTGCTGTACTTTGGCTGTTGTGATGTTAGCCAAGCAGCTTCTTTTTTTCCAGAATCTTTTCAAATTTTTCTTTGCAGTGTAGACTTCATACACAAAGTGAAGTGGAGAATTCAGACAAAAGGTGAAGTTGTGTATCACCTTCTATCACACATTGTGTTTTGAGAATGAGGCTGCCTTCACAGAAATAGCTCAAATGTATTAAGAACTAAGCCAAACAACTAATCATCTTCTAAGTCAATTTTTCTTCCGACTTAATAGCCATCCTTGAAACAGGATTATATCCAACTGATTCATGTTGCATATGCTTTATTCTCAAAAGTCTTTTGGGCTCATTTATGCCCTTGCTTTTTCTCGGTGTTCTTTGATGCCAAAGTGCTTGAAACAAATGCTTGTTAATAGTATTTAAAAACAAAAACACAGTGCTATAAAGGTTCCTACCCTGAATTGTTGCTGGTTGACCAATGGACTCTCTTAAGCCAACCCAGGCTTAGGAATTTTGTTTTGATTCTAAAATGTAAATGGTGTCTCTTGAAATTTAGTAGGTCCCATATCAAGAAAGAACTTCAAAGATTTTCGTATCTTTTTAAAATGTAATTTTATAATTGTTTTGCATGTTCTAAATGGTGTTGTTTATGTAAACTGTCAACATTATCACATAATAAAATAAGTTTATTTTTAAAACAAAGCAATCTTATTTCTTTGGAAATTTTTTAGTGGTACCATGAATTACGAAAAATAAATTTGCAGATTATTGCTTTGAAGACTTTATATTTTATAGAGATGACCATTGATACATTTGAAATAGTCCATTTTGATTATATGTTTTTCTTAGAAACTAATGAATTTGAAAGTGTGGTGGACGCCTATGAGATTGTCTGCCCAACAGCCTGGCCATATTTTTGAACCCCACCAGCAGCTGCACTTGGTTGGTTTAAGGTGAGCGCTTCACGCAGGTGAGCAATTTAGAGTCATTCCCGGTAGGACCAGGAACCAGAACAGAAGTTAATCTTTTGGGGTTCTTGGCGCATAAAAAATGTACATTTTGAAGATATTGCAGTCATGTTTTGCTCCATGTGGTCCAGAAAAGCAAAAAATGCTGGTCAGAGAAGAACAGAGACCAGACTCGAGTTTCCTGATGGTCTGAGTCCCCATTATGTGTATTCTCAAAGTTTAGCCTCATTCTGCTCCTATCTGGGGGCTCTATGAGACATATTATCATTATAATAAGTACTCTATTTGGATTTCTGGAACCTGGAACCAAGGTCCTGACCAACTCTGGTGCATCATGAGATTGTGGACAAGTTTCTTAAAATGGAAATGGCATCCTCTCTGAAACAGAATATCGAGCTACGTTTTCCAAAGAGTGCCTTCGATTGTAGGAGAGGAACGTTTCCAGCAACAATATTTCATCTTCATCATACAGTCTTTCAAGATGATAGTTGCGACAGGTATGGAATTCAGGAAGCACTGACTGGGCACCTACTGTTTTTAGGCGCTGTGCCACCATGACAAATGCGAGGGCTCAATAAGACATGGCCTCTGAGGAAGCTTACAGTTTAGTGGGAGAAGCAGCAATGCACTGATGATTTCAATATAATTTGGTGCTCTGGGACAGGTTCGATGTCAAATGAGATTCGCGGGCTAAACTAGCTTACAAAGAATTGGGGTAGGCTTCTGAAAGATATTACATCTGAACTGATGTCTCTGAGAAATAAAGGTTTCTGCCCCAAATTCTGGGCCAGGCCAAATATTTCTTGGATCCTTGTCAAATTCTATAGAATTTCTTAGAAAGAAAGTTCTAGCAGTGGAGGAACAGGGAATGAAAGAAAAGAACAAATTGAGCCTCTATACCTTTTTCCAAAATGCCCTGGGCATGACAGGCTAGGGTATACGGACTTGTGAGCTGAGAGGTGAGATGTTCCTGGTTCCAGTGATGTTATCTTATTAAGTGATGGGCTGAGATGGGGAAGAAATTTTGATGTCCTTCCTGAAGTGGATTATGTGGGCCTTTCACATTTCCCACTTCCTATCGTTGCCCATGGAGTAGGCAAGTTACACAGAAAATGGAGTAAATGCTCTGGGACACATAACTTGCTATTTGGACAAAGCTCTGGTTTATGCAAAATTTTGTGGCCTTTCAGTGCCCATGGCTTTAAGACCAAGCTGATGCCTCAATGAGACCTTGATTTTAGTATGTTCCGCATAGATTCTGTTATGAGAGCCTAAATATATTGGGGCATTGCTATCATTCCCAGAATATTTAGTAAGTACCAAAAGGGCCAAGTATCTTAGATGTCAGGGCTACATCAGTGAAGAAAAGGTTAAAAAAAAAAAATCTGTGACCTCATGGAGCTTATATCCCAGTGGATATAATCTTTCATAGCATGGAATTTAAAACTAGGCTTATCCAAGAAGTTACGTTACCCAGAGCACATTGTCGTTAGACTTTTAACCTATGCCATGGTCTCGGAGCGTGAAACTCCAGATGAGCATTCACAGCAAAAAACTCATCATATGGAAGGACTAGCAGATTCCCCTTGATCTCCAAATGATTTACCTGTTTTGATAGTGACTTTCAAGAGCAAAAAAAAGTATAGCCATGTGTCTTTGGTGTAAAAATCTTGGTTTATGCTTTATTCTGTTTTATTTTTTTGCCATGATTAATGAATAAGGTGTCACATTTGCGCATCTGTTCTTTTTCAAAGAATCCTCTATGCGTCAAAGAATTTTTCAGAAAAGGACCCTGTTCCCATGTGATCATCTTTGGCAGCTAAGCGTTAATACCAGAACATAATGTGCAAATAGTTTATTCTTGCCTGTTTGTTAATGTTACTGGATCCTGAGAATGCGTATCTTAACAATAATATCTAGGTGGCACTTCTGTAAACTGATTCTTCCCCAGAACCTTTCAGCTATTGGTGTTTGAAGCCATCTGAAATTCTGTATTAGGAAACTAAATAAATTGTATAACTTCGAAAAACTCTATCAGCAATTCATTTCAGGTGATAAGTTATAAGGAAACTTTTCTGCTACTAGAAATAGCAAAATGTGGATCTGTAGGTATGTTTAGCTAACAATTCCAGTCAGTACTTGTATTATAAAAACAATGGTAACCAAACATGTTTGTAAGGTTTTTTTTTCCCCTCCATGTTTTATTTTGTTTACTCAAGTTTAAGTCACAAAAAAGTAAATGTGCAACAGAGGTACTTCGAGAGTGGTTTTCTTTTTTCTTCTTTGGTTTATTTAAAAGAAGTCAAACAGAATTCTTCACAAACACAGAGCTCCTTAATATTGCTTGTTGTGGCAAGTATAATTATTTTTGTAGGACGTGTGCAGAATAATGAAATATTCCGAAACTCTGTGATCCAAGCTAGATGAAGAATTTTCATATACTGGGTTTTAGTAAAAAGTGAGAGGGCACCTTTTTCTGACTTGCTCTGTAAAATGATTTTTGAAATACTGCAGTGTATAAACTAATTTTAGTAAGCCTGTTTCTGGCATATTCTTTTTTAACACCTAAAAACCTTTGTTTACTCAATGAACTAGAACTAACAATTCTAAAAAAAAAAAAAAAAAGAAAAGAAAAGAGAAATCATTTACACAGTGTTTTTTTGTTCGTTGGTTGGTTTTTGTTTTATTTTATTTTATTGATGTTTATTTATTTAGTTTTGAGAGAGAGAGGGCACAAGAGGGGAGGGGCAGAGAGAGAGACACAGAATGTGAAGTAGGCTCTGAGCTGTCAGCACAGAGCCTGATGTGGAGCTCAAACCCATGAACTGTGAGATCATGATCTGAGCTGAGGTCAGACACTCAACCATCTGAGCCACCCAGGTGCCCGTGTTTGTTTTACTCTTAAAGATAATCTAGTTTTGGGTACTGGGCCTCCACCCCTCTGCCTCCTAACTCTGACTGCATGTCAAAGTATCTGAAGTCTTTTTTTTTTTAATTAAAAAAAATTTTTTTAAATCTTTATTTGTGAGAGAGAAAGAGACAGAGCATGAGCAGGGGAGGAACAGAGAGAGAAGGAGACACAGAATCCGAAGCAGGCTCCAGGCTCTGAGCTGTCAGCACAGAGCCTGACACAGGGCTCGAACCCATGAACTGTGAGATCATGACCTGAGCTGAAGTCGGACGCTCAACCAACTGAACCACCCAGGCGCCCCCAAAGTATCTGAACTCTTAACCAATCCAGTGCCCCTCATCATTCCCTAAATGGCATAGAGATGGGGTAACTTGCTGCTGAGCTCTTAAAATGTAAAGGTTATGAGCACAGAATCTTTGTTCAGACAGACCTGGGCTTTACTCCAAGGTATCTCACTTACAGTGGGGCCCTGGGCAGTTTCCTTAACCCTACTAATGTTCTCATCAACAAGTGGGAAAAAACAAACAAACAATAAAACCGGGTGGGCTGAGAGGATTAGATGAGACAACTCAAGCAAAATGCTTAGTTCTCTGCACCTGGAATATTTTAAACACTCTCTGGGGGAAGTGTTCTCTTAATATTAGTTATTATTAGTAAGATCAATAATAATAGTGATGATGATGATGTTCTCAAATAACTGTTATGGAAAACAAGAAATTCTTTTTGGAAGTTAAGTCATGGCACTGATACTGTGAAGGTTTCTGTATTTTAAGGATTCCTGAGCCCTATGGAAAGGCATGTCTTTCTACTGTTGTCTGAATGAGCCATGAGCCATAGGTAGGTGAAGATTTCCACCTCAGTGACTGACTCTGAGGTTGCCTCTTTTTTCTCCCTATCTTCTTCTCTCCCTCCTTGAAAGTACCCAATGCGAAAAATTAAAGAATTATTACAATGCTGTTGAAGATACTTCAAAGCCTAATAATTTTTAAATGATGCAGAGATAAGTTTGCTGTTTTTGGAGATGGACTTTACTACTTGCACACTCGACATCACTGGAAAAAATAGCTGGGGCTAGGGATGCCTGGGTGGCTCAGCTGGTTGGGTATCCACCTCTTGACTTTGGCCCAGGTCATGATCTCACCACAGTTCATGGGTTCAAGCCTCACACTGGGGGAGCTTGAGCCCTGTGTGGGGTTCCACACTCTCTCACCCTCTCCCTCTGTCTCTGTCCCTCACTTGCTTGTGCTCTTTCTCTCGAAATAAATAAATAAATAAATAAATAAATAAATAAATAAATAAAATTCAATCTTC
The DNA here is from genome assembly GCF_018350215.1 of Panthera leo. Taxonomy (NCBI): domain Eukaryota; kingdom Metazoa; phylum Chordata; class Mammalia; order Carnivora; family Felidae; genus Panthera; species Panthera leo. The sequence goes on from NC_056682.1 coordinate 144,603,362, forward strand.
TGTGCAAGTTTACCAGGCTTGGCTATTTCTTCTTAAGTTAAAATATCTGAAAACAGGAGAAAAGGACCTTGAGCAAAACACATATTGATTTAGCAATATAGCATGCACACTAATGTAACATACGCATACCATGATCTTACTGGAGAGTATTTAATTTGGTGGGGCCAAAATAATTTTTCAAACCAGGAAGGCTATGAAGAAGTAAACGACCTGGAGAATATTTGGCTGTTCCTGAAGCTTTTATAATTAGTAGAGTTTTGTACACACCGATGTAATTTTAAGAATATCTTTTGGCAGCTACAATTAATTCCACATTGCTCAAGTCTCTTGAATTCAATGGAACCTCATTAATGTAAACCCACCAATCCAGAATTTTCAACCATTCAGGCATGGACGAGGCAGATGTTTACCTACATGATAATTAAGAAATAGTATTTTGTAAAAATCAGTGCTGCAACCTTTTCCAGTACATTGAACATTACACTTGTACAGCAGGATCTTGTAATTGTCTTTTTTTTTTTTAATTTTTTTTTTTTAACATTTATTTATTTTTGAGACAGAGAGAGACAGAGTATGAACGGGGGAGGGTCAGAGAGAGGGAGACACAGAATCTGAAACAGGCTCCAGGCTCTGAGCTGTCAGCACAGAGCCTGACGCGGGGCTTGAACTCACTGACCGTGAGATCATGACCTGAGCCGAAGTCGGCCGCTTAACCGACTGAGCCACCCAGGCGCCCCATCATCTTGTATTGTCTTCACGGTAATATCATCACCTCATGTGACATCACTTATATGTTTAGAATCAAACTAATCATTTTTATAAACTACCTTCAGATCCTAATTCAATTGATTAAATACTACCAAAAGCTGACAATGGGCACATACACCAAAGTGTCTTAAGTGCAGGGAAGGTGGGGAGGAGAACAAGAGACAGCATATTTTTCAAGTAGGAGAAAAGACAAGTAGCTATAATAAAAATCAGAATAAATTCACTCATTCATCCAATGAATATTCAACATTTATTATGCATAAGATAGCACCCAGTGCTTAGGATAAAAGGATGAATGGACTAGACTTAATCTAGGTCCATATGAATTTACCTTCACTACTAGAGAGTAGAGAAGATGAGAGGTTTTTTTTATGGGGGGGAGGGTTTAGTTCATTTATTTATTTTGAGAAAGAGAGAGGGAGGGAGGGACAGAAAGAGAATCCCAAGTAGCCTCTACACTGTCAGTTTGGAGCCCGATGTGGGGCTTGAACTCACAAACCATGAGATCATGACCTGATCTGAAATCAAGAGTCGGCTGCTTAACCAACTGAGCCACTCAGGCACCCTGAGAAGTTGAGAGTTTTAAATCTATGAAGAATGCCTTGCTAGTTTGTGCAAGGGATTGTCGTGGTTAGGGAAGACACAGAAAAGGTGACATTTATCTAGTCCTGGAAGAATGAGTGGATGTAGTAGGCACGTTTAGGTAAGAAGACATTCTTGGAGGCAATTTCAAGCTAAGACCAAACTAACCCTTTTTCCTGCTGGGTCACTGTCTGTATGGAGATGCTCTGAGTAACCCCAGTAGCCCACCTTGAACAGGTGGCTTGTCAGCCTGTGACCAGGAAGGGGGGGGGCACTCATCAACTTTGCCTGAAAGTGAACATGTACTGGATTCCATCCCTGAAGAGATTTCTGCAACTGTCCTCAGACTGTTCAAGCTAAGAACAGATGGGGAGGAAGCTGGCCTCAATCAGGGCTGTCCCAGGACTTCAGAGGGTCTTCCAGTGCCTAAAGTCTTCCCCTCTACTTCCCCTCAGGTCCACTCTCCCTTCCCCATTTGTTGATCCCATTCCTCCTTGATCAAATCTCAGTCTCCTCAGGTCCTTCTGGCGTCTCACAAATTTAGCAGCCTTAGCCATAGAATGCCCATGTTTTTTCACAAGAAAAGATGGGCTTCATCTCAAGGTTTGCTGGCTTCTTTTCCACCCCCACCCCAGGCAAGGTGGACAGGGATTCCACTATTTCCGTATTTCCAAACAAACAAAGCTTGGCACTAGAAGAATTCTTTCTCTGCCATGCCTTTCCCAAAGAAATCGGAGTCCCTTTTATGATGAAATTTTTACTCTTTTTTTTTTTTTTGAAAAGTGAGTTAACTTGGCATTATCATACCAGACAAGCATTTCTGCCCCCACTCATATCCCCTTGAGCTACATCACAAAACTTCTCTCTTTAATAAAGAGCACCTTAAGAAAAAGGAGAGGGGACTCTCGGGTTTACCCCACTGCAGAGCTTTAGATGAGGTCTATGCCCCAGGAGGGAGAGGAGCTGGATCTCTTCTATTGGTACGAGATCCATAGGATGGATAGGAGATAAGGGTAAGGAATTCCACTTGAAAAGAACCACCATTACAGATGAGATCGCATGGGTTTGTAAATGTGGGGCATATTTGGAGAAGACTGTATGGGACAGTGTCACAAGGTAAGTGAAAGACACCCAGTCAAATCTGAATTTCATATAAACAAATTTTTTGTATAAATATTTTCAGGCGTTGCTGTCTAAGTGGGCATTCTGTATTTGTATTTATTATTATTATTATTATTATTATTATTATTATTTTGCTAAGTCTGACAACCCTAGTGTGGGAGAGTGGACCATGGGGTGTTGAGGGGAACACAGTTGAAGAAGAGGCTGTCGGGTAGGGACGGGGCAAGATAATACTGTACCTGCCATGTCGTGCTAAGAATTCTTGGACTTTACTGGATGGGAAGGACAAAATGTTTTGGGCAAGAAAGTGACATGATAAGATATACCATTGAGGAAGACGAGTCTCTAGACATCATGAAGGATAAACTGGAAAGCTGGGCGATGAGAGCCAGGAGCAATGACAGAAGCTGGAATTGAAAGATATATGTATAAACGCTGTGATATCCTCAGGGCATTTGGTAAGAGAATCCCCCATGATCTCGTGATCTGTTGCATTTGGGGATGTGAGAGGAGGAAGAGGCAGAGAAGACTGATAACTCTACATTGACGACCAGGAAGCTCTTGGTGTGATTAGTTGAGATATGGATCGAGGAGGAGGAGTAGGCAAGGGGAGAGGCTTGGGTGAGGGAGTCGAGAGGATGACTTGGGCTTAAAAAAATGGATTGAGGACTCCAGGAAAATCTTTGCAGAGGAGCACCAAGCAACTGAAATGAAGACCTGGGGTTCCTGGCATGTCCAGGTCAAGAAAAAGGCAAGCCTCGAGCAGAGAAAAGATATAATGAAATTACAGCTTCAGCAAGCATGACCTGAGAGTGCTGGAGAGGGACCGAAGAGTATAGATGCTGAACTCATGAGCAGAAACTTGTACGTTGGTGGGCATTATCTTGATGTGTAGTAGTAATGTAAAAATGGGAATGGAGAAGTAAGGGGTAAAACCTAGACCCACCTGGCACTGGATGCAGCTTGGGACAAATGAGAAAGGGGGGAGACAGAGGTGCCTTTGATTCTGTGAGCACGGGACACTGGGATGTAGAAATGTCATGTTCATGAGAGCAAGGGCAAGGTAAAACTGGAACTGGCAGTTAGGGAGAGAAGACAGGACAGGGTCCAGCAAGCATTCACCGAGATTGAGATTGCTTACGGACCATCTCCGCTAAGGTGCCTTGCTGGTAGTTTCAGTATATAAATTATACACAAGGACTGAGAATACAGATTTTGCCAAGATGTAAAATCAGAAGTGATTGGTATTTCTGAAGCTATGAATATAGAGTAGGAGTCTTTGCTCTCAGAGGTGCTGTGGGCTCCTTGAAAAGAAATGCAAATTTTGAGCGTTTTAGAAAAAAAAAAAATGCAACTCACACTCCAAATTGGTTGTGCAGGAAAAATCCCGTAAATTAATTTGGTTCATTACTAATTAGTTTTTCTCTCCTGAATGCTTATATGCTAGGAAGTGAGAAAACAAACTAATTAAATGTCCAATCTGGTTTAAGTTGAGCCCAGCTGAGTAATGTAAAACGCTCCATCCAGAAATTTCCTGGATCCCTCAGAATGCAAAGCTCAGGCTCTCAGAGATTCTCCATCTCCCCCTGTCTCTCTCACTAAGGTGGTACACAGGGGATGAGAAAGGGGACTTTGGCCTCGTGTGGATCCTTGGAATGTTCTGGCAAGTGTTGTCCAGGGGCAATCTCCTTGGCCCCCCTGCTGTGTGTTCTGCTGCCTTGAGGGCTGACTCTAGAGACAGGTGACCAAGATGGGGGAAGAACAAAGAAAGTGTATTGTAAGGAAAGAGGAAGGAAATATGCAGGAGCAGGTGACCTGTCGTGGGATCTGTCACAAGGATGAAACTAAGAAACAGTCAGGTTTCAACCAGTCACAGCAATGATCTATTCTCTACATGATACCAAAAGTTGCATTTTCAACCCACTTGCAGATGGGGCCATTCCGAGGAAAGCTTGCAGAGTCAGCTCTTAGTAGATGACGGAAAGCCTATGCACAAGTGTCTCAGCACAGTGATTTAACTCAAATAGAGAACCCAGGAGGAAGAGCAAGATTCAGGCGCTCGGGGTCTTGGGGGCTGTAGTGGGGTAAAGTGGTGAAAACGACTGCATATTTGGAAGAGGTTTTGTAAAGGGTAAGGTGTTTTGTAGCCTAGCTAGGGACATCTGACAAGTCAGGGTGACTTGTTATATAAGTTTAGTACAGGCTTATTGTTCTAGAAGTCTCTGATTTAACTGGTTGAACTCGAACCTCTCTGCATTGGGGCACCTGGTGGTTCAGTTGATTAAGCGTCCAACTCTTGGTTTCAGCTCAGGTCCTGATCTCACGGTTGGCGGGATCGAGCCCCACGGTTGGTGGGATCGAGCCCCAGTGCAAAGCCTGCTTTGGATTCTCTCTCTCCCTCTCTCTCTGCCCCTTCCCTACTCACTCTCTATCCCTGTCTCAAAATAAATAAATAAACATTTTAAAAAAATGATATGATATGTGGTGGTCCTCATGGAGTCTAGAAAAGAAGAAAATGAGTAGCAAGGATCTGGGTTTATCCAGCACTGCCCGAGGTCAAGCTTCTGACCTCACCAGGGCATCCTATCTGTGTGTGCTGAATTATCTGCTATCATCTTAGCATGACCACCTCCTTTTCTACACTCCCCTCGGCAATGCAGGGCAGAGACCCCGAATCCTCTAGGATTCTTTTCCTCTTATGGTTCCAGGTGAGAATCTTCCAACCCGTACAAAATTTGAAAGGTGAAAGAAAAGAGAAGCTGTTTTCCTCCAGTGACACTGATAAGCCGATGTCTGGCCAGATGATGGACATAAAGTTTGTGGTGTTTTTCATGTGCATGCCCGAGGATCACAGGCTTCTGGCTGGAGCTTTCCTGACGTTTGACTCTCCAGCTCCCCCAAGGGTCATACAATGGGCCTCCAATACCCTGCAGTAACACTCTTCTACGTGGAAACCCAGGGAGGTTCTATGTCTCTGCTGGAACCCAGAATGAGTCATTGGGGCAGCAGCAACTGTACTTTAGGTCCAACTCACCTAAAAGCAGACTTTGACACGAGGCCTTGGGAGAAACTGTTTATTTGGGAACCAGCTCCAAGATACACAAGTGAAGAAGGGAAAATGAGGCAAGGAAGCAAGAGAAACTCCTGCCTAATCCTACTTGGGGCCATTTGAGGAACGATGTACAATGCCCCTCAGAAGCATTCCACCAAGGCTTGTGTCAGGATGGAGTTTCTATCCACAGACAGCCACCCTTCATTGAGAGAGGGTTACCTCCAGGAATGACATGAAATCCTCTGTCCTTTTGGGCTGTCCTGCTCACAGGTAGAGAAATCCTCACTTAGGATGGAGGAACCCTTCAGGCAGAGAAGCAGAAAACTGGATGCACCTAAAGTGGGAAGGCGGCTTTTTTTTTTAATGTTTATTTATCTATTTTGGAGAGAGAGAGAGGGAGAAGAGAGAGAGAGAGAGAGAGAGAGAGAGAGAATCCCAAGCAGGCTCTGCACTGTCAGCACAGAGCCCAATGTGGAGCTCGAACTCACTGGGAGATCATGACCTGGGCTGAAATAAAGACTTGGACGCTTAACCCACTTAGGCGCCCCAGGGAAAGGTGGCTTTTCTAACTCTGTGCAACTGACGTCCAGGCGTTGTGGTGACAGTGGCACATGGCTTCCCTGTTAAGTCATCTGGCCTCTCTTTTCTGCTTTGCTACAGTGACAGGAGCAGAAATCAGAGCGCAGAAAGAGGAGAGAAGTGTGCATGTAGACAAAATGGCTAGAATTTAGCTAGTGTCATCAGAGGAAATGCACGCACCTCACTTGTGTTTATTCCTTCCTCCTTCCCTCCCCCCATCCCTCTCATCTTCTCTCCCTGTTTTTCTCTCTCCTCCTCCTCTTTTCTTGTAATTGGTTTTGGTTTAATTCATCTTTCAGATCATGCCTACCACAAAGTTTAAGAAGTGAATTTAGTCATTTTTAAAGAATGTAGCCTGCGAATTGCCCCCAAATAAAACAAGATGCCTTCTTCTAAATGACCTCTCTCCAGATTGCCTTTCCCCCACCCCCCGCCCCCCCTGGGCTGAGCAAAAGCAATCACCTGCCTTCAGCAAATACACACCGAATTGCCCAATAAATATGAGTTGCCGTGGAAACCAAACCAAAAGAGAATAGAAAGATGAGGCTGAATATTAAGGATTTGTTTGGCCTTAGTGACTCGTTTCCCCCAGATCTGAAATTGTTCAGTCTGTGAAAATGTGAACCACAAGGTTCCCTCTCAGAGATACACCAAATGAATCCTAAAGGCATCTCTAACCCCAAGTTCTGAGCATTTTGGTGCCTCTGACCAGCCGCTCCTATAGTTCTTTGTCCCTTTCTCGGGGGCTCGAAAAAGAGCAATTGCAAATGACCTCTGGGGCAGCAGGTGTTGGTGGGAGTGGTGTGGTGGACAGGCCAAGGGATTTGGGATCAGACAGACCTGGAGTGCAGGCATCCCAGCTCTGCAGGGTTATTTTCCTAGCGGCATTTTGGCACCAGAGGTTCATTCCATAAGGCTATCTTGACAACTTATTTTGTAAGCAGAAAAGCTCTCGTTTGTCCTTAAAAGATGAAGAGCGATTCAAAGCATTTTTTCTCCGCACATCTTATTGCCCAGATTCAAACCTCAGACTTCCTTCCTGCTAATAAAGATAATTTCCTTTGCGCTCCAGGTAAAATATCCTGACACAAGTAATCCAGAGGGACAAGAATCCCCACCTCTTTCTTCGCAGCTCAGACGCTCATCAGAAAATGCCTTTTTATGGATTTGGAAAGAACCAAGGGACACTTACCAATGGTTGTATTATTACATCAAGGGTTTTTCCCTGAGATTCCAAGAAGGCAACTTTTACTGGAGCTTGAGGAGGCCTCGTGGAGTGAGGTTAGAATCAGAAATTGTGGGTTCGAGTTTCAGATCGTGGAAGCGGTTAGCTAGGTAAACATGGGCAGGCACTTGTCTTTTTTGAGTCTCAATTTTCTTAAAAGCCATGGAATAATTTCTAAATGCTTGGTTGGACTGTTGAGATGTTTCTTTGTTCGTAATATAAGCTAACATTCCTGTAGCGCATACTGTGTACCAAGAAGTGAGTCATGCTTCACGTAAGAACTCATGGGATCCTCCCAACAACCCAATGGACAGGAACCTACTGTCATCCTGGAAGGGGAGCTGCAGGACACCAGGGGACCACGGTCTTGTCCAAGGTCACGCAGCTAGTTAAGTGGCACACCCAGGATTCAAACTAGGGAAATGTGGCTCCACCCTGTTATGGCCACCAGAAAATATTTATTAAGTACTCACCAATGTCCTAGGTACAGTGTTAAGCACTTTGCAAATAATGTCTAATTCATTCCTCCTTAGAATGCTATGGCACAGGCACTGTTACTGTCCCAATTGTGCAGAGAAAGAAATATGTTCAAGGGATTGCCCAAAGACCTATAATTTGCATGCAGAAGTATTCCTTTTGCTCATAATATCCTCCTTCCACCGCTTACCCTCTCTCTCCTTTCTCTAAGTCTAAATATAAATGTTCTTCTGGTGGTCTTCCCTGAGGCCCCCACCTAGGCTAGGCCTTCTTTCATACACACTTGTAGTAAGCTGTATATTTACCTTTGTAGTAGCCACCAAAATCTTATTTAGTTGTCTTTATGTCACTATTTGCTTAGTATCTGTCTCTCCCACCAGCCCAGACTTAAATGGAGACAAGGAATGCATGTATTTCTGGTTAGCAGGGTATTTCTAGCACCTTGCACCCAGTAGGTATGCACCAAATATTTAATAAATTAATGCATCCCCAACCTTCTTAGGTTGATGTCGATAAACATGAGAGCCTGAAATGGACAAAAAGAAGAATTAAATTGCTGAAAGAAACAATAAGAAGCAATTTTATTCATTTATTATCTTATCAGGTGCCTACTGTGTGCCACATCCGAGCGAAGGAAAATGCTATGTGATCCCATTAGGGTATGGTAATTGCAACTTAAAAATTGTCTTTCTAAGGCATTTGCTATACTTGAAAGCTCTAACTAAAAGGCTCAGCGATTACGAAAGAACTCAATAAAATCGAAATAAAGTATTATCTGGGCAGTAATTTCACAGTAAATTTGGTTTAATAAAAATTTCACATGAATCATTTTTTAATTGACACTCAAACACTGTCAACTCTTTGGGAGACAAATGTCAAGGAAATGAACATTATGCATTGCTGACTTTAAACGCGCTTGCAATATGGTGGCTAATATAAAGGAGATACTTTTATCTGATTTTTGCAATTTATTATCCTTTCCTGCTTTTCAGGTTGAGGAGGCATTATCGCTGTTCATAAGCTTTTTTTCTTTCCTTCTGGTATAAAATTCTTAGGCTGTTCCCACTGGAGGAGCTCTTTAAGAACACACAAAAATTAATTAACTATTCTTAAAATTCCTTCACGTTTAGAGTCTGATTCATTTAAATCACTTTTAAAAATAAACTTTATTTTTTAGAACACAATAAAGATGTATAGGGAAATTGTAGGAAATTTACAGGGAAATTGTGAAGATGATACAGAGAATTCTCATGCACTCACACTCAGTTTCTCCTATTACTAACATTTTATACTTGATTGTTATAATTAATGAACCAATATTAAAATGTTCTTATTAACCAAAAACCATACTTTATTCAGAATTCCTTAGTTTTTGCCAAGTTCCTATCTGGGACATCACATTACATTTTGTCCTCACGTTTTCTTAGGCTCCTCTTGCTTGTGACAGTTTTTCAGCCTTTCCATGTTGTTAATGACCTGGAACATTTGGGGGAGTAAGGTATTTTATAAAATGTTCCTCAGCTGGGATATGTCTGTTGTTTTTCTCGTGATTAGACTGTGATCGTGGGTTATTAGGAGGACAACCACAGAGGTAAAGTGCCATTTTTATTACATCATGTCAAGGATACATACTATTCACATGGTTTATCAATCTTGATGTTGACCTGGATCGTCTGGCTGAGGTCGTGTTTGTCAGCTTTCTCCACGGTAAAGTGACTCTTTTTCATCTTTTCCATAATGTATTTTGTAGGAGGAAATTACTATGTGTGTTTCACCCATAAAGAGTGTGAAGTTATGCTCCATCAAGTTGAGAGTGGAATATCAACACAAATTATTTGAAATTCTTCTACATGGGAGATTCCTTTCTTCCTTCTTTTCTTTCTTTCTTTCTTTCTTTCTTTCTTTCTTTCTTTCTTTCTTTTTTCTTTCTTCTTTCTTTCTTTCTTTCTTTCTTTCTTTCTTTCTTCCTTTCTTTCTTTCTGTCATTCTTTCATTCTCCCTTTATATTAATATGATTCATGGATCTTTATTATATACTTTGGGTTATACTAATCCAACACTACTTATTTTATTGCTTATATTGTCTCCTCTCTGGCCATGGGAGTTCTTTCAGTTGGCACCTGTGTCCCTTTGACATATTTCCATTATTGTGGGATCTTTTGTTTGTTCCTAAGTTTTTGAAAGACAAGGTCTACATAAATCTCACTTTAACTTGGCACATTCTCTGTTTTTGTCCCCCCACCCATCTTTGCCTCCTTCCCTTATCTTTTTCTCTCTTCTCTTTCTCATTCCTTTATTCACTATGATCAGAAAATGGGAAAGGATATATGATCTCAAATTTTGCTGTTTGCAGGTAAATTATTTCTCCTTGGAGGCTGGCCAGTGTTTCTCAAATGTTAGTATGCAAAAGAATAACCTGGAGAGCTTATTAAAATGGCCAGACAACATTTTGATTATTTAGGTCAAGGAAGGGGCAGGTTGGGATTCTGCAGGTTAACAGGTACCCCCAGGAAATACTAATGGAGTTCTCTGAGGGCTTTGCTTTGAAAAGCAGTGAGTCTGAGGCCAGATAACTGTTCTGACAGACACATTTTTTTTTTTCTAGTGGTTTGTTATACTTTTGGACATATATACTCACTGTTTGTGATAAAAGAGATATAGATTTGAGGATTTTCCAACACAAAAAACTACTTTGCCATAGTAAAGAACCTTAAAATATTCAAGATTTATGTTCAGTTAGGTTTTACATTTTAGCATTTGAGTACATATAAGGTTCCAGTTTTTCCACCAGAGTAAAGAACCTTAAAACATTCAAGATTTATGTTGTTAGGTTTTACATGTTAGTATTTGAGTACATATAAGGTCCCAGTTTTTCCCTGCTCATTATAGAGTGCTTAGACCCCCTGACAGCATTTTAAGTTTGGGAGGAAACTGAGAGATCATTAGCCCTATGCCTCTCTTCTCCTAACGTACAGAGGAAACTGGGAGGCCTGGAGGATTGGATTGTCCAAGTTCGCATGCCTACTGGTGGCAGAGCTAGGTCTGAAAAAAGTCTTCCTAGAGATCGTTTCATCAAGACAGACACAATTCAACATAACCGGTTTAAGTTTTTTGTAAAATAGACCATTTGTATTTCTCTTTCTGTTTTTATATTTTTATATCAAGGTACAATTGCATCTGGGTTTCAGGATTATAGTTTTTGTTAGCTATAAAAGTAAATAATGTAAAATATCATTCTTTCCCATTTGAAGTTCTCTGTTTAAGTGTTTTCAAACTGAGTTTTGAAAATATTAACACTGGCACTTAGTTCTTGACTTGGATGAACTTAATCTGAATGAAGTCGGCTTTTACTATGATACAGGCAACGGGGATTAGGACTTGGAAGGTAAGGGGGGTGGGAAAGGTCTCATGGCAGAGGTGTTTCTGGAGAAAACCCTTGTTTAATTAATTAATCAGGATTAATTAATCACATGATGAGACACAATTCATATCCCTTTTAGAATGCTTCATCACATGTAACTAGCTGCCAGAAATAAGACCCCCTTGGTGGAATGTTTCACTGAGACAAAGTGACACTAATTCTAGATGAGCTTGGAGCTGTGAGATAACATTTTTGTGGAACTCTGGGCCATAACTGAGTCCTGGCTTTGTCCCTTACCAGCTGTGTGACCTTGAGCAAGCCATTTTACTTTTCTGGTCTTCTCCATTTCCTTATCTAGAAGTTGAAGGGATTGGTTTCAATACCGTTAATTAACACTTCATACTTACAAGTGTCAAGATTATGGATTTGTTATTTCTGGATCATTGCTAATAATAATCATGGCTTATTGATTGATTGATTGTATTTTTCCATTCTGGAACTTTATTTGCCTTTCTGAATACTTAGTTACTAGAACTGGGAAAGAGTTTCAGGCCATTCTCCATTCACATTTTTGTTATTTTATGATCTACTTGATGAGGTTTTGGGGTGATAGTGGGGGGTCTGGAGCCGATGACGAAGAAAGAATTCTTGAAGATGGCTTTGGGGCAAAAAGGTGATTTTGGCACAAAAAGGGACGGGACCCATGGGCAGGAAGAGCTGTACTGTGGTTGTGAAGAATAGCGGGTTTTATACTATGGAGTTGGGGAGGTAAAGTCAAAAGGGAAGCCTCCAAAGGGACTTTGATATGTTAAAAAAATTTTTTTAACACTTATTTATTTTTGAAAGACAGTAAGAGACAGATCATGAGCTGGGGAGGGGCAGAGAGAGAGGAGACACAGAATCCCAAGCAAGCTCCAGGCTCTGAGAGGTCAGCACAGAGCCCTAACCTAGAAACCACTAGATCATGACCTGAGCCCAAGTGGGACGCTTAACTGACTGAGCCACCCAGGTGCTCCAAAACTTTGATGTGTTAAAGACGACTCTTAAGATGCCTGAGGCCTTGCTATTGTCAAGCTAAGGTTGTTTTTCCTCTAGTAAGGCATGAACATTAAGGCAGCAGGGGGTTTCTGGAGAAATGTTATACTCTGTATTTGCCTTAAGTATTTGTCAGTGGGCTGCAAGGTTATAAGGAAATTTAATTTTACCTGCCATTTCTTTCTTGTCTTTGTTCCCCATATTACTATGGAGGAGCTCCAGGAAACAGACTACAGGCTTCTGGAGATTAGGCTATTGATAAGATTGCCTTTTTCTTGTGATACTTGTAAACTTATGAAGACCCACGTCCTGTATGATTGTGGTCTCTAGCAATTGGCCACTTGTGTGTTTTTGTTTTTTTTTTTTTACTTTCCTTTGTCCTTGGGCAGCCAGCAGTGCCTGAGGAATATCACACACGTCCCACCTGGTGGGAGGTGGGGGTGGGGTGGGGAGTGCTCTAGCTTGTACTTTGTCCTCAGCCGTCCCCACGCTCCCTCATCATACTGAAGATCATTTCATAAATGAAGTGCTCAGGACTGCAGAGCTGGCTGGCACCTTTAAACTGGAAAAGAGATGGCATCTCAAGAGATGTTATTTCATATCAAGGCCATGTACCAGAGGGCTGCTTGTGTTTGTGTGTGTTTAAGAGAGAGGTCGTTGAGCAGAATTTGGAAGCAGATCATCTCTATGTCTCTATCTACAGGTCTACATTTATTTCTCTCTCTCTCTCTCTCTCTCTCTCTCTTTCTATTTCTACCCATATCAGTTTCTATCTATTCTATATATTTATATATATATATATATATATCTGTATCTCTATAGAAAGATCTATGTAGAGATAGAGATTCGATATAGAAATATTTATTTTGTATATTATATATAAATATATACTTACAGGTAATAATTATTATATTACCATTAATATGTTTAATAATAAATATATTAAATATAAACATATATTTCTCCTCCTGGGCTTGATCTATCTGTAGATCTATCTATCCCTCCATCATCTATCTATCTTTCTATCTATCTATCTCTCTTCTCCCAGGAAGAAAAAAATAGAGATCAGACTGGTGGGAATGTCTATCTCCAGAACGTATCATACAAGTAGGTAGGCAGAAACCTTCTGTACTTCCCTGATGTAGTGGCACAATTAACTCACAGATGTACCTGTGATGTGATGGGGGCCTGGAAGGAGGCGAACAGTTAAGAAAGAACTCTTGAGCCGTTATCAGTGCAAAAAGGTGTTCTTATTAAAGCATGGGGATGGGACCCACGCACAGAAAGCGATGCACTGGGGCTGAGAGGGGTGATTGATTCTATGCTTTTTAGTTGGGGGTGGGAAGTAGAGATAAGGGAAGTTCCAAAAAGAATTTTCATATGTTAAAGAAGACTTACAGGATCCCAGAGGTCTGGCTATTATCAAGCTAGTGTTGCTTTTTACCACTAGCAGAGTATTAACATGAAGATAACTGGGAGTTCTTTTTTTTTTTTTTTCCCCTTTTTTTTTTTTTTTTTTTAGTTTATTTATTCATTTTGAAAGAGTGCTAGCAGGGAGGGCAGAGAGAGAAGGAGAGAGAGAATTCCAAGCAGACTCCATGCTCAGCATGCAGAGCTCGACTGGGGGCTGGATCTCAAGGACCTGTGAGATCATGACCTGAGCTGAAAGCAAAGGTCAGATGCTAAACTGCCTGAACCAGCCAGTGCCCCAAGGCAATTGGGAGTTTTTGAGGAATAACAGCAAACTCTGCCTGTCTCAAGTATTTGTCCTTTTGTCTTTGTTCTCTTCATCACCTGGGTCTTCTCTCCCTCTTTCCCGCATCTCCTGCTTTTAGGGGAGTTTCCTACCATGTTAAGCTGGTTATTCGGGCTTTCTTGGTGAAGAATCCAGAGGACACGGGGCAAGAGGAGGGTGAGACGGGACTGAGCCAAGGAAAGAATTTTCTAGGGATCTTGGGTAAGAGAAGTACAGCAGACCAAACAGGAGAGATGTGGCTCCAGGACAAGGGGTGCTGAGAAACATTGTCACAGTTTCAGTATTTCCTTCCCATGGTTTGAGAAATCCAATTACTTCAAAACTCTTTTTGCTTCTGGAGGCTGTTTTGGACCACAATGCAGCTTGGTGACTGACCTACATGATCAATGGCTCATTAAGCGTCCCAATTGTTCAACTCTGTGCGGAGAACCTGAGGGCCTGCTGGAGAAGTATGAAGGAGAACTTTGGACTTGATCATTTTGCTCTTGTAAATCAATATTAAAGCTCTTCATATGATGTTCAAAAGACTGTATGTAGTACTCCAGGGGCCCAGATCAGAAACCCCATGGGGATGAGGCTTGTCTCTGTGTCTGCCATATAGAAGGCTCAGTAGACATCTTTTTGGAATGAATGAGTGTTGAATAAATAGGACAGTCTGTTTGAAGTCACTGATTCATACTTAGTGAGGGGAATTAATCTAGGAAATGGCTCTCTGAACAAGTCCAGAACAAGTCTTTATATATTCTAAGCTATGAGAGGGAGAAAGAGTAAGATACATAAGGAGTTTGGAGTTGAGAAAAAAATTACCTGGGTGGGAAAATAGAGGTGCTGGTCATGGAGGTGGATTTCTTGCAATTTACTCATTCATAGCTTGCGTATTCTGAGTAGAAAATAAGAAAGAGAAGGAAACTCCTGTGTGTGAAGCCATCGATTTCATCTGTAAACAGGAAACAATAGTGTGTCCTTCAACGTGGTTGTGAGGCCTAGAAGCCATGGATGTTGATGTAAAGCATTGATGGGTCCAGGCATCGTAAAATGTAAAAACACATTTTATTATTATAGCTACCATTATAGCTGCTATCAACCAGTCCCATTTTTCAACTCTTAAACAATACCCATCCCCAATCCTACTTCTTCCTAGCCAAAATTTGGGTGAGTTGGTATACTTAACAGATAAAAGCTGCAGAATGGGGACCCCAGGCCTCCCCTAAGGCACATGCTTGGAGCCCTCCAGACTCCTCCAGGTGCAGCCTGGAAACCACTGAGCTGGTCCAAGGCCAGGGTCAGTCATGATTCACTAAGAAACCTGGTTCTCTCCTGAAGCAAGTCTCTTAAGTCAGTGAATTGGTTTCTCTCAGAGCAATGCAAAAATACCCAAAAAACACAACAAAACAAAAAACACAAACATCATTGCATGACCGAGATTTCTCTGATCCCAAGAAAAATGCTTAACGTTTTTTTTCCCCCTCTTTTTTTCTCACTTTGCTTGGCTGCTTCTCTTCTCACCTTGCCCTGCTTCCTTTAGTAATTAGTTTTGGAAGGAAATCACTCACATAAGGAAAATGATCTAAGAACTCAGATTAAAAAAAAAAAAATCTAGCCAACATGGATATGTGTGATTCACAGTTGCTTTAAACCCACAGAAATTTGTTTGAACAAATTAATAGCAACTTTTAATAAACAGACTTTACTGTTACTGCTAAAAATATTCCAGTCAGGCTTTAGTTGAAAAGAAAGATATGAGAGGAATCTATCCCCATGGCAACAGGACTTTTAAGAGCAGTTTATGCTACAACAAAGACCTGTGACAGCTTTTGAAGATGTTTGAGGGTTTGTTTTTCCAGACTACCTCAGTGAGAGGGAAGGAATAGAAGGACATAAAGCTGAATATGCGGAGTTTGAATTATCAGCTGGGTGAGCCTTCCCTTCCTTATACTCAGAGGTGAAACTGTGATAATAAAACTGGAAGTCTTTAGAAAGGTAAATTACCTCTCCAAAGGTAAGCTGCCAAACCTTGTGGATTAGTCTCTACCTGAATAGGAGTCCGCGTGCAAGGGTTTGATAAGAATAAAAACGATTTGTAGTTATTTAGAATGCATCTTGAGTCAAAACAATTTTCCTTGGACCAGCTCACCAGTCAAAGGGAGACTGAGAATTCATCTCAGTTAAAAAGACGTTGCTGTATGAAAGACGGATTTTACTAGAAAGTGTGTTTCAGTGCTGGCTCGCTCCATTTCATCACGATAAGAGACCTTAATAAGCCATATTGTAAAGTGCCCTTCGCAGCCCCGGTGACTCCGTGACTCTCGAGAGGAGTAATGTAGAGTCAAGAGGAGAACTCATTTTATGCAACCAGTCTCATCTTCAAGTGACTATTAAACCAGGTCTGGGACTCACTCGATGCAAAAGAGGTGACTTTGATGGTAGAAAAGCACCAAAGCAAAGAAACCAGAGCCCAGGCTTTCATTTTAGAATATGGATACAAATTGAATGCAACTTAAGGCACCCCTTTACTGTTATCGTTTTTGGGGTTTGAAGGGGAATAGTGCATACTGTTGAAAGTTTCAAGCTGTACAAAAAAGTACAAGAGAAAAATCCTCCATTATCACCAGCCAGAGGTGATGTCAATCTGA
Source organism: Panthera leo (assembly GCF_018350215.1). NCBI lineage: Eukaryota > Metazoa > Chordata > Mammalia > Carnivora > Felidae > Panthera > Panthera leo. The sequence continues at coordinate 144,619,952 of NC_056682.1, forward strand.
TTTTGACATTTTTCTGATGCACTAGAGGCAGACTTTTAGAAAGGGAAGGTATCTTTAAAGGTCAGGTTGCCAGCCCCTGGGTTTCTAGATAAGGACTATATTCAGGAGGGTTAGCTGGTGCTGAGCTCACACAGCCAAACGCACCCAAGTTCACAGACTGCTCATCCAGAATGTTCTGCCTAATACCACTATGCCTGTCAATGTTCAATTATTTTGTCTCCTAAGTATTTCAGGGAAAACATTAAACCTTCCAATCCGGAAGATTTCCCGGAGAACAACAGCTTGCAGAAAGCAAACACCTATTCTGAGTTATAGTCAAAGCCCGAGCTATTCCAACTGGGATTACCTAAATGCATTTTACAGTTAGGACAGAGTCCTTAAAAAAATGCCAATTAATGGTAAAGTTGGACAAAAAAAAGTTATCCACCTACAAAGCACATTTATTTTTTCTCTAGCTTTGTGCTTGATTTTGGTATTCAAGAGGGAGGGCAATGGATCTGTAGTTCAGTAATAAAATAGCCTTTAATCCTAATTACTTATCCTGGGAGATGTGGCAAGAGAAGTTCTGACGAAACAGGGACCCACAAATCGGGGAACGTTCTTTTATTTCGAAGGCTTCATTCTTCACCATATCCAATATATTAAAATGCACCCACTTTGCATATTACACATTCTTTTGGGTATAAAATTCATGAAAGGTTTTTTTATAAAGTTGAATGCTGCCAAGGGTCATGCTCCCTTTGGAGACTTTAGAGAAGCAGCCATTCTTTGCCTCTTTCAGCTTCTGTAGGCGGCCAGCATTCCGTGGCTTGTGGCCACACCACTCCAATCTTTCCCCTGCAGTTTCACTTAGTTCCCTTCTCTGGGTGTATAATCTCCTTCTGTATCTCTCTTATAAGGACACTAGTGATGGCATTTAAGGCCCACCCAGATAATTCAGGATTATCTCAGAACCCTGGAGTTAATCACATCTGCACAGACCGTTTTCTCTAGATAAGGTCACATTTATAGACTTCTGGAGATTCTGATATCTTGGGGGCCACCATTCAACCCACTACAGCAAAATAGGGCATTTTGTAGCTTTTCAGCTAAACAGTTTGGATTTAAGATTTTTATGTTTGTGTGTTGGCACCAAGAAAATTTTTTCCAGTCTCAAACCTTTCTGTGGTCCCTCCACAAGCTTCTAGCTTTGCGAATACTGGATAAAAGTCCAGGAGAGAGACTTTCTCCCTGTCTACAGCCAAGCTGGTTGATAGGAATCCTCTCTTTGCCACTGTCACCAGACCAGGTATTTTTCAAACAGGCATTTTGCTAGGAAGCATTGGCAAAGGAAGAGACACCATTCTACAGGGTCCTTGGATGTCGTGTGCCTGTGGCAGCAAATAAGAGAAATACAGCGAGTAAAGCACCTGATGTCAGCTCAAGTCCAGGCAGAGAAGCACTATACTTTAAATCCCAAACCTGGAACAGTTGGCTGCATTCGTTAGCTCTCAGGAGCTTCCGGTGTTGCTGGGCACCCTGGTGGGCCTTTTTCCAGAATTAGTTCTAGAATTTGCAGCACCTCTTCCAATGAGGTAGAGGCCTCATTTTATAGGAGAGGAAAATCAGGGGCAGAAAGGTTAAGTGATTTGCCCAAAGCTACCAGGGAAGCACGTGTCCGAGTGAGGATTTGAACCCAGGGCTGCCTAGCTCCAGAGTTCCGCCTCCCATCGGTGCACTGTGCTGCAGCGTTTTTGAAACAAGAAACAGAGCACCTAAGATATCCGACAAAGAAGCAAAACGAAATGCAGCCTAAAGGACAACAGGACTAGAGCCAGGACAGACTCGACCTCTGTTGCTCCAAACTAGTCTCCATTTCTATCCTGGGATGATGAAAACACGAGATGACGTTGTTACTGGCACTGCTTGCCTGTGTATGTGCCGTTTGGTAAACCGTGTTTAACTGATTCCATAGCATGGGTTCTGGTCTTTGCAACTAAACTTTTTTGGTGGTCTTTAGTCATTAAATGTCTCGAATTAAAATGACAGCAATAACAAAGCCCAAACCATTCTCAGATAGTGTTAATACCCAAGCTTGATGTATTCAATTAATGTTAAGAGTTATAAGCACTGTGCCCAGAGCAGAAGAACCGGGAAACTCATGTCCCTTACAGAAGTCTTTCCCAGAGGTCGGGGCTTTGCTCAGTAATTCTCCTTCCATCTGTATATTGCCAATAGTATCATTTATTCAATATTCCTTTAATGCTTGCATTTTATTATTATTTTTAAATGTTTATTAATTTATTTTGAGAGAGAGAGAGAGCAAGCAGGAGAAGGGCAGAGAGAGAGGGAAACAGAGAATGCCAGGCAGGCTCTGCAGTCAGCACAGAGCCCAATGTGGGGCTTGAACCCACAAACCATGAGATTATGACCTGAACTGAAATCAAGAGTTGGATGCTTAACCAACTGAGCCACTCAGGCACCCCTAATGCTTACATTTTAAATTTATACCTACTTTAAAAGGCAACTCTATCACATAATTGGAAAATCAGTATCACCCACTGGAAATATTAATGCTCGGATAAGGAAACTATTTCTGAATTTTATTTTATTAAATTTTTTTTCAACATTTATTTATTTATTTATTTATTATTTTTGAGAGACAGAGAGACAGAGCATGAGCAGGGGAGGGGCAGAGAGAGACGGAGACACAGAATCCAAAGCAGGCTCCAGGCTCTGAGCTGCCAGCACAGAGCCCGGCATGGGGCTCGAACTCACTAACTATGAGATCATGACCCAAGCAGAAGTCAGATGCTTAGCTGACTGAGCCACCCAGGCGCTCCTGAATTTTATTTTGTTTTATATTTTATTTTATTTTATTTTATTTTATTTTATTTTATTTTATTTTTTTAAACGGTTCTTTTTTTTTTTTTTTTTTTTTTTTTTTTTAATATTTACTTAGTTTTATTTTGGGAGAGAGAGAGAGAGAGCGGGAGAGGGACGTTCCCAAGCAGGCTTCATGTTGTCGGTATAGAGCCCGATGTGGGGCTTGATCTCACCAACCGTGAGATGGTGACCCGAGTCAAAATCGAAAATCAGATGCTTCTGAGTTTTAGCTCTTAGTCACCTGAGAAACAGGTACCTGGCTTGCTGTGTTACTGTCACAAGGGAATATTAGCAAATACCGTATGATCTCACCCTTATGTGGAATTTAAGAAACAAAACAAAGGAAAAAAGACAGAGACAAACCGGGAAACAGACTCTTAACTAATGAGAAGAAACTGATGGTTACCAGAGGGGAGGGGAGTGGGGGGATGGATGAAACAGGGAATAGGGATGAAAGACTATACTCATCATGATGAAAATATACATAAATAAAATTAAAAAAAAGAAATGTGATGATGGGCATGTATGTGAGCTGCCTGAATACATCTCACTACCCCCATGATGCCCCTCCCTTCTTGTGGTCTAAAGCCCGAAGCCGAGATTTTATGTTATGTGCTGCTTTGATGTCTGAAATTGGGCCTTGAATGGCCTAACCACAAGCTCCCCTCCCTTACTCTAGCCTGTGGATAACGTTCTTGGTCAAACAGCCCTCCTTATCACAGTGACCAGGCACAGTGCCTGCTTGTCCCTCAACCTCAGACTCCAGTTCCCTGACTACCTGTAAGATACAACAAGCCAATCTCACCCTTCCGTGGGAGCCAGGGGTCACCTCACACTCTTGTTACTGCAAAGCCTGCCTTTCACAATCCCTGCTTACGTTCTGTCCCCAAGTGAAATCCCTGAGTGGCACACGGTGTCCTCCTCCCCCAGGCTATGGAGATATGACTACAAAGCTCCTGGGATCTCATCTCTCCAATGTCAGGTGTCACACGTCTGGTCACCCCCATAATCCTAGGGAGGGAATCATTTCCTCACCAGGGGAGTAAAGAGGACGTGATCAAAACATCCTTCACTTTGGGAAATACTACCACCCTAGAGAACGGTACCCAACCGTATTCTCTTCCTATTTAAAAGAGCTCACTCTTTCCTCAAAGAATCATCAGGCCATCATAGAACGGACAGACTGCAGGTGTCTTCAGGTAGGAAGTCGTCAAGATCACGGAAATGGTCTTTTGTCTCCTTAAGACTCTTCATTTAACCTTACGAAGCGGCCAGTGGACTTGGTTTGACACATAATTGATAAGCTCTTATTTACTGGGGCTGATGTGGGGACCTTTCTACATTAAATTCTCCTTCCTGATGGTCCTGCCAAGACAGCTTTACCTCCTGTTACCACACTGCTTAGCATTCAAAGAGGTTTATTTTCCAAAGATGACGGATAAAATGCTAAAAGTCGTGTAATGTGCGGGTTCAGAACACAGATTCTAGAAGCTCAGGAATCAGACTGCCTGGGTTCAAATATTGACCACTTATTTGCTGTGTAAGTTTAGGGAAGTTGCTGCAACTCTCTGAGCCTCGGTTCCCTTCCTAACAGAAGTGACTTCAGGGGGTGCATCTTTTTTTTTTTTTTTAACTTTTTTTTTTTTTGAGAGAGAGAGGGAGTGCAAGTGAACAAGGGGCAGAGAGAGAGAATTCCATGAAAGGGAGAGGGAGAGAGAGACACAGAGAGAATGAGAAGTGGGGCTCACCCAAAGCGGGGCTTGAGCTCACCGGACCTCAGGAGCCATGAGATAGTGACCTGAGCTGAAGTTAGATGCTTAATGACTAAGCCACCCAGGTGCCTGGGGCTTGAGTACATCTTAAGTGAGTTACAATATAAAGAATAGCAGCTGGAATGCAGGAAGCACTTTAAAAACGTTATCATTTTAGAGAAGAAGCAACCCACTTTGCCTTTACCTGGCCCATAATGACTTTTTAAAAAGTCACCCAGGGCGTACCTGGGTGTCTCAGTCGTTAGCGTCGGGCTCTTGACGATGTCTCAGGTCATAATCTCATGGTTTTTGAGTTCGAGTCCCGTCTCGGGCTCTGCACTGACAGCACGGAGCCTGCTTGGGATTCTGTCTCTCTCCCTCTCTCTCTGTCCCTCCTCTACTCGCACACGCACGCTCTCTCTCAAAATAAATAAACTTAAAAAAAAAAAAAGTCATCCAGGTGGTAAGAACCTAAGGAGCAAGGACATTTGATATGCATTTTTGATGGAAGTATGGACATACGGTATTATCCAAAAGTGATGGGGCTTTTCAGGGAGGCTTATAGCAGCACAAAGCCTCCGGGTACTCAATGAAGGAAGAAAGGATCTGAAACGAGCAGGAAAGAGGGGTGAAAATAAGCTTCACTGTTCTTATTGTGGGGACAGATGGCTCATCATTCCACATACTGGGTGCTGAAGAAACACTGTTGACTGGCACTTTGAGAGGCTGGCGGGACACTGTGCTCTCTTCCTGAAGCACTACTCTGTCCTTCCTTGCTTGTAAGTTACTCCTGTACATACCTTTTTCTACAGTTTTTAATCTCCTCGAGGGCAAGAACTATACTTTTTCATCATTTTCATTCCCCACTGAGCAGAGCACAGTGGCACAAAGAATGGAGATGACTGAATATATGTCAAATTAATTGATTTAGGGGGCGTCTGGGTGGCTCAGTCAGTTAAGCGACTGACTCTTGGTTTTGGCATAGGTCACAATCTCACGGTTTGGGAGTTTGACCCTCTCCCTCACTCTCTGCCCCTCCCCTGTCTTACTCTCTCTCTCTCTCTCAAAAATAAATAAATATTTTTTAAGAATTAATTGCTTTGGGGGGCGCCTGGGGGGCGCAGTCGGTTAAGCGTCCGACTTCAGCCAGGTCACGATCTCGTGGTCCGTGAGTTAGAGCCCCGCGTCAGGCTCTGGGCTGATGGCTCCCTCTCTCTCTGCCCCTCCCCCGTTCATGCTCTGTCTCTCTCTGTCCCAAAAATAAATAAAAAAACGTTGAAAAAAAAAATTTAAAATAAAATAAAATAAAAAAAAGAATTAATTGCTTTGGGTATCAGTAGGGATACAAACTGAACTGATGTTACGAAGAAACTGAAAAATACAGTGGCTCAAAGAAAATAGAGGCTTTTTTTTCTCTCCTGTAACACCACAGAAGCAGGTGGCTTTGCTCCATGATGTCTTTCAAGGAACCAAGAGGCTAGATCTTGTGGCTTTATGACCCCCCCTTGAGTTTGTCTTCTGTATGGTCAAAGTTGTTCAATCCAAAGGAAGAGGAAAAGAGTTGTAGAGGGCATGCATGCACCTTCCTTTCGGGGAGGACTCCCACTCATACTCCATTTGTCAGCACTTAGGTATGTGACTCCACCTTCATGGGAGAAGCAGTCTGTAGATGGGCAACGATTTGCTCAGCTAATACTCAGGAACAAAAAGGAAGAAGGACGTAGTCCTGGGAGACAGTTAGCCGGCTCTGCACATTTTGTTAGTTCTGGAATATTTACTCAACACCTGCTCTGTGTGCTCCAATGCTCCTCAAGGATGGAGATTTAGATGGGGAGGGAGAAGATAAAAATCTTGGCTCCAGTTCCCTCTCATCATGGGGATGCTTGGCATACCCAGCCCTCTGAACTAGACCATCTGTGACTGACACCTCATTTTCCTAGGAAACCACAGGACTTTGGGAATTTTTTGGTCTGAGGCCAAATGGCCTGTGTCAACTATGGTTTGAATGCATTTTTTTGGCCTGTGGAAAAAAATGTAAAGGGAATTGGGAGCTATAATTACATGTAAAGCATGGTATGTTCTTTCAAAAGTAAATGTGCATATTTTGGTTTCTGATACAGTTCTACCAAATATAGAAAACATTTCAGAATTCTTTGAGAGCAATCCTAGCTTGGAATGTGAATGTTGACTTGAGAAATCATTTATAGCACCAATGGACAGATACATACATGCAAATGAGGCTTTCTAATTTGAGAGTTTTCCATTTTTGAGTCATGAAAACTTCTCAGTTAAACAATATTGAAGCACTAATCCAGTGATAAAACTTTTCCTGATGTGAATGCTCAAAATAAATGGCAATGAAACCAATGGTCCACGTTTGTAGACAATCCTTGACTGTTAAGATAGGGGGTTGGAAGTCTTAGAGTTGGAATCACTTCTCTTTTCTTTCCCTTCTTGCTTCTTTGCGGGTCATGGGAATTCAAATGTAATGTTGCCTACCTACATGTTGCCACGAGAACTTCATTTTCTCTTTTCTTAGCTCCTTAATCACACTTGAGAATAATTGCTCTAATACAGTCTTTAAAAGGAAGTATAATTTTTGAGTTTGGAGAATAGGAAAAAACTGGTGTCAGAAGAAAAGTTCTCATAAAATGTTACCCTTAAAAAAAAAAAGGTAATATATCTCCCCCCCCCCCAGCCCCCCACCCCTTCCTGTCCCGTCCCCGTACCATAGCATTAAACAAGCTTTAAAAAAATACCCTCAAGAAGCCTAGGGGTATGCTTTAGCAGAATCTCTTCTATTCGAGCCAGAGGGTATGATACTTAAACTGGAGTACTTTTGTTCACCTTGATATGGTTCCTCCATGAATGGGCCGCAAGAACAGGCGTGGAGGTGTGTGACTGCTATTTTATGTATTAACTTGAGTGCACTATGGGGTGCTGAGATTAAACATTGTTTCTGAGTGTGCCCCGAGGGCATTTTCAGATGAGATTTGCATTTGACCTGGTGGACTCAGTCAAGAAGATTGTCCTCCCCATTGTGGGTGGGCATCACCTAATCTGCTGAGGGCCTAAAGAGAACAAAAGAGGGAGGAAGGAGGAATTTTCCTCTTTTATTCCTTCCTGACTTCCTGAGCTGCGACATCTCATTTCCTCTTCTCTTGCCCTTGGGGTTTACATCATTAGTTCTCTTGGTTCTCAGACCTTCAGACTCAGACTTAATTAACTATCAGCTTTCCTGGGTCTTCAGTTTGCAGATGGCAGATTGTGGGAATTTTTCACCTCCATAATTGTGTGAGCTAGTTCCTTATAACAAATCTCTATCTAACTATCTATGTATCTATCCATCTATCTACCTATCATCTAAATATCTATCCTGTTACTCTCAAGAACTCTGACTAGTACAAGGAGATTATGGTTCACAAACTCTGAAGTCTATCACTGAGATCACAGGGTGCTGACAGAAAGCTGTCCCCCTTGGCATGTGCTGCTGTATTTCCCCAAAGCAATCTTTACCCTCTGAGGGCAGTCCTTGATGGGCAGCATTGGAAGCTCTGCTTGTCCAGATCTTAGGACAGATGCGTCACATTACTGAAGTTTTAACTCGTCTTGTGGCTACCTTTACCTGAAGTCATTGCTTACCTTACCCCCAACTACTCTAGGCCATCACATTTAATTGTACCCCCTCTCTCTGCTCCCACTAGACTATGAACTCCACAATAACAAACCCAAAGCTATAGGTCTCAGCTATGTCTCCTCTGCTTAGAACAGTGCCTGGCATCTATCCTATGCCATGACTGTTGGCTGAATAAATGAATGATCCTTGGTTATGAGTTGTACCTTGACTTAGTGACTTATACTTCATTAAGTCTTCAACATAGAAAGCATAATTTTTGTAAATAGTACATTTACTATTTAGGAGGTTTTGTTAATGAAGCAGGGGCTCAGAGAGTTTAGTTAATATTCTCAAGTCACATAGCTAGGATTTGTGGAGCTAGGGACCTGCTCTCTTGCAGTTCTTCCAAATGGGCTACCAGTCTGGTGTGAACCCAGTGGTGTAAGTAAGGCCTGTGAAATTGCCTTGGAAACTATGAGGGATTATGAGGTAGTAGCATTTAATATTCTTTTGAGCATAGATTATTTAAAAAATTTTTAAATGTTTTATTTATTCTTGAGAGAAAGAGAGAATAGAGCATGAGTGAGGCAGGGGCACAGCAAGAGAGGGACACAGAATCCAAAGCAGACTCCAGGCTCTGAGCTGTCAGCACAGAGCCCGACGTGGGGCTCGATCTCACAAGCCGTGAGATCATGACCTGAGCCGAAGTCATTCAACCGACTGAGCCACCCAGGCGCCCCTGAGCATAGATTATTTTAATTGGTGGAAATAGTGCTCAAATAACAAAGTGTTTTCAGCTTCTGAGTAGAATGCAGATGCTGTCAGGTGCTGATGAGAAAGAACGACACTGAAAGAATGCCTTTCCACAGCAATGTAGCTTGGAGGAAAGTACAAAAGATTAAAGGATAAAGTTTAGGATATTTATTTCTTTTATCATCATTTAAAAACACATACTTTACTTTTTGAAATCAGCACAAACATCTGTAAAAGTGTCAAGGAAAATAAATACTTGTAGAGAAAAAAGAGAACTTGTCCCCCTCTGGACCAGAGGGAGTTTTCAAATTGATATTCCATCATCCCCAAATATATTAGTGTGGAGTTCCTACAAACAAGGATATTTCCCATATAGCCACAATGCAACTATTGAAATGAGGCAATGGATACCCATACATTGTTTCCATATAATTCTCAGATCCCATTCAAGTTTCTAATGTCCCTTGCAGCAAAATGATTTGATAATCGATATTCGTATTTCTTTTTTGCATTTGCCAAATTTCCTAGAAAAGCAATCATTGTCCAAATAAGTTACAAATAATCACTATTTTTCGTAATAAATTAGTTTTGACCTCACCACAACTTTATATAGTCGCTTTTACACGTAGCAGGAATAATATTCTGGTGGTTTTAATATTCTTTAATTTATTTCTTAATTTATTTTTTACTGTTTTAGGGGCTCCTGGGTGGCTCAGTCAGTTAAGCATCCAACTTCGGCTCAGGTCATGATCTCACAGTTCTTGGGTTCCAGCCCTACATCGGGCTCTTGGGCTGACAGCTCAGAGCCTGGAGCCTGCTTCTGATTCTGTGTCTCCCTCTCTCTCTGCCCCTCCCTTGCTCATGCTTTGTTTCTCAAAAATAAATAAATAAATAAATAAATAAATAAATAAATAAAATAATCTATATCTATATCTATCTATATAGATAGATTTTTTTTTTTTTTTTTTTTTTTTTTTTTTTTTTTACTGTTTTGATAGACCTGAAAGGGTCCATACTCACTAAGAGCTTGGCCGATTGGAACTCATTTGAGAACCTTCTTAAGATTCTCTTTAAACTGAAGAGTTTCTATCTTTTCCTTGGAATACTTCCGCTAGTGCCATAGACTAGTCTGAGCTGGAGTTTCTCCCTTCTCAGGAGCAACCAGAGGACTCCGGGCCCCACCCCTTATGCCCTCGCCTGCCCATCTCCCTGGCTGGTCACGTGATGAGGCAGCAGGGTTTTAAGCAAACAGGAGTGCTTTACTGAACTGTGAGGCAACCTTAGAATAGTCATACTTTCCAGGTGGGTAAATTGCAAGAATGCAACTCTGTTGCTTAACACCCTTCGTGAGAGCTTAATGTGTTCCCATCTGTTCCACATAAGTAAACAGAGTTCCACCCAGCAAAAATGTATTATGTTTTTCTGATTATATAAACAATGTATAATAATTAAAATTTATTTAGAAGGTTTGGAAAAGTAAAATGAGTAGGTAGGTAAAATTATTCACTAGACATAACCTTAGGCACAGAAATACATTCTATTACCTGTTTTTTGGTTTTTTTTTTTTTCACTTAGAAATGTTATTAGCTATTTTCTAGATTATTGGTATTTTATACAACTGAATATCCCAACGTTTATGTTAGTGAACCTAATGCATTGAGATGGACAATGAAATGGAGTCCTGTGGTTAAGCTTGGTAAAAGCAGGATGTTAGACATCCTCAAAGGAAGCAAGCTGTTTAATCTGATCTAACTTGTTTCCCAAACCATTTGATCACAGGACTTAAAAAAAATTAAATCTATTAGCGTATGTTGATGAATATTCTTCTTTCTACAACATGTACTTTATGACTATAGAGCATTTCACGACATTGTATCAGTTAAGAATTAATGCAGATCCAAATGGCAGAAAATTCAAACAGCAAATAAGATTTCATTTTTCTCATGTAATAAGTAAGGAGTGTGGCTTTGGAGCACCAGCTTAATAATGTCATAGGGGCTCCTTCTTTCTTCCCATTTCATTGTTCTTGAATTTCACCTCACTGCTATAAAATGGCTGCTACACCTCCAGGTACTGTACACATAATCTAAGAAGAAGAAAAAAGGAGGGACCAGCAAAAAAAGAAGGAAGGGCTAGATAGAATGGCAGCTAGGTCTGATCCTTAAAAACCGATCATATTTCGTAGAAGTCTCAAGAGTAACTTCCACTCACACCTCACTGGCCAGCTCTGGGTTACTTGGTCACGCCAAGTGGTAAGCAGGTCTGAGAAAGTAGGTGTTTTAGCTTTCCAGGCTCAGTGATAGAAGAGGTTAAGGGGGAGGGCATGGTGAATAGTCTTTGGCTGGATAGTCCAAACTATCTACCCATCCCCCTGGCTACCTAACATCTGCAGAGGCCGTTCTTCCTCCTCATGAACACATTCTCCACATGGAGAGCACACCAGAATCTCGTCCAGTTATCACAGCTGGCTTAAAATTCAGGACCCTTGTGTGATGTGCTAACTTGTCCCTCAGGCCTGAAAGTAGTTCATGCTCTAGTGACCCATAAACCAAATGATAAATTATCTGTCTTCACCGCATACAATATACAATGATGGAAAAAAGGACTTTCGTAAGGAAAAATCGGATAACGGCAAACCAAGCTTCCATGTCTGGTTCACAGAAAATGCCAAATCTCGCTGCTGGCGAAGACCGCGGGACCAAGAAGTCTTAACGCACTTCTCAATTCACCAAACTGGGAGCGCTTAGTGAGGATTCTTCCTCAGCGAGGAATTCTTCCTTAGCGAGGATTCTCGTTATTCATTATCCTCCAATGACACTGGAAAGATGGCCTTCTTGGAGACTGTGCATCTTTTTCAGCCCTCTCCCCGTGGTACCAATTTGGGGCCCCTGATCTTGCTTTATGGGTTAAACACTCACAGGCCTTGTTAGCCAAACCTGGTATCCTCTGCCACCACAATTTCTTAAGCATGTAGTAGCCTTCTTGGCTATTTTCTCTGGGGTAAGTCCATATGTACAAAATCACAGCCAAAGAACTTGCTCCTCATGGGAGGCATCTGTGGTCTGCCCATCTTCCTTTTCCTGAGATGAACTAGCTTTTGCCTTAAGACAATATGGAAAATAGTCTTTACCGGTGCGCTTGGTGTCTTCTGTGCATCCCCGCAGGCTTACCCTCTGTCTTTTCAACTCTTAAATGAGTAAAAATTTCCCTTGCTTAAGCTCACACTCCTCCCCTTAGCCCCATATCCATCCCACATCCTGGCCACCCCTTGGCGAAAATATCCCATTACCTTTTCTACAAATACTATTCTCTGCTTTCATGAACATGCACATGTCCAGGATTAATACTGACAACAGATGTGACCAGTTTATGAAGTAGGCTGAAGTCACTGGGGTCAAAAACAGAAGATGGTTTTAGTTTTCTCCCACTTCTTCCTTCAAACATTCTGATTTCTGATCTCCCTTCCAAACTTCAGATACCATTTTAGGTATCCTCACTTATTTTCAGTTGGTTTCAACTCTTCAAACAGCCATTGTTGGTGACTCTGACCTTAGGGCCTTAAAAAATGCAATACATCCAAAATTTCAATCTCATATCCAATTGAAAACTTGCCCCCTCCCCAGCAATTAAGCACTGGCCTTTGGTTTGGGGATTCCTGTGGAAAGGGGGACATGGTCTGATTTTTCATCCATTATTCCCTATACAGTTTTCTACTTACGTCTTTTTCAGGATTAGCGCAGAGAAAGGAGAAATTATGGGAAGATGCGCAGAGTGGTATCTGTGATAGGATTGCTGGTATTTTCTGTCGCTCCCTTATATAGACAACATATACCCTAGATTAAGCACCAACCCCTTGTGTACCTCATCCATTCCAGTACTTGAGCTTTTGAATAGTCAGCTCATGCTTGACTATTTTCTTTTTTTTTCTTTTCCTAAAATTTTAAAAAATATTTATTTATTTTTGAGAGACAGAGACAGACAGAGTGTGAGCAGGGGAGGGGCAGAGAAAGAGGGAGACACAGAATCTGAAGCAGGCTCCAGGCTCCGAACCATCAGCACAGAGCGCTTCGCGGGGCTCAAACTCACAAGCCATGAGATCATGACCTGAGCTGAAGTCGGACGCTCAACTGACTGAGCCACCCAGGCGCCCCTTGTGCTTGACTGTTTTCTGTGTCACTCCTTGACCCCTGGGAATTCATGCACCTTGCGTCACTAAATGGTGGGCATGTAATTTGCTCTACTACTGACCCTCTAACATACCAGGTCTCTTCTCTGACACACCAGCATTTTTCTGCCTTTCCACATTCACCATGTGGAAAACAGGTCTCAATCTTCATATTCTTGTAAGCCCTAAATTCAAGGGGATTTATGCCACGCTCCCCATGTCACCATTGACTCTCTCAGCATGTTTTTCTCCTTTCTCATAGAAGCTCTGAACTTGCATTTCTGTAGTTTGGTGACTAGGGGATGAGGTGCCCTATTTCTCTTCCATCTCTAATAGCAGGACTAGAAGTCTGCCCTTAGAGGTCTCTCACTTCACCTCTGTGAATTCCCTTTGCAGCAGCCCTCCTCTCGAAGGCTGAGTTTGTTTTAATACAGCCAGGATGGGGTGATGGGTTCAGTACTAGGTTTGCTCTCTCTTTTTGAATTGAATTGAATTGAATTGAATTGAATTGAATTTGTTTTAATTTTTATTTTAGAGAGGGGAGGAGAAGGGCAGAGAGAGAGGGGGAGAGAGAATCCCAAGCAGGCTCCCTACACAGCATGGAGCCCGAAGTGGGGCCCACTCCTACCAACCTTGAGATCGTGACCTGAGCCCAAATCAAGAGTCGGATGCTCAACCAACTGAGCCACCCAGACATCCCGGGTTTGCTCTCTTTGAATAATGTGCCTGGAAGCTGTAAAGAGCAGATCTCCAAGAACATAGGAAGCATTGTCTCCTTATCTCTTTAAGCTCTCCACATTCATCGGAGTTTCTCGGTTAGATCAAGTGATGCTTCTCTTGCTCTAATCTCATTAAGAACACCTGGGAAATCATTCTTCTAGACTTCGGGGGAGTGGGGGGAGGTTGGCAAACTGTGCAGCTCGTATTTGTAAAGGAGGTTTAATTGGAACACAGCCGCATCCTTCTGTTCTTTACGGCTGCTTTCACACTATAGCTGCAGGGCTGGATCGAGCCACCAAGGCCGAATGGGCTGCAAAGCCAAAAATGCCGCCTGTCTGGCTCTTTCCAGGAAAACTGTGCTGACCTAAAAAGTCTTCATTTGACATAAGCAATGATTGTCAGACTTTTGACAGACCTCTAAGCTAAGAGCTAGGTATTATGATGAAATTGAATACATGAAATTGTCAATTGACTACTTTTGACCTACAAAAACAGCAATTCCTTATGTTTTCTCCTTTTTAAAAAAAAAATATTTTTAAGTAATCTCTACACCCAGTGGGAGCTCAAAATCACAACCCTGAGATCAAGAGCTACATGCTCCACTGACAGAACCAGGCAAGTGCCCCAATTCCATATCTTTAAACCAAAATATTATATAGTTTGCAAGTGAAGCCGACTTGAGACTTAAATTTTTCATCCTTCGCTTACCATGTATCTGACTCGGGAAGATTCATGTAACCCTCCCCATCTCCCTCTCAGAACCTTTATGACAATTACATGTGTTGGACAAAGCACTTACCATGGTTTCTGCTGGAAATAAGTTCTTGATAATTGATAGCCATTTTGTTACTGTTCTTATTAAGATAAGCAGTAAGGTACAGACCAGAGAACCCTCTTCGTGAGATGCTCTGTGGCCCAGCCTCACTGTCGGTAATTTACCTGCCTCTGCGTATGCAGGTTTCCCTCAGAGTCTCCTTTTGCCACACATCCTTCTAGCTATATCCTGCCTCTTCCCACTGTTTGAAGTTCAGCTTCTGCTCTAAAATACAGCATATTAAAAAACAGTTTTAGAATTGGCCGATGACACTGTGGTATCTCACCCAGCCTAATGTCCTTTCTGTTTCATCTTCCACAAAAGCGGGTTGGGCCTCTTTTCCATAAACGCATCCCCGTGTTCAACCAAAGACTGGAGAACACATCAGTTGTCACTCAGTTTATTCACACGTGTGACTGAGAATAGCCCTTCAATCTGGGGGAGCTGTGTTCCAGGTGAAATCTGAAACTGATACGTCGTGGCTAGAATAGTGGTGGTAGACACAGGTGGAGGGGAAGAGTGACTTCTTTATTTTTATTTTTTTAAATTTATGTTTATTTATTTTTGAGAGAGAGAGAGAGAGAGACAGAGTGCAAGTGGGGGAGGGTCAGAGAGAGAGGGAGACACAGAAACCGAAGCAGGCTCCAGGCTCCGAGCTGTCCACACAGAGCCTCATGTGGGGCTAGAACTCATGGACCGTGAGATCGTGACCTGAGCCAAAGTCGGACGCCCAACCGAGTGAGCCACCAGGGCTCCCCGAAGAGTGACTGCTAAGTAGACCGAGGGATGGAGGACCCAGAATTTAGAATTCGTATGCTAGCTAAGCACAAGTTAAGCATGCTCGTTCAAAAGTGGTACAGTGTGAAATATTTGGAGAGGAAACTATGTGCTTTAGCAAAATACATTCTAACATTTTCAGGGTACGAAAGCTGATCCCTCTTGGCTCTTTATAAGAAAAACAGCATGAATTGAAGTGTTGGGGACCACCAGAGGAGGAAGGAGTGTCAGCAGCATGGAAAGGGACAGGAGCTAATGAAGTGTAGATTTCAGGGCACCCCATTTGCATGGATCCTTTCTGAGATGCTGTATAGAATTTTGTATTCCTAAGTTTGTAATGCTTGCCCTAAAAGGGGCCCTTTGGATAGTATAGGCTTCAGGACTCCTACAACTTAGTTTTTCCCAAGGAAATAGTGAGAAACAAAGGAAAGGGAGAGAGAGGAGGGGTAGGAGGAGGGTGGTGAAGGAGGAGGATCCCAGAGAGGGAAGAGGGGGAGGGGGAGAGAATTGCCGATCCTAGTGGCGGGACACAGAAGAAAATTTTAAGGGGCCGGTGGATGATGTGGATTTGGGGCTGACTATCCTGCTGCACTGAGATGTAGATTCCTTGTGTGCTCACACTTTTGGCGGCACTTTAGCAACTTCAAGAAGCAAGGCCTACTTGTGAGTTGACTTGATGAGGGGAAGGGTCAGTGTGAACAGGATATGGAATGGGGGTGGGTGTCAAGAATTCAGCAATATATGGGCACAAAATGTGGCTAGGAGAATTTTTTTTTTTAATTTTTTTTTAACGTTTATTTATTTTTGGGACAGAGAGAGACAGAGCATGAACGGGGGAGGGGCAGAGAGAGAGGGAGACACAGAATTGGAAACAGGCTCCAGGCTCTGAGCCATCAGCCCAGAGCCCGACGCGGGGCTCGAACTCACGGACCGCGAGATCGTGACCTGAGCTGAAGTCGGACGCTCAACCGACTGAGCCACCCAGGCGCCCCGAGAATTTAAGGCCCCTTCTTCTTCGGAACTTTGGAGACAATGAGTTTTCCACTGTGTGTAACATAGGGAATTTTTATTTATGTCTTAAAGAAGAAGATTACTCTTGCAGGGTGGAGTACGTCGCAGCCATCTGCATGTCTGACACTTGGGATACATCTTTGAATACAATATATGAGTAATAATTAAGATCCGCGTTTGGTCTAGTCAGATGAGTGGTTCCAGCAGACTAAAGTAAAAGGTATGGTTGAATTGGCTGAGCTATGATCAACTGAGGGTGTTTATGGAATTAGTCTCTTAGATTGGGGTGGTAATTAGCCCTGGTAGATGGGAATTAACAGAAGATAAGCTGGATATGAAAAATGAGAAAAATCCAGGCAGGAAATAAAGACCCCTTAAAGTTATCTTAAAAAATAAACTAATGTTTCTTTTTTTTTATTAAAAAATTTTTTAATGTTTATTCATTTTTGTTTTGAGAGAGAGAGGGACAGAGCGTGAGTGGAGGTGGGGGTGCGGGGGGAACAGAGAGAGGGAGACACAGAATTTGAAGCAGGGTCCAGGCTCTGAGCTGTCAGCACAGAGCCCGTCGTGGGGCTCGAACTCATGAACCGTGAGATCATGACCTGAGCCGAAGTTGGATGCTCAACCGATCGAGTCACCCACCCGCCCCTAAAAAAGAAACTAATGTTTTAAAGAAAGCTTTACCTGATACCCCCAATCTAAGTCTATTCTCCACAGAATTAATTAGGCCTTCTGTTCTTTCATTACATTGGGTACAAATGCCTATTACTGGAAACTGTTTACATGTAAATCCTCTGTTCTCAAGCAGGAAAGAAGAGTACAAATAGTTACTAAAAGAGTGCATTGCATGTGGTAAGCATTTGATACACATGGAAAGGATGCATGATTAGTGGTTTGTCCCCTGCGTGTCTTTGGAGCTCCTAAATCCTCTATCTCTAGTGAAACTCGTCTAATGTTTCTTACTATCTGTTTAAGTGGATAACTAAAGAAGTAATCGTCTCACCTGGTAAGCTGAGAGCTCTGCATGTAAAATGCTTCTTAAATTGGCCACGCATTTTCTTCTACTGCGATGAAAAGGTGCTGTAGAGATTCCTTTTAAGATGCTCGTATTTTGGAAGCATTTGCAGATATCTGACTCAAAGGCAAACAATTAAAATTGTCGGAGACATCTCCAAAAAAAATCTTTGGGCTGATCTCCAAGCCTCCTTCCCGTCCTCCTGGCTGCCTGGAGTCCTGCCTTCTCTGGTCAGACATTTCCCTAGAGGGGTTGTGGTGTTGCTGGTATTTCTCTGAGGACAGAGATGGATGAGGTGTTTGGGTTTGTTGATGTTCTCTTGATATTTTTAGCCCATGCTTAGCAAAAGTAGACATGGCAGCAGGTTGGCTTTTATTGAACCTGAAATTTCACATCTTTCCTGTGAAAGTCCTTGCTTCCATTTTAACGGATTGCCCCCGCTGCCCTTGACTCTGATGCTGGGATTGCTGCCTGCACGTGGGCCTGTGTTACCAGGAACCTCCCGGCTCCTCAAAAGGTTCAGTGTGTAGTTTGTCATAAGAATTGACATTAAAGACTATGATTATAAATAAATCAGTTAAGGATGTTTCTAAAGGATGTGGATTTTTGTCCATCTTAGGAAATGCCTGCCACGGGACTTCCCTGGTCGGCTCAGAACACGGTGTAGAAAGCACACTAGTTTTGAACTTCCAGGTCTGTCCTCACTCTCATTCAAATAACACATGGCTGCAAAATTGGTTTAAAGCTTCCTAACATACTGGGGCACCTGGGTGGCTCAGTCGGTGAAGCGCCCGACTCTTGATTTTGGCTTCGGTCATGATCTCATGGTCTTGAGATGGAGGGTCTGGCTCTGTGCTGGGTATAGAGCCTGCTGGGATTCTCTCTCTCTCCCTCTCCCTTTGCCCCTCCCCAGCTTGTGCACACACACACTCTCTCTCAAAAATAAATAAATAAATAGATAAATAAATAAATAAATAAATAAATAATAAATTTAAAAAATAACGTTTCCTAACATAAAATAAAGTAAAAATGGGTACACTTAGATGGTACACATCTCTACTCTATGACTAAATGAAGAAAAAGGTGTATGTGTATGTGTGTGTGTGTGTGCTCTTGTGTGTATATGCACACACACACACACACACACACACACATATACTCTGTATGTATGTTAAATAGCATATATATATGTATCTCCAGTTCCATTCGGTCACTCATGGTCTGTTCCATTTTGACATTCCCACTGTTCATTTAGGTATCAAGGACCCCACTCTTCGTTTGATTTCACATGTCATGTGCCATTGAAAAAAGGGTGGTGGTAATTCACACATTCAGAACAGTCTGGGTAGGCTTTAGCAAAGCCTTGGGAGTAGGGGAAATGTTCCACTAGATTCCATGGGCATTAGGTAGGCAACTGACCAGAGGCCTCACTGGCCCAAGCTACCAGCAGAACAGGCTCCTGGTACTGCCTCCAAAATTCCCCAAGTGACCCTCCTCCATTTCCCTCACCCCCCAGGTCACTTACTTTTCCTCTCCAGGGTCAGGGAGACAGAGAGAGCAAAGTGATTTGGTTCTTTCCCTATTCTTTTTCCCATTCTTCTGCTATGATACAATCTCTGAGTTTCCTTAAGACTTTCCCTTCTGATTATGAAAAGCCTGCTTTATTTTATTTTTTTTTAATGTTTATTTATTTTTGAGAGAGAGAGAGAGAGAGAGAGACAGACAGACAGAATGTGAGCAGGGGCAGGGGAGGGGCAGAAAGAGAGGGAGATAAAAAATCTGAAGCAGACTTCAGGCCCTGAGCTGCCAGCACAGAGCCTGACGCAGGGCTTGAACTCATGAACTGTGAGATCATGACCTGAGCCAAAGTCGGACGCTTAACCGTCTAAGCCACCCAGGCCCCCCACCAAAACTGTTTTAGAATAAAACTATACACACCCTCCACCTAATAGTACAAACTCTTTCTCTTGCTTCCTCTTTTTATTTTGCTCCACTAATATTACTTTTATTTTAAGTATTGTGAATGCCTCCAAGAGAGTAATGAAAAGGCCACATACATGGAAATGAGAGAAGGAAAAGCACAGAAATTAACATATCATATTAGGTAGTAGATACATCTAAATATATGTTGATCTTAAAATCCAGAGATTATTTCATAAAATGAGCTTCAAAAGAAATTAACTTCTTGAGGTGCCTGAGTGGCTCAGCAAGTGAAGCCTCCAACTTCAGCTCAGGTCATGATCTCCCGGTTTGTGAGTTTGAGCCCTGTGTCAGTCTCTGTGCTGACAGCTCAGAGCCTAGAGCCTGCTTCGGATTCTGATCTCCCTCTCCCTTGCCCCTCCCAACTTGTGTGCTCTCTCTCTCTCTCTCTCTCAAAAATAAATAAACATTTAAAAAAAATTTAGAAATTAACTTCTTATAATAATTGCTGATTTCTGGCAACATGGCAAATCAGATTCTCTGGACAACCCTCTTGCTGAAAACAGCATTGGATAAGATAAAAACTAATCTTTAAAAAGATGTCACTGAGCGAGCAAGCAAGTAAGAAATGTGGAATCTGAAGCCTGGTTTGAAGATGTGCCCTCTAAAGTGGATTTATATTTACTTCCATTGGCTACTAGAACATAAGCTTCACAAGGGAAAAAAATGTGTCTGTTTTGTTCACAGCTCTATCTTTTCTAATTAGAGCAGAGTGTAGGCAATAGTAGGCATGTTGTAGGCGATCAAAATTATTTATGGAATCGATGAGTAAAGAAATCCCCAGAAGAGCCAGTTTTCTCACTATTGGAGTGCAAGTTTATAGGCAAGCAGGGATAAGGCTAGAATAATCCATGTAGTAAAAAATTGGAGCTGGAACTCTAGTTTACATTAATATTGATACAGATGGATACTCATAGAAATATTTATAGATAAACTTAGTACATGGAGTAGAATATACACCATGAGAGTACCTTACGCTGTGAGCTGAGAGGGCCTTAGAGCCATAATAGCACACTAGCAATGAGCATACTCAATACCTAGACATTGGTTTTTAATACCTTTTTCCAATAAAAGGATCTAGGGAATCTTGGAGAAATGATTGATTCTAGGACTGGGGCAGGAAATACAGGAGATGAGCCCGTGGTGCCAAAAAATAGGGAAGTGCTAAAACAGCAACAGCAACAACAGAAACCCCACAAAGATGGTGGGGGGGGGGGTCTGTCAAAGGGAAGCAGGAGCCTACTGGAAGAGCTTCTCAAGGTCAAAGCTGGAATAATCTGATACCGAAAATAAAGAAGTCTCAGATTATAACTCAAAGTATAAAATACATCTTCATGAATCCAAACGGATATAAATACACACATGAATGAATGAATAAATGAATAAATGGGGGAGACGAGGCAAAAATAACATGGGGGAGAATTTCAAATACATCATGTAGATACTCTGTGCTCAAGGATGTAGAGTGTATTCTGTAAGTAGGGGCTACTATGATGACTTCGTTTCAAAGGGCACAGTCCGGAAAGTGGGAAAGAATATTTGCACAGTGGAGAAACCTGACAATTATTGCCTCGGCCAGGTGACCAAGGTTACTATCATCAGTGACGAGTAAGGTTCATAGTATATCTATTAGATGTATGGTTATGAGAATGGCGATTTTTATCTCTGTGGTCTTCCTCCCCACCACCTATAACTCCGGGAGAATCATGAGAAAAACATAAGATAAACCTTCTACAAAATACCTGACCAGTAATCGTTAGAACTGTCATGTCACCCAAAGCAAGGAAATGTTGGAGAAACTGTGACAATCAAGAGGAGCTTAAGGACACATCATAACACACTGTAATGTGGCTTCTGGATAGGATCTTAGAACAGAAAAAGGATATTAGGTAAAAATGAAGGAAATCTGAATGACCCGTGCAACGCACCAGTGTTGGCTCCTTAGTTGTGACAAATGTATCATTAATGCAAGATGTTGGCAGCAGGGGAAAGTGGGTGCAAGACGTATGGGAACTCTCTCTACTCCCTTTGCAATTTTTCTGTGCATCTAAAACTATTAAATAAAGCATTTAATTAAAAGAGACGAAAGAAACATAATCTGCAAAGGGGCAAAATGAAACTGCGGTGCCTATATATGTGCATTTAGTGATATAACCATTTTAAAAACAAGAACAAGGTTACAATAAAAACGAGGATAGTGGTGGCTTTTGAAGGGAGGGAAGGGTTTGCAATTGGGAAGTGGCGTTTAGTTCTCTCAGTAGCTTTATAAGGGATGTACTAAGAGTTCCTCGATTTTAAAAAGAAAGGTGGGGCACTTGGGTGGCTCAGCCAGTTAAGCATCCAACTCTTGGTTCAGCTCAGGTTGTGATCTCAGTTTTGTGAGCTCGAAAATGAGATCGTGAGCCCTATATGGGGCTCTGCACTGACCCTGCAAAGCCTGCTTGGGATTCTCTCTCTGTCTCTCTCTCCCTCTCTGTCTCTCTGCCCCTCCCCAGCTCACGCTCTCTCTGTCTCTCTCAAAAAATAACTAAACTTAAAAATAAACTAAAAAGAAAGGAAAGACTATGAAACTAGTGCGTGGAGGAGTTGCATTTCAGACACAGACAGCTTGGCTCAGGAGCCTGACCTTTTGGCTGTTGCCTTGTCCAGTCTAACGCTCTGTGTATATAGACTGTAGACATTAATTAATTAATTTGTTTGTTTGCTTATTTCAAGTGTTTATTTATTTTGAGAGAGGGAGCACGAGCACGCAAGGGCGTGTGCATGCACGGGGGAGGGGCAGAGAGAGAGGGAGACAAAGGATCTGAAGCGGTCTCTGCACTGACGGCAGAGATCCTGATGCGGGGCTTGAACTCAAACTGTGAGATCAGGACCTGAGCCAAAGTCAGGGGCTTAACCAACTGAGCCCCCCAGGTGACCCTAGACTGTAAGAAACTAAAAATAAAATTAAGATGCATATAATTCTCTATTTTTTTTCTTAAGGACAAATACATTTCAGGAAGTTATTTGCTAATTGGTGGAAGGTTTTTTTTTCTTTTTTTTTTTTTTTTTTTTGAGAGAGAGAGCGCAAGCTGGGGAGAGGGGCAGAGGGAGAGAGAGAGAGAGAGAGAGAGAGAGAGAATCTTAAGCAGGTTCCACTATTAGCACAGAGCCCAATGCAGGACTCGATCCCACAACCCTGGGATCATGGCTAGAGCTGAAATCGTGAGTTGGATGTTCAACCGACTGAGCCACCAGGCACCCCAGATTTCTGTTTTTCAAGTTACTGACTAGCAGTGACAGAGACTATTGAATTTGTCTGGAAGTCTAGAAACAAAAGATAACAAGCAGCTGGGAGGAAAGAAATTGGTGAAAATCCTCAAACTTTAGAGATGGGTACAGTTTTTTGGGGGGGTCTTAGATTGCTTCTACCTTTTGCTTATTGCACATAATGCTGCTGGGAATGTGGGTACACACATACCTGCTTGAGTTCCCGCTTTCAGTCCTGTGCATACACCCAGAAGAGGCTAATTCTATTTGTAATTTTTTGAGGAACTTCCGTATTCCCTTCCATAAAGGCTGCACCATTTTTCCAATCTCATCTGGTGCCGACAGTGGACAAGACTTCCAATTCCTCCACATCCTTGCCAACAACAATAAAACCAAAACCAAAACACACACGCACACACATACACACACACATTCAACTTTTTTTAATTTTGTTTTTTAATAACAATCATACTGATGGATGTGAAGTAGTATTGCATTGTGGTTTTGCTCTGTATTTTTTTAATCACTAGTGATGTTGAGCCTCTTTTCATGTGCTTTTTGGTCATTTGTATGTCTTCTCTGGAGAAATGTCTATTCAAGTCCCTCACCCATTTTTTTAACCAGACTATTTAGTTTTCTGCTGTTGAGTTGTAGGAGTTCTTTATACATTCTGGATATTAACCTCTTATCAAATATGTGAGTTGCAGGGCATCTGCGTGGCTCAGTCGGTTAAGCGTCCGGCTCTTGGTTTGGCTCAGATCACGATCTCGAGGTTTGTGAGTTTGACCCCCACGTCAGGCTCCACACTGGCTCTGCACTGACAGCTCAGAGCCTGTTTGGGATTCTTTCCTCTGTCTCTCTGCCCCACCCCCGCTTGCTCTCTCTCTCCCTCTCTCCGTCTGGAAAATAAACGAACATTTTTTAAATTTACGATTCGCATATATTTTCTCCCATTTTGTGAGTTATCTTTTCACTTGTTGATTATACCCCTGCCCAACTGACTTTTGACAAAGGCACGGATGGCATTCAGTGGAGGAAGGATAGCCTTTTCCACAAATGGGGCTGGAGCAATCCGATATTTGTAGCCCAAAACGGTGGACCTCGATCTAAGTCTCAGATGTCATACGAAAATTAACTCAAAATGAATCACAGGCTTAAATGTGAAACGTAAAACCATATAATTTTTTTAGGAAAAAAAATGGGAGAAAACCTTTGAGTTCTTGGACTTGACACCAAAAGCATGGTGCATCAAAGGTAAAAAGTGCTAAATCTGACTTCATCAAAATTTACAACTTTTTCCCTGTAAAGACCCTGTCAGTTCAACACCATTTGCCATCAGTTAATTGCAAATTTAAACCACAATGTGATATCATTGACCACCTATCAAAGTGGCTAAAATAAAAAATAGTGACAGTATCAAATGCTGGCAAGGATGCATAGAAAGGACCACTCAGACGTTGCCAGTGGGAAGGTAAAACGGTACAGCCACTTTGAAAACCGGTTTGGTAGTTTCTTAAAAAGCTAAACGTCTACCTACCATACAGTCCAGAAAGTGCAGTCTCAAAAGACATAAAAAATTTATGTTCACACAAAAATCTGCAGAGATGTTTATAGCAGCTTTATTTTCGACAGTCCCAAACTGGAAACAAGCCAGGCGTCCTTCACTAGGTAAATAGTTGGAGAAATGGTGGTATAGTCATATCAGGGAATACTACTCAGCAATAAAAAGGAACAGACTGGTCTGCACAACAATCTGGATGATTTTCTGGGTGATTATGCTGAGTGGGAAAAAAAGCTGGTTCCAAAAGCTTACATGCTATATATATATATGATTCCAGTTATATAGTCACATTCTTGAAATGACAAAATTATGGAAATGTAGAAAGATTAATGGCTTCCACAGAGTGGGTGGGGCAGGAGGTCAATCCTTGTGGTTCTAAAAGGGCAAAATGAGGTATCTTTGTGGCAGAAATTTTCTATATTCTAACTGCAGCAATCTTAATAATCCAGGTTGTAATATTACCCCGTAGTTTCCTAAGATGTTACCTTTGCTGGAAACTGAGTAAAGGGTACAGAGGATTTCTCTGCATCATTTCTTCTAACTGCAAGTTAACTTATAATTACCTCAAAATGAAAAGTTTAATGAAAAAAAGTAAAGCAGTTAGTGAACATGGAGAATGGCTTACTTTTTTTTTAACGTTTATTTCTTTTTGAGACAGAGAGAGACAGAGCATGAACGGGGGAGGGTCAGAGAGAGGGAGACACAGAATCTGAAACAGGCTCCAGGCTCTGAGCTGTCAGCACAGGGGCCCGATGCGGGGCTCGAACTCACGGACCGCGAGATCGTGACCTGAGCCGAAGTCGGCGCTCAACCGACGGAGCCACCCAGGCGCCCCGAGAATGGCTTACTTTTTAATGTCTTATGTTGCCAGCAATAAGAAGATAAACTGCAAATGTGTCTGACGGCTTTGAAATTGAGATTGAATGTTAACATTAATTTCAGACAAGCTGTTTCACGTGGTAAAACCTACTTGAAGTATGTAGACTTAAAAGTCACTGATAGCACTCAGACCACTCAACTTTAGACTCACTCTGAATAAGGCAGATTCAAACACCCTCTAGGGAGCAATACATAGATGGGAAATGGTCCACAAGCTGGACAGCATGTCTCCTACTCTGCAGAACTTGGACTTCACCACAAGAGGGCAGGATTATTCCAGCTACTACACGGGCAAAAGGGAACAGGTACAGAGATGACCTTGAAACAAACAAACCAACGAAAAAACAGACCTAAATGGAAATGATGCCACTTTATAGACCTATCGCCTTTGTAACTGAATGCTTTTGGGGAGGAGGTATATTTGTGCTGAGTTTTTTCACCTACTGAAAATCGGTTGATGAAAGTTGGCAATTACTGGGCAAATCAAGGAAAGGGAAGCAGATCATAAAAGGCATACAAGAAAAGATAACTCTCATTGGGACCCGGTCTCTGAAGGACCAGACAGCGGCTCTCTCCCTCACTTCCTGTGGAGATGCGTCTCCTACAACAGCTCACGCATACACAGGTTCTTGGAAGCATTGATACAAATAGGTATTGGATGTCTAACTGCGTGTAAAGCTGCTCTCCTGTGCTCTATAAGCATGTTTACAATGGAAATGATCTGAAAGAGAACCTATCCAAAACCTTTGGCCACTGAAGTTAAACCAGGGTTATAAAGAAAGTTTGGAGATGAGAGGGGGTGTTGGCAAGGGATTGTGGCTATGAGATTGGTAAAGGTCCTTTTTTTTTTTTTGAATGTGTAGCCTGCTGCTAGTCCCCATCCTCCTTCACTTTCGCTTTAGTAGTGGGATGGTGGGGTTTCTGTCATCTAAACCCTAGTCTAGAAATGGACTTCAGGGGGCCCCTCGGAGAACCATGAAACGGATCCTCTGTTGGGGAGGCACAGACGACAGGTGTCCAACTTGTGCCTGGAAAGCTGAAAGGGATTCTGGACAGAGCCTGACTCCCTCCCGCCGGGAAATCCACAGGGAGCACGTGGTGGGCTGGTGGCTGCCCCAGGGCTGAGAAAGGAGGCACAGGGGACCAGCCCCCATAGAGCAGCCTTTGCCTGGCTCAAGGGAGCCAAAAGTGACTGTGTGTTTTACACTGCGGGGTTACCTTTATCGTAATCTGATGTGTGAACTAATTTGTAAATGTTGATCCGAGGCTTGTTTTTGAACACATTTTATTTCCCTGGCTTCGTTTGGCAGAGTACTTCTGGAAAGCCAGCTTTCATTTTCTGAGCCCTTTTGATGAGTCAATAACGTGGAGGAAAATGTTAAAAACACCCGCAAAACTGAGCCACTCTCAGCAGCAATAGATAGAAGAGGTACAACGACCTGTTGATTAAATGTCCAAAAACCCCGCAACCTGCCCACGTCCCAAAGAGAATTGACGATTGCCTTCCATGCCCACCAACCCTGTTGTTCCTCTGTTCTTCCTCCTCTCAGTGACTGGCACCACTGTGTATTTGGTTTCTCTGGATCAACCCCTAGAAATCCTTCCTGATTCCCCATCTTCCTCCATCCTCCATCCAAACGATCTAAGAGAGTAGTAAGTCAGCTGTCCCTTCAAAATGCATCCACCTGTGACCTGTTCAGCTCTGCAGCCCCACCCATGCCCTAATCTCTCACAAGGACTCTTACAATAGCCTCCTCCCTGATCTCTCTACTTCTCTTGCCTGCTTCTCGTCTCTTCCCCCAACAGCTGGCCTGGTTTTAAAATAGAAAGTGAATTGCATTATCCCTGACACCAAACCTGTAATAGGAGTGGAACATCCAAATGTCTGCTGCGGCCTCCGAGACGTTCTGTGACCTGAGGCTTGCCAGAATCACTGGCATCGTCCTTTATTTCCAGCTGCCATGACTCTCTTGCAGTCACACCAAGATCATTCGCATCTTAGGGCCTTTATTCCTGCATTTTCCCGATCTTTTTGCATGGCGCACCTCATAAATTATTCAAAACATAATTCGATTCTGTGTTCAAATATCATCTTCCTCAGAGAAGCTTTTTATTACCAGTCCATCTGAAAAACTATATACTGCCTCCCCAGTCACTACTTAGCCTTTTACATTGCTTTATTTTTCTTCTTAACAGTGATTGTCTGACATCTTATTACTTGTGTTGGTATATTGTCTGTCCCTATGAGAACAGGGACCACAATTGCTTTACTCTTTGAATCCTTGGGACAATCCTGATACTTAGGAAGCTTTCAATCATTTAAAAAAATATTTATTAATTAGTTGACTAACCAATTAATTTTTAAGTAAGTAAATATATGGCATAATAAAAAGAGCATTGGATTTGGAGTTGTGGATTCCTGATTTAGTTTTTCCACTAATTAGTAGTGTGGGTTTTGACAAATAGCTTTTACTTCCTGTCCTTCTCCTTCTTCACGCAAAGATAGTCTTTAAGGTAACCCAGTACCCTGAAATTCTATGATCTTTAAAACACAGAGCCATCTCTGATATAGGATAGTACTTTATTTCTTTGCATTTCTGTGCAGACATTATAAATTAATAAATTTACCTGCCTCCTCTGGATACATTTAGATAACTATACGCTTTTCTTCTCTCCCTCCCTGTCTTTCTTCTTTCATTAAAATTTTGTGGGTCCCCTTCTATGTGCCCTAGTATTGAGCCAGGCACTTGTGGGACAAAAATAAATCACACTTTCTCCCTGCTTGCAAGAATCTCATAAACTGAAAAGGAAGGCAACAGTATAAACAAATGAATTAGAATTTAGCTTGAAAGCGCATAGGCAGAAATTTTGTCAATATAGATGGGTGAGTCACTCTACCTAGAAGAGTAGTGTGCAAGAGGCAGATTGTATGATGTACCTTTCCGGAATGCTGCACTGCTAGAGGAAAGGCAACAGCGGTAGCCGTGGAGGGTGAGGTTAATAAAAATAAACACTGAGTAATCAGTCCACTGGCCTATTGACTTGGAAGTCCTTGACAATATATATCATTGTAGTTTTGGTGGGATGGTGGGTATAAGACCAGGATGCCATGAATTGAGTGGTAGATTAGAAGGAGTGTTAGGGGAGCTGGGGTGGCTCAGTCTGTCAAGCATCTGACTCTAGATTTCGGCTCAGGTCATGATCTCACAGTGTCTTGAGTTTGAGCCCCACATTGGGCTCTGCACTGGCCGCGCGGAGCCTACTTGGGATCCTCTCTCTCTCTCTCTGCCCCTCCCCCTCTCATGCTGTCTCTGTTTCAAAATAAATGAATAAACTTTTTTTAAAAGGTGGGGTGGAAGAGGAGATCAGTTGTTAGCTTCTCATTTGGAAATTTGAGAAGGAGAGAAAATGACTAGGCAAGGCAAAGGAGACAGAAAGACTTAAGGATGCAGAAAGCCTAGGCAGTGTTGAGGAATGAGCAAATAGAGCCCAATGGGCTGAAAGTATGGTTATAACGCTGTGTGAGAGGCTTTGCGTCTTCGTAAGGAGGTTGCAGAGGAATGAATGAGATCCACACAGCAGCTCAGTCAAAGGAGGGAACTCATCTTCTCTGGGACCAAAGGGAAGATGGAAAGATGACTTACGAGACTCAGGGGCATTTGTAGGGCACGGTTAGGAGGCAAGGCCATTCTTGCCAACCTGTATTTCCTTAGTGAAGTACATGGTAACGTCATGTGCTGAGCTCAAGGGAGCAAAGATTGTGTAGGAGATTCGAGGCAGTGAAACACTGGAATATTCTCTACACATGAATAGCAGAGCTAAAGTCTATTGGCTGACTAATGCCTGGCAGTTTACAATTACACTGTCAGCTTAATGGGTTACTTATTTCTGATGATTCCTGTTTTCATCATGGGCTGTTAGCAAGCATTAAATTGTGCTTGGGCTTACTCTCATTTCCGAGGCTAATTACTGTTAATACTATTTTGCTGTTTTAACCTCTTAATAAGAAGGCATAATAAACAATGATGCTGAGAACAGAAGGCTCAGCACGAAGTCTTCCAAATGAGCTGTTGTGGATGCCTGTTAGCCAGCTGAAGCATTTTACCTGTCAGTAAACAAGTGCACTTATCTGTACAGCTTAGTTTCATGTTAACGAAACGTATAGGCATATGTGTTCATTCATTCATTCATTCATTCATTCACTGCTCTATGTCAGCCACTCTGGTAGTCAGAAGATTCAGTGGACATAGACCCAGGGATTTTATCCACTCTAAGTGTACTGAATTCTAATATTAAAAGTAAATATTACACGCTTATAACAGAATCCACATGGAATATTTTTGTTCGATTTTATTTAGGTTTGGGGGGCACATTGGGTGCTGTGGCCCAGTTGCAATCACTGAAACTACATTTTATGGGTTACTAAACTGCATTTAGTCCTCTAGAAGTGAACAAGAAATGTGAAAAAAAAAAAAAAGCTTCTTGTGTACTTCTTTATTGTGTGCCCTCTGCCCTCAGCCTTCAAATTACCATTCTGGGACCAAGCCTGCCTTTTACCTTAGTCATTCCCCCTTGGATCTCCCTGAGCACTCTGCCAATAGGAAGGAAATCTTGGTTGCTTCCCAGGCTGCTTGCCTTTGGCCTCGGGCGGGCATTGTTGCCCTTTCTTACCCATTGATGTCTATAAATTATTTAGCTGAAATAAAAGGTAATTCATATGCAATAATAAAGGAAACCTTGTAAGGAATTTCAATTTTATTACATTCCTAGGGATCTGAGGCAATTTATTTGCCTATTGCTTATTTATCTTTAATTATTACAGTAGTTATTTCGCACCATACTTTTTAACCTTTCAGCCACTGAGGTTGGAGAGAACTTGTGTTGATCATCTCCCAAGGAAATTTCTAGTTTCCTTCTTCCCATTTTCCTTCTTTCTTCTCTTCCACCTTCTCTCTCTCTCCTCTGCCTCTCTCCTTCCTCTGCCTTTCTCCCTCCAGTCTTTTATTCACTAATTCCACAAATATTTCTGCTTATTCTATGCTATGCTGTATTAGGGTCTGAGGATATAGGGCTGCGTAAGAATAAGGTTGAATAAGGTCCCTGAGAGGGATACTAGTAATACAAGCAATGGTTGTAATACAGTGTGTTTAAGGCTACGATAGCAGTAGACACAGGACACTGAGAGAGAACATCATAGAACGGCATGGAGGTCAGGTAGGGCTTCCTTTCAGTTCATTCATAGAGGCTGAGCGGACGATAAGCATGTGAAGTTGGATAGAGAGAAGGTAAAGATCTTGACTCCACGTGCACACCTTTTAGTTTGGATCCTTGATATAGAGGAAATTTACACGCGCGCACACACACACACACACACACACACACACACACACATTTCTGTTTTTCTCTTTGAAATGTTGACTTCCCTCCCCATCTATCAATTCATATCCGCGTTGAAAATTATTGGCATACTACGTACCACATCTACTTATCAGTTAATCTGGGATGAGAGGGTGGGAGACTTAATTTTTCCGACCCTACTGTAGTTCACTGTTTCTTATACTGTATGATCCGTTTGAAGGGCGAACACAAAGCCTAGACAGAAGCTTAATCCATAATTCTCCCAGCCAATACACAAGGATATGAATTCCTTAATTCCACTTAACTTTCTGCTGTGGGCAAAACTTTATTCTTATCTTCATCAAGTAAATTCTCAACTCAGCTTCCACATCAGACTCTCTCAAGATATCTAAAAAAAAAAAAAAAAAAAAACAACAAAAAACGAAAAACAAAAAACAAACCATGGATGGACCTACTATTTCCCCAGGAATTTCTGATTTGGTAAATCTATGTTGGTACCTAGATAGCTCTACTAAAACACAAAAACAAAAACAAAAACTCTAACGATTTTGATGTTGAGACAATGTTGAGAACCAAAGTTTGACAAATGCTCAAGTGGTATCCTCTGATGGAAGAGTTTTAACACTTGGAGTCACACAAATTTGACTCTGAATTCTGCTGCTGTCACATACTAATTGTGTGACCTCAGCCAGGTTACCAAACCTCTCTGAGCCTCGGATTCCTCATTTGTGACGTGGATACATTGTACACCAGGCTTGTAATAAAAGTGGAATTTGGGAACCATCTTTTCTCAGCTGAGCTAGTGAACCAACCAGAACAGGAATAACCTTTTTCATTTCTCAGTCCCTCCTGCGGATGAGGGGACACTGAAAGTGAGGGGGTCAGTGGGGACTCTGACGCTCAGCACATAGTGGTGGTCATGCCTTTTTTGGAAGTAAGATTTCTGGAACACCTATTTTATGCAAGGCTCATTTAGCTTTTTTCTGAAATATCCACAAATCTCTATCCCTTGTGATATTTCCTAACTTAGTCTCCGTTGGCTCTCTCTGTTCTAACAGGCTCCCACTGGTCATCCTGGCTTTATTCTCATTTATCTCCAGGGCACAGAGTCATACCCCTCCCCTTTGGAACTCCTTCTCCGTGATCCCACTGGAAGCTCCTCGGCAGGGAGAACAAAGCCCCAAGAGTAGTTTACTTCTTCATGTTTACCTTCACCATCTCATTGTTGGGCAAGGACTGTAACGAAACATTAACGGTTCTGAACAAAAGCTTCTATGTTGCTACCTTTTACATAGGACACTCAGTCTGCATAGAAACCCCTTCTCCCTGTTTCTGTCTAGCAAGACAAAATGTTGAATCGATCAGTAAATGGGCTGCTTTGAAGACATTTCATTTACTTCTCAGATCCCCCTAAAGTGTTATATAATTTCACTTCCATTTCACCAAACCGGAGGTATGAGGAGTTGAAGGTTTTATGGGAACACCCTGTCCTGCCCTCCCAGAGCCCTCTGTCCATTCTGTAATAACTGCCTTTTTCGTATTGAAAGGGAAGGGAAGGAAGGAAAGAAGGATGGTGGGAAGGAAGAGAAAGAAGAAGGAAGAAAGAGAAGGGGGGAAGGAATAAATCGATTTGAATGTTTCAAAGTAGGTACCTGAGTTTCAACGTCGTATTCTAACGTAGCACAGTGCTGGGCCTGCTGTTGTCAGATATGTAGGCCAAATGAGTAGAGTTATGATTTCTTTGTTTCTAGATGCTACATCTGTTTTTTAAACGAACAGTATCCATTCCTTTACATCAAGGGCTATAATCAATATCTAAGTAATTTCAAATTCAGTCCCACCATCCTCTCCAACTACTGAAAACGGAGTACATTGAATTTTCATTTAGTCTATACAACTACTCTGACAATCTTACCTTTGTCGTTAGAACAAAGTACACCCCCCCCCAGTGCCCGCCCCCCATCATCCCTACCCACTTCTACACTATATCCTCAATAAGGATAGACTAGGTATGAAACGAACAAAACAAAGCAAAACAAAACCGAAAAGGCAACTCTGGAGAAAAATCCATTAGCAGAGCTTCAGCTCCAACAAAATAGTGTTTTTGCTTTTATAAAATGGACCACCATTTACAGGAAACACACCCGGCTCTCAAAGCCTGTCCCCTGTTAAATGCTGTCTTGTGTTAAGAGTTAATTATATTTCTTTCCAAACAGACTCAGGGGCCCTCTGCTTTTTTGAAGATAGCTTTGCCTTTAGAAGTCCATGGATATGCTACATGGTATTGAACTGTGTATCATAGCTCATAACAGTCCTGTGATTTGCTAAACAAACAGTCCTTGCTCAATGAAACACAGCAAATGTTTCAACCAAAAGGGTGCAGCTGTATTAGAGAGGTTTGCTATTCACACATTTCAGTTTTGCAGTGATAAAACAGTATTAAAACATGCAAGCTCTTTAAAATTGCAGCTGCCAGGCCAAATGAGGTTTATTTCAAGAGTGATTAAAGGTGAGGGTATTCACCTCACATTTTAGGATGATTCCTGGGAAGGCAGCTATAAAATTAAAAGAGAGAGAGGTCAGGGTCATGGGGGCATGGACTTTGAGTGGTGCAGTTCTTGAATCTTGACCTGGATACTTTGTACTGAAGGCAGAATGCCTTCTGAAAAAATGCTTCTATAAAAACAACATTTTCTTTGCCCCAGGTAGCCCTTTCATTAAAATACAAGACCATCTATGATCTCAAAATTTACTTCTTGATGATTAGAATTTCTCATCAACAAGGCATTGTCTAATCGTTCAAGAGCCACTTCCTAATGAAGAAGAGTGGCAGAAAAGTAGAAATCAGAACTTGATTTTTAAGAAGAAGAGTTACTTATAATTATTGGAGAATCTAACCTACCTAAGTGATGAATGACAACAAGCTGCACTCAGCTCATTTTTATACCAAGGAGGGTTTTTTTTTTTTCTATTCAAACTATATTTTATGAAATAGCAAGATATATAGTTAGTGTATAAGGTGTGCCTGGAGGTCTAAGAAAAAACCTTAAGTTTTTAGTTTTCCTAAGAACTAGATGGAAAAATGGTCAAAAAGAAAAACAAAAACAAAACTCAAAAGAGTGTTGGAGAATAATACATTGAGCTCAGTAACAATGAGCTGAGTGCAATTCGAAAGAATAGTGGGGTGCAATTAGCAAAGAGTGTAAGAAAGGAGATCAGTGAGTGTGGGTGAAGGTTCAGTGAAACAGGTGGTCTCACTCACGGGTGGTGTGAGACAGTATGTTAGAGGGAGCTTTCTCAACAAGGCTCTGGCAGTCCCTGTACAGAATCTCTTAAGATGTCATGAGAGGTAATGCCATTTCTGATCATCTACTTTAAGGGAATGATTAGAAAACGAACCTTTGCACACAAACATGCTTATGGCAGCCTAACTTAAACAGCTATTAACTTGAAACAAACTCAAGATCCTTCAGGAAAGGAGTGGTTGAGGAAACAGGATGCATCATTTAAAATGGTATTTATGGGGGCGCCTGGGTGGCTCAGTCAGTTGAGCGTCTGACTTCGGCTCAGGTCATGATCTCACGGTTCGTGAGTTTGAGCCCCACGTTGGGTTCTGTGCTGACGGCTCAGAGCCTGGAGCCTGCATGGGATTCTGTGCCTCCCTCTCTCTCTCTGCCCCACCCCTCTGTGCACTCTGTCTCTCTCTGTTTCTCAAAAAAGAATAAATGTCCAAAATTAAAAAAAAATAATAAAATGGTATTTACGGAGATTAGTTGTTGTTCTTATGGGAAATGTTAATAATATAATTTTATTTGCTACATGCTATAAACTAAGTAAAAGATTTTCCTCCTTCTCCTAATACTACTAACAAAAGTCAAAATTATCTGGCACTTGACATGTGTCAGGCACTCTTATAAGCCCTTTACATATAATAAGTTATTTAACTCTCGCAACAACCTTGTAAGAGAAGTGTCCTTACTATCCCCACTTTACAGATGAGGAGACTGAGGCTGACTGAGATTCAATAACTTGGTTCCTATCACACAGATAGAAAGTGAGAGGGCTGGGTTTTTTATTTTTCTTGTTTTTGTTTTTTTAATTTTTTAGTGTTTATTATTTATTTTTGAGAGAGAGAGAGAGCAAATGGGGTAGGGGTAGAGAGAGACACAAGGTCTGAAGCAGGCTCCAGGCTCCAAGCTGTCAGCAGAGAGCCTGACATGGGGCTCGAACCCACAAACCATGAGATCATGACCTGAGCCAAAGTTGAACGCTCAACTGACTGAGCCACCCAGGCGCCCCAGCTAAGTTTTATTATTTTTTAATTGAGATATAATTCACATACCATAAAGTTCACTCTTTTAAAGTGTGTAATTCACAAAGTGAAGTTCAATAGACACTGGTCACAGGAAGTATCTTTGAAGTAAGAGGGATTACAGACCAGAATTTTCTGGAATCTGGGCAATTTCCTTGCACATAGTGCATGAAGACAAGGCACCGTGTTCTTTTCTTTCTTTCCTATGGTATCCCAGGGTCTAGCAGGGTGCCTGGCCCCTAGTGGACCTATTTTTTTGTGTGAGTGAATAAATAAGTGCCCCCGTGACCTGGAAACTAATCCTCAATGCCGACAATACCCAGGAGCCTGGGTTTCCTGATTCCACACTGCCTCTCTGCCTTTTGCCCAAAGTTGAGCTTCTGGTTTCTGAACTGCCTACCTTGTTCAGACCCACTGCCTTGTCTGTCTTACCTGTGCATTGTGACTCAGACTGACTGTTGACTGGGCTCTTGACTGCCAGCTCCATTTGAAGATAACCCAACCCACTCCTATGCTGACGGTCTGCACTGCTCACTCAGCTCTGGCTTGGCTGTCTCAGGGTGGTTTCCATCTTGTTCCTATTGTTGCCAGCCATGCCTACCGCCAATGGAAAAATTCTCTTTGGGCTGGTACGGTTTCATCCCATGAATGTCCCCTTACTTATATTTCCTAGTCTCATCTCCACACATGGTTAGTGGAGTGAGGGATTTGGTGAATGTAGAAGCTCCAGAAACTTCCCTCCTGAAAAGTGCCTCTCTCTTCTGTCTAGAAGGCCAGAAAAGACTTGGAATGTGGTTTAGGTTTGGTCTGAAGTCAGGAATGTGCTATAAATAAAAAAGTTAAAACAATCACTATTCTACCCATTTTAAAAAGAAAGCCTGTGTAAAAGTATTGCCTATGACTCCAAACTTGTCCTCTCACTTAATCTAGAAGGCTTCTTTTTAACCATCTAAGTAGACATTTCTATGTGAATACCTCATTGTTAAGCTCAATGGCAACAAAACCAAACTTGCCATTTTTCTCACTCCATCTCTCTTTCCCACTTACACTAACTGAAGCCGCTATTTACATAGCTATGTAGTCATTCTTAACTCATCTCTGCCTCTCATGTTCTCGAATTTATCTAGATAGTAGTCTCAAAGGCACTTTTTTTCTTTTGAAATGGCTTTGACATTGACTCCTGGTTTTTGATACATATCCCAGAACTTACCGCTTCACCATACATGACTATAAGTGTTTCTCTGTTGACCCCAGTCGCTGGGGAATCTTTTCTCTTATATTTTTCTTTCATAGCATTGTTAGAATAACTAATAAAGACTGTTTTTACATTATCCATGTCCACACTTCTCAATGCCTTTTTCCTTAAAGTATCAAATTGTATGGCCCCTATTTTTTTTAAATAGTCATAAGTGTTTTATTTTATTTTATTTTTTTAATATATGAAATTTATTGTCAAATTGGTTTCCATACAACACCCAGTGCTCATTATGGCCCCTATTTTTAATTTTTTTTTTACATTTATTTAGTTTTGAGAGACAGAGTGAGACAGAGAGCGAGCGGAGGAGGGGCAGAGAGAGAAGAAGACACAGAATCTGAAGCAGGATGCAGTCTCTGAGCAAGCATTCAGCACAGAGCCCGATGTGGGGCTGGAACCCATGAACCGTGAGATCATGACCTGAGCCGAAGTCAGACACTCAACCGAGTGAGCCATCCAGGTGCACTGGCCCCTATTTTTAAAAATTCTCTGCTATCTTATCCTAACCTACCAATATAAAGGAATTGGTTATTATTATTATTATTTAAATTCAAGTCTGTTAACATACAATACAGTCTTGGCTTCAGGAGTAGAACCCAGTGATTCATCTCTTACATATGACACCCAGCGCTCATCCCGAAAAGTGCCCCCTCCTTAATGCCCATCACCCATTTAACCCATCCCCCACCCAACACCCTTCCAGCAACCCTCACTTTGTTCTCTGTATTTAAGAGTCTTTTATGGTTTGCCTCCCTCATTGTTTTTATTTTATTTTTCCTTCCCTTCACCTATGTTCATCTGTTGAATTTCTCAAATTCCACATATGAGTGAAATCATATGATATCTGTCTTTCTCTGACTTATTTCACTTAGCATAATACACTCTAGTTCCATCCATGTTATTGCAAATGACAAGATTTCATTCTTTTTCATTGCCAAATAGTATTCCATTGTATATATATACCACATCTTCTTTATCCATTCATCAGTTGATAGACATTTGGGCTCTTTCCATACTTTGGCTATTGTTGACAGTGCTGCTATAAACATGGGAGTGCATGTGTCCCTTTGATTAAAAATGTTGATTCAAAGCAATTGGTTTCTAGCTCTTTAAATCTTTCCTTGACTTTAGACAGGCTCATTGACCTGTATGTACACTATGACCATGCCTGTCTCTGAAGCTTGCTCCATTTTCTTTGTCTAGAATGTCCTCTCCAATTCCTGTCTCCCATCTCCCACCAAACCAAATCCCTCCCATTTTACAAAATTTTCCTTTTCAAGGAAAAACATATATAACTCAGTCATCACTAATCAGATATTGATCGTCTATGCAGCAAATACTGGGTTTTCTAACTACATGCATTACAGTGTATTTTAACTAGTCACTCACTTCTACTTTTTCTTCAATGTCAGTTGACCTTCTTTCCTGAGAAAAAATGTAATTCCTTTTGTGGTCAAAATCTGTGCCATCTAATCTTCTTGTATTTTCTTTTATCTAGCATATGTGCACCATATGTGCACAATAATTCCTTTTGCTTTAGTGATTGGGGAGGAGAGAAGATTTAACCCAAAAAGAGAACACTTATCATACCCTTCTGAAGAACTTTGTCATTTCCTTTGTATGACATTTGACCCAGAGATCAGGGTGATCTTGTGGTCAACCATTTTTGATTTTGTGTCTTTAATGGTATTCAGATGAGGTGTTTAACTTCTAGCTTTGAATCTTTTTAGACATTGGTATCAGAATATTTCTTTTTTTAGGTTTATTTATTTATTTTTAGAGAGAGAGTGTGAGCAGGGAAGGGGCAGAGAGAGGGAGGGAGAGAATCCTGGCAGGCTCCATGCTATCAGCACAGAGCCCAATGCAGAACTTCATCTCACGAACCTTGAGATCTTGACCCGAGCTGAAAGCAAGAATTGGATGTTTAATTGACTGAGTGCCCCAGTATCAGAATATTTCTCATTTTACTCTTGGTGTGTCTGCTGATAATCGTTTGGTGCGCAAGGGCCACCTTTGAAAAAAGAGAACTGTCAATTGCTTCTCCTATAATTATGATCTTATAGGTCATGTCAGAATATTCTGGGGCTTGAGTTGAGACTCTTCATGTAGGCATCTGTGATTATCTCCAAAGCTAATGACCTCTTCCTTCTAGGTATTTACCTTTCCCTCTGCCCAGAAAACCTTCTTTCTTTTTCTTAACTACTGTTTCTGTGCCAAATTCCCTCCACACCATCCTCAGAGTTTCCTTCTCTTCTTCCAGTGAGCCACTTGGAACCTACAGGTGTGCATCCAATATGCCCCCTGAGCCCTTGCGTGCTCCATATCATAGCCCTTAGCAGGTGGCGATGTTATTGCTTGTTATCTTGACTAAATCTCCACTAGATTGTAAACACTGGAAGGCCAGGGAGTAAGCTAATCTTTTTTGAGCAATTATACCTTTCATACACTCTTGGTGTATGAGATGAATGTAAACTATACAGCCATAAATCCTTACAATTTAAGGATGACTGGTTAGATCTCTTACATTAGTTTTCCATAGTTAATTCTTAACAGAATTTTCCTATAATAGAAAATTTTTCAACGATATATATATTCAATCATATATATTATTTTCAATCATATATAATGGGAAATTCCATAAAGCATGGAGTTTAGTTATGTTTCTCTATAACTCTCAATGCATTCTTTTGTCACTATTCATGTGCTGTACGTTGTTGTAGCAATACTATTATGTTGTTTTATTTAATCTCACTGACTTTATGCACATATGTCTTTATTTGAACACAGTCCCTTTAAAAACAAAACCCAAATCTTGGATTTATTGTAAATAACGTCAGCATTCAATCTCTAGTCTTTTGAGGCTGCTCGTATTTCTTCCAGGACTTATGTTTCTAAGGAGATAGGTTTGCTTCTTTTTATTTGGATTCTGTAAACAGCAACAATTATGAACTTTACACTTTGTGATTGTTGGCAGAACCCTTAGTAAACAGTTATACAGGAAACTTGAAAGACAGGTAAGTATGTAGGATCTGGTCATTGGATCTCCAATAAGGGTGATTACTATTAAGTTGGGTTAGCTTTACTGAAGGGAAGATTTTTTTATTACTATTTTTTAGAGAAGAGAGAGAAAGAGAGAGAGAGAGAGAGAAAGGGAGAGCATGAGTGGGGAAGAGCAGAGAGAGGAAGAGAGAATTTCAACTCAAGCGGGCTCCACGCTCAGTGTGGAGCCCGATGCGGGGCTTGATATCATGATGCTGAGATTACAACCTGAGCCAAAACCAAGGGTTGGACACTCAACTGACTGAACCACCCAGGTGCCCCAAAGGAAAAATTTATTTAAAAAGTGCTTTCCAAGTCAACTCATCATTTGTCTAGTGGGAATTTGGGTCCTAGAACAAATGGAGTAATCATTTATTTAAGTTTTCAAGTAAATACCCTTATGGGTGGAAGGCCTATGGTACAAACTTTTACTCAGATTTCATCATAACAGCCATCACACCTGGAGAATCCATTATGCATCATTGGAACTCAAGGTTGGGCTAGAATTTCTAGGAAGTTAGGATGAGGTGGAGTGAGTGGAAAAATCTAACATGTTTGTTAAAGATTAAATTATTCTCGTTACAGAAAAGCTGCAGGTGGCAGAATGAGTCACGTTCAGCCTAGACCCCAAAATGGCACTTGTGGGCATTCTCTAGGGTCAGCAGATAATTTGTAGAACTGTGCAGAGAGTTTCCTACAAGGCGTTATGATAGGTTGTGTCCCCAGACCAGCAGTATGAGAAAACTAATGGCCTTTATCTTACCTGAGTGATTCATGTGAAGAAGGAACCTTCAGTAACTGGCATTTTCCTCTGTGCCATCACTGCTGGGATTTGTGTTTCATCACATCTATTGCTTACTTGTCTTATCCTGTAACAAGTGAAAATGCCGTCTTGTTTGACTAGGAGTTTGTGTCACAGCCAACTTTCTCCTTTATAGTCAAAAACACATTCCTTTGAGGAGAAAGACTCCAGTAACCTGTAATGGTTGTGATGACTCTGTGAGGAGACAAATGAGGTCTTCGATAGTCACACATCAGCAACTGTTTTGCTGAGACCCAAAGGCTTGTGATGGTAAACTAAACATAATGACATTGTGCTATTGCCTTCTGGCCCCGTCAATGCTCGGGGACAGAAAACACGGTTGTTATAAATAGTGCCATGGCCTTCAGAGCAGCCCTTCAAAAGCTTGGAGGCCTGGACGTAAAACGGGTCCCCGAAAGAACAACCCATTAGTCATGGTATTAAAGCCAGTACTCTAGGTCTGTGTTCATTTTCAGCTTTTCTGATATTAATGCATTTAAATATCTCAGGAGAGTTCACTTACCCCATCAACCCCTGTATAAAAACAAAACAAGACAAAACAAAAAACAAAACAAAACAAAACAAAACGAAACATAACAAGCAAAACAACTCACTTAAAGTTTTAAGTAAAACTTTCCAATTTGGCAGAAGTGCTAAAATAATTTTCACCAGTTACTCAGTATGATAGTTATTCCCACACTTCTGGAGCAATGGCAATGGACAAACCAAGCCGGAGCTTGGAGATCAGTGGGTTCAGAGACCCGGGATCAGATCTTAGCTTTGCTGCTTCGTAACCTGGAAAAAGTCGCTAACCTATCTAGACCGCCATGTTTTTTTGAGTGTATACTTCTGAAGAGATTGTTATGTGATTGGCACGGTCCTAAGCACTTTATATTTAATTTTTATGATGCTATCGGGTGAGTAATGTCTCTCTCTTCACTTTAAGAGTGGGGAAAGTGAAGCATAGAGAGGTCAAAAGTTATCTGAGGGGATGAAGGAGGAGGCAGAACCACCATTCGGACCCCAGCTGGTATGACAGCCAGTGCTACTGGCCACAGTGCAATGCACTATGCCAACCCACCGCTCCCTTACCCACACACACAACGAAAGAGGTCCCTGTGAAGAGCCCATGTATTTCTTTCTCTTGTGCTTAGTGTCTAGTCAGTCAGTGTCTAGTCAGTAAAAACTTAGGTATATCTACTTCAAAAATAACTAAGGGTAAGAAAGCTTTTCTTGAGAGCTAAAATCTTTAGCAAGATTACTGACTTATAAATGAAATTTTTATTTGCCATGGGTCCCCAACAGACTCATAAAAATCTTCCAAAATTATTTCTTTCCAAAAATATTTCAAAATACTCTCTGAGGAGAATTATTACTTAAATTCTAAGTCTTTCACTTTGGCCGGTGCTGAGCTGATGCCCTTGGAGCGTTAATGCCCCTTATCAGTGTTTTTTATACTCTCTTCAGATATGCTAGGTTAAACTCTTGAACGTATATACTATGACTTATTTTGGGAATTTTTAACTACCAATTATAAATTACCAATTTATTTACCAATTATACCAATTTACCAATTATTTATTACCAATTTAATTACCAATTATAAATTAACTTAGAAGAATCAATTTGCATGTGCGGTGTTGAAAATCGAGTTCTGGTTGAACTTTTAAAAAATCTTTTTCCCATCAATCATCAAACGGTGTTCTTGATGTTTACATCAATTCTTCTAAGACCGTGCATTGTTTGATGGCCAAGCATGGGGGTGAAAAACTTGATTCATCCAATTAATCTGTAATCAATGATTCAGAATGCTAAGTTTAGCTGTATGCTAGATAATGATGGAGAAAATCATGAAGAAAGCATATTTACAGTAGGGAGATTTGAAATGAGAGCTAAGTTTTCTGTCTGTCTTTCTAATGTTTGTGAGTGTTTGCGGGGGCCTGTTTGTGGGAAAGCTAAAAAAAGGTGACTTTGAGAAATAAAGAGAAGTCATTAAAACCTTGTTTAATTACTCATTCTTTCCAAAGTTTCTAGGGGAAAGTTGACTCTTGGTCTACTTATCCTTTTGACAATTTCTTGTGAAATGCACTTGGGACACCTGCCTCACCTTTCACCTCACTGCTGTTTCCCATTCTCTTGTGACTCATAGCAGCAATTCCATCCCTTCTTAAAAAAAAATGTGTGGCAGCTGCTATGGAAGCATTACTCAGTCAGAAGTGAGGCAGGATGCCAAAAGGCTGATTCACTCCCCAGAACATGGAGGAGGACAATTAGAGAATTAAAGGTCGTAACGTCAGTTGTGGCAGTAAGGGCTTATACAGTGGTTTGTGCAAGCTCGCTTACTACCTGTGACACCACAGGAAATTCACCATGATTTTGCATTCAAACACCTATGTTACTCTTGTCTTAACCTGTTTGGTCTGGGTACATATCAGGTAAAAAGACTAGGACCATCCTTCCTAAGGTTTTTTGGACAAGTTTTAAAAAAAAAAAGGAAAAAAAAAAAAAAAAGGTCAGCGAATTACATTTAGGATCTCTTCTGTTTCATTTTTCTTGGGACACATCCAACAGGGTAACCAAATTCCTTAGGTCAGGATTCTAGAGTAGGCCCAGAAAATTTGGATCAAGTACACCCAGGTATGTACTATTAAGTATTATAATTGTCTCATACATTTGCACTGAGAAACATTTCATTATGAAACTTGAAGTACCTAAAAAATAATAATCCTAATAAAACCAAGCAAATACATAAAAAAAATCCGGGTACACAGAGCTCCTATGTAAAACTTTAATGTACATATTTGCATTATTCTGACTCTAAAACCCAATAAGGTGGGTCTATTTCACTGAAAAAAAAAAGTTAGAAAAAAAGGTTAAAAATACATGGAGACAACTAGAGCGTAGTTTGTTTGATCTTTGGTTCATTCAGATATCTTACCCAGTGAATCAGAGCTCTGTTTCCTATAAGTGAAGATTAATAGATCTGTATTTGATTTCATTGTAAGACTGATAGAACAGTCTCTCTACCACTTAAGTCTCCGTTTTGTCTAGGGTCACTTTCTCAAACATGAGTTTAAATTCACCTGCTCACCTCTCACCTTTTCCAAATGAGAATTAAGCATGAATTTACATAGGTCAGCCCCTACAGTTGAGGGCTTGAGTAGGGTTTGAAATGCCACCTGACCATCTTTCACATGTGAAGCATAGAGCTTTGGCAACGTGTTACGTTCAAATGGACAAATGAGAAGTTTGAGCAAAGGTGCCAAGAATAGCATCCTTCTCCCACTGTCTGGAGTGGGAAAGAGAAATTGGAGGACACAGAGTTGAAAAAAACGACATGAAAGCAGTGTGGAGAATAAAAGCTTACAGACCAATACGTAGAAGACAACAAAAATCAATGAACGTGTAAGAAGAATGCTGACTGTAGGTGAGCATTCTTCCCATTGGTCCGTCCCTCTTTTCTGTGTTGTGTGGTTGCCCAGTTCTATGTAAATAAAGCATGGAGTCTTGAGGGACTCCAAACTTGTCAGGTGTTTTTTTTGTTTTTTTTTTTAATTTTGACATTTAGGTTTTCTATTCTGTCTGAGAAGCTGCTTTTCTTCTCAGCAAGGCAATATTTTAACACAAGGGATGGTAAATTTCCATGACACAGATGGTGTCTTTATTTTTTCCTTTGTATCTTTGAGAGAAGCAAGTGCTATGTTCTGAGTAAGTATCTAAAGTTGGGGTTTCTAGAAGCTCTTCCCTCAAAAAAATGGTACCTCATTTTTTTCTCATCTTATTTTCAAACAAGTTGAGAAATAATCGACACGGAGATCCAAATATCATCTTTACACCTAATAGAGACTGAGATTTGGTTTGTTAATCAAGTGGACTTGCTTAGTTAGTTAGATTCACTTTAGTTGGACTCACCGACCCAGTCACACCAATGATGGTAGAGTGGGCCACAAGGATGGGGCTTGTCTAAGTAGTACTTTTGCCATAGAGGCATAAAGCAGAATTTCTGCCCTCTATGGGCAGATTCATTCTCATGAGGAATATCTAGGAGCTGAGTCAAGCAAACCCAGTTATTCCTCTATTTACCAGTCAGATAAGTCAGTCACCTCCTTAATACGAGATGAGTAAAGGTGATAAGAGAGATGCAGAGTTATGTAATTTGAACTCCTTTCTTAGGAAGGGAATAATAGGCTTTAGCAAGAACTGTTCTCCACCTATGTTTGCCCTTGATGGATATAGTGGATGGCCATTCATGGGCACATCATATGTTTATGACCTTACATGTTACATATGCTATAGGATGCTTGATGCTGGAGATGTTTTAAAAGAAATGATCATAGTAGAAATGGCTAGTTTATTTGTTTTGTTATAGGATGTTGGTGTTTTGTGGTTATTCCTTTCCCTTCCAAATGTAGGTTTCCATAAGTAGTTACATAACCATCCTATCACTTCCCTTCC
Organism: Panthera leo; assembly: GCF_018350215.1. Taxonomy (NCBI): domain Eukaryota; kingdom Metazoa; phylum Chordata; class Mammalia; order Carnivora; family Felidae; genus Panthera; species Panthera leo. Next base: position 144,664,329 of record NC_056682.1, read on the forward strand.
TGTTTAAATTGCTCCAGTGGTTTCCCACTTAGAGGTAATCCATTCTCTTCATGATGCACAAGGCCTAAAAGGCCTCTACAGTGTGGACTTTGCCTTCTCTGAACTCCCATTTCTCCTTAGTCACTCTGCTCCGGAAACAGAAGCATTTGGCTGCGCTTGTTTACAATTTTACATACACATGTTTAAAAAAAAATTGGCTATATAAAGTTTATTTCTACTTCAAGTGCACTTGCTGTCCCCTTTGCCTGGAATTTTTGCATGTTTGAGTCCTTCGTGTTATTTAAGTATTAGCTCAAATGTCATTTTCCCAGAAAGGTCTTCCTAGATCATCTAGTCGGAAGTAGTCACCCAACCACCCAGTCACCTGATTGCTCTACTGTGTGCATAGCCCTTACTGTCTTCTGATGGTTTTGTTTGTTGCTTATCATTTATCTTGTTTCTCTCATCAGGGGACTGAAAGCTCCATTAAACCAGTGGGGCTGTCCATCTGTTCACTTTTGTACATCCCAACCATGCACTCAGTAGGAGCTTGTCAGTCCTTGATGAACAAGCCAATAGTTCCCCTCATCCCACTACTGATGAATAAAAACAATACCCTGTATATACAGCAAATAGTTCAAAGGCCATGCCAAAGCATAGTGTCAGTCTTGGATTGATGAAGGTGAGGATGCATTTCTTAACCAGTTTGGAGCCAGCTAACAAAAAGGAATACAACATGTTAACCAACACACCTTGACAAAGTTAAGAAAAATTCCTATAGTTCATAAAATTGTATGAGATTTCACTGGTTAAAAGATTGAATGGCTGGAGAGGGTTTCCAGGATCCAAAACAATTTCCATGCAACATTTCTTGTTTCATCAAAACTGTATTGAAAAGACGGGCGTGGAAACAGACCACCTTTAGTTTGGATCTCAAGCATTGTCTGTAAAAACAAAGACATTATGTAGATTTCAAAGACCAGGTGTGCTATTTTTTGGGCCTAATGAACCGGTGTAGATAATCAATTCCTGGGTCTTATATTTGGACCACCTCTTATGACTGGCCTTTAGGGAAATGACATGGTATCTTATGTTTGGAGCTGTAGCTTGGCCTTCCATTTTCTGCTTTATTTACCCTAATGGACCAACATTGGAAAAGTTGAGTATTTCAAAGGTAATGCTGATGGAATGGTTGAATGCTATTTGAAACTGAATTTCAGTTTTGGAGGTTCTGTTTGTTGTGCATCTCAGTGTGTGCAAGTACGTGTGAACTCTTATGCCACTTCCCACCGAGCAAACCTGGTATTCTAGACAAATCTGGACTAATACATAGTGGTTAGGACTAATACATAGAGGTTCTCCTCCCCTCCTTCATCCCAAAGAATTTATTTAGTACCAGAAATGTGATAAGAAAACCTGAAAGGTGGGGCCTCCTCCCAGGGCAGGGGCAACTCACAAGTGTAGGGCATGAAGCCAGGAAGGGAACAACTAAATATTTTCCTCTTTTTCATAACTTTAAATTATATAATTATATTTATACTTAATATATATTTATCTGTGTATCTTTAATTCACACCTCTTCAGTTTTCTAGCATTAGTTGTTTTTTCATAGCTAATCCTTATTAAATCTTACTTTCCTTACTGGCACAAGAACAGACACTCAGATCAATGGAATAGAATAGAGAACCCAGAAATGGACCCACAAATGTATGGTCAACTAATCTTTGACAAAGCAGGAAAGAATATCCAATGGAATAAAGACAGTCTCTTCAGCAAGTGGTGCTGGGAAAACTGGACAGCGACATGCAGAAGAATGAACCTGGACCACTTTCTTACACCATACACAAAAATAAACTCAAAATGGATGAAAGACCCCAACGTAAGACAGGAAGCCATCAAAATCCTCGAGGAGAAAGCAGGCAAAAACCTCTTTGATCTTGCCCGCAGCACCATTCTTACTCAATGCGTCTTCAGAGGCAAGGGAAACAAAAGCAAAAATGAACTACTGGGACCTCATCAAAATAAAAAGCTTCTGCACAGTGAAGGAAACTAAAAGGCAACCAACAGAATGGGAGAAGATATTTGCAAATGACATATCAGATAAAGGGTTAGTATCCAAAATCTACAAAGAACTTATCAAACTCAACACCCAAAAACCAAATAATCCAGTGAAGAAATGGGCCAAAGACATGAATAGACACTTCTCCAAACAAGACATCCAGATGGCCAACTGACACATGAAAAAATGCTCACCATCACTCATCATCAGGGAAATACAAATGAAAACCACAATGAGATACCACCTCACACCTGTCAGAATGGCTAACTTTAACAACTCGGGCAACAACCGATGTTGGCAAGGATGTGGAGAAAGAGGATCTTTTGCATTGTTGGTGGGAATGCAAGCTGGGACAGCCACTCTGGAAAACAGTATGGAGGTTCTTCAAGAAACTAAAAATAGAACTACCCTATAACCCAGCAATTGCACTAGTAGGCATTTATCCAAGGGATACAGGTGTGCTGTTTCCAAGGGACACATGCACCCCCATGTTTCTAGCAGCACTATCAACAATAGCCCAAGTATGGAAAGAGCCCAAATGTCCATCGATGGCTGAATGGACAAAGAAAATGTGGTATATATACAATGGAGTATCACTCGTCAGTCAAAAAGAATGAAATCTTGCCATTTGCAACTACATGGATGGAACTGGAGGGCATTATGCTAAGTGAAATTAGTCAGAGAAAGACAAAAATCATATGACTTCACTCATATGAGGACTTTAAGAGACAAAACAGATGAACATAAAGGAAGGGAAACAAAAATAATATAAAAACAGGGTGGGGGACAAAACAAAAGAGACTCACAAATACGGAGAACCAACTGAGGGTTGCTGGAGAGGTTGTGGGAGGGGGGATGGGCTAAATGGGTAAGGGGCACTAAGGAATCTACTCCTGAAATCATTGCTTTACTGTATGCTAACTAATTTGGATGTAAATTTTTAAAAATAAAAAATAAAGTTAAAAAAATAAAATAAATAAATGGAAAAGTTTTCTTACTTTCCATTTCAAATTGTTCATTGCTAGCACACAGAAATACAATGGATTTTTATATATTGATCTGAACTCTTTTATTAGTTCTCATAGTTCTTTAGTGGATTTCTTGGGATTTTCTATATACAAGATCATGTCATATGCAAATAAACGAAGTTTTATTTCTTGCCTTGCCAAAAATAAATAAATAAATAAATCTTACTTTCTTATTCTCCACTCATGTGCCTGTAGTTCAGGAAAACAGATTCATTTAGACTATGCGTCATGGATTTCTGGGGTCTGTACTGGATTTCTGAAGTTGGCTCAAGGATCAAGCTGCCTCATGTTAATATGGAATAGTCCAGGCATGGACAAGATAGTGTCATAAGGGAGAAATGCCAAGAGCTCATTCTGTCCCCCACCCAAATACCTCCAATTGTGGGTGCCTGAAAAAAAACTAAAGAAGCAAAATTAATATACCTAGGTCCAAAGGGGATAAGCTAAATTCAGTTTTAAACTCAGAGCAGTATCCTCAGGAGGAACCTGAATAGTGCCTCCCCTCGAGTTGAAGGCAGCAAGCAGGATCCAGTAAGTTAAACTCCTTTGGAGAGCAGTCTGCCTTTGGATATGTCATCTTTATTCATCTCAGGGTCAATCCCTTTTAAATTCCTCTTCAAAGAGACAATTCATGGGCTATGGGCCCAGGTCTTAGAAATCTCTCCCAATTTAAAATTCTACCCTCTTGGCAAGGATTGTCAAGTAAAGAAATAAAGTTTGTGGAAATAAATTAAGATTCAGTTGTTGACCGCTATGTTATGTCTAATAGCATGAATAAAAGCACTAAATGTTTATTATCATCTTTAGTATAGAGCTGTCAGAAGTCTACTCAATGAGAACAGGGATTTGGGCTTATTCACTGTTGTCTAGAAAAGTACCTGGCAAAAGATCAAAGCATATTTCTTGAAAAATTGCATCAGTGCATTGGTGAAGATTTTACATGCTGTCATACTTGTTGGAGTCGGAGAGTTCATTTGGCCCTAATAAAGAAACTCTCCTACCTCAGGTCTCAGGGCAGATCAAAAAAGGGAAACGTATCCTCATGATCTCTGACCTATGTGACACTCATCATTTTTGACTTACAAACGCTTAAGAGTTTGATGAACAGAATGCCTGACCATTCATCCCTGCCACTTCCTGTCAGCTCATGCATAGATAACTCACTCAACCAAGAGAACAGATAACCCGCAGGCTAAGCCTTCCACCAGTTGCATCACTCAGGAAAATAATTGACCAGGGAAGGAGTCTAGCTTTTTCTTGCACATAATGGGTAGGAGAGTGCAGAGAACAAGGGACCTGCTATAGAACTCTTTCTGCATTTCAAGTAGAAATTCTCACTTGAGCAGGGCAGAAGAAAGACATCACGTAAATCATTGACATTGACTTCCTATGGGAATGGGCCCCTCTTTGACTAGTAGCCCCAAGTCTTTGCACAAATAGAACCGGTTAGCCAGCAGTTACCCCCAGAGGAAGCAGAACAAGCATCTCTCTGGATACTTGATGATATTTGCTGCTTTACTCTCCCACTGAGTTATTTGAAAGTAGCTAGCCTTCTGCATACCTAGAGTCTAATGATTTCTAAAGATGTAAGACATTATGTAGCTTCATCTCTAAGGAAAGGCAGTAGGAAAAGGATTCTGACTCTTATCTGTGTCTTTCCTCTCAGCGTTTTGTGTCAGTTTCTAGACATGTATACAGAGTATGATCTCAGCAACCAAACAGTTATCAGAGCATTTTTAGTTATCCACAAAAATTTAGTCCTAAATGTGGACAAATCAATGTCGTGAGAAAGAAGATTCTTGCCATAGCACAGAAGAAATCAAGAATTGTTGGTTTTAATAGCCAAATTATGGAAAGAGCCTAAATGTCCATCAACTGATGAATGGATAAAGAAATTGTGGTTTATATACACAATGGAATACTACGTGGCAATGAGAAAAAATGAAATATGGCCTTTTGTAGCAACGTGGATGGAACTGGAGAGTGTGATGCTAAGTGAAATAAGCCATACAGGGAAAGACAGATACCATATGGTTTCACTCTTATGTGGATCCTGAGAAACGTAGCAGAAACCCATGGGGGAGGGGAAGGAAAAAAAAAAAAGAGGTTAGAGTGGGAGAGAGCCAAAGCATAAGAGACTGTTAAAAACTGAGAACAAACTAAGGGTTGATGGGGGGTGGGAGGGAGGGTAGGGTGGGTGATGGGTATTGAAGAGAGCACCTTTTGGGATGAGCACTGGGTGTTGTATGGAAACCAATTTGACAATAAATTTCATATATTAAAAATAAATAAATAAATAAATAAATTAAAAAAAAAGAATTGCTGGTTTTATTTAAAAATAAAAAATTAAAAACTAAAATTAAAAAAATATCCCTTACTAGTGAATGAGCATTATTTTTTATTTTTATTTAGATTTGCTTTGGAGTCTCTAGACATTTCCCCTTCTTACATCTTCCAACTCTTGGCACCTTACTTTACTTCTTTCTTTAAATGTTTATTTATTTATTTTGAAAGAGAAAGAGGTTTGGGGAGGGAGGGGCAGAGAGAGAGAGAGAGAGAGACATTGAATCCCAAGCAGGCTCCACACTGTCAGTGAAGAGCCAGATGGGCAGGGCTCAAACTCATGAACCACAGTCACAAACTGTTAGATCATGACCTGAGTCAAAATCAAGAGTTGGACGCTCAACAACTGAGCCACCCAGCCGGCCTGGCACCTTACTTAAATTGATAATATTCAGGACTCCCTTTTGTGCTATGAGAGGATTTGTTGGAGGGATAAACCTATATATATATATATATATATATATATATATATATATATATGCATATATATACATATATATGTGAAAAAAAACTAACATCTAAACTAACTATCCCTCCAACAAATCCTCTCATAGCACAAAAGGGAGTCCTGAATATATATGTATATATATATATGTATACATATATATCTCCATGGCTATTCGGTAGTTATTGTGCTCCAGGCTCATGACATCTCTCTGAGACAGGTTCTATGTTGATCTACAGTTTGGAATAAACATTAAAGTGACAGAGTTCTGATTAAAAACAAGTTTTTATTTGCTCAAAATTGACCACTAAGTCAAGAACTAAAACTATAAGCCCAGAAGAAATTATGAGAGAAAATCTCTGTAAATTTGGGTAGGCAAAGATTTCTTAGAGCAAAAAACAAAAAACTGAAAAACAGAACAAAACAAAGAAAAAATCCCACAAACAAAAAAATTCCTCATAGTTTTGAAAGATGTTAAGAAATTAAAAAGGCAAAAACAGATTGGGAGAAAATATTGACAAAGTCCTATCTAATAAATAATTCTTTTTTTTAACCTTTATTTATATGAGAGAGAGAGAGAGAGGCAGAGTGTGGGAAGAAGAGGGTCAGAGAGAAAGGGAGGCACAGAATCAAAAGGAGGCTCCAGGCTCTGAGCTGTCAGCACAGAGCCTGACGCAGGGCTTGAACTCACAGACTGTGAGATCACGACCTGAGTGGAAATCAGAGGTTCAACTGAACCACCCAGGTGCCCCTAATAAATAATTCTCATACATGAGTAAGAAGAGGATAACCAGATTTTAAAATATTTTGAACAACCATTTCTCTAAAAAAGATATATGAATGACATAAAAGAATATAAAAAGATGTTCAACATCATTAGTCATCTGGGAAATGAAAATTAAAAGTGTGACAGGTACCACTACCCACCCACAAAAATGTCCAAAATCCTACAGAGCAACAATGCCAATGGATGGAAAGGGTGTGAACCAATTATAACCCTCATATATTGGTGTGGGAATGCAAAATGATATAGTCAGTTTGAAAAAGAGTTTGGTAATTTCTATATAAACATACACTTGCCATAAGACTAGACATTCCCAGTTCTAGGTGTTTTCCAAAGAAATGAAAACATAGGTTAAAAACAACAACAAAAAAAGCATATACTTTATTCATATTATCAGCTTTTCAAAAGAGTAGATCCCCTCCTCTATGTTCATCTGTTTTGTTTCTTAAATTCCCATATGGGTGAAATCATATAGTATTTGTCTTTCTCTGACTGATTTATTTTGCTTAGCATTATACCCTCTAGCTCCATCCACATTGTTGCAAATGGCAAGATTTCATTCTTTTTGATTGCCAAGTAATATTCCATTGTATATATACCACATCTCCTTTATCCATTTGTCAGTCAATGGACATTTGGGCTCTTTCTAGAGTTTGGTTATTGATAAATTCCAAAAGAAAGAAAAAGAAAAGGAAAAAGGAAAAAAAGAGAGAGAGAGAGAGGGAAACAAACCATAAGAGACTCTTAACAATTGAGAACAAACTGAGGGTTGATGAAGGGAGGTGGGTGGGGAATGGGCTAAATGGGTGATGAGCATTAAGGAGGGCACTTGTTTTGATGAGCACTGGGTGTTGTATGTAAGTGATGAATCACTGAATTCTACTCCTAAAACCAATACTGCACTGTATGTTAACTAACTAGAATTTAAATAAAAATTTGAGAAGAAAAAAAAAAAAAGCGGCTCCAAAACAAATATAACCAAAATCAACTTCTGAATGGGTAAACAAAATGTGTTATACCAATACAATGGAATGCATCTTAGCAATAAAAAGGAACAGGCTCTTACACAAGCAATAGCTGAACAAATTTCAAATCCTTTGCTGGTTGAAAGAAACCATGCACAGAAGACTGTATGTTGGACTGTACTTATATGAAATTCTGAAAAGGGCAAAGGAGTAATGACAGAAAGCAAATCAGTGTTTGACAGGGGCAGGGAGTAGGGGCAGGAGAATTTGGGGGTATTTAAATCGTCTTTATCTACATTGTAGTGGTGGTTACATGACTGGAGACATTTGTCAAAGTCCACTGGACTCTACACTTAAAATGGGTTCATTTTTATCACATGTAAATTATGCCTCAATAACACTTATAAAAAATCTAAGTAAATGAGGCAGGATTATACAGAGCGATATTTAAAAGTTGCTTTTCTTCTCCTTTTCTTGTATGCGTTACGCTTACCCCATGATGACTTCCAGCAAAGATTTTTTTTTTTTTTCAATAAGCTGCCACTGGGGAAGGCACAGATATAGCCCAGAACTGTGCTATCTAATCTAGGAGACACTAACCACACGTGGCTACTTGAATTCCAATTAATTAAAACTAAATAAGATGTAAAATTCAGTTCCTGTATCACGCTAACCACATTTCAAAAGCCAATAGTTGTATGTGACTAGTGGCCACTGTATAGTATCCATTTTATGACAATGGTAATGTGTCACATGAAGTTACACATTGTTGTAAAAGCTGGTCAGTGAAGGCCTAGAAGAACACATTTCTTTTTTTTTTAATTTTTTTAAAATGTTTATTTATTTTTGAGGCAAGGCGAGAGACAGAGTGCAGGCAGCAGAGGGGCAGACAGAGGGAGACACAGAATCTGAAGCGGGCTCCAGGCTCTGAGCTGTCAGCCCAGAGCCCGACGCGGGGCTCAAACTCATGACCCGTGAGATCATGACCCGTGAGCCGAAGTCAGACGCTTAACTGACTGAGCCACTCAGGTGCCCCTGGAAGAACACATTTCTAAATAAATTTTATAAGCAAATAGCACAAACAAGAATGTGAAAGACTTCTGATTTACAAAAGTCAAGCTTTGCTGACTATGAGAATGGATTACGGAGGGTGTCACAACTTTCAAGAGAAAGTGTCAGCCCTTTCCTCCCCAAAAGGGACTCATCAAGATCAATGAATCCCCAGACGTTGTTAGCGAGGACAGAGAACATATAAGGCAGATCAACCATCCTCCTTAGAATGCCAGGACAACATCCAAGTTCACTCAAACTTAATCATCTTGGAAAACAGAAGAGGAGGGAAATCTCAAAGGACTAAGAGTTCCTAGAATTTGACGGGATAGCTGCTTAAAGAAGGCATGGGCTTTGTATGGAGATGATCCAGTTACCATGACTTAGCAAGACAAAGTTATCAGCCACCAACAGAAATAGGCCTTGTCAGAGGACAAGGAAAAAAAGACTGTTGCAGTTCATAAAATTTATCTAACCTGGCCGAATCAGAATTTTTCACACATTTTCTAACAGTGACTCAAAAGAAGAAATGCATGTCTTGTCCCAACCTCAAATACATTCACGCATGTGTAATTGAAACAAAAATTTATCCTAGTTACAAGCAGTGCCATATATTTTCTATTCTCATCTATTTTATTACATTTGAAGAAAAAAAATGTTGGTAAAGATCCCTAAATGGTTTCATGATTCATTCGTGGGTCAAAATCTACTATAAATACAATGTAATACATTTTTCATGTGGAAAGCAGGAAAGTGAGAATGAGTTAGCATAAAGGGTACTGAGTAAGAGCTAGACCACGTCCTTTAGATAATCATGTCCTTTTCTGCAAGATAAGAGGTATGTGTCTTTGGTTAGTAGGGCAGTAGGAGAAATGATATCATCATTTCTCAATCTTTACAATTTCTAATCTAGAACGGGAAAGTTCAAACAGTAGAGAGGGGTAAAAAAGATGGTTTACTGCTTTTTCTGAAACTAGTTATTTATAAATGAAAAGAAGCAGCTGACAGAGGGGGCAATGCACCCTTAAATTTAAAGCAGTGTAGACAGCAGGAGGAAGTGATTAATGGATTTTGTTACCCAAATCCTACTATAAGACAAGGGGAAAAGGGAGTAAAACAGATGGAGTACCCACCCCACTATCCATTGAAGGTTGAAAGAAGTATTTAGAGGTGTTATCAGAATAAGCTAAGCTAGCCATCTACAAAAAAGACTCACAGTCTAAGTGCTGGATCTGGAAATTTAGTTTTGTTGGATCCCTAAAAGTTGATCAGTTACTTGAATATACTCATACAAACATATAAGAGATCATACTACAAACCATAATGCCAACACATGTATTTACAATGGGAAATGAAACTCCTAAGTCAGCCAGATACACACTTTCTCTGGATTACCCATTCTCCACCTCTAGAGTGACATATTTTAGGGTGTGTTTCTGGGACCATTCATATAAGAAATCATGCAGAGCTTGCTGAAAATTAAAATTTCTCATCTCCATCTTTCAGAATGAGCCTTCTGAGAGTGGGAAGGAGGGGCGAGAGGAAGAGATCTGCATTTTTAACAATCATCCTAACTGAATTCTGATCATATTAAAATGTTTGACACATGCTAGTTCAGGTCCCTGGGGATAAATGAATTCTAGATGGAGAGTCTTGTAAATTCATCCCTTCAAAAAATACTGAGTACTTAAAGCAAGTTGAGTTCTGTTTTAGGCATTCTAACCACAGATGACATTATTTTACTTATTGTAGTTATGTAATGTCTGTTTTTAAGCTTATTTATTTTGAAGGGGAGAGAGAGAAAGACAGAGAGACAGAGAGAGAGAGAGAGAGAGAGAGAGAGAGAGAGAGAGAAAGCACAAGCAGGGAAGGAGCAGAGAGAGAGGGAGACACAATCCCTAGCAGGCTTCGCACTGTCTGGGCAGAGCCCGACACAGGGCTCAAACCCACAAAATGGAAGATCATGACCCGAGCTGATATCAAGAATCACATGCTTAACTGACTGAGTCACCTAGGCACCCCATCATACTATGTAATGTATTTTTTTTTTAATTTTTTTTAACGTTTATTTATTTTTGAGACAGAGAGAGACAGAGCATGAAGTGGGGAGGGGCAGAGAGAGAAGGAGACACAGAATCGGAAGCAGGCTCCAGGCTCTGAGCCATCAGCCCAGAGCCCGACGCGGGGCTCTAACTCACGGACCGCGAGATCGTGACCTGAGCTGAAGTCGGACGCTTAACCGACTGCGCCACCCAGGCGCCCCATGTATTTTAATATCTGGTAGACCAATCTTTGTTAATTACTTTTCTTTTCTAAAATATTCCTAGCTAGTCTCATAGATCTACTGGTGGGCTATGTTGTATGGTGGTTGATCACTTGGACTTTAGCGTTAAAGGGCCTTAATTTAAATCTCAGTTCTACCATCTACACTTGAGAAACTCTAAAGACTCTGAGGGAAAACAGCTCCCACTGAAGATAAACCCATGATGAATATTTACAAAGCACTGGAGTAAAGTTCTTGTGTGTTAGTAGGATCTGTTTCTGGATCCTTTATTTCTGTTTTATTGATCTATTGCTGTGCTAGTTCCAGATTGTTATTATTCAATGTGTTACGGGTATATTTCACCATATGAAAGGATAAGTCCTTCCCTATTACTGTATTTTTCATTCTTCTTGGTTATTTTCATTTTTTGTTTTCCTTCCGAGGAGACTTAGAATAAGTTTATTGGGTTAAGACAACTGGGAGTGTGATTTGAATTGCCTTCAGTCTAGGGAAAGACAGCCTTTCTACAGCATTAATTCTTTCCACTCAAACATGTGCCATGTGTATTTCTATCCACGTCTTGTTTTATGGTCTTATTATGCTTCACAGTTTTTGGAGGACTTTTTCTTTCTTTCTTTCTTTCTTTCTTTCTTTCTTTCTTTCTTTCCTCTTTCTTTCTTTCCTCTTTCTTTCTTTCTTTCTTTCTTCCTTCTTTCTTTCCTTCTTTATTTCTTTCCTTCCTTCCTTCTTCTTTCTTTCTTTCTTTCTTTCTTTCTTTCTTTCTTTCTTTCCTTCTTTCCCTTCTTTTGAGAGAGAGAGAAATCATGAGCAGGGGAAGGGCAAAGAGAAAGGGAAAGAGAGATAGAGAATCCCAAGCAGGCTCCACAATGTCAGCCTGGAGCCCGATGCAAGGCTTGAATTCATGAACTGTGAGATCATGACCTGAGCCAAAATCAAAAGTTGGGCGCTTAACCGACTGATCCACCCAGGCGACACCTGACTATATTCTATTATAAACTGTAACTTGCTCAATTTTTCAATTTTTTTGTTATTTCTTTTTAACATTTGTACATAATCGTTTTATATTCTGTGCCAAGCAATGTCAATATCAAAATTCCTTGTTTATTGCTTTGACTTTCTCTCAATCATGATGACCAATTGCCTCGTGTTTGTGCATGCATGCGTGAGTTATGTGTGTTTATCATGAGTTCTAAATTTACTGAACATAATATATGAGAATTAAGAGGCCTAAATTGGTGATGCTTGCCTGTAGAGAAGATTTGCACTAGATTCAGCCTGGAAATCAGTTAAGTGCTCACTTCCTGGGAAGATAATAGTCCTCTGTGAAGATTAACTTCCCCATCTTGCAGGAACCTCTCTGACAGCAGACTAATATGAGCTCTTCTCTGGGCAAACCAACTTTTGCTGTCTGTATTTCCCTATAAGCTTCCTGCTATGGTCTTAGTTCACTTTATCCTCCCTTGTATTTTGTTTGTTTTTGTTTATTTATTTATTTTTTTAACGTTTATTTATTTTTGAGAGAGAGAGAGAGAGCAAGAGAGAGCGGGGGCAGGTGGCGGGGGAAGAGAGAGAGGGAAACACTGAACCTGAAGCAGGCTCCAGGCTCGAAGCTGTCAGCACACAGCCAAACGCAGGCTTGAACTCACGACTTGAGATCATGACCCGAGTCAAAGTCAGGCGCTTAACCGACTGAGCCACCCAGGCGCCCCTGTTTGTTTTAGTTTTTGATTTCGATGTTATCTTTGGTAGACTTTCTCAATTTCTAGCCAGGCTAACAATGCATTAACAAGTGTTTGCAGGAATTTATGCTTCATCTAATTATATCTTATTAAGAAGTTCCTTCAAAGTGCCCAGCCCACCATCCTGCTTACAGAAACTGAAGTTTATAATTGTTTTACTAGCTTCTTGAGTTGGCTTATTTCATTTTTATTCTTTCATGTAACAGTAGAAGAGTTTAATGCTTTGAATTTTCCACTGCATACACCTCAGGTACGATTTTATACAAAGTGAATTGTTCATCATGACTTTACCTTTTAAAATGTTTTCAGTTGGTTCACAATTGCAGCTTCCCAGCATTAACTAATTCTTGTCTAGATTTTGAAGTTGTGTCTTAGCTCTGCTAGGGCTTGTGAAGTGCAAAGCAGGTGCCAATGCTTATGCCAGATGCTAGAAGCAGATAAAGAGCTCCTAGAGCCAGTGTGATGATGGTTGTAGTAATCAGGGAGAAAATTCTGGAACAGACGTATATTAATGTAAGAGTCAGAGCCATGAGATTCTATTTGCCCTTCCTGTGAGAAGTTCTCCATTGCTGCCAGATTTGGATCATTTACCTTTTATTGTATTAAGGTGTCTCTTTGTAATAAATTTAAAGGTATAATTGATGAAATAGTGGTTAATTTGCTTATTGAATTTATTTTTATATATGTTTAATGTTTATTTATGGAGCCATAATCTGTTACATCTGGAAAAATTGAGCATCTCTTCATTATTTTCTTTCATTGAAATAGAAGCAAAGCCTTGTGAAAGAAACAATGATTTAAAGACATGGTTAGAAAAAGAAACAGGGGCGCCTGGGTGGCTCAGTCGGTTGAGCGTCCAACTTCAGCTCAGGTCACGATCTCACGGTCTGTGAGTTCGAGCCCCGCGTCGGGCTCTGGGCTGACGGCTCAGAGCCTGGAGCCTGCTTCCAATTCTGTCTCCCTCTCTCTCTGCCCCTCCCCCGTTCATGCTCTGTCTCTCTCTGTCTCAAAAATAAATAAATGTTAAAAAAAAAAAAAAAAGAAAAAGAAATAAACTGTGAAAACTGAATGCTTTCCATTATATTATATTGATGTAGCATATACATTTTTGGAAAAAATGCTAAGGTTAAGAAAAGGGCTAAAAATTATTTAAACAGTAAACACTGTTGTTACATGAAACTTCTTTTCACAAATATCGAAGTCAAGAAAAGAGAGGAAAAATAAAACTAGAAGAGACTCTTTTTGGCTACTGTTTTGTTTTTTTTTTAATGTTTATTTATTTATTAATTTATTTAGAGAGAATGAGAATCTTAATCAGGCTCCACACTGTCAGTGCAGAGCCCAACATGGGGCTCGATCTCACGAACTGTGGGATCATGATCTGAGCCGAAATCAAGAGTTGGATGCGTAACTGAATGAGCCACCAAGGCGTCCCAACCATAAGAAACTCTTAAGTATAGAGAACAAACTGAGGGTTGCTGGAGGGGAGGTGGGGGGGGGGGGTGATGGACTAAATGGGTGATGGGTATTAAGCAGGGCACTTGTGAGGAGCAGTGGGTGTTACATGTAAGTGATGAATCATTAAATTCTACTCCTATTACACTATTTGTTAACTAACTAAAATTTAAATTAAAAATTTGAGGTAAAAACAAAGTAATATAAAAAAATTAAAATATAGGAGTAAACTTTGCTGTCTGTAACTGTTTACTTTCAACCTTTCTGTGCTTAGTTCCAGGTCAAGATAGATAATAATGGGGCCATTATTTCCAAGCCTTTATGCCAGCTTGTTTTTGTTTTGTCTTTTTGGTCTTTGAGATCTCGTCAGAGATTTTACTGCCAGCTTGTTTTTGTTTTGTCTTTTTGGTCTTTGAGATCTCGTCAGAGGGGAAGAGCATGTTCATCAATCACCAGGAAATGTAAAGTTTGTATTTATACCTCTTTTTTATCTCACAGATCCTTCAACCTCTGAATCATGCCCAGTACATAAAAGGTATTCAAAAATGTATGTGATGATAAAGAAATGGAAAGCAAGTGAAATCCAGAAAAAGAATGATATGGAATTATCCTTCTCCTCTTAAAGCAAAATAAAGCAGCTGAATCCTTTCAAGACATTAATGTGTCTTGCCTTCTGATTCAAGGCTGCTGCTGTGTTATCTCTCCTCAGAGGGGGTATCATCCTGAGAAGGCTTTGGGTGGCAGAACGGGAAGCCAGACCACCTGCATCCAAACCCCAGCTTTGGATTGCAGCATCCAAAAAAATTGCTTGAATCCTCTGTACCTCAGCTTTCTCCTCTGTAACATGGAGATAATGGTACTCCTCTCCCAGGCTGGTTTTGGGAATTAAATTAGTTAAATATATGTAAAAATACTTAAAATAGTTCCTGGCATATGGTAAACAGTCAATGAACAGTAGCTACTTTTATTGTGGAATTTTTATGTTTGAGAAAATCAGGGGTGGCTGAGGCTGGCTCAGTCAGTTGAGCAAGTGACTTTTGATCTCAAGGTCACGGGTTTGAGCCCCACAGTGGGTGTAGAGATTGCTTAAAAATAAAATCTTAAAAAAAAAAAAAGGAAATCATAATCAAAAAGAAACTCTCAGAATCCTTGGCGTAGTAGTGGAGGGTGGAAGGGGAAAGAAATATATATATTTTTTTAGACTTTCACATGGCTAGCCTAGAGTGTAGCTATTAATTTGTGAGTGTACTGTCTCAAAGCAGAATTGAATAACTAAGTTTTTCTTTTTCACTTCTATCACATTCCGTGGGAGAAGAATACCAGAGCTTGTTTTGGGTGGGGAACTGTAATCTAAGATGTGGTTCACATTCACTTCAAGTTATTTCTAAATGATAAAGAGAGTAAAATGTATAGGTTGCTGGTTTTCCTTATTCTTCATTTGTATTGTAAATCGCAATCTAGAGAACAAGCTATTTAGCATTCCAGGCAATTGTAGAAACGACAGCTAAATTGCTTGGCTCTGAGATTAAAAAAAAAAAAAAAAAAAAAAAAAATGGAGGCAAGTTGCCATCCCTTCTTTCTCCCTTATTCATGATGGGTGCAAGGAGCTACCTTTTCTTGAAGTCTAGATGCAGCCTCAGAATCCTCAATATGACATTCTAAGGCTCACTTGTAACTGATCAGACTTGATATTGAATTAAAATACAACTTGCCACCTTAGCTTAACTAATAACATGTAAGTGAAGATTGAGCGTGTAAGTGGAGAATAGAGCGCATATCTTATAGGTTTCATATCCTTAGCTAAGTTAGTAGGAAGCATTTAATGAAAATCTGAAAACTGTATAAGGAATCCACTAGAAATTTTCTTTCTACCTTTCATCATCTGCTGCTTTATGATGGCAGATCTGGAGTCCCGCCTCTGTGACTGTAATGATAGGTACCTTTTTTGGAGATGGGGTTGGATTTCTTGTAGTCTTGTTCTAAAGAGGTATGCATTATGCAATTTAGCATCTCTATTTTTTCATGGAATCTGCTTATAAAAAGGAGAGTGTGGTTGCTTGAGACTGTGAAATCAGAAGAGAGGTTTCTCATGAAACTAGCATTCAAGGAGGGAGGGCATGTGGATTATCTTACAGTTGCACCTGGAATGAATTGATGAATAGTGAGGCAGAACACACAGATGAAGGCCATGTGTCAGTGTCAATGGGGGGCCTTATCACCCAGACGGTGGTTTGATGATGAGGTCATAGGTCTACATGACCAAACCATATATTTAGTCTTGGTGATTTGCCAAAGCTCATAAGAGTTAGTGACCTGACATTAGCTGAGAACCTTCTTGGAAAAATGGGAGGGTGAGCTAACAAAATCCACACTCTGACCTCACTCTCTCCTCAGCGTTCCATAGCCCATAGGTGGGTACATTTGCCACTGATGAGTCAGAGGCTTTAGCATCTGGGGTTGGGTGGTGATTCTCCCCCTAATCCCTTTCTTACCATATTAAGAACAGTCACTCACCTTATAAATTATGCTACTTTAATTTATCTGGTCTCTTTTAGATAAACTTACTTAAAATATCAAGTATTTAATCAGTCTTATACTAATGATCAATTTTGTTTATTTAGTATCTCAAGATAGCTTTTAGCAGGATTTTATTTTTTAAATGTGGGAACTGATTATTTTATTTCATTTTTTTAAATGTTTATTTATTTTTGAGAGAGAAAGCAGGAGTGGAGGGACAGAGAGAGGGGGCCAGAGTATCTAAAGCAGGCTCTGAGCTGTCAATGCAAAGCCCCACTCAGGGTTAGAACCCACGAACCATGAGATCATGATCTGAGCTGAAGTCAGACACTTACCCAACTGAGATACCTAGGTGACCCGGGAGCTGGTTATTTTAAATGTAAGAACTGTATTTCACTAAGTGACCTTCCAAGTAGTGAACCCGAACACTTTTGAGACAGCTGTGACTCAGTAGGCATTTTTTTGATGTTATTGTGGGCATATAAAATTTAGATAGTAAAACCAAACTTAACATGCTTGATACTTCTTAAAAAATTCTATGTAATTCCTTATACAAAACAACAATTCTTTTTTATATAAAGTGAATAATAAAAAAAAAAGTTGGGTGCCTGGGTGGCTCAGTCGGTTGAGCGTTCAACTTTGGCTCAGGTCATGATCTCACGGTTTGTAGGTTTGAGTCCTGCATCAGGCCCTGTGCTGACAGCTCAGAGCCTAGAGCCTGTTTAGGATTCTGTGTCTCTGTCTCTCTCTGCCCCTCCCCTGCTCATTCTCTGTCTCTCTTTGTTTCTCAAAAATGAAGAAACATTTTTAAACATCAAAAAATTTTTAAAGATTTAAACAATTTTTAAACATTAACAATTTTTTAAATATTAAAAAAATAAGGTGAATAATCATCCCACTAATTTATTCACCTTGAGTTCAGGTTTTTATATTTTATATTTTCTTAAACATGAACCTCCAAATTTATCTTGATATAAAGAACTTACGCAGTTTTTCACCTGTGACTTTTGCTGCTCAGGTATTTACAGTCCATAGTCACTTTAATCCTAAAGTAAGAATATACATTATATTATTTCCCTGAGATTCAGTCTTCTTATCAGAAAAAAAATAGAGATGTATTACCAAAATCAAAGGTTTGTGGTAAGAGCTCTGTGAAATGGATTATGAATGTTCAAAGGCTTTATAAGTAGCAGTGTTCTATGCAAACACAGAATTATTACCCAAACCATCATTGTGTGTGTGTGTGTATGTGTGTGTAAATGATGCTTTTGTTAACCGTACCGACCTAAGCACTGTCAAACTAGGGACGAAGTGATGATTCTAAATCTTTAATGTCCTAGAGATTATATTTGTAAAATCAACTCAGTAGGACTTCTCTGAGCCTACGATGA
The DNA here is from genome assembly GCF_018350215.1 of Panthera leo. Classification (NCBI taxonomy): domain Eukaryota; kingdom Metazoa; phylum Chordata; class Mammalia; order Carnivora; family Felidae; genus Panthera; species Panthera leo. Next base: position 144,682,368 of record NC_056682.1, read on the forward strand.
CTACATGGAAATTTAAGCAACCAAGTCCTTTTGTAGGCAATAGTGCCTATGTTTAGCTCAGTGAGAAAATTTCCCGTGTAGGATGGTCAGATAAAAAATGTCTATAGCTCACCGACTGGACCAACTGTAGACACTTATTTGAAATCTCATGGCACTCTTCTACTACTTCTTAAGATAGTTCAAACTCTTGGTTATAGTGGTCATATGATTTCCCACATAAGAGAGAAATGAATACCAAATAGATAAGGCATAGAGAAATCCCCAAAAGGACAAGACGTTGAACTAGTAAAATCTTAGCGCTGGCGCTCTGTTTAAAATGCCTCATATGCTGGGTCACCCACCGCCTGTCTCACTTACGCAACCCTGTCAATAGTATCTGTGACAGTTTACTCACTCAGGAGGTTTAGATTGTTCTGAGGGCCTGGGGTTTCCTCTGACAAATGGAGGAACGTGAGGAGAATAGAGGTTTGTTTGATGTTCTTGCGGAAGGTTCATGATGTCGGAGTCCATACCAAGGTGACGTGCTGAGACGGTGGGTGAAGTTAGAGTGATGTTGCTCTGCTCAGTAGGCTCAGGGCTTCGGAGAGAGACCCAGTCAATATTTACAGTAGTACAAAAATTTAGCTCAGAAGAATTTTGAGGGCTAAGGTCAAAACAATTCTATTTCATGTCTAGCCCTCTCTTTGGACAACTTGTCAGAAGTTTAGGGCATGTGTGTCTTGTTAGAATTTGCATTTCTAGTGCCTAGTACAGCAACTGAGAAGGAATGAGTTTGCAATATTCTTATTGAGTGGATGAAATGGCTTTTGAAGATTTCAGACTATCACTCATTTCCTCATCAAATGATACTGTGATCTAGCTGTCAAGATGAAGAGACAGAGAGAGAGAGGGAGACAGAGAGATAGAGAGAGATTAATCAATTTACAAGAGAGACATTGATGCTAAGGTTTAAATGATGTATAACAGCCTAACAAGCTAATTCTTTCCAGAAGTCTAATAATAGAGAATAGAGTGATAAATTTGAGAAATATGTCCATGACAGTAGGATTTCTGACAAAAGAACCTGGAGAACAATACATTCTTTTTTTTTTTTTTTAAGTTTTTATTTATTTATTTTGAAAGAGAGCAAGAGAGAGTGTGAGCCAGGGAGGGGCAGAGAGAGAGAGAATCCCAAGCAATCTCCATGCTGTCTATGTAGAGCCCCACGTGGGGCTCAATCTCAGGATCCATGAAATCATGACACTGAGCGGAAACCGAGTCAGATGCTTAATGAGCCACAGAGTGCCCCAAGCCATTCTTTTTAATAGGGTAGGTGGAGCAGGGCTAAAGAGGTTTCCCTCATGTCTCTCTAATAATGTTGCATTCCCGACTTCCTATTCTGCTTCTGCTCAAATCACATGACTAATTCATATTCTCTAATTTTATTGTCTTGCTCTTTATCTTGATAAGGCAAGAGCATTTTTATGTTCTAATAGAGAAATCGCTTCCTAGTTGCTTTAGCTTAATTGAATTTCCTATCTTTTATCTTATGATTCCAGTATTCAAAAATGTGTTTCTCCTCTTGAAATGAAGAAAACATTTTAAGCTTGAAGATTAGGCTTGATGGAGCTTGCAGGGTGTAAGAATGAAGAGAGAAAAGAACACGCAAACCTGAACAGATTCCCAGAAGTCTCTCTGAGAAATGCAGGAGTCATATGCCCAATTGTAAAATCAACAATATCATTAAATATGCAGTAGGATGATAACACGTAGAATGAGCCTGGCCAAAAACCACAAGCCCTGGAACAAGTTCAAACCAAATACCGACAGGAAACCACCCACCCAGGCATAGAGAGGTTAGATGCTCCTGCACAAAATGCAAGTGTGTCCGATGACTGACAGTCAACTCTTCTTGGTGAGTGAGTCTACTAGTCCCTCTGGACTTAGGGCTGGGGAAAGGACTAATGTTTTAGGGAAAAGTGGAGACACAAAATATGTCACAACTTAGAAATTTAACATCATCCTAATATTTTACTGTTTTTCAAACCCCTTAATGGTTTTCTTGATTCATTTATCTATACTGCTGGAAAAAAGCTTCAGTAAAATATTTGACAGTGTGGGTTATAGATGCATAAGTAAGACCTGTTTTTCACTTAAAAACGGGAAAGCTTTAAACAAAACAAATGCATAGAGAAAGAAACAAACAAAAAGCAGAAACAGACCACCAATACAAGAGAACAAACTGCCAGAGGGGAGGGGGAGGGGGGATGGGCCAAATGGGTGAAGGGGATGGGAGATACAGGCTTTGAGCTAGGAATGAATAAGTCCTGGATGAAAAGTACAGCATCGGGAACATAGTGAATGGTATTATGGGGGCAGAGGGGGGCTCCACTTGCGGTGAGCACAGCATAACATACAGAGAAGTTGAATCACTATGTTGTACATTTGAAGCTAATGCAACGTGTGTCAACTGTACTTCGATTTTAAAAAATGGGAAATAACACGGATAACACGTTTAACAGAGGCCAGGGGCCCGTCACTGCCCTAAGCACTTAACATATATTAGCTGCCATTTACCCATAGCAGCCCCATGAGTTAATGTTATTATCGTCTCCAATTTTTAGAAGAGGAAATTGAGTCACAGAGAGGTTAGGCAATTTTGTTTGGAAGTGGCCGAGTCAGGATGACTCCAATAACATGGACTTCCAATGATGGCAAAATTAACTTTTTTGTTTTTTTTAAATGAGGAAGTCTTTTTTTTTCCCTGAAAACTTTGTTGGATCTTGGAGGTAGCCATACATTTATTCATGTATTCAAGTACGTATAAGGTGTCTACTCTGTGCCGGGCACTGTGCTAGGAACTGGACCTCTCAAGTTGACCTGGGTGTCCATCCTCACTTAAAGATGCACAGCGATGAATGCTACTCTAGATCTATTTGTACATCCTTAAAACAGCGGTTGCTCTGCAGTGACTCTTGGGGAAAGGGTTGAGCAGCAACTTCCTCCCAAGCATGTCAGCTTTCCTACTCCCAGTATCAACTGGGCTGCTTCGCTTGTGCTCTGCTGGTTCCTACACTTGTAGGAACACAGAATGTCTCTGGAGAAAGATGCTCCTTCCTTGTTTTCTGTTAATAGAGAACGATTTTGGCCCGACGTTCCTTGATGTCAATCGGCAGAAATGTGTCCGGTTGGACAGGGCTGATAGTTTGACACAGAACAGTTCGTTTAAGGCTGTGTTACTAGATCCAGAGTTTCCTTGTGCACTTTCGTAGGAAAGAAGAGAATATCTGCTTTTCTTTTAACACCAAGTTCATTCAGCTCAGCCCACGAGAGGGCATGGGGACTGGCTGACAACATGACTTGCTAATCAGAAATATTCTCTGCCTTCCTTCTAAACCTAAGAGGACCAAGGTAAGCCAATATAAAGTTCTGTGTTGATTCTCTACACTACCTCCGTTTGTCTTCGGTATTAGGCAGAGTGCTGGGTTCTTTTCCTCAGCCCGGTGTGCTTGGAAAATGAGGATAAGTTTTCAACTCTCAATTACTGGGCGCATATCTCAAAACACAATATAACGTGTACTTGCCTATTGTCTTGGTTTGGGTCCCTCCAGATAGAGATTTGAAAGCAAGTCATTTATCTGGGACGTTTATCGCTTTTAGATCGACACAGGCACGCTGAGTAACAAGCAACGGGTGCTGTATTTTGGCATAGAACAGTAAGCAGATATTTAGCTCAGGGAGCTGCAGCACTGAGCTGATCTGAGCCGGGGTTCAGCTGATTTTGCCAGGACTTGCTCACTTGTCTGGGGGTTAACTGGCTATCAGTTGATCTGGGAAGGCCTCAGATGGGAAGACTGGAATGACTTCGCTCTGCTCCACAGGTCTCTCATTTTCTTCCTGGAACCGGGGACAGAGCATGTCCTTCTCAGGAGGATGACACAGGGCAAGAACAAGCAGAAGCAAACAAGTATGTTTTAGAGCCTCCAATTTAGTCATATTTGCTAATCACCACAGCAAAGTCCCAGAGCAGGTCTGGGAAGCAGATGCCAAGATTGTTAAAATGGGATTAAACTTGTTAGCATGTTGTTATAGAAATCAGCTGTGAGAGAGAATGGGGGCAAGAGCCTGGAAACAGTGGGCTATCCGTGGGTCTATCATGCTTGATGAAAGAGGGAAGGAGAGTTGGATGGAAGTGTCCCAGACGGTCCTGTAATCTAAACCTGAGCTGGCAAGCCCAATGGGGAGTCCTCAAGCCAAAGTTGGCCATCAGAGGAATCTTGTGTCTCCCATGAACGGTCAGTCATTGGCTAGAAGGAGGCTCTGGGAGGCATTTCCTCAGTACAGATGTAGCAATGAATTTTAGAGCATAGCAGCTGAGGGCTAGGGCCTGCGGTCAGTTATGTATGATATAGTTACAGGCCTGTAAGGTGCATTCTCAAGGTTACAACAGAAGTGAAGCTTAGACTCAGAAGGTGGGAAAATATATTTTGACCTTTAGTGAGAGGAATTGCAAGTGACATGGCAAGGAGTAGGGATATGAAGAGGGGTAAAGATTTGGGACCATTAATGCAATCAGTCTACCATAGGAAGTGAAGGAATTGCCCACGGAGGACTGGGGGGAGTGAGGCAAGGGAAGGAAACGACCAAGAAAGAGCGTACCAGCAAAGTAGTTGCCACTGTGGGAGACCACACTTAATCCATTAGCAACATTCTAGAAGCCGGTGTAAAATACCCATTACGGAGACATCCCACCCCAAGGGTGAGGGAGATAAGTGTTTATAGTTCAGTCTGAATGGAATTTAGATTGAGGTACAGAAATCATGGAAGATAAACGTCTAGAAAGATAAGAGGCCAGATAACAGAGGGTCTTGACTCCTGGGCTAAGATGTTTTTAGTTTACTGATAAGCTGAGGGGTAGGGGATAGGTGGCATGTGAACATTTTAAAGCACAATCAGGGTTTTGTGTGATCTGAAGGTCAACCTGACAATGCAGCAAGGATGGGTGGGATCATGGAGAATAGAAGGAAAGGGAACAAGTTAGGAGCCAGGAAGAGTTCAGGTAAGAAGTTTGAAAGCTTCAGCTAGAATGGCATCCGTAGAAACAAATAAGTGTAGATTTAACAGACATCTTGACATCAAAGGGGAAGACTTGGTGACTGCCGATTCACCGTGGGCGATAAGGGCTAGCAAAGTCGGAGGTGACTGGAAGGTGTTAGTCTGTGTAACTAAAGGAATAGTGGGTCTTTGGAAAGAAATGGTAAAATTAGAAGAATAAAGTAATGAAAACTTATCTTTGGGTGGAGGAAAGCTAGTGGTGTTAAAATGCTTGCTTTGGTTTTACTCTTGTCAGATTGAGGTGCTTAACAGAGAACGAGAGCGACGAATACAGAATCAGGAATCACTTCAAGGACACCCATAGCTGTGGCCAGGCATGAAATAGGCAAGAGGTAATATGGAAATGTCCTCACAGACTTGCAGGCCATAACACTTCCCAGGTCTGACCCATCAGAGAGGAGATGACTTCCCTTATGCTCAGGGCCAGCCCAGCACTTTCCCCCATCTGGAAGGAGCCATGGCATGGGAAGCAATCAGCACACAACAGAGAACTAAGGAAGAAAGGATCAATGTAAGAGGTGGATCCTCTTTCATACAAGTCTCTGTTGACCCCGGGGCTCTGATTGCTTTTCTGTTTTTATTCAGCTGTGCCTGTGTTTTTCCTCTGCCTTCTTTGTTTCTGGTTCCTTTGCAGGCATTTGTAAACCTTGCTATGAATTTGTCATTGAAAAACAACACCTATGAGAATACCGGTTTTCCAATTAGCATCAGAACTGGAGGGAAAGCCACACAGAGAGCTAGGTAAGTAAGACGGGGATAAATCCTTCAAGGTAAGGGGTATTTGCACCTAAACCTAGTTTGAGACTGTAAACCAAATGCAAATGCCAGTGGACATCCCGGGGTTTCTGCCAGACAAGTTTAAATAGGACCAGAGTCACACTGGGTCCTCTGATAGCTGATTCACGAAAGATGTTCTCATCATTTGCAGTGTGGGAGGTAGTTCGCGTCAAGGTTCCTAACAAAACGGGTCTCTGCTCCACACCTTGCCAGTATTCCTAGAAAACTTTTTGCTTCCCACCTGCAAAGCCATATCAGGCCACTTAGAGGAGTTCTTTATTAAGTTCACAAGCATGGGCAGAGTAGTCTCCACTCCAGACTTCTTCCACTGTAGGTACATATTCTCTTCCCCTGAATGATAGTCCATCCTTCTCTCGTGTTTGTGCTGTGTGTCTGCTTCCTTCCCCAACAATTATGTGCTTACTAATAACTATAACAATAGCTAGTCTACATTAAGCTAACCTCTGTGCTAAGCATCCTATCTATATTATTCCATGTTTATCTTCACCATGACTTTCTGAGGTAGATATCATCACCTCTGTTTTCCGGGAAAGAAACAGATTCATTGACATTAGCAACTTGCCGAAAGCCATGAGAAGCAGAAGGGGCAAAGCTGGGATTTGAACCCACGGACTCCCATTTATTTAAAGAAGAGACACATCTACCTGCACAGGTGACAGTTGTGAGATAACCTCTATTGTATTTCCTAGATCGTTAAGCCTGTCAATTGACTTTATATCTTGTTTTTATACGCTATCTCCAACTTGCAATTATTGTACCACTGCTATTCATTACTTGAGATACTTGTGAAGCCGTAAAGTAACAATAATAAGAATAATACTGCATCATACTCTGCAAACATTTGCCTCTGAGGTTTGTGTTATTTCTGTTTATGTAAGGTAGGGAATTATTGAGGAACCTGAATTTGACCTGCATTTTTGCCCTCACTGAAATTCATTGAATACACGGACATCGGTTTAAAAGTGTTATGGCTTTGAGTGGACAAGATGATGTGGAAAAAGGCTAGACACGTACGTCATCCACTCAAGATGGGCTGGCCACCAAGAGGGGTCCGCACGGTATACCCTCGTCCTGGTCCAAGTACCACGGTCCAGGGTCTGGCCTTTAGCTGTGTTGATTTGGAAACCAGAAGATATAAACACAATGCAAATGGATCTGCTTCTCAAAATAGATTTAGTTAGCCTTAGAGAATAAGCTGTAAAATCAAGATGGAAACTTATTATTATATTTCCTAGATGCTTAACTGCATTTTTAAAAACACTTCAACATTTTTGAAATGAGTGGCATACATATAATCAGCATCTTAGCACTGAGGAAATAATGGTAATTAAAATGTAAACCACAAGTCCCAAGAAGACTAGGATCCTCTGGCCAGTTCATTTTCTCCCAGGGTGCAAGGAAGACAGGAAGTAAACGTATAATCAGATGGTTGCTTGGGAACATGGAATCCAATCAGAAAGAGTTCTTTGATATAAATATTGAAAGAAATCAGACTGAGCTAATTTCACGCATCCATCTCTGTGATCAGAATGTGGCCATGGCAGATTGGCTCTGAACATCCCTTCACACCTCCTAGCAGACATTTCTGTGCTGGTTACCATTTCTGTTCTCCCCTCTAACTATAATTAGGGTTCTGGAGATGAAGTAGGTTCCTTCAGGGAGATATATTTGTGCGACATTTGGGAGAGACAGGAGGCTTGAGGCCATTTTTATTTCATGATGGTTTTGGCTGCTTTCTGGGAATAAGCCACAGTGTTCCAGCATCCAGTCTTCTGCTCTGAGAATTAGTTGCACTGGTGGCAGCTTTTTTGACTCTTGCATCATGGCTATCATGGTATGTTCTCAACTTTCAAAGTTTCAATGGCAATTTCTCAATTTCTTCATCCTCTTGACTGAGGCACAGTCAGTTCTTCAGGGTTCTTGGGGAAGAGGGTTCATGGTTGGGAAGGGTTCCATGACCGTGAGTCCAGTTTTCCTACACTGAACCCAGTGTATAGAGCGATTTCTCATGGACAGTCACATTTCTTCTTTTGTGATAGTTTATCCAGCGACTAACAGTCAGTTTTGACAATCTGGGAGCCATTTGTCTCTTACGGGTAGCAGTGTACCTTTCTCCTCTGCCCTATGATGTACTGATCCTATCCTTTGGCCCTTGGAGGGCAATGTTATTTCCAAGTTTTGGGGAGAAGCTTCATTTTTGCCTCTTTTACTATCTACAGTTAAACAATTTAATGGGAAGATGTCTCAGCACGTGTTATAGATGTAGCAGCCACAAGAAAGTAGCAGAGAGCATCATCAAGTGTGAAAGCACATCACACGATGACACTATTGCAAGCCATTTTGCAACTGTTAAGCTTTACACTCCTTTTCACTCTTCGGGGGAAAGTGCATCAGGCCAGAGTCCTCTCTTGCTTTCTTTAAGCATTTTCCCCCTGTGAAACAACTCCTTTTTTTTTTTCTCTCTCTCTCTCTCTTTGGCGGGACAGGTCTGCAGTATAGATAGAGTAGCTTAACAATTTTATTCAAGTCACAGCTGATACAGGCTGAGACCATGAAGAATGACACCTGTGTATTCATACGGCCAAGGACAACTTAGTTTGGAAGACTTTATATTTTGCATAGTCTCCTTTTCTCCTTTCATCTTTCAAAGAACAAGATAATATCAGAAATGGTTTCCGAATGAATATTGTGAGAAGTGAGTCCTCCTCCCTTTCCTCCAAAACCATTGGGAGAGACAGGAGGCTTGAGGCCTCCAGATTGATCCAAAGTAAAACCATCGTTGTGACTTCATCTAGGATTTGACACCATCTAATGTCCATCAAGAAGTGATAATCTACTGACCAACTGGCCATTTGCTTCTTGTCAAGTATCGACAATTATTTCTATCTTTTGAAATCAGCTAAGACATACTTGTGCCTATGACACACCAGTCCCATTCCTTTTTATCTTCCAGTGAAGCTCCTTGTTTTATCTACTCATTATATTTAATTAGGTTTAAATTAACAAACCAAGGCTACAACTTTCTGTTCACCACGACAGGGAACTCTAGCTCACGTAGACAAAGGCAGGCTTTGTCGACTCTAAAACACTTTTTTTTTTCATAAGGTAGTTGCTCAGAAAGGAGAAAGAGTGGGAAACATTGGAAGTTCAAGACTAGGTCTGGCCCACTAGGCATTTAGCTTTTTTTTTTTTTAATGGTTGGAAAAGAACCAAGGGCCTCTTTACAGAACAGAGAAGCGTGGGCTCAGTGATATTATCTCTACAGGATGTGTCCCCAAATCCCATTAATGACTCATTATAAATTCATATTCCATCAGTACATCTAAACTCTTGCTTTGTGCAATATCTTGGAATGTTTATTACTAGGCACACTTTGTGGTTACTGAGGTTCTAAAATTCCCTCCTTAAATTTCCAAGTGTTCTGGAATTCACTGAACCAGACTGTTCCTAGTCTATTTTGTTTTATTTTATTTTATTTTATTTTATTTTATTTGAGAGAGAGAAAGAGAGTGAAAGCATGCATGCATGAGATAGGAAGGAGCAGAGAGAGATAGAGAAAGAGAGAGAATCCCAAGCAGGCTCCATGCTCAGCACAGAGCTGGATGCAGGGCTCCATCCCATGACCCTGGGATCATGAATTGAGCCAAAATTAAGAGGTGGACACTCACCTGACTGACCCAACCAGGTGCCTCCAGATTGTGCCCATTCTTTTTCTTTTTCTTTTTTTTTTTTTTTTTTTTTGAGAGAGAAAGAGAGAGACAGGGTGTGAGTAGGGGATGGACAGAGAGAGAGGGAGACACAGAATCAGAAGCAGGCTCCAGGCTCTAAGCTGTCAGCACAGAGCCCGACGCAGGGCTCGAACTTATGAACTGTGAGATCACAACCTGAGCCGAAGTCGGACGCTTAACCAACTGAGCCACCCAGGTGCCCCAAAACTGTGCCCATTCTTTAACAAGAAGGAGATGATAGTTGAAAACACAAAAGCAAGAATGTAGTTTTAACCAGGCACGGGAGAGATTAAATAACAGAAAGCAAAAGGAAAGGATTCCTTCTCTTCTTCCTTTGTCTCTTCATCATCTGTCTCCTGCTAATGTTTGCCTTTTTCTTATCTTTTGGCCTTTTTCTCTCTTTGGTTTATAGATTCAGGTTTTCTTCCTCCTCTCTACATTATTCTCTACATCCCTTTTGAAGCTGGGAATATTGACAGGTAACAGCATCATTAATACCACGTGTCTTGATATACAGCTAAAAGGTAGGAGTTGGTTTTTCTATTCATGTTTGGGCTTTTACTGCCTGCAGGGTTCTTGTTTCAGAATAACCACCCCGCCACCGCTGCCGTCACTAAAACAGCTTCTATATGGATAAGCCTCTTGTTTTCAGGAAGCGTTCATTGTAATTTCCACCCCCAGCAGTGTCCATCCCTTTGCCTTTATTCTGTCCTTCACACCGAAGGAATTCACTCTTTTTACATCACAGGTTTTCTGATATTTGAAAAATTTATCACATCTTCCATAGCCCCTTCCACACCCCAAGCTAAGGATCTCATCTGGCATGCATTTAAACTCATTACCCAGGTCACTTTTTCTAGTTTGTCGAAGTCTTTAACATACGGTACCGAGAACTGCAAAGACTCTTTTTGGGTGTTATCTTCGCTGATCCTGAAAGGATATTTCAAAAAATTGCAAGTTAATATTCTGTGTCTTCTTATACTTTGGGCATATATTGAAACTGAGGTCAACTATAACATCCAAATCTTTTTTATAAGCCAGCTTTCTCCTATGTTCTTTTGTGTCACTTTGGTTTTGTTTTAAATGCAATATTTTATTTTTATTTCCTTTAACTTTCAACTTGTTGGTTTCAGCCCTCAATTCCTGGTTGTTAGGTACAATGTTGAGTTTCAATTTGTCAAGTTATTTAGCTACACTTTTAGTTTTGATAACAATATTTTCAATGACTTTGAGGACAAGAATACTGTAGGTGTCGAATGAGGTCTGTCACTGCTGTGTGATACAATTACATTTAATATTAACAGATTAGAGCCATGTGAAGCCATGCTAAAGAATTCTATCCACCAAAGGGTATCTTTTTCTTATAGTTTCTAAAAAAGAAGCAAAAAACCAAAATAAAACTTCAAAACAAAACAAAACAAAACCCTACAGTTTCCCTTGATTGAAATAAATGCCTGGTCACTATACTCACTATGTACAAGTAAAAATAAAAAAGAAGTCACCAGTCATTTCTCTGTCCAGACATAACCAAAGCTAACATTGTGGAACATGTCTTCTGGTCCATTCTCATATTTTAAATATATATCCATATACCCATATTTTATATCCATATTTTAAATGGAATTATAATTGGACACTCTATTTTGTCACTTAGTTTCCTCACTTAAGAATCTATCTTGTATATTCATTACATATTTTCATAAAACATCATCTCTAATTGCTTGTAATACTGCACTGTGTGAATATATGATTGGTTCATTTTATCATTATCTTGTTGCTGTTGGAAGCAATCACAGTCAATATGTTATATATCCACCTACTTCTTCCCAGTATACATTTGCTCTCTGACTAAAATGAAGGCCTCTCATTCTTTCAAGTGGCTCTGACGAGAAAGGCAATATGGTACCCTGCAAAGAAGCTTTGTGATAGTGTTGGGTTGGTCCTCCTTTGTATGTTTGTCTTGACTAATTTCTTTCTATTCTGTTGCCACTTCTAGCACACTCAAGGTGGGGAACTCCGGTAGGAAGAATGAAATGGAAGAGTGCCCAACATATCTGCCAGATCGGGGAAAAGACTGCTTTTCAAAGGAGCTTTGATGGGCACACTCTCCTTTCACTAAAAAGTGGTGTTAATTAACCACTCCATCCTATCTTCCAAAGAACAAAGTATATGGTTGTCAATTTCTAAAAGTTCTTAAATTGGGGAAGTTGCAATGAAGAGATTGAAGATAGGGTCTTGTTTTTTAGTTTCCCTTTTCTGCAAATGACCATCCATTTCTATATCTAGAAACTCGAAAGTCATCCCTCAATGCTCCTTCTCTTTTTCCAACTCCACCGATAGGTCCACCACCAGGTCATGGTCATCATGTTTTCTAAACACATTCCAAATCTGTCTATTTCTCTCCTTCCCCACAACCACCACCTTTTTCAGACCAGTATTGTACACCCTTACTTGGAGTTTAACAATTCCCTACCTGGCTCCTACCCTTCCCATCTATTTCTCACACTGTGGCCACAGAATGAGCACAAGTTCATCGTGTCATAGCTTTCTGGGAAAATTTCAGTGACCGCCCATGGTTGTGAAGAGACCGTGTCCCACAAAGCCCAGGCAATCCATGGCCTGAGAGACAGCGAAATGGAGAAGTATATAGGCATGGGCTCTGGAGCTGAGACCATGATGGTTCAGTTCCTGCCTCTAACACTCACTAGCTGGGCCAAACTGAGAGACTACCTCACTTCTACAGGCCTGTTTTCTCACCTATAAAATAAGACGAATAATGGTCCCTCCTTCATAGGGTTTTCAGGAAAACTGAAAAAGCTAGTATCTATAAGCACTAAAAAACCTCCCAGAAACATAGTAAGTGCTTGTAAGTGTTAGTTATTATTATTATCTTTTCAGCTTCATCTCACCTCTAACAGCCCCCCTTCCCTCCAGCTGTCCAGGTTCCAGCCACCATGGCTTTCCCTCACTTCTTCAACTGCTCTAAGTTCCTTCCTGTTCCTGCTCCTCCCAGCGTGCTCCCCTTCAAATTTCCTGTGGTTAACTCTGACCCTGCCTTCAGGATCAGCACTCCCTCATCCCTGTGACTAAGACCTTTCCCTCTTGGCCCTTCTCTCATGATTATCTGGCTAATATTTGCCTCCTCTGATAGAGGAGGTAGTAGGCTGTTTTGCTAACCACTGTGCTCCTCTGCCTGGAGCAGTGTTTGACGCCAAATAGCACTGGATAAAGATTTGGTCTTTGAAGTGTTTTGTCTTGTCATGCCACATCACGCCGGCAGGTGGCATCAAAATGCATCTTATCAACGACTGAGCCACAGGATTCTAGCCCTCTAGAAACACAGCCCAAACCCAAGTGGCAGGTTACGATGTTTCCCATTGTTTAGGAGTAAAAAAAGTTGGAGAATTCCAAAGACTTTTATCTATCTGTTCGCATATATTGTATCTAGAGGTGAGTGGTCTTCCAAGTGAATTATAAAAGGTTATGAAATTTTGATATTCGCAAATTAGAACGATTATGCTTCTAAAATTTAAGAGGATCTGAATCTAATCTTCTACTAAGGCGACTCCCTGTCCAGCAGCGTGTGGTCAGAACTTCTAACACACGCCCAGGTGATTGGAATGTCCCGAATTTTAAGAAATATTTCAGGATCTCTTTATGGCACGAGGGAGGTCTTAAGCTAGTTTTGGTTTTCAATTGCTCCCGCTACTGTATGATTTAATTTACTGGTGGAATTGTGCCTGAATGGCTTTGTTATTGTGTAATTGTTGAAATTAGGCTACTTCTGTTGTTCTTCTGTTCCCCGGTTCTTACTATGTAATGCTTTATTCCAGGGTAGAATTAGTGAAGTAGGTGGGTCCTGGTGAAAAAAGTTGGGAGAAATGATGCTCTTTTTTTTTTTTTTTTTAAGTCTGTTTGTTTGTTGAGAGAGCATAAGAAGGAAAGGAGCAGAGAGAGAGAGAAAAAGAGAGAATCCCAAGCAGGCTCAGCACTGTCAGCCCAGAGTCTGACTTGGGGCTCGACCTAACTAACCGTGGGATCCTGACCTGAGCCAAAATTAAGAGTCTGACGCTTAACTGACTGAGCCACCCAGGCACTCAGAGAAATGCTAGTCTTGGGCAGCGCTCAGGGAAAGAATGAATATCTGTGCAGGGAGATGCAGCCGGAAGGTTCTGTGGACCTAGATCTAAACTGAAGGTGAGAAAAAAACCTTGGGTTTCTGAAGTGTAATTTTACCCAAACGAAATTTGCACTGTATTCCAAAATGAATCAAGCACCTATGATACTCTCAAATTTGGTATTTATAAAAAAAACAGGTTTATTATTATTTTTTTTTTGATGTTTATTTATTTTTGAGAGAGAGAGAGAGACAGAGCACAAGCAGGGTAGGGGCAGAGAGAGAGAGAGGGAGACACAGAATAGGAAGCAGGTTCTGGGCTCTGAGCTGTCAGCATGGAGTCTGATGCGGGGCTTGAACCCATCAACTGTGAGATCACGACTTGAGCCAAAGTCAGACATTTAACCAACTGAGCCACCCAGGTGCCCTCAGGTTTATTTCTAATTAGGTGCCGCTGAATAAAATAGATGATGAACTAGAACAGGCCGTTTCACTCAGCAACATGTGTGCCCCCAGGCTGAGTCCCACACCTATTTCCTTCTGCATTGTTCAAGTCTGGAGGATGGAAATGTCAGTGGACAGAAAATGGGAAATAAATATGCTCATGTGAAAAATGTACTCTAAGCTAATTAAAATATACTAGGTCAGCATATGCTTCATTTTTCAATAAAACGATAATTTTATTTCAAGAGTTCTGAAACTTAAAATTTTAAAGTATAAGACTACTTTTAAGATTTCGGTGATAATCTGTCATAGAATTTACCAGAGAAGCCTCTCATTCTCATGTACTCTACCCTCCCTTCTTCTATGACTTCATTTTGATGAGTCTGAGATATGAATGTAGCAGTTTCTGCCAGACATTATAACTGCTAGAAGACACAGAAACCTAAATAAATTGAATTTATAGATACTCATCAAGTCCTATTTGCTCTAATTTCTGACTGTCCAATGAACAAATATTTTACAAGGCTTTAAGTACACTTGGCAGCTCTCATTCATTTATTTATTATCTTTTTCATTCATTTATTAATTTTTTCACAAGGCAATGCTCTGGATGCCATGAATAATTAAACACACAGATTATATAGTCATTATTGTTATTGTTATTGTTGCCAATAACTTGTAAATGAGGAAGCAGTCATGTTTGATAAAGATTGGAGATCAGCAACAGGGACTGAAAAAATAATAGTTTCATGATTACTCTTTTTTTTGGAGTCAGTGTTGAAAAAATGTCTTAACAGTAGACCTGCAAATTAATGGTCTTTTCTGAATATTTAGTAACTAAATCTTTTAGAAGAAATACAAGGAAATTCGAATTATACTAAATAGCATTGCAGATTTCTTATATTTGCTTTATTTATTTTGCTTTATTATTGCTCCTATTAAGGGCAGTCTATGAAATTACACAAATTGAAGCATGCTTAGCAAGAAGATATCAAGTTTTAAGGAACGGTGTTTCAATTCTAGTCATTACTGACTACAGTTCAATGGAAGAATTTCTAGGCAACCTGTTTTAATTTTTGAAAGTGGTAGTCTTAAGCCAAGAAGTATTATGCTCAAAGAAAGAGAGATGAAACACAGAATTTTCATAAAGAATATGAATGCTAAGACTCTTCCTTTTCATATACATGAATATGATCTCATTAATTATAGCAAACTGTTTTTAGCAAAAATGTACAAATACATGTCAGAAAGAAGAAGAGAAAAGAGACTTTTCTGTAGTTTTGAGTTTAAGGGGGGAAAATTTTATTCAACCAGAAAAATGGGGGGAAATGTTGACATTAGTCTTTGGCTATTGTGGCCATACCCATGATTACTATGGCAACAGGTAGCAAAACAATGACATCATCTTCGGTTTGAGTGCCACGCTGGGGCACTAGTCACACCCTGCACAACTCAAAGGACTGCCTCTCCATCCTTCCTTTCCCGGTTAAGTGGCTGTTGAAAGAGGGAAACCACAGAGACACTCATCAGCATCAGAGGCAATATTAATTAATTAATTCATACATTTATTTATTCATTCATTTCTTCAGCAAATATTTACAGTCCAGCTACCTAGAAACGTTTTCCCTGGGGGCAAAGTCAGGTCTTAGAGAAAGCTCCATGTGCTTCTTGATCTGTTTTTCCTCTACAAGCGACTGTCTGAAAATAATGATGCTGTTTTTCGTGTATCTTTTTTTAAAAAGCCAATGGGGGCGCCTGGGTGGCTGAGTCAGTTAAGCGTCCGACTTCAGCTCAGGTCATGATCTCCCGGTTCGTGGGTTTCTGCCCCACGTCTGGCTCTGTGCTGACAGCTCAGAGCATGGAGCCTGCTTCAGATTCTGTGTCTCCCTCTCTCTCTTCTCCTCCCCCACTCGCACTGTCTCTCTCTCTCTCTCTCAAAAATAAAAAAAAATTTTTTTTAAATAAAATAATAAAAATAAATAATAAAAAAAAGCCAACTAACATTTAGGAAAAGGAAGGTAGAGGCTGCTGCTTCCATATCACTAGGCCATTGGGGCGATGCAAATGACCTGGCAACATTTTCTTCTGGCATCTCTAAGACTATTGAAAGTTGGGCCCCAGCAAGAGTGGAGCATCTACTGACACCACTGTGACCCAATTCAAGCTCTTTGTAAGCTCTCTGAGGATGATGTTTACTAGTAAAGGCTTTCAAGGTAGTCTTTAATTCTGAAGATTAAAAGAGCTTATTTTCCCAAGAGCAGAAATGAAACAAATGAGGATAACAAAAAGTGAAATGGGGAAAAATAAAAATGCAAGATCATTCTGAGAAGTCAATTATATATTAGGCTTTTATGTACATGATTTTGTGCAATTCGTACAATAAGCATATTAAGTAGTGTATTACCCACATCTTGCAGATGAGAAATATGTTCAATGGGTAGCCCAAGGTCTAGTCTTAGGTGGCAGAATCAGGATTCCAACTCAGATCCATATGACTCTAAACTGAGGATTTTTTCACCACACGTAAGTAGAGATCATTGGTTTATTGAACAAGGGTTGTTAGCCGATGGCTCCAGCAGAGTCTCTTAAAGCTTTAGTCATTTTGATGTGTGTGTAATTTCACTCCAAAGAAGGCACATTTAAGATCATCAGAGGAACATAAGAACTTCTAGAAACTCAAGCGACACTGGTTCATAGAGAAATGTGTGAGGTCCACAATCTGTTACTATGAAATGAGGCAGCTGCCCAGCTATTGAGTGACTCATACACTTCCTTCAGAGAATGGCAAGTGTAGTAGTAAGGGTATGATTCTTTAAATAAGAAGGAATTAAAGTTATTTAGGAAGAAAGTTTTTACGTTGTGCATGAATATTAGATAATTAGAATACTTGTAGAATCCAGAAAGGATCATTGGAACACCCATTCATTTACCTATTAACTTACAAACTTAATAATATTTTTAAATTGAATAATATGTGGCAGGCACTGTTCTAGATGATGAAAGCCTTGCCACGATAATTAAGAAGCAGTGTCTACGTAATGCACTCGAAACTGTCTACAAGCATCTCCTTTATATCAAACACCGTATTAGGCAGTGCGGATACTTCAATGGATAAAAAAAAGGCAAAAATATATGCTTAAAAAAATCTCATAGGCTACTACCAGAAATACAACACAAACAAGTAAATAGGATGATGCTAAGTACTATGGGGAAAAATAAAACTGGACTAAGGGAGTGGAGAGAATAGGACTATAAGGAGAGGATTCACATAGGGTAGTCTGAGATCTCACTGGGAGAGTGATGTCAACCAAATATTGAAGGAGATGTGGGGGTGATTCAGGCAAATATCTTGGGAACAAATATTTCATGCAAAGGGAAGAACAAGAGCAAAGTCTCCGAGGGAGCAGGGTGCCGGGAGTGTTTGAGGAGGAGTGATGTGGTCAGTATGGCTGCAGTGAAGTGAGTGTGGGAGAGGAGCAGGAGAAGGAAGCATGGCTCCTACTGAGAACCAAATTATGTGGGGCTTTGTGGGCCAAGTTAAGGATGTTGGCTCTCATTCGTAGGGAGACGGGAAACCATTGGAAGATTATGAACTTCTGGATGACATGACCTGACTTAGATTTTCAAAGGATTACCCTGACTTCTAGGCTAAGAATAGACTATAGGAGAGCAAGGATAGAAGCTGGGAACTACTTAGAAGTATCACAGTAAGAGAGTTATTGACAAATAAGCAGTATTTAAAGTCAAAGGAACAGAGTTTGCATCAGAGCAAGCATGTTGCTAGAAGAGAGAAGACATTCAAAGATGGAGGGCTAGGGTCCTGAAACATTTTGGCATAAAGTCAATAGAAGGAAATAATAAAGGATATTGAGAAACAGGCCACTAATGGGATTGGCTGGTGATTGTGGTGGAGTGATGAGGTAAGACCAGAGTGGGCTCAAGAGAGAGCAGTTGAATGAATTTGGAGATGGGGAGTATAGATTGGGGTGTGGGGTAGGTAATTTTTTTCTATAAAAGGCCAGATAAGAGATATTTTAAGCTTTGTGACCATAGGGTCCCTTTGCCACTACTCGACTCTCTTGTTCTAGTACAAAAGCAGCTCAGACAACGCATAAATGAACGAGTGTGGTTTTGGTTCCAATAAAACTTTATTTCAAAAAGCTCTCTGTGAGCCGGATTTGACCTGCAGGTTGTAGTTTGCTGCTCCCTGATATGGAAAATTATGTCGAGGAGTAGAGCACTGAATTTGGTAGAAGCTGGAGGAAAACACGGAAGTGGAGGAAGAAGGCTCACCTGAGAGTCTGTTTCAGGAGACCGAGGAAAGTAGTTGCTGGAGTTATGACTTTTAATAATATGAGTCCACTCAAGGAATTCCTATTTTGTCAGGGAATGTTCACAAGTAAGTATAACACAGGTTTGCCGCTGTCTTGGTGAGAGTAGGAGCTCAGAGTTTGGCTGAGGTTGCCAAGGGCAATATGTGGGGAGAGAGAAGTAAGTTGAGGACATAACTTTGGGACTGTCTGGCATATGAGAATAAAAAGCAGCTGGAGGAGATCTCGGGAAGAGACATCAGAGAGGCAAGAATCAGGAGCAGAGCCAGCTTCGTGGGCACGTCACCTGTGGAGTCACAGGGCCTGGGCTTCGAAGAGACCTCTGCTTGGCTTTATGATCTGCTGTCACCATCCTGAAATTCACAATAATTTTTCCAGCAAGCGGCTCTGCATTCTCATTTGCATCGAGCCCCGCACACTACGTAGGTTGTCCTGAAACAGCAGCATATAATTAGACTCTCCAGGCCAGTGTAATGTCATAAAAGCAAGGGTAGTAAAGAGTTTCAACCAAGAGGAGTTGGAAAAAGGAGGGATAAAAGTAACAGTGAAAAGGCCATGATGACATTACTGTCTTTCTCGAGAAATGACATATTGTCTTTCATTCCATGAAAGCAAAATAAAATCGCCATAGAAAAAATATGCCATACTCCGGGACACAAGGAAATGATCGCAACGTCAAACCACAAATTATGAAGCACACTTTTTAAATACAGTGTATCATTAATGAGGAGAGGGAGAGTGCTGGGAGCCAGCCTATACATGCCACATCAGAGTGCAGTAGGATTCAGCCGTCCAAAGCTTCCCTAGAAATCCTTTGAGTAGAACAAAGAGGGCTAAGCAAGTACATCTGTAGAGGTGGCCTTAGGCTCTGTAGATACCCAGTTGTTATCATCAACAGCCACGACATTTGCCATGGCTCTATTTTTTCCATGATAGAGATTAAAACATGAGAGTCTGCAGATACATATTTTTTTGACCTGCACTGCCTTTAAAATGTAGAAGTTTCACTTTTTAAAAATCCACATTTTGAGGTACCTGGGTGGCTCAGTCGGTTGAGCGTCTGACTCTTGGTTTCAGGTCAGGTCATGATTTCATGGTTTGTGAGTTTGAGCCCCACATCAGGTTCTGTACTGAGGGCTGGGAGCCTGCTTGGGATTCTCTCTCTCTCTCTCTCTCACAATAAATAAACTTTGAAAAATTAAAAAAAATAAAAATCCACATTTTTACAGTCTATTGAAAAAGAAGATCTGGCCAGAATGTGCTTACATAACAACCAGATAGCAGCTAATCAGTGAGTAGCTGCCCATCCCTGGGATAAAGCACACACTGCAGTTTACCATAGACCCCACCGTTCCCTCTTGTCTTATATTTGGCCCATGTCACCCATTTATATCATCCACTTTATCTCTGTAAGCATTTGAGTTTCAAAACCCTGGTATATGACCCAACCTTTTAACCTAGGAGCACCTCCAAGCGAAATAGAAGAAAAGAGAGCTTTGCTGAGACTCACATTGACTGTAGGGGAGAGAAATTCACCCAGGATAAACAAAACACTAGATATGACATGACAGTATTTAAGGAAACAAGCAAAATGGAGGCTTTGCACTCAGAGATCACTATGGACTCTCCCCCCTGTTATTTCCCCTTTACTCTTAAGCAAAGTGAATATAGTTCAAAGGTGAATACTAGTCAGAAATAAATCTGCTGTAGACCCATGTCTAACATTGTAACTAATCAGTTTCTTAAAAAATGAGGACGAGAGTGGGGTGCCTGGGTGGCTCGTCGGTTAAGCGTCCGACTTCGGCTCAGGTCATGATCTCACAGTCTGTGGGTTCGAGCCCCGCATCGGGCTCTGTGCTGACAGCTCAGAGCCTGGAGCCTGCTTCCGATTCTGTGTCTCCCTCTCTCTCTGCCCCTCCCCTGCTCGTGTTCTGTCTCTCTCTGTCGCAAAAATAAATAAAAGCATTAAAAAAAAAAAATGAGGACGAGAATAAGCAAAGGGAAGCTGAAGTAAATATATCAAAAATGAATATAAATATAAGGAAACCACATCTATTAATTCTGCAAAGTTTTACAAAAATTATAGACACCACGAAGGACAAAAAGTTGTAAGAACAGATAGTTTAAAGAAGAGATTTTAAGACAACAAAAGAGATGGTGAAGCAAGGTTTCAGAGATCAAGAAAAACATGGAAGGAAAAGATACATAAACCACTGTAGAGATAAAAACTAAGCAAACCAACAATTTCATTGAGATGACTCGAAGAAGAATCATGGAAAAGACATAAGTGCTCGAAGAAGTAACACAAAATGGTATAAAAAATAATGATGTAAACACGATTACAGAAAAGGTGGCAGCAATGGGCAAAAGAGAGCCAACATTCAGAAAATGATTTCCTGAGGGGAAAAAGGAGAACAAATAGATCATTTAAGGAAAAAAAAAGGAAAAAAAGACAAGTTAGTGAATCCAGATATTGAAATGACATTCTGTATTGTTGGCAACAACACTAGAGATTCATAAGCACTAACAACGTTCCTCTACTTCAGTGATAACCAGGCGTATATGCACCCCGTCAGCAAAAGTACGCCACGTCTAAAGGGGGGAGAAATCAGATTGACCTCAGAATTTTTTTTCATAGTAACGTCTATTGCTAGAGACGATGGAGCTAAATCCTGAGGAAAAGAAAGTGTGAACCAAGGGTTTAACAGTCAGGTAAGTGTAAATGCATATAGGCCACATACATTCTCAAACATGCAAGATCTAGTTCTCACTTTAATTATTTTTAGATTTCTATGTAATCTATAACATATACTGTATTATTATGTCGTATATATTATTATGCATTATATACTATACATTAATATCTTTACATATTATATTTATTTATTTTTATTTATCTAGTGGTCTTGACTTCAGTACATAGTTCTATACAGCAATATTTGTTTCACCGACTGCGATTTTGCAGAAACAAAAAACAGATGAGTCTTGCATGAAGGCCCAAGGGCTATATTAGGCTTATTTGTCCACAGTGATTGGCTACTGGAACTGAGTTCATCATGGCATTTCCAAGCGTAATTAGGCACCAAGGACTGCCTAAACTACAGACAAGTCATTTTGGCTTCAGCTTGAGTCAGTAGGTCAGTCTATTGGAAGTAACTAGTGATATTGCTTTATTTTCATAATTTCAAAGGCACTGGAACCTGTCTACAAAGTTTCCTATAGAGTTCACAGCATTGGAATTACTTTTCAGGGATTTTATTGGGATTCGCGTATTTAGTGTTTAAGGGCAAGGCCTTCCAGATCAATAAAGGTAGCTTTATAGCTATGTGTTGCTGGTTAAGCAACTTAATCTCTTTAAGCCTCAATTATTCAACTTTCAGGTGGTGGTAATGGTATTGCTATCACATGGTTCTTTTCCACATTAACCAAGTAAATGTACGGAAAATACTGATCAAAGGATCTGAAACATTGTAGATTCTACAGAGAATCGGTTGCCCTCTTGTATGTTATACCTTAGAGTGAGTCTGTAAACTGAAGTTATTTTCACTTTCAAAAATACCAGAAATTCTTCACATAAAAGAAAGTCTACTTAGCATATTTTAGAATTCAGTTCTGATCAAAAACTATTTATTGGATACCTCATCTATGTTTTTAGGCCCTGAGTCGGGGGCCAATGGTACAAAGAAGCAACATGGGATCTCTATGTTCAAAAAAGCCTGTGGTCTTATGGGAGAGAGGACCACATACCCAGACAGTTCTAATATAATATGGGGATTGTTAATAAAGAGAGGCACAGAGTTTCTCATCCATGTTTCTGACAGGGTCTTTAACAGAACACACTGGGCTTAAGAATTATCTCAGGGGGCACCTGGGTGGCTCAGTCGGTTAAGCGGCCGACTTCGGCTCAGGTCATGATCTCACAGTCCATGAGTTCGAGCCCAGCGTTGGGCTCTGTGCTGACAGCTCAGAGCCTGGAGCCTGCTTCAGATTCTCTCCCTCTCTCTCTGACCCTCCCTCATTCATGCTCTGTCTCTCTCTGTCTCAAAAATAAACATTAAAAAAAAAACTTAAAAAAAAAAGAATTATCTCAGGACTTTGTTAAAAATGCAGATTTCTATCCGCATTTTTAACCACTGATGCAGGAGTCTCTGTTTTACAGCTGACTCTGCTTTACACTAAGGCTTGGTACCCACTGGTTTTTAGGACCACAGAAGAAATACTCTTTGTCAACCCAGAGGTTCATCGTGACACCTCAGCTGACTCTTAAGGGGGAACAGAAAATCGCTGTATGGAAAGAGGTGGAAAGAGCTTCCAGGCTGCAGTCTCAGAGTGAGCCAAGATATGTCTGCAGACAGAAATGGGGTGGTGTGGATACACGGTTGGGTATCAGGATCCCAGAGCCCCCAGTGTCATGGGGCAGGATGCGAAAGGGTAGCTGCTAAAGATGACTTAAGTGAAACATTTTTGGCCAATTGCTTCTGTATATTCTTCACCTTTTCTGTATCTGGCATACTGAACCACCTATCAGATCATGCCTCTATTGGAGCTTTTTCTGAATCACTGAGGAATAGTAGAACAACAGAGTTGAAGAGATGCAAGGGAGTTTGAAATATCCTGGATTTTCCCTTTGCTTCTAGATTGGAGGTGAGATGTAAAAGGGCTATCATTCAATGCTCATTGTTTCTCTCTTGGTTTATAATAATCTAGCAGGCCTGTCAAAGCATAGTAGCAGGTGCTAGCAGACCAAGAATTCCACTGGTGATAATATCAGGTGAGTTAGCATTCTGTAGGTCCTCAGAGCTTAGTCCATGGGGTGTGGCAGGCCTGCACCTTTTCACTCCTACTGAGATTTCTCATAAGCTGGGATGCCTCAGAGATAGGGTATGTCACGCCTTCACTTGTTTGGATTGCTTCACTCTCCCATGATCCACCCTCTCCAAGCTGCTGAATTCTCCTTGTGGGGAATGACCTCAGTTTCTTCCTAAGAACTAAAATCTATAAAAAAAAAAGGGGGGGGGAGTGCTGTTAGAAGTGATGGCTTCATCAAGAGGAATGGGACACAACCTGAAAGCAATGGCCTGATTTAATCCTATTCTATCTCTTCTAGAAATACCATTGGCCTTTGATCCTTAAGGAATCATGTTTGAGTTGGACACAGTACTTGGCCAGTAACCAGTGGAGGCATTAACCTAAATGATTCCTATCTCAGGATTTGATGAAGAGATTAATAATCTCCCAGCTTGGTGAGAAATACTATGCTCTATGTAGTGAGGTCAACAATCATTGAATTCCACTGGACGTTCTTGAATGGGAAGAGCAACAGTTAAAGATCTCAACCTTCTTTGCTTATCTACCCCATGTAAACCGAACTCTTTGTGGTTGGAATGCTGGTCCCAAGTGCTGAGCCATCAATTAACTCTTTACCCACATCGTTCACATTCTCTGGGGACTTCTTATTTGTTTCTGTTAAAAAATTTAAATAAACAACATTACTAGAATTCAGAAGACTTATTTAATTTTTAATTAATTTAACTTATTTAAGTAATCTCTACCTCCAATGTCGGTCTTGAATTCACCACTCTGCGATCAAGAGTTGCATGGTCTTCTGACTGAGCCAGCCAGACACCCCCTAGTAGAATTCAAAAGAGATAAAAAGTTGACCCTTAAATGATACCCCAAAATTATAGTATTTATTTTTGTGGTAATGTAATATAATTGAGTGATGCCAGCAGATGTATGATTCATGAGTTTTGCTCAATTTTAGCATACAATTGATAATAATCCATTTATTATTTCCACACCCTCCACACAAATTATTTCTATAAACTCCTTACATATTCATAAGAATTCATGTCACGAATATCAGAAATCAAATCCAAAAATCACTTAAACAGAAAAAGTTTATTGGCTTACCTAAAAGTCTAATGGCCGATTCAGTATCAATTGGAACAGAATTTCTTTGACTGGCTTCTCAGGTTTGTGCAGAATGTGTGTGTGTGTGGAGGGCTGAAAAGATGTGGGTGTGGGTTTGACAAACTCTCAGCTCTGTTTTCATCATCAATGACTTCATCACATTGATGAGAGGTTTCTGAAAGATTTGGGTTAAGGAGGAAGAATGATATTTCTGGCAACGATGAGAAGAGCATAGAAGTTTGAAAAAACTTGATATGTCTTGATAAAAGACATAGATTTTTCTTACGTCAGCAACAGGGAGTCATGAGGGTCTTCAAGCAGTAAAGTATAATAAGATTTGAACCTTGTTAAGATTATTCTGGTATTAATATGGACAGTGAACTTGACACAATTAAGAGAGAGAGCCAGGATTGTGCATGGTGAAATTATTAAAGTTAAAGGGGTCTGAACTCAAATAGAGACAATGGACGTACAGAGAAGAGGAAGAACGTTACATATCTGTGACAAGTTGAATATCAAAGGTTCTAGAAGTTAGAGGTGAAGGAAGGTAAAGGAAGGGAGAAAAAGTATAAAATTACTTCTGGGCTCCCAACTTGGGTGAATGCTAATACATTCAGAGGTGAAATATTAGAACGAGGAGCACATTTTTGCTGGAGTTGAGGTGTCCGAAGGGGCAGATAGCCCAATGAGGAGCATGTGACCATGAATTAAGCCCAGGGGAAGTCCAGCAGGCAGCATCTGGAATAGGCTGAGACTCTCATGCAGAAACAGGTGCATGGGTGCTCTTTCCCTCAGGTCCTATAAAGAGACATGCTGCGGCTGAGGTGCAGTTGAATATTCCATAGGACTGGGCTCTAGTAGAGGGACCCTGACTTCCCAAGCCTCTCCCTTCTCATTTGTGCAAACCTGAGAACACCTTTATGGTAGTAATAAACATTTTGGAGGCAAGGGTCAAACAGCCAGGGCCTAGGTGCCAGCTACTGAAGACATCTGCAAAACATCAGATGTCCGGGGCCTACGCTTTGGGGTCCTGGGTCCCATGGGAATCTGGGGTTAAATGAAGCCCATAGTTCCAGACAGCTTTTCATTAGGTTACCCAAGGTGCATCCCTAAGGTCCTTCTTTAGATAACTTTGCTTGTCTCCACACACTTTTTCAGTAATCATTTATAAATATGGTCCTATGGTTCAGAAAGAGTAAGAATACACTTTTGAAGTAAGAATATATTTTTGAAACTTATCAGCCCATATGTTGATAGCTGACATTTTGGATGAAGGGATTAGAGACTGTTCACTGTCCCCTATTTTCCCCATTCTCAAACAAGTTCATTTGCGTGTTTCTAATTCTGAACCGTATTCTAATTCTGAGTCGTATAATCAACAAATACATTTTTTTTCTGGTGCTGTTTTCTTTTTATTGTCCTGATTGGGTGTTACTGAATGGATGCTGTCTGTTGTACTGATGGCAACCTACCGAGATCTTGAAAAAACGGGATATACAATTAGGAAAATTACCTTTAATGGGTAATGATTTAGTCTGTGTTTAATGGATTAAAACAGAAAATGCCAAGTCACATGATTCAAGACAATCAGAAGAGCGTTTGCTAGGGGCGCCTGGGTGGCTCAGTCCGTTGAGCGTCCGACTTCGGCTCAGGTCACGATCTCGCTGTTTGTGAGTTCGAGCCCCGCGTCAGGCTCTGGGCTGATGGCTCAGAGCCTGGAGCCTGCTTCTGATTCTGTGTCTCCCTCTCTCTCTGCCCCTCCCCCATTCATGCTCTGTCTCTCTCTGTCTCAAAAATAAATAAACATTAAAAAAAAATTTTAAAAAAGAAGAGCGTTTGCTCATCAAAGGATATATAGATAGAGCAGAGACTGACAAAGATAAATATTGATGGTGCCCATTTCAACACCTGCCTGGAGGCACTGGGAATCTTGATCTGTGAGCTGAGGGTCCAGCTTCACAAGTCCATCCTTGTGAAGATTAACTCACTGGGCCCCTTTGGCATTATAAGCTTAAAATAGCCAACCTTATTAAGCTTCAAATTATAATTGGTCTTTCCTAGGTATGTATTTCATATGTTGAGTAGAGTAATATAGTGAAATATATATTTCTCATGTAAATTACTGCTATTATGTTCATTCTTCCTTTTGGTTAGCTGGTAAAATTAGGTCTCTGAGTCTGTGAGGATGGGGTCAGAAGAAGATGATCACATCCTCACCCTGGAAGCTCCCATGGGAGCCAGATAGCTGGCCTCCTGTGAAACTTCTCTATCTTATTGCTTAACTTAGAAATTCTGACACTATAACTTAAAGGGAAAAAGGTGATAAGTTTTAATACAGGGACTAAACATAAAAAAAAAAAAAAAAAAGCCCAAAACCCACAACAGAACAAATAATAACACCAAAACTCCCATTTCTATAAAAGTCCAGCATAGTGAGTGACTAATTCCAGGAACTTTTCTTAACTAAAGGAGGTAGTCTTTGGGCTGGCCTTTATATAATTGAAAATATTTTTTCAGGCAAAGGTAGGATACAAAGCACACTCCAAGTAAAAGAAATAGCACACATAAAGTCTAGAAATCAGGAAGGAACAATCAGCACATTTACAGAATGAGTTACTAAGTGAATTGTTATCCAAATCTAAGGAAAAAATGAGCACGTCAAGATGTATCTTTAAAAATATGCCAGAATTTGATCCCGTTAAAATGTAAGTTTTTCAAACGGAAAATGATGATCCATTTTTGCGTAGGACACAGTATTCTAAGATCACACTGGAATCTGAAAACACAAGTTACCTCAATCCAACTGGAACTTTCATATCATCCAGGCTATTTTGAATTAAATTTAAATTACAGATAGATGGTAAATAGCCAATAGAGGAAATCAGAACGTTCAGCTTTTCTTTGAATGGTGAATGTTGCATTTCATGTGGGAAGAGTCTAATATACTTGGATAATTAGAAAAATTAAGGGCCTGGGTCTTCTGAGTGGCTCAGTCAGTTAACCGTTCAACTCTTGGTTTTGGCCTAGGTCATGATCTCATGGCTCATGTGTTCGAGCCCTGCATCAGGCTCCTCACCGGCAGGGCAGAGCCTGCTTGGGATCCTCTCTCTCCCTCTCTCTCTGCTTTTCCCCTGCTCTCACTCTCTCTCTCTCAAAATAAATAAACTTTAAAAGAAAAAGAAAAAAAAGAAAAATTAAGGGCCCTCATACTTTTTCTGCAACTATGACTTTATTCACTAACTGATATTATATAATTTTCCTTAGAGAAGGTAATTGAAATTAAATTAAGCTCAATAGTGGTTATAGAACTACACAGGTGGGGGTTGCCTGGGTGGTTCAGTCGGTTGACAGTCAGACTTCGGCTCGGGTCATGATCTCACAGCTCGTGAGTTTGAGCCCCACGTGGGGCTCTGTGCTGACAGCTTGGAGCCTGGAGCCTGCTTCGGATTCTGTGTCTC
The DNA here is from genome assembly GCF_018350215.1 of Panthera leo. Classification (NCBI taxonomy): domain Eukaryota; kingdom Metazoa; phylum Chordata; class Mammalia; order Carnivora; family Felidae; genus Panthera; species Panthera leo. Next base: position 144,710,251 of record NC_056682.1, read on the forward strand.
CCTCTCTCTCTGTCCCTAACCCACTCACATTCTGTCTCTGTCTCTCTCAAAAATAAATAAACATTAAAAAAAAAAATTAAAAAAAAAAAGAACTACACAGGTGGAAGAAAACCTATTTTAACACTCCTAAAAGTGGCAACCAATGCTTTTCTCTCTAGTGGAAAGTAAAATAAGACATATCCATATGAAAACCTGCAGTCTGAGTATGTTACTGCCTTTGAATTCATGAAAAGAAAAATTAAAGTTATGTTTTTAGTTTTCTCTTAACTTTGCTTTAAACTACCAATTATTTTTTTTTAATTTTTCAATGTTTTATTTATACTTGAGACAAAGAGAGACAGAGAGAGACAGAGTGTGAGCAGTGGAGGGGCAGAGAGGGGGGGGGACACAGAATCTGAAGCAGCCTCCAGGCTCTGAACTGTAGGCACAGAGACCAACACAGGTCTCGAACTCAGGAACCGTGAGATCATGACCTGAGCCGAAGTCGGACGCTCAATCAACTGAGCCACCCAGGTGCCGCTAAACTACCAATTCTTAAAATATGCTTTATCAATTATTGCTGGGGAATTCTAGACAATAGTCAGGCATTTTGAAGTACATGTTAATGCAATACTCCCAATTACCCAATTGGTATGTATTAGACAATTGAACTTAACTCTTTAATCTGTAACTCTTTTGCTTATGGTTATATTAGTATTAGATCTTGGTTCTCAAAAAAGCAGTATGAAGTGATTTTGATTCGTTTGACTGTTGTAACTTAAACAAATGACAGGTGCATTTTAAAAAAAAAATTTGTTTTCACTCGGTAAAGGACTACCACCTTTTCCTTGTGATATCCTGAAGTCTTTAGATGAGACTCTATGTAGTACCCCCAGACCAAGACATAAGAGGGACTCAAAAAATATGAGAGAGAAAGAGAGGAAGAGAGAGAGGGAGATTGAGGTGTATATCCAAGGAAGATTTTTAAAGTTCTATCTCAGTGATAAAACCTGAATTGCTTGGACTCCTCATTGAAAGCAAAAATGGCTTTCTTTTCAATCATAGGAATAAGAGGGGCGCCTGGGTGGCTCAGTCGGTTAAGCTGCCAATGTTGGCTCAGGTCATGTTCTCACAGTTTGTGAGTCCGAGCCCCGCGTTGGGCTCTGTGCTGACAGCTCAGAGCCTGGAGCCTGCTTTGGATTCTGTGTCTCCCTTTCTCTCTGACCCTTCCCTGCTGACACTCTGTCTCTCTCTCTCTCTCTCAAAAATAAATAAACATTAAAAAATAATAAATAAATAAATTAATTAATTAATTAATCATAGGAATAAGATATACCTGACTGTTTGGGGTGATGTGCACCCCACCTACTATTACATAGTGCATTTGGTGCAATTTTTCATTAGCATAAAAGTAGACCAGGCCCCTTCTAGCCAAGAAACATGCATAAATGCATAATTATACATTGGCAAGGCTAATATAACAGGAAAGGTACTGGGAAAGCAATACATCTCAATTCAGTGACAGAGTTACTGAGCCACATAAATTACCAGTGTTTTTATTTCTCCTTGTGGGTGATTAATTTGGATGCCCTGTTTGAAGTGTCACAATCCTGTTTAAGCATATTTGAAACATGACTGGTTATTATACTCATTTGTTTGTAATGGAGGCAAATTCTCTTTTCTCAAACCCAGCCCCCGATACCAGCCGATGTTCTCTGTAGGATGGGTTATGAGGGAAAGAGTATTTCCTTATTATGGGGTTGATAAAATGTAGTTTAGGATAAGCCCTCACAAAGATTCCACGAAAAGTTGTTTTGCTTTTCACTTTTGGAGAGTATCATTTCCTTGTGTAAGAGCTTGGGGTTATTCAGAGAGCCAGAGAATTGATTGTGATTCCTGTGTGTCAAATATTGTGCAAACAGACAGCATATGAAACGGGACTGACATTCAAAAGGAACATATGGAGGGGTGCCTGGGTGGCTCAGTCGGTTAAGCATCTGACTCTGGCTCAGGTCATGATCACACAGTTTGTGAGTTTGAGCCCCACGTCCAGCTCTGTGCTGACAGCTCAGAGCCTGGAGCCTGCTTCATATTCTGTCTCTCTCTCTGCCCCTCTGCTACTTGTGTTTCCTCTCTCTCTCCCTCTCAAAAAAAAAATAAACATTAAAAATTTTAAAAAAATGAACATATGGAAATGAGAAAATAAGGGGGTATATAACTTAGTATTGGATTTTTTTAAAGAACATACAACTCACTTCGCTTACCTATTCCTTTCTTTTTCAGTTGGCATCCCTTCTGCTCTAGAAAGTGGCAATGATATAGACAGTGTTACTGTTGAACCCTCACTCCCCAACATCAATTCCTGAAATAGGAGCAAAAGTGAAAAGATAAAGGGAGACAAAGAGATAATGCTTTAGGTGTCAATTCGCAGACTTTACTTGGAGTGTAAAGTGAGAAAAGAAAGTGCAGTCTAGTTCTCCTGAACACTACATCGCATTAAGCAGAGTAAATAGCTAAGTCAACAGCGTTGGTATCTACCGAATCTCGTTTGTTATCTCTCACTGAGTGTCCACAGCTCAGCCGCTTAGGTATCCTGGAAGTGTCCAATCTCCAAATGACTGTTTATGAAGATGAGCTGCATCTTTTAAGTAATATCCCTCATTAAAAGGAATTATTTTAAAGGTGACTCATTTTTGTCGGATTCTCCTTTCCAGTTGCGTCCTTTCCACACGATACCAGTGAGAGGACACTCCGTTGATCCTGGTCTACTGGGATCCACATGTTTTGTTTTGTTTCGTTTTTCCAAAGTGATGTGTGTTTTAGATCACATTACAAAGTAGGTACAATAAGAAATTGTACAAGCAGGAATGTCTAGGTCCTTCAAATAATAACAAATTACACATGTGTTAAAACTACACAGAGAACTTTATTTGGGTGTTTGGAGTGCAGGCCCTTGAAAAGTCTCAATTTTTTTTTAATCTTCCAAGTTGCATGAAAAGCTCTTATAAGTTTTTTTTTTTTTTTAATTTAACATAGACTATAATTCTCTGGCTGATGGATAGAATCAAAGCATAATTACCTAAATGTATTTTCTAGTCCCTGTTGAATCCATCTAGTTTCCACAATTATTAGCCTGATATTCAGATACCAGTTGATATGGTCTCAGGGAATCCAAGCTAAACTTTAATGCCAATCCAACCAAGACAGATATTCAGTTGGGGGAAAATGCACATAATGTACTATAAAAACAAATTGTGAGTTCTAATTGTTGTGATTTTGGGTTTAATGTGCAGCACTGTCCCCCTCTATTAGCAGACAATTAAAAAGTTCATGGGAAATGAAATGTGCATGCATAGTTCACCCAAAAATGAAAAGAGTGTGTGAGCTTCTGAAGTTACAGTGACGATGATAAGTGAAGTCAAGATTAGAAAGCTCCCACAAAAAATACCACTGCAAGATCATATCTGTTTTACAAAGATCCTCCCATAGAGAATAAAACCACTTAGGCGTGTGCTATGGGTTTAATTGTGCCCCCCCCCACAGAGTCACATATTGAAGTCCTAATTCCTACTACATCAGAATATGAAACAAGTTCATTGTAAGCACAATTATTTAAGTTAAGATGACGTCATACTCCGGGAGGGTAGGCCCCTAATCCAACATGGCTGTGTCCTTATGAAAAGGAAAACTTTGGAGACACACGTGCTCACAGAGCATCATGTAAAGATTGAAGGTAGACATGGGGGTGATGAAGTAGAAGCTAAAGAATGTCAAAAATTGTCAGAAACCCACCAGAAGCCAGGCGAGAGGCCTGGAACCGGTTGTCCTTCACAGTCTTCAGAGGAACCAACACTGACTATATCTTCATTTTGGATTTCTAGCCTCCAGAACTGTGAGACGAGAGTTTCTATTGTTTAAAACACCCAGTTTGTGGTAATTTGTTAGGGCAGCCCTAGTAAACCAATACAGCATGCTTTTGAAATTAAAGCCTATCACCTACTCCTCCTAAGAAGAGTGAGGCAATTTTCCTCAAGTTTTCTCTGTGTCACTTTGGCTTTAACCTCTTTATTTTATTTTAGGATTTTAAAAAATGTTGATTTATTTTTGCGAGAGAGAAAGAGAGAGAGAGGCAGAGAAAGAAGGGGACAGAGGATCCAAAGCAGACTCTGTGTTGACAGCAGAGAGCCTGATGAGGGACTCGAACTCATGAACTGTGAGATCATGACATGAGCCGAAATTGGATGCTTAACTGACTGAGCCGCCCAAACAACCTAGCTTTAATCTCTTTAAATCAGATGTCTCCAAGGGTGCCCATAAACAGCCATACAGCTCCTCTGAAAAAGTCCATAAAATCCAGCTGCTTTCAAGGGTATAAATTTCTTGTCAATTGATGCTAACCAGAAAATGCAATTAGGGAAGGCTGAACTTGAACTTGGACAAGTTTTATAAGGCAAGCCTTCTCTCTGGCTTACAGGTTTTTTTTTTAATTTCTTTTTAACATTTATTTATTATTGAGAGACAGAGAGATACAGAACATGAGCAGGGGAGGGGCAGAGAGAGAGGGAGACACAGAATCCGAAGCAGGCTCCAGGTTCTGAGCTGTCAGCACAGAGCCCGACTCGGGGCTCAAACTCACGAACCGCGAGATCATGACCTGACCCAATGTCAGAGGCTTAACTGACTGAGCCACCCAGGTGCCCCTGGCTTACAGTTATTTGAATTCAAAATCCTAAATACCACAAGAATTCTGTAAGTATGGGACATGAATAAGAGGTTATGTAAAGAGAATAAAGACTGGCCTAAAGTGCCTTCTCTCGAATGCTGAATTCTAGAAGGCAGCAAGTCCATTTTTGAGTCATTTTAATGGAAAATGATGTGATCTTCCCATTTTCTATACAGTAAGTGTTCCCATGGCTCAACTACAAAGGTACAATGCCAACGAAAATAAAAACATCTCAAGAAATCAATACTTGTGGAAGATAGCGTTTTCCAATAATGCCTGCAATAACATTTCCCCTTGAATGGAAGTAGGCTGATGGCTTGCTCATAGTAATTGAAATGCAGGGAAAGTAATGCTGTGTGCATTCTGAAGCCAGGGGGTGAAAAGTGATGCAGCTTCTGCCTTGTTCACCAGGACACTTGCCTTGGAACTCTGAGGCACTATGGTAGAAGGTTTACTCACCCTTGGGGTGCCTGGGTGGCTCAGTCGGTGAAGCGTCAATATTTGGCTCCGGTCATGATCTCAGGGTTCTGAGTTTGAGTCCTGCGTCAGGCTCTGCGCTGACAGTGAGGATCCTGCTTGGGATTCTGCCTCCTTCTCCCTCTGCCTCTCCCCTACTTGTGGGCTCTCTCTCTCTTTTTAATTTTTTTTAATGTTTATTTATTTTTGAGAGAGAGACAGTGTGAGCCAGGGAGGGGCAGACAGAGAGAGGGAGACAGAGAATTCGAAACAGGCTCTAGGCTTTGAGCTTTCAGCACAGAGCCCGATGCATGGCTCAACCTCATGAACCGTGAGATCATGACCTGAGCCAAAGCTGGACGGTTAACTGACTGAGCCACCCCAGCGCCCCCACCCCCCTGGATCTTAAAATCAATAAAAATAAACTTTAGAGGAAAAAAAAAAGTTTTACTCATCCAAGGCACCCATGCTTTGAGGAAACCCAGCCCACACGGGGAGGCAGCATGTAGGTATTCCAGTTCAGAGTATCAGCTGAAAGTTCCAGAGTGAGCTGACCGTCAGCACGAACTGCCAGACATGCCTTCAGATGAATCCAGACCCCACCCTTTGAGTTTTAGGTCCCAGGAGTTGTGGAACAGAGAGAAGTCATCTGTTCTGTGACATTTTAAATTCTGAGCCGCAGAACCAGTGAGCATGGTAACATGGTTATTTTATGACCCAAAGTTTTGGGGTGCTTTGTTACATGACCACAGTAAATGGAAGAGTCGCTTGGTGGGCATTGCTTCTTGTAGAGAAATACCATGTATGTGCTTTGAGACATTTCTTCCTCTTTGACCTACAGTCTTACTTGTAAGTAATATACTATTTAGGAGCTGTTCAGTATTCACAGAGAAAAAACACATTTCTGATCTTACTCGTCCTTCCGTAGTAGAGGTCCCCTTACAAGTCAATCCTCTTGTGGGCCTCTCTCAAAACCCCAACGTTTAAGATCAAAAGCTCCAAATGATTTCATGTCCTTATGTATCATTTCTTACATTTTAATATACATCTTATGAATTACTTATTTATTGCTTTGGTATAAATACTTTCTTGTTTGTTTTCTCAACAATATAGCATAAAATTTGACGCGAGCAAGAAAACTGTTATTAAATCCATACATCTTGTGTAATTTTCTTCAACTTTTCCTTATACATTAGTAGTTTAGGATTTTAGTTCTCAATCTTCATGGTGATGTAGTTTGGTTTAACAAATTCACTTTGTTATTATTAGTGCCTAGGGATATTAAGTCGTTTTTACTTAAAGTGAGCTTGATCAGTACTTAGAACATGAAATGCGTGTTCACTATTAGCTAGTCATTTTATCCCCCTTTTTATTTCAGGCATAAGGCACTGATATTATGTGGATTTCTTCATTAGTGCTTAAGGCACATGAGAGCATATATCCAACATTTAGGAGGTATTAAGAAGAAATTAGAAGATGTTTATTTTTAAGTCTCGAATTTCCTTGGCATCTACAGATATAGTAATTAAATAAAATTCACTTTGTTACGACCAATTTTCCTGGCCATAGTAGCATATCTGTTTTATCTTAGAAGTTATATTCACTGTCCAGATTTATATTCTAGGGAGCCCAGAGCAGTCACATGCCCAACTGGTTTAGCACCACGCACTCATGAGCAAACGATGTGCAGAAAGACCTGTTATAACTCCGTGAACACTGCCTTTCTAGTTGATGGTTCCAGCAGTGTTGGAGACAGTAATCTTTGTCGCATGCTTGCGTTTGTTTCCGACACAGCCAAGACTTTTGAAATCTCAGACAGTGGTGCCAGGATAGCCACTGTGCAGTTCACCTATGATCAGCGCACAGAATTCAGTTTCCCTGATTACAGCACCAAAGAGAATGTCCTAGCTGTTGTCAGAAACATTCGCTACATGAGCGGTGGAACAGCTGCAGGTGAGGCCATTCCCTTCACTGTTGGAAATGGGTTTGGTCCTGTGAAGGATGGCCCCCAACAAGAACTTCCTGGTAATTGTCACAGACGGGCAGTGCTATGACGATGTCGAGGCCCTGCTTCTGCTGCACACGATGCAGGTATCACCATCTTCTCTGTTGGCGTGGCGTGGGCACCTTTGGGTGACCTGAAAGATGTGGCCTTTAAACCGGAGGAGTCACGCGCTTTCTTCACAAGAGAGTTCACAGGATTAGAACCAATTGTTTCCAACGTCATCAGAGGCATTTGTAGAGATTTCTCGGAATCCCAGCAATAATGGTGACACTTTGACAACTGAAACAAAAAGTGCAAGAAGATGGAATGTATAAGTCATTTTCTCCTAATACTGAAGTACTATATAGCATACTAGGACCAGATACAAAACTATCATATTAAAAATGCCAACTGCTGTTTCAAGCAAATAAGCATTCATTTAAAGCTAGTGCCTTCGAATAACAATTTAGAATTATGAAACTCTCTGCTGAGGCTTCATCATCACGACCCTTAGAAACTCTGGAAAGAGGAGCTATTGTGGATCCAAAGCTTAAGGATTCTAAAATGCATGTTAAATGTACAGAGACATAAGTTCCGTAGTTCAATAAAAGAATCTGATACTCAGAACAAAAGCGACATTCGTTCTCTAATCATTCTGTATTAAATGTAGAAAGAGAAGGAAACTTAGATAGTTCTTTCACTCAGTTCATATGCAAACCATTTTTCCCCTAATGAATGTTGTCTTAAAACCAATCAATAGCAGTTATTACTTAATATAATAAAAAGTTTTAATTATGAATGAAATGGAAGGGAACGAAGTATCAAGCTTCTTTTGTAGTGTAGTTTTCATAATAACATAACTGAAACATCACACTGAATCAGATAGAATTGGCTGGGATTTTTCTCTTTATATCCTTAATTTTATGTGTATAGATATATTTGGCTTATACTCTAAAAGTCATCCACGTACTGAAAAAAAGGTTGGTAAATTTTTACTTACCACTTTAAACATTCGGCTTTAAGGAAAAGCACCTATGAAAAATGGAACTGCAGGAAAAATTACTGTAGTTTGACCAAGCAATAAAACTGTCAGTGACTATTAAAAGAAGGGTTTTTTTAAATTGCCATTGTAATTTTCTATTGCTATTTACAGATGACCTCAGACATTTATTTCCGTTCCTTTACAGAGTACAGGACACTCGTACCATTACATTGTGTTTATGTCATTGGGAGTTCTTGAGAAAAGGTCTTATCTGTCTCATGTCAACAGGTTTCTTTCCCCATATTAGGAAAGGTGATGAGATCAGGAAGAAATCTCAATTTGCAGAAGCCAACGCCTGAACCTGATTAAAATCATCTGTGAATATATTTGGTTTATTAACAGTGTGAGGACTGGTAGAAGTGGTCTCATTAAGGACATAAATCCGCAGAAAGTGTTTACACAGTGGGGGCCTGTTTTCTCTGTGCTTTAAGGCCATTCTGACCTTGTGTGTAGGGCAGACCTGGGTGACAGTTAGACAGATTTTAATCTCCGGGATGTAGAATACGATGCATTGCCTTTGGGTCAATTGGCAGGGTCTCTCACACTTGTGAGCTCATACTATTGTTTGTAATAATGTCGTTTACTATCATCTAAGGCTTTTCGACTCATGATGTGGTTCATGGAGTAGCAGCTTCAATGTCACAGGGGAGCTTGTTAGAAATGCAGAATCCCAGGCTCATCACAGACCTACTGAATCAGAGCCTGCATTTGAACAAGGTCCCCAGGTTATCCCCCATGCACATTAAACTTGGAGATACACTGCTCTGGGGTCAGAAGGGCAGACACTATACATTAAAAGTCCATGTGTCCACTCCTATGTGTGGGTGGAGGGAGTCTCATTTTGCCTTTTTATGTCCTAATTAATATTTGAGGAAATGACAGTGAATGGGTTTTCAATCTATAAAAGCATCAGGATAGTCTCACATTTCTAAATATTTAGCCACCATGCCCTTTCTTTCTTTCTTTCTTTCTTTCTTTTCTTTCTTTCTTTCTTTCTTTCTTTCTTTCTTTCTCTCTCTCCTTTTCTTTCTTTCTCTCTCCTCTTTCTTTCTTTCTTTCTTTCTTTCTCTTTCTTTCTTTCTTTCCTTCTCTCCTTTTCTTTCTTCTTTCTTTCTTTCTTTCTTTCTTTCTTTCTTTCAAGTTTACTGCTTGGGCTGCCTGGATGTCTCAGGCAGTTAAGTGGCCAACTCTGGCTCAGGTCATGGGTTCAAGCCCTGCATCGGGCTGTTTGCTGTCAGCACAGAGCCTGCTTCAGATCCTCTGACCCCCTTTCTCTCTGCCCTTCCCCCCATCTCAAAGATAAATAAACCTTTTTTAAAAAGTCTACTGTTTGGAGAGAAATGAGTCTGAAAATATCAAACTCAGGACAGGTGAAATTATGCCATGGAAGGACTGAGAGACTCAGAGGCCAGTTCTTGGAGGAAGGACAATGTTTTGTGCCCAGTGTGGGCTGCGAAGTCCTTCAGCTGCACAGTCTCTTTTCACATAGCTGGCTCCATTTACTCTTCAGGCTTCAGGCAGATTTACTAATTATGTGCTTCCATTCTAGAACATAACTTTCATGCAGAGAAGGAAATTGTCTATTGTTTTCCATTGCATTAAGCCCAAATCCCGTTCCTGACAACTAGTCTATCAATATACATTTGTTGAATAAACAGATTACATCTGGCTTTCTCACTTGCTACATGTTATGTAGTCATATAACCACTCTGAGCCTCAGTTTTCCTAGCAGTAAGTTATCTGCATACCTTTTCCACTAGTAGTTATGAAATGCTCATTAAAACAATGGGGTAATATTTTACACCTGTTGAATAGGCAAAACTAAAGCTGCAAGGCCAAGTGTTGGAGACAGTGTAGAGAAACGCAGCCTCACAATCCTGGTCAGAAGGTGAATTAGTCCGTCCAGCATGGAGAGCAGTTTAGCAATATCTAGAGATGAGGCTTTATAATAACCTTGATCTCTGCAGTTCCTCTGGTAAGCCCATCCCAGGGAGAAATTCTTGCTCATGTGTGGGAAAGCATATATAAGAATGCTTTTTGCAACATTGTTTTTAAGAGGAAAAACTGGGTATACTTGCACATCTATAAATGGGAGGTGGATAAATAAAGGGTGACAGCCTTATACAATGGAATATTATACAGCAATTTAAAGTCACTTAAATACAGAGAACAAACTGAGGGTTGCTGGAGGGGAGGTGGGTGGGGAATGGGCTAAATGGGTGATGGGCATTAAGGAGGGCACGTGTTGGGATGGGCACTGGGTATTCCATGCAAGTGATGATCACTAAATTCTATTCCTGAAATCATTATTACACTACATGTTAACTAACTTGGATTTAAATAAAATTAAAAACTTACAAAAAAAGAATAAACTCAATGAATTTTTTTCAAAGTATTTAGTTGATTGGACGTTTTACCAAAAATTGGATATTGAAATCAATATGTGGTTTTCTTACATGTTTGATCTGTGGATGAGGGATTTCACTTTGCCTCAAATGTAGAGAAATAATGCCTAATTCATGTGCATTTCCTTGGTGGAAAGCTAAATTTGGCAATTGGTATTTTTAATAATTCTGTGTTTCTATGACACCTTAGCCTGTATAATAAATAAATATTTGTAAATTAAGTTGTTTTCTAGAAAAAATATTTCACAAATAATAAATAATATATCGTACATGTATTAGTTACAAATTAAAAGTGCTCAATCTCATTAACTCAGGAAAAAGAAAAACCCAATATGATACTGCTAAAAATAAAACCCAGAATGAATAAAAAGCAAAGCACTGACAATACCAAGTGCTAGTGAAGACGGGAAGCCCCTAAAACTCTGACACATATCTTTTTTTTAAAATGTTTTATTTATTTTTGAGGCAGAGAGAGACAGAGCATGAGCAGGGGAGGGGCAGAGAGAGAGGAAGACACAGAATCTGAAGCAGGCGCCAGGGTCTGACCTGTCAGCACAGAGCCCAACGCTGGGCTCGAACCCACGAACCGTGAGATCATGACCTGAGCCGAAGTCGGATGCTTAACCAACTGAGCCACCCAGGCGCCCCTCACACATATATCTGGAGGGAGTGTAAAGATAGTTCAACCATTTCAGAAAACCATTTGGCCCTATCTAAATTTGCAACAGAGGTACACCTATGACTCAGGAACTGCATTCCTAGGATTACGCTGTTACAGAAATGCATATGCATATTCAAAGCAGCATCATTTATAATGACCCCAAAGTACAGACAGTCTGTATGACCTTCAACAGCCAACAGACGAATAAATTGGGTGTAGTCACCCGGTGGAGTGTTACACAGCAGTGACAAAGAACAGGCTCCTGCTGCATACAACAGCATGGAGAAATCTCACAACATAATGTTGAGCGAAAGCCAGACACAAAAGGATGCATGCTGTTTTAGTCCATTCATGTGAAAATTTTTTTAGTATTTATTTATCTTAGAGAGAGAGAGCAGGGGGAGTGAGGAAGGGGCAGAGAGAGAGGGAAAGAGAGAACCCCAAGAGGGCTCCATGCTCAGTGCAGAGATTGACACGGGGCTTGATCTCATCAACGGTGAGATCATGACCTGAGCCGAAATGAAGAGTCAGACGCTTAAACAACTGAGCCACCCAGGCTCCCCTCGCATTTATATGAAACTTAAGAGGCAAACCCAATTTATGGTATTAAAAATTTACTGTAGAAAATTTCCATAGCATTATTTTTGTAATTTGAAAAAATAATTCTACAGATTATCTGGATGAATAAACAGGTAAGAAAGCTAAGAAAAAATTTAATATTAATACTGATGAAGGGTATCTTGCTCTACCTAGTTGGAAAACATGTTATAAATTACAATACTTTGAAACAAACTTGAAAGAGTGCATCAAATCACAGGGAGTTAAAGGAATGGAAAAACTTCCTGTAAAAGATGCTAACCGCTCTACGATTTATGTGAAATTATTTACTTATCATAAGCTACTTTCTTCAAAGAAAATATAAGTGACGTAGGAATTATTTTATTAAAACCATTTTATTGAAGTATATACCTTTAGTAAGGTGCACTTGAGCAATTATCGCGAATTAAAACATATCCATGTAGGTGAAGAAATAGCACTCTGGACACCAATGACATCTTTTTCAATCTCGACCCCTCCCTTCTTCCCAAACCTTCTTCATCATAGATTAGTTTTGTCTGTTTCTGATTCATGTACAACTAGATTAATACTGCATGTATTTTTTTGTGTGTATTCCATCTTTTGCTTAACGTTATCTTTAAAGTATTTTTAAAATGATGTCAGAAAAATGATAAATTATTTGCAAATTAGTTGAGTTTATTTCACCTCATCATATACACTACCATTGAATGCTAGAAGGCAAGGTAATTGGAATTTTAAGGGAAGGAAGATTTTTATAACAAAATCAGTGGCGGCAACCGCAAAAGATGAATTAGCCCAACCAGTTTGGAGAGCAGTTTAGCAATATCTGGAGGCGCTGAGGCCTTATAATAAGCTTCATCTCATCCATTCCTCTGGTAAGCTCATCCATGGAGAAAATCTTGCTTGGGTGTGGGAAAACATATACAAGAACGCTTTTTCTATCCTTGTTTTTCAGAGAGAAAAACTGGGTACACCCTATGTGTCTGCCAGTGGGAAATGGATAAATAAAGGGTAACAAAAGGAAACAAAAAGGCCTGCCTATAATCAAAGGATTTCATTATTGCAGGTGTTCAGCTTCTAAATGTATGCACTTCAACCCACCTTGAATTTGGGTTAAGCTGGCAACAGGCTTCATCCCTGAAAGCAGCCATTGGCTATCTGTCGGGCTTCCACTCACTTTTGTAGCCACCTGTCTCCTCTGGCCACTATGACAGCTGTCCAGTCTGGAGCAGGGCGATTTGCTCCTTTTCCCCAAGGCTGAAGCGTGCATTTAAAATGTAATTTACTTTATCGTTATTTCCTCACGGTGTATCTGAGCACGCTGGGCCTGATTTAGATTTGGGCATTAGTTTGACCAGAACCCAGCTCATTCGTTATTCAAACAGAAAGTACAAATAATTTCTACGATCGATAGAATTGTACCTGAGTCACCCAGACATAAGTGTCACTGATTCATTCTCATATATTCTTAGTCAAGCATTTATTGTCTATTTAAGTCAATAAAATAATGATTAATAAATAAATACACCCCTTATTATATGCACACCTTTGTTGAGAGCCAATTCTCCCAGCCTTCTGATAACTATCCTAATGACGTTCCTCGGGCCATTGCCTCCAGGACCTCATAGTACAATGCTGAGATGTTCTCACTTCCTGTCAAATACTTTAAAAATAAACACTGCCGTGGCCTCAGGGTGCAAATGGCTTAGCTACCGGGATGCATAGCTTGTGCATTTGGTAAGTCCTGCTGATTCTGCAGTCCAGCACTAGACAACAGGCTGGTCCCCACAGAACCCACTTCACCCCTTTTCTCCTTTTCTCCCTAGAGTCTTCGGGCTGTGTGTGTCCTTTGACTCCTGCTGCTGGCCAGCTCTTCCTTTTTCTGTCCTATTTATCCTAACTTTTCTTTGACACTTACTTTGCTACCATAATGCTTTGCAAAAAAATTATAGTGAAATTATATTCTGGGCCCTCTTCTTATCTATGTACCAACCTAGCCAATATTCAATGTTGCAAAACTCGCCATGGTAAATTAAATAAAGACAGTGCTCCAGACGAGAAATGTAATAATTATGTTAATAGACTTGAGCTTTTCTTCAGTATCAGCTGAATAAAAAAGTACAGAATCGTTTCTTAGTTTTTCTTGTTCACATTTACTTTCTGCACTATTTCAAATAAGGTATGGCTTAAAAAAATACATAATTATGTGTAGTGATGGAGATTAACAAGACTTATTGTGGTGATCATTTTGCAATATATACAAATATTGAATCATTACGCTGGACCCCTGAAACTAGCAATGTTACATGTCAAGTGTACTTCAATTAAACTCAAATGAGATATGGCTAATTTCTGTGAATGAATTCTTTGTGTCAATGGTCCAATTTAATACATTTTTTTTCTATGAGCGTGTACCAAGTCCAATGGCACATAATATGCTACCCTCTCTGAGACTTACCTTAGTTTCTACATGTGTATAATTAGGAGTCAGACTTCATGAACACAAAACTTTCTTCTAAGTCTGAAATTTCTAGGTCTCTGTCCTTTATAAGTGGTACCTGGGACCAGGAATGGGATAATATATATACCCCACTCCTATAAGTAAGTGGACCACACTCTCTTCTATGCTAGCATTGGGCTGGCTGTATACATTCTTCATAGCATTTAACACATCTTGTAACTATTTATTTTCACATTGTTTTTCCCTTCTAGTCTGTGGCTTTCTTGACAGAATACTTAACATCACTCATCTCTATACACCTTGTACCATGACAATTTCTAAATGGTTTTTAGATATATAATGTATCTAAGTATAATTGACTACAATCTAGGATGGGTGTCTGTACTATGACCTATTGACTAAATCCTGCCCACCGTCTGCTTTTGTAGAAAAAAAATTTTATTGGAACACTGTGTATCCATTCCTTTACATATTGTCGGTGGCTGCTTTCCTGCCACAACAGAACTGAATAGTGGCAACAGCGACCGTGTCCCCGCAAAGCCTAAAATATTTACTGTCTCTTTCCAGAAAAATTGGCCAATGTCTGGTTTAGAGCATGAGAAATGAATTCTTTTTTCTAAGAAGCAGCCCGGGAGCTCCAGCATCCCAGTGTTAATCCAGGCATCTCTACTCTGTTCTCCCACGATCCCCTGGACATATTTCTTTTCCAAAATGTATGACAATATATGTAACCTATCTTTTCCACTAGACTCGGGAATATGGTAAGGTTTCTGGAGACACTGTATAATATAGGTCAGTGATTTCTTTTAGCCACTTACCCTTTGGGAGAATTTTGGAAAACCTAGACTATTTTAAAGTTGAGAACCGCCATGTTTCATTAGAAATTTAGACAGTTACGAAGGATATTAAATCTTCGTGCAGATGTAAATACTCACACTTTAAAACTGTTACATCAAAGAGAATGAATGCCCCAAGTGTTCTACATAGAGTATCATCCATCTAAAGAGATTTTTGGCTTCCAGTTACAACGGAGAAAGGCACAAGAGAAAGTCGCTTCTACTCTAACGATGAGAACGAGGCAGAGAACTACAAGATCCTGGGTTTGGGCGTCCATTAGAGAGCTGAAGTGGCAAGGTTACCTAGTGAGCTGAGATCCGAGGGTCACGGGTTCCTTTGAGGAGAGACAGGATGGAAATGAGCTGGTTGAAGAACAAGCGGCTGCCATAGAAAGGGAATTCTTAGCGGTGAGTGACTTTGCTGTGCCTCCCCTGTGCACTTGCCTGTCAGTTCTGTCCTTGGACCTCTACCTAGTTCTTACAAGAAAGATCAGGGCATGGGTTAGGGGCAACTTCAAAGGGGCACAAGGAAACTTTCCGGGGGGAGGGGGGGCGCGGTGAAGGGCCTGTTCCATATCTTGGATTGGTGATTACATGATTGATAAAATTACCAGACTTCATCAAAATGAACCCTTTAAAAGAAATGGATTCCATTACATGTAAATTATACCTTAATGAAACTTAAAAAAAAAAAAAACATAATTTTTTTTGTAAAACAAGGAGGAGAATTTTATGAATAATGCAATACTCCTTATGTAATTTTCAAAACATGAAAAAATAGTAAATATTGTTTATGGATACCAACATGCACTGGAATGATAATCACCAAATTCCCCCTTCGGTGAAGGATCTGTTGCCTCAACTTAGGAGCTTTCTACAGATAACCTTCAGCCATTAGCCCCTTCAGGGAATGTGTCAGCTGCGAGAAAACTCTTCACCCAAGGTGATCCCTTCTCCCAGAATGGTCCCCATTCATTCAGCTACTGCAACTGGGCTGTGAGGCCTGGCCACACTCCCCCAAATGGGGATGACTGTGAAAGGCATTCTGACTGCAGAACTCCCTGGATCCTTGAGGTGGCCCTTGAGGCAACACCACGGCTCTAAGTTTTCCTCTCCCTCTGCCCACTACTCTCCCTCCTACCTCTGTTACTTGTCCCCCGAGAAATGAGGAAGCACTGAATAAAACAGTAGCATTTATCTGGGGTCTTAGAGTTGCAATTCGTGGAGCACAGATTCAAGCATCAACCCAAATCATGTCTCAATGAGGAGTAAAAGTCAGGGGTCTTCATTAGCAAATTACAGATGTATTAGGAGGCTTACACATTGTTTTCCAAAAATTATGATTGGAAGATATAAATACATTTTACAGCTCATTGGTTTTCTGAGTACATTATGTCAGTTCCTAGGAAAATACTTTTTGTAGAGTATTTAGTTTTTATCAAGAATGTGGGTTGGGGCACCTGGGTGGCTCAGTCGGTTGAGTGCCCGACTTTGGCTCAGGTCATGGTCTCCCAGTCTGTGAGTTTGAGCCCCGTGTCGGGCTCTGTGCTGACAGCTCAGAGCCTGGAGCCTGCTTCAGGTTCTGTATCTCCCTCTCTCTCTGCCCCTCCCCCACTCATGCTCTGTCTCTCTCTCTCTGTCTCTGTCTCTGTCAAAAAAAAATAAACATTAAAAAAAAATTTAAGAATGCGGTGTAGCAGTTTTGTGTTCAATCAGATGCTTCTGCCCACTTCAATAATTCAATGTGGTTCCTGTGTCAAAAATACAGGATAAAGATGTTAGTCTCAAAATAGATTCTCTCATGTTCAGAAGTTTTACACAGATTCCTAGACTAGTGTTGATGGCAAGGCGTTCCTTCCTAATAAACAGCCTGCCTGTAAAGCTTCATCTTAAGTCTCTGCTTCTCAAAACCAACACTTACTAAACTCAACCCTGCATTTGTACCATGGTCCTATAGTAAAGATTAAATGTAACCATATATTCTCTTACTACAGTGCCTAGCATATTATAAACCCAACAAGTGACAGAAACCACTGTCACTGTTGCTCAAAACTCATTTTGCTAAAGGATGTTCTCAATCATTCATCTTCCTATATTTCTAGTCAAATCTATTTTTCTGTCAAATCAGAATCCACAAATGGAGGGCATCTTTGCATTCAAGAGTAAAAACAGAGTGTGCAGAACCATGGATGACTGATAGTAGACATCCCGATATTCGAATATGGCTTTGGTTTTGCCGTCTTCCCTGAAAGATCTGTGGCCCCTTGTGAGGTCCTGAATTGGATTGTTTTAGATCAACTCCCTTCCTCTTCATGACAGGATAAGAATATAGGTACAGTTTCTTGTTCTCTGATTTTGTGCCCATGGCAATCCACTTGGGAACATCCTGAAATGGTGGTTGGTTCTAGGGAGCCACTCTCCTGTTTCTGATTCATCATGTCTGAGCCGGGGTTCAGGAATGTGCACTTTTTAACAAGCGCCCTGGTAATTGTGATGCTCAGCGTGAGAAGCACTTTCATAACAAATGGCTAGATTAATCTCCATTCAATACAGAGAACAAAGAGGGAATAAGATTACAAATACATTAAGTCTAATTTGCCACACCTAGGATTTCAATGAGCGTCCTGTGGAACCTACATGAGACATGCTTGAAAGGGCTCAAGCAAACATGTGTGTCACAGGCTACACTTTTCCTGACACTCTTATTATTAGGCAATCATTTGTGTTGTGAAGCATGGCTTGATCTAAGATACAGCACTTGTTTTTGTTTTTGTTTTTACCTCAATGACAGCTCTTTCTCAGCCTTGGTTGAATTTTCTCAGCCTCGGTTAGAGTGTTTCAGGGCTCAACCTTTGGTCTCACTCCCTAGGTCATTCATTCTCATGAGCTTAAATACCCATCTGCTAAATAATAATTTCTAAATTTATATTTTAATCTTAATCCCTTCAGATTCATCGATCTGTCTACTGGGTGTCTCTACTTGAATGTAGAACAGGCACTTCAAATTTAACTTGTTCAACATTGTGATTTAATTTGTAGTGTCCCCAGTTTCTCATCCCTTTGACTTATGTATCTCAGCAAATGGTAACTCAGTTCATCTATTATCCCAAGATGTTGAAGTCATTTTTGACATATATATATACATATATGTCATACATAAATATATATGTATATATATATTGTCTCCCTTGGGGTCCACATCACATGGATCTCCAAATCTGCTGGCTTTACTTTCAAAATATATTTGGTATCCAAGACTCGATCACCAGTCTATTCTATCCCCAATGCCTACTCTCCACCATTGTTGCATTGCTATTATCCTGAAAAAGTGACTTATTTACTATCTGAGTTCCTCATTGGGTCTTCTTTTCTTGACTTCTCTATAATATATTCTCAGTAGAGCAGCCAAATTATCCAATTAAAACATGTCAGGTCATATTAAACCCTCCCCCCCCCCCAAGGTTTCCAACTCACTTGAATTGAACATGGGGTAAAGTCCGTGTTCTTACCATATGTCTTAAACTTTCTGGGATGCCATAACAAGATACCATAGACTTGGTGACTTAAACAACAGAAATCTATTTTCTCACAGTTCTGGAAGCTAGAAGTCTGAGTTCAGGGTGAGAGCCCTCTTCCTAGCTTACAGGTGGCCACACATCACAGTGGCAGAGAGGAAGGGCAAGCTTTCTGTTTATCTTTTTATAAGGGCACTAATCCCATCAGACTAGGGCTCTGCCCTCATGATCTCATCTCACCCTAGTTACCTCCCAAAGATCCCACCTTCTAATGCCATCACACTGGAAATTAGGACTCCAACATATGAATTTTTGAGGGACATAAACATTCAGTCCATAACATCACAGCATACAAGACGCTTCAAAATCTGGACTTTGACCTTATTTCCTCTTTTTTTCACTTATGCAGATCCAACCCTCTCTATATCTTTGCTCTTTCTTGAACCCATCCCAGGCATGATCTTGCGTTGGGATCTTTGCACTGACTGTTTCTTTTTTCCTTCCATGGCCAAATGGTTCATTCCCTTACTTTATTTAGGTATTTGTCAGTTCATGAGAAATGGCTTCTCTTCGCTCAAATGTACTAAAAACACACTTCTAGTCAATGTTGGGTGTCTTGGCTTATTGCTGTGAAAGAAGCAGCACACCATGGGGATCCATGTGATGTGCCAGCAAGAGGGTGTTGGAAGGGCTCAAGTTTGTGTTATTTTGGGGAGAACTATTTTGGGGAGGATTCAATGAAACACGGTTTTGCTCTGAGGCTCTCAGAAAGTGGGAGCAATTCCATAATTGGGTTCCTTACCAATTTTTAACCAGGAGGAATGAAAAGAGATTAAAGCTGTAATTGGTAGAGTCAACAAGAATTAGTTACTCATGTTAGCTGGATGAGGGGGGTGTTTGGTTATTTTTGTGATTTGCACAGTTTACGCGTTTTTATCTGAGCTCAGATATGATTACTATTTGGTTTTGTTCTGATCTTGCTCTAATACGGTTACAAAAATGGTCTTGTCTGATTTTGTTTTTTTGGAAAATTGTGTTCCACAGGAAGATACCATCTCCAAGCTGACAGCAGTCAGGAGCTTCTTTTTTTCATATTCAATTTAAAATACCACTTCTCGGGGCGCCTGGGTGGCTCAGTCGGTTAAGCGGCCGACTTCGGCTCAGGTCATGATCTCGCAGTCTGTGAGTTCGAGCCCCGCGTCGGGCTCTGTGCTGACAGCTCAGAGCCTGGAGCCTGCTTCGGATTCTGTGTCTCCCTCTCTCTGACCCTCCCCCGTTCATGCTCTGTCTCTCTCAGTCTCAAAAATAAATAAACATTAAAAAAAATTAAAAAAGTAAAAAATAAAAAATAAAATACAACATCTCACTGTTTCTTTCCCCTCACACTGCTTTATTTTTATTTGTTATTTTTCTTCATAGTACATGTCACCCACCACCACAGTACAAGAAACATATTGCTTATTTGTCTATTACCTATGTTCTTCCACATGTAAATTCCATAAGAGTCAGTATTTGGATTCACCTCTTTCATTGTCAGTAACTTTGTATTCTCCTGGAGCGTAATAGATGTTCAATATGTATCTGCTGGGTGAATTTATTCAACAACTTGCTAATTTTCCTAAACACACATAAAAACAAATCAAGTTATGAAAGAGCCAAAAATCTCCTGATGATCAAGTTTCTTCACAGTGTATGAAGTTGAATGTAATTAAGATGTAAATAAAGACACACTAACAGATGGTTGTCAAATAACACGTACTAATGACTGTTGTGTTACGATAAATGATGGTATGACTTTTATAGCAATCTCCAAGTATTGGACTTCTATCACACAAAATATAACTGGATTTTTTTTTATCTCTGTGAGAAAAATTGGGATTAAGTTAGACATAAAAGTAAATTTCTCCATTGAACATATTTCTAAAGATTGACTAGTTATAGGGGCGCCTGGGTGGTTCAGTCAGTTGAGCATCTGACTTCTGTTCAGGTCATGATCTCACGGTTCGGGCTTTGTGCTGACAGCTCAGAGCCTGGAGCCTGTTTCAGATTCTATGTCTCCCTCTCTCTCTGCTCCTCCCCTGCTCATGCTGTTTGTCTCTCTCTCTCTCAAAAATTAAAAAAAAAAAAAAAAACATTAAAAAAAATTGGGGGCACTTCGGTGGCTCAGTTGGTTGAGCGGATGTCCAACTTCAGCTCGGGTCATGATCTCACAGTTCGTTGGTTCGAGCCCTGCGTTGGGCTCTGTGCTGACAGCTCGGAGCCTGGAGCCTGCTTCAAGTTCTGTGTCTCCCTGTCTCTCTCTGCCCCTCACCCACCCATGCACTCCGTCTCTCTCTCAAAAATGAATAAACATTAAAAAAAATTAAAAAAACTTAACAAAGATTGACTAGTTATATACAGATGAATTTTTCCATAACTGTTAGGAAGAAAATGAAAAGTACTAATTTGATAAATATACATTTGTATATCTTTTGCACATCTGTACAATGAAGTTTTCTTTGAGTGCCTTTCATAAGTAAGCGAAGGGGAAGAAACTTACTTTTATGGATTACACATAAACCCTATATAAGGCCACTGTTCATAGTACTTTGTTGCTATGTCGCTAATTTTTAAAGTTATGTGTGTGTGCCCATACTTGTACATGTGATTTGCGTATGCACCCCCTATGTGTGGGCATGTACTCCTCACCACCCAACGAGCTGATTACTAGGGCAGCAAACGGAACTGAAAACCATCCTGCAAATGCTCCCAGACAGTGAGTGCTGTAGAGACACTGTCTGCACAGCATCTGGGTCAGCATACCTTCTGTTATGAAATTAGCTCCCGTTAAAATTCCCGTGGCTAGAGCTTCCTAAAATATTTCCTCTTTATTTCTATGTCCCTCTTGAAGTTTCATTATTATTTCCCTTTTAGGGAAATAGTCATTTTGACCCCATGTCAAAATTGAAAATGCAAGATGTTAGCAATTAGGGAAATGAAAAAATTAAAGCTTCTGTGTTTTTAAGCTCTGTGACTCTATGATCAGAGCCAATGGAAGAACCAAGCTATGAGATTGGCCAAGTTCAAGAAGAAGAAAACATACTAGCCAGCACGTGTTGATACCAGCCTAATGCGCTAAATGCTTTATACTCATTATCTCCTTTAATTCTTACAGCTTCGAGATTTCTAATTCTTCTTCTAAAGACCACCCCACCCCCGGAAACCAAAAGCCAAAAATACCCCCCCAGAGGATCAGAGATATCAAATTTCATCTTATAAATGGCAAAGTAGGAATACAAACTATGGTAGACAGAACAACTCCACAAAGAAGTCCCTGCCCTAATCCCCAGAACCCGTAAATGTGTTACTTTATGTGGCCAAAGGGATATAGATGATTAACTTAAGGTTTTTTAGAGGGAAAGATTATCCTGAATCCCAATGTAATCACAACAGTCCTTTCAAAAGAGAGGCAGAAGCATCAGCATCAGAGAAGAGATGTGACTCCAGAAACAGAGTTTGAAGTTATTGCTTTGAAAAGGAAGGAAGGAGCCAGAAGCCAAAGAATGCAGGTGGCTTCTAGAAGCCAGAAAAGGCAAGGGACAGATCTTTGTCCAGAGCCTCCAGCAGGAACACAGTCCTACTGACACTTGAATTTTAGCCATGTAAGGACTCATTCCAGACGTCTGACTTCCAAAACTATAAGATAGTAAATTTGTGTTGTTTTAAACTACCAAGTTCGTCATAATGTATGACAGCAGCAGTTGGAAGCAAATACACAAACCCAGGTCTGTGTTACCCCTCTGCTATCTGGGCATATGATAAGATGTGTATTTTAACTGACTCACCAACTGGTTGATTAGATGAGGCAAGTTAGGCTGAGGGAAAAGCATTAATGTAGGTTATATTGCCTCTGTATATTTGCAAACTATTTCATGATATATGATCTCTGTTTCTGCGTATATGCAAAAGAAGTGTGTTCTTTCAGTGAGTTGCTCTAGATAAAGATATTTGTATGCTCTGTCCAAAATAGACCACTAACATATTTAAGGATGAGTAATAAGCTATTTTGATATTGTATTCAGTCATCTGTTTGTCCTTATTGTGTACCTGCTTAAACTACTAGCTTTAACATGCATATTGATTTGGCCACTCATGTTAATCCTGTTGTGTGTATATTTCGAAAAGTATGAAGATGAAAACTCAGCTATAGTTAATGCACCATCAAAACAGAGTTACAAGCCGGGATGATTATAACCATCTTTATCAGCAATCTTCCTTTAGCTGGTATCTCATTATAGGATTAATGTCTTTTCCCAAATGCCAGTCCCTCTGGTAAGCTTACCTATGAATCTCCCATCTTCAAGGGAAAGTATCACAGTGCGTTAGTTTCTCTTCCCCTTCAAAAAGCGAAGTTAGAGATCAAAAGTTTCTGAGGGAAGATGATGAATGCCACCTGCTGGCAATGCCGTCTTTCATTTACCAAATATTTATTGAAGACTTAATATGTGTCGAAGGGGCTGAGATAACACTGCTAGGCAAGCTAAACAAGGAGCGGGGTTTACTTTTGAGTGAGCGAGATAAAATAATAAACATATAAAAACATGAAGATCAGAAGAATTTCTACGAAAAAGAGTAGTAGAATTGAAAGTGAATGTGTTTGTGAGACCACCATCTGGCTTAACACACAGCAGAAGAAAAAGAAAAAAAATGGAGAAATAACTACCTCAGCGTTAACTCCTTTCATTGTGAATAATCACGGGAAACTTAGATTTCATGTAGAGGAAAAGGAGAAAAACCATTAACTATAGATATTGCATATTGGCTCATCTGTTTACTTGACAGAAGCATGCACTAATATTCTTTTCACCACAGACACTCTGTACCAATGACTGGGTCCCACAGGGACAGTGGCAAGGAGACGAACACTTCGACATAACGTGCTTGGTTTGTCCCTCACCATGAATAAGGGTTTGCCTCGCCATACCTTTTAGCCTACACCATGCAAGTTGCTACTGAATGTTGCCATTGAATGTAGCATGTCCAAGAAAAATACCATCAACTCAAAAATTGGCTCTGGTTGGTTGATCAGTAATCCTCCTTCCTTTGGCATCATCGAGACTAGTCACTATCTTTCAAAAAGAACCCCATCTGAGACATTAAAAAATACATCCTCAACTTCCGAGTAGAGTTTGTGTCTCCTTCAGCTGAAAAGTGTTAGAATAGAATGGAGAGGAAGGCTTGCCCTGTTTAGACCTTGCCCATTCTCTAGCGGTAAAATCTCAGGATGTGTACGTATCTCTGAAACTCTGAATAAAGATCAACCAGAGTTTATATGTTTTCTGTCAATACTCTTTAGTAATATAATATATAGCATTCTAAAGAGCTGACATTCCATCGTGAAGCAACCTGCTAATAAAGATTCGTTTCACTTAGACAGAATTTAGGGCCCATGGTGACCACCCGAATAGGATCTTCTTTTTTTCCTTATTGAGAAAAATAACAGGCAACTTTTCCCTTAATCTTTTATATGTTAAAAGTCTGTGCATACATACATACATTAACTTATTTTACAAATACTCTTCTAAGTTCAAGACATATAGCAGTGAATAAAATTAGACAAAATTTTGACTTCATGGAAATTACAATACAACAGATATCCTTTTCATAGGAATTTACTGATTATACACATTCATCTACTCTTCTTATTTCAGATATTTGATATGTCATTTATAAGAGGCTCAAAGACCTTGGAGGTTCTTACTTGATTGCATCTTGTTTTCTGGAAAAGGGAACACATTATTACATGAGACTGTCAGAGACATCTCAGGGCCTCAGTAGAGAATATTCCCAAGGATTTGTTTTACAACAGGCAGTTTCCCTTTTACTGTCTGTAATTACTCAGGATTCTGGTTGCAGAAGACAGAAATCAAAATCAAATTAGCTAAACAAAAGGAAGAATTTAGTGTCTGAAAGAATTGGGGAGGGAATTCTAGGGGTGGAACATTGAGGGACATAGGAGATGCAAATGATGCTGAAATCTCTCTCTCTCTCTCTCTCTCTCTCTCTCTCTCTCTTTCTCTCTCTTTGTCTCCTCCCACTCCCCCCATCTCTGTCACTCTTTCTGTCTTTGTCTTACCTGACTGGAGATGAATAACAAGAAACTGAGACTAGAAATAGCCTCTTTAACATCCCAACACCTCTGGGCTACACAAGGCGTTTAGAAGTAAGAGTATCCAGATCTGTCTTCAGACTCTGATCACTTCTTGTTTTTAAAAAATTTTTTAAATGATTTGATTTATTTATTTTTGAGACAGAGAGAGACAGAGCATGAGCAGGGGAGGGGCAGAGAGAGAGGGAGACACAGAATCCAAAGCAGGCTCCAGGCTCTGAGCTGTTAGCACAGAGCCCACCCAACACGGGACTCGAACTCACAGACTGTGAGATCATGACCTGAGCTGAAGTCAGACACTTAACCGACTGAGCCACCCAGGCGCCCCTAGACTCTGATCACTTCTACACATTAGTCTCATTCTGTCCTTATGCAGACGGGCTCCCTCCATGTGTCTCCCATGGGATTTGGCATAACACCTTACAGAGACAAAGTCTACTTTACTTTTATAGAATGGGACAATGTTTGAATGGGGCAAGGCAAATCTCCAGGCTCTAAAGAAAGGAAGCCCTGGCTACAGAGAAATGTAGGATTTCTGAGTACCCAAGCTCAGCTTTTGTTATGTGCTTATCCCTGGGACAGAGCAGGTGACCAGGACCACATTAAGTCAGAAAGACAGGAACCATCCCCCAGAGAAAAGGATGCTGTTACCTGTGTAATAAATATGCTTAGAAACACTGGCCACCCAACTATTTATCTGTGAAGAAAGGAGAAAGGATGAGGTAGAACACCCCTCTGGGGGCACCTGGGTGGCTCAGTTGGTTAAGTGTCCGACTTTAATTTGGGCCATGATCTTGAGGTTCACGAGTTCGAGCCCCATGTCAGATTTTGGAGCCTGCTTCGGATTCTGTCTCTCTCTCTCTCTTTCTGCCTACCCCCTGCTCATGCTCTGTCTCTCCCTCTCTCTCTCTCTCAAAAATAAACAAACATTAAAACAAAAGACACCTGGAATATGGCAGATGGACACGGAGCTGTCTTTGTTGTTTCTGAGAGCACACAGAGCTTCCTTGTTTGCATATATAAGTATAATTAGTTTTCTATTGCTACTGGGATAAATCACCACAAACTTAGTGTTTTAAACAATACAAATTTGTTATCTTACAGTTCTGGAGCTCGTATGTGTGACATAGGTCTCAGTGGGCCAAATCATGGTACCAAGAAGTTGTATTCATTTCTAGAGGTTCTAGGGATGCATCTGGTTTTTTTGCTCATTCAGGTTATCAGCAGAATTCAGTTCCTTGTGACTGTAGAACTGAGAATTTCGTTTTCTTGCTAGCTATCAATAGAGGGCCATCCCCAGCATCTAGAAGATTCTCACATTCCTTGACTTAATGGCCCTATTCCTCCACCTTCAAATCCAGCAATGGCAAGTCGAGTGCCTTTCATGCAACATCCCTCTGTGATTCTCCTTCTATCCTCTGACCCTTCTTTCTTTGTCATCTCTCTCTGGCCACTGCCAAGAAAGATCCTCTGCTTTCAATGGCTCTTATGATTACACTGGGCCCACCTAGATAATCCAAGAAACTCTCCCTAGAACAAGTCCTAAATGTTAATCACATCTGCATGTAAGATAGCATATTCACAGGTCTTGTGGATTAGGATGTAGACGTGTTTGGGGACAGTTACTCTCCTTACCACACTCAATCTGGGGGCAGAATTAAGATGGTGAGAAGATGAAGGAAGGTGTGTGTGTGTGTGTGTGTGTGTATGTGTGCAAGAACACATGCGTATGTACAGATTATCATTATGAATAGCCATCTTTTTAAAATTCTCAATTGTGCAAACAAATACTTTAATAACAAAAGATTATAAACACTGTGTTGATGCTGCAAAGGGTAGCTCCCTTTGCCTGATTCTTTCTTCTTCAAATTCATTGGACCCCAATCCACTGTGTGGGCACGAAGATATTAATTACACGCCATTCTGGCTGAGTCCAAGAGCAAAGAATATAATCTTTCCCCCTATTTCTAAATGCAGGAGCTCTAAATGGAAACTCTCAAGTGCACCACTTTTTCTGAGTTGAATTTTCTGTGGAGGAAAGAGGTTCAATGAATTTAATTGGTTGTTCATTGGAGTGAGGAATATTAAACTGCTAACTCCATGGAGATGGCCTTTCTGTGCAGCTTTGGCAAGTGCCTTGAATATAGAGTAAAGCTTTGTTATACTAGATTGCCACTAATTCACGGTCTAGGACTATTTGAATATGTACTAAGTGTACCTATGTAGTATTGGGTCTGGTTGGGTTTGTTAAGCAAGTTAATGCTATCAACAAGACTTGAAGACAACATGCGATTGATCTACGGGAAGAAAGTGCCTTATCTTTCACTCAAACAAGTACCCTAAAAATACAATTGACACAAACAAGCCATACTCACATCTTTAGTTTCTACAGGTAAAATTATTAAAGTGCATGCATGTAGAATGTATCTAATAATAGGGGTGCTCTTAATTTTTAAATTTCATTTTACAGGTTTCCAAAACCTTTAACGTGACCAGATTTGCAAACATCACCTCAGAAAGGTTATATACTAACTCGACCTGGCTGCCACCCTTTTCTTGCATTGGCTGGGAGTACTAAGGTTTGCCTGACTATGAATCAACAGGGGACATATTTTCAATATCAATTGTGTTCTTAGATAGTATCCTCAAAATTATTTTATACACATACGGACATCTTATTAACGGGCTGCTGTTTATGAGACAAAGAATCATATAAAACTCAGACTGTTTCCACTAATACTTCTTTAGAAGTTTCACCTGTGAAAGAATTCTAAGTCCTTATAATGATTTCACTATGAAAAGCATGGCATTTTGCTTCTTTAAATGCTTTCTCTTGCTGATTAAAACAGTGAGTAATCTTAGGAAACATTTTACACTCCTAGGGCAGAACTCTAGGAGATCAAAATAGTACTGATCACCCCAGGTCTTTCCATCTTTATAATTAACCTCTGCCTTTTACTACAAGTACCATAGAAGTTGTTTCTCCAGCCATTAATGTCAAAAAATAAAAATAATCACGTTTGACACCCCAAGAAATCAGATACAAAGATCTTACTCTGTTTCAGAGCTCCCCAACCAATGGATTAGAGACGTTCAGAGATCCATTAATCAGTCCCCTCAGGGCTTTCACTTGTGATGTCTTGGGCTTGAGCCCGATGTACCTGTACCGGTTCTGGCCCAAACCAGGCACACTGCTTCGTGACTGCAGGGCAACATTTATATACAAAGGGTATGGCTTCCTCCTCACCTGAAGCCCTTCAAAGGAGCTGGCTTCAGCATCCTTCGTTTCCTCTTTTCTACTAACATTGAGCCTTCAGGCTCTAAGAAACTTGAATCCCAACAGGGGAAAAGATCCAACAGATCTCAACCCTCCATCTTTCTGGTGTGCAGAGGGCTCAAAAATCCAAGATATAATGAGCAGATCATCCATCTCTAACATGGTCAAACAGTCTTCCATGCCTTGTATCACTACAGTGAGACCCCCACAGCTTGAAAGCTGGGAAGAACCACCCCTGTAGTGGACACACATTCCAGGCCTTGCAAGGAGACTCAGTAACTGGAAAAGGGGAGACTAAGATGAAGGATTGCTGTCTTTATTGAGGTGGAACTAAATAAATGACGGACATGATGGGACTTTTAAAGCCTAAGGAGGAAAAAAATGAATTGAGGTAAATCTTTTCCAACATTTAAAAAGGAATAGGAGACATATGGGAACTCTTTGCATTTTCCACCCAATTTTGCTGCGAACTTAAAACTGCTCTAAAATATAAAGTTCATTAATTTAAAAATGTATTTTTGAAGAAACAGGCCAGATGATTTTAAATTTTATATGAAAAAACCAAACTAAATTTCCAGTAATACTTTTAGAAGTTTATCACCTATGAAAGAATTCTAAGTCCTTAAGACAATTTTATTATAAAAAGCATAGTATGTTGTTTTTTAATTTTTTTTTAAGTTTTATTTATTTATTTTGAAAGAGAGAGAGAGAGAGAGCACAAGCAGGAGAGGGGCAGAGAAAGAAAAGAGACAGAATCCCAGGCTGGCTCTGCACCATCAGCACAGAGCCCAATGTGGGGCTCAAACCCATGAACAGCAAGACCATGACCTGAAGCAAGGTCAAGAGTTGGACATTTAACCAATTGGGCCACCCAGGTGCTTCAGCATTTTGCTTTAAAAAAATATTTAAAAAATTTTTTTTAAATGTTCATTTATTTTTGAGAGAGAGAGAGAGAGAGAGAGAGAGAGAGAGAGAGAGAGAGAGAATGCAAGTGGGAGAGGGGCAGAGAGAGGGAGACACAGAATCTAAAGCAGGCTCCAGGCTCTGAGCTGCCAGCACAGAGCCTGCTGTGGGTCTTAAACTCACAAACTGCGAGATCATGACCTGAGCTGAAGTCGGACCCTTAACTAACTGAGCCACACAGGCGCCCCCACCCCCCAAAATGTTTTCTTTTGATGATGAAAGAAATGGGCCATCTTTCAACAGTCTTGAAGAAGAAAAAACAAGGGTGGAGGGCCTAGATTACATGATTTCAAGAGTTACTAAACTATAATACACAAGACAGTGTGGTAGGGGTATGGGATTGACCTATAGATCAATGTAATAGAATTGAGAGTCCAGAAATAGACCTAAATGCATATAGCCCATTGATTTTTAATAAAAGTGCTAAGGTAATTAAATGAGAGAAAAGACAATATTTTGAACGAATGTTGCAATACAGCCGTATACCTGTATGGATAAAATGAATCTCACACTTTATTTGCCACCATATTTTTAAAAATAACCTAAAATAGAGCATAGAGCTAAACGTAAGAGCTGTGATGAAAGTTCTAGAAAAAAATATTCGACCCAGATATTTATCCAAGAGAAATGAAAACATTTCTACATTCAAAGATTTACATGTGAATGTTTACAGCAGCCGCATCCATAATAGCCAAATAATGGAAACAACCCTACTGTTCGTGAACTGGTGAATGGATAAATAATTTGTGATAGAGCCATCCTAGAGAAACTACTAAGAAATAAAAAGGAATGAAATATAAATGAAAATAAAAATGAAATGGATTAATCTCAAAAATATTATACTAAATGTAAAAAAGTAAAAAGCTAATTAAAATGACTGCATATTGCATAATGGCATTTATTTGAAATTCTAGAAACAGTAAGACTACACAGTGTCAGAAAGCAGATCCATCAGTGCCCGAGGATGAAGGGAAGTAGAGAATTGACTGCAAAGGGGCATAAAGACACTTTAGGGAGTTGGAACTATTTTGTAATTTGATTACATGGAGGTTTCACAACTACTGACATTCATTAAACTCTATACCTAAAATGAGTAAATTTTATGATTTGTAGATTATATCTCAATGAAGCCATTGAAAGTGTGTGTGTGTGTGTAAAGGTGTGAAGGTGTGAAGAAATCAACCTGAAGTACCACTGATACTCATATTAGATAAGTTTACTTGAATTTCTAAAGGTAAACCACACCAAAGTTCTATCTTTAATTTGACTGTTGTACTATTAAAATCTTTCTATCTTTTGGATGCAAGAGAAATTTTTATTGCATAGACCCTGCCTTTAGCCTTTCCACCTTTTCCTCAACAATTATAATAGTGGCCAAATAGATTGTTATTAGCAGATCTAAAATGAAAGCAGATCTAAAATGAAAAAGAAGCCTGGCTTCTTTAACACTAGTTACTAAAGTTCTCTGAGGTGAGAATAACTAGTTTCAATACACATAAAAAGGGTCATAACCTCAATCCGTAATCTCTTGAAAAGTGACAAGGAAACCTAGAAGACTTGAAAACTCTGGTTCAATGCAGTGGGAGAAGGTACCCAACTTCGTGTCCATCCTCATTCAATTGACAAAATCACGAGAATTCTCATGAATACTTGCAAATTGTGAAAAAGTGAATTGAGATGTAAGTAAGTAGGAAGATCTACTTAGAGGGAAAAACCTTAGGGGGAAGAATGGCTGGGGAAACCTACCTTCTTGCAGGTCTGCTGAACTGGGGTAGATAAAAACATATCTACAGGAAAGAGTTGCATTTATGGTCGAGAGGACACTGGTACCTGATGTTCCCTGGTTCTCAAAGAGGAAGCCACGGCCAAGTCTTTTCACCAGGGACTACATCACGATAAGCTGAGTTCTTTCCCTTTCCCACTCTTACTCTCTTTCTCTCTCTCTCTCTGAACGTTCACTATAAATCAACTCCCAGTCCCTAAATTGAAGTTTGTTAAGGTAAAGATGAGTTAGTTGAAAATATGTTCTGCAGAAGGGTCAAAGAGAAATCTTTCAAACTCTGTGAGAGACAAAAGGTGGTTTGTACCATACTGCCTAATTTAAGCAT
This sequence comes from Panthera leo, assembly GCF_018350215.1. Classification (NCBI taxonomy): domain Eukaryota; kingdom Metazoa; phylum Chordata; class Mammalia; order Carnivora; family Felidae; genus Panthera; species Panthera leo. The sequence goes on from NC_056682.1 coordinate 144,741,388, forward strand.
GAGGAAGATACAAAGAAATGACAGGATAATTAAACAAAATAAAGGAAGGACCATTGGATATAAAAATGTGATGAGCCCTGTCAGTGAGAGAACAATCTACAGAAGAGAAGATTCTCCTTGAGTGTTTTGTACTGCAGAAGAACATAACAAGAGTATAATTTAATAACACAAATGAGAAAATACGGAACAACAGAAGAATGAGAGAAAAAATTAATTTCAAACTAAAGAAAGATGTGTAAACATGATAGAAACTGCAAATAATACATTACACATGGCTGAAAGGCAAATTATTGGCTTGATGTAAAACCTTGAGATAAACAGAAGGAAAAAATAGAGATTAAAGAGACCACTTTCTTTCTTTCTTTCCAATATGTATGCCTTTACTTTCTCTCCCCCCTCCTTCTTTCTCTCCATCTCCCTCTCTTCCCACCCCATCCTTCCTTTTTTCCATATGGCACTGTCTAGGACTTCCCGAACAATGTTGAGTAGGAGTTGTGAGAGAACATTCTTGCCTGTTCTTTAAGGGAAAAGTATTTAGGTTTTTATCACTTCTCAGTTTTTTCTGTGATGAGATTCTCAGACCTCTGTGTGCAGCTATACATTTGCCAGGTGTGAAGCTACGTGGTTTTCAAAGCTATTCAGAATAAACCTTTTTTTAAAGTTCCCTTTCCGATCATTACACATATATCAGATCTAATAGACATTTGTTAATAAATGGGAGATAAGATAGAGACCAATAGCCATGATTGTCAGAAAAACCCAAGTAGTTCCTTGGACTTTTTGTAGGCTTCTCTAAGATGAACAAGTCAATGGATTAATTATCTGGTTCTTATTTTAATCATTGGAAATCATATGTAAACCATTTTATTTCCCCTCTCACCTCAAGAATGCTAGGAATCTTATAAATCCTCAAATGAACCAGACTTTTGATGTTTTTGTAAAGATTTTTTTTTTCACTTTTCACTACCTAGCCATTAAGAGTATGTGAGCATGGGACTGAAGCATTTTGTAACTAAGACTTGTGCGCAGTGGCAGTTTGTTCCGGAGACTGAAAAGGTTGAGGTCGCACCATCTGTGGTTGCTGTGGGTCCACCGTGACTGTCTGGTGGTGAAGGAGATTAAAGCCATGCTTTGGAACATTTTCATGCTGCTGACCTATGCAAGGACTTCGAGTCTAGTTGTTTTGTGTTCAGGTAATTTTGCTATTGATATCTCTGTCCTCGGTCCTGAATAATAGACGCTGTTTTTCTTTTATTGCTATAGGTTGAGACAGACCGCACATGTTCTACAGCAATGCATTGTCTGAAGAGATAGTATTCAACTGTTACCTTACCTTCTAAGGCTAAAGCTAACAAGCATTCCTTTCTTTTTCTTCCATTTTCCAGTTGTTCTGAAAACAGAAGTAACTGTTAGCTACTTCTTTTAAATCATTTCATATAGCATCTCTTTTATGCACCTGCCACAACTGATACAATCATGGCTGCTCATTTTTTTCTCTTAATCAGATTTGCTCTATCTGAAAATGCAGAAAAAGGTGTATAATAATGCACTGTTTATTGTTTCCTGCTCAGAAAATTGATTATTTCCATAATTATTGAAATTAAAAGAACTATCCCAAACCATAGTGTATCTACAACTACTCATGTATTTATTAATTTCTGCCTTCCTTCATTCAATCTCTATATATGGAGAACTTACTACACTGTTCTTCAGCGTTAGAGAAATAAAACAATAAAATATTAACCCTTCAAAAAACAATTAAAATGGGAAATAGAAACAAAACATAATAAAAAAGAAAAATTATACATATTGTAATAACATTAGGAATAATGTGCTATATGGACACAAAAGGGACAAATCTTTTTAACATAAAATCTAACAAAACACCAAATGAACAAAAGAAAGATGAATGTGTTCCTATTTCAATATCTGTAAGTTTCTAAAATGTGTTGGATCACACACCCAATACTAGGAGTCAGAAATCTAGCCATACTGTCAACGGCATCTGACTTATAATTAAATGGAATATTCCATATCCTGACACTCATTCTCCATAGAATGACACAAGAAAATGCCTACTTCATAGACAAGAGAAGGCATTTTAAATACAAGGATGAGTGCAGCCTTGAGACTGAGGATCCCTGGAGCTGAGAGTGCCCAGAACCTATCAAATTTTCCAGGAAATAAAAGACCCCATTATAGACTTCAAGTCTTACAGCATCAGCATCATAATTAAGCAAAATCAATATGCTTTCTTTTCATAACAGCACTTGCATGCATAAGTACTATCCAGAAGTGTTACTTTATTAAAAATTTTTTTTCAACGTTTTTAATTTATTTTTGGGACAGAGAGAGACAGAGCATGAACGGGGGAGGGGCAGAGAGAGAGGGAGACACAGAATCGGAAACAGGCTCCAGGCTCCGAGCCGTCAGCCCAGAGCCTGACGCGGGGCTCGAACTCACGGACCGCGAGATCGTGACCTAGATGAAGTCGGACGCTCAACCGACTGTGCCACCCAGGCGCCCCAGAAGTGTTACTTTAAAAAAATTCCCAGGGACATTACAAAAGTGACCAAACATGAAATAGACACAACTATAGACCTAAGATTATAAACAAAGCAATGGGGAATTTCAGTTTGTTTGCTCAGTGAAGGGAATGGGGGAAGTCTGAAACTTCATTTAGAAAAAGAACAACTCTTTGTTTTCTAGGAAAGATGCCGTAACCTGAAAATTGCCACCATGGTTCGGTGGAATCAACGGTACACATACCCAGTCCTGTATTATTGATAAAAGACAGCTGGAGGACCATGAAAAATTGGATTCCTTGGGGTGCATGGGTGGCTCCATCGGTTAAGTGTCCAACTTCGGCTCAGGTCATGATCTCGCGATTCGGTTCGTGAGTTCGTTGGGCTCTGTGTTGACAGCTCAGAGCCTGGAGCCTGCTTCTGATTCTGTGTCTCCCTCTTTCTCTCTCCCCCTCCTCCACTCACACTCTGTCTCTCTCTCAAAAATAAATACACATTAAAAAAATTTAAAAAAGAATGGATTCCTTGATTGATTGATTCGCTGCTCGATTAAATCAATCTAAAACAATGTCTTGGAAATTAAAAGATGTGTAGTGTTGAACTAACACTCCATCTGACTACACGGCCATTTTACTTGAACTTTGCTTAACATGGATTTGTACTCCTGGAACATGTCTCGATGCTGAGTTGCATTGTCTGTAGCCTGTGATAGCATTACACTATCTTCAAAGCCTTGTTCTCATTACCAGGAAAGAACATGCTTACATTCATCATCAGAATGTGCAGTACCTTGGTAATGTGAACATCTCTAATTTCTTGTTCAAACAAACATCCTGCGTGGTTTGTTTGAAGTCCTTCCTCATAACTATCTGTTCTCACAGGACCGGTGAAGGTGGATATCGGGGACTCCTTTCTTCCAAACAGCTCCCTTCAGCTCCAAAAACATTGTATGTTTCAGAGCAAGGAATAGTGGGGGTGTTGATAGTTAATTTTCCATTCGTATTGTTTTTTTTCAGTTTATTTATTTATTTTGAGAGAGAGAGAGAATGCCTGAGGGGAAGGGCAGAGAGAGAGGATGGGGGGAGAGATTCCTAAGCGGCTTCTCACTGTCAGCACACAACCTGATGCAGGGCTTGAACTCAAGAAGTGTGAGATCATGACCTGAGCCAAAGTCAGACACTTAACGGACTGAACCACCCAGGTCCCCCTTGATTTTTATTGTTAAAAAGCACACACTCACTTAACAAAAAACAACAGTTCTGAATGAAAAGTAAAACCTCTTGCTCTCTCATTCCCTCATTCCAACAAATCCTCAGAGGTAACCACTTAATAATTTTTTAATGTTCCCATTCTGTTATTTTCCATCCACATATATATGCATATGTTCTCACTCTCGTTTTTTATTGAACACAGACAGGATCATACTTTACTGTTTTGGGAATGGGGATTTTTAAGCTGATGAGAAGAAAGTAACAGCAAGTTCAGCATTTCACTGTCATTCAATCATTTTAGAATAAACCCAGAACTTTGAAGTTCTCTAGGCTTGTTTAAATGTTTACAAAGGGAGCTATCAAAGGGGCGCCTGGGTGGCTCAGTCGGTTAAGCATCTGACTTGGCTCAGGTCATGATCTCGAGGTTCATGAGATCGAGCCCCGCGTTGGGCTCTGTGCTGACAGCTCAGAGCCCGGAGTCTGCTTCAGATTCTGTGTCTCCCTCTCTTTCTCTGCCCCTCCCCCGCTCATGCTCTGTCTCTCTCTCTCTCTCTCTCTCTCTCTCTCTGTGAAAAATAAATAAACATTAAAAAAAAATTTTAAAAAGCACAAAGGGAGCTATCAAATCTGATGTTGTCACTCCCTTGATAAACAGGGTAAGGGCTCTGGAGCAAGTCTGCCTGGCTGCAAGCCTAGCCCCAACTCTATCTTGATATATGACTTCGGGCAAGTTGCCTGAAAGTTTTGTGCCTCAATCTGCTAATCTGAAAACAATGGGGCTATAATCCCACCTGCTTCAACCTGTTGTTGTGCAAACTCTAACATGTGTAAACAGCTGCTGGAACATCCCAAACGCTTCCTTTTGGTGGTGGTTCTTGCCATCATTACGGTTCAGTGGCTTCCTGTTGCTCTGGGTCTTAAATCTGTAAAATGACTGATAAAGCTTTGCCAACTCTGCTACCGCCTCTCTTGCCAAACAACTCCCTGTTCCCAAGCGCTTGAGATGGACTGGACTTCACTCCTTAGGCCTTGGCACAAGCAACTTCCTCCGTCCTTCCTTCCTTTTACAGTGTGCTCCTCCCTTCTCTGGGCAGTTCTCACACCCTCATGTCTCGGCTGAATGGCTCCATTCTGAAAAAGCCCTTTCTGGGTCTTGGATGAAGTCAGATCTCCTCTTAGGAAAAGTGAACAGAAACCACATATTTCCCATCCAGACAGGGCGCCCATCCGAGTGCACGGAGGCAGCACTAACAATTACTCTAGGACAGCAGGTGTAAACTGGAATTGTGCCAGGCACACCGGGACCTATGCACTTTCTACGTATAACACATTGCTATAGCATCTTGTACTTCTCTTTTATGCGTCGATTTACAATCGTGTTTAATTAACTGTGCAAGTATTTCTTGATGTCTTACTGTTCTGTTAGTCTGTATGCTTAGTATATCTGATTCACCCCTGTGCGGCCGGCTCCGAGCCCGGTGCTGACCACATTGCCCCAAGCTATTGCCGAATGAATGCGTAAGCCACAGTCTTCGTCGTATCAGCATTAAAGCAGGTCCCTCACTCTGCCTTTGCACGCCAGTCATGAGTGCAGAAGTCTGACTTTTCTCTCGTTCGGGGCATTCATTAATCTAGCTTCTCTCCTCCTGTTCTGACTTTGGCCTTTGCCTGAGACCTACTTTGAACAGGTAGCATATCCACTGTTATTGGGATTCAAGCCTAGGTGTTGAACTCTTGCCATTGAATCCTTACCCTTGACAGTTTTCCTACGCTTTTTGTTTGCAATGGTATGTCAGAAAGCATGTATCTGAGGCAGTAAATTAAAGTGGTCGCTGTTCATTGAGGAGGGCACTTGGAGGGATGAGCACTGGGTGTTGTATGGAAACCAGTCTGACAAATTATATTAGAAAAACAAAGTGGTCACGGTTATTTGTGTAATTATAGGGAACTGGGAGAGGGCATTGCTACACACATTTCAGTGAGTGGTTCCAGCAAGATGTCTATGTATATGCAAATAACTGTCACATGGAAATTACAATTGTTGAGATGGAACCAGTATTTACATTAGCTTGACATTTCTATCTGTCTAGTAAAGGTAGTATTGACATGGTCAAATATATTTTAGAATGCCCCCCAAACTCATTAGTATTTAAAAGCATAGATAAAAAGTACAATAGAAAATCTTCCAAATTGTATAGAACATGCACATTGGTCGACTTGGTTCTTCCGCATTGTCACAGGTAAGACATCTAAGTAGGTCATATGCCAGTGATGGTAGTTTCCATGTTTGGATTCTTTCTAGATTACTGCCGATGCTATGTCTGACTCACTCGTTCAGGAAGATTAGATGTGCAGACACTTCCTGGATCACATTCCATGGATTATAGCAAAGTACACACTCCAGTGAATAAGAAATTGGATCAGTAGATGGAAAACATTCAGAAAATGGAACAGAAAGTATACATGCTTTTAGCAACACAACTTTTTTTTTTTTTTTTTTTTTTTTTTTACCTCTGGACCTTACTGACCCAACCCCATTCCATTACTTTCTTTGGAACGAGTTCAGATTATAATTTTATTTATTGGATGTGCAAGAATTTAATTCTGTTAACTAGTTTCATTCCAGAACAATCTCTTTCACCATCAAAGCATGTTAGACTGTTTCCTTAAAAAAACTGAAAAAAAAATTTTTTTTAAGTTTTTATTTTATTTATGTTGAGAGAGAGAGAGAGAGAGAGAGAGAGAGAGAGAATCTTAAGCAGGCTCCACACTGTCAACACAGAGCCAATGCAGGGCTCAAGCCCACAAACCGTGAGATCATGACTTGAGTGGAAACCAAGAGTCTGATGCTTAACCAACTAAGCCACCCAGGCCCCCCAAACCTTTGAACAATCTTAATGACTCTAGAGACATTTAAATATACATTCCAGGGGCGCCTGGGTGGCTCAGTTGGTTAAATATACGTTCCATTCATGCCATTGATTATTTCGTTCATTCAGCAGATGTTTCCTAATTCCCTTCTGGGTATTAATGAGTCAGCAACTTCAGTTTCTTTTATTTCACCCTTATTATAAAGGCCTAAGTGGAGGTCCATTTTCTACTGTTCCCTATCTATAGTTTCTTTATTGTTACTCTAATGCCAAGCTTCCTGGGGAAAAAAAGTCATTTTCCTGATCTCATTTTCTCTCTTTGAGAACCTCTTTGAGGTTCAAAATTGCTTTCTGGTTTCCCTTGACTTTTCATTTTCCCCAGCTGTCACCTGTAATTTGTGTAAGAGTATAAAACAGTATTCTTAGGACTCCCTACACCCAACAAAATCTTAACCAGTTACATTTCCTTACCATTTTTCTTCTTTGTGATCTAAATATGAAATATGTCACAAAATCATGAACTGACAAGTAATTGTAGTAATTGTTAAGGTGTTTCCCTTGAAACTACAAAAGGTAATGCACATTTTGTAATAATGCAAGTATTCTTTTCTTCACATTCAAAATGATCTTGAGGACAATAAATCACTTAGTTGGAAAATGTTTTTTGTTTTTGTTTTTTCTGTTTTTTTGTGTTTTTTTGTTTTTTGTTTTTTTTTACAGAATACAGTTGGCGTCTTTTTGTTAAATCCATGGTGTCTCTCTGTGATAACAAATTCTCCAGTGAATTTGTTAGAAGATAAAAAATTGAATTGGTTGATTCGTGGACAGCCTTATTACAGATACTGGTAGTGTTAAAAGCCTTCTCTAGTTTTGTCCTTTATTTCCAACCCTCCTCCCCCCCAACTGTGCTTACCTGGCTTAAAAATGTCTTCATTTGAAGAATATCATTTTTGCCTCCAGAGTTACAACTAAACACAAGAAAGAATGAAGCTGGGGGTGCCTGGGTGGCTCAGTTGGTTAAGTGTATGATCTCACAGTTCGTGGGTTCGAGCCCCACGTTGGGCTCTGTGCTGACTCTCAGAACCTGGAGTCTGCTTTGGATTCTGTGTCTCCCTCTCCCTCTGCCCCTCCCCTGCTCATTCTCTGTCAAAAATAAATAAACATTAAAAAAAAATAAAAAAAGAAAAAGAAAAGAAAGAATGAAGCTGGAGGTGGGTTGGAAAGGAAAACAAAAGTGAGGGAAAGTAAAGTCAAAACCGAGTTTCCTTCTTATTAATTCCTTAGACATAGTCAATTTTTAACTTCATTAGCTGAGGCTTTTTAGTCCCTTCATTTTGGGATATTTTTATAGAATTACTACCAATAGTCAAATTCAGATCCACTTTTCAGTTCTTATTTCTACCGAAGGTTGTATAATCTAAAGAACACTATGTATTTTTTTCAATTAGGTAGAATCAGCCATCTAAGAATTTTAATATGCTCATATATACCTGTCTTTTAATTATTTCCACTTAAATACAGGATTGAAGTAAATTCATTGCCATTCTCTTCATTTTTAAGATGATCAAACAATTACAAGGAAACAAATATAGAATATATGTGGGGACGCCTGGGTGTCTCAGTTAGTTAAGCGTCCAACTTTGGCTCAGGTCGTTATCTCATGGTTCATGGGTTCGAGCCCCGCATCGGGCTCTGTGCTGACAGCTCAGAGCCTGGAGCCTGCTTTGAATTCTGTGTCTCCCTCTCTCTCTTCCCCTTCCCTACTCACACTCTGTTTCTCTCTGTCTCTCAAAAATAAATATTGAAATCAATTTTTTAAATAAATTAAAAAAAAATAATACATATGTATTTTCTATTTTTGTTTCAAAACAATCATTTCTCTATAATCTCTGGAAGAAAGAGTACCTTTTTATCCAGCTTCAACTTGTATAAAACCTAGCAGCAGAAGATCCAGAAGTTATCTTTGTAATAAAATTAGTAGTTTAGGAATAGCTAGTTTTCCTGGGTTAGTGAGAGACAAGGCCATCTTAGTGGAGTGTCATTGGCTAAAGATACACCACATTTAGCAATTGCTGCACAGTTCACTCTGTGATCACACTGTAAGCCTTTCAATAAGAACAATTATTGATTCCTCTGAATTCTCAGTGGCTGGCATTGTTCTCAGGGGCTTGGGAACTTCTTTCTGTGACTACAGTGGTCCTGTTAGGCTAACATTTCCCGGAGCGTAGAACTTGCTATTAGTGAAGCGTGTATCTGCTGGACAAAATGCTGCAAATCTGCTACTACAGGTCAGGCCAGCTGTAAAGAAATCATTCTTTGTTAAGCTTATGGTGATACAACGGTGCTTACTTTTTAAAGTTATTTTTGCAAAAATTTGGAGTGTTTACGAACGCATACACCAAAGTAGAGTGTGAAAAGGTACAGTGGTTGGAAATATGCCCTTTAAATTTCCGCAGACCGGGGCTGACTCTCTCCTGGTGTCATCACCAGCCAGCTGTGCGCTCTGGAGCAAGTCACTGGGCTTGCTGGGCTTCCGCATTCTTATTTGTTACGTGACACAACCAGGTCTGTGGTAGACGTTCTTGGTCATCTATGCAAAACCCATTCTCCTCCTGCTTCCTTCTAACACAGTGGCTAATTTGTGCAGGTGTTGGGCATCCTTGCATGCACAGAAGTGTGGCCCTCTTCTCAGCCTCAGGAGGCCAATATTAATTAGATGAAGCCAGTCAAGGAAATTCTATTCATTGTGAGCAACTGCTATAGAATTGGGCTTGCTGGTAAGTCATACAGTGAATCTGTAGAGTGGCTTCTGGGAACTTGCCTTCCTGTTTCAAAGGCATCATGTTCTGTCTGCTTTCCTTTGGGCTGTGATGCTCAGAGCCGTGAATGACATCTTGAAACCATAGGCCGATTGCCACGAAGTGCCACGAAGGTAGGGCAGAAAGTATAAAGGAACCCCCGGTCCCTGTTGGCATCGCCGACATCTGCTGAATTAAATCCTGAATTAAATGCTGAATTAAATCTGCTGAATTACCCATCCTTACACCCACCCAACTCTGTGTTTCTTATTGCTTTAAATAATAGATTTCTTAGATTATTTACACCATTTTGAGTCAAGTCTAACTCTAGCCATTGTAGATGAAAGCATCCGAATGGATACAAATAATACAGCTGTTTTGAGAACTCAGCCAAATGACACATAAAAGGCGGGCTTGGTTCGGTGTCACAGACACAGCGCTTGAGAAAGTGTTTCTTGTCTTCACGACTGATGTTGTTGACGTTAAAACTGCCGGTTCCGCAGTGCTTCGCCTGTCAGATTTCCGCATTAGTTTCCGACAAAATGATGAGGCCCGAATAGGACAAAAAGGGGAAAAATTCATTTTCTCCAGCCTATTTTTCTCTTTCACCATGTCCTTCCCTTGATTTTGCACCTCTGAGTCCACTCAACCATGCAGAGGAGGGATCGGTGATTGTAACGCACGAGGATAGGACGTTTCATAAGGCAATTTTTAACCCCAAAGAATTGTAACCTAGTGTTAGAATTCCAAATAGCCTATCAAGTTGTTAGGTAAGAATCTGGGGTGAAACTTCTCTGTATCTCCACAATGTTATCACGTAATCTCCCACCTACGTCCAAAGCCAAACCTTCCAGCATACAATTGGTTACTAAATCTCATCATTTTTTATCTAGACACTGCCTTGTAAGAGAAGAATTCCCCTCTCTGGTGTAATTGTTAACACCAGATAATTATCAGATGGTGCCCTGAGCATTCCAGATCATTATCTATTGACAGTGAGAGTAGTGTTCATTTTCAAACCAGTAAGAGAACCTATTTTTTTCATTGCTCATGGGCAGATAGGACTTGCGGGGGGGTTTAAACTGGGAATCTGTGGGACTCCTTTGCGTTTCCAGTGGACTTGGCCGTCACAATTATTTACCTGGCTAGGGGTTGAGAAGAGATGCTAATTTCTCTGGAGCATAAAAAGAGATGGGTATGTGCTGTATGCTGACACCCAATAAGAAGCAGCTTCATGACCGGCCCCTGGGTGGCTCAGTCGGTTAAGCGTCCAACTTTGGCTCAGGTCATGATCTCATGGTTCTAGGGTTTGAGCACCGAGTCAGGCTCTGTGCTGACCACTCAGAGCCTGGAGCCTGCTTCGGATTCTGTGTGTCTCTCTTTCTGTCCCTCCCCTGCTCACATACACTCTCTCTCTTAAAAATAAATGAATAAACACTAAAAGAAAATTTAAAAAAAGAAGAAACTTCACAAATTTTCAAGATCATTTCTTCTATCAGAGCTCTTGTTTGGTATAAGACATTGCCACACTCTTCCAAATGGAAAGCAAGTTATTATGAGGGACAGCTAATTATGGGAGGGATATGGACAAACACTACCTTTCATTTCTATCTCCCCTAAGAAAAATGACAGAAATCTGAGCATTTCCCCAAATGTCTAGAATACTTTGATATCAACTTTATGACTGGTTTGCTAGACAACTATATAGAAGGCAGCTCTTTTCATTTCAATGTACCCAAGGTGGGGGGGGGGCGGGGTGGGTTTGATGGGACTATTTCTTCTATTTTGTGCTGTCCTTATACGTAAGGCTGGCTACATAATTAGCAAAAGTCACATTAAAATGAAACATGAGGCCCTTTGTTCAAAAATCATTAAGAGTTTCAAGACAGTGGCAGCTGAGCCCTAAACCAAGCCTGAGGACCTTCAGAGCTGGGGGCCCATGCACTGGCAGATGGACGTCTGTGACGCTGGTCCCACTGGCAGGGGCTGAGTTTACATATCTCACTGCCTCTTTAGTGTCGGGCATGCATAGGAGAAGAAAAAACATGGAGGGAGACAGATCTGGTTGAAAGCCTGGCTCCTTTCCATCTAAATGGGTGGGTGTGAGTGAGTTATAGTCTCAACCTCTTGCACTGTGCTGCTCTGAGGGGTAAATGCTTACAGCATCCCGTGCAACACCTTGTGCAAAAAGGACTCTGTGAATAGTCTCAGGAGGCTGGAATTTAAATTCTGGAAAGATCCAATCTTTTGTTCAGGTGACTAGGTCCCATTTGAGTGAGTGTTAGATCACAGCTTTACTGTCTTTCTTCTGTTCTGTGGCCCAAGCCCTAATGACATCTTACAAATATCTAGTGAGTGTGGTCACAAGTGGGGAGAGCTGTCTTGGCGAGGCCAACACAACCCACCTTCATATCATGAAAAATGATCTAAAAGGCTCGAGTATAATATTTGCATACAGTAGGTGTCATATTTTGCCATCACCAATAACGGAAGATGGTCTTCCTTTCCTTCCTTTTATTTTAATGTGTTAACACAGTCCAAGTAGTAAATAACATTTTAATTTTTTTGCTTTGAGTCAACAACTGTAATATGTCTCTGGTCAAAAAGACAGTATCTACATTCTAATTACCAGAGAAGGAGGGTGTTCCTTGGAAATCTCCAGCTGAAATAAAATAAACTATCTTTGGTTTGAAATTCATATCTGGCATCAGAAAAGTCGTTAGCTCACCTATCTCTTCCTGTGCTCACATTTCTAAGAATAAACATAATGAAAATTAAACAGGGGAGCAAGAGGGAAACACGTCCTGTGTAGTGTTTGTTCTTGTATAACTGAATTAAGTGTCAGAGAAAGCTTGAAATCGACTCTTAAATAATCTGCCCCAATTTCTTGTTATTCTGTGCCTAGGATTTCTGCCCATCCTTGAAAATAGTGGCAACAAGAGAGAAGGGAATTTCCCTTTGGACTTGGATTAAGTCCTTGAATATTCCTCCAATTTGACTGACACCTGCAAACACACATGTTTTCTTGGAAAAATTTCTTTAAATAACTGAAGATATTGGAGTCTGGAAATAAACATGCTGCCTGGGGGCGTGCAGTTTACAGGAAGGATGGTGTTTCCATTTTCTCAGAAAGGGAAAAGATTGTCTCACAGAGCAAATGTTTATTTCTCTTGGTGAATAAGGATCTGCCCAGTGTATTTATTGCTTGATTGTGTTTATGTTCCTTTGCGCTTGTCTCTATCTACACGGGTGTGAGATTAGATTCTCAGCTCCCAAATGGTGGGGCTGGTCCTTTGTCATCTAATAATTCCTTCAAATTCCTGTATAAATCTGTGATCCAGGACAAATCTGACTTGCCATCATTATTAGGAATCTATTTTGAAATTCATGCCTCACGTGATACACATGAAAGATGACATCAGCCAGCAACTATAACATTTAATAGTTAATTTTTAACTTTTTAAATGTTTTTTATTTGTTTTCAAGAGAAAGAGAGCACAGGAAAGGAGGGGCCGAGAGAGAGGGGGAAAGAGGGTTCTGAAGCGGGCTCCACACTGCTGTCAGCGGTGAACCTGATGTGGGGCTTGAGCTCACGAACTGTGAGATCATGACCTGAGCCAAAGTCAGACACTCAACTGACTGGATCACCCAGGTGCCCCAATAGTTCATTTTTGACACGTCTTGCTCTAGACAATGATACCAACTCATAATCAGTGACCGTGAGGGAAATAAGAGGGTGGGGAGATCAACTACAGAGAAGAGAGTAGATGGGATTTCTCGCATAAAGCCCGTCATAAGAAGCATTGGCTGTAGGAAACTGCTGCTCTATTTTTTTTTAAGTTTATTTATTTTGAGAAGGGAAGAGGGGCAGAGAGAATCCCAAGCAGGCTAGGTGCTTTCAACGTGAAGCCCAAACTGGAGCTTGATCTCACAAACTGTGAGAAACCAAGAGTTGGTCGCTTAACCCACTGAGCCACCCAGGTGCCCCAACACCTGCCCCTCTGGATTAAGGCAAGTGGATGGCCCTTCTGGCGAGCCTTCAGAAACAATAAATATAAAACTTGTGAGGAATAATTTATGAAACTAAAAGAACTTAAGAAGCTTCCTTTTTTTCCTCCTCAGTCTCACTTTCTACCAAAACTCTGTGATGGATTTTTCAGTGAACTATAACTTCACTCCGTTTGAACTAAGTTCCAAATATATAAGTACCGACAGATAAGGAAACATATGGAACGAGATCTGAAATTCTGCAGGATTTTTGCGTGCCCTTGGCTTGAAAATGAAAGCCTTTTTTTTGCAGGCATTGGTGCACTCACTCCATAGTGAAAAAGTGGTGACTCCAGATACACGGCTGTGGGACAGCAGATGGACGAGAAGCTAGGGGGAAAGACAGTGTGTAGATGAGATTCATGCTATGACATAGCAGCGCTGTCTCAAAGCAGCTCAGGTTTTGAAATTAGTCAAACTCGGGCCTAACCCAAGCTCTGTCATATGTTCTTCTGAGTTCAGTTATTCATAAGATCTGAGCCTAGACTTGGTCATCTCTTAGACGAGGGTAGACAGTCACACCTACCACAATACGTTGAAATAGTAGAGTGTAGGGGGTAAAAGCCTCAAATCCAGCCTCATAACTTCATAACCTTGGTCAAGTTACTGAACCTCTGTGGGCCTCAGTTTCCTCACTTGTACAATGCGGTTAATGACATTTCCTCACACAGTTGTTTTGAGAATTAAACCTCCTGGCATGTAATAATTGCCCAACGAATGTTAGTTATCATTCATTTTCAACAAATATGTACTGAGTGCCTTTTATTTGCGAGGCACTGCCCAAACCACTGATGAATGTGACTAATGCACACTAAGTGTCTTGGTCGTAGAAGACACCCAAGAAATATCTGATGAATGGTAGGGAAGGCCAGCCTCTTGCTGTGTCTCTAAGATCGGGTCAGGTTTTGACTATCCAATCCAGTATTCTTCAAGTGTCAGCAGTTGGCTGGTTGTCGTTGTTTCGCTTTGTTTTCAGCTGGCATTGCTAATTCAGCAAGTGGGGTCCAGAGCAGCCTTTTACCCCACAATAGGATTAGCAGGAAAAGAGAAACGATTCGCTGTACTTTTCTTTCTCTGTGGTCTCTTCTATTGCCTGAAGGGTGATAGGGGCTAGGTCAGCCAAAGGAGGGGACAAATGAAGTAGTCACAGGTATCCTTTTGAAAAGGTACCTGAAATAGAGAATAGAATACAGGTTTGTTTTCAACTGTCAACATCAAAAGCAGGTGTTTTCAGTAGAAGACTTGTACGGGATTGGTAGGGAAAAGAACCTTCTAAATTGTAAGCAATATTTGATGTTTATATGTCCTTTTCTGGGGAGACAGACCATAGCTTTCAAAAAGTTTTAGAGATATCTACTGTCCAATGAAATATTAAGACCAAATGGACAGTGAGGGTTGAAGACTGAAATAAGGAGATTAAAGTGATTTGGAGGTTAGATTTAGATTTATTACCAAACTTTGTAAATGTAAACATAAAGGAAAACCCTGAGTCAGAAACAGGTGATTGAGCTCATTAGATTCCAAAAGGGATGAAAAATCCATGTCGGGGAAAGCATTCACACTATATTTGCTGTCAAGGGACACAAAAGTCTGCGGGATTCATGTACCTCAATGAACCAGGGCTTGGAAAGGGTTTTTGAGAAATCATAATTATGTGTTATGAAAACACATTCTCGACCACAGTTTCTACTTGCTGATATGTATACTAGGCTAAATTGCTGGGAATTTGAAACGTTAAAAAACTAGACTTTGAAAGTAACGACAACCCAAATCCAACCATGAAATGTCACCCAAATTGAGTATTCAGTGTTACTGAGATGCTATTGGTTTGCATAATGACAAAGTATGCCAACATGTACAGTGCATAAGCAAAGCATCGTGACACGAGCGTGTTAGCATTTAGTGGGAGCAAATGTCACTAAACACCTCTGAAGTTTCAGAGGCCTTTTGCAAGAACAGGCATTAGGGAGGATCTGCTGGGGTTAGGATGGATTGGCACCTCAGAACATTCTCTCTATTGTTAATGAAGGAGTGAATCAGCCACTTAATTTCTATTCTATCTGAAACGTGGGGAATTCCCAAGAAAAGATTTCTTAATACTCTGTCCTGAGCAACAGAGAACATCCCTTGCTTTGTTCCATTTCCCAACTTACTTTTTTTGTTGTTTTTATTTTTTTTAGCAGTAATATAAAACAACAGTCAGAGATAAGAGGAAGAGAATGAGCACTAAACATGTTCGTAAGTTAAGTGTTTTTCAAAGCCTAGCTTGGTGGCTCACTTGAAAAACAGATGCCAAATAAGACAAATATCTGAAAACATAGTAATTTATTCTCATCATAATCATTGGTGCTCATATATATGGACATCTAGGTTGGTGTAAACATTGACCTGTCTCTCATTTCTGAATATTTATCTATACCATCGTGATTTCTGACTCTTTGCATCCATTTCCCCTTCCAGGAATACCTCTCTGGTCTTTCCTTGCAGGATATCTCTATCTGGCTCATCATCTATTGGGTGAATGTGGTACTATTCTCCCACTGCCTGTCCCAACTTGTTTGCAACCCAACTCCAGTGGCTTGTCACCTAGAGCAGGCAAAAGAATATTCTGTCATTTTGGCCTCAAAGACTGGCTCAAAGAAAGGTTTGTCCCAAGTCAGACTAAGGGGACTCAACCCCAGGACATATGCATATGTCTACTTTCTGCGGGGTTGCTCAGTTGGCAGGATATGTATCTGGAGTTTCCAGTCCCTCCTGTAAAAGAGAACTTACCAGAGAATGAAGACAACGCACAGTGGTGTTTGGGCATTTGCTTCAGTCATGTCAAAGCTGGAGCTACTCCTAGACTTTTCAATACCTGGGCCAATAAATTCTTAATTCAGGACAGAGGTTGTTTCTAAATACAGCTTGAAATGGGTTTCTCTAAAGAATCCATACTGGAACATACTCTGTTCTCTTTGTTTGGAAAACTTTCTTGCCTTCTCTTTACTTACCAAACTTGTGCTTATTTTTCAAAGTCCAGCTTAAACCCCACCCTTTCCAGGAAGTCTTCCTTGAATATCCCAACCTAATGAGCTCACCCTCCCTTGACCTCTTACATCACTCAGTGTTCTTAGTTCTTATTCCTTGTCTGCCAGGGATTGTTGACCTTGTAGTGCTGGTCAATTTTTTTTTCAGATAATCTTATTTCCGAAAGGGTAAAGCCATTTCTTAAATGTACTATGTCCCTCAGCCGTTGCCATAGAAGGTTATGCATAGTAGGTGAGCAATACATATCTGTGACTTTAATTAATGTAATAAAAATAGATATAAGTACATTTCTTATCCACTTGTTAGTCCTTGCATGAAATACATGATTGCATAGTCATAAGGAAGATAAACAGTTACGAGGGATTGCAGCTTTCAGGATGACGCTATCTGGTGTAAAGGGAAGGGCAAATAGAGAGCATCAGCATTTTTCATTTATACTATAGGCTGAACATTTCTCATTGCTGGTAGAGAAGGGACTCAGGGCTAGTCTCTTCATTATTTCTCGTGTTTCATTCACAATATTCTCTGCATCATAAGAGTCTTGGTCACAAACAATTAGATATATTGTAACTGGGTTTTGAGGTAGGCCCATAAATAAAATAATATTTCAGTTATTTAAACATCTAAATTCTTAGGAGTCAATGCACCACATTTCAGATGATTTCAACAAAATCACCGAGCTTCCGGTCCCAACCTATGCCCTTGCTTCACCAGAGAGGATGGTTGTCTGACTCCCTCAAGAAGTTAGCTCCTGCAGTCTCTTCCCCATATTCATTCATTCTTGGAGTTTCCTAGCCTCATTCTACCATTTGTCTGCCACCAGTTTGTAAAATGTATTCAAGTCAGTAGGCAAGCTGTATTAGGATCAAATCATCCAAATTTTCTTAGCAACAATGTCTTATGTAAATGTGGTATGCACATGCTCTGTGCACAGACTGGAAGAAGTCCAGAAAGTTGTAAACAAAGATTCCAACAAACAAAGAATTTTACGCCTAACAAGAGAAGGAAACCAGTCTTTGCAATGGAAGAGGAGGCAAGGTGAGGGTCAAAAATTTTCATTTATTTATTTATTTATTTATTTATTTATTTATTTATTTATATTAGAGAGAGAGAGGGTGCAAGTGAGTGAGGGGCAGAGAGGGAGAGAGAGAATCCCACGAGGAGCAGAGAGAGAGAGAGAGAAAGAGAGAGGGAAGGAGAGAGAGAATCTCATTCAGGCTCTGCACTGGCAGCATAGAGCCTGAAGCGGGGCTCAAGCTCACCCAATGCGGGGCTCAAACTCAGGAGCCATGAGATTGTGACCTGAGCTGAAATCAGATGCTTAGCCTACTGAGTCAGCGAGGCACCCCACCAATTCTATTTCTTATTAGAGAAGAGAAAAGGGTTTGCTGAGAAGTTCTTTTTCATAAAATAGCTCCAAGTCTTTAAAAGGGTCTTTTTGTTCCATATTCACATTTCACCGTATAGCCTCAATCCTTGAGTTAACCATTTTCCCACACTGATCACTGCAAGATTACTTGCGAATGTTTATTTTCCTATCCTCATTGGTAACTGGTGACACTTCAAGGTGAAGAAGGTATTTTTCTTAGTCATTACATATTTGCCTAATGCCAGAAATTACTTCCAGCTCTGATCTCACATTGCTTACCTGGTTGCCTGAGAGATTAAAGTTTGCTGCATGAAAATAGCAATTTGAAGAGATGAAAGTTTAACAAATGCTATAAATAGCAACCAACGCTCTTGTCATTAAGTCTCTTACAGCTTCACAGCCACTTCCTCTTCCAGTCTCTGTCATTAACTATTATATCTGAAGTGAAACTTGTTTCTAGTACAATCAGTAGAATGAACAACGAAACCATAAAGGGATCAAAGGCTTTAGCTAAAGAATTTGTTGTCTTTCACACACAGAGAATGAGCCTGACTTTCAGGGATTCATACTGACCAAAGCTCCTTTGGAGTTCCTAAGTTTGATGCCTTTATCTTCTAGTTTCTTCTAGGGAATACCCTGAATGCTCAACTTATGAAATCTTATAAACAAAAGGATGTTCATGGAAAGGCATGATTTCCTTGGGAGACTGAATAGGTATTTCATCCTATACTTACTCTACAAATCATAAGACTAACCTTGGCTGAATAGCCATACACCACACACTTGTCCACCTTCCAAAGCAACCACGTGCCACTAATCTTGGAAATGTATTTATACAAGTGCTAGATGTGCAGGTGCTGCTAGGAAGGGTATTTATAGCGTTGAAATTTCCCAAGCTGAAAATTATTTGGCTCCTCTCAAAAGCAAGAAGTATCATTAGAAAGTTTGTGACAATGGTAGGTAGAGAAGTTGATTTATCATATCTTCCGAAATATGTGGCTATTGATTTTTGGGCCTGTACTCATCCTTTTCCTTCCAACGTAGGACCGATGCCATGGACACTACTGGCCTCTGATGGGATATCCTTGAGTTTTGGCCTCTGTTCCCCGCTGCTGTTGGTGCCGATGTACGGAGTCGCTCCTAACCCTTTGGAAACACAGGCATCCACAGCTGGGATCCATGACTGCTGAGCTAGCTTCTTGTTGAGAAGACACGTGGATGAGAAGACACGTGAATGAGAAGATACGTGGATGTTGGGAACCAGGAAGGTGCCACCTAAGGGGCACTCTGACAGAACGCGCCATGGGGCTGTTTCCTCTCTGCTGCCACCAATCGCATTGGAGCAGGGCGCCTTGTGAAGTCGTCTCTCCTTGTGGTTCCAATGCCAATGGGGGCATAAGCTACTGCTTTTTCAGACTACTTTTTCTTCCATCTGAACTTTCTATCATTTCATTGCTCACTCTTCCCTCAGGGTGAAACCCATGGCAACGTGGGACTGGGTCTTTGAGAAGCAAGCAGAATCTTCATCTCTGTCTTGTGCTCATTTTCATAAAAAGTAAATATGGGTGTTAAGTGCTCTATCTCTGGAATTGATCTAACTGTGTTTAATGCCTGACTCGTCCACTTACCAGCTGTGTGTGACCTTGGGCAAAGCTCTTTCCAGGCCTTAGTTTACACATCATAAACCGTTTTAATGGCATCAACCTCATAGAGTTACCATGAAGTCTAAGTGAATTATACACGCAAAACATCCAGGACAGTAGCTGAGAAATGGAAAGAGTGAATGCGTAGTGTTATAAGCGTCTGAGCCTTACTGGTACTCAAAGAAGGGTTGTTTTCTCTGAGCTGCCTCCCCAATGGAAGCATTCCTGGGGCAGTAAATGAGGTCAGTCACAAACAGCATTTTCATTCTTACACTCTGATAGCCTCCTCTCCATATTAAAGATCTCTAAACTAGGAGAATTCAACTCAATGATATTAGAGATGAGAAACTGCGGCTGTCACATGAAGAAATGATTGAAAAATAAGGCCAAAAATGGCTGAAAACAAGTCTTAGGAGGTATATCAGGTAGTTAATTAGTAAGAACATTCTGTTCCCATTCTATATAATTGTCACTTTCATGACTAAGTTTACATTTGAAATTTCGTATTCGTTTTCTTAAAAGGGCCCCCCCAAAGTTTCACCCGTCTACAAAATCTGAATTTGTCACTAAAATGTTCTAAATCTTAAAAACAAACAAACAAACCCATTAAAGGCTTCATGCACTCCATGGATGGCTCCATGCTTTCCTACAGTCCTGGGCAGTAGTTAAAGCTTTAGAGGCCTGAAGGGCAAAGATAGGCTGAAGTGCCTTAAAACAAACATTCCTCAGGAGAAAGGTCACACTTACAAGGGGTAAAGAGAGAAAGGATTTTTTTTTCCTATTGTCACCTATTTCAAATGAGGCAATGGCTTCCCAGATGTTCACAGAGCAACTCGTGTTTATACCAAACTCACCACACCATATGCTAATGCGGCGTGATGATTCGGCTCTCTCCAAAACGCTCTCCCAAATGAGGTTTTGGCAAGCAAAGATTTTACTGTTCATTATTGTGCTTCAAGTTCCGGAATACAGTAGGTGTTAATAAGTGATTATTGAATGAAAGAATAAATGAAAGAAGGAAAAATGACCGTGTTTTCTTAGCTACCTTCGACACTTGTTGGATGGAAGGCACAGAACCATAATATCTTTCCTCAGCATGATAACTACGGAGCATCCTTCAGCTCATGTTACTTAGAACTTTTATCCGAACACACATGTAGCTTGCTAGTGAAAACTGGAAACAAAATATGAAATGGTATCCGTGAGAAGGCAAAATTTGTGAGGTTACAACTCAGCAAGATTTATGTTATTTGTTTTAATAATTAAACATATCTGATACCTCCAAGAGGTGGTGCATTGAGTGGAATACACCAGAATGCACAAGACATTCCTATAACAAAAAGGGCAGTGTGAAAGGAAAAGATCTGCTCCTCTGGCAAGATCGTCTTCAGCTCCCACCCAGTTGAACTTCATACCCAGATCGAAGCTTGTCATTATGACCAAATGTATGTGTTTACCCTTGGCTTGCTACCTTAAGAGCTCATAATACTGGAGCCACCTTAACACTTAGGAATTTCCTGTAATGAGCTTAGGAGATGAGTTGAGGTGAGTTCCCAGAAGGAGCCCCAGAATCCAGCTCTTAGATTGATTTTCATACATCGTTCGTACATAGGTACTTTAGGAGTCAGTTACTGCCAGTTCAGTGCGATTTAAAAGCCCTGCTCTTGGGTTCATCAGTTCTCTTTTATAAGATTACTTGGAACTCACATAAGGAGGGCGCATGTGTCTGTGCCTGTGTGTGTGCACTGCCTAATACCTAATAGCTGCCTAAGAGCCTTGACTTGGAGATAACTTGCACTAGTTATTTAATCTCTTCGGGCCTCAGTGTCCTCAAGTGTAACATGGAAATAATAATAGAACTCACTACCTCCCAGGTTTATTGTAAGGATCAAGTGAGTTCATGTATACAAAGCACTTGGAACACGGTCTGGCACATAAGTGCTACCAAAGTGTTAGTTCTTTTTACCATTGTCATCAGTACAGCATTCCATTCTCCTTTGGTTATGCGCATTGGGTTGTTGTACCAAATAGGGCAATGAAGGGCAAGCGTCTAAGTGGAAAGGATCACCGTGTGGCTTATTCCTTGAAACGTTTCAAGTTTTGTCATGACGTGGAGGAAGCTCTTCGAGCAGAAACTCCTCCGTGGAGATTCAGGGATGGAAAGACATGTGCCAGGAGACCAGCTCTTTGCTGGAGATCTAACTAATCATCTGGCTGTAGACTGGAAGCAGACAAGCAGACTAGGGGAGGCTGGAGACGGATATGCAAATCCAGAGAAGTTTTCTGAATATTCCATTGTTGCAAGGACTCATGAGAGAAAAGTACTCCAGCTGGAAACCTGAAGGCAACATGTCAGGGTTTTAGCCAGTGGAAAATGGTATAATTTAAAATAATCTGGTTGCAAAACAACTCACACTAAGCTCATCAAATCCACTTACCCTTGTCTGAGTTCATCTTACCGGACTTATCCATGACATTTGATTTCAAACACTCTCCTTTCTTGACTTCCAGAAAGCCATGCTTGCCTGGTTTGCTTGTCACCTCCCTTGTTCACTCATTCTCAGAGCACTTTGCTTATCACCTGCCTCATCTCCAAGAGTTATAATTCCTTAGGACTTTATCCTAGCTTCTCTTCTCTCTCCTTATACTCTCCCCCTAGTGATCCCATCTGCTCTAAAACACTATCTAGAGAATAACCAATTTCACATTTACATGTTGAGCCTAGACTCCTGTTCTAACTACAAAAATCATGATATGCTACTTTCTAATTAAACATCTCTATTTCCAGGTTTCTAATACAATATGCCTGGAAATGAACTTGTAATCTAATTTATCCCTTCTCTTGCCATTCTTAATAAAGGGCAACAGAAATATGGAATCTGAAATTCACCTTGGTTCTGTCTTCTCTGTCAGGCTCTATTTTCAAAATCTATCTAGAATACACACTGCTTTCCGTTCTACTGTCACCATCATGACTCAAGCCACCTGATCTGCTATCTTGAAGACTGATAGCTTCCCACTTTTTCTATTTCTTCTAATATATTCTTCATGGAGGAACTTGAAAATTTTTCTAAACATGCACTAGAGCACAAGTGAAGAAAGCAAGTGTAGAGAGGTCAAGTGAACAATGCGAAGTGACTAAGTGGAAGAATTTTCCATACAGGGCTTCCTCCTCTTTCTGATCTCAGCAGGGTTGCCACCCCATTAATATATACCTTAGTGCAAAAATGGTGGCCCTGCTCATAAGTATGTTTCACTGACTTTCAGAGTATTCTCACCATCCTCAATGATACCAGCACCTATCTGTGTATTTCACCCTGCTCCAATCCAATCCCAATCAGTGTGCTAGGACAGTTTGCTCTCAGCATTAGTTACCCTTCTGACACACAGGTCTGTGAGTTCCCCAACATTTTCCGTGTAGAGATCTCAATACCCATTTCATGTCAGTCATCTGCTCATGTTACCATGATAATGTTGGCTTCCACATCACTCAACACGGTCCCACCCATGTGTTTCAACATGAAATTCCTTTCTCTGATTGCAGCCTTGTCTTCTCCCACCTCTTCTAATTCCTAATAACTATGGGGACCCAGTCCTGAGCCTTATCAAAGGCTCTAAGTCATCAGCCTCCTTCTTACCCACAATTCCATTACTATTTTTATGGAAGCAACTGGCTTCATGCAGCCAAGATTTCATTTCAAGGAGGAAGCCATCCTTTCTCATTCCTCTGACAGAGCCAAAACTTACGTGGAAGAACCACAAAGCAGCATAGCAGGGTCCCAAATGAAATCATGATGTCACCCCTTGGTTGTCCCTTGTGAAGATGAGCATTTCTTTGGTTTATCTGTTTTTGATGTTCTATTGAGTTAATCCTAATAGTTGTTTTAAAGCTTTTTCATTACTTAAAATTTGTTACTTAAAATTACTTAAAATTTCATCCCATTACACTTATTTTGAATAGAGTGGCTTTCTGATACTTTTACTGAGTAAGTCAAAGTAAGTCACGCTAGAAAAAGTCACTTTCTCTTTACGCACATTCACATTCCCTCCCTCCCTCCCTCGCTCCCTTTCTCTCTCTTTCTGTAACACACACACACACACACACACACACACACACACACACACACAAATAGAATAAAAAGTAAGCAAACTATATGCACTTCAGGATTCTTTAGAAGAAACAATTACATGCATTCAAACTTTCACTTTTCCTTAGATTTCAATCTGCAAAGACATGCTTTTCCAGTTTTCATATTACAAGCAACCACATTTGTTATTATTAGAACTTCCTCTCCATCCGTAACAAGTTGACATATGTAATTAGCATATCACTAAAACCAGACAGCTAGCAAATTGTAAACGCAAAACCTACTTTTCTGATCAGATTGATGCCTCGTGCACATAAAATCCAACAACACCATCACCGTTCTAAGTCATAATCATTTTGTAGGAACCAATTTCTATAGAACTTGATGCACAGCTTTAAGTAATTTTGGTGAGGTTTCTACCAATTATAATATTAGGGTAATTTTGCCAAAAAAGGATTTAAATTTTGTATTCCGTGTCTTCTTCATCATCAAGATAATCCTGTAATTAAACAGCTACATAATAAATTTGTAAAAAGACCATAGCTCAAATTTATTTCAAATTTACCATATGCAAAAAATAAGTACCTTACATATTCTCAATTATTTCAATCTTACGACAAGCCAGTTAGAAATGTACTATTGTTATCTCCATCTTAGAGTTAAGAAACTGAGGGTTATGTTACTTGACCAAGTTCACTCAGCTTGAACACACACTTTTCACTATGAAACTTTATATCTACTCTTGTTCGGCCTCATATTGTTGAATATACTGTAGGATGCTACCTATAAGTCAGAATGAGAAACCTAATTTTGAAAAGTAAGCGTAAAGTAGTAGCATCAAATTAATGCCCATTGGTCCAATTCAGAAACAAAAAAGAGGACTCCTTCCAAAAAAGGTACGTGCACTTAGAATTTAATTATCATTGGGGTGCCTGGGTATCTCAGTCAGTTAAGTGTCCAACTCGATCTTGGCTCAGGTTCGAAGGATTGGGCCTTGCCTTGGGCTCTGCTCTGACAGCACAGAGCCTGCTTGGGATCCTCTCTCTCTTTCCCTCTCTCTCTGCCCTCCCCCCGCTCTCATTCTCTCTGTCAAATAAATAAAAACATTTTAAATAAATAAATCAAATAATTTAATTATCTGTACTCACAAAGCCAATCTAAATAACTGAACGCCTACATAGGTGAACAACTACCTCAGTGTAGAAAATTATTGAAGTTTACGTCTCTTCACTGTCTCAGAAGTTTTGGATCCTTCACTGGGGGCTGAGCTGTTGGCTATAAAAAAAAATTTTCCTGGTACTTAAAATTACATATTCTGATGTTTGTATTTATACTTAATACCTCATCCGCGGGACTACTAATTTGAACTTATAATTTTGACTACATTTAGTGTCAATGGATTTTATTCACCAAAGTCCTCCTAAGATTTGACGTTGCAATTCGTCTCTTTTTACTGCTCAGCGAGTGAAGGTGCTGGGCTGCAAGTCTAAAGACTCAGTTCAAGGCCTGGTTTTCCCCTCGACGGTTTGACCTTAATTAGGCAAGCCGCTGACATTCGCTGAGTTTCACTTTTCTCACCTGCAAAGTGAAGATAATGATAGCTTCGCCTGCCTGCTCCACAAGGCAGGGAGAAGGGTCAGGAGAGATAAGGTGTATGAAAGTGCTTCTGAACTACAAAGCCCAGTGTAATGAAGGGTGTCTGTCACCATCCATCTGATTGTTCACGTGAAGGCAAGAAAATCGTCCCCCAGGAACAAGGGCATCAGACTCAGAACAGGGTTAAACTTAATTCCTTAAATAAAGTAAAAATAAAACATAAAGATACCTCTACAATATTGAAAAAAAATTTTTTTTAACATTTCTACTTCTGATTGTACTGATTTATTAATTGTATCAATTGGGAGGCATGACTTTGCTTTTTCCAGTTGTTTTGGCAACATAGAATTAATTAGCTCAGTATTCTTTGGAGTTTTTTTTAATGTTTCTCTCTCTTATTTTTGAGAGAGAAAGAGACAGAGTGCAAGCAGGGGAGAGACAGAAAGAGAGAGAGAGAGAGACACAGAATCTGAAACAGGCTCCAGGCTCTGAGCTGTCAGCACAGAGCCCGACACGGGGTTCGAACTCACAGACTGCGAGATCATGACCTGAGCCGAAGTCGAACGCTCAACCGACTGAGCCACCCAGGCGCCCCAAAAGGTACATAACTTTAAGCCAGCATTTAGATATCCCCCTGACAAGTTTTTATTTTTAAAACGAAATCTTTCACTGGAATTCACATATTCTTGAGAAGCCCTGGGCACTGTTCGACCTGTGAGAGTTCTGCCACTTCCAGTAACAAGAGATGGGGTGCCTTAGTCTCATTCTTTTGAAGCTCATGACAGAGAAGAGGAGGTCATGTAGGGAAAATAGAAAACATGAACGATGTAGCATTGAATGGCACACATAAAAATGTATCCTCTGTATCTCTTACTCTTTACCAGAGAACTTAGTGTTCTTATCACAGTCACCTTCCTAGCAATACAACTGGGAATTATAGCCCAAAGCTACACAGATATTATTCCATGATTGTATGTAAAAGAAGTAGACTGGCTTAAGAAATCAGATAGTTTGACAAATGTCAACATAATATATTTCTTAGTAGCTTTTGTAATAGGGGTACTAGGCGCCGAAATGATTCTTTTTTGAGTGAGGATTCTCACATGATTTTGACTGCATTAAAGTAGAAAGAGACCCCATTAGGAGCTCTAAGGTTACTAGCAATAAGAACCAAGACTTTCTCTGAGCCACAGCATGGTGTCTTCCAACATCATGGTGATTATGCCTGCTATGCTTTAATGAATCAAATGACATTTCATTCATTCATTCATCAAATCCTGGGCACCTGATGTATTCAAGAAAGTAAGCTAGACACTAAGGCAGATTTGTTGGTGTTTAAAATAGCCTCCATTTTGAAATGGGCACCCTCTTGCACTGTTGGTGGGAATGCAAACTGGTACAGCCATTCTGGAAAACAGTGTGGAGGGAGTTTCTCAAAAAATTAACGGCCCAGCCATAGCACAACTAGGAATTTATCCAAAGGATACAGGAGTACTGATTCATAGGTGCGCTTGTACCCCAATGTTTATAGCAGCGCTTTCAACAATAGCCAAATTATGGAAAGAGCCTAAATGTCCATCAACTGATGAATGGATAAAGAAGATGCGGTTTATATATACAATGGGACTACTTGGCAATGAGAAAGAATGAAATCTTGCCATTTGCAGCCACGCAGATGGAACTGGAAGGTATTATGTTGAGTGAAACAAGTCAGGCAGAGAAAGACAGGTATCATATGATTTCACTCATATGTGGAACTTGAGAAACTTAACAGAAGACCATGGGGGAGGGGAAGGGGAAAAAATAGTTACAAACAGAGAGAGGGGGAGGCAAACCATAAGAGACTCTTAACTACGGAGGACAAACTGAGGGTTGATGGTGGGGGCAGTGGAGAGGGGAAAATGGGTAATGGGCTTTGAGTAGGGCACTTGTTGGGATGAGCCCTGGGTGTTGTACATAAGCGATGAATCACAGGAATCTACCCCTAAAACCAAGAGCATATTGTATACACTGTATGTTAGTCAACTTGACAATAAATTGTACTAAAAATAATAACAAAAAAAATAAAATAGCCTCCAATTTAAAATGAACTTAAAATCTAAGAGGTAGATTCATGACATCAACACCAAGAACACTAAAAACAAGTTGAAAATGTTAAGAACCATAAGAGGCTAAAATAACATGATATAGAAATTCATGTCATGAGAGAGTGCTTTGAAACTTTAAAATGCTCTCCAGGTGTCCAGTTATCAACAGAGTTCAGGATATGTTGAAACTGAGGGGAGGGTCTTGACGACATGTTTCTGCAGGCCTTCCCTTACCCCTTATTTACTTGCTTAGTAAAATAGGATAGAAATCAATTACCTAATACAGTCTCTTTCAAACTCTATATGCTCAGTAAATATTTGTTGAATAAATGAATGCTTAACCATCTTCTTCTCAATGTTATTTGAAGGAATACTTGGCAAAATTTACTCTTGTTAGAAATACACAAGTACCACTTAAATTATTCTTAACTAATAATTAGAATACTTGTACTGTTTTAGAATCTGTTTTAATTGAGTACATCTTATGCCATTTGTTCCAGAAGAAAGAGCCCATCTCATAGACTACCTTGTGGGTGCAGTATGAAAAAGTTGCATTGATTTGGGAACCAGAACCCCTGCATAAGAATCCTTGTTCTGATACCCACTGGCTTCAGGAAAATGACAATTTTGTTCCTTAGTTTCCTGATTTGTAGAATAACAGACTAAAAGAGATGATGTTAAGATCCCTTTCAGCTTTAATATTTTTGTGCCTCCACACAGGAGATAATTAATAAAAAACATAAATTTTATAAAATGGACTTAAGTTCCAATGGGTTATTATTGTGTTTTAAAATATTGCTGTATTTTTTTGACTGATAACTTGTGTTAAGTCAGTGAGATTATCAAAACTTTAAAAACACACTGAGATACTCTAATGTAGGTAAAAGGACTGACTTTGAGCCCTCCCCCACCTATCACCACTCACACAGTTTGGGCTACTTGGGGAGTGATCTGTGATCTGTGATGAGTTCTACAGAGTGAAGCCTTACTGAATGGCATAATTTTTAAGTGAATTGGAGTCATTCTGGGTAATCAAGGAAGAAACATTAAGCTAATTAAAAACACACCCACTTTTCCATTCTGCTAAACTTTGTTCAATGAGTGACAAAAACTGCCTGGCCAACCACTTGCCAAAGCAGTACATTCAAACAATTTTATTAATAATAAATTCAGGGTAGGGGCGCCTGGGTGGCTCAGTCGGTTAAGCGACCGGTTTCGGCTCGGGTCGTGACCTTGAGATTCGTGGGTTCGAATCTCACGTCAGGCTCTGTGCTGACAGCTCAGAGCCTGGAGCCTGCTTCGGATTCTGTGTCTCCCTCTCTCTGTCCCTCTCCTGATTGTGCTCTGTCTCTCTCTCTGAAAAATAAATAAACATTTAAAAAAATTAAAAAGTAATAAGTCAGGGTTTTAATGACACATCTAACATGTTACACACTAATCACAAGACTGTAATCAAAATGGTCTTTTAAACAGCACATATATGATGATGATTGAATAAGCCTTCCTAAAGGTAGGAGATCTCAAGTATCCCAAAATAGTCAAAGTAGAAAGGCTATGTAGTATTTATTAAGTGTCTGCATTGTGTGTGAATCTCTGCTGGGTTGGGCCATTAAGTACATTTACTCATTTTAAACCTGGTCAGAAACTAGCAAGCCTTGTAACCATTTGAAAGGTAAATAGTGTCAGAAAAGTAAGCCACAGAAAATAGCAGAGCTAATTCGATTTGAATTCAAGTCTCTGAAAATGGTTTGCCTACCACCATACCTCCTCCAGTTAACTATGCTTAGTGTATAACATATTTTAGGAGATAAAAATGTAAATTTTAAACATCACTGTAAAGCATCTTACACAAATCAAGAACCCTTTTGATAATTCATGAGGTCCCATGCTTGGTGCTACCCAGATTCATTCTTGCTCCTGGAAAGCAGCACCCCCACCTACTTTCAATGCCAACTTTTGGCCTCCTTCTGGTTCTCTTTACATGTCACTTCCTGAACAGGCAAACGTCGATTTCAAATGTATAAAATTCTCCTCTTACTCTTACAGCATCCTGTGCCTTTCCATATTAACCTTTATTCCACAGGTCTTACACTCACACTGAACTGCAACATCCATGGGGGCAGAAACCATATCTTTCCTGTTTATTACTGTGTCTCCGTCACCCAGCATGTGGCTTGGCGTATGGCAGAGGTGCTCAAAAACATCTGTTGAATAAATAACATGCGTATGCGATATTGTGAAATGTGCTGGAAGATTCTCAAGAAGTATATGGCCTTTAGGTAGCCTATGCTGTGTAGAGTTTTGTCTTATAGGATCCTTTCCAAAATGAGAATATATGGTTTTCACTTATACGTGGACTCTAAAAAACAAAACAGGAGCACGAACAAACAAAAAGCAGAAACAGACTTATAAATCCAGAGAACAAACGGATGGTTGCCAGAGGGGTGGGGGTGGGAGAACGGGAAAAATGGGAAAAGGGGAGTAGGAGATACAAGCATAAGGAAGCATATGGAAGGCATAAGTCTTTGTGATGAAAGATACAGCATAGGCAATACAGTCAGTGATACTGTAATAGACTTGTATGGTGACAGACGATAGCTACACTTGTGGTGAGCATAGAGTAATGTGTAGGCTTGTCAAATCACTACGTGATACACCTGACATTCATATAACACTGTGTGCCAACTATACCTCAATTTAAAAAAAAGGAAAAAAAAAAAGGAACGTTAAAGTTCTTGTTGTAGGTAACAAATTAAAGAGTACCTTAACAGATTAGAGAATGGAGACCCCAGTGTGGACTGAAACTGTTTCAGGGTAAATCATTTGTAATTGGTTCATGATGTGTTGCCACATTTTGATTTGTTTACTCGGTTCCAGAGAACTTCTACAAATGGAGGGGGGGGGCTGCTTTCCTTAGTATACTGGGCCAAGCAGCACGTGATAAGGCCTCCTTTTCTCATGTGTCTATTTTGCTATACTTCTCACTGCCAAAAGATGGCAGTGTGTTCGAGAATGACAGCTTTCTTTTTAAGTCCGAGCTGACCAGCAGGCTAAATGGTTGGCTCTTGTCCTAAAGAACTCACCGGACTTTGCAAGTTTCAGAAAGATATCCAAAGTGGAAACCCATGGCTCCCCAGGGAAAATGTACTTGCCCGTTGGGTCCATTATCTGCTTTTGTTCAGGAGAGGAGAGCTCCTGGATGACGCTGTTGTTACCCAAAGATGAACAAACAAATTCGAGCCACAAATGAAAAAGATATTACTTAATGCCAGAAATAAAGATATGGCTGGCTTCAAATTCCAAATGCCAATACTATGATCAATCCATCTGTTGATTGCACAGATCTACTGCCTTCACTGACTGGTAAGCCAAGAGATGTCTCCTAAAATCTTTTTATTTTCTTTAATGGGAAGTTAGGATAGGCTTAATCTTCTTTACAAGCTATATTTTTTTCAAATTCAACTTACAACAAAAATATGAGTAAAGTTGAGTTTTGGCACAGATGTAGACTTGATCAGTTGTCCTTGAAGAAAGCTACCTCAGGCTCTAACTCACCCTTTTCTGCCGTCCATTAAGACTTTCTAGCGCTGTTCTCCAAGGACTATCTCTTTGTTGGAAAGAGTCTAATTAACAACTGCTAAATAATGAATAAGATGCACTGCATTGCTATTCATTAACTTATTTATTCATGATCTGTCACTCATGAATGGAGCTCCTGCTATGCACCAGCCTCTGTCACATATTTTAACAACATGAAAGTCCTGCTTTTTTTTAATGTTTATTTATTTATTTATTTTTGAGAGAAAGCACAAGCAGAGGAGGGGCAGAGAGAGAGGGAGACACAGAATCTGAAGCAGGCTCCAGGTTCTGAGCTGTCAGCACAGAGCCCAACCCGGTGCTTGAACCCATGAACCGTGAGATCATGACCTGAGCCGAAGTCGATGCTCAACGGACTGAGCCACCCAGGCTCCCCAGGAACCCTACTTCCAAGGTCAAAGCTGGAGAGACAGATAATTAATGGTTAACAATAATACTGCTTCAGCTAAACTTTGAGGCAGAGCAAAGCAATTTGCTACGGCAATGCATATCAAACTTTAAGTATTTTAAGACGATCGTGTTAATTTTTTGCATGCTTGTATCATAGCATCACACCTGGGCCATGATTGACATGTGCAGTAGATAGTTAGGCCTAAGCTTTATTGATGAGGTGCTGAGATAAGGTGATGGGACCGATCTCTCTTTGTGCCTATCATATCATCTGTTCACACATCGGAAAGAGAAATCCCTGCCTACCATGGGCTACCTCTGCCCATGACCGTAGAACTGAAACAGAAATTGTGCGTTTATTTTTACTCCATTTTACTGTTGGTCCTGAGGTGTAGAAGAAAGAAAGACTCATTAGACAGTAAGTCAATAAATGGAGATTGGAATAAGTTCCTGAAACTCAGATCTGCTCTTACTACAAAAAGGCCTGGGAGGTGCCATGTGGACGTTGGGAACTCATCCCTCACAGGGAATAGGCCTCATTTGTTTGGCTTGACTAATAAACATGACTCAGGCATGCACACCAACAAGTGTTCATTTCCTTAAAACTTTGTTATGCTTTTGTTCGATGTGTTTCCCCCAGAGGTTTTCGTTTATCTCCAAAGCATCCCTTAAGCAGCATAAATACTTCTCTTAAGTTCTACCTTTATGGGTAAATGAATCAATATTGTTAGAATTTACTCTACATCTATTATTTAACTATTTTACACTGAACAGGCCAAACCACTGTTAGTTGCCTGGGTGATTTATCTGTAAGTGACCTGTGAGCCAGTTTCCATAACCATTCTTTTCTTCAGATCTTATTTCTCCCAAGGATAAAAGAAAGGTATCAGCAAGATTCTCTGTCTTCATGGCTTTGAATTCAGGTACATCAGGTACATCAGGAAAGAGCTCAGTGCAACCAAAGAGGAAAATCACCCAAGGGATGGGGCCTTCGTTGCTGTGACTTCACTCCTGTAAACTGGGGACAAGCCAGTTTATCCGGCACAGCGAGCCAGGCGTGTGCCAGTTGGAGTTCCCAGGGAACAATGGCCTTCACTGTGCAAGCTGCCACATGGGAAACAGATTTGTTGATGTTTTCTTTTATGTCATTTGGGGGAATAAAATATAGTTGCTCTTTTCTTTATTCGAATGCCATAGCGTCAGCAAGGAATGATAGCTTCCTGGTCCCAAAGGCAGGCCAGTTATTCCAGAAACTGTAAAATCCAGTGACCTGTTTTGGAGCTCTGTCACAATGGTGGCTGTTTTACCTCCAAAGGCAGGAAGAGCAAGTTTGCTTGTGGAAGAGGAGACAGATTTCAGGAAGCTCCCAGACAGTCATTTGCCATTTCTTTCTGGAAGGGGGAGGAGGAATAAGATAAGGCGATTGGATGACACCTTCACAAGGGCAGAGTGCCCACCCGGGGTGTGTGAAAGATCAAAGTGAGTTCAAAGACTTTGTGAACTTGTCTGCACCAATAAGAGGCACATCCACAATAACATTTTCCATCTTTTTTTTTTTAAGTTTATTTATTTTTGAGAGAGAGAGGGAGAGAGAATCTCAAGCAAGCTCCACACTGTCAGCCCAGAGCCCAACGTGGAGCTCCAAATCACAAACCCTGAGATCATGACCTGAGCCGAAACCAAGAGTTGAACGCTGAATGGACTGAGCCACCCGGGTGCCCCAAATTTTCCATCTTTAACTTAACCGTTATACATAAAATTTTCTTATAACCTAGGTTTTAACACCATCACGGTTTTGAGACCAAAAAAAAAAAGGAGGGGGGGATTCTCATTGAATTTAACTTGCATGTGCATTAACTTGCTGAAGTTAGCCAGACATGTGAAAAATGCCTGCCTCTTGTAAATTCTGATTTCAAATCTTCTGTTCCATCAATCAGATAAAGGTATTCGTCCTTAGCAGATGATGAGACCCAACTTTTGGCCCGTTAATGAAATTGTAAGAATTTGATAAATAACAATAGAAGATAAATTTGATTTAAGCACAAGTGTATAGGGAATATTTGGTCAAAAATTAATTTTTAAGGGTTCTAGCTGGTGATCTTATAAGCTAGTTACCATGTATTAGTAGGCATAGTTTTAATGGAAAAAGGGCCCTCAGACAAAATTGGCAGTAAAATAATTGATATATCTCCTCGATTTTATGTAACTGTGAGAATTGCAAAAACATATTAAAGGCATATGACTTTTCAAATTCAAGTCTGATTTATTTATAATTGTAGATGTAATGGAGCTCTTGAGGATAAATGGAAAGATAATGGGTTATACAGTTCTTATTGTCTAATCAAATGGAGCTGATCACCTCAACATGAGAGAAATTTTGTTTGCCTTGGCACTAAATCTCTAATGAAGTGTATTTCCCACTTATGGTAATGGCCCCCCAAACACACATAGCCCCCTGCTTCTCCATTTCTTACATGGGAGATTACAAAAGAAGCAGGAATCCCTACTCAAATTGCAGTTAGCCAGGTTAACAGAATCCAGAAAATTGCTAAATTAGGAAGAAAAATATGGACACGATAGCTGATGTGGTATAAAGTATTAAATATTGTGGTAGTGGCAGGTAGGACTCCACAAATATCCCATTTACTCTTGTCACTTTCTTCAACCTCCTTGGAGGTTAATAACGTGTGCTGCTACCCATGCTCTTAACTATCTGCCTTCTCTTTCCCTTCTGTAGCTGGAAAGAAAGGACTCCAAGAAGGAGAAATTGTATGATGGAAGCAGCCTGAGTCCCACAAACGCTGTTTGGAGGAGAGCTATGCAGAATGGGGCTATGACACGAACAAGAGACAAACTATGCTCTGTTAAGTCCTGGAGATTAAAGATTTGAAACTGGAATTGATTTTGCCACTTAGTTTTAGAAAATCAGTTGTTTTTCGGAAGAAAGACATCACTGATGACCTTTACCAGAGTGGTTTCAGTACAGTGGTGGGTCTGGATGCAAGATTTCTGTAGGATTAAGAGATAAATGAAATTAAAACAATAACAATAACAATAATAAAGATAAATGAGTGATGGGGAAGTAAAAGGGTTACAGACATTTGCCAGTGAGGAAAAAGTGTGATAGATAACACACACATCCTTGAGGATTCAGCCAGATAGCACCCCTTCCCCCAATTTTTCCCACCACCACTTGCTGGTTTCTATCATACATTCAACACATTTGGTCCTATGGTAATGGTTCATGGTAATCAACTGATTTTCTGTCTTTTCCACTAAACCAAAATCTGAACCTTCTTAGGGTTTCTGATTTCCTCTAGAATTTTCCGAAATCTAAAACCACCTTTGCTGAGGGGTTCACATGGGCATATACCCACCAATTTGTGCATAAAACTTTGACAAGCTAAATGGAACCCTAAACACTCACTTGGGTTAAGAAATGCCCAGGGCTGGGCACCTGGGTGGCTCAGTCAGTTAAGCGGCCGACTTCGGCTCAGGTCATGATTTCGTGGTCTGTGAGTTCGAGTCCCGCGTCGGGCTCTATGCTGACAGCTCAGAGCCTGGAGCCTGTTTCAGATTGTTTCCCTCTCTCTGACCCTCCCCCGTTCATGCTCTGTCTCTCTCTGTCTCAAAAATAAATAAACGTTAAAAAAAAAAAAAAGAAAGAAAGAAATGCCCAGGTTAAGAGACTCTGTATAACAGTTTAGACTTTTTATAATAGAGCTTGTGTATTATTTGTTTTGTGTCCGTTTGTACCTGACAC
The DNA here is from genome assembly GCF_018350215.1 of Panthera leo. Classification (NCBI taxonomy): domain Eukaryota; kingdom Metazoa; phylum Chordata; class Mammalia; order Carnivora; family Felidae; genus Panthera; species Panthera leo. Next base: position 144,776,402 of record NC_056682.1, read on the forward strand.
AGTGCCTATCACATGATAGGTACTCAAAAAAATGCTTGATGAATGCACAGATGGAAGGAAGGATGGATAAATTAATTGCAAAATAGAAATATGTATGAAGGGCACTGAAGGTATGGAAGCGTTGCCTTGGAGAAACGAGAATCCTTCAGCACAGGGGTTTGAAGAAAGAGGTTGCTGAGGCAATGAAGTGAAGAGAAGCATTTCTCACAGAAAGAACATCAGATGAAAAGGCCCACCAGCGTGTTTAGAGAACAGGCAGTTTAATCCGAATGGAGTGCAAGAAACATTGCAAAACTATCAAAAGACAAGGCAAGTAGCTTGGCGGTCATTCTCCCACACTTTCAAGTGGGACTGAATAGAGGTTATTTTTAAAGCAATCAGAGCTCCCTTTTAAACTCTTTTCTAGAAAAATCTCAGCCTTTATTACCTAGGTATACATTGTGCCCTCAAATCACACCAAAATCCATTTTGTTTTATTTAGTTGACCATTTCAAGAAAGTATATTTTTAAAAGTGCAATCTTGAAAAAATTGAATTAAAAAACTAGACCCAAAAAAGTAAAATTTGACCTGTAGTGTTAGTATGTTATTTTCTGTCTTTTTTTTTCACACCTCACATAGTCTCAACCACTACCAGCAGTACCAAAATATATCCCAATAAATAGTCAAATAATAATGGAAATTTGATGTAGGAAATCCAAAGTGCTAGATCAGACTTAACAGATTAAAATAAAAAATTCCAATGTTTTCCATTTCTTTCATTCTCTGGAGGGTAGAATTACCTGAATAGGAATACTCATCATTCGTATACAGAAATACCATGACCAAATTGTTGACCTATGTTAAGGATTTTCAAAAATCTGTGAATAAGGTTGGGCTAAAAAAGCTGTTTGGTTGAAAGCATTTAAAATACAGTTGTTTAGGGGCACCTGGGTGGCGTAGTCGGTTAAGTGTCTGACTTCGCCTCAGGTCATGATCTCATGGTTCATGAATTCAAGCCCCACATCGGGCTCTGTGCCAACAGCTCGGAGCCTGGAGCCTGCTTTGGATTCTGTGTCTCCCTCTCTTTCTGCCCCTCCCCTACTCATACTCTGTCTCTTTCTCTCTGGCTATCTCTCAAAAATAAACACTAAAAAAATTTTTTAAATATATAGTTCTTTGGAATTCTTACCAAGGCCAAAGCTCATGAACTCTTCTTGGTCTGTTTTTCAAAGGGATAGATTTGAAGGGAGCATATGGGAAGGAAGGTACATATTAACTGGAAAGGTTATGCCAGAAGTAAACGGTTTTCAGAGATCCCTAAACTCATTCATAATTCCCAAAGCTGCAATACAATTGGTCAAGCTAATATGATAATAGTCTCCTTTAATTCTTTATGGTGTTTCCCACACTTCTCTGCCTTTTGTCCTTCTGTTCCTTGTGGTTATCTGAAGAGACAGTTACCATACTCATTTTATAGCTGAACGGTTGCTGAGACATCTCCCTTAGGTCCTACTCAAGATAATGCAGCTAGTAACAGGCAAAATGACCTCATCTGAATTTGGGTGGTAAAGTCCATTTCAATTCCAGTATTCTTTCCAAAGAAGAAATTTGCCTTTTGTTTTGGTAATCCCACTGATCCGGTATTTGAGATAATTTAAATGGCTGAAATTGATCACGGCTGAGTCATTCTGTAGTTCATCCTAAGGCTCTAAAACAAATGGATTCATATTTGATAGGTATAGAGAATGGACGTCAACAGTGCACTCTCAGTCCTAGGATGGACGGAGACAATGTTTCTAGGTTTCATAACAATGATCTCTGAAATTACACTAGAAACTCTCTTGCAAAACTCTCAGGCTGAGTGTGGGTAGTAAGTGGAATTTTTAACTAGAACTCTTTGGTTTACTTTGCTCAGTTCAGTCGTTCAAAACACAGTTCAGGGGAGGACAAAGATGTAGGTAGAATCTCTGAGGGCCAGTTCATTTACTTTAACCTTGCACAGTTGTATCAACAATGGAAACAGAAAGGATTATATGCTCATAAAATAAAGTGAATGGTTCAGGGGAAATCAAAGCTAATGCATCATCAAAATTAGGAAATCAACATAAGGTTCATGGCCCTTTTATGGTTGGATCATCTCAGTAGCATCATCCTCTCAAAGAACAGTACATTTCCCTCATTAACCAGAAGGTCATTATCAACACTCCATTAGTCACCAGTACGTAGTGCAGTTTATCTGAAACAAATATTTAAATGATTAGTGGTGAGGGTCAAGTGATTGTATATGAGTTGAGGATAGAGTGGGACTTTAAACTTTTCCTGAATTGATGTAGTTTTAGAAGTTTCTCTTTTTATAGTTGCCTTAGCACCAGAAAATGCTATTAAACACAAAAGTCTTGTTTACGTGAGTCAGACAGGGTTTGAAATTTGGCTTTGTCATTTATTAAGTGATCCTGGGCAACTTATTCAACCTCCCTGAAACTTCAGTGTAACAGCAGTTCTCTACCTCATGAAAGTGTTGTTAGAACCAAGTGCAAGAAAGCATTTAAAGCCTTTTATATAGGGGCACCTGGGTGGCTCAGTTGTTGAAGCGGCCAACTCTTGGTTTCGGCTCAGGTGATGATCTCATGGTTCTTGAGTTCGAGCCCTGCACTGATAGTGCAGAGCCTGTTTGGGATTCTCTCCCTCTCTCTCTGCCCTTCCTGCTCTCTCTCTCTCTCTCTTTCCAAATAAATAAATAGACTTAAAAAAAAAAAAAGCCTTTAATATAATGCTGGCATATAGTAAGTACTCAATAGATGTAAGTACATCTACTCAATAGATGTAGTACATCAATAGATGTAAGATGATATCATTATTATTAACCTATTTTTGTCATCCCATTGAGAAAAGTTGGAGCCAGAAGGAGCAAGAGAGAATTTAATACTTTGAGTATTAAGTATTGTTTCTCTCTTTTCCCAAACGAATGGGGAAGTCTTACAGAAGAGGAGTATCTGAAGGGCAGTAGGAAGAATAAGGCAACATTGCCACACCTTCTGTGTAAAGGTTTCATGGTGCGGCTTTGTTTGGTTTGAAATTAATTCCTAGACTTATATGTTCACCTTAACTTTAATTGCTAAAAGTATTCCAAAAGCAAAGTGTCATTTCATGTAGATAAGATCCTTCCTGTGATCATTACCACATTCTTGTCTTCCTCTGTGCTATGTTCTGACCAGCCAAGTTAAGCAACGAAGACAAAGACTTGTAGTTAATATCTCCATCCACACTTCATGCCATGGGGTTTCACAATAGATTCCCATGAAATTGCACAGATAAAAAAAAAGGATGGTTGTGATATTTGGTCCAATCCACCTTGGAATATATTAAGTGGGTCCTGCTACCATGCATATGGACTGAATCCATCAAAAAATGCTAGAGCTTATGATTTAAAGTTTTTTATTAATATATTAACCAGATTAATTCTGTGGCAATGTCATGCAGCTATTGAACATATCCAAATTACCAACTTGATGGTGTCACCTGTTGATCATTTTGGAAAGCTGATTATTTTAGGAAGAGAGTCGAAGTTGGAACTGGGTTAGCCATTTGGGTTAGAGGCCTTCTTTGGCTTGTCCAAACAGCTTTTTACTCTCTTGTAAGTAATAGTGAGAATAAACTATGTACACACAGGACAACAAAGATATTAACAGGAAATGTGCAACATTATTTCATTTACCATATGTTTCCCAGTAACTTACATCAATATAGGTAGATTCCGGAGAAGGATTTCTTTACAAAAGCATCTTTTCACTTTCTATATACTACATCACATTTTAGGCCTGGGAAATTTGATTTTCAATCGGCATAAATGTTAGTCATTACAAACGGCATGATCTTCTAGAGGTAATGCTGTGGAATGTTGAGGTTAAGACTAAGATGGGTTTGTCTCACCAGAAAATTAGAGTAATGTGTGGGAGAGACTAAAGGTGATTCTGGATATTATTTTTCATGAGTAACAGGGATTCTCTTTGCAAATTTAGAATAATAGGATTAAAAATGTATTCCCATAAGAAATAGATCTTTCTGGTTCTCTGAATAAGAGACTTTGCTGTTCTCTGACAGAACCATAAAAAGAATCTATTAGAGTATATTTTCTTATCTAACACACTACTCACTCTGAGAGACTCTCAAAGGGATGTTTGTTGCCATTTGCAAGGTTCAAACTATCATGACCGTGGTCATGAGCTTTTTCCTCTTTCAGTTGCTTGGATACCAAGAAAAACAAATTTCGGGTTTTTAAACTTCATATATAAAAAAAATTGGTGGAGAGCAATAGAATAAATGATAAAATGAGATCCTAAATCTGGCATGTCCCTTTAGCAAATATAAGCAATGAGCTTTTCCATGCACAGATTTCAAACTTGTGGTTCGTCCCCACCACGGATTGTCTCCATGAGACAGGATTAGCAACTAGGTGTATATGGTCCCATCCAAAAAGATACATAAGGATGCTGTGCCTTCATCAGTATAAGGACATAACTACTGGTGCCATTTACTTGCTCTGGTGCTTTAAAATACTTCCCTATCCATATAAACCTCTAAAATCTTTTTTGTGAATTTTCATTCAACCACCCAGATTCTATACTTAATGAATTTGCTCTTTATGTTTAATTATAATCAAACAGAATTATTTCAACAAGATGCTGCCTGGTTTTCTCTGCTTATTGTTATAATTTATAATTACAGTAATAACTGAAATGTGTTTTTATTTTTTGTAATGTTTATTTATTTTTGAGACAGAGAAAGAGAGATTGGGTGGGGGTGGGGGCTGAGAGAGAGGGAGACACAGAATCCCAAGCAGGCTCCACACAGTCAGTACAGATCCAGAAGCAGGGCTTGATCTCATGAACCATGAGATCATGACCTTAGCCAAAATCAGGAGTCAGACACTTAATGGACTGAGCCACCCAGGTGCCCCTGAAACGTTTTTAATTTAAACATATTTACCCATAATTCCATGGTACCAACCAATACACTGGTGTTTTTGTTTTGTTTTGTTTTAGATTTCATTCAAATCTTTGTCCACCTATGTTGGTGTATACATATAACTTGGTAAATAATCTTTTTTCATTTAAAAATAAATCGGAAGTTTTTTTTTTTATAAAATTGAAGCTATGCCTTCGTATTTATACTTTATAATAATTTAATAATATTTTACTCAGTAAAAACCGCCATGATTTCATATCTTACAGTAGTCATAGGCCTAATACAAATATATTGTGAGAAAAAAATACCCGTGGTTTATGCCTCCTGGGTGCTTCATTGTGTTGAGATAAAACACTGGTGATGCGAAAAGTCCTATTTGTACATTACTTGGGATGATTTAGCAGTTCGTGGATGAGGATGTGGGTGCCGCATGTTCAGATCTAGTTCTACCCAAACCTCTTCCATTTGTTTTCAGGTGAGTAGATGTTATAAGGAAATTCAGTAAACAAGGACATTGCCTCATGTAGTCTGTCTTTAGACTCTGAACAAACTTCCATAAAAATCTATAGTTTGGGCAAGACTATAGTCAAAGCATGCGCCTAACATTGAGTTCCCATTAAACCTCAACAACCCATCCATTAGGCAGGCAATCCAACAGATTTAAGGAAATACTATGTGCTAGAGTAATGACTGTTCGAAATTTGGTAGAAATACAAGTATTTTAAGAATTAGTGTGGTTCATATAAATGCCGGGAGTGTGTGTTAAAATTGGTATGAGGCCACATCAAGGGCCCTAGCAGATACTCAGGAATCAGAACCAGTTACCATTAAAACAGCAAAGTTAGAGGGGAAAGAAAAAAAATGGAGCCTTGTTTCTGTCACCAATCCTGACTATGTATTTAGGAGCATAGCAAGGCCTTTGAGCTCAGATGTGTTAGATTTTACCAGCGGTTAAGTTAGGACAGGGCCATCAGTCCAGAGAAGTTAATGAACTCATATCATTTACTCTTGGAGTCAGACTCCCAAAAGAGCATGAGATATTGATAGATGACCCTCACACACTGGTCAGGATAACAACTGGGTCTATGACCAAGTTAGAACCCCCGAGAGATTCTTATGTTTGTGTGATGGTTAATGTTATGTGTCAACTTGATTGGGCTAAGGGGTGCCCTGATAGCTGGTGAAACATTACTTTTGAGTGTATCCGTGAGGGTGCCTCCCGAAGAGCTTAGCATTTGAAAGAGTAGACTAAAGATCACCCTCAGCCCTGTGGGTGTGCATCATCCAATCCATTTGGGACCTAAATAAAACAAGCCAATGAAGGAAGGGCAAATTTGCTTTCTGCTTCAGCTGAGACATCCATCTTCTCCTGCCCTCGGACTCAGTGCTCCTGGTTCTCCAGCTGTCAGATTCAGACAGGAACTTACACTGTTAGATTCCTGATTTTCAGGCCTTCAGACTCAGACTGAATTACATCACTGGCTTTCCTAGTTCTCTGGCTTGCAGATGGCAGACTGGGGGACTTCTCCACCTCCATAACTGTATAAACCAATTCCTATAATACGTCTTCTCTATCTATCTATCTATCTATCTATCTATCATCTATAGATATCTATCTATCTTCTAATATCCTATTAGTTCTATTTCCATGGATCAATCCTGACAATGTAGTTTGATGTCATGGATAAAAATTTTTATCAAAAAGAAGCTGATGGAGTGTAGGAAAGAGATATATTCCCAACATAAGCTAGACTACGTGTCAAATTTGAAGCATCCAGGTATAAAATACTTGGGACCAAAACCCAGTTATGATAATGATCTGCTATAGTAGAATAAGTAAATGGGCACACTAAGTGATTCTATAGTAGTATTGTGTAGCTCATTGTTTCTCTTAGAACTTTATAAGAAACCAGAGGGCTCTGAGGACAAATGACAAGGAATGGCCAAGAACTAGATTTTATTTTAGCAATAAGAAATGATTGTGATGAATCACCATACGAAGAAAAGTTTTCCCAACAGAGTACCAAACAACTACTTTGAAAATGGTGAGTCCCCAAGGTCATAGACTCAGAAGATAGGCTAGTAGTTAGAAGACTTTATGAGACAGGTGTATGTTCTAACAAACATTTCACCTTTAATACATACTACCTCAATCAAATATGGTGAGTGGAGAGCAAATAAAAGAATGAGGTTTCTCAATAAATGGGCAAAGGACCAAGCTGAAAATCTTTGTTGATCTAAACAAGGACTAGGGCATAAGTATCTAAGGAAATAAGATGTGCACCTCGTGAGATCCTCAAGAAAAAGCCTATGGGTAGTTGAGAAAGTCTATTGACCCCTTGTTCTCCTGCAAATACAAAAGTTACACAAGGACTTTACTTGTTTGATGGAATTTCTAGACTCAATGTATTTCAGGCAACTGAGGCATAGGAATCACCTGGTTTAAAAGGTAGCCCAATGCCCCCTGGGCATAAGGGATCCAAGTAAGATAAAAATTCCAGGAATTCTGGGGTGTTACTAAAATCCATGTGCCAAGGCCCATGCCAGATAGCAAACAGATTGGGTTGTCTGCTATGTTCTCATTCCCAGGGTAGCCACTGAGTATAGACATTCCAGGCACACTGAAAATTTTATACATACTTCAAAATTCTCCAAACTGCCTAAGAACCAATAAATGGTGGAGGCAAGAACTGAGTCACCAAAAGCTACTGAGCCTGAAGAAATCACCAGGAATGAGAGAATATGCTGCCAATACCTGGCTCTATATCCTCTCAGCTTTGCCTTGACATTTATCTGTGGCTGTGGTGGACAATTCCCACACGTGCTGATAGCTTTCCGCCACAGGCTCCTGCTTCTCTTCGCTTTCTCCACCACCACGAATGCTTGCTCAGCCCCCAGAAGGCAGTCTGGAAATATTAGGATTTAATGCCCCAGAGCAACTATCCACTGATGTGGCACCAGAGTCAGTGGACAAATACTCCAGCCTCTCTGGCCCTCAGTGGAACAATTCTGGGATGCATTCCATAGAGTACTTCATTGGCCTCTCAGAGGACTGAGCCCCACTTGTCCACAGAGGAAACCTGACCATTAATGTAACATCTATTGGCTTTCTTCCCTTTCCTGTTTCACCTTGCCCATCCCCTCACTTGGGCTTTCTGCAATCACCTTCTAAATAATTTATTTACTCATGAGTCTACATCTGCTTTGGGAGCTGCCCAGACTAAGATAAGACAAACAGGGCCCAGGCATAAGATCTATGAAAACTATTAATTTACAGGAAAGGAGTAAACACATCATCTTTCTCCCTTCTTTTTTTTTCTCTTTTGTTCTTCCCCACCACCCCCACCCCTCTCCATCCCATCTAGGCTAACGGAAAACTGACACATCTGCAGCCTTTCACCTTGCCCAAGAATTCCCAGTCACTCTTGTAACTGCCCACGACCAGAGGGATACACACTTGGCCTATGTAGCATTTGATGAGTGGCAGCACTGAGATGACTAGGAAAAAAAATTAAGAGTATACCAATGACTAGTGCATGGCGCAAATGATACAGAGTGGGTTCCTTGCCTAAATAGCTCTCTTAAGAACCTTTCAGGGCTTAGACGTGGCCATGGGCACTAGGGAACAGCACAGGAATATTGAGGGAGCTCCTAAGTGATGTGATTCAGGAATTCTACCCGAAGGAATCTGACCCTGGGTTGAGGGAAGAGTCTGTTTGGGTAATACACAAAAATCGGAGATTAGATATGAGACTATGCAAACCAACATCTGGAGTTAGAGGTGATTGTTAGAACACAGTCTTATCAGATATCTTCTGGTTCATTTTGCTTGTTCTGTGACATTTCACTCAACAATTTCCCAGAAACCTCTAGCCAGATCTTCAATTCGTAAGCTGACACCTGGTGTTTCCAAGGCATGGAGCATGGACTGTGTGTGAGCAAGCTTAGCACCTTCCAGAGCATAAGGCTGCAGACATTGCCTTGGGATGGTAGCACCCCCAATTGGAAATGACTGACTCACTCCTCATTCAAACTGGGCAAAGGAGTAAGGACAGTGATTCTAGAAAGAAATGAAGGGGATGACTTCCTCACTAAGAGCAACAATACCCCGCTTAAATGGTTCATCTCTATAGCTTAACGCCATTCATCAGGGCTGACTGAGTAGCTTGACTCTATTTGCTGAAAAGGCTATATAAGGATGTAGTTGAGGATTGTGTTATTCGGTCTGCTGCCTGCACCTGAATCTCTGGAATGAAAGTCAACCACCCGGCCATTCTTCAGATCAAGTATAATGAAGAGTCCCACTGTCTTAGCAATGATAGAGAAAAGAAAATTTGAACTTCATTTTTATATTTAGATCAAAGGGCAGTATAACCTGAATTCTGGTTTTCATTGCTTTGGACATTAAAATCTTTGAAGCTATAATTTTTTAATTTGAATTTCTTCCTCGGAATCTGACATAGAGGAGTCAAATAGAATAGTCTCAATTCTTTTTAATTTATTGAGTGATTAATAATCTATATTGGACAACATGAATTGGCATGTCAGGAACAACATAGCAAAGAGGGCAAAGATGCTACTGGGCAGAGCATAACCTTGAAGTTAATCTAATTAGTGACTCCTCCAAGCCAGTTCAACACTATTAGAGGTTGTGGGGGAATACACAAAGGAACAGCGGTTGCTATTGAGGGAAAAAAACCCATGAAGATGGAAAGAGGGTCGCCCTACCAGACTGCTCACTTATTCCCCCAGGTGGAATAGCTATGATTTGGGCATGTTATGGATGCATATTTGTTCCCAACTTTTCTGGTTTCCATGAGAAGGGATTTGTCTGAATACAGCTGGCCAGTCACCCTTTGTTCCTTCCCAAGAAGGTGGGTGACCTAAGTTACCTAGTTGGTGAAAGATAGCTTTAACACTAGGCTGCATTGTAAAATACCATTCAGCTTTCTTAGTGTGCTAGTTGGCTTTTTCTGTGGCAGAAAACAACCACAAATATTCCGTTCTCACTCATTTACATACGGGCTGCAGGCTGGCTGTCCCCTTGCTTAGCTCTGCCTGTGCTGGACTCCGCTGCGTTGGTCCCATGTGTCTTCTTAGTCCAGAGCCCCGGGCAGCTGTAGTGGCCCTTATCTGGCAAATGCTGTTCTAAAGGTGAGAGCAAACCACACAATTCGTCTTGAAACTTCTTCTCAAAAATGCAAATATCACATCTATGCACATTCCACTAGGCAAAGCATGCCCCAGGACTCAGCCCAAAGTCAGTAGGATAGGGACATATACTCTCCCCAGACGATTCAACAACTCACATAACAATGAACGGGAATGTATAATTCCATCAAAGGGAAGAAGTAAAAAATTGGGAAATTAGAATTCAATCGTACACGATCACCTCTGAAGGCAATCTTTTCCTTCCCATCTTCCTGAATACTAAGTTTATCAACTAAGTGTAGTGGAGTACACAGGGTCATTTATTGGATCTTCTAAAAACCAAAACAGTCCTCAATGTTTCTCAGGTCTTTTCTGTCAGTGTCATAGATGCCAAATGGCACAATATTATTATTTAACTTAAATGTTCCTAGTGACCAGTGAAACGAACATATTATCATTTTTATTAGCTACTTGAGCCTCCCTTCTATTGTTCATAGTTTTTGCCTATCTTAGGTTTTTTTTTTCTTTTGCTTATTGATTTTTGTGTGTTCTTTATGTATTCTGGATATGAGCCCTTTGTTGATTAAATATACTGCAAATAATTTATCTCAGACTAAGACTTTACGTTCTTCCTTTTTTGAAAATTATGTATTTTGAGGCACAAAATATTTTATTTTAATGCAGTGATATCAATAAATGTTTCTATTTATGTTTTCTTTTTATATTTTAAGAAACCCCTCCTTTTTCTGAGATTATAAAAGTAAAAGTATTCTACCATATTTTCTTCTAAATTTTTAAAAAATGTTTACTTATTTTTAAGAGAGAGAGAATCCTTAAGCTGGAGGGAGGGAGAAGGAGGGGGTGAGGGGTGGGGGACAGGGAGACTGGGTGGCAGAGAGAGATGGGTGGCAAAGAAGGGGAGGCAGGGAGGGTGACAGGGGATCTGAAGCAGGTTCTGTACTGACAGCAGAGAGTCCGATGTGGGGCTGGAACTCACCATGAGATCATGACCTGAGCCGATCATTAACCCACTGAGCCACCCACGCACCCCTCTTCTAAAACTTTTAAGTTGTGCTTTTTACATATAGATTTGAATCCACCTAGAATAGATTTATTGTGATTCATATTAGCATGGGACTCTAATTTGACTTCTTCCTTTATGGAAAACCGAAATTCCAAGCATCATTTATTGGATAATTTATCATTCTTCTTGAACTTCCAAAACTACCTCTAAAATGTTCTTATGCCAATGGTCATTTAGTTGAGTTCTTTATTCTGTCCATTAGTCTACTGTTTCTTCCCCCATCCAAGTGCCACATCATTTTTTTTTTTAACATTTTATTTATTTTTGAGACAGGGAGAGACAGAGTATGAACAGGGGAAGGTCAGAGAGAGGGAGACACAGAATCTGAAACAGGCTCCAGGCTCTGAGCTGTCAGCACAGAGCCCGACGCGGGGCTCGAACTCACGGACCACGAGATCATGACCTGAGCCGAAGTCGGCCACCCAACCGACTGAGCCACCCAGGTGCCCCTAGAAGAACACATTTCTAAATAAATTTTATAAGCAAATAGCACAAACAAGAATGTGAAAGACTTCTGATTTACAAAAGTCACATCATTTTAAGTACCATAATTTTATAAGTCTTGTTATCTGGTAGGGTACTTACCACAATTTGTCTTTCTTTTAAAAAAAAATTCTATATTTTAGTTGGCTAAATTATTACCATTTTTTATTTAGGAATAGTAAGTGTGCATCAGTGTTTTATATGTATATATAAATATATATATACCCAGTATTTGAATATCTTTCACAAAATGTTTATGTCTGTTTTACATCAATTGCATTTCTTTTCTCTTTTTATCTTTTGATCCCCTTAATTATTTTGATCCATTCCTTAATTAACCTTTAATCTAGTAAAGGAGTGAATTCATCCATTTAATGAACACCTTTCAGTGTAAACTATACTTGCATTTTTAGTATAAACTCAGTTTGGTTGTAATGTATTTTATACTTTTATAGTGCTAGTATTCTGTTTGAGATGTTCATGAAAGAGACTAGCCTTTAAACCTTTTTCTTTAAAGTGTCAGTTTCTGGTTTTGGTTTCAAGATTATGTTAATAAGATTATTTAGGAAACATTCCATCTTTTTCTATCATTTGGACTACTCTGTGCAGCTTTTTAGGGTGTAAGATTAGCTTTTTAACTCTTAGCTCGTGGCATTTTGGATACCAGTGTCATTTGATTCCACATATGTTCTAACTTCTTTTTAAAAAAAATTTTTTTTTAATGTTCATTTATTTTTGAGAGAGAGAAAGAGACAGAGTGCGCAAGCAAGGGAGGGGCAGAGAGAGAAGGAGACACAGAATTCGAAGCAGGCTCCAGGCTCTGAGCTGTCAGCACAGAGCCTGATGTGGGGCTCGAACCCACAAACCGTGAAATCATAACCAACTGAGCCACCCAGGCGCCTCCATATGTTCTAATTTCTATTAGAATTTCTTCCTTGATTTGTGAGTTGTTTAGAAGTATGTTTTTAATTCATATATATATATATATATATATAAAGTTTATATATTAACTTTATATATATATAAACTCTATATATATAAAGTTTATATATAAACTTTATATATATATAACTTTATATATATATAAAGTTTATATATAAACTTTATATATAACTTTATATATATATAAACTTTATATATATATAACTTTATATATATACTTTATATAAAACTTTATATCTATATATATAAAGTTTTACATATATATATATATATATATATATATATATATAACTTTACTAGTTTGTGATATTTGAATTGCAGTTAATCAGACTCTGTATTTTGTATAATGTTGATCCTTTAGTATTTATTGTAACTGGTTTTATGACTAGTAACAGGGTCAACTTTGAAACATTAGAAATGTGTTTTTTTTAGGAAATTAATTGCTGGGTTTATAGTTCATTATATTTCCAGTAGATTGAACTCGTTAATTGTATTTGAACATTCTGTATCGTTACAGACAGCTTTAAATTCATAACCTATTAATTACTCAGAAAGATATATAAAAATTGCTTCATATGACCACAGATTTGTCAGTGTCTACTTTTAATAGTTTTAAATATTTGCTTTATATTTCGAAATTGTGCTATTAGAAACATTTGTGTTTGGAATTGTTATATCTTCCTGGTGAACTTTACTTCTATAACTATATAATTCCTTTTCTCTAATTGCTTTTCCTTATCAATTCAATCTGCTTTGAACATATATAACAGATATATAATAGACATTAAAACAGAGACGTTTTAGTCTCAGTTTTGAGAAAGCAACAGGTGCCACATTCTTTTAAAAATGAGATGTGAAACCACTTTGTTGTATCTGTAAAGGAGGTGGGTGTAACTGCTTTAAACTTCTCTCATAACTTGAGGACATAACATTGAGAGCTAGATAGTAAGGAAGAATTTTTAAGAGAGTATTGATGTGCTGAGTCTACTCGCCATCTTGTGGAAGAGGGGAAGATCTTTTCACTCAGCTAAACCCTAGGTTAAAGATCTCTAACGTGACAAGAGAGTGTGATACTTATTTCCAGGAATGTGTGTGACACAATGGACTGATGTCACATTTATAAATTCAAAGTGAAGGGAGAGATGGTTATACAGGGAGTGTTGAAACAAAGCATATGTAAGTGTCTGTCAAGGCCATGATGTGGGCTAAGTGCAAGACTGGGATGGGATTACTTGGATATTGTCCAAGAGGACCACCTAGTAAAGCAGGGTAATTATAATGAAAATAATCAGTAGGTATAGCTATTGGATGCTCAGAAGTTAAGAATAAGTCATAAGCAACAAGCTAGAAAAAGATGCCTTTGCATAGCTCAAGGGAATTGCAGTTGATAGATCCCCAGGAATGCAGAGCTTCTCCTCAAGGTTCCTCATGAGAGAAACATGCCAGCTTTAAACATCTCTTGGGCCCAGAGATCACCAATGCTAGACCTCCACAACTATACTGACCCCAGGTCAAAACACCTGGAAGAAGAGAAACATTGCTATGTGGGCAAAGAGAAAAGCAGCTGATCCTACCTCTCTTTACATTGCATGTGGCAATAAGCCTAAATTGAGAGAAGGGAAGTGTGTTAATTTTAGATGTGGTTTGATTATAAGTGAGACTGAATATGTAACCTACTGAACTAAGACTATTTTTTTTTTTGAGATGCATATGAAAAAGTGAGAGCAATCATTGACTCTGTTCTAGTTCCAACCAAAGGTTAAAAGAACAGCTAGTCTATAGGCACCTGGGGAGCTTAGTCAGTTAAGCATCTGACTCTTGATTTTGACTCAGGTCATGTTCCCAGGGTTGTGGGATCTAGCCCTGCTTTGGGCTATGCACTGAACGTGGCACCTGCTTGGGATTCTCTCTCTCTCTCTCTCTCTCTCTTTCTCTCTCCCTCTTCCCCCTCCCCCACTTGCATGTGCTCGCTCTCTCTCAAATAAAAAGAAATTTTAAAAAAAGGTGCAAGTTTAACTTATCAATGTGATGCTGAGGGACAGATTACAGATCAGGTCAGGCAGTTCAGAGCAAATTTTAACAAGTTTTATTGAGTGCCAACTATGTGCTAGGCACTGTTCTAGTTTCTGATAGTACAAAAATAAATCAAGACATCTCCTATGCCATCTAGAGGCTTACAATCCAAAGATAAACGTAGGTGCACACAGAGATAATTTCAAGTTAATTGGCACCTACACTTACAGAAATATGTATTGGTTAACTTAGCAGGGTCACTTAACCCAGGGAAAGCTACCTGGTAGAGAAGGCAGATGAGATGAGTCTTGAGGCATGAAAATGAATTAATCAAATAAAATTAGAGGAAGGGTAGCACTTCAGGAATAGGAAACGGCATGCATCGGTGCATGGAGCTACAACAGCACAGCATTTTCAAGGAAACACAGGACACTTGGTTTTATCAGTACATGTAGCAGAATTCCACGCATAACATAAAGTGGGACTAGATAAGTAGAAGTGCCTACAGGAAAAAAAGTAAATGCATCATTTCCCATGGTTCATTGTAGGTACCCTTGTGCATGAAATGATGAACGTAAAGAGAGCTATTCTTCCAGAACTGGCAGGGAGAGAAGGACCTCAGTGAGCATCCCTACAGGAGTCTTCCTTCTCACCTTCGAAAGCCTTGATGCATTGCAGTGAATTCTCTCACACCTTCTCCAAAGTATCACGCCAGCCACTGAAAAGGACCACCCATGGGATGTAAAATGGTGTGGACAAGAAGTGAAAGTGAGCAGAGGCATAGCTCAGGAAATTCAAGGGTACACAGTGATAAGGCTGCGTGATGAGAAGCAGTGGGATAACTTGAGTCACACTGGCAGGGACAGATAGATAGAGGGCTCCGCCCGGGCAGAGCTACCAGTGGAGGTCCAGAATGAGAGTAAGTGCAGAGGCCAGACCTACAATGGGAGCAGCTGAAGAGCAGAAGTGGAAGAGGTAGGAATGGTGGCCTCCAGGTTAAGTCACTGTCTTTTGGGGCAGTTGCTAAACTAGCATAATAGCATTAGGCTATTGAAAATTATTTAGTGGCAACTTTCTGCAGTCATTGTTTATTCCTACTTATGACATTGACAGCTCAAGGACCTCTAGCTGAAGGATCAGACAAAGGCTGTGTCATGTGGGTTCTGACAGTCCTCATCTGATTAGAGGTTATCGCTGCCTCCTCACGAGTCAGGCCCCAAGGTCCAGATGAGCTGAATACACTAAAAGTTTGTGCTCCTCACCATCTGACACATCTCTTGGGACTGGGGCTGAGATCTCTGCTGGTCCCCATACTGTCTGTGCTGTCCCAAAGAAGCACCGAGGAGACAAAGTGAACAAATCTGAAAATAGATATATGTACAATAAGACCTTGGTTTGCGAGCATAATTCATTCTGGATACATGCTTGTAATCCAAAGCACTCGTATATCAAAGCGAATTTCAAGAACCATCCACACGGTTGTGCTCACGTGACCCTTGGCATCACATACTACGTGTATTGCAAGGCATTGCTCGTTTAACGCGTTAAAATTTATTAGGAACGTTTGCGCATCTTGAGGAACACGCGCAGAACAAGTTAGTCACCATCCAAGGTTTTACTATCTTTGTAAGTGTACTTATTTACTTATGCTGTGCATTCATGTGTTTAATAAGCACTGATTGAATGGAGGGAGAGGGTACGGGTGATGCAATGCCACAGTTACCAATATAGGCTTAGGAGTCAAACAACACTCGGTTTAAATCCCAAATCTGCCACTTCCTAAGCTGTGGGACTTTAAATAGGTTGTGTCTCAGAGACTTCATTTCCTCATCCCTCAGCTGGAGCTATAAATAAATGTTCACCACTAAATGTCATCTGGTTTAAATAAGATGCTGCATGCATAGTGCCTAGTACTGGGATTTCAACAGACATCCGGGCTATTAAGAATAATGATAAGGAGGGGAGGCAGGAAAAGAGAAGATGAGAATATGCTTCATGTGTTCTCACAAAACAGTCGGTGGGGGTGGGGGGACAGATATAAAGAGTGGAATGCAAGAGAGACGAGAGACAACAGGGTTGGAAAGAAAGAGGAGAAAGGCTGAGGGTCAGCTGACTATGGTTTAGAACATTTCCAGGCTTTGAAATGGACCAGAAGTAAATACCTCATATGGAGGAGATTCTTTTTTAAGTTAACTTATTTATTTTGAGAGAGAGAGAGCATAGGCACAGGACGGGTAGAGACAGAGGGAGAGAGGATCCCAAGCAGGCTCCACACTATCAGTGCGGAGCCTGACTTAGGGCTCAAACTCACAAACCATGAGGGGCCCGTGAGTGGCTCAGTCAGTTGAGCGGCTGTCTTTGGCTCAGGTCACTATCTCATGGTTCATGAGTTCAGCCCTGAGGCCGGCTCTGTGCTGACAGCTCTGAGCCTGGAGTCTGCTTCATATTCGTGTCCCCCCGCACCCTCTCTGCCCCTCTCCTGCTCGGACTCCGTCTCTCTCTCTTTCAAAAACAAATAAACATTTTTTTAAAAATCTTAAAAAAAAAACAACCAACCTCACAAACCATGAGATCATGACCTGATGTGAAATCAAAAGCCAGCCACTTAACCAACTGAGCCACCCAGACGCCCCTGGAGGAGAAAGTTTTAAATTTCTTTTTAAATTTCTTGCCATTTTTTACCCATTCCATTGGAAGATAAATGTGCCTCTTAATTCACCACTGGCCCTGGCATCTCTAGCGAGCATGTGTGCTTTGCATCTGAGTCCTCTGTAGCTGTGTGAGGCCCTTCTTCTTTAGCCCAAGGAAGTCTTTGGTGCAGACAGTCCTTTAAGACTGGTTTGGGTGGGACAGCCTGTCTGCCTGTCCACGTAGTGCAGATGCCTTGATATTCTTTCATTCACCAGATGCAGACTAATGAGGGGTCATTTCTTCTTTGTGCCTTTCTGCTGCTTTAGCATAACTACAGGAGAAATAGTCTCTCTACTTTTTCCTAGAAGAGAAAATAGGATTCATGTAAGGTCTTTGAACAATTGAGACCCTTGGCATTTTATATCAATGGTTATGTTGGTGTAAAACACATAATGCAAGCTAATAATGCTTTTAGGGTGTGCAATTATTACATGGAGGGTGGTAATGAGTCACTCCTTTGCATGCAAAAAACATGTTAGATTTATGGGTGATGCATAGGCTCAAACCCACAACCCATTTTGCTGCAAGAAAATTATTCACTTGCTTTGAATGCGATGATGCCTTTGTCAAGTTTTGACCAATCATAATCTTCAGGTAATGCTGGGGCAAGGTTTTGGTCTGGTCAGAACAACTGACAAAAGAAAATCCCACAGAAATTTCTCAGTTCTTCTAACATTTAAAAAACTACTGTCAGAAAGGATATCATAACATGTATTACTTGAATAAAAACGTGAGACTGGGCCCAAGATGGATCACCAGCTGGAGCAAATTTTCATACTACTTGGCCTCTGAAGGAAGCTACTGATTATGTGACTTCTGCAATCTGCTGCAATCCCACAGAGACCCCAAAGCTAAAGAAGAGAATGGTTGGACCAAAGTCCACTGACTGAAGGTAAACATTCTTCTGGAAGTGAACCAAGAGCAGAATCCAGTCTATCTATTTTGCTGTCCAGCAGTTTTGGAATCAGGCACTAGCCACACGTCACTGTGGAACATTTGGGATGTGGCTAATCAAAACTGACATGTCCATTAAGAATGAAATACCCACCAGGTTTCAAAGATCCAGTATGAAAAAAAGATTGTAAAATATCTCATTAATAATTTATATACTGATTACATGTTAGATGGTAATTTAGATATATTGAGTTAAATAAATTTCATTATTCAAAGTAATTTCACCTGTTTCTTTTCACCTGTTATAGTGTGTGGCTACCAGCATATTTAAAATTCCATATGTAGCTCTCGCA
The DNA here is from genome assembly GCF_018350215.1 of Panthera leo. Classification (NCBI taxonomy): domain Eukaryota; kingdom Metazoa; phylum Chordata; class Mammalia; order Carnivora; family Felidae; genus Panthera; species Panthera leo. The sequence continues at coordinate 144,794,958 of NC_056682.1, forward strand.
TGTTGACTAGACAGCCCTACTCTAAAAGCTTGCCTCAAAGAGATCAATGACTATTCTCCTGAAATCACCCAATTTCATGTTTGTTCCCTCCTCATGAAGTGTTTATCAACAGTTATGACTTCCCAATTAATTTCAGTCAGCTTCTCATGAAGGCCCGGTAAACAGTGTAGCTGGAAAGAGTCTAATGCGTTGGCTTGCCTAAACACACACATGGGATGTTGCATGCTGTATTTCCTCTAAACCACAAATGATGAACAATCCACAAACACTTCATGTGGATTTTGTGGGTCATCAACTGAAAGCTCTTTATGTGGGTGTAAGAGTCACGCTGCAAAGGAAAATCCCGCAGAAATTTTCCGATTGCCTTTTATGATGCCATCAATTGCTAATTTGGAGGAAATATCACAACGTACCATTTGAGTTATATGAGACATGACCACTTACAGGTACAGAAATGATAAACTCAGAGAACAGAATATGCAATGGCTTAGTTAACTGTATGCTGAAGAAGAACATGGGTATTCATCCCTGGGAACATAACGATGATTCAACTTTAATTGAACTATATTCTCTCAGAACTTAAACTTGGTGAGAACGGCCGAGTATGCATCCTAGGGTGATGGAAATGTTAGGAGCTTTCTAACAGTCAGCGTGTGTGCAAAATAACTGTCTGCAACTCAGTCATTGTGACAAGCTATCTGGCATCTCTGAACCACAGTTTTTACATGTGCAAAATGAAGACAATTATATTAAACTTGCAGGGATATTGTTGTATGAAGAAACTAGCAAAATAAACACTGGCTATTATTATTAATAGTAGAATTTAGTAAATAGGTTTTTTTTTTGTGAAGGGGTCTCTTAAGTCCTAATTCCTATGGCAAACACTTCCATGTGAAGTTAACTCTCAATTTCTACCCTTTGACATATCTTTTAGGGGCACGTTGAACTTGTAGTAATTCATTGGTCATCAAAATGCAGAGCATTGAGCATGGTGCTGAAGGGAACCCAACACTGAATGTGCTTCAGATCTTACAGGGAGCTCATAGTTCTAGGGAAGAGAAGACATCTGCATATATATAGAAATAATGCAAAGTAGATTGTGCAAAATACCTCAAGATAGTTTTGGACACACTGACTTGGAAGGACTGGTGAGATCCATGTGGAGGAGTCAGAATATGCAAGGCTATCTCCAAGGAGAGAGGTGTATGCTGGACGTAGAGATCAGGTCACTATCCCCATGGATGGGGTCCTTGACATGATGGGACCAGACAGGCTTGCTGAAGCGGGTGGTCTGAAAAAGGGAAGGAAAGAAAGAAGGAAAATACAATTAGAGCACCTCTATTTAGAAGAAGGAGGAGAAAAAGCATGAGCGAGGAGAAAGAAATGTTTCAGGCAAGAGAAAGAAGTTGTCCCAGTTGACTCCATACTTTTCTGGTCCCCTACCTACCAGGGGCTTCAACCCAGGTATTAAATGGATTCAGTCCTCTTTCTCAATCTCTCTCTATCTCTCTGTCTCTGTGTGTCTGTCTCTCTCCTATTTCCTAACGTTGTGTATCCTGTTTGCTTCATGTCACAGCTGCAATCCCTCTCTCACCCCTGGTCCTCACTCTGCAGACCTCGAGTGCAGCCAGGACTGTGATCTCATGCTTTCCCAGACACAGCTGTAGGGCACGGAAGACTGGGATGCCATTACACCTCGTCCTACATTTTACAAAATGGAACAGGGTAAAACAAACCTTAAGCAGATAATAAATATTTTATTTATAATGGAGTCAAATAAAAATGGGTTTAGCCTTTTTCCCCCTATTTAGTGGGAGGATGCCTGATGAGTGTCCAACCGCATATGTCAAAAAACTCAAATCTCGGGGGAAAACACCTTTATTTTAAGCTGGTGTACTTTCTTGAGTCAAAGGGATTTTAGGGAGGTCTTCATGATAAAGTATGGTTAACATGTTATGCATCTAAGACAGTTTTTGAGTTTTGTCAATAAGAATATTAATATAGAGGTATTTTTAAAGACAGACTATAGCATATCGTAAGAAAAGTTTGGCTTTCAGAGATAGGGTTACAGAGGTGGGAGGTACTCAGGATTGCCTGGAAATCATAAAACTATGTAAGAACAGATTCTTATGCAATCACCAGATTCTACTGTTCTCCCTTAGTTTTCCAATTTGTAGTTAATCATTGGGTTAAAACGTTTTTAAATAGCTGAAACAGGATCCTCTTGCTGTCCTTACGTTTATTTTTTAAAAGGTCTGATTCCTATGTATTTCTTCTGCTTTTAATAAAGGAACGACCTCTGTACTTAGGTGCAATCATTCATTTCTTCTCCTTATAATTTCCCACAACCATCACAGTTTTTGTTTGTTGCACAGAGCATTGACTTGGCAGTGGTAACCATAACTTACAGCAAAATGACCTGTTTTTCCTATTTTCAAACCCAAGTCAGAGAGATTTTTTTCAAGGAAAAATCTAGCATTGTATAATTCTTGTTTGCATTGGTTTTAACTGTTTTCTGATTGTATTCAATTGTTCTTGACCCAAAAGAACAGAAGAATGAGATTTGTGGGATGCATGGGGATTACTGTTGAGTTTTGATGTCTGAGTGAGCTTGGTCATAGGGTTCTCTCTGGAATGTTAAGGCATTTTGAGGCTGGCTGAGACAATCTTAAGCACAACAATGAAGATGCTCCCCATTGCCTTGAAACACTATTTTTCTAACATAGCATACTTAAAACACGTTTTCACTTGTTAAATTATGAGTGATTAATGGAAAACAGATTTGAGGTGGGTTTTGTGGTTCTGGGAAGAGGTAGGATAACGAAACAAAAACTAAGAGATCTAAAGTTGGAACCAAATAAAAAGTTGGAACCAAATAAAGGTTATATCCTGAGAGATATAGAGACATGCTTTATCTAAATGGTTTCAAAATACCCCATGTGTCACTCACTCATTCTACTCAACAAAAATTAAAAAGTATATATTGAATGCCTGTTATGTTCATTTATATTAGTCAGGGTTCTCCAGGGAAACAGAATATGTAATCTCAGATATAATAAAGAAAGAAAGAAATTTCATATAATAAATATATACATACATTATAATATATTTATTAACAGGTAAGTGAATTTTTACATATTAGATAAAAGGAGACTTATTTTGAGGAATCGGCTCATGCATTATGGAGGCTGAGAAATCCTAAGATCTGCTGTCTGCAAGCTGGAGACCCAGGAGAGCCAGAGGTATAATTCATGAAGTCCAAGTCCAAAGGCTTGAGAAGTAGGGGAATCCCAGGTATAAATTCCAGTCTGAGGGCAGAAGATGAGATGAGATGTTTCAGCTCAAACAGTGAGGCAGGAAAAAGGGGCAAACTCCTCCTTCGTCCACCATTTTGTCCTATCCAGGCCCTCAATAGATTGGATGAGGGCCGCCCGCACAGGGGAAGGCAGTCTGCTTTACTGAGTCCACTGACTCAAATGCTCATCTCATCTGGAAACACTCACAGGCAGAGAAATAATGTTTAACCTGGGCATTCGATGGCTAGACAGGTTGACACATCAAGTTAACCATGAGAGCACTGTTCCTGTCTTCACGGACCATATAGTGTAGCTAGAGTGACAGATGTTAAACTAATACATACTTAATTACATATTTGGAAAAATAATAGAAAGCATTGAGGGAATGTTACAAGGATACCTCATAGAGCCTGGGGGCTCATGGTCAAGGAAGATTTCTCTGAGGAAGTGACATTTAAACTGAGGATTGAAGAATGAGAGGGATCCAGACAAGAGATGAAGGATAGAGGAAGGTAGGCCAATGAGACTTGGCTAAGGATGGAGAGACCCTCTGAAGAATTATAAGAAGCTGTGATACTGTGATTTAGACTAAGCAATATATATATAAGATCCATGTCTCTGTTTCTGGCTCAGAACTCCTAAAACCCTTGGAATTTCCTAAGAGCTAACAGCCATAAAGTTGTCTTTTGATATTCATAGCAAGCCCCTGTCAACCACACCTAGGTTTATGTTAATGAGATGACTTTTGGAAAGTACCTAAGGATGGCAGCAGGCTGCCAGGTGATTAGAAGGTTATGACTTCATCTCCCTGTGGTCAGAGGAGAGTGGCTAGAGACCGAATTCTATAATCAATGGCCAGTGATATTTAATCAACTGTGTTTATGTAACAAAGCGTCCATAAAAACCCAGAGGGTTAAGGGAGCTTCTGGGATAGCGAACACGTGGGACAGTTGTGGGCCCAGAAAATCTGGAAGTTCCGAGACCCTTCCCACTTGCCTTGGCTTATCCGTCTTTTCCATTGGTCTGTTCCTGAGTTATATCCTTTTGGACTAAACCTGTTATGTAGAAAACAAACGTTTCTCTGAGTTCTGTGAGCTGGTCTAACAAATTAATTGAACCCAAGGAGGGGTTTGCGGGAACCTCCCTTCTGTGGCTGGTTGGTCAGAAGCATAGGTGACAATCTGAACTTGTAACTGTCATCTGAAGTGGTGAGGGGGGGGATGGGCAGTGGGGATCAGTCTTACAGGACAGGGCCTTAACCTGCGGAATCTGATGTTATCTCCAGGTAGATAGTGTCAGAATTGAGTTAATCACTTAGTGGCGTTGGACAAAACACAGTTGGAGAAGGCCAGTGTGACTAAGGCAGGGATAAGATGAAGCTCAAGATAGCTGGGACTCTCTCCCATAGGATCTGGTTTTGTACGACTACCCTTTCCAGGGGAACAAGAAATGAAGTGCAGACCCGTGCTCAACAACATTTATCACAAAAATAGCAATAAAAGCCACATTGTTGAATATTTACTCTCTGCTAAGCTCTGTTCTGGGAGTTTTACACATATAATTTCATTTAACTTTCTCAAAAACCATAAAGTAACTATTTATTATGTCCCATTACATTGATAAAATAAGGGTATTAGCTTAAAGGGGATAGACAACTTTTAGTTTAAATTTACATGGCTAATAAGTGATGAAACCAAGAGTTTTCAGCTATAGCATCTAGGCTTTCATCATGGTTCTACAGTAAACATTGCTTTATACAATATTTAAATGAACACACCTCTGCATCAATTAGCCTTAATAATTGTTTTCCAAAGAAAGAAATGTTTTTATTTTCTCCTTCGGCAAGGCTTTCTCCCTCCTCACATGATTCTATCTAGCAAACCGAAATGAGAATTCACTCGTCTTCCAGATGACAGAGATTTTTTTGTATGGCATTTGGGGGAGAGAACAAATGGACAGCATTTAGGATGTAGCCTATACGTTCCTTGCACCAGTTCCATTAAAATGCCTGATAGCTGCTGGTTAAAATTAATAAGTAACCTTTTGATAAATTTACTCAATATATTGAAGACCCTAATGAACTCACTCTGGAACCCAGTGATTTAGTTCAGGAGATGGTTTTAGAGCCTGACGACTAGAATTGAGGTCAAACTCAGACAGTTATTAGCCATGTGATCTTAGCAGATTTATTAACCTCCCTGAATTTCTGCTTCTCATCTATAAAGTAGAAATAATAGAGTTAATAAATAAGGGTAATAATGATATCTACCTCACTTGAGTGTTGTGAGAATTGGATGAGATGATATATATTCAAAGCCATTATTAGGCAGCCACTATCAACGTATCTTGTGAAGACACTGAATATCTTCTAGGTTCAAATTTTAATTAAGGTGGTCCCCAAAACAAGTCAATATGAAGTATAATGTTTGGAATTATATAGCCAAATGAAGCATACAATGTTAAATAGTAGGATTAAATAATCCCTCTAAAATACTAAAATATTTGAAGGAAAAAAACAAACAAAAAATCCCAAGGTCATATCTCTGACAACTTATTTATCTTTATAAGCTCAGCATTTAGTTGGGAGATACAACTCCCTCAATCAATGTTTGTGGAATGAATGGACAAATAATGACTAAATGATTGACCGACTGAATAAGTAGATGGATAGATGGATACAGCTTCATACGTTGAGCGGTACAAAGGTAAATTCATGACTGTCAGATGCCAAGTGTGACTCCAAACTAAATCTAGGAAAGAAAGAACAGCAATGAACATGCTTACTTGGAAGATAGCCAAAGAGCAAGATAAAAAATAGAAGCTCCATTAGGATCCAGAAAAAAAAAAAGAAGAAGAAGATGAAGACTCCCCAATCCAATCTTTCCTGGCTACAGAGACTTGTTTTAAGAAAATCCTTGTTCTGGGGTGCCTGGGTGGCTCAGTCGGTAAAGCGTCCGGCTTCAGCTCAGGTCATGATCTCACAGTTCGTGGGTTCAAGCCCTGCATCGGGCTCTGTGAGGACAGCTCAGAGCCTGGAGCCTGCTTCGGATTCCGTGTCTCCCTCTCCCTCTGCCCCTCCCCGCTCACACTCTGTCTCTCTCTCTCTCTCTCCCTCAAGAATTAAAAAAAAAAAAAAAATCCTTGTTCAATTTCAGTTTCATGGACATAGCTGTAACCCAAATGAACTTGCAGGAGCAATAACTACATTCACGCACATCTATGCTTATGATGCGTATCTTGAGATGCAACCTTAAAGTCCATTCTCAGAAATACACATTTCCAAGAGATGGGATATTTGCTTATCCTTCAATTCCTATAAGCCACTCAGTCATATCTAGTTCTCCAAGAATCTCCACTATACACTCCTGCTATCTAAGCCAAGATTTTTTTTAATATTTATTTATTCTTGAGAAAGCACAGGCGGGGGAGGGGCAGAGAGAGGGGGACAGAGGATTCGAAGTGGGTTCTGCACTGACAGACTGACAGCAGTGAGCCTGATGTGAGGCTCAAACTCACGAACCAGGAGATCATAACCTGAGCTGAAGTGAAATACTCAACCGAGTGAGCCACCCAAATATCCCACTAAGCTAAGATTTTTAACACTGTGTTTTTTTCCACACAAAAAATATCGTGTATCTAATTTTGGAGAGGAAACAAATCAGATGCAAATGCTTGGTTATTTCAGGAATCAAATAAAATGCATTACGGTGACTTAGTTAATACAAATACAGATTGACAAATGGGGCAAGTGGAGTGCGTACTATATATGTTGTCAGTAGAACTTTAATATTCAATAAAAGGCACACAAGTCAGTTGAGAATGGCATTTACAGGCTTTCCTTCCCATGGATATCTATTTAAAAAGCATTACGTACTCAAGATCCTTAAAGTGTGTATAAACTGAGGGATCTAGCAATTAGACATTAAGAGCAGAATTTAGTTAATTACATTTGCAGAAGGCTGGGGACAAGGTTAGCCTGAGGTTCAGAAAAGTTTTCATTTCGTGGCTTAGCTTTTTTCCATTCTGTCTTTGTCAGGAAGGCCAAGAAAAACAGTTTAAAAAGTGGACTTAATGTAACACAATAAAAATAAACTTATAGAGAAACCTGGCTGCACATATAACAATGAACACAAGCTGGATTTGGGCCCTTGTCACGTAATTCTTTGGTGGTTTAGGCATGTAGATGGCATTTATCAACATGCACATTAGCAATGAATGTTTTTGCTTTATTTTTTTAATGTTTATTTTTGAGAAAGAGAGACAGAGCATGAGTGGGGGAGGGGCAGAGGGAAAGGGAGACACAGAATCGGAAGCAGGCTCTGAGCTGTCAGCACAGAGCCCGACATGGGGCTCGAACCCACGAACCATGAGATCGTGACCTGAGCTGAAGTCGGATGCTTAACCGACTGAACCACCCAGGCGCCCCCCCAATGAATGTTTTTTGTTTATATTAGCGAGAAATGTAAAGACCAAGGAAAGCAGCTGAAGAACAATGTGTTCAGAAAGCACAAAGGAAAAGAAGAATAAAGATGACCGGTAAGTCGTTTCAGAGAATACGGATGACAAGACACACAAGTTGTCAGCACACCTGCGGACCCTTATCTTTATGATGCTAAGTGATATAAGTGACACCTGATATTTCTGTCCTACACGAGGAGTGTGAACATTGCAGAAGCTCTTATGGGAAAGATAATACTACTATTGAAGAATAAAAAACCAACCTCCGCTCGTTTCATGTATATATGATCTAGTTGATGTTCCACTAGATTATATATTTTTCCTGGGAAAACAGTGTGTCTTCTATTCTTTTTTTCACTAAAAAAATTCTCCTCCCTACTCTTTTAATATGTTATATTTCATTTATTTCATAATAGATAAACATGAAATCATTTGTGGATGAATAAATAAATGTACAAATGTATAAGGGCCCAAACACGTTTTTAGACAGCTAGACTATAAACCGCTTGAAGGTAGGAAACTTGTCTCAACTTTGCCAATTACACCATGACAAGAATGTAAAAACAAAAACAAAAACAAACAAAAACCCCTCCCTCAAACCAAAGAATAATCTCAACTAATACACTGGCATTACTCCCTCCCAAGCCCCAAACTACTGATTCTACACTAGACGACAGAGTCCTTCTTAGTCTCAAGCCACTTAAGACCTTTTTCAGTTAATTATGGATAGCACCTATCTCTGAGACATCCCCGGCACATAGTAGGTCCTCAGTGAGTGTTGGCCGAACTGTGGTGTCATATGATGTTTTCCATTAAAAAAGAGCCTGAAATGCGGAGACAAAGTGAGACAAATTCAAGAATATAATATTGCGGTTTTAGTATCAAAAATAAAATTTTTAAAAAAATTTTTAATATTTATTTATTTTTGAGAGAGAGAGAGAGAGAGCAAGGGCCGGGGGAGGGGCAGAGAGAAAGGAAGATACAGAATCTGAAGCAGACTCCAGGCTCTGAGCTGTCAGCACAGAGCCTGACACAGGACTCGAACCCACAAACTGTGAGATCCTAAACTGAGCCATAGTCGAAAGCTTGACCAACTGAGCCACCCAGGCGCCACCAAAATAAAGATTTTTTTTTTTAAGTTTATTTATTTTTGAGACAGAGAGAGACAGAGCATGAACGAGGGAGGGTCAGAGAGAGAGGGAGACACAGAATCGGAAGCAGGCTCCAGGCTCTGAGCCATCAGCCCAGAGCCCGACACGGGGCACGAACCCACGGACCGCGAGATTGTGACCTGAGCCGAAGTCGGACGCTTAACCGACTGAGCCACCCAGGCGCCCCAAGATTTTTTATATAAGATATGTCTATTGCTTCAAGTGGAAACACTACAAGCGTCTTGATCTCATGTGTTATCTCTTTGTTTCTGAAGGTACAAAGAGTGATGTGCATGTGCTTTGACATTTTTCCAGGTTAGCAAGCACCGACAACTCCAGTGACATATTACCACAATTGTTTGCCATGCTTCCGGCACACTGCCATTGGAGAGCCACAGGCCCGGAGCAGCAAGGAGATCCAACTATTGGATTTCTTGGGAGCTTAAATGGAAAGCAAGCTTCTAAGAGAAAAGAAGGGCCCACAGCTAATTCTGTCATAGGAGTAGAGCGGTGTTCTCTGGGAACTTCACTGGAATTTACCTTTCTGTTTCCAGTATTTGTGGCCGATGCCACCCAAATGGTAAACTCAGTCGAGCACAGCATCCTGACTGCAGGCTGCACCGAAGCTTTCACTGAGAATCCTATGTTTCAACCCTATGTCCTTAAATCTTAAAATAGCGTGCATCTCTGACAGAGTTTGTTATGAAAACTATTTGATTTGCAAGTAGGTAAACATATCGGCCAAAAGTTAAACAGCTTGCATAAATACAGGGAGCATGTAAGGCTATTCAAAAGCCATGAAAACCGGGGGCTCTGTCTTTATAAAAGGAAGGCCAAACATTTTTCCAATGGATGCTAGTTGCTATTTTTAAATCCATAGCTCATGATCATTGATGTTAACTAGCCCTTCTTCCTACTACAACCTACACTGAATTGTAAGTATTTGAATCTCTCTTTTTCCTGGCAGATCTTCTATAACAAGAGTCTCTCGTGCAGTTTCCCGTCCCCAGAATTCAGTATTACACTTGAACCCCCTGGGAGATCATTAAATCTTTCCTGAAATTAAATCTGTGAATGCATTTGTGTTTTCCAAGCCTTACTTCTCCGTGGGTTAGAAGCTCAGTGTCCACACGTGAAATATAGTTACACATAAGCAGAAGACTGCCCTGGTACAACAGGTTATAATTGCAAGCAGGTATGGGTGGAGACCCGAGCTGTTCTGTTTTGATTTGCTTTTCTGATACCCTTGCAAGATAAAGAAATTAGCTGGATTCATTTGAATATGTCTCGCAGTTGCTTTTTAGAGAGTCAGAGAGTTCATACGCCTATGAAATTCTACATACAAGAGAATGGAGCTTTCTACGTGCTTGGGGAAAAGACAAGCTTCTCTCGTCGGTGCTGACTTAGACTCTTGCACATACAAGCTAGAAAGGAATCTAGGCTCCATTCTCCAAATGCTTGGTGAGTCCAGAGAAAGATAACATTTTTAAATAGCAGCGAGATGCGTTTATCAATGTTAAGACGCCTTATGCCATTGAGAAAACCTCTGTTCAGCTTCTGTTGCTTTTCAGGCATTCCCTGCATTTTTGTTGTCGGGTTTTGGTAGATCTTTAGCTTTTTCTGGTTGCCTGACACCTGAGGCTGGGGCAGAGTCTGCTATACCTCTCAGGCTAGATTCTTATCCCCCAAACTTTGTCTGTTATTTGTGCTGAGCCACAGTTGACTTCAAAGGGGACTTTGGATGAAAAAGAGATGCAGCCTGGTAAGAAAGGAGGGGATAATTGGGTGCTTTGCGCTGTAGAATGAAGTTCCTCAAACTTACCCTAAAAATAGGAATCTAATTGTGGGTTGTTTTTTTTAAAATTTTTTTTACATTTATTTATTTTTGAGAGACAGAGAGAGACAGAGCACAAGTAGGGGAGGGGCAGAGAGAGAAGGAGACATGGAATCCGAAGCAAGCTCCAGGCTCCGAGCTGTCAGCACAGAGCCCCATGCAGGGCTTGAACTCACAGACCGCGAGATGGGACTCACAGACCATGAGACTATGACCTGAGCCGAAGTTGGATGCTCAACCGACTGAGCCACCCAGGCGCCCCATGGAATCTAATTGTGTTTTTACACAAAACCTGGCTTTGAACCCTTCTATCATATCTATAAATATACTTCTCTGTCATCTCTAAGGAAATAATTTTTTCCAAATCAGTAACAGAACATGCCTTTAATTTAATTTTTTCAGGGTTGATTTATTTTGAGAGAGAGAGAGCATGTGCAGACAAGTGTGCGTGCAGGGGAGGGACAGAGAAAGAGAGAGAGAACCTCAAGAAGGCTCCACACTGTCAGTGTGGAGCCTGATTCAGGCTCGATCTCATGAACTGTGAGATCATGACCTGAGCCGAAATCAAGAGTTGGTCACCTAACCTACTGAGCCACCCAGGTGGCCCACATATTCCTTTAATTTTACATGATGCAGTTGCTCTTCTCTCTTACTTTTAATTCCCGGGGAACAAATAATGTTAAAAAATACGGAGAATCCTTGAATGCCTAGGAACTAGTCAATGACTTTTAATAGACACTGAGTCCAACTATTAATCTGGGAAGATATGGAAAGTAAAGGAACAATTTCCTCCTTTTGGTGTTCTGGAAGGTATAAAATGGAGAGTTATTGTGATTATATGCTCTCATGTCACCAGTCTTGTACAGACACTATTGGTGCAAAAGTCCAGTGCAGATTTGTTATCCAACCAGTTTTTCAGGTATTTAACAGATAATCTAAGCTACAAAGAGCATATATTTATTTTTTGTCTGTTGTTCTATCCTGCAGATCGTCTACATTAATTTGGGATAATTACAAGATCTCCACTTCAGTTGGACACGCTTGGATTACAGCTGGGATTATGGCTTATTTGCATATATACACATCTTGGATAGCTCCAATCCAATCTCTAACAGCATATGTAATTAGGTGAAATGGTGATGTATCCCAGAAAACACGTCACTTCATTTGGCCAGATGTTCAAAGATTTCACCTTCTCCCTTTCTATTGTATGACTGCCATAAGAGCTGATTTCTAGGTACGTTGTTGTGAACCACAGTTTGGTGATGTCTGATTTGTTAATTAAGGCTCTATTATTCAGAATGAGATTGCCACATTACTATGAGAAAGGAGATTATATTGTTTGGCAAAGGATAACATTTCCTTTTCAAATAATACCTTGATCTCAGCAGAACGTGGCCTCCTTTCTTGGGCGATCCTGGACTTCCAAAAGCATTTGAATGCCGCACTGCCTCGGGGGATTATGTCCATGAACATAGTTTATATGTTTAGGTCCAGTTTATAGTTTAGGTCCAGAACATAGTTCTGGAGTGGATGCTGGGATATACAATTTTTCCTTCTTCCGCACACTTCAAATATCACGTTACAAAATAGAAGTGAAAAGTTACACATGTGGGAAGTATGATGAGTGACAGTTATGACCTGGCTGGCCAAACTGCCTTAGCGAAGAGTGCCTGGGAGAATGTTTGCCTAGCAAAATCATCCCAAACCACTTGTAACCTGTCTCTGCCTCCAGACAAAGCACGTAGACCCTAGAAAATAATGGATGAAAGAAGGTGTCTCACCCAAAAACATCAACTGGAAACAAGCTAAATGTACAGTAGCAGCAAATGCCCTCCTAGTACGGAAGATCTCTGTCCCCAATAAAAAGGGCATAAGGGATTCTTATCTCCATTTCCCCTGGCCCTTTCCTCATGATTCTTTTCAGTACCTATAGTTCCTAAATAACTTGTTCTTTTGGTTGAATCAAAACTCATGATATGGAGCACCTGGGTGGCTCCGTTGGTTAAGCATCCGACTTCGGTTCAGGTCATGATCTCAGGGCTCTTGAGTTCGAGTCCTGCGTTGGGCTCTGTCCCAACAGCTCAGAGCCTGGAGACTGCTTCGGATTCTGTGTCTTCCTCTCTCTCTGCCCCTCCCCTGCTCACGTTCTGTCTCTCTCTGTCTCTCAAAAAGAGAGATAAACATTAAAAAAAAAAAAAAGCTCATGATATGTGTTGTGAGAAACTGGTAGCATTTTAAAAGATTGATAACCTCTGGCATTAACAAAAGGCACAAATTGACATTGTTATTGGACTTCAAGATGGTACACCCTTGACAGCTGGGAACAATTTGACATTATTTATCAAAATGTAAAGCGTGAACACTTTGGGTATGGCTCTAGGAATGCCCGTCAGTAGGGGAGTCCTGGAGCCAGTCAGAAACTTTCCAAAGCTGATTGTGTGCGTTTTGACTCACTCCTAGGTTATCTAGAAAACTGATACGCTAACCACGAGCATGCACAGATACATCTAATAGAAGCTAACATTTATTGAGCTTTTTTTTTGGGGGGGGTGGTTATGCCAGGTATTGTTTTAAGCATGTGTTTTAAGTTACCTAATCTTGTTGACAACGTGAGACGCTAATATTATCACCCTCAGTTTGCAGATTCTGAAATGTGGAGGATAAATAACTTGCCTCAAGTCACACTGATGGTAGGTAGCAGGCCAGGATTTGAACTCCCGCAATCTGTCTACCAAGGAATCGCCAAACGTAACCATTCACCTCCACCTGACCAAGCAGACTCCTTCAGCATGTTTGTAATGGGGGGGGGGGGGGGAATGAAGCCAGCTAAACAGCACCACTTCCAAGCTTTTTCTTGGAACGTTAAGCATGCGTTAAAATACGCTAGATCCAGCTGAATGAGTAATTGAAAAGACACCCACTATGCATTTTGTTCATTGAAAGAGCAAGTTTTAAACCATACATCTTATGTTCTCGCTTGTTCCCTATCAAGAAAACACACTAAAACCAGAAACAAAAGCCCTGAATCTGTGTTTGAATAGGAATAGGAATTAACCTGGAATGATAACACGCCAAATTGTTAAGAGTGGTTAATTCTGAGGTGTGTGATTGAAGGCAGGAAGGAAAATACGGCTTTTACGTCATAGGTCTCTGGATCACTTTATTTTTATTTTCATGAGCGTTTATCGCTTTGTTTTGAAATTTACAAAGAAACGAAAGAAATACATCCAGAAAGAATGGATACATAACGTTGCCCAAATACTGAAATCCCTTATGGCACATTCGAATAAGTACAAAGTGAGACTTCCGTATCTCGTAACCCTTCTGGAGTTCATGCTAAAGAACTTCCACCTGCTTCTGTGATAGCTCAGAGTCTTCCACAAGGCTCTCAACCTCACAATGCCACATACAGATGCAGCCGGCTCCCTTGTCCCTTACGACCCAACTCGGTTCCTCTGAATAATTTTGGGACAAGAACAGCGACTACTCACAACAGCAGTGACCAGAACCGGGTAAAGATGAAGTTTCCAAAGAAGAGCTCATGGGACTGCTGGCTAAGTGGCACCTGTGACCTTTGACCTCAGCCAAGCTGCGCTTGATTCAGAATGACTGGACTCTGCAAGTATGTAACATCCTACTATTTAAGAGGCCTAGTGGGTACCTACCTAGAAGTAATTCTGGCTTGTTCCTTCCCAGAAGCTCCGTCTGTCAGCTAAGCGGTTAACCTGGTTTTGTGCAGGAAAGGACAGTAGAAATATCTTTCTGCAGCCGTGTGCTGGAGCTTGTGGGACTCATTCCCCAGAGCTGGTCGCCGATGAGCACGTCTCCCCCCAACCCTGAGTTTAGTGACCTCCCGTTACTGAAATCGGCCACGGTGGGAATATTTACACCAGAGAAATCAACAAATGCTACAAACCGAGGCTCCCCCAGCCAGTTTAACGTTTATCTGCACACCACTGGCCTCAAGGCATTCTAAATCGCGAACACAGAAACTTTGAAACTTGTTCAAAGGCTTTCGAATCACACGATCTACCTTGAGAAAGTCAGAAGGCTTGACTTCTACTCTCTCCTCTCCTAAAGGAGCAGTCACCCAGGAATAGATGAAACACTTAGGTCCAGGAAGATAGCAGTCATTCTCCAGAAGTCTCAGAAGTGCCACCAGGAGACTCCATCGGCCAGATTCTTACTTTATAAATTCCCCTACCATGCCCTGCAAAACCTCCGTCCCTGAAATGAAAGCAGGAAGAAAAATATTGATCACCATGATCTGGGTGGTGAAGGGACTTAGGGACAAGAAACTGCCAGGGCAACACCCCCCCACACCCCCACCACCCGGCAAACCAGTCTCTGTATGCCTGAGCCCTGCCCGCCTTGAGGTCCACGTCATCCCAGGATGAAGGTCCCGTTCAGAATATTTCCTCCCAACCTTCGTTTTCTTCTTAGGTCAGTCTTAGTTGTGGAGGCCCACCTGGCCTTTCTTGTGAGTAAATCGGTTTCTTTCTAGGAGAAGAAATCATGAGGTGGCAGCAGCAAACGGCACTCCAGATCTTTCCCTTATGGGGAGTACTTAAGAAGAGGTGAACAACTGTGAACCTGCAGTGACGGACCCTTCTCACCAAACCTGTCTGGGAGCCCAGCCTAAGGGGGTGCCGGCTTCAACACAACTCTCCCCCTGGCACACGGCCACTGCCAACAGCGTCCCATGTCCCATGGCCTTTACCCGGTGGGTCTGCAAAGCCGTTAATACCTACTCCTAGATCGTACTACCTACCCTTGGATCCCCCACCCCAGAGAAACAAAGTTGTTGAGTAGAAACAACCTCAAACCATCTAGCCAGCCACCTCCTTTTGTAGATGAATAAACTAACCTGGAAATGTTAGGTGACTTGCCCAAGATAACACAGTGACATAGCAGAGCCACAAAGGGCATCCAGGACCTTTTCGCTTCAATGCCTGTGCTTCTGACCATGAGGATACGATCACTCGAAACCTTCGTCATCCCTCAAAGTCCAGCTGGAAGGGCTGCACCCTTCATTCCTTGGATCCCAAATGGGTAGCACCCCTGCCTACTCTGAAACACCATTATATCCTTCTGCATATCTTTATCGTGCTCTGTATTGTATTTAAATCACCTGTTTTCTTAATCTGTTTTTGTCTTCCTTCTGCAATATCTATTTCCTGAGCTGAAAGTAGGTCTTCCTTTTCTGTCTCCTCAGCACCAACTGGCTTAGTGACTTGCTTAGTGCCTTCGGTGTTTAATAAATATGCACTGAATGGAATTGAATTCACCTGAGATTTGAGTTGATTTTTCTGCAGTTCTCAATCGCACGTGCATAAGAAGCCACTGGAAAGCTCTTTTAAAAAAAATCTTGTTAATGTTTACTTATTTTTGAGAGAGACAGAGACAGAGACAGAGTGCAAGTGGGGGGTGGGGGAGAGAAAGAGAGAGACACAGGATCCAAAGCAGGCTCCAGGCTCTGAGCTGTCAGCACAGAGCCTGATGCAGGTCTCAAACCCAAGAACCTCCAGATCCTGACCTGCTCTGGAAGTTGGATGCTTAACTGACTGAGCCACCCAGGTGACCCACAACTGGAAGCTTTTTACATGTAGATTCCTGGAATTCTGAGTCAAGAGCTCTTGAGAGAATTCCAGGAACCTGCATTTTCAACAACCCAACAAGTGGTTCCGAAGCAGAGATCCATCTGTGCTTTCTTTCCTCGTGTCCCTTGCAACAAAATCTACTTGTGAGATAATTGGCCCAGACTAGAGGTGTCATTGAGTTCACAGAGCATGGTAAAGGGTCAGGACCACAAGGGCTGGACTCTGTAGTCTCAGTTTCATTAACAGAGATCTCTAACTCAAACATTCTCAAATTGGCTGTGGGGTAAGGAACCTGATGCCTCTGTCACTCCCCAAGCTGAGATGGTTTTTTTTTTTTAGGAGTGAAGAAGGAGGAACAAATAAAGGCTTTTTTTCTGCCCATTGAAGTCAATGTGAAAGTCATAACTTCCAAGAGTAGTTAGGCATTTTAGAAAGAATACAGAGCTGAAACGGAGACTCATTACAACACTGACATTCTGCAACATGATATGCTCAATTAGTTAATGTTTGCAAAGTGCTTTGATCTCATACATCACTGAGATAATCCCAGGCCTTGTTTACTGAGTGTCTCTTCCCAAGGGCTCAAAGTAGTTTACGGGCAACAAGCCCAATTTTTGTTTGCCAGTTCAGAGGGACACGCGGATGAAGTGGGGAGTGCTGGTGGCCTGGGAACCACGAGGCAGGAGGGTACTGTGTGGTTGCCGTGGTCTGTCCCAGGGAAACATCACGGACGCTGTCAAGTTCCAGGAGGTAGAGCCGATCTTCTTCTATGCTCCCTTATCACCCATGCAGGTTCCTGTCTGAGCATTTACCACACTGTAGCACAGAGGCAACGTCTGTTTAGATGTCTGTCTCCTGAACTAGACTGGGAGTTCTCTACTGCTTGGGTAGAGAAACTGGGTATTTTAGCTTCGTGTGACCTGGCCATTGTCCATGCCTCCAGGTTAGCGCCATCAGCTCTCCTGCTCCCTCACCAGCCTCCGGCCAGCCGGGTCTTTCTGGGTCTCCAACATACCAAACTCGTTTCCTCTGGGGGTCTTTTGCACCAAAGCCATTCACCTCTGCCTTCTCTTTATTCAAATTGCTGCCCAGCTGACGTCCTCAGATGACCCTGACCACTCTTACCTAAATGTGCTGCTCTCCACCTAAATGTGCTGGTCACTCTCCAACTCATCACTTTGCTTTAAAACTGATTTTCTTGGGGCACCTGGGTGGCTCAGTCGGTTAAGCGTCAGACTTCGGCTCAGGTCATGATCTCACGGTCCATGAGTTCGAGCCCCGCGTCGGGCTCTGTGCTGACAGCTCAGAGCCTGTAGCCTGCTTCGGATTCTGTGTCTCCCTCTCTCTCTGACCCTCCCCTGTTCATGCTCTGTCTCTCTCTATTTCAAAAACAAATAAAATTTAAAAAAAAAAAATTTTTTTTAAAACTGATTTTCTTCATAGCACCTATATTTTCTGGCATCATCTCAAGTTTTATTTCATATTATTTATTCTTTGACATTTTGGTATTATCACATTTGGTATTATCTTTTTTTTTTTTCCTATTTATTTCTATTTGATTTCTTCTAGAATAGCCTGCAGGGTTTTTGAGAGTAGGGACCTTATCTACCTTATTCACTTTGCAATCCTAGTACCTAACGGGTTTAAGTCATCAATTAAATACTGTTCATTGAAATGTGGGTTCTTCCAGTAACTTGTGCAGCACTTAACAGATATTCATTAAATAAATAAAGACGTGAACAAGTATAAGATGAATAGGAAGTGCTGATATTTCAAGATCAATTCCTTACTTCACTAAATTGTTGGTTGATCCACACAAAGTGTGACCGAGCTAGATGAATACACACTTGGTATTAACTGACAATCTCTTGATTCTTAGCTGTCTTTTAGCCAATGATATACCCAGACTACAAACCTGTTGTTTTTTTTTCTATTGTATTGTCTCTGAAATCTTTCTTTCTTTTTTTTTTTTTTTTAACCTTGATTTATTTTTGACAGACAGAGAGGGACAGAGCATGAGCCAGGGAGAGGAGAGAGAGAGGGAAACAGAATCTAAAGCAGACTCCAGGCTCTGAGCTGTCAGCACAGAGCCCAACACGGGGCTCGAACCCACGAACGGTGACATCATGACCTGAGCCGAAGTCAGATGCTTAACTGACTGAGCCACCCAGGCAGCCCTTAAGTCTTTCTTTTAAAGACTAGTCCATGCATTTAAAATTTCACGTGTATCTGTTTCTGTATTGCCTTTGACTTAACACGTGCCACCAGACAGGACCATTCGTGGGTCCTGCTCATCATTGACAGATTTAGCTATCTCTCATTCCGTCATTCCTCTGCTTCAAATGTTCCAATTATTTATCCTTAAACACTCTGGTGCTTCCATTTGCCAGCTGTGAGGCCATGGGCAAGTTATTTAACATAATTTCCTCTTCTGTAAGAATGAGTCTGATTAATGGTGCCTAACTCATGTCTTGCCATGGAGATGAAAGGAGTTAATTAATTCATAACTGTGATTAATTCATAGTTCTTAGCATGGAGTAGGGAATCACCAGATGGTCGGTCTTTATTATTTCCTCATTAATAATAACAATGGCTATAGTAATAAAGCTAACATGCTTTAGCGAGGGTCTTGCCCTCTGATCTAGGACTATGTCTCTAGCTTAATTTTTCACCACTTTGGCTCTAATCTTGGCTTTTCTTTCCACTTTTACTTTTCCAAACTCCAACCATGGTTCAAATTTTCCCACATAAGAGACTCTTACTTCTTTTTATTTAAAATTTGTTAAGGATGTGTTTGATGAAGTGGACCTTTCCCACTGTATTTTCTCTCTCCTCTGAAATTCTTCCATTCTCCCTACTACTTTCTTAACATATCATACTGGCTGGTGATACCCGTCCCACCACTGTATTTTTTAAGTTTAACTAGTGCTTTTTGGTTTTAATTTGTTTTTTAATAATCATAACTAAGTTGCTAGTATGTGGGATAGTTTTGAATCCCCAGGAACCCAGCATGATATACAACCTCCTATTTGTTCTTGCATTAATTCCTTGCATTGGCCAACCACTTACACTGAAAATAATGACATAGAAGGAAAAGGAAAGACAGGGCCGACCACAGTTTTTTGTCTTTCCGTCCCTCTTTACCTATCAGTAAGCGGAAGGTAAGTGTTGGCAGAATGTATGCATATCAAGAAGTGGAATAAAACCAGCTGAGTTTTGTCCAGTGTTTCCACCATTCTGGAAAGGGAGAATTGCATGAGCATGTGTGATCTGCAAAGGAAGAATTGGGTAATGTCACTGACTATGCAAACAAGTGAAGTACCACTCCATTTGCTCTTAAAAATCATGTTGCACAATATAGAGATGAGAGGTAAAGTCAAGCTCACAATATATATATTTTTAAGGTTTCTTTACTTAGAGACATTTAAACCATTACAAGTCAAAAGAAAAAGACAACAGAAGAAATGAAAAACTTTGTATTTTGGTTCCCTTAGTATCACTTTTTTCCTCCTGCTTTTTGAATAAGCAGCCTCTCATTTTCACTTTGCAGGCTCCACAAATTATGTAGCTGCCCCCCGATGGGTATTGGTATCATTGCAACTTCATTTGGGGCTGGACAGTATTTGGACTATATGTGCCTTTTGTGCTGATTCTTATGGAATTTACTTACGTGACTGTATAAAGGGTAGAGCTTTAGAAAAGGCTTTTGTCTATATGTTTTCGGTTCCACCAGAAGCGGATTTGAAATGGGGTCCTCATTTTGTTTAGAAAAAAAATCTTGTTTTTTGTCTTCCTTGCTGTCGTGTTTATGTTCAAAAGGTTATTACATCAATTCCAACCTCACTGCAGCAAACCCATCACCATCATCAACAAAGCTTGTCAAGCCAAAACTATGTGTTCTCTCCAAATTAAATGATGACTGGACCAGGGCAAAGACTGTTGGTGTGGGATGGCTCTTGGCCTAGAGTGGCCTTCACTGTATAAATATAAGTAAATGTGCCCAAACATAGCCTCTGACCTGCCTTTCTCTCCCTCCCTCTCTCTCTCTCTTTTTCTCTCAAACCCTTCTTTTGCAGCCTTGGCATACCTCCTAGCTACCAGTGCCAGGTCCTGCTTTTTGTGCCTATGCGTCAGAGCACAACCCCTTTGATGGCTTTTATTCTATGACTGAAAGACTATGAACTCGGTACACTCTCCCAAAACCACGCCTTCCCTGAGCAAGGCCAGGGATTCAGGGCCATGGGCAAAGACTCCAGCTGAGGCAGGTTAGAGGAGGGCACGCTGCCCTTCTTTAACAACCTGTCAACAACTTAAGAATTGCAGAACATTTTAGTTGGCAAGGGAAAGAGATCAACTCAAGCTGTCAAGTTGCCCAGATTTACGGGTGTCTTAACTACCTCTATAAAACTGTACAGATCATAGGATCTTTTCTCTCCCCATCTCCCCGATCCCCTCCTGGCTTTGGGAATGCATTTCCTGCAACACATTGATTCCCACATCACTGATACGATTAAGGGTTAAAAAGGTACTAGTAGGCTTAGATATATGCACACATAAGGCTAAAGACAAAAGTGCTTTGGCTTGATTAATCGACTGCCTGATGATGTGGGAACAATCTCTCAGGGCTGGTAAATACCGCGATGGCAGCACTTCCTGAGAGTTGTGGGGAGGAAGGAGGGCGCCCAGAACATTTCTGGATCTCTTATTAAAATTACCATCCTCATAGGGGCGCCTGGGTGGTTCAGTCAGTTGAGCGACCTTGTGTTCAGGTCACAATCTCACAGTTCCTGGGTTTCAGCCTTGGGTGGGGCTCTGTGCTGACAGCTCAGAGCCTGGAGCCTGCTCCGGATTCTCTGTCTCCCTCTCTCTCTGCCCCTCCCCTGCCCAAGCTCTTTCTCTCTCTTTCTCAAAAAATAAATAAAAAATTTTTTAAAAATTGCCGTCCTGGTAAAACAGCTTTGCGAAGCTGTTGAATAGACAATCTAAGGCTAATTTGTCACATTGACCTGGTATTACTGTTCCAGCCCACGCTTGTCTTAGAAAATCATTGCCTAAAAAGAACTTCTGGGCATGCTTGGGTAAGGAGCTGTGTTTTGATTCCAGGAGCCAGATTATCCAGACCACACAGAGATAGCTGAGGATGGGAATGTTGGCTGCAACTTAAAATCTTAATATTCTCTCTGCCATGTATTGATGACAGACTTCATCTATAAGAAAATGACAGCTTGAGTCCCCAAAATGATATTGGCATATACTCCCAGGATGACATCTGTTTCCATCGCAGGTTGCCAGGCCTATCGTGAGTATGCAGGAATGTGTAGTCATTGAAGAAACGTCGGAGAGTAACAGCATTGGCTATTTAAGCAGGAAATTATATGATCAGTGGTTTGTTCCAGTAATACTAATCAGGCAGTTCTATGAAAGATTAATTATGTGCATGAGCAGTAAGTGGTTAAGGTGCTGGACATTCATTGAATGACTTTGCAACTTTTTAAGCAAGAGATAATTGGGGCTACACAAAAGTAGGTGGGATGAAAAATAGGCAACAAATCTAAGAAGTTTTATTTGGGAGCACCTGACTGGCTCAGTTGATTAAACGTCCGCCTTTTGATTTTGGCTCGGGTCATGATCTCACAGTTTGTGAGTTCAAGCCTCACAAGTCTGGCTCTGTGCTGACAGGGTAGAGCCTGCTTGGGATTCTCTCTCTCTCTCTCTCTCTGCCCCTCTCCTTCTCATGCACTCTCTCTCTCTCTCTCACTCAAAATAAGTAAACATTAATTTTTTTTAATTTAAAAAATGAAAAAAAGAAGTTTTATATTGATGCATTCAGTATGACTTTGATTCAATATTCAATAAAGAAAGGAGAGAAGAAACATAGATGTAGTAAGCGGTGAACAGAAATAAAGAACACAGCAGTTTTGGGAATAAAGGTGATTTCTTCTGTTTGGGAAATACTCGTTCAGATGCCATCCCGACATCGAGGTATGAAGAGGAATTGTCACAAAAGAGAATTGGAGTGATGTGCTGACTGTCCACAGGAGACAGCAGTACAAGTCTGACATAAGCTGGCTAGCTTGGGGAGAAAAAGCCAACTCTGAAGAAACAGAGAGGTCCTGGAGAAGAAGCTCCAACATTTTTGGAGATGGTATGTGTTCCCCTCAAAAAAAGTAAAATAAATAGACCCAAATCTAGAGTGCACGAATAAGTTCCCCCGGAAAGCTTTAAACCAAGGGCCAGGAAATGAGAAGAGAGGGCTAGAAGGTTTATGAGGCTGGACTCAGAAATCTCTGGCTTGGCTTCAGAGTGAGCCTGTATGACCCTGAGGTTGTGTATGTAGAAAAGAAGGCCAGCTTATCAGTGACAGTGTGAATTGGGGGACTGTCCAGCCCTGGCTTCCTTCCTGTTTTGTTCCAGATGTGGACTCAGCCCCACCTAGGCTTTGGGTCAAAGAGAGCTTGCTCCCATTCTCTGAAAGTGGGGCATGGATTCGTTTCTCCCGTCCTTCATTAAGCTTAAGGATTAATCCAGGACTGACGGGCAAGCAGCCTTTCTCTCTACCCACATTGTTATGTGGCTCATCTTTCATCCCGGTATCTGCTTCCCTGACTCCCTGTGGGAAGCTGGACCCAGCTGAAACCTGATTCTCTGTTTCTCATGTTCCTGTGGTCATCTCAAACTGACACCTCCCTGCATAACTGGCCAAAGTCTCATCTAGTGCTAAAAACAATAAAATGTCTCAGAGTTCCTCTGTCCAGCCCATCTTCTTCCAACAGATCGATGGACAGGGATACTGAGACCAGACCCAAATCTGGATGATGAGCTTCCCTAGAACCTGCTTTCCACAGTCAATATTTACCTTGACCAGCCCCCTTGGGACAACTTAGTTTTGGCTGATTCCCTTCTCCCATCTGAATTCCAGCATGCCTTTGTCAGTATGGCTTTGTCCATGAAAGGTCTGACAGATCTATGAGCAGTACAACTTGGTCTATGGAACAAAGGAATGTATCTGTGGCTCAGAGAGGAAGTTGTCTCCACCTCATAAACGACCTAGGGAACCTGAAAGGAAGTACTCAAGCTAAGTCTATCTAGCTAGTAGAGTACACTAAGGAAGAAAAGATAAGGATTCTGAAATATTGGTGATACAGGGGAGGGGGAGCTATGCTAGAAGGGGAGTCAAAGCAGTGCCTGGAAAAGATTGTTTAATTCCTTCAGTTCCTTAAATTAATTGTGCAACATGGCATTAGGCCAGATATGATTGGTCTTTCCTGAGCCCTGAGATGCCATCAGTGTTGGGAATTTGCATGGTGGTGTACCAGAGGGCAGGGATACATTGAGAAAAAGCAAGAGGGATAAGGCCACCGAAACATCCCAGCAGTGAGGCCCTTTAGGGGTAAATGCCACAGCCTACCCCATTAATTGTTCAGAGGCTGCCAATCCAATACTATCAAGGGCAAGAAGTGATGAGAACTTGGTGGGGGAGCCAAAGATGGCCGTATCAACACATGGATCCAAAGACCCAATACAACTGGATGGTTCAAAGGGCCACATTTGGAAGAACACTAACTAGAACATGGCCACAGGGGCAGTTCTGTCTCAGCTCAGTCATCAGGGCGAAGTTCTTTCTAAGAAGGCACTTTTTTCTGTTAGCACTCTTTATAGACTTTGAGAATCTCCTTGTGAGCTAAACTCCCCTCCACCATGGTGCCCAAACCTGGCACTTTGATTCATTTCTCATGTGTGGTAGTATGTAGCTGTTAAAGGTACATATTCTGGAATCAGACTTCCAGCTTCAATATCTGACTTTGCCACTTACTGTTAACCATGACAGCTTGCTTGAATTACTTAAGCTCTCTACCACTGTATCTTTCTCATCTATAGATGGGGAATAATACCTACTCGTAGGACTGTGATGGTGATTCAGTAAGGTGATAATACATCTAAAACACTTCAGAAATGGGGCGCCTGGGTCGTTCAGTCGGTTAAACTTCCTATTCTTGATCTCAGCTCAGATCTTGATCTCAGGGTCATGAGTTCAAGGTCCACGCTGGGCTCCAAACTGGGTTTGAAGTCTGCTAAAAAAGTAAAAAAAAGTAAAACAGGTGGCTCAGTCGGTTGAGCATCCGACTTCGGCTCAGGTCATGATCTCGCAGTCCGTGAGTTTAAGCCCTGCGTTGGGCTCTGTGCTGATGGCTCAGAGTCTGGAGCCTCTTCAGATTCTGTGTCTTTCTCTCTCTCTCTGCCCCTCCCCCGCTCACAGTCTGTCTCTCTCTGTCTCTCAAAAATAAATAAACATTAAAAAAAAAAGTAAAATTAAGTTACATAAAACATTCAAAAAATGCCTGGATGATAGTTTATTCACCACCGATGTGGCTGTTTTTATTACTCTAAGCTATAGGCAAAGAAGAAAGTTGCCATATCTGATATAAACTGGCTTTGTTATGATTCAATGGAATCCAGTTCTGTGATTACCTATATATTATTGCTTATTTGCATCAATGCACTAAAGATATACTCAATACCATTTCATATTGTGATGTTTTTAAACACTGTGACAGTTTTAAGTACTGTCGAGTTTCCATCAGTATGTTGCTCTGGCTAATCTAACATGGCAAGATGCATGAGTAGAGAATATGTTTCGTGTGAGATAACACTCTTCAGTTGAATGTTTTCAAACATTTTTTTCCCTTTTACTTGATACTGTCTTCAATTAAACTCAGAATATAAATTCAAATTTCAGGTCTGAGTCATCTTGTTGAAATTTCTAAGCCTTTCTAGATCTCATTTTCCTCAGCTGACTACAATAATAGTTTTCATCTCATAGATTCAGTGTAAGGATTAAATAAGCTAATGCAAGTAAAGCTTAGAACATAGCCTGGCTTCCAGAAAGGGCTGGAAACCTATTCATTATTATCATTCTATTAAGTTGGGCTTTGAGTACTCTAGCCTGCTGCTTAAGGGTAGCTGCCCAAAAGAAGGATCACTGTTGTCTCTTGGCTGATAGCTTCCATCAGCCCATCTTTACAACATTCTGCATGGTACATGAAAGAGTAGAAGCCATTTTTGTCCATGAGTAAAGAAGGGAAGAGGGGCACCTGGGTGGCTCAGTCAGTTAATGGGCCAACTCTTGATGTTACCCCAGGTCATGATCTCACGGTTCGTGGGTTTGAGTCCTGTGTCAGGCTCTGCATTGGCAGTATGGGGCCTGCTTGGGATTCTCTGTCTCTGTCTCTGTCTCTCTCTCTCTGCCCCTCCCTGCTTGTGCTCTCTCTCAAAAATAAATAAATAAACATTAAAAAAAATAAAAGAAAGGGAAGAATTGTTTCACTAGGTGAACACTGGTAACCAGTAGAGTATAGCGTTTGAAGGTATGTATCTCTCATTATAGGTCACACAAAAATGGGCTAGATGTGGGGGTGAATGGGGCTGGAATCAACACCAGTCAGCTGTTTTACAAGTCACAGTCTGTGTCTGGCCCACAGCATGATCCATATGTCTTTGGAAGCCTGGTTATGTTAAATCATGTAACTGGCCAATTTCTCCAAACAGAAGAGGGAAAAGTCTGTTCCCTAATCTTTCTCAATGCGTATTACCATTTATTTTATTATTATTATTTTTAAATGGTTATTTATTTTTTGAGAAAGAGAGAGAGAGAGTGAGCACAAGCAGGGGAGGGGCAGAGAGAGAGGGAGACACAGAATCTGAAGCAGGATCCAGGCTCTGAGCTGTCAGCACGGAGCCTGACGTGGGGCTCCAACTCACGATCCGTGAGATCATGACCTGAGCAGGTCAGACCCTTAACCGACTGAGCCACCCAGGTGCCCCGAGGGGGAGACACAGAATCCTAAGCAGGCTCCAGGCTGTCAGCACAAAACCAGACACTGGGTTCAAACTCACGAACTGTGAGATCATGACCTGAGCCGAAATCAGACGCTTCACCTGACTAAGCCACCCAGGCATTCCAATGCATATTACCATTTAAATCCCTTGTCTCTCTGAATTGCTTCCCAGCCTTTTGGCTAAGATCAAGTGTAAATCCCTTGTCTCTCTGAGTATCAGGTCAATGGAAAGCCCAGTAATCCTGGACATCAGGAAGAGACAATTGACAAAGTTTTTCTGTGGAAGTCTAAATAATGCAGATGGTCACCAATATCAATCGTTTCACTGAACAAAAATGAGCAACAAACATGTTATTAAAGACCATAATGTGTAAGTCTATGCTAATAAGCACATGCATATATGAGCTCAAAAATATGTCTGATTGTCATTTTTCTCACCAGTGTGTGGTACTGTACTCGTTAATATACCTGTCAATTCGGTACTCCTAAGTAATGTATCTACCTATTCTTCACCAAGCAAATATCTACCTGTGTGAAGAGGTGTGCTGATGTCTTATGTCATATGCTACCTTCAGGCTTTGACGCAGCTTTCAAGCCATTGTCTTTTTGAAGCTGGGAATCCCTTCCTAAGAGTTCCCAGAGCCCATTGCTCATCCATCTGCTGTAGCAGTGTTTCTCAAACACAATGTGAACATGCCTCCCCCGGGGATCTTGTTAAAGGGCAGATTCGGATTCATTAGGTCTAGAGTGGGTCTGAGATTCTGTGTTCCTAACAAGCTCTCAGATGTTACAGTTAAATGCTAAGCAATGAGCTCTACAGTTGGTTTATACGCAGTTGTGTGCAAGCCTTTCTCTCCTGCTAGTGTCTGGCCCATAGCAGAGAACAGTGAGCATTTGTCACTGTTAAGCTCAGCTTTTAGGCTTTGCGACTCCATTTTATTATTTGTAGTTAGTCATCGCTAGATTATTAAAATTAAATTCTGGTAGAAAGATGTATTAAGCTTGTTAATACTGTGTATGTATGTAGCACTTTTCTTCCTAAAGTTTAAAATAATTGTATCCAGGGGCGCCTGGGTGGTTCAGTCAGTTAAGCGTCGGACTCCGGCTCAGGTCACGATCTCGCGGTCCGTGAGTTCGAGCCCCGCATCGGGCTGTGTGCTGACTGCTCAGAGCCTGGAGCCTGTTTCAGATTCTGTGCCTCCCTCTCTCTCTGACCCTCCCCCGTTCATGCTCTGTCTCTCTCTGTCTCAAAAACAAATAAACGTTAAAAAAAAATTTTTTTTAAATAAATAAAAAAAATAATTGTATCCATTATATGCTATTATATTTTTAGTATTCTGAAAGGGGAGGGCTTCTGGATGGTATCTTATTTATATCTGCCTCTCTGGCACCTACCACCATAGCCAGGGCTCAGTAGTTCTTCAGCGAAAGACCAAACTTCTGGCTGTATTCTTTCTATACGAAGATCTGATCCTACCTCCCTTCCATCTTTAATCAGTAGCCAGGTAGAGAAAAGTTCTCTTTTGTCAATATTATCATTTTTAATCAGAACATGATTATGAGTGGTTTCGGTCTTGCTAATATCTTGCTACTGTCTTTTTTAGTTTCCAGATCTCAAGAAATCCTGCTTTTTTCACAATCACTCAAGTACATTATAAAGAAGTAATTCTATCATTTGTGTTCGATTTCTAAATAAATTAGGGACTCGGGGACAGTTTAAAAGGCAAGCCACCGATCTTGATGCCTGTGCAGGAAGATTAAGTGTGTGTTCATTCTTATTTTCGGTTTCATCTATTTTCAGGCAGTGAGTATAATTGAAACGTGAGCATTTCTGACTCACCTTCTGTCCTCAGTTCATTATCACCATTTACGTGTCATTTGATATCATACAGTGAGGTAATATGCTACTTGGGTGACCCTATTTATTACGCTGTTCAAAGGGTAAAAACTGAGTCCTTGGTAAGAATACTTCATCAGTAGCCATTTATAGAGAAAAGGGGTAATAAGTGCTAACATTCAGTGAATTCTTACTGTGTCAGGTCCCGGAATATATATTTTATATTTTTTTCCTTTCCATTTAATCCCCCAAACAACCACAAAAGTAGGCCATTTACCATCGTACAACTTTCCCCTTTTTCTAGCTGTGGAAACTGAGGTTTCACAAAGTGGTCTATCTTGTCCACGGGCACGCAGCTAGTAACAACAATACAAACCTGTTCAGCCAGTCCATTGGCTTAGGGTTTCAATGAGTTCACTAATATTTATTGAGTGTCTGCTGTGTGCGGGGAATTTAACCACAACCATCTTGGGTGGTAACCATCGTTTCTCCAGTTTTCCAGTGAGGAAGTCTACTGGGCTAAGCTAGGTCATTTAGCTGGAAAGGGATCAGATTTGAGATCATAATTCAGATGTGGCTGACAATAAAACTATTATTTTGGAGGAAACCATCCCTTTAAAAAGCTAGTGCATACTCTTCCCTTGCTATCTGAAGGAAAATAGTGAGACAAATTGGAGAAAATAGAAGCCTGGAAAGTCAATGAACTACAAAAGGGATTAGAACTGAAGTGGTTTCTCTGGACAACTTTGGTTCAAGTTGGTGAGATTGCTTTCTTTACCCACACCTCCTTCCTAGTTGATCTGTTTTCCTCCCGCTTTCCCTCTCCCACCCCTACCTCTTTCTTCTCTCTATTAGAGGCTAGGTCTACAGTTTTGATGAAATCAAAATTCATTTTGATGGCCTCAGTCCCATTTTTTTGTTACCTCCTCGAGCTTTGAAACCAGTCCTCAGAGGACTTGGGTGTGCCCCAATGCCACAGGCAATCTCTGCTTTTAAATAGGAAGCTTTACCCAGGGACTGCAGTTCTACCCTGAAGAGCTTTTGTTGTGTTTGGAAAGGTAATCTAACTGATCAGCTGGGCCCTCCCAGAACATGTTCAAACAGTGCCTTTCCCTGAAATGTCTCCCTACATCTCTGGGCTTTTCCCCCTCCCCCCTCTCCCGTAGCTGTTTCTTCTAGGGGAGGCGTGTTGATCATCTTCATGATTTCCAGAGAGCTCAGTTGGATGACATTCCAAAAGGAGTTCTAGTGGGACATCATTCCTAAGAAGAGATGATTTATTGTTTCCAACTGAGAAGACACACTTTCGATAAAGATAGTTTTGATTCACTTTTTCATTACCTGGTTAAAATATGTCCTGCTTTTACTTTAAATCCAAGTTTGTTTGTTTTTCAAGTGCATTTATTTATTTTGAGAGAGAGAGAGAGAGCTCGTACTTGCATGTGAGTGGGGGAAGGGGACAGAGAGAAGGAGAGAGGGAATCCCAAGCAGGCTCAATGCCCAATGGCAGCGCAAAGCCCAATGCGGGGTTTGATCTCACAAACAGTAAGATCATGACGTGAGCCTAAATCAAGAGTTGGACACTTAACTGACTGAGCCACCCAGGTGCCCCTCCTGCTTTTACTTTAAAGGAAAACATAAAATGAGTTTGAAGTTATCAAAATCAAACAGGGACTTACATATGCTATGTGAGGTTTTTTTCCAAGAAAGTAAAAACATATCTCAAAACTTATAATTATGCCTCTTCTTTTAAATAGATTTAAAAAAATTATTAATGTTTATTTATTTTTGAGAAACAGATAGAGCATGAGTGGGAGAGGGACAGAGAGAGAGGAAAACACAGAATCTGAAACAGCTCTGCTGAGCTTTCAGCAGAGAGCCTGATGGAGGGCTCGAACCCACGAACCGTGAGATCACGACCTGGGCCGAAGTTGGATGCTTAACCAACTGAGCCACCCAGGCACCTCATTAAATAGTTTTGTTTGTTTTTTTTTAAAGATTTTATTTAAATTCCAGTTAGTTAACAGACAGTATAACATCAATTCAGGGGTACATCAATTTTCATCAAATGAAATAAATAAACATTTCAGGGTATAGTGATTCAACATTTCTGTACAACACCCAGTGCTCATCATGACAAGTGCTCTCCTTAATGCACTTAAGGGGGAAGATGCCCATCCCTCCAATGGCCTTTCCTCTGGTAACCATCAGCTTGTTCTCTATAGTTAAGAATCTGTTTCTTGGTTGGTCTCTCTCACTCTCTCTTTCTTCCCTTTGCTTGTTTGTTTTCTTTCTTAAATTCTACGTATGAATGAAATTATATGGTTTTGATGGTACTTATTAATTTTGCTTTTTCTCCTCCCAAATAAAAGCAATGTACTGGTTGACCATAATAACTGTCTGACCAGTGTTAAAAATTTGCCACTCTGGCAGCCTAATAATGGATATACATTATTTGTATATAAAACATAAGTCAACTTATCTTTGACTTAGATAAGTTGTTGATTTTGATCCGTTTTCCATTTATTTTATGAGCTGATGATAAAAAAATGTAAAACGGTATTAGTGATTTTTAATTTTTCTTAAGTTGTAGAAGCCCAGTTCAACAAACGAATGGAAGCAGAGATTCCTAATCAAAATGAGAATAGAGCACATAGAACTTCACTGAATCGCCCCTAACTCAACCCCCGATGTAATTCTGAGGCCTCTCCCACTTTTATGTTCGGAAGCCACTACAACAAAACCTTTAAATAATAGCACAAATAAGGCCTGTTATGCTAACCACAGGGGCAATAAACTCCTATCTGAATTCTCCACTGACAGGGAACTCTGCCACACCGTGACGTGAAATATGTGTCAACGGATGCATTAGCGTCCAAAGAAGGCTTATCAAAACTAGTTCAAGGATGTTGATTTATAACACACAGAAGTGGAGGTTGAGAGTTAAATGCATGGAACTCAGGACTGCCTTTATAAAATGGAACACTAAGCTCTGTTTGCTTTTAAGTTCACTGTGTATCAGGACTTCCGGCATATAGTAGGTAATCAATACGTGTTCTTTAAAATGAGTTGAATAAAATTACTTCTATACACTTTTTTTTTTTTTTTTTTACAGAGCGGATGCATAACTTATTCTTCACAAATTATATTTCTAGATCACGGAATATATATCTGTTGGCACTTTATTTGAGGTAAGACTAGAAAACAAGGAAATAGAGGCTAATTTTCTCCAGTCTTTGGTAGTGTTTAGGACAAATGATCATACCAGCGACATCTTGCATTGTGCTTCAGCTTATATGGTCCCACTGTGCTTCTGGGGAAGCCAGAAGCCTTCAAAATAGCAAAGAGGAATGGAAGGGCACGGTACTTCATGTTTTGGTAGTAATGTATATTATTTAGAACAGAATCTTATTGTTATCTTTGACTGGGGTCAAACAGATCTTGGTGGTATGTAAATAAAACCCTTTAGAAGAAAGTACCATCCAGAATAGGAGTTTGGGGAACCACAGAGTATATGTAAATGATCTGCTGTCCATGTTCGCACAAGCCTGTTCATATGCAGTTGTACCTTAGTGTTAGAAACCCGATAATCCAGAAAGATGCTAAGATTGTCAGAGGTATCATCCATTCAAATGGATTGTTAACTATGACAAGAGAGCTGAAGCATTAATTTTAGTGTAAAATAAAGGTTTATTCTGAAGGAAAGTTTTATTAGGAGGAAAAGTCAATATATAAATAAGCACAAACAGAAAACATGACATTTTTTGTTCTATTTTTTTATAGGAATGTGAGCAAACAATGCTGTTTTGAATGTCCAAAAATTTTGACTGGATTTTGGTATTATGCGTTTGAATGTCTAGATTTTTGTCATCTTCCTTTTAAGATTTTATTTTCTTTTTAGTATGCAGCTATATTACTTTAAATTGGTTTTGTGTTTTTGCAACTTGTTCTTAAGATATATTGGGGTTTGTTTAGAGAAACCTCTACTCTAGAGAGAAGACATGTCTTAGTGAAGTCTCTGTTGAGCGTTCAGTGTGGTAGCTCCACAATGGATGGTATGAACTTGACCGTCTCCCATTCCGGTTGGAGCCCTGGGAATTGTTCCATTCACAGATCCAGAAGTTGTTCTTTACTGGGTCTTGTGGAATTTCATCCTAATTATGCACAGATTAGTATTCAGTCAAAGGCTTAGGGAGACCTTATGCAGATTTCTGGACTTGAAATCTCCCTGGTACTCTAACCAGGAAACTTTGGCTGTCCCAGCCACCTTGTACTCAAATCTCTGACTCCTCAGTTTAATGAGAACTCCATAATCTGCTTTTCCCTCCCTGTGCTGGGATCCAGGAAGTTCTTCCAGGCAGAATTTCAGAATGATAGCAAGGCTCATCTCATTTTTTCTCCTTTTCTAAAGGATCATAGTCCTGCACTATCTGTTGTCCATAGTCTGGAAAGAGTTGCTTCATTTTTTTTTTTTCTAGTTTTCTACTTGTTAACAGCAAGAAAGCAAGTTTAGTACTAGTTACTAAAACATGTCAGGAAGCAAATTTTCAGGAAAAAAAAAATCTATGTAGATTCTGCTATTCTAGAATATAAAAGTTATCATATCCAGGCAATATGTTTTATGCTTGTTTTTCCATGATCCTATTGTTTACACAGAATTTATCAAGAAGATCTAATAGTCATTAAGTCTTATAAAATAACAATTGTAAACTATCTGAGAGATCCTGTTAGTTGTGAAAAGACTTAATTACAGTCTATTTTACTTGTTTCCCATCTTGTCACTATTCCTGTATCCAGATGTATCTTTTACAATAACAACCACAAAAATGATAACATGTTGCCCAACTTGAACGCCCACTATTTTCCCCAGATTTGTTTTTTGATGATTTGGGTTGCTTTCAAGAATGTAATCCATAAAAAAGTATGAAGATTTGCTATCATTGAGGATTTTCGAAGGAATGTGAGGCTGTCTGTAAGGACACTTTTCAGTGGGAAGTTCAAGTACTATCAGGCTATGAATAGAGCTCCCCAGCAGGCCAACACAGACTGTAGTGGTTAAGTTCTAATATACTTCCGGGAAGAAAATTAGTCTCTAAAGTGCCTGGGCTGCTATTCTTTTTTTTTTTCTTTAATTTTTTTTTTTTTTTTTTTTTAACGTTTATTTATTTTTGAGACAGAGAGAGACACAGCATGAACGGGGCGGGGTGGGGGGCGGGCAGAGAGAGAGGGAGACACAGAATTGGAAGCAAGCTCCAGGCTCTGAGCCATCAGCCCAGAGCCCGACGCGGGGCTCGAACTCGCGGACTGCGAGATCGTGACCTGAGCTGAAGTCGGCCACTTAACCGACTGAGCCACCCAGGCGCCCCAGCCCGGGCTGCTATTCTTGTTATGCATTCATTCTTTGCTTCTGATAGCATGGGCCCACCATCCCTGGTAATAAATCTTTGAAACTAAATGTGCTATGAAATTTAGTTCTTCTGATTTTAGAAAGGTAGTACCTTACATATTCCTTGTTTTTCCATAATATCTCCAGCTGGACTGGACAATACAAGAAATCACACTCTGATGCTTCTGTAATGAAATGAATAAATAGTCTCACCAGCTGGGATAAATAAATAAAAACAAAACAAAACAAAAGTTGGCCTTTGGAGATTTTTAATTTGGCAGTCAGTCACAGATAAGGACCAAGGATATGGATTTTCAAGGCTTGTCAGATGCCCCTAGGAAATGCAGAATGCTCAGATATTGATGTCATCATAATATACACATACACATTATTCATAATATACACATACACATTATTCATTACACATTAGATTAAAATGTCTTTCAGAGAAAGTGATCATTTATATTGTATTTAAAAACAATAGATGAAGTTTGGTAGGAAACTTTTGTTTTCTTAATTTATGAGTTAAAGCTACAGCTTACTAATGAAACACTTAATAGCTAACAGTGAAGGAAATACAGGGGCAATTAACCCATTACCACGAATAATTGGACTGTTCAGGTATTATGACATCATGTGTTTTTATAACTGTTGTTTACAAAGCATTTTCAGATATTATTTGATTCTTATCAGAATCCTGTGGGGCAAATAAGGTGGATATTGGTATTTGTCTCCATTTACAAATGAGAGGACTGCAGCTTAGAGGATCCACACGCTTTGTCAGAGACCATTCAGGCCCCCCACTTAGGGTATCTGATGGCAAACTGAGTGCTCATTTCACTATACTTCACTTTCAGTCCAAGCTTTAATTGTAACATATTCCACATGGTCAAGAAGTCATTCATTCCCTCTGCATGGGTTAAAAAGGCCTCATTTATACATCTACTCACATATTAAAAATAAAATGTATTGGGTGTATACCATGGGCTCTTAAGTGCTCTTCTATATACTGTAGGGAAGAGTCACAGTCCCGGCTCAGCTAAAATAAAGAATTCTCACGTAGGTAGCTTTCAGAAATTGCCTTTTGAAAGGATATAGAGGAACTTGATCCCCAACTAACTGGGAAGACTGACTACATTTTCTAGAATTTTTATAGGGCTCTTTTCTGAGTGGTAATAACTAAGCTCAATTTGTGCCAAAATAACCATTTTGGTATTTAAAGAGAGCTCATGAACATCTATTCTAAGGGTCTCATCTCCAGCTGAGACCTAAGCTATGTGTTATAGGACCTGCCCAAGGCCCTACAGCTAAGGAGAGGCCAAAGAGCCTGTTTACCAGGCCCAAGTTCCCTGTCTCAGGGTTCTGTGTTCTTTCCAGCATTCTTTTCTGTGAAGTTCACAGTATTTTACAGATTGTGTTGTATAGCACACCCCAGCAGACTCTAATCCAAGGGTGGGTGATGGTCCAGTGAGGCCCAAGAACAGATCCAGAGACAGCAATAATAATGCCACATAGGTTTCTTGAGGGAACTCACCTACAGGGAGTCCAGGAGCATCTGGACAAAGCATCTGCTGCTGGAATCTATGCGCAACAAACCTTTTTTGTTTTTAGTTTAGTTATTTTTTAAGAGGGAGAGAGTGGAGGGGAGGGACAGAGAGAGAGGGAGAGAGAATCCCAAGCATGAACTCATGAACCGTGAAATCATGACCTGAGCTGAAATCAAGAGTCAGACGCCTAACTGACTGAGCCACCCAGGTCCCCTGTAACAAGATTTTAGAGTGAAGCAACTTAGCCTCGCAACTCCCTGCAGCCCTTCTCCTTGCATGGCCGGTGTTCCAAGGGGATTCAAGGCCTGCCATCCGGAAATTATTACTTACAAAGAAGATGCTCTGGGTTGGCAACCCCCAGAGCCCCTGACCTCGAACAATTTGTTCTTCTGCACATTCCGCTTGATGGGAATATAGAGGGAGGATGGGCTCTCTATATTCCCAAGATAGTGATTAACGGGGGTATTTAGGGTGTGCTTGTCCAAAGTAGCTATCAGGCACGTGCCACACAAGCATTATCTTCTCTCAGCGGAGGGGCCTGTACCTTTATAAATGAGGGAAACTGACATGCAGAAGGGAGAAATACAGAATCATACAGCAGGCTTGATCAGCAAGGGACACAAGTGGCCCTTGCAGTGAGCACATGACAGGACAGGATGAAGAGGGTGCCAATCAAATACCTGAGCGCTGGGCCCATGGTGGTCCAGCTCAGTCAGCTGCTTGGTCTCTGTGAAGTCCTCTGGGGACTGGAGTGACAGAGACAGCTGATTGAGGTTGAATTAGGTATTTTGTTTTCCTTGTCCCCAATTCATCTCTAATCAAATCTTGGCCAATTAAGATTCTCCCTGCTCACTCCTAGTTGAAGGCAACCTAGTGAGCCACATTTTTAGTCCTTGTCCTTAGTCCTGAGATTATTGGCTCTAAAAGCGTCCATGGAATGAGTCATGTCCTAGAAATAATCCTCAGGGGAACTCAGCGAGGTTGCCCAGGCAGTTGCAGGTGACCCGTGATTAAGAAAAGTGCCTGAAAATTAATGGGCCACTGACTTCAGGTCATTCTTGGGATCCTAGAATCATTCAATCGATTAAATAGTTACTAGCCAAGGGCTGGCAGTAGTAAGACCTCTATGTTTACCGGATGGTATGGTAGAGGATTAGGAACCAGTGTCCTAGAATAAAGGCCCTTGCTCATGTCTCCTCCTCCTTTGTGGGTAAGGATCACAGAGGTACCTTAAGCGTCATAGAGTGATTTGTTCTATTGCACCCTTGTTAATATTTCTGAGATGAAATAAGTATGTGTTACCTCTAATTGGGATGTGTATGGATGTACCTCTATGTTTATGTTTATATACGAAAGCTAAACTCCTATAATATAAAACGCTTTCCAAGAAATACCATATTTGTATATGCAACATGATGACTCTTAGGTTCATTCTGAGCATATATGTCCAGTTATTTTCTTAACAGCAAAGCATAACTTCCACCCAATCTTCAGCCTACAGAATGAGAATCTTAAGACTTTAGGTATTCTCCTTACCTGGAAAGAATATACACCAAATGAGTGGGGAAAGAGAGGCAAGGTGTGGGAAGAACTCACTGATTTCTACAGAACCTCAAAAGGCCTTTGTTTAGGGGGCATGTGGGTGGCTCAGTCGGTTAGGCAGCCTACTTCAGCTCAGGTCATGATCTCACAGTCTGTGAGTTCGAGCCCTGCGTCAGGCTCTGTGCTAACACCTCAGAGCCTGGAGACTGTTTTGGATTCTGTCTCCCTCTCTCTCTGCCCCTCCCCTGCTCATGCTCTGTCTGTCTCTGTCTCAAAAATAAATAAAAACATTAGAAAACAGTTTGTAAAAAGGTCTTTGTTTAGGCAGAAGCAGGATTCAAGTCGGCACTCCCGATCTTTGAATTAATTGTTTGTCCATCCCTGAAAGGTGCTTTGCACGTTTTCGGTACTACAAGGAAAGATTTCTTCATGCCTCCGGAGCCCGGCACCATGCTTATCCTGCCAATCTTTCTGCACTTATTTCCTCCTCCACTTCATCACCTTCTTGGTACTTGAAACTGCTAAACTCGTTTATTTTTTCCAACCGCCATTCCAGTCTCAGAAATTTCCTCCAACCACCCTCTTCCCATGCATGGAGAAACCTGTGTCTTGTGTTCCACCAAATATTCTTGTAATTTAGCAGGAGGGCTAGGGATAGGATGCAGGGAGTTGTTATTTGCATACAAATAGAACTGGGGTTTAGCCTTTGAGACTACTAAACAAGCTTTGAGTATCTTGAAGGGTTTAAAAAAAAAGAAAAAGAAAAAGAAAAAGAAAAAGAAAAAGAAAAAGAAAAAGAAAAAGAAAAAGAAAAATCAAGGCACATAGGACCTGTTAATCCAGAGTTTCTTAATCCTGGCCCACAGACTCTTCCTCTTCGGTGGTTAATGAATGGGCTTCCAGGAATCTGTGGGGCCCCTGTAATTGGAAACCACAAACCAAGTATAAATGAGTGGGGAACAGTTTCATTTATGTTCAAAGGATTTTGTGATCCCAGAGGATCCTATAGTTAGACCCACAGCAAAAAAAAAAAAAAAAAAAAAAAAAAAAAGAAAAGAAAGAAAAGGAAAAAAAATCAGCAAACTAGGATGGCTAGAGGTTTGGGGTTTCAATCACTGTCTCCTCCTATCTAGATTTCTGCTTTTCTCATAGAATGAATGCCACTTAACATTGAAAGAGACCATAATGGTCACTTAGTCCAACTTCTGCACACTACCCAGATTTCACTGCTGTTCCCTATTCTCTACCACCACAGATTCAGACACAGTTTTAGCTTAAATGATTTCCTAGACTGAGATCCAGAAATTCAGCGGCAGCAACGTCTATTGTCAGGGATTCCTTACTTGCGTTCAGCAAAGTCAACCCTTAAGGATTGGAACAATAGAGAAACTGCATTTTCTCTCTAATAACTGAGTATGAGTATCCTCTGCTTTCCAAAAGTTTGATTTATACCACTTTGCTATTAGAAAGACCTACCTGTTTACACTGAGAGAAAGCTGGAAAGGATTTTCCCTGTTAGAGATAAAGGCAAAAAGGAAAAGTAGCAGTCATCATTTGTTTTGTAATGAGCCACACTGCAGAGGCAGAACTCATCCTGGGCAGTGAGAGCGGCCCCACTAAGCTCCTTCTCCCAACTACACTCAGCATCTCAGCATCCAGCATCCAGTTTTGAACTGTGTCTGTGAACATCTGGGCTTCTCTTGATTTATTTTGTGCATCTGTTAGATGTGTCCTAAGGTATTAGAGAAGCTTAAGAGAGGTGATTTTTTGGGTCTGGGAAACACACATTTTTCCATTTGGTGCACCATTTCCTGGAGGCATGGGATGGAGTGGCCAGCAGCCTGCAGAGCAACAGGCCTAAGTTTTATTGTGACCCTGCATCACATAGTTCACCCACGTCTCTCCATCTGTGAGAAAGGCACACCGCGCAAAGTGGTAGAAAACACAAAGAGAATGTGAACGACTACCAGAAACAGACAGAAGAGTAGGCTCAGAGTCTGACCTGACAAAACAACCACAGCATTTCAAAAAGGAAAGATCCTTTCTACTCCCTTCTCTCTTCTTCCTCCTGCAGGGGCAATGAGCCCACCACCCCCAGTGTCCCTGTCCTCCTCACCCTGGTATGATACCAGCACCTCCCATGGGGAGTCCTTCCGTGATGCCAGCGATGGGCCCTCCTTCTCCTGTGATGATGCCAGGGGGCCCTGCTTCTGGAATGAGGGGCACCTATGGGAGGCCATGTGCCAATGACTCCTGGTATCCCAGTGATGAGACCTCCCGCCGGTCCCGTGATGGTGCCCACTCTGCAGGGAATGACTCAACAAGACACATAAGGAGAGACAGGAACATCTTTAATCCATTTTACTTCACCAGGAGATCATGGTGCTGTGACTCTGTTTTCTAACACCCTGACAGGGAAGTCTTGCTCCCCCTTCCTATCAAAGAGAGAATAGTTTTGGCAAGGAAGTAGTGGGACAGAAAAAAAAAAAAAAAAAAGCAACTTGTATTTGTATTGTGAAATATGAAAACCGCACATTCAACTGTCTTAGTCACAAAATTTTTTTTTTCCCATATAAATGAATGTTACTTGCTTCTTCAGTTTACGCCATTTGGGGTTAGGAAAGTTTTTATGGTAATGCTCTATTTCTGGATAGCAAGAGAAACCCATGATTCTATTCTTTTTACTGATAAGATTTAGGCACTTAACTGGAATTACTATTTTCCCCAAATTCTGTGTCCTGCGGGCTGTCTTTCGTGTTCTTCCAACAGTTTCTTACTTCTCTCCACTGTCACGACCACCGCCCTAGTTCAAGTTACCTTTTTATCTCTGGCCTTCGCCCCAGTGAAAGTGTTGGCTCATGTTGATCTCTCTGCTCCTTCCCTGTTCTTCTCTGTTCCATTCTCCACATAGCAATATGGTATGTTAATCAAAACGTGAGACTTTCCACTTTTAAGTCAATCCATAGCTCTCCCTGATTCATAGATTCACACAAGAATCTAAACTCCAACGCCCCCCAGAAGGATCTGGCCCAGAATTACCACCCTCACTTTTTTCCATCACAGCACCTCCAGGGGCCACCTTCCCACATTAATTCTTGTCTTATTGACCGGGTGTCCCACTTTTCACTGCTCTTCTAAAGGACTAAATGACATGTCCTCAGTGAGGCCTCCCATTTGGTCTACAACACCCTCCCCCACACCCATAAGTTATAATGTAAGCCTCATATTTATTACCTTCATTTATTTCTCACCATTTTATGCACATTTTTTTTTTCTATTCCTTGTCGTGTTTTTGTTTTTGTTTTTTTGACCTCAGGTGCAGAGGTTTAAATTCAACACTTTTCTCAGACTTCCCGTTGTTTGATTCAGTTAATTCTCAATATCTTCCCTGCCATCTCTCTGCTCCCAGCACCCTTCCCTCACCCTTGTATTTTATGTGACCTTCTTATATTTAATTAAAGTAAGTGTTACTTAATTGAAGCAATTTGTGACCTTTGTAAAATGTGTGTTAATTAACATAAGGAAATAGGAGTTGTCTCGGTTTATGTCTTAACCTGCTTCAGCACCATTTTAAAAAATTTTAACACCTAAAAAAATACATTTGAGGGGTGCCCAGGTGGCTCAGTCAGTTGAGTGTCGGACTTCAGGTCATGATCTTGAGGTTCACGAGTTCGGGCTCTGTGCTGACAGCTCGGAGCCTGGAGCCTGCTTCAGATTCCGTGTCTCCTTCTCTCTCTTCCCCTCCCCCGCTCACACTCTGTCTCTCTCTGTCACTGTCTCTCTCTCAAAAATAAATAAACATTAAAAAGATGTTTTTTAAATCTACTCAAATTACTATGAGTGTGCCTACTTTGTTTCTAATGGTTGAACCATGTTTTCGAGTTTGTTCTCACCCCATTTGACTTTTGTGGAATCCGGTAATGGACACTTAGATCGCCTCTAATTCTCCACATCGTAAACAACACCACAATGAACATCCTCATGCAGGTCCCTCTGTGGGCCTCCGTGTCTCTGATATGGTCACCCTGGGTAATGGGGTGTATTTACCTTGAACTTGATTAAGCACCACCATAATTACAGTTCCAGGCCAACCTCCAGTCAGTAATGTCTAAGGTTATCTACGTCTGCCAGCTTCTGCCAACATTAACTCTCTATTTTTGCAAATCTCATGGGTACAAAGTGGTATCTGATTGTTTGGATGTGTTTTTCTGTCATTTCTAATAAGTTTGAGCATCTTTTATATGCAGGGCCATGATGTTTGAATGGACACTATGTACAGAAGAGTGCCCAGGCAAGAATGTGAGTGGGAGCTAAGATCCAAGCCATGCTCTGCGTGCCCTGGTAGGGAACTAGAGCTGTCCTCAGAAAGGGCTGACATTTGATAATTTTCACCAAAGCAACGTATGGGCTAGCACTAGTCCAGATCCCGTACTTATTAGTCACTTAGGTTTCACATTCTGGGAATTCCTTGCTCATATCCTCTCCCTCCATTACGTTGAAGGTCTTGTAATTTCTTGTTAATTTTTAGTCATTACTTGTGTATTATAATCCCTTTTTGGTTTCAGACATTGTACATTTCTTCTACAATTCTGTCAACGGTCGAATTTGTCTATGACGTTCTTCTTTTAACAGAACTTCTGAAGTTTGACACAACCAAAAAACAGTTTTTCTTGTCATGTCTTTAAATTGTAGGATTTTGCTTTAATCCTTCCCTGACTTGAATTCACAAGTGTATTTTCCTGCATTATTTTGTGCTAACTTGATAGTGTTGCATTTCACGTTTAGATATTTAATCTTTGGTGGGATCTGCCTTTGACTGTGATGTAAGGTAATCTGATTTTAATTTTCTCCACATTCGAGGACCCCTTTTCTCTACAACATTTGTTAAGCAGTCCATTTTTTTCTTACTAATTTATAGTGCTGTTTTTATCACATAATTAGTCATCTCTGAACTCACTAGTCTATTTGTTCATACTCATGTCCATGCTTATGCCAGAACCTCACTGTTTTACATTTACTTTGTATAAAACCTCACTATTTTACATTTACTTTGTATATGTCTTTATAAACAAGTCTTTGTTTTTGCTCTATTTGTTCAAAATTGCAGATTTTCATGAAATTTTCCCAAGAAAATTTTAGAATATGATGTAGGAAGTTCCTCAAAATACCCAGCTGGAATTTTAATTAAGACTTCACTGAATTTAAAGAGTATTTGGGAAGAAAATTAACCTGTTTACATTCCGAAGTCTGAAAGAAGAGATTCTCTCCATGACAGATTTTTTTTTTGTTTTCTTTTAACAGATATCTAATTATTCCTTAAATGAAATACCATGTATTTATTCATACACATATATCTTATAGTTTGCTAGCAATTATGAATGGTATTTTTTTTTATTTTAATATTGAGCTAATCTGTCATTGAAGAAGAATACTCTTCATTTTGGAATTTTGCATTATGTCTGTCAATACCATGAAATTATCTTATATATTGTAATAATTGGCATATTAATTCTATTGGTTATTCTAGGTAGACTATCATATTATTTGCAACAAGAAAATATTTATTTCACTTCCATAAATTCTTATATTTCTTCTGCTTCTTTTCTTACAAATTTGATCAGAATTATTGTACTATGTGAAGCAGTGGTTAGTGGTAGTGATAATGTGCATCCTTGTCTCAGATCTATAGATATGTGACTAAGTATAAATTCTGTTGTAAGTTCGAGTATATATAGCTTTTACCAAGCTCAGGAAGCATTCTATTCCTAGTTCCAAAATTATTTTAAATTATAAGTAAATTTTGCATTTAAAAGCTTTCTCTGCCTTTAATTTAAAAAAAAAAATGTTTTAACTATATGGGAATTAAAATAAAAGAAAAAAAGTTTTAATGCTTTTTAACTGTCTTTTGTGTAAACTGCCTTTTTTTTTTTTTTATACATCAGTAATAGATTTTCTGGTGTTGAACCATCCATGCATTCCTGACCCAAACTCTACTTTCATGATGCAATTTTTTGAATATACTTTTGAATTTTTATTTCTATGCTTATTTTTATATCCTCTTTTTATTTTGATCAATTTTAACAGAGGCCTATCTTATTAGTATTTCCAAATAATAGCCTTTTGGTTTTGTTTTCCAATGATTTTGTCATTTATTTCTGCCCTTATTTTAAATATCTCCTTCTTGGGGCGCCTGGGTGGCTCGGTCGGTTGAGCGTCCGACTTCGGCTCAGGTCATGATCTCATGGTCCGTGAGTTCGAGCCCCGCATCAGGCTCTGTGCTGACAGCTCAGAGCCTGGAGCCTGTTTCGGATTCTGTATCTCCCTCTCTCTCTGCCCTTCCCCTGTTCATGCTCTGTCTCTCTCTGTCTCAAAAATAAATAAACGTTAAAAAAAAAAAATCTCCTTCTTATCTTCCTTGGATTTATTCTATTGGTCTTTTTCAAAATTTTGAGTTAAATGTTTAGATTAAGTTGTTTTCCTTTTAAGCTCTTCTTTTTTTCTGATAAATATATTTAAATATACAGATTGTCTACTCAGTACTATTTTAGCTGTGCCTCACAAATTTTGATGCAAAATTTTAATTCAGTTCTAAGTATTTTATAATTTTTCTTAAACTAACTCAAGAGATTTTATATTATGTTAGAGTCTGGACATAGAGTAGTTTTTTTTTTTTTTCTGTCCTTTTAAAGTTCATTTTTAATTTTGTTTTTAAAGTTTATTTCTTTTTGAAAGAGAGACAGATGGAGGGCCAGCAGGGGAGGGGCAGAGAGAGAGAGAGGGAAACACAGAATCTGAAACAGTCTCCAGGCTCTGAGGTGTCCGCACAGAGCCCAACATGGGGCTCGAACTCTGAACGGTGAGATCATGAACTGGGATCAAGATGCGTAACTGACTGAGCCACCTAGGAGCCCCTCATTTTAAAGTTTTCTAATTACGTTGCATTATGACTCCGTGACCCAAGCTGCCAATGACCTCATCACCAGCACGTATACACATACACACCCAGAGAAATTTACGACATAATTGCTCTCCGCAGAGAAATCCGAAAGAAGTTTGGGCTGTACTGTC
Organism: Panthera leo; assembly: GCF_018350215.1. Taxonomy (NCBI): domain Eukaryota; kingdom Metazoa; phylum Chordata; class Mammalia; order Carnivora; family Felidae; genus Panthera; species Panthera leo. The sequence goes on from NC_056682.1 coordinate 144,838,516, forward strand.
TAAAGCATCACTCTGCTTACAGTAGATGTTCAATAAATACTAACTAATGATTACACATAATATATATGTGTAATTTGAAGGATTAGAAATTAATGTGAGTGTATTTGCATCAGGTATTATTGAGTAATTATGTCGATTTCTAAGCCATGGGGGAAACCAGTGTCATTACTTTAGTTATAACACATAAGGGTCAAATCTATCAAACAAAGTGAATTATTAATTACTAATAGAATTATTATCTAGTTTGGCATCATCTAAATCTTTTACTTTACCCTTCCCCTTTTGTGGTTAACTTTGCAAATGCTTTTCCTTAGTACTTATGAGATGTTGCTTTTTACTACTCTATACCTGCCTGGTACCCAATTTAGTTTAATAATTATTTGTAATTGTTTATTGAATGAATGACAAAGTGGCCAAGAAATAAGAACTAAATTGTTGCACAATAAATCAGCCATTTTATCTTATTTTTAAAAATTTTTAAATGTCTTTACTTATTTTTGAGAGAGAGGGGGTGGGGGGGCATGAACAGGGCAAGGGGCAGAAAGAGAGGGAGGCACAGAATCCAAAGCAGGCTCCAGGCTCCAAGCTGTCAGCCCAGAGCCCGATACAGGGCTTGAACCCATCAACAGTGAGATCATGACCCTGAGCTAAAGTCAGACACTTAACAGACTGAGCCACCCAGGTGTCCCAGCCAGAAACCAGCCGTTTTAGCAGATGAGTACTGTGTCCCCTCTATAAACCCTAAGTCATTTCTGTTTCTCAGTATATCAGTCCTACCTACAGCCCACCTGTATCTCACTACCTGAGGCCTTCCTTTGACCATTGGAGTTCATTTTGCCTACACACGAGGCTGGCCAGAAATTCCAGGGAATTAATCTTCCCCACCCCAGAAACAACTCTTAGCCAATTATTTTGAAATTTATAAATACAATTTACATATAAATATTCCAGCTTTCTTCTCCCTTGGGTGGGCTAACTCTATGGTGCATGGTGCAAGGGAGGGTATAGCCTGGAAAGTTTTGTGAAGGCAGCACACATAAAAGTGTCATCTGAGTCTTCAAGAAATAAACCAGATTTCTTACAAATGGTAGTTAAAACCACACTAAATTAGTATGCAGTTTAGACCTAAACTAAACTTTACTATAGGAGAAGTAGTAGAGGAAGGGAGTTTAAATGGGTCAGCTTTGAAGCCAGAACACGTGACTCTATCATTAACTAGCTGTGTGACCACAGACAAATTACTTAATCTCTCTGAGCCTTTTTTTAAAAATGCTTTTATTTATTTTTCAGAGAAAGTAAGCGAGAGCACGAGCAGGGGAGGGGCAGAGAGAGAAGGAGACACAGAATCAGAAGCAGGCTCCAGGCTCAGAGCTGTCAGCACAGAGCCCAATGCGGGGTCAAACCCACAAACCATGAGATCATGACCTGAGCTGAAGTTGGATGGCTTAACCTACTGAGCCACTCAGGTGCCCCTGAGTTTTTTTTTTTGTTTTGTTTTTTGTTTTTTGTTTTTTGTTTTTAACATTTATTTTTGAGAAAAAGAGACAGAGCATGAGTAGGGGAAGAACAGAGAGAGAGGGAGACAGAATCCGAAGCAAGTTCCAGGCTCTGAGTTGTCAGCACAGATCCCAATGTGGGGATACAACTCATGAACTGTGAGATCATGATCTGAGCCAATGTTGGATGGTTGACTGACTGAGCCACCCAGGTGCCCCTTTTTTAATTTTTTAAAAGATTTTATTTTAAGTAATCTCTAAGCCCAACACAGGTCTCGAACTCACAACCCTGAGATCAAGAGTTGCATGCGTCGTTGACTGAGCCAGCCAGGTGCCCCTGAACCTAGCATAACTTATCTATAAAATGTATTTACTTTTTGAAGGAAATTATGAGGATTCGATGAGTGACTATGTGTAAAGCACTCAGAATGATCTGTGGGATAACTATGTACTCAATAAATTTAAGATTATTATTTCTGTTATGAAAGTAAGTTGTTGTTTTTTTTCTTTCTACTCCACTGCAATGGTTTAATAAACTTTTTGTTTTAAGGGCTAGAAAAGTACATGGGATAGCAGGCAAATGCCTAGAACCTTCACAATGGCTATAGTTGCCTGGCTTTTCCCTACAAGTGTGTGGTCACAGCTGGGGAGACTTGTTAATACAAATATATTTTCTTTGGACTCATTATAACCTCCTTTGGTAATCTTGGGCACTTTCGTGGCTTCAGTTATCATATATATATACTTGACCACTCCCAATATGTAATTTCTTCAACTCACTGAACTTCAGATTTGTAGAGCTAGCTGCTTAGTAGATATCTCTTGGAATCTCTAACCCAACAGATACAAAACTGAACCCATTATCACACATGCAGACTTTTCCCATTCACAGGTTCAATCTCAGATGTGAAGCGAGGCCTAGGGTTGATTCAGTTGACTAATTGGCTGGGCTGGTCCTTATTTCCCCATAAATCCACTACAAATTAGAAAGGATAGTCTTTACAAAATAAAGAAGAGCCATTTTTCAGTCAAGGATAAATAAAAAGCCATGCTTCCCATCTAGAATATTCAATAAACTAGTTCAAGATATTCCGTACCATCTGCCTAGCCACCAAAGCCAAGAACTTGAAGGCCATCATAGATTTCTTCTCTTCCCTATCTCATTACCCACAGTCGTTTTATCTTTTTATTTTTTATTTTATTTTTGTTTTGAGAGAGAGAGCACAAGTGAGGGAGATGGGGAAAGGGAGCCAGATTAAGAGTCAGAGGCTCAACCCACTGAGCCACCCAGGTGCCCCTCCCTCCATAGTCATTTTATAATAAATCATTTTTAATCTATTAACAAATCTTCAAATACATGTTGTTTTTTTCTTTCCCCAATTTACCTTCTCAGCTTCAGGTGTTCATTCAACTGCTCCCAAGCCAGTCTCTTGACCTTTGGCTTTGGTTCAAGTCCCTCCCCCACCTGGTTGCCTGATAACCTAATTGGAATGCAAATCTGATCAAGTTTCTACCCTTGACCAACTGGCTTGAATGATTCCTCTGGCCTGCAGTATGCTTACAGGTCCTAGGTGACCCTGCCCTCACTGCTTCCTTTATAGCCTCTGTTGACCTCACACTTTCGGTTTCGGTAATACTGAACTATTTTATGTATTTTCCCTTTCAGGTCATACTGTTTCATGACCTGGTAAGCTGGGTTGTGCCTATAGTGACCGCCACATAACTCCCACTCATCCTTCAAGAATAATCTCAGCTAGCAACTCTCTAGAAAGTCCTCCTTGACTCATTCAGGCCAGGCTAGGTGACAGCTTCCTGGACTCCCATGGATCCCCAGTACACACGTCACCCAATTATTTATTGCACTGTATTGACAAGACATACTCCCTCCCACCAACTGGCTGGCAAATGTCTCAAAGTCAGGACTTTTCTGTCTTGTATCTGTAGCACTATACTTGAATCATCCATAGTCTTTCATGAATGAGGTTGAGGAAAATGTGTCCTGAAGATGTTCAAGCAGAGATGAATCAGAGGTTCTCAACACTGGCTGCATATGGGAAACATCTGGAGAACTTTTAAAAATACAGCTATCAATGACCCACACCAGTCCATTTAAATAGGAAACTCTGGGACGGGGGCCTGGGCATTGAGACATCCAAAACTCATGTGATAATGCGCAGGTTGAGGCTGGGAACCAGTGGGTTAGGTGATCAGTGGACAAGGATTTGGAGAGAAATTCTCTAGAGAGAAATGAAAGTGTTTCTGCTTTAGGCACCTTGCATTCATGAATTTCTGTGGGATGATTGCTGGAATTATACAAAGTTCCTCAAAATGTGCCCCGTACATTATAAAGGTTGGCTCATTTTGCTTTGTGTGCAGGTAACTTAGTTGGCCAGTCAGGAACCAAAGTCTGGGTCATTCCAAGGAATTCATGTTCTTGAAGGAGCACTCACCACAAATGCACATGTATTTGTTTAAAATAATGTAAAAAAAAAAAAAAATAGTAGCCATGGGAGGAAAAGGAGGAATGGGTGTTAGTGCTTTATAGATTCATGTCATGATATTAGAGAAAGAAGGTCTCTTAATATGTCCTGATTCTTTTGAAGTGCCTCATTTGTAATCTTGACACTTACTCTTGTCTGTGATGATGATCATGATCGGGCAGTGGATTTTCTTTCTTTTCTAATATCTGTGTCTACTGTGGCAGAGAGGGAGGACTACATGTTGATTTTATAAGTTTTTAAAAGACCAGGACTTGGAGTAAGTTCTACACAGAATAAGAAAGGCTGGTTTAAGATATTAGTATTTGTAGGAGGACTAAATGACTCTAGTTTATAACTTTTCCATGAAGAATGCTTTCTAAGAAAAGAAGTAAGTTTTGAAGGTTACAACGGAAGGAGCTTTCGAAATGATCGCCTAAGTGTTAGGAGAAAAATACCCTACAGCCTGGCAGTCTCAAAACTAATATTCAAACTCTCAATCTCTTTGCTTAAAAAAGTTTAATAAGCTGTAAAATAAATACACTTCCATTAAATATTAAATAAATTATTTACAACTTGAAAAAATACTTTTTATCTCCATGCATCTTTATGTACAGAAATAAGACTTAGCATAAAAAGTGGCAATTGAAAGTTTAAAACCATCAGAACGAAAAGGTTCCGCTTTCTTATGATCCACCGAAAAGAGGAGCCAGCGCATCACTCGTGGTTGTGACTTGGCAGTGACTCCGATCCGATACCCTGTTCAAAAATACAATAAAATATTAGCGAGAAGCTCTATTTCATTAGGGCTTTAAGAAAACATCCAAAAAAATCAGGAATCAGAATTTTTGTCCATTTCGAATGTCTTGTGAAAAATGCTAAGAGCTTTGCAGAGACAGACTATCACTTGGACTTGAATTCCTCTTTCACACCTGCTTTGGTTATGGGCCTACTTAGGTGGAGGATTACATACGCTGAAGCCTGTTTCATCAAATTCTGCCTGGTGAAAACCAACAACACTCATGGGAATTAGTTTTCCTAACCAAATCTGTGCAGTGGACACAATTAAAAAGAAAGATGAAGTGGCATAGTATATTTGTGATATACAGTTAATTTGGGATAATTAGTACCAAGGGCATAATAACAGTAGCTACCAGTTAATAGCTGCCACTACGTGCCAGGCCAGCATATTCCTTTTCCAAAAATCATTTCAGACCTCCTTTGAGAGATCTCAGTTGCACTAAAGAACCAAAAAGCTCCCTTTATTCATGGTGGTGGTCTTAGCTTAAGACCAACACAATAATAAATTCTGCCGCGCTAAGTACTGAGTACAGCCTTGGTTGGCATAGATAATCAGCCACTTCGTGAGTTACTGAGCTAGCATACTAATTCGGTAATAGGCTCAGAACATAATACTTGTGCTTAACCAATGCGAAACAGTGCTTCTCCACGCATCTGCAGTGTTCACTAGAAAGGGAAATTCTGGATTTAGTAGATTTAGGGTTTGGTTTAGGAATATGCACATCTAAATGGCATCTCAAGTGATTCTTAAGTCCATAAAGGTAGAGTATCGATGGTTTAAGGATGTGACATCCTTCCTGAATGTCTGAGGAAATGGAGTTCTTCCTTCTGACCAATTTTAAATGTGTCCTCGATCTCTTCGCCTGCTCTTTCTCTGGAAGTTTGCTTCCTCAGCTGTCCACTTTAGTTATTAATAAAACATTCCTCTCTATAGCTCCTTACCTTTCCTACAACATGCTAAACTCTGCCTCTTTCAAAAAAAAAAAAAAAAACCACAACAACTTATAAACAAGAACTATATCTTAACCAAGGTATATTTCAAATCTGTACCCTCTGCCCCCTTCTGACTTCCTTTCTTATTCTATCTACTAAACACTAACTGCGTTGAAAAGAGGATCTGTGTCTGCCTCATTTTTACATCTGTTATGATACTAGGACATAGTCTTTTCTCACTATTGAACCTATCTCATGCTCAAAAACTAAGGCTTTCATGTAGCCAATGTTCACAGTGTATCCATAATTGAGGACACTTACTTTCCTCACTTTTCTTGAGGTAACCAATGCTGTATTTTTCAAAATTATAGGATATGATTTAAAGTTGTCTTTTCAAACCCAAACCTGTACCATTCATTACCTTCCGTTATGCTATGGCATGTACATTTCCATTTTCTTGTCGAAGTTTCTTTCGTTCTTCAGCTTCTCCTTCATATTCCCTGAAGAATCGTTTTCGAAGCCTTCAGAGAACAAGATATTCTATGGTCATCAAAGTTCTATTCATCTCCGTATTGACTGGGGTTTTCGTGAGTACAGGGAGTTCCTTTCTGCGAGTCCTCATGGACCATTACACTGTATCCTACACCAAACCAAAACTTAAACCCAGCTCTAGAATATTTTATAACTGTTCTTTTTAAGGGGATGCTCATGGTGACTTTATATAAACATATTCCCAGAGTACTGGGATTTAAGTAGATATGCCCTGAGACACAAACTTTCAAAAGGTATGGAACAAGTTGTTATGTGTTGGTATTTTTTTTTTCAATGGCTGACACATGATATTAGGTTAGTTTCAGAGGTATAACATAATGATTCGACAAGTCTATACATTATGCTACTCTCCCCACAATTGTAGCTACCATCTGTCACCATGCAACACTATTACAATAGGGACTATATTCCCTATACTGTGCCTTTCATTCCCATGACTTATTCATCCCATAGCTGCAAGCCTGTATCTCCCACTCCCCTTCACCCATTTTGCTCATGTCCCCACTCCCTCCCCTCTGGCAACCACCAGTTGGTTCTCTGTATTTATGGGTCTATTTCTGCTTTTTGTTTGTTTATTCATTTGTTTGGTTTTTCAGATTCCGCACGTAAGTGAAATGATTTTGTCTTTCTTCGTGAAATCAATTTGTCTTTGTCTGACTTTCACTTAGCATTATACCCCTAAGTCCATTCGTGTTGTTTCGAATGGCAAGATCTCATTCTTTTTTCATCAACACTTAGCACAGTTGCCATGTGTTAACTGGAGGAAGAAAAAGATGGTATAGTTTTACCACGACAGGACTTTACACTTGTACAAACTAATTGAAATGGTTAGAGTTTTTCCAAACAAGTTGGGTTTTCTTGATTTCTAAATATAATAAATACTTCCTTTTAGTTTTATTTATTGTTACTTTCTGTTAAAATTCAATTGTTTAAAACAGTCTTGGTGCTGTACAAGAAATTCTATTTTTGGTAGGTCTTTAGTCCACCCACTAAATGTTCCTACTAAAATCGTAAAAACTTTGACATGATGTTTGGGAAAAAAATTCAACTACGGAAAAACGGCAAAATGTGGCTTGGGCTAGTGTTTGCTATATGTTCCAAACACAAGAATATGGGAGAAAAGGAGAAAAGTCACTGCTTGGTTTTAGGAGTGCCAACGTGACAAAAGTTTTTCCACACTTTTCCAAAGGATTATTAAATATTTCAACCTGAACGATCACAAGGTTAAATAATTATTTCAAAACATCTTTCCTATCTGGCTATTTTTTCCCTTCTATCCTTCTATGTCAAACAATAATGATTCATCTGAGAATATTTTTCCTGAACACGTTTGCATATCTGGCTTGAGGTGCTAACAGATCAAAATAATTTCCAGGGTGTGCAAAACAAAATGAAATCACACATCAAACTCTATGTGCATCATAAAACATTTTTTTTTATGTGTCTTTTTATTATTATCTAATCTGCATCTTAAATAATAGTAAACAATGGCAGAAGATAACTCCTTGTTTCCTGAATGGCAGGAGTGGTAGATCATGCACACAGTCCAGTTGTTAAAGTAATTTACCAAGACCTAAAATTAGAATAATGAGTCTATTGCTTTTCCCAAGCTCTAGTAGCACATGAGTCATTATAGAGCCATTCACGCCCTCCCCCAACTTCCTTAAGTCACTGACTTCTGTTTGACAGACAATGCCATTTTGACATACCCACCAGTGCCTACTACCAGGAACAGTCTACTTCTAACATTCGTTGGTCATGAAGTGTGATGATGTTATTATGAGCACAGGGCAGATACTGCAGGAGTAGAACAGTGACAGAATTGTCCCTGCTTCCTACGCCCTGCCCCTACGGAGGAAATTTTTCTTTCTTTCCTTTCTTTCTTCTCTTTCCTTTTCTTCCTTTCTTTCTCCTTCTTTCTTTCCCTCTTTCTTCTTTCATAATTGAGTTCCCATATTACCTTTAACAATTACAAATAGGCGCACGTTCTATGTAAATCAGTACCGTGCTAGGACATTTCTAACTCCAAATTCTGCGTTTTAACAGAAACAGATGTATCTTTTCTTGGCTCCTGGTTTGAAGCTCTTTGTGAGTTTTCGTGCCAAAGCAGGATCTCTGACAACCTACTGTGAACCAGAACCAGGCTTTCATTAGACTCTGGGAAGCGTCCTTAAGCTTAAAGATATTCATAGTGGCTATCAACAGTCTGAGATTAGGAAGTAGCCATGAGTGGAAACAGGACATGAAACACAACCATCTGCTTTTAAGTTCAAAATACTTCTAAGCTTTTTGAAAAATAGCTTTACATATGAAGTTTCAATGGTGGCCGAAGTAATATGTATGTTGACCTAATTCTATGATCTTTGTCAGTGAAGTGTAAAGGTATGACCAAGGATCACATGTCACCAATAGAATAATTCATCTAAAATGGGATATAGTACTTTGTGACAGCATACTGAAAATAAACCAACCCGGCATTATTTTATTAGGAATCTTTAAGTTATGCCATACTTACTGGATTGTAATAACAACAGCAATAGCTGTGAAGCTCACGGCAGACACAAAGGCAGCTATGGCGGCTAAAGCGATTTTTGATAAATCACTGTCAACCATGCTGTGAGTCTTCATGGACTTTTCCCCACACCGTTCACCAAAGTAATCCTGATGACATCTGGAAACAACCCACATCCAAAAATTATAATAGTAACTGAAAGCATTCTCTCTATTTTAGCATTTAATTGTAACACTCAAAAAAAAAAAAAAAAAAGTCATGCCATCTATTTGTATTTCAAAATCAGGAGACAGAATGCATTCAAGCCAAAGATCTATTAGTGTAAGAACAAGTTGAGATTAGTTTGGGTGTGATATTCCAAGAAGACACACCTTTTCATTCTTTGTGCTCCTTTTATGACCACCTGATGAGTTCTGTCACTTGTGATGCAGCTAATACATTCCACTATCATTTAATGTGCCAGTAGCTTTTGAGAGGAGGGAGTATAGAGCATTATGTGAAGAGTACCTTTAGGTCCTTTTTTTTAAAAAAAACGTTTTGCAAACCTTTTGTATATTTTTACATAGTTTGTTTTGTATATTATAAAACCGGGGGTCAGCAAGCTGTAGCCAGTGGATCAAATCTGGCCATTCGTTGGGTTTTTAACAGTGTGTAAGCCAAGGATGGTTATTACACTTTAAAATGATTTTACATTTTTAAATGGTTACATTTTAGTTGTAAGTACATACATAACCTCGACCAAAGAAGCCTAAATTATTTGCCAGCCTGGTCCTTTAAGAAAAAGTTTACGGGGGCGCTGGGGTGGCTCAGTCGGTTGAGCATCCGACTTCAGCTCAGGACATGATCTCGCAGTTCGTGGGTTCGAGCCTCACATCGGGCTCTGTGCTGACAGCTCGGAGCCTGGAGCCTGCTTCGGATTCTGTGTCTCCCTCTCTCTCTGCCCCTCCCCCACTCATGCTCTGTCTCTCTCTCTATCTCTGTCAAAAATAAATAAACATTAAAAAAAGAAAAGAAAAGAAAAAGTTTACAGACCCTTGACACTAGAGAAATAAATGGTTTTCTGCATCTAGGAGTTTCAGACCTCGTGTTGTAAATAGATTTCTTTTTAATTTAGGAAAACTTACTTGCATGTTACTGCTCCCAGGTTCTCTATATATTTGCATTCTCCGTGAATACAGAAATTTTGGAATTCTGCATCACACGGATTTTTCTTCTTTCTGTTTTTTCTATTTTTTCCATTTTTGCCTCCTTTTTTCTTTCTTTTGGGTTTATCTGAAGTCTTTTCACTTTCTGTCCTGTTTTTCATGGGCTTAACTACCTGTTCAACTGAAAAAAAAAAATAGACACGATTTATTGACAGCAGTCTCTCTTCACCTTGCATATCATCTTGGAGACATGGAGAAAGAAGTCTTAGCAGTGAGAGCTCATGGGCATGATAACCCTATTTTTCTCATTATTTAACCCAAATTTATATATAATAACTGGTTAAAGAAAATATCTGAATGGTGTGGCGCTTGAAAATCTGAACCTCCTCGTTATTTTATAAGCTTAGAAACATATTTTGAATTTATTTGTACCAGTATTATTACTATTGTTAATAGTATGTACCTGTCTAAAAAAAACGAGGAAATATCTTGCACATTTCTTGAATTTCTTATACATACCAAGTTCTTGGTAAGGAGCATTAATTTGATTAAACTCAGATCACGGTTGAGTGTATTGTTATCCAGATGCTATAGATGAGGAAACTGAAGTTGAATGAAGACAAGTTATATGCCCTGGGACATGCAGCTAGAGAATGACAGTGCTGGGGTATCAAAACCTGTCATTCCCCCCTGTCCTATGTTTTCTCTTGGATAGGTCAAGGTTACTGACTAAACTGGTGCTTTAGTGTATCTGTTGATTTTATATATGCATCTCGGTCTTGTGCTCATTATCATAGTTGGGAATTACTGTGTATTACTTGAGGATGGAAAAAACGGAGAATTATATATTAGAATTAATCAATTTTCTCCAACTCCCAGATTACAACAGGTTATAATTATTCATTCCATGGGGCTCATTTCTGTGGTCAATCTATTTGAAAAATAGGAATCTAGAAATATTTGTACCTGATGCTTCTGAGAGTCAGTCATCTTAACTCTTTTGATCTACAGAAACATTCGTTCAGTGTTATTGCTATACAGGGCATAGTTTTCCCACATACTAAATATGGGAGGGAGGAGTGTTCATGTTGGAGCTGTGTGTTTTGTTATACTAGTACCTGAATAGGCTTATCTAAGCAAGTATTTAGCAAACAGAGCCCAGTGAAAAGAGGAAGATACCATAATGTCATAATACCATTAGTCATAATGGTCCTGCATAATGTCCCATTAAATAGAAAACATTAGAAATATAGGGAAGGGTATCAAAGATAGAACCCTGTGATCAAGGAAGCGACAAATAAATATTATGAGGATTTTAGCAGGTTATTATGACATTAATAATAGTCAAATTAGGAGCAATGCTTAACCGCTTGTGCAATTTTTATATTGAAAATTTGGTGATAAATAAGCAACACAAATTAGAATAAGTCGTCTAAAAGAAAACACTTTAAATGAGTATTACTGCACGTTATCAGATACATTGCAAATTGTAGACAGAGACAAATCGTCATCACGCTGAAGTGCTGCAACAGACAGCAACCCCAGGGGTTCAACAGCCTTTCAAAGGAGCTCACCCATCAGTTTCCCTGTATTTCACAAGGCACTAGTCAGTTTCACTGCTAACAGTTTATTTGTCTGTTTGAAACGTTAAGGACTTGAAACATCTTTAAGAGAACAGTTTCTCCTCTTATCCTTCCAAAAAGAAATATAAATGAACCTCTTCCCCACCTCACATAAAAGCACAAGTTATTGAACAAGCAGTAAAGTGGAGTGTTCCCTAAAGCTTTTTCCACTTGTCGCTTAACCCAGTAATTCTCCCTGTGGTATCACCTGCTGTCCCTTCACCAGGTCTGCAAGGCAGACAGAGGGGGAGAAGTCAGGGAAACTAAGGTCAGGAGAGAAGGGGCATTATGTTCTGCCTCCATATTGGATGTCTCTAGGATATTTAGATTTACTGATGACCTCATCTGTCCTGAAACTCCAAAGTAATATGAGGGTAACGAACAATACTTAACCTCTTACTTTGGTACTCTCATTTTAAGCAAATGCTCTTTTCTAAACATCAGATAACAGCAAAAAGGAACAAAACTATGGGTCACTATTATTTAACTAACACATGGAATCTGGGGCTAAATCATGATTTTTAGCAATCTGAAATCCATGCATAGTTGTTCTTTAATATTTCCAGAAGGTTATATTATTATTTTTGTCGTGTTTTAGAAACACTTGTTTTTCAACACCTGGGGTACTTAAAAGCTAAAGTCCAACCCCACTAAAGTCCTTCCCCACTACTTTGTTCTGTTCCCTTATTTGTGTTAAAATGCGGGTTTTTAGGGAATTTCTGTATGGGGAGTAGACACAGAAGCTGATGACTGGTTGATGTCTATGTCTGTCTCTCAGCATGGAGGCTGTGTGGCCCAATGGGAAAGAGCATCGGATCACCATCAAACACTGGAGTTCTCATCCTGGCTCAACTGCTTGCTGGCCGTGGAAGCTTGGGCAAAACCACCTCCTCCAGTTATCATCTTTGTAAAATGCTAACAATTCCTACTTGTAAAGTAGACTTAATAGACATTAACCATTTTTAGAGCTCCAGACATATCAGATGTACCCACACACAGCTCCTTCCATCCTAGCTTCCCCAAGGCATATGCAGCACACGTACACGCAAGAAAACCACTCCGAGAGACAGGGAATGGCTCTTCTTTTGAAGCAGCTTTGCCCATACAAACACACATCTTCTAGGCTATGTTTTCGCCTTATCCTCCACTCACCTCGGACTGAATCATCTACAATATAGCCAGATATTTGTGGTTCGTTATCATACTCTTCTGCATAATCATAGTCGATCCCCGAGGACAGTTCCCTACTAGAAGGCGTTTCACTCACAGGGGAAATCTCCCTTCCTGAAGACCCATTTCTTGGGGTAACCTCAAATCCATCGGCACTGTGGTCCCCAGAAAATGGTTCCCCTTTCCCAGAGGAGGTGTCGTTGGCAGCTGATCCAGCAGCATAATGGGCTGTGGGAGAAAGAACAACGGGAGAAAAGAAAAGGTAGAGCAGAGTGAGTGCCTTTCTCACCAGTCAGCTGGGTTCAGGGGAAATGTTTATCTTCTGATATCAAAGCTGTTATTGCACATGTGCTATTGTTTGGGATTGAGTCACTTATGAAAGCATCTTCACATTCTGCCAACAAGCAAACTCAGCTGCTCCAATTTACAGAGCTGCTTTCATCGAGGTTTTCTTTTCCACAGACGGTCTCCATTACCTTCCACACCAAATAATGCTGCCATATAGGCAAGTTCGTCTAATTACTGAATAGGTAATGTCTGTAGAGTCCCATCACTTCACACGCCAAATGCGTTTGTGTTCGCTAGAATGACCCATTTGAACGGATGGGTTCTAGATATAAATATCAGACTCTCTTGACACGTGTTCATATTTTTAAAAAGGTGACATACATAACTGTAAAACAACATAAATGCTATTTGATAGTAAGGACTCTTCCTGTCAGTGTTTCATTATTCTTGTTCCTACCTAGGGAAGAACCTGGGGGGGGGGGTGTCAGGTGAGATTTGGGGGCCTAAAGTTTCAGGCCCCTGGTTTATCTTATAGGTCTCACTAAAGGAGCAACAGGGTGGTGCTTTTACTTCTCCCTGGGAGGGCCTCTAGGAAGGTAAAGGTACAATCACTAGACAGAGGAGATGGAGATTTTAGGCAGGAGTCAGCGCTCCGCGTCCAGGACTTAACTGCTCTAAGACTTAACTGCTCTAAGATCTGCGGAAATCGCTTCACCTTTCTGGACTCGGTTTCTTTTTCTGTAAAAGGCAGAATTTGGAGCACAGGATCTCTGAGGTCTCCTCCAGCTGGACTAAAGTAAAAAATTCGGGAACTCTCCGGCACCCTTTTCCTGACCTGGGACGTCAGAGGCACCTGCCCGCGTTTCTCCTCCTCCCCGGCAGTAACCTTGGGGAGTGCGCTGCCGTGGACGCCTCCCGCCGTGGGAGAAGCTCAGGTCGGCAGTTCGGAGCCGGGATGCCCTCACCTGAGCCCAGGATCAGGAGCGACAGCACCACGGGCGCCGGCGGCAGCAGCGGGGCTCTCATTGGTCCCTCGGCGCAGCGGCGGCGTCGCGGTCTCTGGGGCAACTCGGCCGGGAGTCGCGGCTGGAACAGAAGGTGGCGGAAGAGAGAGGGGAAAGGAGGGAGTGTGCGGCCGTGCTCGCCGCCCGGCCGGGCTCGGGCGCTGGACGAGCGCCTACAGCTCGCCTCGGGATCCCTCGGTTCCGAGTCGGGCGCGGGCAAAAGGTGTGCGAACATTCCGGAGGCGCGGCGCGCACCTGCGGCTTTATAGGCCGGGCGGAGACCCGGGCCAGGCCCGTGACGTCACGGCCTCCGCTGTGGGTGGAGGAGGGCGGCTGCGCTACAAGAGGTTACTACCCCAAAACCACACGCGGATGGCAGGCGCCCCACCTCCCCGGAGCGTGGAGAGCCACCGGGAGGAAATGGAAATTAAACCCTAGCTGCGAGCTGAGAATACGCCCGCTCCACATTCGAGGGTGGGAGTAGAGTTGGAGAGCTGGTGGCTGACAGTCAAAAGTCCCACTTTCTCAAACCACCTGAAGAACCTCCGTGTAGACTTTGGTTGATCTTAATACTACAAGTGACAGGGATTGATTAGAAGAGTTCCCTATTAAGATGTAGAAGTACTTTAAGACCAAGAGCGACTTAGCAAGGAGAGGCTGATGTCCTTTAACAGAGATTATGAAGTTCGTGAAACGGCTAGAGAGAGCGCCCCCTAATGAGGAGCGACTTTATTTATGATGGGCCCTTTATCCCGACCGCGAGCCCTTTCTTCCCCACTGCTGGAAAGCGGCCAGAATTTCAAATCGTCTCCCCTCCCATTTGTCTGTGTCCCAAGGTCCTTATCAAAATGAGGATTTATTGACCATCTATCATTGCCGAACTATAACCGCTTAAAGGATTACCTGCCCCGTCTCAGTCAGTAACCTTGCTGCTTAAGAATCATTTTTCCCTGTTTTACAAGGAGGACTTGACACCCCTGGTTATGGCAGAAACCAGATGGATTTAAGGTCCTCTGACTCTAAAATCTCTCTCCACTCTGATAAAGGAATTTGGAGTAAACCGATCTTTGTAAAGAGAGCTTCTGGGAGGAACAATACCTGGTCCTAAGTAATAACCACTGCTGGGAGGGTATTGACGTTTAAATGAAGGGGGTGCCCAAGTCTGTGCACCACAAATCCCAGGATAAAACCACCGGCTTTGAGGAAGCCCAGTTAGAATCTGGTAGGGCAGTTAATCCCAACAAGAAGAAAAAATGAAGAGGGTGGGAGCTGCTCAATTCGACTAACTTTGATGGAGACACAGCTCCAGAACTGGATTTTCCTTGACTTGAAGAAAAAAAAGAAAGCATCATTCTTCCTCTCTCTAACTGGTTCCTTGTCTTAAAGATACGTATCTCTTCCAGTGCAACAGCCCTTTTAGGAGTGTGGATCACAGTACATCTATCCTAATTCTGGGAAACTTTTGTGAAGCTACTTACTTTTTAATGGCATATGGAGGTCGTGGGCTAAATAATACCATACATTTAGCAGGATGAAATAAACAGTCGTGACTCATGCCTTCCCTTCTAGTCAACATTTGCTGAGAGTATATTTGGTGTCATCTGCTTGTTTTATTTTTTTATGTGGGGTGGGGGGTGGAGGCAGTAAAGAGAGCGATTAACTGATCACCGTTCCCTGCTCTCCAGAAGCTCAGTGTGGTGTGGGCCAGAAAAGTAATTCTGTTATGTCAGATGATAAGAAGGATTTGGACTGCCATGGAAAACAAGGATGCAGTTTAGTTTTGCTCCCCCGCTTAATGTCCTTACCAGCAGAAAGCTTAAATGGAAAGAATACCTGCTGACACAGTATGCCCCAAAATGGAAAAAAAGACCAGGAAGACGGCACTGCCCATCCCAGGGTGAAGCAGGGACCTGCTTTGTGGCTGGAGGAGAAGATTCTGATTCAGACAGATTCACAGCCTTGCCCTCAGATTTCAAAAGATGGCAGGGATTTTGTTTAGAGTTCAGACTGTGGCGCGGCTCTCCTCTCAGGCTTCGCTTTTGTTCTGGTCCCATTGTTCCCTTTCCCTTACTCTTTCTTCTCAAGTGAGACGAAGGCAAGTTGTGTGCATGCGTCATCAGAAATGGTTCACTTTGAAGGGAAGTGAGTTCTTTACACCGGAAATTGCTTAGTCTTTTTACAACTGGAAATGTGGAGGGTGATGATTTCCGTTGGTATGGGATGGAACATAGAATGATAGGGGCAGATTGCTAGTGCGTAGTATGAGCTGTAAATTCACACCAGTTGGGTAATCATGTACAAATTCCACCACAAACTAAACCACCTAATATTTGAAAGACTCGGGTTCCTCATCTGAAAATAGAAATAAAGCTACCGACCTGCTGTTAAACAGATCAAATGAGATAAGATAACCTATGCAAGCAACACAAAATCTAGCATATGCGGAGTGCTCAATACATGGCAACTATTATTATTAGCCTTGGCATTATGATAGGTACATTCTATTAATCACATTGAAGAACCAAGTGACTCTTATAAATGGAGCTACTCACAGAGCAAGTGAAATAATCTTCAGTATTTTCAAGCCCATGAACTTTGTACCTACTTCCCATTAACACTAACCATTTTGAACATTTTATGGTTCATCATCGGGTACCATGGGGCGTCATAATGGTTGCATCACAGTGTAGCACCCCTGATGACTCACAGCATTCTGGAATTTGCACATGAGAGGGAAACCTTCCCCATGTCATGTTGGATACTCTACATTCTGCATGCTAAGCAGAGACAGGGAGGAACAACTTCAAGAAATTCAAGTAGAATTCAAGTAGCTACTCTTTTTTATCTTGAACAATTGATGGTTCCCACACCTACTAGGAGGCTAAAGGCAGCTCTATGGGCCAGTGCTCCCAGCCAGCCACTCACTTTGAAGTCTGGTATCCGGATCCTGATAATATTTTATATGTATAGTAGAAACAAACTCACTTTGACTCTGCTAAAAGGTGTGCTATAGAACCCAAGAATAATTATGTGTTTGTTCATATAATTGATCTTGAGTTTTTATAGAGAGGGCCAGGTCTGAGTTAAATATTACATCATGGTCATTTTACTGAGTCAACCCATGAAACCCTCAACTAAAATTAAGAAATTCTCTCATGTATAAGTAACATTTCCTATATTATTAACAAATGCATTGGCTCCATTTAGATGTCTGTAATTTTCTACTCTTCACCTTCGAATTTATCCATGCTAAAGAATATATAATTTCTAGTTTCTTCAAAAACAGGCCTTCCATGAATTTGATTTGTTGGGTACCTTGACATACTAGTAAAATAAAAGTACTTGGCCCTTTAAAACCTTAACATGATGGCTTTTGCAGAGCAGTAAGTAGCAGATGGGACTGAAGGCAGCAGACTGTTTGATACAGTAGGAACTAGGCAAATGTAACATACAATTAACTGCATTTAAACACACAAGAAACGAATGCTCTAGTTCATTTACTCATCAAATACATTTTGAGAACTAGGTCCTCTTCTAGGCACCGGGGATAAAACTTTGAATAAGTCATAATGTCTTCATTTTTAAGGACCTTGCATTCTATTAAGGGGAAATATATAATAGACAAGGGAACCATACATAAAATAATTTTAGGCCATGATGCACAATAAAATATGTGATCTAGAGGGCTTGGGATGGTGGAAGAAGATGATAAAAGGAAATTCAAGATAGCCCCTACAGTAAAGTAGTTCACAGTTTCTCCCTACAGGAAACGGGGCAGGATAAAATGGAGAGGAGTATCCTTTGGAATAATAACAGCTGTGGAAAGCAGAGATAGGCAAGGATAGAAATGAGAGATAGATATAAGCATAGACAAGAAGAATGAGGGATGCTGAAAGATGGATGCCTTGAATGGAGGAGCCTCAAAAGTATGGAGGATTTGGGAACATTGCACAAGAATTCATTCCAGGGGCGCCTGGGTGGCTCAGTTGGTTGACTGTCTGTTCAAGTCCCACATTGGGCTCTGTGCTGACAGCTCGGAGCCTGGAGCCTGCTTCGGATTCTGTGTCTCCCTCTCTCTCTGCTTCTCCTCTGCCTGCACTCTGTCTCTTAATTATAAATAAATGCGAAAAAATAAAATAATAAAAAAAAAAGAATTCACTCCACTAGTCACTTCTCAAACACCCCTCTTAGCCTTGCTGACCAGAGCTCTCCAGCTCTTAACCAAAAGTCAGATAAACAGAATAACCTGAGAACCTTTTCTAAATGTACACTCCATTCCCCCATCTCGATTCAGTAGGTTTGGTGTGGGGTGCAGGCCCACGTGGCATTTTTTTAAAGAACCTCCAAGAAAATTCTGATGTGCCCTTGGGACTAAGAACTACTCCACTAGGGGATACGTAAGTGAAAAATAGTCGAGGTACATTCAGAGAGAGTGTAAACTAGCAGGATGACACATTCATGTACGTGGAAATTTTGACGGAAATGTAAAGGAGGGAGAAATGAATTTCAACAGGAAGCATGTAAGTGTAACGAAGACATTTATCTCTGAGGAACTCATGTTACAAACTGATTCAAATGCAATTCCTTTAAACACGACACTATTCTAGTGGAATAAAAATGCATCTGAATATATGAAAAAGAAAAAAATCCACTTTGCATGTAGTTTTCAGAAACCAGTTTGTCACATCGGTGGAATCATATCTATGCCAAATTATTGTGGAATCTCACTACCTCCGGTCTGAGTGTGGTAAGGTCAGAAAACAGAATGTCTGTAACTATCATACACCGAATTAGGAAACATATCAAACTTGAGTATTCTATTAATGCTTTATGACTTTAGGATTTCAGATTAATATTTGGCATTTTGTTACTTCAGAAATTAATATATCAAAGTCAGATGGCTGAACTAGTCAGAGTCCTATGAAAGATTTTTATGGACTACAATTAGTCTTTAAATAATCATATTCTTGATTTTATTAGTTATTGCAGAAAACGTTTTGTACGTACTTAACCTTTCTTTAGTGCATGTCTACGTTTTAAAATTTTCTTGTATTTTCTTTTACAATTGACCAGGTACCACACATTCAAAATTATGCGATGACCACTTTTTCATAGTTTCTGAATGCTCCTATTTGCCCCATCATTACTTAAAAATTGACAGTAATAGGGGCACCTGGGTGGCTCAGTCAGTTAAACGTCTGACTTTGGCTCAGGTCAGGATCTCATGGTTCGTGAGTTCGAGCCCCACGTCGGGCTCTGTGTTGACAGCTCAGAGCTTGAAGCCTGCTTCAGATTCTGTGTCTCCCTCTCTCTCTGCCCCTACCCCCTCACTCTCTGTCTCTGCCTCTGTTTCTCTCTCTCTCAAAAATAAATAAACATTAAAAATTTTTTTAATTGACTGTATTTGCATACCTCTAAAAATTATGTAATCCTATTATCATTGACCCATAGTTGAAGTATTCTTGTTATGAATTTAGATAGTCTTTTTAAATGTCATTTTCAACTTTTAGCAGGGTTAGGCTATCTTATGTATAGATTTTATTGTATTTCCCCATAAACACAATAAGCTTTTGTTTCAAGTTCAATGAGAATAGGCGGCTTTAAATTTCGTAAGTGAATAAATGACTAATTTGTTGAATAAACCACTCCTGTACAGTCTGTCCTATGCAGGGATAGGGTAGGCCACAAAGAAACTGGCCTTTGGATGCCATGCTTCTGGAACTTTCTGAATGTGTGTATTAAAATTTTATGACCATAACTAAAAAAAAATTGTAAGTTCATTTGGAAGAATCCAGACAAAAGTAGACCTCATAGGAAAAGAGGGATTCAAAATAGAGTTATAAATCTTGTAAATATCAAGTGTGTCCCTTAGTATTCTTCCTGGAATCACTATTTTTGTCTTAAACCTGGATTTATGTACTCCCAAATTATTTGGTCAGGTATGCGGAAGATGTGATTTTACTCCTAGCTTTCTTTCCTTCCATGGGAATTCCAAAAGTCATTAGTCTTGCAACTTCTCAAGATAACAAATATTCCAAGAACATAGTTTTAATATCAAATTGCTAGGTAATTCAGGGATTCTCAAGAACTACCTTGTGTGACTATAAGGAAATACTTGGCCTTTTGGAATAATTTCTTTTAATGTTTATTTATTTTTGAGAGAGAGACAGAGAGACAAAGAGCAAGTGGTGCAGAGAGAGAGGGAGACACAGAATCCAAAGCAGGCTCCGGGCTCCTAGCCATCGGCACAGGGCCCAACGCGGGGCTTGAACTCACGGACCATGAGATCATGACCTGAGATAAAGTCAGATGCTCAACTGACTGAGCCACCCAGGCACCCTAGAAATACTTGGCTTTTCAACAGTACAACTGGCCTGAACTAATCATGACATAATGATGAGGGAGTACTACTTACATGATAGAAAAAAACTTTAAAGGATTTTTTAAAGAAATATAAATTTGGTCATATAGTCTTATCTCAAAGATGGTATTTACTAAAATTCTTACATTTATTTAAATAGAAAAAAAAAGAAACTTTGAAGGTATGTCTTGCCTAAAATTATGTCTTTGGAAAAAGTCATGCAGCTTGCACTTTTAAAAGTTATTGTAACCATCAGGTAACTAAGGATATAAGAACATAAGGATATAAGAACATAAATTCTATGTTAAATATTGTGTTTCTACATTTGCTCAATTTGGAGATTTGAGGTTATGTCTCTACTAATTTATGAAATGTGCTTCATTTTTATTTTCCTTACCAATATTTCAATCTGCACAAAATGATTACTTTCAATGGTATTTTCTTGGAAAAACCTAAACGTGTAACTTTTGAAGTGTAACACACACACACACACACACACATACACACACACACGAGGAAAGAGAACAGTATAAGAGAACAGTATAAGAGCAAGTCTGCGTTTTTAAAGAATCCATTATTTTTAAGAATAAAAGAAGGAAAGAAAGGAAAGTTTTATAGACAAACGTTATTAACATTTTAAGAAGTATGTGAGGGGAGCCTGGGTGGCTCAGTTGGGTAGGCGCCCGACTCTGGCTCAGGTCATGATCTCACAGTTCTTGGATTTGAACCCCATGTCAGGTTCTGTGCTGACAGCTCGGAGCCTGGAGTCTGCTTCAGATTTTGTGTCTCCCTCTCTCTCTGGCCCTCCCCCACTTGCTCTCTGCCTTTCTGTCTGTCTGTCTCTCTCGAAAACAATAAACGTTAAAAATAAATAGATAAATAATACCTGTTATGTAAAACATTAACAAAACAGTGTGTACAGTGTGAAACTCATGTAATGCATTTACAAATATTTATGTATATATTATATATAAATGTGTATATACAGATATACATGCATAGAGACATTCTGAGAGAATATATGAAGTGTTAAGAATGTTTATCTTTGGTCGAAAAAATAATTGCTTTCCTGGAGTTCTAATAAGTATACAAAGATCAGGTATTTCTTCTATTTTTTAAAAATATTTTAATCTTTTTTATTTTATTTTTGAGGGAGAAAGAGAGAGACAGAGCATGAGCAGGGGAGCAGCAGAGAAAGAGGGAGACACAGAATCTGAAGCAGGCTCTAAGCTGTCAGCACAGAGCCCGACACAGGGCTCGAACTCACAACCATGAGATCATGACCTGAGCTGAAGTCAGCGCTCAACCGACTGAGCCATGCAGGAGCCCCTCTTCTATTTTTTTTTTTAAGTAAAAACCCCAATCTAGGCATGACCATTTCCCAAGGAAGTTGATTTGACATGATTTCTATACTCAGTTACATCAGTTTTTCCAAAGAGGATGTCAAATTTGAAAGAAAATGTTCACTTGAATGTCTGCTTTCCCGCAATCTTCCTACCCTAGTAAATTGCTCCCCACTATGCTTCCTTTGCCCGGTGGGGTAGGGAGAAGGTAGAGTGAGGTGCTTAAGGCTTTAGCATCTCAGGTTGAGACTACTGGATTTTAGTACAGTTCTTCCCCTTACCAACCAGGGTAAATCAAACACTTTATGGCTTTAATGTCTCATCTCAAAAAAAGGAGATGATAATAACAGTGACTAAATCATAGGGTTCTTGTGAGGTTTAAATGTGATGATTCATGTAAAACACCTGGAACAGCATCTGACCTTTCATGATGACCCCAAATATCGTATGTATTATTATTATTGTTATTGTTAATAATATTGATACCAATGAAGAAAGTACTAGGGATTGCAATGAAAAATTTTTCAATGCATATTTGTGGACACAGATAAATTACTATGTTGATTTAATTTAGCTAAATATTTATTGACATACTGATTTCATAACTTGAGGACCTCTGCTTACTGTGGCAGATAGGTCTGTAAGAATTCAAAAACCTTATTTTACTTTTTTGAAAAGTTTACTTATTTTTGAGAGACAGCATGAGTGGGGAGGCACAGAGAGAGAGTGAAAGAGAGAATCCCAAGAGATTCCCATGCTGTCAGCGTGGGGCCCAGGATAGGGCTTAAACTCAGGAACTGTGAAATCATGACCTGAACCAAAATCAAGTCGGTTGCTTAACCAACTCGGGTG
Source organism: Panthera leo (assembly GCF_018350215.1). Taxonomy (NCBI): domain Eukaryota; kingdom Metazoa; phylum Chordata; class Mammalia; order Carnivora; family Felidae; genus Panthera; species Panthera leo. The sequence goes on from NC_056682.1 coordinate 144,861,072, forward strand.
CTTGGGAGCCACCCAAGCATCGCTGAATTCAAAAATTTTAGAACGATGAGGGCAACAAGAGTGAACTCTGTTATTTTAAGGTCTTGTTGCAAATAGCCTACATTGCTGATTCCAGGAATATGACATTTCCAGAGCATTTCTTGTTTTAAACATCAAAAATCTTTGTGGAATGATTCTTTCCTTGCTTTCCTTTCCTTTTCTTTTTTTTAGCTGTTTGATAATTCCTACCCTGTAACGCCATCAAACCATAATTTCCTAAAGAATCGGGCCATTTATGCTTGTAAATACATTGCTTGTAAGTGAAATTTCTTTTTCACCATTAACTAACCCAATTGACACCGAAGGAAAAGAAAGAGTTATTTTTTCAATCCAAATTACTATGTCAATAATTTTGTCATGAACCCTACTCGATCAATACCCATTCTCATCTTTTCCCTTTGTAAAACCCTGGTATTGTTCAGACTGGCAATGTGCCCAGCTAACACATAACATTTCCCACGTTTTCGTGAAGATAATGCTGGCCACAAGACTAAGTTCTGCCAGTGAGGTCTGGTGAGCTCCAAGCAGGAGTGATGTGTAGAATTTCTTGGAAGGCTTCTTGAAGGGAGCTGATGAAGGTGGGAACCACTCCTATCATCCCTCTGTCTTTACTCCTTTCCAGTTGCCTGGACTATGGACACTTGGCTGCATCTCCAGGAGTCATACTGGTGGACCATGAGCTGACCCTGAATCTGGAAGGCACGTGCTAGAACGGTGGAAGAGAAAGAAAGAGCGAGCCCAAATCCCTGATTTGGAGCTACCACATCAGCCCCGTACTCTTTACCTTCAGACTTCTTTTATATAAGAGAGAACACTTCTTTTATAAGCCACTTATTTTAGGTTTACTGATATATGCAGCTGAGCCCAATATTAAATGATTTCTTAATCAATAAACCTTTGTATTTATTATGATACTCCCTTTCGTGTCAGTGTCCTCCAGCCAAAGACCACCAGGGACACGACTGAACAAGTTACAGTGAGGAAGAATGTGCAGCATGGGGAACTGTGAATTTTTCAGTAAGAGATATTGTAGAGTAAGTGTTAGAACATACAGGATTGGGTTTGGGTTAGGTAATTTGGAGGAGGGTTGAAGGAATGACATTTTGCTCTGGATTGGCTACTGTCAGCAAGTGAGCATAATTTCATGATTGGGTATCTTAATAGATCTTATAGCAGTAGAGAGGCTAAAGCTGTAATTGCTAAAGAATCAGCCATCACCCATAGTAGTCAAGAGAGGAGGGTGTTCGGTGAGTGCTGTGGCTTGGACAGTGTTCATGTTTTGTCTGTGCTCAGATGTAATTATGGAAGGTCTTGCTTTTACCATAATCCATCATGGCCACAGAGTGGCCTTGTTTGATGTTGATGTTCTGTGAAATCGTTTACGTTCAACAGGAGACCGTCAAGGCCACGGTGATAGTCCCAGACCAGCTCCTGGATGTCAGGGGATGCTTTTTTCTTTCTCACCTGTAACTGGGCTTGGTGCAGGTTAGGGGCTCCATTAGGGTCAGTAAAATGAAATGAATGAAAATGCTTAGTAAGCAAATCAAGAAAATCCGGTTTCACAGTTGCCAAGGTAACATTTGAATGAACTTACCATCATTTTTAAATGATTTTTTTTTTCACATAAGAAAACTGTGTAGTCATTAATTTGGGTACCAAAGTTAAGTGAAACAAGATACTTGAAAAATCTACCTAGAATGAGAGCTAACTACATCCAACATGGATAGTTTGCAAGAATAGGAGAATATTCTCTTTATCTGTTCATCACCATTCATTCCTAGAACAATGTTACATATGTTGGATGTTCTCAGTAAATAACATTATTTATTATTGTATACAGTACCTGAGATAAGAACAGAAATCCATGAAGTGCTTCCTACACTTAGAAAAAAAACCCTCATAATTTATTATTAATTCTGAAACTATTAATTTGGGTTTGCCTTTCTTTTATAGTAAGAGGTGACTCTGACTGGAAAGAGTACCTTTAAGTTGTAAATATTATCATATAGATAACATTTATTGAGAGTTTGTGCTGTAAACACTTCATAGATTTTACTTCATCTGACCTTCATAAAACCCTTTAAATAAATGTTATCGTCTCCATGTAACAGATGAGGAAATCAAGGGTTCACATGTTTACTTCATAGAGGTGGAATCCAACCTAGGTCTTTTTGACCCAAAGCCCATCCATTTAATCACTATTACATATAATGTCTAGCATAGCATTAGGCATATAGTAGGTGCTTTTCAGACATTTTTAAAATGGAAACTGCCCGATAAACTCAAATGCTGATGATACCATAGTGTAAAAGAACCCAGAAATAAATTGACCTCTGAGTTTATAATAACTAATAGAACAGATATGTGATGTGAATAGAGTAGTTGTGAAATGAGTGTATATGCGAAATAAGTCTAAAAGATTAAAATGGCTCATAGACCTGCAAGACACTGATTGTTTTTTAATAAAATCAAAGGACAAATGTGCCAGTCAAAAGGGAGATTTACAGTTGGCTCTGTCCATCCAAACATATTTCCAGGAGTGATCTTCTTGGGCTCAAGGAACCCCTCTCTTATTCTGGTAGCTGATACACCATTATTGGAAGAGTATATATATCCAACTCACTCATTTCATCTCACCTTAATGCTTTTGCAACTTCCTGATTAGAATTTGTCCTCTTTTCTCATTGTCCAAAGTCTCTGCAGGCTGGAAAAATTCCGCAACCAGGCACAACAGTCATAATTCTTACTGTAAATTACTAAATTGACGTCTGGATTTCTATCTCACTGTGTGAGTTTGGTCAGACCATCTCTGAAAGTCAGATTTGTCCTTCAAGAATGCCCACAATGCGGGCGCCTGGGTGGCTCAGTGGGTTAAGCGTCCAACTTCGGCTCAGGTCATAATCTCATGGTCTGTGAGTTCGAGCCCCGCGTCGGGCTCTGTGCTGACAGCTCAGAGCCTGGAGCCTGTTTCAGATTCTGTGTCTTCCTCTCTCTCTGCCCCTCCCCCATTCATGCTCTGTCTCTCTCTGTCTCAAAAATAAATAAACATTAAAAAAAAAAAAAAGAATGCCCACAAAGGTGTTCCGAACCTGCAAGTTATTCATTCACCCATCCAACACCTCTCTTACTTATTAAGTGTTACTATGTATTACGTATTATTATGTGTTACCTATTATATCCCAGGCACTGTGAGAGGCCTGGGAATCCAAAAATGAACAGGACAATTCTTTTAAATAACTTACAGTACAGAAGCAGATATGGACGAGAAGCAGATAATTAGAATGCACGTGATAGGTGGCATGAGAAAATGACTAAAGAAGTGACATGGCACCTTGAGATCTACATAGTGTGGGAATGTAGCCTAGACTTGGGAGATTCAACAAGACTTCCTGGGAGAAATGACATCTGGAAAGGATGAGTTGAACTGGTTAGGTGACAAGTAGGCGATTGTATATGTAAGTTTATTGTGGGAGTGGGGGTGAGGGTGAGGAGAATGGTAGTGTTCCAAGCAAGGGAAATGCATTTACAAAGGTCTGTATCTAACCAGGAGCTGGGGACTAGCTGCTGACAGAGCCCCATCTATGAGCTGGCCAGGTCACTGTCAGCAGTCTTAAAGTTATAATGAAATCGATCTAACTCTTAAGACATATAATGGCTCATTTCTTTTTTTATGTTTAGTTATTTATTTTTGAGTGAGAGTGAGCATGAATGGGGAAGGGACACAGGGAGACAGAGAATCCTAAGCAGGCTCTACACTGTCAGCACAGAGCCAGATGTGGGGCTCGAACTCACGAACCGTGAGGTCATGACCTGAGCCGAAACCAAGAGTCAGACACTCAACTGATTGAGCCACCCAAGCACCCCTATGATGGCTCATTCTTACAGCAACAAATACTCTTCTTCTGTGACCCCTTTTCTTTGTTACAAGCCGCATAAACAGACAGGAAACCCAAGCCCAGGCATTCAGTAGTACACTCCTGGGCTTGATCCTTGATGACATCATCTTGCTTTGTTTTCCTCATGTTTTGAGAAAGGCTGTTACCTACCAAGAACTGTTGCTGTGGCAGTTCTATTACACATGAGTCATTCCGGAGACCTTAACATGTGTAGCACCCTTCATGCATTTAAGAGTTCTCAATACGTGTACTGTTTGCAAATGACACACAGTTCAGGGATTTGGAGCCCACAGTTGAAAGCCTCTAATAGGATTCTGTAAAATTTTGTAGGAGGAATCAACGAATGACTTTTATAGCGTAAGCTGAAGAGAACATTCTTAAGGATCTCAACGTGCAAAGGGCAAATTTTAGATGAGAATAATATTTGAGAGTAGTACAGAATAATAAAAATGCTGACAGCTCCTGCATCTGAAGGCTTAGGTGTGTGCATCATCCCGTGTTGATCTGCAGGAATGCCAGTGTAGGGTAGGACAGTGAGGGTAGCAGCCCCTAAATCATTAATGTGCCTTAGAGCCACCTTATGATAATCAGGTATTTGTTTTAAAGACATTTACCTTTGACTTCTTACACACTCAAGATGTCCAAAGCAAGTCTTGGAAAAAACCAAATTCAAAATGCTTTGCTTATGAAACAAAAAAGCTTTTTTTTTTAAAGTTTATTTATTTATTTTGAGAGAGACAAGGACAGCGCGAGTCAGGGAGAGCCACTGACGGAGAGAGAGAATCCCAAGCAGTCTCCTTGCTGTCAGTACAGAGCCCGATGTAGGGTTCAAATGCACAAAGCTGAGAGATCATAACTTGAGCCAAAACCAAGGGTCGGACACACAACCAACTGATCCACCCAGGTGCCCCAAAAGAAAAACATCTTTTAATTAATATAAAACCCAAAACTCATGGAACCGAGCCTCCTGAAATTCTTTTTTGGAATGTCAGGGAATAAAAATCACTGACAAAACCACAGAATTAAAAAAAAATTTGTTTTAATTTTTAATGTTTTTTTCTTTTGAGAGTGAGAGAGAGAGAGAGAGCAAGTGATGGAGGGGCAGAGAGAGAGGAAGACACAGCATCCGAAGTAGGCTCCAGGCTCTAAGCTGTTCAGCACAGAGCCCGACGCAGGGCTTGAACCCACGAACCATGAAATCATGACCTGAACTGAAGTCGTATGCCTACCCGACTGAGCCACCCAGGCGCCCTTAAAGCACAGAAATTTTAACAAGTTGTTATATTCATTTCAGTCTAAAATTTGCAGATTAAGCATTAGACATGATTACATCAATCAAGGGTATACTTGATCTTAGCCAAAAGGCCGAGAAGCGATTCCATCGAGGGTAAAAGTGTACACGAAATAACTCATAAAGACTTTCTGCCTCCACTATCACTTCCCACCATGCCGTTTCTCAGATGCAACCCTTGGTATCCATTTGCTTTCGGTTCTTCTGATGGTTATTGTAACTTTATATAATACAGTGGTAGCTCTATTCTTGACTTAATCTGGTTTACACATTATTGAGCTTGACCAGGAAGAGAAATGTAGTAACTGACACTACCTCTCAGTTTCATTTGGTTCCCATATGTTGTAAGTTATAATTGTATTTTTTTATTTGTTGCCTTTATGACTTTAAACAAGATATTTAAAACATGACGTTGGATTTATTGACCTCACATAGAAACTATTGACTCCTAAGTAAAACAGAAATAAGTTTACTCTTTTTACTTAAAAAAAATTTTTTTTTAAGGTTTCATTTATTTATTTTGAGAGAGAGAGAACCCTGATGTGGGGCTTGAACTCACGAACCATGAGATCATGACCTGAGCGAAAATCAAGAGTCGGATGCTTAGCCAACCGCCCCTACACTTTTTACTTCTTTACTTTTCGCTTTTTCACTTCCTAATCTCTTTCCAATGGTTATTTCATTACATTAATCTTACTCTATTTTATAACTCCAGCGTCTATTACTATAATTAATGTCATTTTGCTTTTTATGTAGATGATTTGAAAATTGAAAATTAATACATAGTATTTGCCACATTATAGAATCAAGCAATATATTGCATCTGTGGAGAAAGAGGTCATTTAAGTTCTACTGCTCAAAGAAGAATCTTCCAGGCATCTCTTTCAGTCTATTTCAAAGTGTCTTTCTGTTTAATTGCCTTCACTCCTTGTGGGTCATATTCCCTGCCTTTCTTCCTTCTACCACACGTCATTCTCTTTCATGGTCTTTCATTTGTTTTTGTTTGTTTGTTTGTTTGTTTTTCTGTTCGTGGGGTATCTCCTCAAATGAAGTTTTTGGCATAGGGCGTGAGAGCTATTAGCTGTCCGGGTTCTTACACATCTTAAAATGTATTTTCTTTTACATCTGTTTGATAGCTGGCTGTGTATCAAATGCTAGTTTCAAATTATTCCACTCAGAATGTTACAGTCATTGCCTCTGTTGCCTTCTAACGCTCAGTGTTGCTACTGAGAAGTCCAACCTCATCAGTATGATTCTCCTAGCCACCTCTCGTTTATCTCTGTGAAAGCTTTGAGGATTTTTTCATATGACATGGGATTAGGAGTTTTAGATATTGTTTTTAAACCAAATGAAGGATCATTCTATTTTCATAGGAATTGTTAACACTTTCAAGTGTAAGTAAATTTAAGCTTGTCAGCTGTAAATAATTTTAAGTTATATTTTAGTGCAATAAGTAAGAAAGTTTAATAATGCAAACAGTGAAATGCAGATGGGTAGAAATAAAAATTCTTGATGTATTTTTAAATGGGAAATGTGTTATGGGGCACCTGGGTGGCTCAGTCAGTTAAGCGGCTGATTTCGGCTCAGGTCATGATCTCGTGGTTCACGAATTCGAACCCCGCGTCAGGCTCTGTGCTGATTGCTCAGAGCCTGGAACCTGCCTCAGATTCTGTGTTTCTGTCTCTCTCTCTCTCTCTCTCTCTCTCTCTGCCCCTCCCCTGTTCACGTTCTGTCTCTCTCTTTGTCAAAAATAAATTAAAAAAATTTTAAAAACATTAAATGGAAAGTGTGTTAGTATACATTTTTCCATTTCTATTATCAAATCTTCTGTACAAACAAAAACATATTTATAATGCATATGTAATTATATAAAGGATTTGTTAAAAAAAGTAAGGACACTTGAGTATCCATCCTCTAGCTTTAGTATAGTTGATCATCACCTGTATGATGTTAGTAAATCACTTTAGATTCCTGATTAGACATAATGATTTTTCCCCCAAATGATTGTCATTTAAACCACTTACCAGCACATTTATTGTTTTCTTCTTCATGTTTCTTAATGCATTTCCATCACAGAGCTTTAATTGACTTCAAAAGGAATTCCGCATAAGGAGGAACCGTGTGGGATACAAAGAAACAGCCAGACTTGGCTTTCTATAAACATACCGTGTACTGTGTCTGAGTCATAACCGTGTGTTGACTGTTTACTTTCTCTGTTGTCAGCACTATAGAGCTAACACCAACGACTTGGAAGTGAGTTACAGGCTATTCTTAGTTTATTACAACCAGCTCTTGATAACTCGGGGACTCATTATGTACTCTGTGAACTGGTTTCTCTTCCCTAGTGTAGTCTGGAATATGGCCTTGTGATGGAGCATTAGATCCTTTAAAACCAAAACGTTTATCTCAATATTAAAGTGTGAATAAGGGGAATGAGAAAAGACAAAATTCAGGCTGCAGATATGATAGTTACTTAAACTCAGGTTAAAAGATTTGACCAATCTTCAGTGGGTGCAGAATTATCTGATCACTATAGGACCTTCTAACTTAAAATTCTGTAATATTATTAGAAAGGAAACTTTTGGCTACAGTGTTGACGGGGAAAATTTTAAAGAAACTTGATTCTTAATGGATCTAATAATCATAGAAAGGCTTATATTCTTTATTTTTCTTTAATATAAACATTTATTTAAAGAATACAGAATATCACGAATCATCAAGGAAATGCAAATCAAAGCCTTGATGAGATATCATCTTATACCTATTAGAGTGGCAATTATCGAAAACACTGGAGATAACTACTGTTGGAGAAAAGGGAGCCCTTGTGCACTGATACTGGGAATGCAAATTGGTGCAGCCACTATGGAAAACAGTACGGAGGTTCCTCAAAAATTAAAAATAGACCCACCATATGACCCAACAACCCCATTCTTAATGATATCACTGCCTTGAAGAGATATTTGCACCCCCTACATTTACTGCAGCACAATAGCCAAGACATAAAAACAACCCAAGTGTCCACTGATAGATAAATGGGTAAAGAAAATGCGAAATATATATAGGCATGTTAAAATATACACTCAATGGAATATTACTCAGCCATAAAAAAGATGAAAAAGACCTGCCATTTTGCAAATGGCAGCATGCATTGATCTTGAGGGCATTATGCTGAGTAGAATGAGTCATACAGAAAAAGACAAATGCTGTATGATTTCACTTATACGAGGAATCTAAAAAAAAAAGAAAAAAGAAAAAGAAAAGAACTTAGAAAGAGTAGAATGGTAGCTGCTGAAGGTTGGGGGAATGGAGGAAATGGAAAGATACTGGTCAAAGGGTAGAAACTTTCAGTTATAAGATGAATGAGTTCTGGGGATCTAATGCCCAGCATGGTTAAAAACTAAAAATGAAATACAGTAATACAGAATAATGGAATAAGTATCAAATAAAGTGAGCATTACTGAGTGTGGGTTAAGAGCCTGGCTTTTGGAATGGCAGCTTGTTTTATATTGTTGGTATTTTTACTTACTACATATATAACTTGGAAAGTTATTTAATCTTTGATCGCCTCAATTTATTTGTCTGCAAAATCGTTATTGTTATTGTTCCTCAATCGATTATTGTGAAAGTTAGTTAAAATAACCTATGTAAGGCATAGGCTAATTGTAAGCCTTCAAACATTATTCTTTTCCGTAGATGCTTTCTTCTTCTTTTGCATAATATGTATTGTCTTACTCTTTGACTATAAGTCCTTTTCAGCTGTCACTTAGACACTAATTCCTCTAAGGAAATCTTCTATAAGTTTGCCCCCCCAACTCCAGATTACATGCCCTTTGTACATATATCTAAGGCACCCTGTATTTCACCTACCTTGTACCATATTGCAGTTTTCTGTGATTGTCATTTGTTCCTAATTGCACTGAGATCTTAATGCGAACAGGGGCAATAGCATCTTGATTGAAACTTAAAGAGAGGACTCCTTATTTTCCTAGGGCTTAGAACACGGCCTAGAACATAAAAGTGCTAAAACATATATCATTTATTAGGAATTCTTTTCGTGCACATGTATACAGTCAACTGATTTTTCCACCAAGGTGCCAAATGAATCCAAGGGGGAAAGGAAAATCTTTTTGACAAGTCTTGCTGTAGTGAGTGGATATCCATGTAGAAATAAAAATGAACTGTTTCTTTTTCATTTCGCACAATAATGGTAGGTCTACATTCATTACAGACCTAAGTATAAAATGCAGAACTTTGAAACTTCTTGAATTGCTCTATCTGGCATAGTAGACACTAACATATATATGTCTACTTAAATGTAAAAAAAAAAATTAAAAATCAGTTCCTCAGTCATACTAGGCATATTTTTGTTCCTCTCTTTTTTTATTGAAGTATAGTTGGTACACAGTGTTCTTTAATTTCAGGTGTACAACATAGTGATTTGACAAGTCTATATGTTATGCTATGCTCACCACAAGTGTAGCTATCATCTGTTACCATACGATGCTATGACAATACCATTGACTGTATTTCATATGATGTATCTTTTATTCCCATGACTTATTCATCCCAGAACTGGAAGACTGTATCTCCCGCTTCCCTTCATCCATTTGGCCCACATCCCTTCCCTTTCCCCTGGTAAATACCTAGGTTCATTTAAAGTGCTTAACAGCTAGATAGGCCTAAAGGCTACTGTATTGAATGGTGCAGCTATGGCAGAAAGTTCAATCAAAGAAAGTTCTATTTAAGTGGCACTGTTCTAAAAGAAAGCATGTCAAAATACCTTTAAGACCTTGGCATAGGCAAAGATTTTCTGGATAGGACACAAAAACAGGAAACCATAAAAGAAAAAAAAAAATAATACTTTAGACCTGTTCAAAATGTCTGAGTCTCAAAAGTCGCCATTATGACAATGAATAGAGAAGTCACAGACTAGAAAAATATATTTATGGGACCTATATCTGACAAAGAATTTGTATCTAGAACACATAAAAAATTCAATCAAACTGACAATACAAAAATGAACAGCTCAACAAACTAACGAATATTGGAAAGGCATTGCACAGAGAATGAATAAGGAATATGTGAATGAAAAAGCACTCAATGTCATTAGTTGTCAAAGAAATGAAAATTAAAACCACAATGAGACCATTTCATACCCCTGAGATAGGCTAAAGCTGAAAAGACTTGACAGCACAAAGTTTTGGCAATGATGGGGACCAACTAGATCCCTCCTACGTTGCTGTGGGGGGTGGCGGGTTGTAAAATGGGGCAGCTACTATGGAGAACGGTTTGCCAGTTTCCAATACAGGTAACTACACATCTAACTTATGACCCAGGTATTCCACTGCTATCTATTTACTGAAGAGAATGTGCATGACTGTTCATAGCGGCCATCTTCATGATTGTCCCACACTAGGAAGAGCCTAACACCCATCAACAGAAGAAAAGATTAAAAATTAAACAATCCGTGATATATTTGTATGGTGGAAGGGTACGTATAATACCATGGCTGAACCTCCAAAGCATTTTGTAAAGTGAAAGCAGCCAGACACAAAGATTTAAATACTGTAAGTTTTCAAATATATGAGGTCCAAGAACAGGCAAAATTAATCTTATAGGGTCACAATTCAGAAGGTAGATGCTTTTGGAGCAGAGGAAAGGATGAACTGACTGAAAGGGGACTAAGGCATTTTCTAGGGTGATAAAAACATCTTACATCTAGTTTTGGGTGGCGGTGACATGGCTACATTGTCCACATCAAAACGCATCCAGCTGGGGTCAGGAGTGCAAAATAAGACTCCAGACAGATATGTAAGAAGGGCACAAATTCAGGGTTTCGGCAGGATGGACCAGATAAAGGTCCAACTGCCAGAACTATTTAAGGATGTGGTCAACCCAATCAGGGAGAGTTGGAGAAGGCACCAGTCAGAGAAGAACCAGGCCCAGACAGGGCTCCATGTTTAACCACCATATGGGTGGCTGAGGACACTCTAGATCCCCTCCACCTCACTACAAACATGACTGGTTCTAGTATACAGTATAGGGACGGGGGTATTATGGAGAGTGACCACAAGAACAAAGTGCTGACCAGTTACAGTGAGACTCTAAGCTTAGATCCCACACCAAAATGGCCACAGTTACACGGGATGCCCCTGCCCAGTTTAGGTAATAGCCCTCCTGGCCCACAGCTTCATTTCTTGAGGGCTGGGCTAGGGGTGGTGGTGAGGTTACTTTGCTTCTCTCCAAAGTTTTTCACTTCAAACTGAGCTTCAGCACCTTTTCTCCTCGTATCTCATCCTTCCCACATCCACACCTCAGCTTCTCCCTAACCTTATTCAAAGATATGAGTATTTCCTAAAAAAGCTACAGAGACAGCAAAAACATCTCACTGTTAAAGGTGGTTCAGCAAAGACCATGAAAACCAAACTGAAGGCCAGACATTGCATGAAAGGAAAGTGATTTCTGTAGTAAGAGAAAAACACAAAATCTAGATCTATGTTGAGCCAGATATTTTGGTTCAAAATGTACATGGAGGAAAGGTATTTCTCTTTGGTCTCATTTTCTACAATGGCAGATATAGATGTCTATATACAGCAGGCCAACAAGATTTTTAAAAAAATGACAGAATCCTGGTGCCCAGAGACTTACTATATTTGTTTTTTTTTTCCTTCTATCCCTTCCTTCCTCCCTCTCCTCCTCCTTTTCCTTCTTCCTTTGCTTCTCCCTTTGCACTTCCTTTGCAATAGTAAATTAAGTCAAAGGCACAGTGGAAATGAGAGGCGCCTTCATGAAGAGGCAGAAAGAGTCAATGATTGTTTTCCTCAACATTTTAAGGGATTGTAGTGCTACAAGCCATCATATTTAGATACTGTATGTAATGTGGAGTAAGGAGGGGACAATGGTAACAGAGTTGGCTTCCTTTTTCTCACATCATTGCCCTCCTAGACCATCATGGTATAGCAGAAAACATTAGCTTTTGGGAAAAAAAAAACTAGCTTTAGTTATAAGTTATATGATTCAAACAGACTTTTCAAAACTCTTTTAATCTCAGTTTCTCATCTGATCAGTGGAGACGACAAGGAGTATCTTATAGGGTTGTTTTGAGAGCTGTGATTGCCACTGATCCATGGTAGACATCCAGCAAAGGTTGGCTACCTTCCCAGGTACTGCACCTTCATACAATTTATGTCTCTCAGTTCTCCCCCCACACAACCAGTGTCTTCCTCATCTTCAGCAATGAAGTAGGGCAAACGTAGGATGACTCTTGGTAGTAGAAATAAAAAACATTTATGTTTATAAAGTACGTCACAGCATACAAGTGTTTTCACATGCCTAAATTAAGAGGATCTGGGGAAAGGAAATGAGTAAGCACATGAAAGAGAATCCTCGGACCGATTCACCTTCTGGGTAATCTGCGCACTATCTTCTCCCAGAATTTCCTTTTTTTGTTTGCTTCTGTCTTCAAGGGACTAGTCAGAGAGTCACAAACATTTAAGCTTTATCCATTGCTTTCAATGAAATTATTTTATTGGAGTAATATGTCATATATTGTTTCATTCATTCATTCTTTAATAAATATATATTTAAAAGAACCATGTGCCAAATGCTTCTGTAGACACTGAGATGAGCAGCAAACTAGACATACGAGGTCTCTGCTCTAATTATAATGTTGGGACTCAGACAGTAAACAAGTATAAATAAAGACAATACTTACAAATGTTGGTAAAACTATGAAAAAAAAAATGAAATGAGTTTTAGAGAGGGCTGCATTAACCATGGCTGCTATATGTCGAAAAGGTTTGGGAAGTTCTCTTTGGTATGATTCGAGCTTGGATGACCGATGAAGAAATCATGATGCAAAGATTTAGGAGGACATAGTTCAAGGTAGAGGGAATAGTAGCATGAAGCCCCCTGAGGCTAGAATTGTGTTAAGGCATACTATACCTCCTTAGGGGCCCTTAGGAACAATCATATAGTGGGACTAATAATCGTATGGAATTGTGTCATCCATGAAAAAAGTAGAGATACAAACATACCCAGCCACCCAGGTTCAAATGAATAGAACGGGCTATGATTTCAGTATCCAAGTTAATCATCTATGATCACGTCACAACCACAAGGAGAACCAGGTTCCTGTGTTCCCAGAAGACACTTGGTGAATTACTTAATAAAGTGAGTTGTATTCACTTTTATTCTTTGACTTTTCCTACCGTTTGAAGAAGTGTCCCAAGGAAGGTAGGGATGGGAGAATTTTGTTCACATACCCTCCTCTGCTTTCACCCCTCCTTCCTTTCTTCCTCTCTACAGAGGCAGCTGTGATATCTTGCATGGACAAGGAAATGATGCATACCTTCTGCCACCCACTTAGAAATACTTTAGTGCCATTGGTCATGATTGTTATTCTCTCATCCCCACCCCCATTTCTAGCCCTGCCCACCCATATGAGAACATGGAAACTCACTTTGGAAACCTGATCTAAGTGGTCCCCAACGTTAACCTTGCTTATCCTCGGGTGGTTTCATTGTCTTCTGTGCTCAATTGCTTTTGGCAACAAATATAAAAAGTTATAGTTTTTTTAGAATTTGTAAAAAGTATATTGTTTCAAAAAATATATTATCTTATAGAACTACTTAATATCAGGAAATGGCCTTTATTTTTTCCAGCAACTACATTAGTCTCCAGTAGTTACATGCTGAAGGAGGGACATTTATTACCTGAGATGGCTGAGTAATCTTGTTTTACACAAGTGCACCCCATTTTGGCAAACAGAATCAGCGAACATCTTTATTTATAAAAGAGATAAATGATGGTGGATGAACAGGAATACCTACTTTATTTTCTTTATTTTATTTTTTAATTTTTTTAACGCTTATTTATTTTTGAGACAGAGAGAGAGCATGAACAGGGGAGGGTCAGAGAGAGGGAGACACAGAATCTGAAACAGGCTCCAGGCTCTGAGCTGTCAGCACAGAGCCCGACACGGGGCTTGAACTCACTGACCGCGAGATCATGACCTGAGCCGAAGTCGACCGCTTAACCGACTGAGCCACCCAGGCGCCCCTATTTTCTTTATTTTAAATATTCTTTGGAGAACTATTATCAGTAGCAAAGATGCCATCCGGCGTTTAAAATAAATTTAGTTCAGTGACAAATGTGAAGGACCTCTCTAGCACAAAAGGAATTAAACTTGCTGGGTGTAGCATGAGCTGGGGGTAAGATAAACAGTTGGGAAAAGGATGTGATATCACTCATCTCTTTAGGAAAGCATTTCTGTGTCTTAGAGCTGCAGGCGGAGGAAATGGGAAGGCGGGAGAACATGGATGGCTTCCAGAGGAGATGATGGGGTATGGAGCATGAATGAGTCAACCAGCATCAGAGGGCGTGCAGTGAGAGGTTGGGGAAGAGGGAAGAAAGGAAGCAGTTGAGCCTTTGGATGCCCTCACTCCCACACCCATGAGCGGCTCCTGGGATACATGAACAGTCCTCCGTGTCCTGAGGGAGTGACTGGGTTCCCCCAGCAACCAAATCACTGCCAGAAACTCGCTTGGCTCTGGGGGAGGGTCTGACACACGGCAGTTGTGGGGAGGTGTTGAAGGTACAAGAATCATTGATACACAAGAGCATTGTGCATTGTCAGCATGGCAGTCTTCTATTCAGAAAGGTTGGGAAGGAAATGAGAGATCATTTCTTTCTTTTTTTCTTTTTCTAGATCGTGCCAAGACTTTGAAAGAGTGGACAGTATGGCTGGGGAGTCAAGGGCTCAGAGCCACAGCTATTTACCAAGTAGTTCAAAAGCACTGAATATTTAAATGAGTAATACGACTGTATAAATCCTTGCCAGATGAATGTCAATTCTGATGAAATGAGAAAACAGCTTCCAAATGTTCCCTTTCTCTTGAAAATGCGAATCAATGGTTTCAGCGTTTGTTTGTTTATGTTTTAGTTCAATCAAAATCTGAGCACACTTCCTTGATCAGTCGTTAGACGTTAATTTTGGTAATAGAAAAGATTTTTCTAGATTCTGTATTTTATCTGTATTCGAAATCGAATTGTTATCAGACGATTGTTATCAGAGGTCCAATCTAGATTCCATTCATGTATGGAAACAATGTTTTAACATATATATGCATTTGGAATATCCCAGGACCATTATACATGAAGATTTGGGAAGAACTAATTGGCACAGCCTTTCCAAGCATGTTTTTTTGAAAAGTAATCAGAATAGCAAATAAACTGTGAAGATCATAAATTGTAAAAAAGTACTAATAGGAAAGACGGATTTTTTTTTTCTTTCATTGTTGAGAACAGGAGAAGAAACTAACTGGGATACAATTCAACTCCGCCAGCATGTCTAGATGGAGTGGCTGTCCTAACTGTCTGAAATAGAGCAAGCACATTAAGTTGCTCTCCAGCACTGAGGTGGAAATGGTTCCTACCCTCCTGCAAGCCCCTTGGTGATTAATGGCCATATATCCCAGCAGCAACAAGAACTTGAGATTCTGATCAACAAGACCGACTCTGTCCAGCTGGGTGGCTTAGAATTTCCTCCGTTACAGAAGGAATAGAAAAAAAAAAAAAAAATACAACAGAACTTGGAGAATTTTCTGTCTTGAAGAATTATGGTCAGAATTCAGTCTTTTCTTTGTGTGCTTCCTCCCCCACCCCTCCCCCCCAAAAAGGTGATTAAAAAAAAAAATCTATTGCCCGATTCTATTAAAAAAAAAAAAAAATCTGAGCCTGGGTGGCCCTTGAGCGTCAGACTTCGGCTCAGGTCACGATCTCACAGTGTGTGAGTTGGAGCTCCAGACTGGGTTTGCTGCTGTCAGCTAAGAGCCCGCTTTGGATCCTCTGCCCACCCCCACCCCCGCCCCTACCCTGCTCACTCACTCTCTCTCTCAAAAAAAAAAAATTAAATAAATACATAAATAAAAACATTTTACAAAATCTTGCCAGATAAATAGATGTTTTTTTAAAAAATCCGTCTTGGGTCACCAGTGAGTGAGATGACCGAATCTTCGTGTTCTTGCTTCTGTTTCGGCCATCTCATTAATTCTCCCTTTTCTGCTTCCTCCTTCCTCTTTATTCCAATCTCCTCCCCTCCATCCCCCCCCTCCTCTCTCTCCCTTCCTTCCCCTCCCTTTTCTCTCCTTCCTTTCTATCTCTTCCACTGCTCCCTCTCTCTCTTCCTCCCTCTCCCTTCCCCTTCTCTCCCTCATTCCCTTTCTGCTCCAACTCCAGCCACACAACCTTCCCTAATTCTTTCCCTTCCCTTTCCATGCTTCAACGCATATAGCCAAGCAAGTGTTGGAAATTTGTCTGAGGGAGTTTTGCGGAGACGGGCGATAAGGGTGTACAAGAAAGATTTTATGATGTGGGTATTGTAAAAGGTTCAAAGCGATGAAATATTTTCTACTGTTAAGGTCATTAGACCAAAGCACATAAAATCACTTTAGATACATGAATCACTTTCGTATGTAGAACCAATAAAACAAGGTACATTAAAATCGCTTCTTGAAGAGAAGAAATGTAAAGGAAGCTGGTGACTTAGCTAGTTGTTTTAAAGTACCCCAGAGGTCTCTCTATAGCATCTGTGTGAGGTATTCTAATTTTCCAGCAGATACATATGGGGAAAGGAACATCATTTCTGTGAATATCTGCTTCTCCACCTCAGGCTGCTAGTATACACACCTGATATTTTCTTTGAATTTAGGGGTGCCTAGGTGGCTCAGTCGATTAAGTATCCGACTCTTGGTTTCAGCTCAGGTTATGATCTCCGGGTTCATGAGTTCAAGCCCTGCATTAGGCTCTGTGCTGGCAGTATGGAGCAGGGGGATTCTCTCTCTCTCTCTCTCTCTCTGCCCCTCTCCCTCATGAGCTCTCTCTCCCTCTCTCAAAAGAAATCAACTTTTAAAAAATTCTTTGAATTTATGTAACACTTGATAGTGCAAGAATCTTAAAGTTTTTTATGGGAATTTCTTAGCGTTTATGCCCTTGTAATTAAACAAATGGAAACAGCTTGATTCACGTGCCATGTATAATAATTAAATCTTATGTAACCACATGGAATATACTAGTGGACAAAATTAAAATATGACCTTAGTCTTTTTCCAATTAATGTTGTATCTTTTTAACACTGCATCTTCTGAAGTAGACCAAAAAATATTTGGAAAGAAACCGAAAAGACTGATTTCACTATCATAGCCCGATAGGTACCCTTATGGCCAGGAGTTCTTCCCATCGGAGGAAAAATCAAAACAAAAATCCTCAACACCTCACAGCCCAAAGTCCCTGTGTGAGTGGCCTCTGCCTGCCTGTCTACACTAGGGTGGTCTCCGTACCCCTTGGTTTATACCTAATTGTTTTAAAGTAATTATTAAGAATGCAGTCTTTTATTGTCAGAAAGATTATTCGGTAATAAATTAGGTAGGTGGTCACTCAGCTCTGGCCCATTTCTTTGTCCCTTCTACTCTTTCGCTGTAGTTTAGTTAACACTGGCCATCTAAAGATTAAGACAAAAACAATAAAGTTTCAGAAGGAAGCTAAACTCTTTCACATCTTAGGATCACCATCCAAATCATCCCCCTTCTGCCTGAAACACATTTCTCCTCCTCGTCATGTGGTGAACACTTAGGCCTCTTTCAAATGTGCTTCTGCACATCGCAGTCAAAACCTGTTCATTTTTTCATTATACTGTCTATAGGCCTATGTCTTTATTTCTTTAATATTTGTCTTCCCCACAGGACTCTGAAGCAGAGCAGAACTCAGTTGGTTCTGACTACCATAGCCTGTAAGAGTTGCTATGAATCTGGTTTTTTCACTAGGCATACCCAGGGTCTACTGCAGGGTCTGGAACATAGTAGGCACTCAGTATATTTGTACAATAAATAAAAGAATGACAAAGTTATAGCATGGCCTCCCAAAATGAATTTGCATGGATTCAATTAAAATCGGCCTATATTATGGGGAGCCTGGGTGGTTCAGTCGGTTGAGCGCCGACTTTGGCTCAGGTCACGATCTCGCGGTTTGTGGGTTCCAGCCCCGCGTCGGGCTCCGTGCTGACAGCTCAGAGCCTGGAGCCTGCTTCAGATTCTGTGCCTCTCCATCTCTCAGCCCTTCCCCTGCTCATGCTCTGTGTCTCTCTGTCTCTCAATAATAAATAAAAAACGTTAATGGGGTGCCTGGGTGGCTCAGTCGGTTGGGTGG
The DNA here is from genome assembly GCF_018350215.1 of Panthera leo. Taxonomy (NCBI): domain Eukaryota; kingdom Metazoa; phylum Chordata; class Mammalia; order Carnivora; family Felidae; genus Panthera; species Panthera leo. The sequence continues at coordinate 144,879,501 of NC_056682.1, forward strand.
CCGACTTCGGCTCAGGTCATGATCTCGCAGTCCGTGAGTTCGAGCCCCGCGTCGGGCTCTGTGCTGACAGCTCGGAGCCTGGAGCCTGCCTCAGTTTCTGTGTCTCCCTCTCTCTGACCCTCCCCTGTTCATGCTCTGTCTCTGCCTGTCTCAAAAATAAATAAACGTTGGGGCGCCTGGGTGGCGTAGTCGGTTAAGCGTCCGACTTTAGCCAGGTCACGATCTCACGGTCCGTGAGTTCAAGCCCCGCGTCAGGCTCTGGGCTGATGGCTCAGAGCCTGGAGCCTGTTTCCGATTCTGTGTCTCCCTCTCTCTCTGTCCCTCCCCCGTTCATGCTCTGTCTCTCTCTGTCCCAAAAATAAATAAACGTTGAAAAAAAAAAAAAAAAAGAAAAAACAAATAAACGTTAAAAAATTTTTTTTAAATAAAAAATAAAAAACGTTAAGAAAATTAAAAATAAATGAAAAATAAAAAAATAAAATCGGCCTATATTGAATTCTTACACAATGTAAGGCATGGACAGTGTGATTTAGGAACCATCAGCATCAGCATCAACTAGTGTTCGAAAGAAAGGCTGAATCTCAGGTCCTAGCCTAGTAAATCACAAACTGTTACATAACAAGATACCCAGGCAATTCCAAATGTACATTAAAGTCTAAGTGCACTAACTTAGTACACATTTATGTTACAAGCCTGGAAAAATAAAAGGCCAAATGACTACTTTCATTCTTTTCACTTTCAAACAACCTTCATGACTTACCAAATGGTCCAATTCCTACTTTAAATACAGGTGAAATTTTTGCTAATTATTCTAAACTTCTTAAATGCTATCTCTCCTCTTTCTTGTCAATCACGTAACAAAATAGGTAATTCTGTTAGAAAGTTTCTGATTTCTTGTCTTGGCGTGTTGTTTCAATCTAAACAAGAATAATCAGATTTGGGATCGCATCTGAAATAACCGTAAAGGTACACAGAGTGTTGAAATTTTAGAATGGCTTTAATAGAAGTACAATTGTCTCACATGGAAAAATTGGTGATTAAAGGTAAAATCGTAGTGATACATAATAAACTCATTCACACTGGTGACTCACATGTCAATTACGTTATGTCTTCAAAGGCCCAGTGGACTCTCACACAAAAAGAATTTTTGCCTTTTACTTATTTCAACAGTCCATTGATTTCCTGTTAATCAAGGTTTTAAAACGTCAACCGAGGTTTACTTTAGAATAAACAAGGACAATTTAAGAGGAACCAGGCTGATATCCAGAATGCCAGGGGTGATCAAACGAACTTTGATTCAAAGCAAATAATGTTATAAATTCCATAGCTGATCTGGCATTCTCACTGACTCGGGAGCCTTCTTTATCAGCACGAATGTCATAAAGAGGGCAGAGAAAGCAAACTCATTCGTACATGCCACGGCATGTTTAAGTTCAACATTTAACATGCCAGGTAGCTGCCAAATACGAATCTTGCATATTAGGCAAATCTTAATATATATAGTTAATATGTCTAGTTGTACTCCTTAAAATTTTTGACTCATAATATTGAAAAAATAAAGTACAAATCTTGTCTTTTAAGACCCCAAATCCAGGACCTAAAAACACAAGACCATACATGAATTACTAAGTTGAGTATTTGATTGCAGTGGATACGGATCAAGTAAGATGCCTTAGTTCACTTCCATTGGATTTTGTAACTACTTAAATGATCAGAAAACTAAGTTTCGGTTAATGTGAATTCCTGCCCTCTGCAGGAATACGTGTCCCAGGCTCCAGAAAGGAGCAAGAGACCGGTGGAGGTGCTGTTATTGCTGAAGCAGCACTGTCTGAAGGTTAAAGCACAGGCTATGGAGTCCATAGGACTGGACTCAAACCTTGGTGCCCATCATTTGTACTGAGCCTCCTCTCTGAGTAAACAATACTGAGTACCTCAGAAAGGTTTTAAAGGATTAAATCAAATCCAGATAATGCATGAGAGTTACTGCTAACGATAAAAAGAGCACACTAGAATTAAAACTATTTCAAAAGCATTACGCTTTCCGGGAACTACAAAGCACTCACAATGGTGTAAAATAGCTGTATATTAACAACACTCTTACCAGAAGGTAGTTCTGGATGGCTCATTCAGTCAGTCAACGTATATTGATTGAGAGCCCACACTGCATTGTGCCGATTACTGGGGACACAAAAGAACACAAGTATCTTGTGTAATGGAACGCAGAGTTTAGTGGAGTTGAGTGGGCTTCTAAAAATAATAATCGTATTGCCAATAACTATATGAACCGTGATCAATATTATGGAAGTGTATCATGGAACGCTTATCAGAAAATGCATCAAGAAGAACTAAGTTAGGGGCACCTGGGTGGCTCAGTCGGCTAAGCGTCCGACTTCAGCTCAGGTCACGATCTCCCAGTTCATGGGTTCGAGCCCCACGTCGGGCTCTGTGCTGACAGCTCAGAGCCTGGAACCTGTTTCAGATTCTGTGTCTCCCTCTCTCTCTGACCCTCCCCTGTTCATGCTCTATCTCTCTCCATCTCAAAAATAAATAAATGTTAAAAAAAATTTAAAAAAAAAAAGAAGAACTAAGTTAGACCACAAGGTTAAAAAAGGCTTCATAGAAAAAAAATGACATTTCCTCTAAGAACTGAAGGACGAGCAGAAGCTGGCCAAGGCCAGGAGAAAGGGGCAGTCTCTGCAGAGAGGTCAGCATCAATATGGCTTTGAGTTTGGCAGAGTTTGCGCTATTGGATGAGCTGATCAGGCAGGTGTGAATCCTGATGAGGCTGGACCATGCAAAGCCCTAGGCGTATTTTATCCTGGACACAATGGGCTGCCATTGAAGGGTTTTAAACAGATGAATGATGTTATCTGATTACCTTGGTTTCAACGTGGAAGATGAATTAGATGTGACAATAGTGAAAGCAGGGAGATGAGTTTAACAGGGAGTGTCTTGAAACATTGGAACATAAATTTACCTTTAGTACATTGTGTGTGTGTGTGTGTGTGTGTGTGTGTGTGTGTAGACAACTTTGCCAGAGCATGAAAAACATGAGGTTAATCGGGGTTTTACAAGTTCACATCCTTGTTCCCTTTTAGATCATTTTAAAACGTGTTTGCGGAGGGACTAACAACGGTGTATGTTGACTCATTCACTGCCAACAAATATGTGTTAAGATTTCTCATAGTGCTCTTATCATCCTAGGTACTGGGAGTAGAGCAGTGAACAAAACACGCGAAGACACAGCTCTCATCAATCTTACGTTCTAGTGGGAGAAGAACTGAAACAAGTAAACGAATAAATATTAATATAGAACATGATAATACCTATGAAGAAAAATACATCCACGTGAGAGGATAGAGTAAGGGAGGGTGGTGAAATGTAAGGGTGGCCAGGGAAGATCTCTCAGACAAAGTGATTCTTGAGCGCAAATAAAAATCCGGCGATTTAAAATCTAGAGAATGATCACTTCAGAGAAGGGAACGTAAATAAGTGCAAAGGCCCTGTGATGAGCGTTGCACTTCATATTTTCAAGACACTTTCTGGAATTTTGGCTAAAATTAATTTGATTGCATCATCACTGATGAGGGAGCATGAGGCAAGCTGACAGGCCGCAAACACCCCCCCCCCGCCCCCACCCCCCACCACCAGGTGGGATCTGCGTGATATTCCTTAGGCACTCCTGGCTGCCCAAGAACAAAGGAAAGGGGAAAAACTAATGGTTAATTGATAGAGATCATAGTTCTGCAGGACCTAAGTCTCCTTCACCACTCCCTAGTGATGTGGGAAACAAAGGCAGAAGGAAATGGCGGATAGAATTAAATTTCCTTGTAACCTGCCGCCATTGACAAATACTTGAGGCAGGCAGAGTAAAATGTCTCCCCAGGAACTCTCTACTGTCTTAATGTTAATGTTTTGCTAGAGGGAAAAACAAGCTTAGGTTGACAATAGCTAGGCATTCAGTATCCTGTGAGTCTTCTTTAGTATATGAAAATCTCACTGGAAACTTCCCCTGGACTTTATCTCCCTCAATCCCATAGTATATAACCAGTCTCTCCTCATGGTCCTGGGGCAGCTCTTTCTGCCCACTGGACCTGTCCTGTACTCCCATAAAATCACCTTTTTGCACCAAAGATGTCTTCAAGAATCCTTTCTTGGTCGTCAGCTCCGGACGCTGCATATCCCACTGTCCCCTCAAAAAAACTTCATCAATCACCACCACCATCACCATCATCCTCCACATCACCATCATCATCATCACCACCGTCATCACCACCACCATCACCACCACCACCATCATCATCACCACCACCATCCTCCCCCTCCTCACCACCACCATCAACATCATCACCGCCATCATCGTCACCACCATCACCATCATCCTCCACTTCACCATCACCATCATCACCACCGTCATCACCGCCACCACTACCACCATCACCGCCATCATTTTCATCACCGTTGCCATTACCACCACTATCATCGTCATCATCCTGTAACTGTGGAAGCGCTTCCTCGAGGCGTATAGTGAGAACAAAAGACCCAATAATGAGACAGTAATGACTGGCAGAAAAGATGGGTTTCCTCATGTCAAAGATGAAAAACTAAAATTTGAATCAGGCCGAATGATTACGAAGAACAAAATCAGCCAGGACAGCCTAAGATGGCAAGCTGGCAGAAAATTCAGCCAAATTTGCAAAAAGACACCTACCACATATCTATCACACCCTCAAAGAGCTCACATCCTGAAAGTGCTCCCACAAATAGTGAGCTGTGTCCTCCGTGCCGTCCTCTGCTCCTGAAACTTGCAGGTCGGGACTTGAGTCCGACCAAATTATGCAAAGGGCAGAAAACTGGTGAGTAACCCGGAGCCCAATCCTTCCCCCTTCAGAGCCTACTTTTGGTGTGTGGGCAATGGCTGCATCTTCTCAGTTTGCAAACTGCCTGGCAATAAAGCTTTTTCCTTGCCTCTAACCAAATCCTTGCATTGCAGGATGGTTTTTGTTGACAATAGGACATGCCCTTGATATCACTCCATTAGAGATAGTCTTACATTAGCCAGAGCTTAGAGCTCACCATAAACCTAAATCTTTAATTACTCCCAGATTTTACAACATTTTGGCTTTAAGTTAGGAAAAGAAGTCATTTTTTTTCCCAGATATTTTCAGTCTTCAGCATGAATAAGAATCAACCGAGGCACTTAATTAAAATGCCCATTCCTGTGTCAAGATTTTGACTTATTAGATTTAGAGTGGGGACGAGGAAATCATGTGTGCAGCAAACATCCCAGATAGTTTCTTGATGCAAGTGGTCCAAGGAGTGTGCTTTGCAAAATGCTATTCTAATGCTTTTTAGTGATTGAGGTTTCATAATTCTTACAGTTTGTAATCACTCCCATCATTGCACATCTGTGCTTGAACTCAGTAATGTGGTCCTAAAATATTATTCTCCAAATGGCAAAAGTGACAGATAAGTCAAGAAGAACCAACCTTAATCAGAAACCGTCTAATACCTGGAAATTGGTGGAGAAGTGAAATCGGTGAGTTCAAATTCATTGTCACTTGAAGTATGAGGCTAATGATTCATTACTCATTTTTCTTTAGTATAATTCACCTTTCTAATTGGCCTCAACGATGCATCTTTTTCTATTTATATAAATTAAGGGAGAATCCTACCAATAGATGTTATTTACAAGAAGTCTGGTGTCTGGCATCCCTAGGAAATAATATTATGGTTAATTAAAATACACCAAACATGATTTACATAAACATTGGTTATTTTCAAGTATTAGAGTATACAAGTATGCTTGGCCTTTAAATAGCTCTTCGTAATGTTTCAGCATCCCAGTGTTGTGATAATGAATAATTACTATCCGTGTACTTAGAAGTTTTTCGAAGTGCAAATCAATAGACGATTCTGGTTAAAAATATGCCAGATAACAGAAAACTGGTGTAACTGTATTTCTTCCTTCAAATATTAATATTTGTAGCAATGCAACAAATATTGCTACAAACACTGCGTTGCTACAAATATTAATATTTGAAGGAAGAAATACAGTTACATCAGTTTTCTGTTATCCCCATATTTTTAACCAGAATCGTCTATTGATTTGTACTTAGGAAAACTTTTCACTCTTATGTGGATCCTGACAAACTTAACAGAAGACCATGGGGGAGGGAAAGGAAAAAAAAAGTTAGAGAGGGAGAGAGCCAAACCATAAGAGACTCTTAAAAACTGAGAATAAACTGAGGGTTGATGGGGGGTAGGAGGGAGGGAAGGGTGGGTGATGGGCATTGAAGAGGGCACCTGTTGGGATAAGCACTGGGTGTTGTATGGAAACCAATTTGACAATAAGTTTCATATAAAAAAATTAATATTTCCAACATGGAAATGTTATGCTTTCAGTAAAATTTCCTTTGCCTTTGTATATCAATTGATATTTTTATCTTGCTGAATTCCAAGTCTTTCCTACACAAGTTTCATGCCAAGATGGTTACATCCTGTTAGTCAGTTTCCAACCTTTAAATGTGGTTACTGGATCTTCATCCTGTTTTCCCTTAGAAAAGAAAAGTGATACCTACTATAGGCCAGCTGTTTGGATATGTAGTACTTTTTTTTTCTTCCCTAGTTAACCATTAGCTCTTTTAATTACCTCATTTTGAAAGAATAATAAGAGCTGGGAGACATCCACTGCCTTTGAAAACGTAGACTTGAGATTGGCATTTGTAGAAACATAACAAGGGGTATTCATAAAGAAAACCCTAATTTTAGATCAGACTCTCAGATTCTGACCTTCAGATGATTTCCCATTCTCTTTGCGCATTTTTTTCAAGGTGCTTTTTAAAGTCATTATGTTTTATGGTTATGATAGTAAATAATTTTAGTTGAAGTTGAACCTGAAAGTACACTAATATTTTTTCCATCTGTGTATATCACTTTTATATTTGGTCTCTAAACTCAAAATAACTCTTCTCCCACCCCACCTACACACCTCACATCCCAGTATAATGGTAATTCTTTAATTGGTTGTTTATATTGAATATTATCTTGTCTCCAATGTAAGCACACAGGGTTTTTGAACAGAATCGCAGCCATTGCCCCATTCGGCCTGCGAGTACTCTTAAAAGACATTTGATCACAAAATCCAATGAGCTCAAATTCTAAAATTGAAAACACAATTTTCATAGGTGCAGGCAAATTTATTTTGGGCCAAACTTCACCCAGCCTACCCTGCAGTCAAGGCTCAAGTTACTCAGGATGTAACTCTTGAATAAAGTAAGGGTATTTATGGTTTTTCTTCATTTCTCCTCCTTCTTGCCCAGGGCAGTTTTGAAATGAGAAGAGCCCATGAACCTGATCTGCAAATCTCCTGTCTTCAGATTATGTGATAGCCCCAATGCCTCTCTGAAGATGACCAATAATTTCCCTTGAAGAGGAATACAGGACTTAGTCTTTGCTTAAAGGGATGATAAACTAGCATCTGACATTGAAGCCATTTGGGAGAGGGAGAATCTTTATTAACAGCAGGCATTTTGAGGCTCCTCCTAATCACTTCTTCAATTTCACGTAACCTGAGAAAAAGCCACTTTTATTCTCCTCAGAATTGCCCATGGGAGACTGTTACACGTGCACACATTTAATTTTATGTTAATTGTATGTTAAATGTTTTCTCATGCCAAGACTTCTTTGCAATATGTCCATTTCAAGCATCGCAGGTGTATATCACCAGTTCAGATAGAAGCTTTAGGCAAAGTCCTTTCAATGGGGAAATGAAAACATAGATTACCTGGCAAACTGAGGCATTTATATCATCTGTTAAGATTTCAAGTTTCTGTTGTAAGCATTGTTAATGCATTCCTTTGGTTGTGCTTTTTAAGTCCACTGTGTGAGGAAGCTTGAAGAAATAGAAAGTTGTTCATTTAAAATAATAGAAGGAGTGCAATGATCCAACACAGACTAACTCTTGGCTTCCTCTTAGCAAAGGAAAAGGCACCTATCCTTGCGTTTTTTGGCTTGTCCCAGTCTGGAGCTCTGCTGTGGCCTGTCAGTAGTGACAAAAGACATTGGAGTAGTCCTGGAAGTTGAAATCTTCGCATTTTATTCATTCCCTGGAATGTAAGTTCCATGAAAACAGGATCTGTGGGTATAAGGTTCATGGGTCTAGAAAGCCCAGAGAGAAGCAAGCACAGTAGTCCTCAACAGTGTTCACCAAAGCAAAGGGGATTATCCAGTCCCTTATGCAAGAGAAATTTATTGAACACCAACCAAGTAAAAACGCTTATCGAGCACTCGTGTAGAATACAAAGATAAATAAGATACAGAAGTTAACTTTAAGGAATTTCTAGTTTATTAGAGGAATTAAGAAAGGGTTAAAATAAATGATGATACAAAGCAGAAAATGAGAGACAATATTGAAAGGTATTGATTTTGTAGTTTATAACTATTTTCAAAATATGTCCATACCTGTTTAATATGATCAAAAGCCCTGAAAACATTCTGAAATGTACCGCATGCTAAATAAGTGTGAAAAGTTATTATAGTTATAAATACCTTTGTTGTCTCTGAAGAGATCCAATGTTGGAGCCACTGCTTCAAGAGACTTCTTCCTCCTGGATTTCTTCAGCTTTCTAAAGAGAAGACACAGACAATTTACAAAACCACCATCTTGACCTGGCTGCACATTTAGAATCATCCTCGGAGTTCTTAAAACTCCCAGGGTTCAAGGCAGCACTCCAGATCAATAGAGACTAAATCCCCGGGGGTGGGATCCAAGCATCTGTACTTTATAAAGCACATCAAGTGATTCCGTTGGTTGAGACTATTGTTTCTCATCCTGTCTGCACATAAGCTTCCCAAGGAGCTTCCTACCAAATCTCACCCCAAGAGATGTTAATTAATTTGTTTGGAGTAGGACCTATGCGTAGACATATTTTTTAAATCTCTCTTTTTTAAAAGTTTTAATTTAAATTCCACTTAACACACAATATAATATTAGTTTCAGGTGTACAATATAGTGATTCAACCCTTCCACGCATCACCCAGTGGTCATCACCACAAGTGCACTACTTAATGGCCATCACCTATTTAAGCCATCCCCCACCCACCTCTGCTTTGGTAACCATCAGTTTGTTCTCTATTAAGTCTGTTTCTTGGTTTGTCTCTCTTCCTCTCCGCCCCCCCCCGCACCCCCCCCCCCGCCGCTTTGCTCATTTGTTTTGTTTCTTAAATTCTGCATATGAGTGAAATCATTGTCTTTCTCTGACTGACTTATTTCACTAAGCATTGTATTCTGTAGCTCCAGCCATGTCATTGCAAATGGCAAGATTTCCTTCTTTTTTATGGCTGAGTAATATTCCATTGTGTGTGTGTGTGTGTGTGTGTGTGTGTGTGTGTGTATACCCCCCCCCACACACACACATATATGTATACCATATCTTCTTTATCCATTCATCAATCAATGAATATACTTGGGATGTTTCCATAACTGGCCATTGTAGATAAAGCTGCTATAAACACTGGGGTGCATTTATCTCTTTGAATTAGTGTTTTGTATTCTTTGGGAAAACACCCAGTAGTGCTATTGCTGGATCATAGGGTAGTTCTATTTTTAACTTTTTGAGGAAACTCCGTACTGTTTTCCGGAGTGGCTGCACCAGTTTGCATTCCCACCAATCGTGCAAGAGGGTTTCTCTTTCTTCACATCTTCACCTGCACTTGTTCTTTCTTGTGTTGATGATTTTAGCCATTCTGACAGATGTGAAGTGATATCTCATTGTAGTTTTGATTTGTATTTCCCTGATGATCAGTGATGTTAAGCATCTTTTCATGTGTCTGTTAGCCATCTGGATGTCTTCTTTGAAAACAATGTCTATTCATGTCTTCTGCCCATTTTTAATTTGATTATTTGTTTGGGGGTGTTGAGTTTTATAAGTTCTTTATACATTTTGGGTATTAACTCTTTATCAGGTATGTCATTTATAGATATCTTCTCCCATTCCATCAGTTGCCTTTTAGTTTTGTTGATTGTTTCCTTTACTGTGCAGAAGCTTTTTATTTTGATGAAGTCCCAATAGTTTATTTTTGCTTTTATTTCCCTTCCCTCAGGAGGCATATCTACTAAGAAGGTTCTGTGATCAATGTCAAAGAAGTTGCTGCTTCTGTTCTCTTCTAGGATTTCTATGGTTTCATGTATTAAATTCAATAGTAATGTGCACCCAGGGTTGATTTGCACAGAGTTAGGGAATAACAAAAAATTATATCTAATTGCAGAGAAAACATGTTTTTTGTCACTGGCTATTGTCACTGGTCAACTGTAAGAACTAAGTAATATCCAGTTTAAGAGACTACTCTGTTTAACTAATTTTTCCCAGTTTTAAGTGAACATGAGGATGATCAGGGAGGATTTCTATCCCTGAACCTTTGACAGGTTGGGCCTGGGCAGGCAAGAAGACTATCCTGGAATTCTTGGCCCTATGAGCTGGCATGGTCACTCTTAGTCATCCCTCTTTGATGGAAAACGTCCGGGCATGAATAGCGTGCAAGCTTGTGGGATCATTTCAACACAGATGTCACCACCTATACAAACCACCATCTGGGAAGGAAATTTATTTACCCCTCGCACATCTTACATGGATAAGACAAAAAATTGTGTATTTCAACTATCATTTGTTTGTAAATACTCCTGTTGTGTAATTCATGATAGAGTTTGGAAATTTCTCGGATTATCAGTTTCTCAGAACTATGGATGTAAGTGGATCCTTCTGATGCATTATATGACCTGTTTATAAAAAGGAAGTATTGCAAAATCGAATGCTCATTGGAAAACTCAGATATCTTCCATAAAAGGCAAAATTACCAACTTTAGGGGTGCCTAAGCTTAGTCGGTTAAGCATCTGACTCTTGGTTTCAGCTCAGGCCATGATCTCATGGTTTGTGAGATCGAGCCCCACGTTGGATTTTATACTGACAGCATGGTGCCTCCTTGGGATTGTCTCTCTTCCTCTCTCTCTCTGTCCCTCTCCTGCTCATTCTCTCTCTCTCCTCTCAAAACAAACAAACAAACAAACAAATATTTTAAAAAATTACCAACTTTAATTTTAAAATTTAAATAATAGTATGCTGGCTTTCCAATCCTGAGAGTCTGTGTGACTTAAATGTAGAACAGTGGACTAAATGCAAGGTGAAGGGAAAGGTGGAATAATTATGGAAAGATGATGCTAAATGATATCTGCAGAAATTCTAGTGCTTTTGGAGAAAAGAAGTGACTCATCCCTTGGCATTTAACTCATTTAATTTGGATCACTTAATATAAGATTTTTCTTATGCCTTCAAATAATTTCACATTTCCGTTCAAATGAGTCACATGAGGGATAGCCTCGGGCAGTTTATTTTGCTAGAATTTTTAAATTATTTTTATTTTTTTAGTTCAGCTCCACTTGGACAAAATCTGACCTCTAATGGTGGATTATGACTACCGAAATCTTCCTTGGAGAACATGATTTTGATGAGAAATGGAATCCAAGGTAGCAGTGCCTTCATTGGGGCTTTTGTTCAATTTTCTTGCATGTCTTCTGAGGATAGCCTCAAATACCAGCACTGTTGCTCTGACAGTGACACATTCCAAACCAGACTGAGAAAAATGAAAGACGGATGTCATGAGTCGGCTCCTCCTGACCAGCGATGGCCTCCCCTGAGAACAGTCTTTCTTTAGGTAGAAGAGAAGATCGCACACAGGTACTGGCTATCCCTTGGACGTGTTATCCATATAATTCTCACCACAACCCCAGAAGTTGGGAGAGATAATTATACTGACTTTTAAAGAGGAGAAAACAAAAATCATTTGAAATGACTAATATATATGCTTTTTAAATTTTTCATCGCATTAAGTTTATAGATGTGAATATGTAATTTGAAAACAATTTACATCTATATTTTAGACGATTCATCGTACTCAGATCCTCAGATGAGCCCATACCAAGCAAACTACTTGTCAGCTAAGTGAATTACAGGCTTTGGGGAAAAAAAAAATAGGCATAGGAAAAAAGAAAATCTGTGAAATACTGGACTCAAATACAGATCTACAATGTAAAATCAAACCTACTTGGATAAAGGGATTACAAATCATGTCGTATATTCTACTACTTTGAAAAGCTACCTTGCCCATTGATATCCCACCATCTCTCTTCTTGAATGCATTTTTCATTTCCAAAGCTGGGCACAATTTAGGGTCTTGCTACTCGTCCGAGCTGACAATCTAAACCCCTTCATCTGGAAGACGAGAATAAAGAGATTAACAATCGAGGTCCTTATTCTAGCTGTTGAGCAGTGGCTCCTATAAAACGTGCTCGTGCGGGAGGACACTGCTGGTGGCGTGGCTTGGCTCTCAGGACAGCACAACATCTTTCACGTGGCCTTAAGGTTCTACTTCATCTGCCCACTTCACCATTCTGATACCCCACCATCTGCCTGCCTCTAGTCTAGACTCTGATCACACAGCCAACCTTTTCAATGTGATGTTGTAGGCAAGTAGGAGATTATGAAGATTATAGGGTGTTCTTTGACTCACTGGGAGAGGTGGGGAGGAAACAGGACTTGCCATTTGACCGTAATACATGTTGATTTAATCCCTTTTTTAAATAGTGCTTAGAGCTCTCATGAGCTCACAGGGAAACATTTAATGAAAACCAGGATTTTTCTTCTAGTTCGTGGAAGAACTATACATAGCTCTTAGACTAGCAGAGGTAGCTGGGAATGTCCCTGGCACAGAGATATTTTGTACCTTTCACGCTAATTTCCATGCGAGTTTATGTGAGTTCTTTCTTGGATCAATTTTTTTAGTGTAATATAATACATGCCTATTGTAGAAATCTGTAAACTATGTAAATGACTTTTTACAAAATTCATATTCCCACACTCCAGAGATAATCAATAGCCACCTGATTTTTCCTTATTTCCCTCCTTTCTCTCTCTTCCCTTTCCTCTTCCCGCATTTTCTTTTTCTCTCTTTCTCAAAAGTGACATGGCATCAAATAAGTAGTGAGGAAATAAGTGATCTGATCTCCCTTCAAGAAAGAGTGTCCTGATTAGCTGGAGGGCGTGCAGCCCGCAGACAGAAGCCTCTTTGACGTCTGCCACAGTGCTGGACAGGGACACTGTCCACAGGCAGGTCTGGCCAAGGCTATGCACCGCAATGGGTACTAGGGCCTGCCCTTTTGGCCTCATGTGGGACTCCTCTACAAGCAATCTTGGAACCAGAGCCCCTTGTTGGCCTGGCTGAGACTCTCTCGGCATTGAACCACAGGCTGAGGATCTCCTCTTCTCTAGTCTTTCTTCCCTCTCGGGAGAGATGCCAGACCCACAGTGCCATCTGAAGTCTCTCCCCAGTTCCCCTAGTCCCTCTCCTTTGTCTTTCAGAGACATTATCCTGCCCCCAAATCTTTTCTTCCCAGAAAACCCAGCCAACACAGTTTTATGACTTCATTCTCTTGCTTAACATTAAATTGTGAGCCCTTCCCAATGACATTAGAATATTTTCAGAAACAGCATTTTCATTTTATGGGTTCATTGTATGGATAGATAAAATGTTCCCAACTTTTTGCAATCCTAAATTCAATGATATGCTAAGCATCCTTGTTCAGATTCTCTACATGAATTTGAGACTATTTCTTCAGAATGGATTCCTCAAAGTGTAATTACCAGCGTAAGCTTGCTAAGTTGTGCAAAACAGATTTTCAAAAGGACAGTATGAACACACGTTCTGACCAGTGTATTTCCCATTAATTGAAACTTTATGTGGTACTTAAGGTTGTGCTCTTTAAAATAGCATTTCAGTTAATAACTTTATCAATAACTCTCTGTTCACATTCCTGGTTTTTAATCCCTCCAGCTCCTGTTTTCATGGGTTTTCTTATAACCTTACATGAAGCACTGAACTTCCTCTTGCCCATTCCTGATCTCCAGCCTCTAAAGTGAAAGAACAAGCCCTCTGGGGAGGCACTGAGTCTTTTCTACTCCCACTCGATGACGGGGCACCAGAGAAACAGGTCAATATGATGTTCTGCAAACTCAGGGATTCCAAGGAGACCCAATGCCTCACTAAGAGGAAATGCTTCATCTGTCATCTTCCACCAGCTCAGCATGATCTGGAAAAGTTGTGCATTTCTCTGCTTTCTCCTGCTCAGGAGCACTTCTAACAAAAGATTAATGAAGCAATGCTCGGGGCCTGGGTGGCTCAGTCAGTTGAGTGTCTGACTCCTGATTTAGGCTCAGGTTATGATCTCATGGTCATGGGACTGAGCCCTGCATCGGGCTCCATGCTGAGCATGGAACCTGCTTGAGATTCTCTCTCTCCCTCTCTCTCTCTGTCCTCCCACTCCCTCTCGAAAGAAAGAAAGAAAGAAAGAAAGAAAGAAAGAAAGAAAGGCTGAAAATTTACCAGAAACCCAAAGTACAAAAGCACAGCTGACTTAATTATATGGATGAGAAAAACAATTCACCCCAGAGGTACAATTAATCCTTATAGTAGCCTTTTGAGGTAGATTACTATAAAGATGAAGAAATGGAGGCACAGAGAGGTTTGGTGACATGGCCAAGTTCACAGGTTAAGTAAGACGCCCAAGGTACCAGAGCCTTGCCTGGATCTCAGTTAGTCTGGATTGTGAGCATGTTCCCTTAATCCCTTTACTGAAATCACATGAGAGGACTCTTCCTGTAATTTATAAAACCGGTGATAGAACAAGGATTCATAAATTCATACTGATTAAAAATAAATAAATAAAGCTTTAGGAAAAGCTCTTCCTTACTATGGAATGCCAAATGATAAATGTAGAGGAAATGACAGGTTGGAAAAATCATCAGTGGATGCTAAAACCAGTGGTGAGATTTTGATGAGAAATAGTGCATTAACATAGCCCAAACTTATCTCCCACAAACTAGTTATTAATTAGGAAGGGAAAAATAGTAACTGCAGTAGAGAAATCTACAGGATAAATGGTACCTTAACTAAGTGATCAAAGGTAATACCACAAACATTGAGATAAGTTAATATCCTGTGGTCCCTAATATAATGTACCACGAGAAACACACTACTGCTTCCAGCATATTCCTTCTAAAGATACGTAACTGGAATTTAATCATGAACCAACACCAGAAAATTCTAAAATGAAGGACATTTTAGAAAATAGCTATACCGTAATCTTTACAAAATCAAGATCAAGAGGCTGAGGAACTGTTCCAAATTAAAGGGAATTAAAGAGACTTGAAAACAAAATGCAGTATACAATCCTGTATTAAATTCTGGACCAAAACGACTACAAAGAGAAAGAAAGAACCCTAGGAGGCATTATTAGGACAATTGATAAATCTGAATATGGAAGGAATATGAGGCAATAGTATATAGATATTAAATTTCTTGATTTTGATAACTTGACTGTGGTTATGTAAAGAATATCCTTATTCTTAGGAAATAAATACTGAAATATTTAGAGGCAGAGGCGCAAGATATCTGGGACTTTTCTCATGCTGTTCCGAGAGAAGAAACGATGGCAGAAGGGGGATGGAAAGCTTTCAGGTTAACTCATGCCTGAACCACTTGCCACTGTTGAGGCTTGTATTAAAGGAAAACTTTATAAGTACCTAACTTTATTCCAGTAATCTCACTTTTGGATATTTATTCTAAAGAAATAACCATGGAGAGGCACAATGGCTTTGTCACAGAGATACTTGTCAAAATTTGTATACAATTTTGGAAAATTATAAACAACTTACACACCTAATAATAGCTTTGTTTTAAGATTGTACAGTCACTGAAATGCTATTTAATATTTACTGACTTGTAAAAATGCCATTATTAAGTGGTAAAAACAAAATGCAAGATGGTATACACAGAGTGACTCAATTTCTGCATGTAGATGTACATACACATACACCCACAACCCCAGACCCATAAAAGATTTCAAAACTATAAATTAAAACGCTACTGTGGTCATTTTAAGGTGGAGGGAAAAAGGTAACTTTTAAACTTATTTTTACTTGAATTTTACAGTACTATGAAAATTTGCTAAAAACAAATATGTTATTTTTTAATTAAAAACAATAATTATAAAAACAAAGAAAGAGTACATCTTTTAAAAAGAGATAACCATAAATTTTAATAAAACCCCTGTTCTTTTCACACACCACCCTACTATATTCCATAGCTTCTTTCCAACTACACAAGGTCCTGCTGCTGAATTTGGTAAGTGACATTCAGAACATGACTCCTAAACTCCTCCTTTAGTGGAACATGAAAGGAGGTCATTGAAAGGAAGTGAGCACTGGTTGACCCATTAACTAAACCCAGACAATCGTAGGTTCCTCACACCCTTCCCTGTCCTGGGAATGTACATTCTGCCCACAATTTACAAGGATGAGAGAACAAGACGTTGTTGAAACCATCTGGACTGAATATGCAAGTAAACCTATTTAAGACATCTCTATACACTTTTAAGATTCAGGCAGATGAGGGGCACTTGGATGGTGGTTGAGCATCCAACTCTTGATTTGGGATTGGGTCATGCGGTCACTGTCATGGGATCAAGCCCTATGTGGGACTCCACACTCAGTGTGGAGCCTGTTCAAGATTTCTCTCTCTCAGTGTGGAGCCTGTTTAAGATCTCTCTCTCTCTCTCTCTCTCTCTCTCTCTCTCTCTCTCTCTCTCTCTCCCTCCTTCTGCCCCTCTCCCCTACTTGTGCTCTCTCTCTCTCTGTCTGAAAAAAAAAGAAAAAAAAATATTCTGGCAGGTGATGGTGGAGAACTACTCAATACATGTCTGCCCAAGACGAGCCCCATATGTAAGTTCCCTTGTCGATTAAACCTGCTACCTACGACTCTGGAATGGTCTACCTCTCTTCCTTCAGTCTGTCCTTGCCCTTCGTGTATAGGGGCCAGTTTTCAAACCAACATGGGGAAATTCTTTTACCATTGTTGTAAACTGATATAGGTAGGGCTGTTACAAAGGGGGCAATGTCTATTGAATTTGTTTCCTGATGAAAGAATCGAGCTTGAAACCAAATGTTGCACATTCAGACAAGAAAACGCACTATGACTCATGACGATCTGTGAAACAGCCACACTTTCATTATATGCTAAATTTTCATTTTCTCAATGTCAAGGACTTTTAAAATAATTCAATTGTTTCTCTTGTGATGTGATTTCCAAAGTTCGTTTCTTTCATGTTTCGGAGGACATAAATTTCAGATGGAATGGACCTAGATTCGGAAAATATATCCGTGATATTTAAGGTTTTGTTTCTTTGTCATTCGACTCTGGATGTATTTATTTGTAATTTTATCTGCACATTGCTACACAAACTATCCACATTTTGTGTACATGCACACGTGTGTGCGTGTACCTAGAAAGGCAGACACTGTCTGTTACAGTCTTGGTTTGGGGCTGTTTTACAATCTAGGTTGGTCCTAAGAAGGAATCACTCCTTACATTATTATATCAGTGACACATGTTGAGCCCTTCTACTAAGTACCACAGAATGACAAGTGGCCAGGAAACAAATATACATTAAACATAGGAATACTAGAGATTGGGTCCCAATTTCTGGAATAGTATTATAGAGACAATGGTCAATCAGAGAGCCTGAAGCACAGATTAAGAAGGCAGAAACATGGCATTTTATTTCAACTACAAACCCTTGCCAGGTTTCCCAGTCTGTGACATCAAGGAGAGCAAATTGTTACCTCTGAGAAGTCATCTATGATTTGTAGCCATTAATTCCAAACCTCCTACTTAAGATTCTTCAATTACATGATCCTACCAACAGATCAGGAGCTATCGTGTGCGCTGGGGAAGGAACAAACTCTCAATAGAGCTACCGTGCACGTTCTCCAGTTCAACCTTCTGTTCCATAGCCCAACCCATGCTCTAGAAAGAGGCCCTACCCAATGATTAGGGGCTAATTTCTATTCCCACAGCCAGATTCTCCTCCTGTAATCTAGACTTCATCTTATGTAAGCACATGACTCACATGCACGGGTCCGTTTCCTGGAATTTGGGGTGGGAGCCAACTCTCAGTTATCTGCAATATGAAATCCATCAGTGATTCCCAACTTCGGTTTAACCGGTAATGTTAACCTCTTCTATGATCTCCATGTTCTTTTACTACTGATTTTAATGAACACAGAAAAGGCCAGAGAGAAAAGCATAGGGTCTGGTAAATCAAAAGGCCATATGATCATTGAACAGTTGAGCACTTGTCATTTCCATTCTGTTTCACAGCCCAGATTCCAGATAAGCATTTTCTACCAGCAGCCATGGCCAACTCTTTCCATCTAATGCAATCTGGCCTCTATCTTCACCATCCTCTGAAAACACTCTTTTAGCCTTCATGTCATTCGGAAGTCAAAACCAGTGGCCTTTTCCCTCCTTCTCAGTTTTTGTCTAGGTTCTTTTGTACCGGACAGTGTTAACTATTGCTGTAAATCTCGGCTTTTTATTCTTCTGATCTTCATGTCATTGTGTCTCTTAGTTTTGCTCTTTTGGTTGTAACCATCAGCAAGTCCTGTTGATACGAAGTATGTTCTAAATACAGCTGGAGGTCAACCACTTCTCATCACCTCCACTACTGCCTTCCTTGTCCTAGCCACGCTGTCATTTAAGCAGGTGACAAAAATTACCCTCTACCTTATCTTCCAGGTTTGCCTTGCCTCTCTAATCTATTTTCCACAGAGCAGACTGACTGGTCTTGTGGACATGCAAATTATATCACCACCCCATCCCTTACCCTTTAATGACTTATTGCATTTTTAACAGAATGCAAACACCTTACCATAGCCTCTACCCTCTAAATGTTCTACTCTTGCCTATCTCTCTGACTTCTCTTGCCACTGTCCATGGAGCGTGCTCCAGCCACACTGGTCTTAAAGTGTGTTTTGAACATTAGAGTCCTTACATCTCCTCTCCAGGTCAAACATACTTTGGCTCCACACGTTTGTATGACTGAGTTTGTTCACCTCATCTGGCTACATC
Organism: Panthera leo; assembly: GCF_018350215.1. Classification (NCBI taxonomy): domain Eukaryota; kingdom Metazoa; phylum Chordata; class Mammalia; order Carnivora; family Felidae; genus Panthera; species Panthera leo. The sequence continues at coordinate 144,898,519 of NC_056682.1, forward strand.
TCTGCTCATATATGACAAAGAGACGTCTCTCCAACCACCCTAGCTACAGCAGCCCTGAAACCAGAATATACTGTGTATTACCACCATATTTTGTCACTATCCGTGAGACTTTGTGCAAGTTACACTGTGCCCCAGGTTCATGACAGAAGTGGGTTTTACACAACTAGTTACATACCTCATAGAGTTGTTATCAGGATTTAAATGGTATTACGTTTCAGAAGCTTGACGGCAAATAGTCAGCCCTGTATGTGTTTACCACTATTATTGTTAGCAGTATTTGTTTTTCTTTCTCTTCCCACTAGAGATACAAATTCCAGGCATTATCCATTTGCTCATCACTACTGGTCAGGATATAGAATAGTAAAGCACATACTAAGCTTTCGATAAGTTATTGTTGAGTAAACGAATGAATAAAAATATTTAACCATTTCTTCTATCCTCACTGGCTCCTTTTGCCAATTTCTCGGGTGAAAACATTTCCCTGGAGTCAATCATTGGTTTCCCTGGCATTTTTTCCTCTACCCTCACTCTTTTCAAGTGCTTAACTTGAAACGTTTCTCTGGCTTCAGCTATAATTCCTGTGATGGGAGTCCCTACCGTCGCATCTTTAGCGCAGCCCATACAGCCAAGCTCTCCACTGGGGAGGCAGCTCTCAGTGGCTGGAAATTTGGCCCGAGACTCAGGAGAGCTGGCCTCGAACGTAAGTTCTGTGACTTCGCTCGCTTTGTGACTCGGAGCAAGCCACAACCTTTCGGGAGACCAAATTGTCTCGTAGGTAATAATTTATTCCTCTCTACCTTCCATCTCAGATAGTGCTTTAAAACGAAGAGTTAGTAAAAGTGAAAGTGTTTTGTCAGTTATAAAACAGTACATACCATTTGGAGGTGCTTTCAAATACTTCAAATATGCCATTTATACATACCCACCCTGCTGTTATCTTAGATTCAACATCAAGTAGATTAATTTCCTATTTCCCAAACTGAATGCTGACTTTGCTTTCTTTCATTGGGCACAAGTATCGCTAAGCACGTCTCGTTCTCCTTCTGTGATGTGTCTACAATTTTGCTCCTGCTCTCTCTTCTCCCAGACATAATCTTACTCTAAGATTTCTTCCGTGTACATCTAGGTAGGCCATTAGAACACCATTCGTTGGTCTCTCTACTTGCAGCCTTTCTCTCAGTCTTCTCAAATAATCTCATTCCGATCTTCCCCAAATTGGATTGGATTTCTATTACTGCTCTCACAAATTGCCGCAAATTTAGCAGCTTAAAGCAATGAAATTTATGGTCTTATGGATCCGTAGATCAGAAGTTCAACATGAGCCTCACCTGTCTCGTGTCAAGGTATTGGCACCAGGTAAATATCAAGGTGTCACCCTACTAGATTCTTCCCTGGGGTTTCTGGGGGAGCATTCATATCCTTGTCTTTTCAAGTCACCTACATTTCTTGGCTTGCAGCTCCCTTCCTTTGTTTTCAAAGCCAGCAACTGTGGGTCAAGTCCTTCTGAGATCACAGCTCTCTAACCACAGATAGGAAGAGTTCCCAGCTTGTAAGAACTCAGAGGATTAGATTCGGCCCACTGGGCTAATCCAATGTCATCTCCCCTTCTCAGGGTCTGTAACCTTAATCACATTGCACTGTTCCTTTTGCCATGTAAAATATTCACAGGTTCTGAGGACTAGGACACATACATCTTTGGGGAATAAGTGGTCTTATTCTGCTTACCACACCAGTTTAATGGTGTCACTCCCCTGACCAAGAGATAATATAAAGTTTATCTTCCTGGTATGGCTTTGAAGATCCTTCAAATTAAATTCTTAGCAATCCTAAAATAAAGATCCTGTACTACTGTTAGGATATTCTACCCGACATACCTTAAATATGCTATGATTTTCCTAGTGTTTTTGCCAATTATTCTTCCATTTGACACGTCCTACAATCCTTCCGTTGCTATCAAAGTCTCGTCAATTTTCCAGCCCAGATAAAGCCCCACCTCCTCAATAAAAGCTCCCCCACTGATGCCACCTTTTTCTAATTGTTTGATATGATACTGTTTAGTTTATGTGGTGGACTTCTGGGTTTGTTCAGAATTCATTCAATCTTCCTCTGGTAGCAGCACGCTGGTTTTCCTTTGGAAGAAAACTTTTTCCTATTAGATTAAAAACTTAGTGGTTTCTCAAGTAAAATGAATTGTCCTCCTGATCAAGGGATGAGCTCATGATCCCAGCTAGGCAATCTGATATATCTCTCTAGACCACAGACACCCAAAAAGTAAAAATGCTTGGAGCTCACACTTTCTGGAAGCAGCACATTGCTCACAAAATCACCAGAACTTCCTCGGCACTTTGGCTTTTACTTTAATTCCGCCAAATTCCCCACATCCTTCCTACACATTTTTCCTGGGGTAAGCCAGAATCACTTTCTATTTCATAAAAATCAAAGAACCCTAACTGCTAAAGCCTTACTGTTCTTTAAATGTACTCATAACTCCAAATTCTCTTTTTCATAAAACTACAGTATATTTTACATGTCTCTCAAACACTCCCCAATCCCTTGTATATTACTACACACAGAAATTCCTTTCAATAAATATTGGTTGACTATTTCATAAAGTACTGGTTTTTTTTTTCAGAATGTGAATTGCTCCTGGTAGCAAGTCGAGAACAAGGAACATGACATGTCTTTCCTTGATATCAATCCTGCCTTTTCCAGAAGGGGAAATGGAAAATCATTTCTCCCTCCTGATAGATGGATTGAAAGGGTCACCACTCCACTGACTGTGTTTTTTATGTATATTTCCTATATCCCCAATGTATTCTATTATGTGGTCACACGGTCTCCACCTATTTAGCATGTAATGACCCATTCCCTAAACGAGCCTAAGCTGTGCTTATTTTTTTAATAGGTACATTGCATTTCAGGCTCATATGAAGTGTTTGGAAGACTTTTCCCAAATATTTCTCTGAAATTCAGATAAATTGAATGGACTCTCTGTGTTTGGTTTCATATGATGAGTGGTTACCATTAGTTGGAGACCAGACAGGATATTGAAAAGATCCCCATGTTTTATGTCTCCTTCTTAAGAAATCCATGTTAGAACCTAATGAATAGTGCTAATGCTTTATAATGTTCTGTGGCCATTTGGGGAGATATATGTTCTAGACTTGACCAAAGTCAATTTCAGGGACTATAATCTTCTCCTTTTGAAAATTGTGATAATCTAACTCTAGTTCCCTGGAACTTTTTTTTTGCATAATCTCTTCAAAATCAATGATTTTGACATTGTTCTAAAAAGTTTAGAGTAATCTCCCTGAAATCTCTTTCAGCACCTCAGCACCTCCAGAAGATCATACCAGGTTTTTGACCCAAGGTAGGATGTGATTGAACTGAGATGGGAAAATTTTAGAAGCAACAGTGTTTTAGGGGAATATCAGTTACTAAACATGTTCCTTTTGAATGTCCAATGGATATCCAAGTGGAAATGTTACATAGACAGTTGGATGAAGAAGTCTAAGACTCAGAGGAAGTATCTAGGCTGGGAATAATTATATACAGATGATAATTAAAGACACAGGCTTTATGAAATAAAGTAGTGAGTGGCTGTATACAGAAAAAAAGTTCCAAGATTGAAATCAGGGGGCATGCCAGATCAGTGATGGGGGACAGGAGATATTAAGGAAGATCCAGCCTGAGACTGAGCAGCAGGTGAAAAGTCAGTTGAATGTCGTGTCCTAGAAGCCAAGTGAAAAAAAGTATTTCGAGGAGTTCTTTTTCTTAACTCTCTGGGTTCTCAGACTTTGAACAGGGTCAATCTGAGGGTTCGGTGAGATCTCAGACTTTAAACAGGGTCAATCAATGTGAGGGTTCTGTGAGATTCATTTTACAAAAATTTTTGTTTCTCCCAAGAATATTCTAAACTACCTCTGAGACTTCACTCACCTGCTGGCTCTGCTGCCTCTGACATGGCCAGAGCTGCTGTGGAATGGGGAATCAGGAGACCTTATTACTCATGCCAACTCTACTTTTCCCTACCACTGTGACTCTGAACAAATTACGTTTTATCTCTCTATGGAATGGTCCTAGCTATGCCTCTCTACCCTGTCCATAGACTAATGAAATGATCCAAGGAGCTAATAGGGGGGTAGAGTATTCTGTGGGTTGTTGAAGTATGTACAAGGATACCATCACTGTAACTGGGGTCCAGCAGGACCAATATTTCTTGCTCTGAAGGCCCAGGGGAGCCAAGTCTCTTGGTTGGCGGATGCTGAGGGAATCATGAAACACATTCTGGCTCACGTGTCCTTTCATAAATTACTTCTCAGTAGGATATCTTTTCCTTTTAGAAATACCCTTTTTTAAATAGTCTTTAAATATATTCTTTAAAAAGATAATAACAGCTGGGGTGCCTGGGTGTCTCAGTCGGTTGAGCGCCTGGCTTTGGCTCAGGTCATGATGTCACTGTTGGTGAGTTCAAGCCCCCTCAGAGCCTGCTTCAGATCCACTGTCCCTCAGATCTTCTGTCCCCCTCCTTCTCTGCCCCTCCTCGGCTTGCACTCTCTCTCAAAAAAAAGAAACTAAAAAAGTAATAACCACTAAAATTTTATAATTAATGCAACTCCTTTTATTTCAAAAATCTTCATTGTGGTAGTCCATAAGGGCAATAAATTTATAAGCTGCTTTCCCAAACTAAGATCTTTATCTTTCTATATTTAGAAGTCTCTATATCTAAACACATTGTAGTTCTATCACTGCTTTTAGGCCCTCCAATTTATTATGGAAAAAAAGAAAAGAGAGAGAGACGGTATTTATCAGCGAAACTCCTTTGTGCATGATACTTAATGCATTTTTATTTTTCAGTTGTCTTTTTTTCCAGTTCCCAACAAAAATAAATAAACATTAACAATATCTCGTAAAGTAGCTATATTCTCCTTCAATATCTTAAGGTACACAATTATCAAAGCTGATATTGAACACAAACAAATTGATACAATTCAGTACTCTGATAAAATCCATTGTCAAATAAGTTAAACTGCATGCAATACAACTTTATGGTCCATAGCATCTTCAATATAAACTGCATACCAAAATGGCTCTTCAAACTTAAAAAGTGCAATTACAGAGTGCAAAAACAGCAAAGAGGAAAAATACACTATCTTACACTTAACCTCATCCAGTTTGAATAACGGGTATGTTTTAGATAAAATTACTCTTTTGCTAGAACAGTAAAAAAGTACACTGCTTATGCAAGTTGTTACTCCCCTTCTCCCATGTGCATAAGAATAGAAAAAAAATCAGAAAATATTGAGCAGCCAGTTAAACACATTTTTTTCCCTCCAAAGTCTACAGAGTGGATATAGGAGCAAAAATGACCACGTGGATCAGACATGAACTTTTAAAAATCAGATTATTGAATTCAATAGAAATTAGAAACTGATACATATATCTCTAGCATGAAAATTGGTTTGATGCCTGACAGCACTTATTCTCAGTACTTTGGAGGTATATAGAGAAATATGTATCGTGAGAAATCTGTAAAGCAAGAAAGATAGACGAAACATGAGCCCAAATCTTTCCATTGTTGGAAATTTGAGCTGATGACAATCATCGATACCTGTTCAGCATTGTCCTCATTAAAACAATTACTTCTGACATATTGTCACCCGCAAAAAGCAATCTGGGTCGCATCCTTTTATTATTTAATATACATTTATAAACAAAGATTTAACTTTTATAGGGGTTAGTTTTTTAAGCATTCGTAAGCAAAGATTAAAAACACCCCCAAACTACTTACAATTTGTTACTTAGTAAGGACTGAGACGTTTAAGATAAACCAATATAACCCTCTTTTGCAAGCAAAATAAGTGAATTGCTATTGATATCTTGGTAAGTCAGTACATTTTCTTTGACACCGACAAGATCACTTAGAGTAAGCAGACTTCATTTACATCTAGTAGGCGTCAATAACAATGTGTAGGGCTTAAAATGTGTTCTTACACAGCACTTTTGATTTCAGCTATATTAAAAGGGAAATGGAAATATCCTTTTAGGTCTAAAAGTTTTATTTCTTTTTTTTTAATGTTTATGTATTTATTTTGAGAGAGAGAGAGAGTAGGGGAGGGTTGGAGAGACAGAAAGAGAGAGAGAACCCCAAGGCGACTCCAGAGTAAGGCTCAAACTCACAAACCACGAATGAGATCGTGACCCAAGCGGAAGTCAAGAGTCGGACTAACCAACTGAGCCCCCCCCCGCCAAGTGCCCCTTATTTTATTTCTCTTTATCTTGTGTTTAAGTTTTATGTGCTGTTGAATGGGCAACAAATGACTACAATTCTATGAATGAGCTCATGTGTCCATGTGTATTCGGATATGAATTTGTATATTACATAAATGTTTGCTTATATATGCATATTTTATGCACACATGCACGTGCGCGCGCGCGCGCACACACACACACACACACACACACATGTGTTTTTCCTCTAATAGTGAGGGACCAGATCCAACACTTTAGAAAAGAGTCATGTGAGAGCACCATGGTACAAATAAAGGGATACATATGGAGGCAAGTCCTGGCACCTAGCACTTCAGAAGTCAGCTGTTGTTTATTTTCTCTTTGTTGCCCTAGCACCTGCCAGGAAAAAAGGTGGACAAAGAGGAGACCCTCCCTAACAAGGTGTGTGATCTTGAGGGACTCTACCCAAAGGTCTAGTATTCCAAGAGGCAGTGTCCCCTGAGACCTGGAGGTGTTGACAGCTGTGGTTCCTCACGCGGTTGCCCCCAAGTACCCTTAGTAATGCAACGAGACCATGGGCTCAAGCACAGGAGGAATCTTCATCTTTTCCAAAAAAATAAACAAAAGACAGCAAGCAGGGCCCTGGTTTCACCTCAGTGTCCAAAAGAAGGCATGGTTAAGTCTCTAAATTTTAAAAGTTTTCAAATGAATTTGTTCATTTGGGAAAATACACTACGGTCTATATTTCTTATTGTTTTCCACTTCCTACATCAGGATATGATTTTACACATTTAATCTTAAATTCTAGAAGGAGCTACTTACTGCATTGTTTTAAATTAAAACTCTGTTGCATAGAAGATGAAATAACCGTATTTTCCATCTTTAAACAATATACAGAATTACTGTCTTATACTTTAAAATAATGATTAGTCCATCAAATTTTGGACTACGATTTAACCTTAGAATTCTTAAACAAAGTCCCTATGAAAACAAATACTTTTAAAAAGAAGCCCAAATTTTGGCTTCAAGTGTGGATTTTTTTAAAAATTTTCTCATGAACATATGTTTCTCAAGAAACATCGTGAAGCTAGAAAACACCTACTATTTACATAAAAGATGGCATAAAATGAAGTTGTCAATTCCTTTAATGCAAGAAGAATCTGCAGCTGGGTGACTCGTGTCCACAGGAGTTGTGAGCTGGCAGAGGGCACTGTCCACTTGCCCTCCAGGCCAGTCACCATGGAATCAGAGCTGAGGGTAGGGACTGAAGGATACAGCCCTCCTGGGTCTACTTTGCTCCCCGGTGTAGTGCTTAGCACATGACATAGGCTCGCTTCTTCCCAATTCCCATTGCATTAGTGTTTTAATACATGACACAGTGGTGCCACGCCATACATCAAACTGTGATACAGTCAAATCAATTATCGCTCATGTGAGGAGTAGGAAAATATTCACTCGATTTGACCAGATATATTTAGGCTTAACAGGAATCTGTCATTTGCTGACCCTTCCTGAGTGATGAACTGGACATCGCTCACTCCTAAGCATTGTGTAGCTGGCAAATGAGCTTTGAAGCTAAAGCATTTGGCCCAGGAAATTATTTCTTACAAAAATAGGACTTCTTTCTATATTATATATTTTGTATACATTATACATTAGCAAATAGTCTGTCAAAAATAAAACAAAAATAAAAAAACTTTTCCAAGTATATTAAAAATGCACCATTGTTGACTTAACACATGTTCCAACATAAATATTATTAATAAAATAGGAATATTAACATAATCAGGCACGCTGCGCATCCCTGCCAATAGCTGGACGGCAGCATTCAGACTTGTGGCAATGCTGGATCCCCTGACGTCACCCTTTCGTATTCCTTCTTTGGTTCTTTACTCTTTTGATTTCTGTACCTAGAAATATTCAGAAATTGAAACTGTTAGCACTGTAGTTAACAGTAAGAAGAACAAAGTATGCTAACAAAACAAACCAACATATGGACTCAAAAGAAACATCAGCATAGTGTTTCCAAAATGACAGAAGTCAACAGATTTAGGTTGGGCAAGAGAAAAAAAAAGGGGAGAAGGGGTAGTATTCTGTGGTCAAACAATTTGGGGAGGAAATGGTGAAACACAGTTAAAGGACTCTTCAGAGGTTTTAACATGTCCTGAAAATTACAAAATTCCAGGAAAGCATGTGACCATATTTAAGCCTGGGTGTTTTATTTTCTGTCTCTCTTTCTCTTTCTCTCTCATTTCTGTTTCTTTCCTTTCCCTTCTTTCTCTCAATCTCTCCCTCTGTCTTTCCTTCCTTCTTTTTTCTTCCTTCCTTCCTTCTTTGCTTCCCTCCCTCCCTCCCTTCCCTTTCTTCTTTTTCCCTTCCCTTTCCTTCCCTCCCCTCCCTTCCTTTCTCCTTCCTTCCTTCCTTCCTTCCTTCCTTGGTTCTTTCGTTCCTTCCTTCCTTCTAGAAAACTAGTATGTGAATACCATACTACATCATTACATTCTATCCATCACATTGATACAATGTTATCACCAAAAGCAATTAGAATAACTTCTTATTATTTATCAAGCACTAATTAGTGGCTGACAATGCCCTAAGTGCTATACATTCATTACTCATTCTATTCTCACATTCTCACATTGCCATTATCATCCTCATTTTATAGATGATGACAGTGAAGTACAAATGGGTTACATAAGGTCAAGTTCTGCCAGCTAGGATTCAGAATCTTCATTCATTCATTCGTTTGTTCAAGCTATCCTCCTAATATTTTGAGTTCATTTTCTACCCATTTTGGAGATGAGGCATGTAGCCTTGAGGAAACTGCACGTGTATGCTTAGTGGAAGAATACAATTTGAAAGCTTTTGTTTAGACACAGACACAGTTCTGCCACTTGCCAACTATATGAGCTGAGGCATGTCAAATGACCTCTCTAGGTCTCACTTCCCCAATCTTTATACAGGAAAGGATTGTAGTCAAAGATCTTTTAGGGGTATTTCAGTTTTAGTAGTGTTCAGTTCTGTGATCATAACTAATTAGGAAGGCGTTTTAATTTGATGAATACTTAGAATCAATCATGGGCAAAATAAATTTAATCTTATAAAAGTAGCACACTTTCCGACCTTCACAAGTAGAAGCACATTGCTTTCAGCAAACAAACAAAATGATATCCACTCAAATCTTCACTGAAAAATTTGTACCAGCTCCAAAATAAGAAGGATTTCATGGAGACAGTTCAAGGCAGCTATTATTAACTAATTCACCCTGTTCCCAGACCCTGGTCTTAAACCCTAAAACACAACCAACAGTCTGATACACTGTCAGTAATTTCAAAACTCATTGTATTTTTTTTTTTCTCAGTGATCAGCCTCCGTCAGTATAGTATTATACAACAGGGTGAGGTGTGACTGTTCTGGGAGATGGGAAAAAGTAAGCTCTTAACAACTGTCTGGAAATTCCTGTCTACAGGTCTGCCTTAAACTTTAAAATCCTAAGCCTCTAGGGTTATTAATTTACAAAGCACATGCTTTATGAAATACAAATTTTAACCTAATAATTAAATACAAATGGTTAAATATAACATTGACATCATGCCTTATGGTTTCTTTAACATGCGTGATAATACTCAATGCTGAAAATGGTCCTGTCATTAATGTGGAAGATTTCTATCTGTATATTATAGAAGAAAGAACTGATACTCTAAGCTTGGCTTGTACAGCTTATAGAGACTATAAATAGCAGAGCTAATATTAGAGTCAAATCCATATGACCTGCCACTGAAAGTTCTTTTTTGTAAATATCATCAGTGGGGGCGCCTGAGTGGCTCAGTTGGTTAAGCGGTCGAACTTTGGCTCAGGTCATGATCTCACAGCTTGTGAGTTCTAGACCCACAACGGGCTCTGTGCTGACAGCCGAGAGCCTGAAGCCTGCTTCAAATTCTGTGTCTCCAACTCTCTCCGCCCCTCCCCTCCTTAGAAATAAATGTTTTAAAAGATTAAAAAAATATGTATCATCTGTGCAGAGTCTATCGTATCCCTCTAAGTAACACTTTGTCCATAGTCTTACCCAGTTTGTTAGCCTGCATTGTATAAACATAATACGGAGAAGCAGAGTGCAGAAACCACCGGCTTACCATCTGCAGAAGTAGTACATGGAACCGGCAACGATGACGAGAAACAAGAAAACGAGAATCACAGTCAAAGCGACATATTCTTTGCTCAAGGGCTGTTGGACGGTTAAAAAGAAGTGCTCGCAGCGGACCCCAGTGTAACCCACTTCACACCTACAGGAACATGGGAGAAAAAGATCGGTTATTTAAAAAAGAAATTATCATTAAGAATTCGTTTTGTAAGGAGTCGTCTCACACTGTGATACAGGAAACCGACGAGGGTTGCTGACAGCTGTAAAGAGGAATTCAAAGACTGGCCTCAGAGCGGGGCCCACATTGATATCAGAGCTCCACACAGCTCTCAGCTTAACTGTGGTGCTAAGTGACAGGCTGGCCCAGCTGCCAGGGTGGCTGACAACCCACAAGGGGGTTTGGTAAGTTTTCATAGGGTGGAGGTGCATTTTGTCTAAATCAGTTCAATCAATCCTTAAAACAGGGGCTGATGTAGAAGTCCAGTGGAAAGACTAAAAGCAGAACCACCTTCATGGTCTATGAGAAGGAGGCATCAAAGCCTACCCGACTCTGTAGCCTGGAAATATCGGTACAATTTGAGAGCTACTGTTTCTTCCAGAACTTAAAAAAAAAAAAACATGCTTAATAACGTTACTAATAGCACATATAACTGCATGCTAATAGTATGTATAAACTACAGCCCCTGGAAACACATCAACTTCAAACAATTAAAAAAAAATAGAGTATACATCTAAAAAACACTTTTTTTTTTTTTTTTTGCGTATTACCTGCAATAATTTTCACTCATGTCCACCAGGTAGATGCACTGTCCATGCAAACAGAAGCCATTCATGTCAGAGCCACACTTTGTTATTGACACTTGAGCCACACGTGGATTGTCTTCTGTCTGAACTGTGAAGGAAATGGAAAGTTGGGTATATTCCGCTGCCTTCTTCGAAGCATGAATCACCCTTTCATATAGTCATTGCTGAGCTACTGTAGCAAAGCAGGGCAGGTACTAATCAGTCGAGGAGACTTTTCAGGACTAAGTCCCTCTAGTTATCACAGTTCCTAGGCCAATAAACAAACATTTGACCCCTAAGGAGAAAGACCAACAGACTAAACAAACAAAATAAGACCTAGGCATTTAATTCACAAAGGATAATCTCAAAGGATAGAAAAGGAAAGTTTACGACACACAAAAATCATTACCCTCCAAAGTTCTTCACTTAACCCGAGTGTGTCTGATGTTTTTCAAATCTCAAAATAATTCTGCAGTTCATTACTCCAAAAGCAACTGCAAACTGAAACCATTAATTAGTTCAAAGAGCAAAGTTTTATAGTGGGTTTTCTTTATTTTATTTATTAACTAACTCACACTGTTCCCATACCCTGGCCCTAATCCTAAAACACAGCCAACAGGCTGATATACTCTCAGTAGTTTCAAAACTCATTGTATTTTTTTTCTCAGTAATCAGCCTCTGTCAATACAGTATTGTACGACAGGGTGGGGTGTGAGTGTTTTGGGGGACTGCAAAAAAGTCAAAGATCTTTTGGGAAGGCATGTTTTGGTGTATATTCCCAAATTTTTGAGGGTACCATCAAAGAAATCAACCAAAGCCTCCCCAACATCTGTAACCATGAGAACTGAACTAGACAAATTTTGACTTCCAAATGCCCGGGGCTGGGCAAACACAACAGTGAAAATAGAAGCCTTTTTAGAAATAGTGTTGCAACCTGTATGTAAAATTCATTTTAGGATTTTTAGTTACTGAAATGTGAAGGATGCTTATGAAATAAACAATAGCATCTTGATTGTAATACTCCTGCTCAAAGAAATAAACAAGCAAACAATAACAAAAAAAGGGAGGGAGGCAGACCAAACTTCTAAAGAGTCCAGTGATGAAGGAAGAAAAGAGAACAGAAATACTAATCCAAAGGAATGCATACGTCCCAATGTTGAGAGCAGTGCTATCTACAATCGCCAAACTATGGAAACAGCCCAAGTGTCCATTGACTGATGAATGGATAAAGATGCGGCACGCGCACACACACACACACACACACACACACACACACACACTGGAGTGTTACTCAACCATAAAAAAGAATGAAATCTTGCCATTTGCAACAACGTGGACAGAGCTAGAGACTGTTATGCTAAGTGAAGAACGTCAGTCAGAGAAAGACAAGTACCATATGAATTCACTCATATGTGGGATTTAAGAAACAAAACAAATGAGCAAAGGGAAATAAGAGAGAGAGAGAGAGGCAAACCAAGAAACAGACTATACAGAACGAACTGATAGGAGGTGGGTGGGGGATGGGCAAAATAGGTGGTGGGGATTAAGGAGGGCACTTGTGATGAGCACTGAGTGTTATATGGAAGTATTGAATCACTATATTGTACACCTGAAACTGATCTTACACTGTATGTCCACTAACTGAAATTTAAATAGAAACTTAAAAAAAAAAAAAACCCTAAATAGTGGAGGCATAACAAAAAGGAGGGTAAGAGAGAAGGTAAAATTATTGTGGGAAATACCCTGGTTCCTCAGGATAACCTTTGACTCAATATTCAGACTGAGTCCAAAGAGCTCTCTTGAACCACATCCAGAGTCCTCAGGCGTCCCCGAGGAAAATAGACTATGCGTGACTTCTCTCTGTGTTCCTATGCCTATGCACAGTGTTTGGCATGTATTAAGTACTCCATAAATGTTTTCTAAATGAACGTTGTAACTGAAAGAAAGGACATCATTTGTTCCTTTTACAAAGAAAAACAACAAAATATATTGATTATCTACTGTGTACCAGGTTAAATTTGCCTACTTTGCCTGGGATCTAATCTCTAGCAATGGTTTCACAGCATAGTTCTAGGGAATGGCCAAAGGGCATCTGATTTTCCTTGTCCTATCTCTTTAAGATCCACTCATTCCAGAGAACTAGATGCCCAATCCCTCTCCCACCAGTTATTCTTTTATATCATTTTTCCAGATCTAGTTCATAAATAAGGTGCTAAAAAATTATCAGTATTATTATTTAAAAGTTTATTTATTTTTGAGAGAGAGAGAGAACACAAGTGAAGGACAGACAGAGAGAGAGGGTGAGAGAGAATCCCAAGCAGGCTCAGCGCTGTCAGCACAGAGCCCGACTCAGGGCTGGATCCCATGAACCAGGAGATCATGACCTGAGCTGAAAGCAAGAGTCAGACGCTCAAGTGACTGAGCCACTCAGCCCCCCCCAATTATTTTGTTAACACAGAAGCTGTTCCTCTCCCCTTTTCTCTACACTGTCACATATTCATAGTCTTTGAGTTCAGTTCTGTTAAATATGTGTGACCGTCCGGGCAGCACTGGCAAAGCCGGGCTCACCTAAAGCTGTACAGTTATCTTCGGATTCTCCTGGGATGCATGAAGGAATCACGGTGGTGCCGAAAACTGCTTGGAGAAGATGGCAACCTAATAACAGGGGAAACCAAATATATAAACAGTGCTTCAAGAAAAGAAACCTTGATCAGAGTTTCATGTAACCACACTACTTATAGGGTTGTTTTAATGATTTCAAGAATTTGATCCATTGAAACCATAAAAGAAACTGATTTGTAAAAAACAGGAAATAATTGAAAATCAATGAGCCCCCAGCTCTCGGTCTAGGGGTAAAAACCTTGGCATGACATTCCTAATTTCAGATTTGCCCTGTTCCCAGGGTCAAAGACCTGATTTTGAAATTTGATTTCCTAGAAGCTTAGCAACAGAAATTGTAGAAACTTTCCACTATTTTGCTCCATGATGTGTTTGGAGCAATGCTCCAAGATAGAGCTTATTACACACACGCATACACACACACACACACACACACACACACACACACAAAGGCTTAACTGACAATCAGTTTCTATTTACAGTAATAACTAAACAGGACTCTCAACCATCGATATGTTCCTTTGTTGATTTAAGTGCCCAGCTTACTGTTTGCATTGTATTATGCACAAAAGTAGATTTTAATTAATAAAATGTAATCTAAGTAAAGTCAGAATATATCTTATCTAACGTGGGAGCAAACAAACACGCTAGATGAAGCACTGAGCCCTAGAATCCAGTTTCTGTCAGCCCAGTAAAAGTTTGAACAAGGCATTTCATCGTGCGTCCCCACTTGATAGGCCAATGTTGGAAAACAGGCTCCGGAATGACTTAAGTAGTTTCTGAATTCCATAGAAAGTGTAAGAAGAGTCCTTTCCATTGCACAGATGTTTACTGAAGAGGGTTTAGCTGCTTCTGTTCAGGAGTCAGGCATTTGCGCTTCACCCCTCTTCTAGGCTAGACGAGTAACTTATACAATAAATACTAATGGTAGTGATGCAGTTGTGGATAGCAGTTAACATTTCTTGAGCATGTACTATATGCAGGCATGGCTCTTGTCCTCTTTATCTATATTATCTCATTTAATCCACCCAGTGACTCTTTGAAGAAGCTACTACGGTTATCCCCACTAAGCATATGATAAAACTGAGACTTAAAGAGTTTCAGTAACTTTCCCAAGGGTACATAGCAATGTTGTTAATGGGCCACATTATACAACCTGGAAAGGGGCAATAATACAGACATCACACAGACAAACCAGGGTAAATATGATTGAAGCAGAGTATTTTAATGCTATAGGGAGGCAACCAAGTGTGATGGAAAGGCAATCCTGGGGGAAAACTTGGGTTATGTGATTTTGGACAAATTAATTAGTTTCTCTGGCTCTAGATTTCCCCCACCTTACAGAGTTTGGGGGCGAATTAAATTAAATGATCTTTTTCCAAAATGCCTAACACACCAGAGACTCCCACAAATGCCCCAGGATACTCAGGGTCTAGCCTCTAGTTTTAGCAGTATGTGTGCGTAGTGCCCTCTCCTGGTCTATAACAAGATTACAAATCTCTTTGTAATTTGATATTTTAAAGTATGATTTAATCCAAGTAATAAAAGATTTTATCTTATTTTTTTTTCTCGATCAGAGGAGACATGGATATGTTAAACATACTGCATATTATTGCTAAAAACTACATTACACATCTGCATCATAAGTTTCAAACTTGACCCTTAGAACAATCCTATGAAGTAATTAGTAACCCCCCCCCCCAAATTTAACATCAGGGAAGTTAAATTAAATGTCTTGTCCAAGACCGATTACATAATGAGCATAGAAAATAAGAGTTGGAATCTACGTTTGGACAGCAAGTCTCATAATCTTCCAATGATCTGACAATGCCTTTTTTGAAAAGTTTAGAACTATCTCCTTCCCACCCCATATTTCTCCTACAATATAAATAACTGCTTCAGTTGCTCATAAAGGAAAATAAATCATCTTTCTTAAATAACAAAAAAATCCTAAAGTCTGGATTTCATTGTCATTTGAACAGAGATAGAAAAAGATAAGTTGTTCCACACAGATTTTTTTTTTAATATTTATTTTTGGGAGAGAGAGAGAGAGAGAGAGAGAGAATGCACTCGCGAGGGAGGAGCAGACAGAGAGGGGGACAGAGGATCCAAATGGGCTCTGTGCTGAGTGGCTGGAACTCAGGATCCCTGAGATCATGACCTGAGCTGAAGTCAGACGTTTAAACCGACTGAACCACCCAGGTGCCCCTCTCTATATATCTTTTTATGAAGATGAGCCATCATCCAGGCCAGCTTTGTTCCACTTCTCAATATAATTTGGCCATGCATTTTCCTATGGCAGAATTAAACCCTTTAACTTATACAGTCCGCTCAACACAAACAGGAGCTCTAGCTGTGTGTTTTTACACTCTTGGTGCCGGTCTTCCTCCATGCTTCTTCATCTGAGGAAGGCTTTGGAGAAAACGTTACCAGTGCTCCTACCAAGAATTTCGCCCGTCAGCCCCGTCCACTGTGCAAACACACATTTGAAGCTCATTTCTCTATCCTTTGTGGAAATCAGAAACTAGCCTTTCCTGTTTGGATCTGCCTACACCTGCAATCTGCAACTATTAGAGAATTCAGCTAATTGTTTTGGGGTGTTGCTTCTTAGTCTTTTTTTTTTTTAAGGTTTTTAGTAGTTGTTAGTTTTTCCACTGTTGGAAACTTTGTTCCACCTGGTCAGGCCACAGGTGACATATTTGTCTTTGTGAATTAAAGAATGTTCAGTGCAGGGCGTGTCTCCACAAAAACTGGGCTCTGGTAACCTGTGACGCTCCCTTGGACATAGTCCATCGCTTGGGATGGTTTCTGCGAGACTAGCTCTCGCTGCATGAATTGAACATCCGGGTCTTTTACAGATGAACTGGTAAATAATTTTAAATGTTTTCCTCAAATGAAAGACTGCAGCTCCATCATGGATGTACATAGCCAATAAAACAGCAAAATTGGTTCTAAAGCTGTGTCCCTCTGCATAGCTCTGTTTCTTTAAAAGAATGATTCTCGAGCTTCTGTCAAGTTCGTCTCTGCCCCAGGCCCTTGCAAACTCAAGTAGAGTAGGTGGAGGTGATCAAAATATTTAAAAAGGGAACCCATGGAGAATTCTGATATCCACCACCTTGTCACCCTTAGGAAACACTACTCATTACTTTAAAGTCAGACAGGGAAGGAATAGACGCTAAAGTCATATACATACATTTCCTTAATCTTACAGGTTTATTCCCTGCCTTTAGTGTTATTTGAACAATGATGGTCTATGATTCTATTGCAAATATTGTATTTGAGTTTTTGATTCTTGACCATGGGTCTCTGCTAAGAAAATATTTCACTAGGATATTAAGGATTTTGGATAGTGTCAGTGTGTCCAGAAAGCAGATCTGGTGACAAGCCGTACGTCGGTAACTGAAGTATAGAGGAACTGCGTGCAAGGTGGGATGGGGCAGACGATCTGTAAACTCAAAACGGGCTCTTGGCACTCTGTTTCAAGAAATGCAATAAAAGTCAAATTTCCATCAGAGGCTACTATTTCTGTCAAATTTCCCAAATGAGTTTTAGGAATTTGATGCACACCTGCTCCTCTCTGTACCTTCACCTTTCAGAGATTGTGTTTCAATGAAATCTCGAAGGTGCCAGCAGGAAGTGGTGTAGGTGATTCACAGGATACAAATCACCTCTACTCGGTGAGTCAGGGCCGAGCCCACATCCTTACACAATATTGGGGCACCGTGCGTGGGAGAAGAAGTTTGAGGATCATTATCTGAATGGGGGTAGCACGAAATGCCATGGGCCCTGAGGCGCTAAGAAGTGCTTGCCCAACAGTCAGGACGAACGCCAGATGTAGAAAATGTCTTTCTTATTGCATGGGGTTTCCTTCATCTTGCTTCCTTACGGCTACACCGAGGGGCTCAATTAGAAGGAGGCTGGGGTTTGGGGATTGGCTGACCAAGCCGATACTGCAAAGTCAAGGGCAATTCTCCAGGAGAAAATGGCTTTCCTGAATAGCAATGAAGCAAAGAAAAATGACCCCAAATAAAATGAGGCAGGTTACAGAATGAAAGAAATCATCTTATTTTCCCAATTTAACCTTTCAGAATATTTAGACCAGAACGGTAAACTCATAATGAATCATGATATTTGCCCATCCCAAGCAGGTATCAAAATCCGCTTTGTTCACGTTTTTGATGTGATCAGTGCCTACCCTGCTCACGGACTGTTAGTTTTCTACCTTCTTCCATGGCAGTCTATAATTTTAGAATTTGTCTGTAACATAGTAGGCTTGTTAGGTCTTGTATAATTTCAAAGAGTGAATATGCTTTCACCATTTCCAGATGCCTTGTTGTTTAAAATTAAAATTTACTATTAGATAAGGTGTGGCTTCACCTTGGCTAAAATAACTATAAACTCTTTATCACCTCAGATCCCAAAAAGAACTCTGTCAGTATTTTTGAACATAGTCTCCTTCCCAGATAACTACATGAAAAGAGAGAGAGACAGAGAGAATATAAACCTTGCCTTTTTCCAGAAATCATTCTCTTCCTACAGCTTTTCAGTGCTAACCTCATAACTAAGCTTCATTAAAAAATAAATGTAGGGGTGCCTGGGTGGCTCAATCGGTGGGGCGTCCGACTCCAGCTCAGGTCATGATCTCGCCATTCATGAGTTCGAACCCTGCGTTGGGCTCTGTGCTGACAGCTCAGAGCCTGGAGCCTGCTTCAGATCTGTGTCTCCCTCTCTCTCTGCCCCTCCCCTGCTCTCACTCTGTCTATTTTTCTCAAAAATAAATAAACATAAAAAAATAATAAATGTAAAAACCAACTATAACTGTTCAAATAAACAGGATGAAACCAGAAGTTGATATATAATAACAAGTTACAAATAAGTATTTTTTTAAGTTTATTTATGAGAGAGAGAGAGAGAGAGGAGGGGAGAAAGGGGGAGAGAGAAAGAATCCTAAGTAGGCTCCATGCTGTCAGCACAGAGCTCAATGTGGGGTTCAATGTCATGAACTGTGAGATCATGACCGGAGCCGAAACCAAGAATCAGGAACTGAACGGACTGAGCCACCCAGGTGCCCCAAATTAGTATCTCTTTTAATTTTGAGTCTTAAAAGGTCGCCATAGGATCCTCCTTGCCAAACGGCAAGAAAAGATTTATTAGGCCATGCTTTTTAATTCATAGGCATGAAATAACACTCTTCAATTCTAGTAGTAATTCCTAAATCATACTTCAATGTACTCATATATTTTAGTCATCATACAATACCGTACTTAAAGCTATTCAATTGAGAAGCAGTGAGTTAAAATGTGAAGGTATAGTTTACTTCACCCTAAAAATGGATTTAAAGATGAATATCTTATTCACAATGGAAGTATTCTCATAATGCAGGAGAATGCATATCAACTCTTGTGGAAAAGGTACAATTTATACTAACCTGGGTGTTTGGAATTTTTTGATGAAGAGCTCTAAATGTGGGACTTGCATTCCTTAAAAGCCAAAGTTTCATCTCTAGAGTATTTCAAATCTCCTATTGAAACAATTTTTTGTTCTTTAAGTTGTTACGTGGGAAGTATTTTTATGACCCTGTCTGCCTCTACTCCCTTTCATCTTACTTCTCACACCTATCCCTACTGATCCAATTCAGAAATTTAAATTACTATCACATTACTGTCTCAGAAGAAAGACCTCGGAAAGGAACAGCAGTCTGTACTGTAACTGTTCGCCATGAGCCTTCTTTTCATTACGGCCATATTATGGCCTGAAGCTTTGGATGCTTAATGGTGTTTTTAAATTTTTTTTTTTCAACCTTTTTTTATTTATTTTTGGGACAGAGAGAGGCAGAGCATGAACGGGGGAGGGGCAGAGAGAGAGGGAGACACAGAATCGGAAACAGGCTCCAGGCTCCGAGCCGTCAGCCCAGAGCCTGACGCGGGGCTCGAACTCACGGACCGCGAGATCGTGACCTGGCTGAAGTCGGACGCTCAACCGACTGCGCCACCCAGGCGCCCCATTAATGGTGTTTTTAGAAGCACGTTGGCTATCATATCATTCATTCTTTATAGATGCCTACTGCCAAAAATGAATTTGCCAAAAAACAGAGTTTTAATAAGTGACCATCAAGAAAGAAAGGAGAGAACAAATACATAAAAGGTAATTTTTAAAGCCTCAAAGTTAATTATACTTCATTCACAGGAACTGTGTCATGTAAGCAGCACATAGAAGCTGCTAAGAAATTTTATTTTGTGAAAATACATGGTTTTTTTTGGTTAACTTGGGGGACTTCAACTTCAGTGAAAAGCCCATTTGCATCGGTAGTCTGATAGGAAGGTGGAAAGGGCTTAGTTATACTCTATAAATGGAAAAGCAGGGGGTAGCTTACTTACTTTTAGTAACCATATATGTCAAATTCCATAAATATTGAGATTTTTCTCTATGCAAGGGATTGGACAAAATGCTGACAGGAAAATGAATGCAAAAGACATAGTTTCTGTCCTCAACAGAGTTAATAGGCTAGAGACCTGGTGGGGAGAAGCAAGGAGAGAAGTGAGAGGTGATGCCAAGTTCCTGAAAATACCAAGGATGGTGATGCCATGAAAAGAGTAGAAAACATAGGCAGGGCAACAGTTTGTGGTGGCATTTGTAGCTAGGGGACATGAAGGGGAGACAGAATGAATACAGGAATTTGAGATCGTATTTCATATATTACCTGTTTTTATTTATGAGGCATTTGGGAATACAGTTCTTTTTTTAAAGTTTGTTTATTTATTTTGAAAGAGAGAGAGAGAGAGAGAGAGGGAGGGAGAGGGAACACGAGCAAGAGAGGGGCAGAGAGAGAGAGAGAGAGAGAGAGAATCCAAGCTGGCTCCACACTGTCAGCACAGAGCCCAAACCCATGAACCACAAGATCATGACCTGAGCCAAAGAGTCAGAGTCTGATACTCAACTGACTGAGCCACACATGTGCCCTGGGAATATAGTTCTTAGATAAAAGAATAAGAATGGATTTGTGGAGTCTATTTGAAAGTCATATGTGGAAATACGACCTTTAAAGGCATAGGAGTGATTCAGATGTTCCAAGGTAAATCACATGGAATGGAAAATAATAGCACTTTGGGAAATGGGTGATGAGGAATGGATAGAAATGGCCAAGAAAACTGGAGGAAAAAAATAAGTTCAGTGTTGTGGGATCCAAGAGAGCACTGAGTTTTAAAAGGAGGCATGGGGTGGTCAGCAACACAGTGATTGTAGAAAGTCATTCATTATGATGAATGGCTCCATCGTAAATAAGATTCACCTTTATTCAAGGCAACTGGTGCTAAATCAGCAATAAAAATTGCTAACTTGATTTTTTTTTTTAAAACACTAGCATTGATTTTGTATTTGCACCTACCATTAATATTAATTTTACTTGTCTTGGCAACTCGAGCACTAATTCAAACTGTGAATTATGAGTGGCAATGTATTATAGCAATGGAAAATACATTAAGCTTGTGGTTCTCAACCTGGAGTAATATTGTCACCTAGGGAACATTTGGCAATGTCTGGAGACATTGTTGTCACAACTGCATAGGTGCTACTGACATCTAGTGGGTAGAGACCAGAGTCGCTGCTAAACTCCCTGCAATGCACAGGAGAGCCCACAACAAAGAATTAGCTAGTCCATAATGTAAATAGAGCCAAGGCTGAAAAAAAAACCCTGCACTAGACCTGTTAGGTATGGAGTCCACCTCTAGCTCAGATAATACTTTTATCCCACTGTAGCTCCTGCAACTGAGTTTCCTTATCTCTGAAAACAGAGACCTAAGGAGTGGAGTGGACTGGGGAGGGGGTGGGGGGAGATGGAACTTTTAGATTACTCTAAGGTTCCTTTCATTTCTAAAACAATACTTCTCTTTCTCTAACTATCCATCATCCAGTCATATACTGCTCAGTCCCTCTCTCTTGTTCTCTCTCTCTCTCTCTCTCTCATACACACACACACACACACACACACACAGTGCAGATATACTTAAATTTTATTAGGTATACCGTCAGCGAACACAGACTATATTAAGTGTTAGAAATGAGAAAAATAGGGAAGAAAAAATACTAAACTTTATTATTAAACACATTGAATTTTCAAAAACTATTGCATAGTCTCCAAATATTTTGCTTCTCAGACACATTTTCAAAAGACAGCTTCGAGTTCGACACACAGTGATGAGAACTTTGAATAAAGTACCATCCCAATTGTCCATCTAACAAACCTGTACTGAGTGTTGAAAATAAGTCAGTCATGAAGTGGATAGTCAAAGAGGAACATGGTAGCAGTAAGGCGACTTGGGGCTGACACAGACTTACAATGGGACTTGAAAAGGGCAGGACCCAGGATGGGCGTGGTGCAAAGGAGACAGAGGTAGGTTGCACATTTATTTTGGAGTGGTGGGAGGAAGGAGGAGGGGGGTAACTGAGAAGGTTTGATACTTCTCTTCAGTCTTTTTTTTTTAAGTTTATTTATTTATTTTGCGAGAGAAAAAGAGAATATGAGCGAGGGAGGGACAGAGAGAGGGGGAGAGAGAGAATTCCAAGCAGACTCCGTGCCACCAGCATGGAGCCCGACATGGCACACGAACCATGAGATCACGACCTGAGCCCAAATCAAGAGCTGGAGGCTTAACGGACTGAGCTGCCCAGGTGCCCCACTTCTCTTCAGTCTTAAAAGGTGAGGAAAGCTTTCGCCAAAAGGGAAGTGTGAGCTGGGGCACAGTAGAGGGCACAGCATATTCAAGCATGGAACCTTACACACTGGGTTACTCACTTCTTTTTAAGTCTGTTTTCTCACTTGGAACTGGGAATATTAATACCTTTCCCAGCCTAAAGGGAGTTATTGTAAGGATGCAACGAGCCTTTTTCTAAGAAAGCACTTGATGATGGTGATAATGGTGATAACAGCTTTAATTTTAAAAGTGCTTTTTATTATTTTATAATATCAGAGTAATTAAATTTGTATACAATTACCTGACAACATAGCTGCTATGATCTCCATTTTACAGATGAGAAAACTGAGGCTCAGAGAGGAATAAATCTTTCTGAAAGTATGAAATAAAGGAACAGGGGTATGGAAACTCTTCCATACACAATGTCTCTTGACTCAAAACTATAATGTTTGACATATGTAAACATGTGTGTTTATATATAAGTATGAGAGGGGGGCTTTTTCCCCTTCTTTGGGGGAAAGTTATATTTATATTCAGGATATATATATATAATATATATATATATATATCAGATATATATATATAATATATATAACATATATATATATATCTGATATATATATATATATTATATATATATATATATCAGAATATAACTCAGTTATATTCAGGAGGAATTATATTTAACTCACTTTCATGCCTCAAATTTAAAATTCAGGATTTTGGGGCACCTGGGTGGCTCAGTAGGTTGAGTGTCTGACTTGGGCTCAGGTCACGATCTCGCAGTCTGTGAGTTCGAGCCCCGCGTCGGGCTCTGTGCTGACAGCTTGGAGCCTGGAGCCTGCTTCATTCGGATTCTGTGTCTCCCTCTCTCTCTCTGCCCCTCCCCCGCTCATGCTCTGTCTCTCTCTCTCTCTCTCTGTGAAAAATAAATAAACATAAAATTTTTTTTTTAATTCAGGATTTTGACCTAAAAAATTAAGGGTTAATATTTTTTTTCATGACAATTATCAAAGCATCTTGCATATTGTAAATAGTAGCCTGGTTAACGAAATCATGACTTTAAACTAGAATGTCACTGAATCTTCATTGGCCCTATAATTAGACACCCAATTTTACATAAACCGTGTCACCAGAGGACACGGAGTCTGTTACGTTACTTCATTTTTTGCAAAGGTTCCAGAATTGCCATGCCAAGGTGATGGCTGCGAGGATCATTCTCCCTAAGAATCCCTCCTATTACAGCTTTGGGGAATCTTCCCATTCTCGTCCAAAGCAATGGTCCCCACGGCAGTTGCAGCCATATTACTTAAACAATTTGCGTAGGCCAATACCCAGAGCGAAGACTGACAGGTGTGGAAACCACACCTTCACTTCCAGTCTCTGTGAAGGGGATTTCTTACATGTCATTTGCATCTCTCAGCTTATCATGAACTAGGAAATGGAAGATTCTTGGGCAAAAATGGACAGAAGGCATTCAAGTTCATTTTTTTCCAAAACGACTTGGTGCGTATTGTACTTTTTTCTTCCAAGGAAATATGTTTATTTTCTCACTGTTGGCAGAGATGTGCTATAGATTAGATTAGATTCCATCTTAGTTCCTTATTAGTATTATGTTAAATTCACTATAATATAAAAAGATACCAGGAATGAAAAAAGGCATAAGTACCCTTCTCCTTACCTATACGTCTAGGTACATGCAGAAATAAGGCCTCAGTTGATTGGTATAATGACTCCTTGGGAATAAAAGTCATTTCCTAGAAATTGTGTTCATTAAAAATGCTGAATGTAGAGGTAAGTAAAAATTCAACATATTTTAGCACCGCTTAGGAAAACAGTGACATGTTTTCTGAGCTTGATTTTGAGTGACACCTTACAGATAACCATCTCTGTACATATGCTTGTCCCGATAACGGATTCTAAGCCTTGGGGCAGCCTCTAGACTACTCTGAAACATCTTTACTAGAACCTGTGATTTTTATTATGCTCCTGATGATCCTGAGACCCTCTGGGTCCTCCCACATCGCTCCCGAAAGACCATGCCATTGACTATCATCTCTAAGTCCTTGTAAGGTATTTGACTTCACTTAGGGTTAGTCTCTTCATTTGTCACAGGGCTAATCACACCTACCTCGCAGAGTGATTTTAAGGAATAAATGAGATGATTGTGCATGAAGCACTCAACACGCAACGTGGTTAGCTCACAGGTAGCATTTGGTAACTGTCCGTATCTTTCCCAACTCCCAGATTTGGGCCCCGGTGCTGAACCACACACCCCAATTACCCAAATTGTTTATATGGTAAGATGATGGAGGAAGGCAGACAGGTGATGCCAATACTCAGGCAGTTCATAAACTCTCAGGGTCAACAGGAAAGATCTGAGACAAGCCAATGTCTCACTGAGACGTGTGCTGCTTATATTTTCAGGAAAGAATGCTTATTCTGCTCAATTCTGTGGTTGTGCAATGAAGTAGGACTAAACTATCTTAGAGATGGCATTCGGGAACATGCTCAAAAGCGCATCTGGGTATCAGTGAAAATGCTGGATTTTAGATTAAGAGCCTTTCTAAACATTAGCTGCAGAACTCAAGATAAAAATTTCTCCTCTTTGTTCTGGGCCAATCACAAGATTAGAAATGATAGTTCAGCTCTAAAACGGCAGATTACTTATAAATGTGTTATCTAGTTTGGGGAATCTCAACCATGTACTTAGTATTCAGTAAGCTAAAAATGCTGGCAAATCCAGGTGTGACCTTCCTCAGTTGAGCCCTGCTTTTCTACAAGAACTTGGGTCACACTTTCCCAGTATATAAAGCAAGAACATCAATATCAAATATTTATAAAATTTAAAAGTAACCAATTGATTGTATGAATGTGTAGCAGTTTAAATCTGCACGTGTTGGAGGCAGAGGAGGAAACCGAAGGCATCTATATTTTTTCCACAGTCATACACATACTTTCCACCAAAAAAAGCAGGAATAAAATATTTGCTTTAGTCTGAACTATTCTTTGCAAGAACAGACATTTGGGAAAAGTACTTCTAGGTAATCTTTCATTGGGAGTGGGAGTCAATTTCAAAAATACCAGGTGGCCTTGTCTTTTGTTACATATGCTTTAGAATAAGACTATCGGACTTGCATACCTGATTAGAGTATAGAGATATGACAGAGAACTTCAAACAGGAACTTTCCTAGTGGCAGAGAAATATCTAAACAAACTGGGAAAACAGAAACTGACCTAGCTCATTTGGAAATGGGCTTGGCGGCTGATGAAATAGGTGAACTATAATTAAGTAATGCAATAAAGGAGTTAAACACTTTCATGACAACAAAAACACACACAACACACTCTCTAGGTGGGTAGTCACCAGGTTATTCATAGGCTCTTGCTGTCTCAAATTAGAATATTCAATGAGTGGCCCAGAACAGACACTTGCATTGTTCCCCAGGCAGCCCTACAGGTGGAAAGAAAAAAAAGCACGGAGCCTTTCTGACCTCTAGGTTCATTTCTAGCTCTAGGAAGACAGTCCCCTTTCCAACTGTATTTTTTTCACAGACCCTTCAAAGCAAAGATAGCCAAGCCAAATCATTTACTGAGAATCTTCTAGCAAATCACTCTTAGCACAGTTTTGGCAGAAACCACAGACCCAGTTTCTACTTCAGTTCCTAAACTTGTACAAGTAACTTCCAACTATGCATAAGTATGCATGTCATTAGGTCTCCCAAGCCCTGAGATAAGGTGTGTCGAAATAATAATTTAACTGTCACATCCTGCATAGGTAGAGTTAATTTGTTAGGGGAATTTGCCCCATTGCAACCCCAGAAGGAATGTGTGGCTGGCAACTTTTATTTCCTTATTAAGGTTTTCCTATACACCTCCAAATCCCTCTTGAAATTTAAGGAATTAGAGAGAAATGATATTTTTTTTTTGAAACCAGAAAGTTTACAAAGGATCCCCTTCTCCCCCCCCCCCCCCCTCCATCCGCAAGAACTAAATCATCTCAAATAGACAGGCATCCAACTCATCAATTTCAGGCTATGGGGTGCAATAAACAGCAAGAGAAAATTGCCTGACCGGTCTCCCGCGGTGCAGGCTGGGGGGCAGCGGGGATCGGAAGCCTCGGGCTTGGGGGTCCAAGGGCTGGTAACAGCTCCAGGACCCGCCCATGTCCCTCCAGCTGCTTGGACGCCAGACCACGTTTTAATTCCGTGGCGTCTGGAGCTCCAGCAAAGCTGCCACCTGCGTGCACCAGCGCCCCCGTGAACAACCAGACACGACAGAGAAAACCGAGGGCGAGACCGGAGGAAAAGCGCTTCTCTCCAAAAGGTCTCTTTTGCCCGGGTCCGGTCTCTACTCCCGCCCTTTGCCCCGGTCCCCACCCGCCCCCCTCCAACAAGAAAGAACAGAACTTGAAATGTTAACAGTGCTTTCCCGGCCTCTGGATTTCCAGAACTGGCAACGTTTCTAAAGAAAGAAACAAAAACTTTGCAACGTAGTCTGTGGCCTGTTAGGGAGCTGCATTAATTCAGGCATAACATTTGTGGCGATGGTTAATTCATCGATGACAGGCATTTTTAACACCGATCCCCCCCTTTCCCATCCCACCCCACTCGGTCCCCGGCTTGAGGACAAGACGGACTCGCGGAACCTCAGACGTCATTTTAAACGGGGTGCACTTCACCCTGGGGGGGAGGGGGGAAGCTCCCGGCTTCAGCGAGCCCCGCGGAGGGGAGGCGCGGGCGGGGTCTTACCCAGGCACAGCAGCAGCGCGGGGACGCGGCCCGCGCGTCGCGCCTCCATTGTCCTTCCCGCCGGGAGCAGGGAGCGGCGGCGCGGGCGCTCGGGCCGGGCAGCGGGCGGCGGCGCGGGAAGAGCGCGGGGCTGCGGCTGGAGCGCGTCGGGGAGCCCGGAGCGGTCGCGCGCCACGGCCGCGTCCCTCTGCCACCCGGTCTGTCCGGCAAGTGAGCTCAACCGGCCGGCGCTGCCACCTTTATAGTTGTGGGGAGGGCCCTCGGGCCGGAGGACACACTAGCGGGGTGAGGTAGAAAGAGTCCAGAGTTTCATAACAGGTCCGGGGGAGGAGCGGCCGGAGACTGTCCGGATGTCATCCTGTCATCCTCCCTTTCTGAGCACCTGAGAGTGCTTGAGGAATTAAAAAAAAAAAAAAAAAAAAAAAAAGCCCTTCTGCTTAGCCGGGGACTACTCCCCAAACTTTTCCATCCCCATCTCCGACCTCTGCGGGAGGAGGTGGGGAGCGTGGACCAGATGGATCGGTTTGCTCGGTGGGGTCACCTGCCCAGGAGCGGGTGGTGTTAGCCGCTTGGGTGACAGGCCTAACTTGAATCAAAGTCAGTCTTCCAGCCAGGGCTGGCGTTGGTCCAGCGTGCGCTTTTGGAGAGCCGCGCGTGCCAGTGAGTGACTTGTGGTCATCCTTGAGGTTTGTCAGTGGCTCAAGAGTCCTCCTGGCCTGTATTCGCCACTGCCCGGAAGCGCCTTTCGTGTCCCCACTCTCCTTCCCTGCAGCTCCGCTTCCAGCGTGGTGCCGGCATTTTCAGCTTCCAAGTCTAGTCATGAACAGAAACCCTAAATTATCCGATCTCTGTCCAGTTTGCTGTCCATCAGGCTGCCGCTTTTGATTTTCCTTCAGCAGATTGTGCCTTACTCCTCTCACTTCCCTCTACAAACTCTTTGCGTGACGCCAAAGAGACCTGCCGCAGTGTGGACCAAACCAGTCTTTTCAAACTCGGCTTCCCGCTGGTATACCAGACAATTGTCTCAGCTCTGCTGGGCTGCAAAACTCTCCTCCTGCCTCTGCTGATGGGGTCACAGTTTGGGGCAATGACGGCCTTTTACTGGAGCTGGCCAAGTCCTTCGCATCTTGCTGTTTCTCCAGAAGGGCCTGGACTTCCTGCGCCTCGGGGGATCTCTTTTCGCTCTGATCTCTTACAGCTTGTATTGTTTTTCTTCCCCCGGAGGTTCATAGAATTCTAGATCTCATACTTTACACGTGGTGAAACTACTTCGTGTTGGGTTTTTGGTTTGTTTTCTTGTTTGTGAGTCTTATGTTTAGATCTGTATGCATACATAAATTGTCTTACTTTTCCTTGTATTTCCCCGTAGGGCATAAGAAGTGAGTCAATTTAGCGGTGATGAAAACATATTTGAATAGAAAAATGGAATCTGCTGGATGGTGAGAGCCCCTTACCTTTCTACGTTTTGTTTTCTTGTTGTTCCTTTCCTTTTTTGTTTTGTTTGTTTGTTTGTTTTGACTTTTTTCTTCCTCACCCCAAGGGGTGGCTGGTAAGGTCCAGAACTCTCCTGTTGGCAACAACTACTTCGTCCTACAGGAATGAAGCTCACGGGTCTTGCATTTAGGCTGTCTGCATGTGAATCCCTGGACAAGTTCTTTAATCTCCCTCAGTTTCCTCATATGTAAAACAAGGATAATAATAGTATCTAACTCATAGGAAGATAATGAAAGTGCTTCCCACAGTGCCTAGCACAGAGTTCACATGTGTTAAAAATACTTATGATTGCACGTAAATACTGATGCATAGGATGATAGTACTTGGACAGTATTCATGACTTAAATGAATTAATGAACAGTAGGATAGAGATAGGATTTGGGGTTCCTAAGTCTAGCTTCTGAATCTACCAAGAAACGAGCAGTAAGTGACCTCTCACTTAACTCGTCTTTGGTAAAAGAACTCGTGGAACCAAGAAAGATGATCCTGGCAATGCGTTAATTTTATGGAGCGTTGAGAGTGATCCCAAGTTCGGTAAATTAGAATTTGGAAAAGGGACCACTGGCTACATAATGCCTTTTCAAGTTTTCCACCTAGTCTCTGGAAAAGAAATAGCTCTAATGCCTAAAAAACTAGAGCAAAACTTGAAAGAATGGGGTGTCACCTGGAAATGTTTCCTTATTCTGCACACAGATGCTGTCAGATACTTGCAAGGAGTGACAGGAAGAGGAATTTTATTAGTCCTGATTAATGTCCTGTTTCATCAAATACAGTGTTGCACTTTGTGCTCAAAAGAAGGATGGGGTGGGAACCCGTTGGGGAGAATGGGGTCATGCTGCAACAGTCAACTCTGTGGCATTGACACGTGGGGAGGAATTTTTTCACTTTGTAGCTGATGCCTTGCACGCATGAGATATCATCGTGAAAAAATCCCTGTGCTTATCCCAAAATTTTCCATGGCAGCGTGCTCTTCTCTGCGCTGATTTCACACGGCGTGAAGAAATCTCTTCTTTATTGCTTCTATGTTTACTCAATTTTCTAGCCATTAGTTTTTGAGAATGACTCCATCATGACACATCAGGGAATATCTGCCACTGCCTCCGCAAAACTGTCTTCTTCTTTTTTTTTTTTTTTTAAATAATTGGGAACAATTTTCATTAATCGTTCATTTAAATATATATACATGGTATGAAGTACAATCATGATTCCTCTTAAAGGCACAAGACATATTTGAAGATGGAACACTTTGGGAAGACAATACTCAAGTCATAGGGAGTGTTTTTAGCTAGGAGGTGACTTACAGACATCAGATCAGCAATTCTCAATCTGAGAGTCCTCGTGATTGTTTTTCCAAGGGGCTGGTAAATCTAAATAACATCTATAGACTAAATATATAGTATATCTATCTAAAGCTGTTTTAATGTATTGAGGTTCTATTGTGATTTTTAAAATATATTCATTTTAAATTGATCCTGAGTTCAAGGTGGCTTGATGCCATATGTTTTTCAGTTGACACATAACAATCATGTAACTGCCATCAGGCAGGGAATATGTTACAATAATAATGTCTGTACATGAGAAGGGGATCCTTTTAGAAGAAGTGAGGACATCTGGACTGACATCCACACACAGGCCCAAACTGGTATTAGGACTACAGACTGCAGCCAGGGCGAGTCCTGGGCCCAAACAGAGAGCCAAATGTCTAGCCTCAGACAAGAACTTGGAAAATTCGCAATTCTTTGATCTCTTGCTTTTTCCTTCAAGTTAGGGCTGTCTGGGACTGCAACTGGGACTTGTTTATTATGAGATCACTGCTTTTCAAACTGACAACTAAGGATACCTACTCTGGCGAATTAGCTTTTATATAACACAGGATGTTTAAAGTTGTTGATTAGCTAGTGCTTGGCAAGAACCACTGGGATGGGACGGTATCGGATTGCTTTTCTACAGGGAAGGCATTGACAAATACAAGAAAGTGTCCAAGATCTGATTGTTAAGTTTAATATTTAAAATTGGAGGCATCGAACATGAATTCTCTTCTGTCGGATGCCAACTTTTGGAAAAACCGATTTTATTCTAAACTTAATCATCTGGGGCCTTTTTAACAAGTTCCATTTAAATGAAGAATTTATGTTTTTTAATGATAAGTATTTAAATATACGTTTAAATTAAATAATATAAAGTACAGAAAAAGCACAAATTTCCAATCAAAATTCTGGTCTCCCTATTTCCCCATAACCTTCACAAAACAGTGACTGCTTTGCTTTTCTCCTTAACCAAAAATCAGCGGACTACAGTGCTATTTAGGGACGTGTCTCATTTGTTTTTGTGTTCAGCAAATATTTACTGAACATCTCTGTAATGGTATGATTACATTATTACATGATATAGGTAGATAGAGATATAGAGATATATCCCTAAATCCAAAGAACTTTTAATCGACTTAAGAGATAAAAAGAGGGGCGCCTGGGTGGCTCAGTAGGTTGGGCGTCCGACTTCAACTCAGGTCACGATCTCGCGGTCCGTGAGTTCGAGCCCCGCGTCGGGCTCTGGGCTGATGGCTCAGAGCCTGGAGCCTGCTTCCAATTCTGTGTCTCCCTCTCTCTCTGCCCCTCCCCCGTTCATGCTCTGTCTCTCTCTGTCTCAAAAATAAATAAACGTTAAAAAAAAAATTAAAAAAAAAAGAGATAAAAAGAGAAAAGGAGGAACATATATTGAATGTAGTGATATTCTTTTTTATTTAAATAGCCTCTATCATAGACTTTTAAAAAAGTGTCTTTTTCCTCTGGATTAATCCATTCTTAATAGAGAAGTAGTGTAAGAATTCAAAATGGAAAGTTCCCTTGTTTATGTTTCATTGTATAATTAAAGAAGTAGAAAAACTTAGATATTAAGGCATTTGGGTGGCTCAGTCAGTTAAGCATCCAACTTCGGCTCAGGTCATGATTTTGCAGTTTGTGAGTTTGAGCCCCATGTTAGGCTCTGTACTGACAGCTCAGAGCCTGGAGCCTGCTTTGGATTCTGTGTGTGTGTCTCTCTCTTTGCGCCTCCCCCTCTCAGGCTCTGTCTCTCTCTCAAGAATAAATAAACATTAAAAAAAATAGATGTTGGGGCGCCTGGGTGGCTCAGTTGGTTAAGCGTCCAACTTCGGCTCAGGTCATGATCTCACGGTCCGTGAGTTCGAGCCCCGCGTCGGGCTCTGTGCTGACAGCTCAGAGCCTGGAGCCTGCTTCAGATTCTGTGTCTCCCTCTCTCTCTGCCCCTCCCCCATTTATGCTCTGTCTCTCTCTGTCTCAAAAATAAACATTAAAAAAAAAAGAAAATTAAAAAAAAATAGATGTTGAGAACATTTTAAAGTCTACTAAATAGTAAATTATATTTTCTCATTGATTGACCAGATAATTTGAGGTTTTTCTTAAATTAAAAGTGATTTTGCATTTGCAACTACATGGATGGAACTGGAGGGTATTATGCTAAGTGAAATTAGTCAGAGAAAGACAAATATTATGTGACTTCACTCATATGAGGACTTTAAGAGAAAAAACAGATGAACATAAGGGAAGGGAAACAAAAATCATATAAAAACAGGGAGGGGGACAAAACAGAAGAGACTCATAAATATGGAGAACAGAGGGTTACCGGAGGGGGGGTGGGAGGGGGGATGGGCTAAATGGGTAAGGGGCATTAAGGAATCTACTCCTGAAATCACTGTTGCCCTATATGCTAACTAATTTGGATGTAAATTAAAAAAAATGTAATTAGGGGCGCCTGGGTGGCTCAGTCGGTTGGGCGGCCGACTTCGGCTCAGGTCATGGTCTCACGTTCCGTGAGTTCGAGCCCCGCAGCGGGCTCTGTGCTGACAGCTCAGAGCCTGGAGCCTGTTTCAGATTCTGTGTCTCCCTCTCTCTGACCCTCCCCCGTTCATGCTCTGTCTCTCTCTGTCTCAAAAATAAATAAACGTTAAAAAAAATGTAATTAAAATATTTTTTTAAATGTGGAAAAAAAAATAAAAAAAAATAAAAATGATTCTGGGGCACCTGGCTGGCTCAGTCAGTAGAGCATGCGACTCTCTTGATCTTGGGGTTGTGAGTTCAAGCCCCACGTTGGGTGAAGAGATTACATAAAAATAAAATTTAAAAACAAGTGATTCCAACATATTTGAAAATGTACATGTCTTTTAAATGTTGAATGGATGGTGTGTATGGCTAATTAACTGATTAGGTGAGTAGAGTCACTAAAAACAATGTCTTCTGTTTGTGGTTTAACTTAGATTCAGAACTATAGGTGGAAAGGAACATGAAAGGAGTTCATATTTGCTCTTAAATCTAAATGAGATGTGCCTAATAATGTTACTAATAATAGCAACAAATATTCATATCTAACATTTTTAATTCACTAGGGAGCTTAAAATATACTTGCTTACTTATTCCTCAAAATAACCCTATATTTTATTTCCATTTTACAGATGAGACTAAGGCAAAAAAAATATTAAGAATTAGTCCAAGGCCCTTCAGCTTATAAACAACAGAGACAGGATTCAAATGAGACTGACTCTAGCCAGCACTAAACTTCACCACACATTACGTTGGTTTTACCTGTAGCCAGTGCACCGAAAGTGCAGGGTTTGCTCTATGTGAGATGCTCTCATATATTTTCATTAAAATCGACGTTTCTGGAGGGCGCCTGGCTGGCTCAGTCGGTTACGAGTCTGACTTTAGCTCAGGTGATGATCTCGCGGTTCATGAGTTCAAGCCCCGCATTGGGCTCTGTGCTGACAGCAGAGAGCCTGCTTTGGATCCTCTGTCTCTGTCTGTCTCTCTCTCTCTCTTTTGCTCTCTGCCCCTTCCTGACTGCCTCTCTCTCTCTATCTCAAAATAAGTAAATAAACTTAAAAAAAATCCACATTTCTGGGGTTCTCTAGTCTCAGATTACTTACAAAGAGTATTCATATCCCTTTGTGGATAGTTTTGATACCCTTCCATTAGGAATAACATTCTATATTGTCATTCGCCCGTTAAGAAGAAAATCATGTGTACCAGTCTCCCAGCATCCAATGCCAAAGCATTTGTTAATCTTACTTTTTTATTATTCATTGTGCTTATGAAAAACATTTTATTCTAAAAATGTCACATTAAAATGCCATCCAGGAATCTCATCAACAGAATCCTCTGAAAAGTCGTTCAATAATCACAGAATGTAAAAAGTTCCAGATACTATTTGATCTTAGGAACCAGCTGTTTCTGAGGCTGCTACTTCTCGTTTTTGCCCCAAGTTGTGCCCTAATAATGGAAGATCTTCCCCTCCCATCACTTATGCATGCCCACAGAGCATTAATTACACACGTAGTGATGATGAATTAGAAATGCAGCTATCCTATTTAAAGCACTGCTGTTTCATGTTTGGCTAACACCTAGTTGCAGGGAATGATACGTTGCCTACATCCAGGCTGCTATTCCCCTTCAACTTTTTAGCGTCAAAATGTTAACTTTCGTAGTCGTTGGTTCAACAATCAGTTTATATTTGGTCATTCAACAAACATTTTATGTCTCTTATGACCACAGATCAGCCTTTGAGGAACTTTGCATTGTACTGCTAAGCCATTTGTGTGATTATTGCATGATTACATACAGGTTTACATGGTTTTATGAGTTTCTAATGTTACTGTTCATTGCAGATGTGGAAAGAAAGACGAAATATACACAAGAGACATTTTAGCTTGAAACTCTCTTGTCTTTCCATCTCCCAAAGACACCTGAATTACGTTCTAAATTGAAGTCTCCATAAACGTTACCTAGGATGGCCGAATTTATGTAGACCCTGGGGGTAAACATATCTAGGAGGCAGAGTGGAATGCCTCAAAAATCCTGGGAATGTTTTATGATTGGTACTTTTTTCTCTGTTTAGCACTACCACTAACAGACAAGTAAAAATTGCTGGTAAAAGCAATAAAACAATAGCTATTAAAGTCTTTGATTTTATTGTATTGTGTGTCACTGGGAATATTTGACTTAGAAAATATCACCAATAAAACCATAAATAAGATTATATTCTATCTTGCAATGCACCTTTTCTATAAAGAATTATTTATGTAAATTGTTAATATTTTGCTGTTTGGCTGGCTAGACACACATTCTCACCCATGGCTGTACTTGAAAATCACTTGGTCAGGTTCAGAAAAAGTAGATGCTAAGGCCTTATCTTCTCAGAGATTCTGATTCATTTGGTTTTGGAAGGGCCTCAAATAAGTGTATTTTTACAAACAGACAGCCTGAGGCTTTAACTAAAACATGGAAAGAGAGAAATAATACCAAAGCACATATTTTAGACCCAGGTTCTCGTCCTGACTGAAAATAAACTGTTGAGTGGTCTTGTATAGGTAATTTAACTATTCTGGACCAGACTCTTCTCATCCTTAAAATGCAAGTTTGAACTTCAGGATCTCTAATGGAATGGCTTTCTATGACCTCTGAAATACGGTACTAAGATGTAACCACAGTTTTATTATCTCTGGATTATATGTGCCTTTTAGCATTGAGCAATTTTAGGCAAGTGTGCAAAGGCATTGGCTTAAATATCCTAGAGTGATAGCAGAGATAATGTCCTCAGGATATGCGAAAGTAGTTCATCTTATAAACAGGCTTCTCCAGATTTCTAAAATCGTGTCTCAATCTCCCCTGGATCTTTGCTTAGGCCTTGTTTTCCTTTTATTAAAAAAATTTCTTCCTCCTTTTGCTCACAACTTAAGAATCATGAGCTCCACCAAAACAAAACAAAAACAAAAACAAAAAAGAGTGGGAATTTAGAAACTAGAAAATCTAGACTATATTCATATAATTTCACTGATATGTGGAATTTAAGAAACAAAACAGATGAACATAGGAGAAGAGGGGAAAAAAGAGAGAAGAAAGCAAATGATAAGAGACTCAACTATAGAGAACAAACTGAGGATTGCTGGAGGGAGGTGGGTAGGGAATGGGCTAAAGGGGTGATGGGCATTAAGGAGGACTCTTGTTGGGATGAGCACTGGGTGTTATAAGTTAGTGATGAATCACTAAATTCTACTCCTGAAACCAACCTTACACTATACATTAACTAACTAGAATTCAAATAAAAACTTGAAATAAAAAATTTTGTAAGTAGTTTTCAAAACAATAAAAAATAAAGGGGACTGTATTGTTTTATGACCCCAACCCTATATAAAGAAAGTTTCACCCTTTCTGTTGAAAAAAAAAAACGTAAAACTTGGAGACAGTTCTTCCTGTCTTTCGCTCATCTCAGTATCTTCACGGGACTCAAATGAGATACTGTTGAATAAAATCTTGGCATTAATTGTTAAGTTTAATAAATATCAGATATGTATTTAGTGCCAGGGTATATAGCAAAGTCACACGAGCTTAAAGGACGGCCACGCCAGTGCTGCATTCCCAAAGCAGAAGGAAGTGGGAGTTACAGAGACAACGCAGATGCGTGGGTGAGACAGTAGGAATGGAGGAAGAGATTTGGCAATAATGAGGTCACTGGTAACCTTTCAGGAGAAAGTTCAGTAGAATGGCGAGGACAGAAGTCAATACCAAATATTGCTCTCGGAAATGTGTTGTCTGTGAGTCTCAACATGGGAATACTTACAGCCTCTTATAAGTCGTCAGAACTAAGCGTAAAAGCCATGCGGTAGAGATGAATCATTCTAACATGTGGGCCTTTGTTTAATCCCCACGGTATTCCAATGAATGAGACAGAGAAGCTGCTGCTAGTGGGTTTCACTCTGACACACATTTCTTATCTTTTCCTTACTGATTTTGGATGGAAACATCCCAAATAATTTTTCTTTCAATATTACGTAGCTCTAAGAAGCTCTCCTTATACGTTGCAATAGGCAGTTAGGGACAAAGCGATTTTCTGCGATGCTGAGATTCTATACTTATTGTCTCACTCACTCCTTATTTAAATTTATGGGTCTCGCTTCTTATTTCCTTTTTTTGCCCACCTATCCCTATTCCACTATTTGTGTGTGTGGGGGGGAGAAATATACAATGGATATTTTATATACAAATATATTTATATGCATATATAGTATTCTGTTTTATCTTCAGTAGGGGCAATAGTTGCCTCTAGAGAAACAGACATACGTCAACATCCTCAGTCTTTTTATGATGCTGTGGAATATAAACTGATTCAGATTTCAGAATGACGTAAGATCAGAAAAATGATGACATGAAAGGAATATCAGTTTTATGACTGTTAGATGATACCCTCAAGTTACTGTGTCTTTTGGGCCATAAATCTAGACTCTGTATCCTTCAGAACTCCTGTCATCTCACCAAGCAACCCTACAAATTCCCTGGAACAGGATTAATTTTCCTTCCTCTAAAGATACCTCCTAACACATACCTATTTGTGAAATCCAGTTATCTTTCTGCCTTTGTACGAGAGGAAATAATATTTCAGATCTTCTCTTCTTGGCTTAATGCAGCTTCTGTGTGCCTAAGAGTTTATGAAAAATGAAGTTAAATAAAACCCAAAATCTCACCAGAAGAAAACCTGAGTTGTGTGGGGTTTTTTTTAATTTTTAAATTTGTTTTAATGTTTATTTCTGAGAGAGAGAGAGAGCGAGAGAGCACAAACAGGGGGAGGGGCAGAGAAAGAGGGAGACACAGAATCTGAAGCAGGCTCCAGGCTCTGAGCTGTCAGCACTGAGCCTTAGGCGGGGCTTGAACCCACCAACTGTGAGCTCATGACCTGAGCTGAAGTCGGTCACTTAACTGACTGAGCCACCCAGGTGCCCCGAAAACCAGAGTTCTACATGAATCTTGAGCCAATTTCCTAGGGGCCTGCTGTACTCCTCCTAGACGACAGAGTGTGTCTTTGGATTTGGAAAGCATATCACCCACATAACAGTAAGGTTCCAAAAGGAATGGCTGCAAACAGCCCTTCTCTCGGCAACTACCCTGTGCTGCTAGTCCCCTAGTTGACATTATGGCACCCAAAGACGAAACCTTCTGGTCTTTGTTACAATATCTGTGGTACCACAAACATTGTGGTACATGCATTTGCTTCTTTGCTTCATGCATTTGCTTCTTTGCTTCTCCCACTAAAAAATAAATTCTATGAGCAAAGGATCAACAATTATGCTTATTGAGTAATTCACATGCCAGGTCATGCTCTAAACACAAAGTTAAAAATTTTAGAACATTGCCTGGCATGTATAAGTTACTCAGTAAATATTGACTACTGTTATTCTTAGTGGTGATTCAAAAATTGTATTCTCCTTTTTAATTTTATTTATGTATTTTTTAATGTTTATTTTTGAGCAAGAGAGACAGAGTGAGAGTGGGGGGTGGGGCAGAGAGAGAGGGAGATACAGAATCTGAAGCAGGCTTCAGGCTCTGTGCTGTCAGCACAGAGCCCAATGTAGGGCTCAAACTCATGAACCACGAGATCATGATCTGAGACGAAGTCAGACACTTAACCGACTGAGCCACCCAGGCCTCCCTTTTCTATTTTATTTTTAAGTAATCTCTCCACCCAATGTGGGGCTCAAACCTACAACTCCGAGATCAAGAGTCTCATGCTCTACTGACTGAGCTATCCAGGCCCCCCATAAAATGTGTATTCGCAATACCAAATTCTGATACTCTTGAAATCAAAATGATGTCTAAGTTGTGTTTGGATAACTTGTTGTCTCTAGTTTAGTGTCTTGCATACAGTAGGGACCAAATACATACTTGCTGAATGAATTTGTTGATTACCAAACCTGAATTCCACATTATACATTATAGGAAGAGAAGGAAATTATGTTGGGACTCAGTTGTCCTATATTTGGTAGTGATCAGCCATTACGATGTTAATGATTATTGCCATTGCAATTCCTATTATATTAATGATGGGCATATTATCTCAGCTAGCTCCTGGACCAGTTTTGTTAGACATCTGTGAATCAGATTTAGGGCTGATGGTAAGGAAGACCTGACCATTAAACAGGCTTCTCTCTGCTTTCATCAGTACCCCTCACAATGCCATATGATGGATTAGGTGTGAACAACCAAAAGCCTATTGATCAGAAGAAATACTGCAAGCAATCTTCAGAGTCTGCTGCCTGTTGAAGACTCTGTGACATCTTGAGTCACGCTGAAAACGGGTCAGAGACGAGATGAGCTGTTTTCAGAAAACACTACAGCTTAAGGAGCCAAGGGACCGCTTCTATTGGCACCCTACCAATTAGGAGGTCCACCGACACAAGGTCCTGTGTTCCATATTAAAAAGACCTGTTGACATTTGGAGGCCCCCTACTATGAAAATTCACAGAGGAATGATTCTGAGACCGAAAAGATGAACATATCTTCAATGTTATTAAGAGAAGTGGCATCACTAATTCCATGGATTAACCAACTTATTGTTATTGCCACTTTTTACATTTTTCCCTACTTATAACTGGAAGCAATAGGATCACCATGTTTAAAAGATATTGTGGGTCTTCAGTAAGCATGTTTAGAACTGTGCTGGGCTCACTGTAAGAATTCTGTCAAGTTTAGCCACTTGGAATGTAGCAACTTGGAAACTGTAAAGCGTGCACAGTTTTTATTGTTTTTAAAAAGACCGAGATGGGATAAAAGGCTAATGTGATACAGTAAACCCATGGTATTTGATTGGTTAATAATTTAAGCGTGACTGCTAATGTTCAGTCCCAAAGGTAGGAACTCGGAGTAATTTGTAATTTTACCTATTCATGAGTTTCAATTGCTAGTACTGTTGGTCTTGCATTCGAGATGAATCTTTTCTCTGGAGAGTGTGCCCCAAAACATTGCCCTCAGCATCTGACACCTCCTGCAATTACATAGTCATTACCTCTTTTTCTAATAAGCACTATAAGGACAAGGATGATGCCTGTCTTATTTCTAGAGCCCAACACAATGTTAAAAATAGCTGGGGCGTCTGGGTGGCTCAATTGGTTGAGCGTCCAACTTGGCTCAGGTCATGATCTCCCGGTTTGTGGGTTCGAGCCCTGCGTCGGGCTCTGTGCTGACAGCTCGGAGCCTGGAGCCTGCTTCAGATTCTGTGTCTCCCTCTCTCTCTGCCCCTCCCTGGCTCATGCTCTGTCTACCTCTTTCTCAAAAATAAAAACATTAAAAAAAATTTTTAAATAGCTACAAATTATGGCACATGGCAGCTTCTATGCTAAGAGCTTATATAATTGACATCAATTAGTATCTCACCCAATACAACATCTCTTCAAAGTTGGCACTATTATTGTAACAGATTATTGTTCAAAAATGTTCACTCCCTTACCCCCATTTTCATGTGTAGAAGGTACTTGCCTTTTGATTGTGGGTGCAGCCATATGACTTGCTGGGACAAATGGGATGGAAGCAGATGTGATTCAAGCTGAGGCTCAAGAAACAGGCACACGGATGTACTTGCTCCCTGGCCATCTCTGCCATTATCACGACAAACAATTCTTGGTCTAGCCACTGGTCCCAGGAGAAGGGTGACAGACATGTGGAACAGAGAGCCAAGTCCCCAGCCAAAACCACTCAGGATCATCCCACCTCCCGACAAATTCCAGATATTAGGGAGCCCATTCCAAATCAATAGAACTTCCCAGAACCCCATAGAGGCACCGTAGCCTGCAAATTTTAGTAAGTTTTATTTTTATTTTCACTTAGTTCAAAATTGTTTTAATTTTACCTGAGACTTCTTTGACTTGTGTGTCATTTAGAAGTGTGTTAATGGGCACCTGGGTGGCTCAGTTGCTTAAGCATCCATCTTCAGCTCAGGTCATGATCTCATGGTCTGTGAATTCGAGCCCAGCATCAGGTTCTGTGCTGACAGCTCAGATCCTGGAGCCTGTTTGAGATTCTGTGTCTCCCTCACTCTGCTCCTCCCCAGCTCACACTCTGTTTCTCTCTCTCTCAAAAAGAAACATTAAAAAAAATTTTTTTAGAAGTGTGCTATTTAGGGAAGCCTGGGTGGCTCACTTGGTTAAGCGTCAGACTTCGGCACAGGTCATGATCTCACAGTTCCCAAGTTCTAACCCTGCATTGGGCTCTCTGCTGTCAACGCAGAGCCTGCTACCGATCTTCTGTGCCCTTCTCTCTCTGCCCCTCTTCTGCTAGCTCACAAGTGCTCTCTCTCTCTCTCTCTCTGTCTGTCACAAAAATAAAAATAATTAATAACATTTTTTAAAAAGTGTATTATTTAGGGGTGCCTGGGTGGCTCAGTTGATTAGGCGTCAGACTCTTGATTTTGCCTCAGGCTATGATCTCACAGTCTTGAGATCAAGCTCTGCATGGACTCTGCAGTGCTGAGCATGCAGCCTGATTAAGATTCTCTTTCCCTCTCTCTCTGTGCCTCCCCTATTCATACTCTCTCTCTCTCTCTCTCAAAAAAAGTGTGTTCTTTAATTACAAAATATTGGGGATTTTCCAGCTATTTTTCTGTTACTGATTTTAAGTTTAATTCCACTGTGCTCTGAAATCATTCTTTGTATGATTTCTAGTCTTTCAGATTTGTTGAGGTATGTTATAGGGACCAGTATGTGGTCTACCTTGGTGAATGCTCCATGTGAACTTCAGAATAATGTGTTTTCTGCCTGTGTTGGATGCAATGTTTTATAAATGTCATCTATGTCATGTTGATTGATAATGCTCTTCAAGTCAACTATATCTTTCTGCCTGCTTGACCTATTAACTACTGAAAGAGATGTTGAAGTTTCCAACTATAATAGTGGGTTTGTTTGTTTCTCTTGTCTATTTCTTCTATCAATTTTGCCTTACATTTTTAAATACAGTTATTAGGTGCATACGTATTTAAGATTGTTTTGTCTTCTTGGAGAATTGAACCCTCTATCATTATATAATACTCTCTCTATCCCAGGCAATTCTCCCTATTCTGTAATTGGCCTTTTCTGACATCAATACAGCTCCTCCTGCTATTTTTCATTAGTATCAACATGGTATGTCTTTCTCTATTTCCATACTTCTAATTTTTCTGAGTCTTTATATTTAAAATGAGTTTCTCATAGACAATGTGTACTTGAGTCTCTAACAATGTCCTTTAATTGCTCCATTTAGACAATCCTCATTTAAATTGATTTTGTTTATAGTTAATTTAATATCGACCATGCTTGTAGCTGTTTTCCATTCATTGCGTTTGTTCCTTGTTTCTATTCTTGGGTTCTACTATTTTTCTGTCACTTGCTTTGTCTGTGTTTTTCTTGCCTTTGATCATACCTCGTAATTTTTTGTTGAAAGTTGTACATTATGTATCAGGTAACAGAAACTGAGGTGAATAAACCTTTAGTGTGAGGTTTTATGTTACTCTGGCTAGGAGTTGGGGTGTATATAATGTTTGCTGCAGTGGTAGGAGTAAGACACTTAAAAATTCTTCTAGAGTTTGTGTGTGTGTGTGTGTGTGTGTGTGCGCGCGCGCGCGTGCGCTCATTACTTTGGGCTTCCCTAAGTACTAGAGTCTGTATATCTTTCAGCTCTTCCAGCTATAATCTTCTCTTTTATACTAGAATCCTACTGCATTGGTATAAGGCATATGAGAAGAGACGTGTTCTATAATCTTATGATGACATCTGCTTTTTCATGAGTCTTTGTCTCTGGTCTGTGAGCTTGACAAGTGTTCCTTAGCTTGTTTTTTCCTCCTTCGGATGAGTTAAAAGGACTAGAGGGAGCCAGAATGGTTTAAATGCCTTTGCCCCAGGAGGGATAAGGCTCTGGTAAAATATTTCCTATGGAAAATAGG
The DNA here is from genome assembly GCF_018350215.1 of Panthera leo. Classification (NCBI taxonomy): domain Eukaryota; kingdom Metazoa; phylum Chordata; class Mammalia; order Carnivora; family Felidae; genus Panthera; species Panthera leo. Next base: position 144,940,974 of record NC_056682.1, read on the forward strand.
TTTTTTTAATGGAGAATGCTCTATGCATATTTTGTAGGGTTATGCTTCTTGTCCCTAGTCAGAGCCAGGAAGGTCTCTTCCTTAGCTCTTCACCAGGAGAAACCTAAGACTTCCTGAAGATAAAATCCATTGAAGTATGAAGACCTCCACCCCCAAGACTATAGCCCCAGATGTTTCTTGCTCCCATAGTATTCCACACTCAGCCTCTAACAAGTCATCAAAATTACCATCTATTGACTATTAACATTTGATGAATTACCTGTTCATCAAAATTACCTATCAGTTTATGGCTCCAGGGTCTTGTACCTCAGATAGAAGCAGCAGATTTCAGCAGTGGTTCTCTAAATTTATTTGTCTTTTCATCTGTTTTTTTAGATTTGGGGGTAGCAGTTGGTCCTGCGACCTCAGTTCTCTGCTCAGTCAAGAAAATTTGTTGACTTTTAGTTTGTTTGGCTTTTTCTTATTGTCAGGATGGATGTGATACCTCCTAAGCTCTTTACATGTTGTAGCTGGACCCAGATAACCATCCAATCATTTTTCAAATAGTGAAGATGTTAGTCATCAATTACCTTCTGACTTGAAATAGATTAATCTCATTCTTAAAATTTTTTTTATGTTTATTCATTTTTGAAAGACAGAGAGAGACAGAGCACAAGCAGGGGTAGGGTGGAGAGAGAAGGGACACACAATCTGAAGCAGGTACCAGGCTCCGAGCTGTCAGCGCAGAGCCCGACATGGGGCTCGAACTTACGAACTGTGAGATCATGACCTGAGCTGAAGTTGGATGCCCAACCGACTGAGCCACCCAGGTGCCCCAGATTAATGTCATTCTTAACAGCATCCCTCAAGCCCTACTCGTGTATTTTCTAATTTGTAAAAGACCCATTAAAAAAAATCTGGGACTCAGCAATTTTGCCATTATCAGAAGACTATGTGTATTCAACTTTTATCTGTGAACTTTTTTTTCCGCTTGGGTCTTCCCCCTACCCAAGATAGAACCTGTGAATTTAATTGTGTGATAAAATTGTACAGTGACATCAGAGACCAGATAAAGACAGCATCCAGAGAAGAAGTGCCTATGAATCTACTGTTTGTACCTGGAAACAAAGACAACGTTGGACATTCTAAGAAACCATGTAAGGGGCGCCTGGTGGCTCAGTCGGTTAAGCATCAGGCTTTGGCTCATGCCATGATCTCATGGTTCATGAGTTCGAGCCCCACATGATGTTCTCTGCTGTCAGCACAGAGCTCCCGCTTTGGATCCTCTGTCTCCCTCTCTCTCTGCCCTATGCACTCTTCTCTCTCTCTTTCAACAATAAAAATTTAAGAAAAGAAACTATGTAAAAACGATTACCCTTATCATCACATCAGAATGAACAATAATTATGTCATAGGTATGGTTATAGGAATATCCTGGTAAGGATATAGGTAAAACTCATTGGATTTCTTTCATTGATCTATTTGGGGAAATTTTTATGTGTTTAACCTCATCCTATTATTCCTGTTCATCTCCTTGTTTAAATAGTCAGTCATGCAGGTATTTGTGATAGCCTGAGTGAGCTCCAAGAGAGCTAGCCCAACTTGGAGTCATTTCCATTGGAAATAAAAGCATGAATTAAGGCTGGCAGTTAGTCTGTTCATGTGAGTACAGATGGACTCCAAGAGTTTGCTGGAACTGTGATTTGACAGCAGGATCACCCAGGGAAGCCATGACAAAACCTGAGAATACACTCAGATCAGTGTCCATTTGGGAATTTCAGGGCTGAGCAGAAAATCAAGCACAGCCACAGGAATGGGGTGTGTTGAATGGACAGAAAATCTTTACGTTTTGAGTGGTGGTGAGCAGACTTTCCCTCAGCTGAAATGAGACAGATTGGGTTGTTCTCAAAGGCTAAGATGTTTCCGGGAGGTACTCAGGCCTATAAATGTGGAGACTGGAGTAGATCACAAAGGATCGGTGTAGGGTTGTCTTAGAAGACTAAGGTAGGGTGGGGGAGTCAGACTGCTATCTGTGGTTGAGGTGTAATTTTGTCAAACGACAGCAAAATGGATCAGATAACTTCTTGAGGGGATTGACTCTGCTAATAATGATTTTCACTTTTTTTTTAAACTTCATTCTTGAACTCCAGCTCCTACAACTTAGCTTGGGGTTGTTTAATGATTTCGAATCAGTTTTATCCATAGAATGGAGTTAACAAGTTACAAACACTCATCCCAAACAAGAGCAACATTGTAAGCAACCTGAAATTTATCGGTAATCGATAAATTCTGTGGTTATCTATAAAACTGCAGGTTAAGGGGCGCCTGGGTGGCTCAGTCGGTTGCGTGTCTGACTTCGGCTCAGGTAGTGATCTCGCGGTCCATGGATTTGAGCCCTGCATTGGGCTCTATGCTGACGGCTCAGAGCCTGGAGCTTGCTTCAGATTCTGTGTCTCCCTCCTTCTGCTCCTCCTCTGCTCTCTCTCTCTCTCTCTCTCTCTAAGAAATAAATAAACATTAAAAAAAATCTAAAAAAAACTGCAGGTTAACTAATATTGGCTACAAATACTCATTACATTTTTTTCACTTAAACCTTAGTCACAGACCACATAATTTTATTGCTGGCTTTAAAATATCACAATTTTTACAGACAATTATTTTACATCTACAGGGTCACTATTTTTGCATACCTTTACCATCTCTACCAGTTAAACTAATTGTGTTGGTTTTGTCAGTTTTGAGTGAGAATAATTTTGCACTATCAGGATAAAAAACGATATCATTTGAAACAGAATAGATCATGATGTGTGTCATGGGCTAAATTTTGTCTCTTCAAAATTCATTGCGCTGACATCCTAACCCTCAGGACCCCAGCATGTGACTATTTGGAAACAGAGTCTTTTAAGAGGTGATTAAGAGGAGGCCCTTAGGGTGGGCCCCAATCCAATCTGGCTGGAAGCCTTACAGGAAGAGGAAGTTTGGAAACAGGGAGAGACATCAGATATAGCCATGGGCACAGAGAACATGTGAGGACATGGCAGGAAGGCAAGCCCAGGTCAGAGACCTCAGAAGAAACCAAACCTGCCAATACCTTGATCTTGGATCTACAGAACTATGAGAAAGGAAATTTCTTCTGTTGAGCCTACCCAATCTGTGGTATTTTGTTATGGCAGCCTTAACACACAAATACAGATTTGATTCCTACAAACCACTAAGAGGAAGGTACAACTATAATTTTTTTATTTCTTGTTATTTTATAGAGAAAAGGAAACAAAACAAAACAACTAAAGCACAGGAGCCAGAGTTTGAACACAGCAGGAAAGGATCAGAACCTTGCCTTTGACCTCCAAGCTTTCTTCCCCGTGGTGCACTATACAATGCTATTAAAATAATATTTATATTATACGTATTTATTTTATTGTCTCATTGAGTATATTGTTATGGGAGGAAAAAAACATATAAGTTATGGGAGGAAAAAAAACAAGAAAAGCAACAGAGAAAAAAATGCAGCTTTGGAACATCCATAAGAAAAATATTTCCACTGAGCAGATAAAAACCATGACGATACATTGCCATAAACTTGCATTGCTTAGAGTAATAATCAAAGTTCACATAGATAACATGGAAGGCCTCAGGGCCTGTGTTGAGGCAACAGAATGACTGGAGGCATGTTGTCAGCACTCAAGAAAAATTACAGAAGATAAGTAAACTTTTGTATGAATGAACACTTTTTTAAATAGAAAAAAAGACAATATGCTTAAAACACACAGGGGACATAGAGCACAGAATTGAGAAACAAAAGTAAAATAATCCTTGTAATATATATATATATATATATTATATATAATAATATATATAATATATATTATAATATATAATATATATAATAATATATATAATATATATAATTATATATAATTCTTGTGTATATCAACAAAATTAAAATAATTACTGAGCAGAAAATCTTCATTTGTTTAAATTTTACATTAATGATAAAGAGTAGAGAGATTATGGTATTTTGAATTAACCTCTCCACAGAGAATCACTAGAAAAATTGGAGCAAAATGAAAGAAGGCATTTATCTGAAGGCATCAGACAGCTGGCCAGGCAGTAAGGAATTGATCCCCACTTATGAGGGAGGGTGGTGAGCCCCACTTTGGACTGCTCTTCCCTCTGGATGATTCCCGACACAGAAAATAGAGGATGAGGGACTGAACGGGGCTATTGACATGCTTACAAGTACAGGAACAAAAATTAGACTTTAGAACCAAAAAGGAGGTTCCTTGTTACCACATGTCCAGACTTTCATTTGAGACTTGAAGAGTTACATCCTACTAGTAAAGAAAGAACCAGAAATACACCAGGCCTCATATTTTACAGTCAAAGAAACCAGTACACAGAGAGGTTAAATAATTTGCCAAAGGTCTTACAATTACTAGTAGCAGAACTGGTATTTGAACCTGGGTAGTTGGGCTCCAGAGGTCATGCTTTCTATTATTATATTACAGAATTAAGTCTGCATAATATTGATACCCAAATCCAACAACGACAGCAGAAATAAAACTTGAGACCAATTTCACATAAAAGTTTTGATACAATAATCTCAAAACAACCCAGAAAACAAAATTCAGCAGCACATTAAAAGAATGTTATAAGACTGGGCACCTGGGTGGCTCAGTCGGTTAAGTGTCTGACTTCAGCCCAGGTCATGATCTCACAGTTTGTGAGTTCAAGCCCCGCATCGGGCTCTATGCTGACAGCTCAGAGCCTGGAGCCTGCTCTGGATTCTGTCTCCCTCTCTCTCTGTCCCTCCCCAGCTTTTACACACACTCTCACTCTCTCTCTCTCTCTCTCTCTCTCTCTCAAAAGTAAACAAATAAACATTAAAAAAAATTTAAAAAGAATGCTATAAGAGAAGCAGGTGTGATTCAGACTAACAGTGCAAAGAGGATTTACCATGAAGAAAAGTATTAATTCAATTCAAAATATTAATACAATAAGGGCAAAATCTCAATAATATCCGTAGGTATTGAAAGTTATTTTTATAAAACGTAATATCCATTTTTATTTTGAAAATACTCTTACTAAAACATAAATAAAAATATGTTTTAATTATACATAGATGAACTCAAGAGTCCCTATCATGTCAATGGAAAACACAAGATATATTCATACTAAAGTTGTAAATGAGACAAATTATTACTGGCTAGTATAATTATCAGTATTAGATCAGAGAAAGAAATAAGAGGCAAAATATTTGAATAGTGAGAGGTAAATTATCATTATTAATAGAATAAATTCTTTTATAGTTTTAAAAAACAAGAGAGTTGTCTTATAAATTATTGTGATCAAAGAGACATTTTAGTAAGATGGCTGACACAAATATGATATACAAAATGTTATGGCCTTTCTATATAGAATCAACAAACAATATGAAATGGGAGAAGATCCAAGTTATAGTAATACCAGTATGATTTTTAATGTTTATGAATAACTTTAACAAGAAATGTGCAAGAGCTCTGTGAACAAAATATGAAAATGCTATTATTAGATATAACAGAAGACTTGAATCAATTGGAAGATGCATCCTAATCTTGGATAGAAATACTCAAGATCATAAATACATAAATTCTCTCTAAAATAAGGCTATGCATTTGATACAATCACAACAAAGTAACAATATTGCAATTTTTAAAAGAGACTAAGTAAATCAATGACAGGAAACAGAATCCAAAGACAGGAAGCACTATGGGAGTAGTCTAGAACATTAAGGTAACATTACAGATCAGTGCATAAGAACAGAGATTACTCAATAAATATTGAGAAATCCAAAAAGGCACTTAAATAATAAATGACTTTATTTACTTACTCCTTGCACTAAAACAAGTTTTAGATGGATTAAGTTTTAAGCCATAAGAGTCCTAGAGAGCACCAGGGAAACTTTTCTTTTCTTTTCTTTTCTTTTCTTTTCTTTTCTTTTCTTTTCTTTTTTCTTTTCTTTTCTCTCTTCTTTTCTTTTCTTTTTTTTCTTTTTCTTTTTCTTTTCCCTGGTTGTTTTGTTTTGTAACCTCCAAGTGAAGGCTGCATTAAGTATGAAAAAAGAAACAGAAATCATAAGATAAAAGATGGATAAATTCAACAACATGGAATGTTACAGGTATCAAAAAGCGCCATAAATATTTTAAAGACAAACAACAAATATTTGCAAGATATGTCTAAAACAAAGGGCTACTTTTCTATAAATGGTGCCTATTGCTGACTAATGGTGTGGGCCCTTGGGCTGATAAAGAAATGGAAATACTAATATATTTTAAATATAGGAAGAGATGTGCCTTTGAACTAGCAATCCCACTTTTAAGAACCAGCAACTTCATTTCCAAGAACTTATCCTTCCATATTTTCCATATGCTTCCATTTCTGTAACCAGGTGTGCATTCAAGGATGGTCTTTGCAGCCCTATTTGTTGTGATGAAACTAGAGGCAATGTAAATATTCATCGAGTAAAGACTCGTTAATTAATATGGTGAAGCTCTGGAATAAATGATGTAGGCTTAGATGTACTTGCATGAAAAAATCTGCAAAGATATAGCGTTAGATAAAAAACAAAAACTAGTATATATAGTATGGTTTGGTTAACTTGTAACCTAGAGATCCAAAATGTTTGTTTTAAAAACTATACTTGTTAAAATATTTACTGCAGCAAACTATTCACTTATGCTTGTCATAGAAAACTAATGTGAAATAAACCCATTATGTAGGATATCATTGAATTTTTGTAATCTCAGTTATACCCAAGTGGTTTGAGTACACTTTTTAGAAAACATTAACATCTTTTGTGGCTGAGTGTCTTTATTTTGTTCTATTAAATGGTGTAGAGTTCCATGGTAACATTGATTTTACCTAATTTCATTTCATTTCATTCCATTGTATAATAATCTGTTTCTCTGATGGGAAATTTGCTGGAATTCTGATTGACTTCTTTAGGCAATCTATATTCTTTTCTTGGCAAATTTGAAGAGTTTTTGGTCTTTCATGTTCTGTAGCAATTGTGATTTGTTTAGGTGTGGATTTGTTTTCACTCATTATCTAAAGAGCAGGCATACATCTTCAATGTGAAGGTTCATGTCCTGCTTTAGCTTTGGAAGCCTTTAGCCATTATTTGTTGAATATTTTCTCTGACCTATTCTTTCTTTCTGGAACTCATATTAGACTTATTTTGAAAGTTTTCATGCCTTACGGATCTTTTTTTTCTCTGTGCTACATTCTAGATGATTTCTTCCAATCCTCCCTCCATTTCACTGATTCTCTTTGATGTGCCCAAACTACTGATTACTCTAGGATTGTTTTTAATCTCAAAGACTGTATTTAAGATTTTCACTTGTCTAATTTTTCAATTCCTGGATCTTATTTTATGATTTCTTTTATTTCTTTGAACAATTTAAGCTACGTATTTTAAAAAGCCTTTTAGATCACACATCCTCTACTTAGGTATTAATTCTACATTTTGTGGTTCTGTGAACTCTCTTCTCTGATATTCTTCATATGTTTTATAGTTTTGGTGCATGAGGTCATCTTAATGGAAAATATGTTCTCTAGAAGGCCATCATATACAGCTGGCTATGAGACCTCTTTGTAAGGCATTATGATGAACTCTGCTTAGGTACAATTAGGGCTCTAGGTTTTTAGTCTTTCTCTTTTGTCTTACACTCAATTTCTCGGCTTGGGATTCCCATACTATATGAGCAATGTGATTTCAGGCCCCTGTACCTTTATTTAGTATATATTCAAGCTCTGTTTTCTTGAAATTGATTCTGTTTCTACTCACAGCCTAAATTGGATATTTTTCCATCGACCAAGATCCTGGCTGTCTGGTGGAACTTGTCTAGTCCTTGTACATAAATTGAGCAAAGCTTTTCTAGCTCAGGGCTCTAAACATTTACCCAGAAGATCTTAACATCCTAGGCCCTAAAACATATATCTATTATAGATACTTATCCTTTTCTTCCCATATAGCTTCAACTTCTGCTCCATGGCTCTGAGATCACTCTCTTTTTGATACATAATGGTAACCATTTCTTTCTACTGAGTTCAGTGATGCAACAGCAATTTCTGACACTGAACTCATTTTCCAGGTTAAAATATAAGCATAACATGATGCATTTGTGATGATACCGGAAACCATAGGAAAATAACTTTACAAAGTTATGCTTTGAACCCCAGTGATGGCATCAGATTCTGCCGCTGTGCTAAGTGAGAAATATAGCAGATCTGTAATGCATACTTTTGTTGTGACAGAGTTGTATTAATGGTAAATGATCATTCTCACTGAGAGGATATTATTGAAGTTCAACTTGTCTCACTTTGTACTTCAAAGTTTTCAAAGTACTTCAAAATAGAACTGATTGTTGAATAGTCACCTGTATTTTTGAAAAGATTTGACTTGGATAACATGATATGCAATGAAGGAGAAATTACCAAAATGAATAGGCTGAAAGGCAACAATTCGACACAAAAGAAAGTGTAGAACATTCTCAGTGCCGCACAACAGGATTTGACATTGATTTACATGTCAGCACATTTTCAGATCTATTCTGAAAAGGAAAAATTTTCCCTCATTTATTGTGGTGAAAGTGACACTAATCACATTTTATTTGGCCTGACAGTCCCACATTAATAAGAATTAGCATATGAAAAACTTTACATAGATGACACATAGGAAAAGTCACGATACATAATTTTTACCTCAATAAGATTTGTTTCCTGTTTTATTCATGCTGCTACTCAACAAGTTAGAACAAATGTACTTATGTAATTTTGAAGCCAAAAAAAATAAATCCTGTGGTTAAATTTTACATAAACATCTCTTTCCACATCCTTTGAACAAGAGGTTTTAAAAGCAATCTGTTTGAGGGGTACCTGGGTGGCTTAGTCAGCTAAGCAGTTAAGCATCTGACTCTTGACCTCAGCTCAGATCAGGATCTCGTGGTTCATGGGATTGAGTCCTGTGTCGGGCTCTGTGCTGACAGTGTGGAGTTGATAGGGATTCTCTTTCTCCCTCTCTCTCTCCCCTCCTCCTGCAAGTAAATTTAAAAAGGAAAACATTAAAAACACTAAAACATTAAAAAAGAACAACCTGTTTGAAAATCTTTGATGCTAAACCTTTCAAATTTGTTCCTATTTTCTAAGAACATAAAGAAAACATGACAGAGTTAGAAGCAATAGTCTCCTTGCAAAGAAAATGCTTTTATTTTCTGTTTTTCATCTCTGCTACCAAAGATCTCCAAGATGCCTGGGTGGCTCAGTCAGTTAAGTGTCTGACTCTTGATTTCAGCTCAGGTCATGATTTCATGGTTCTCAAGATTGAGTCCCATGTAGGGGCACCTGGGTGGCTCAGTCGGTTAAGCAGCCGACTTCGGCTCAGGTCATGATCTCACAACTCGTAAGTTCGAACCCCGCGTCGGGCTCTGTGCTGACAGCTCAGAGCCTGGAGCCTGTTTCAGATTCTGTGTCTCCCTCTCTCTGACCCTCCCCCGTTCATGCTCTGTCTCTCTCTGTCTCAAAGATAAACAAACATTAAAAAAAATTTAAAAAAAAAAAAGATTGAGTCCCATGTCAATTGGGATTCTCTCTCTCCCTATCTCTCTGCTGCTCTCTCCTGCTCTCTTTTTTCTCTATCCGTCTCAAAATCAATAAACTTAAAGAAAAAAGATCTCTAACAGTGTGTTTCTATGACTAAGTGGGACTGGGGAGGGGTATGTACAGTACCATTAAAAGTATCGATTGCTATGCACTGCCTCCTGGAATTCTGATTCTCTTAATCTGTGTTGGAGTCCCCAGATCTGCATTTTAATGAATGTCTCTTCCACATGATTCCTGTGCTCACTAAAGTTTGAAACAAAAATACTAATTCGAAGGGATATATGCACCTTAATGTCTATAGCAGCATTATCAATAATAGCCAAATTATGGAAGAGCCCAAATGCCCATAAACTGATGAATGGATAAGGAAGAAGCGGAATGCACACACACACACACACACACACACACACACTGGAATATGACTCATATAAAAGAATGAAATCTTGCCATTTGCAATGATGTGGTCGGAGCTAGAGTGTAATATGTTAAACAAAATAGAGAAAAACAAATACCATACGATTTCATTCATATGTGGAATTCAAGAAACAAAACAGATAAACATAGTGAGGGGAAAAAAAAAAAAAAGGCAAACCAGAAAACAAACCCTTAACTGTAGAGAACAAACTGAGGGTTGCTGGAGGGGAGGTGCGCAGGGGGAAGGATTAAATGGGTGATGGATACTAAGGAGGGCACTTATTGTGATGAGCACTGGGTGTTGTATATCGTGCACCTGAAACTGATATTATACTGTATGTTAACTAACTGGAATTTAAATAAAAACTTGAAAAAGAAAAAAACAAAAAGACAAACAATATCATCTTGCAATTTAAAAGTCATACACTATAGGGGCACCTGGGTGCCTCAGTTGGTTAAGCGTCCACCTTTGGCTCAGGTCATGATCTTACGGGTTTGTGGTTTCGAGCCCCAGTCGGGGTCTCCGCTGACAGCAGGGAGCCTGTTTTGGGTCCTCTGTTTCCCTTTCTTTCTGCCCCTCTCTGCCTCTCTGCTTGTCCCCTGCTCACGCTTGTCCCCCCAAGCTCACGCTTGTCCCCTGCTCTCTTTATCTCTCAAGAAATGAATAACAATAAATAAATATTTAAAACGAACTAAGTAAATGAATACATAAAATTTATATGTTATATGCTAGGTCTGCAAAATTGAATTAGAAAAAATACCAAGAACATTTTTTTCAGAGGGAAACGGTGCCAAAGAAGTGATTAAAATGTGAATGAATATAAAGAAGTATGTGTGAACCACAGGGATTTTGATAATGAATCAACCCTAACATATCTGATGGGAATAATTAACTGATGGATTAGGTAAAAAAAAATACACAAATTACTAGAATTTATAATTTACTTGAATTCAAGTAATATGATTCCTAGAATATTATTGGCAGAAATTAACTCATAAAGTAAATGGTTGAAATTACACAATCAAATTTATTATTCATGAAAGCATTTATATTGGGTGATTGAGCAGTCTTAAAAATTTTATTTGTCAAATAAGCCAGCTTTTAAACTTAATGTTATTAAGATAAGCCATGAATTCACTTCCTCTTTTTAGCTTTTAAAAAAATTCATTGTTGCAATATTATTACTTTAATCATTATGGTTAATAGAGAAAGCAAGTATTCAATTTTAGGTTTGAAAATTGATAGGCACCTCTGCTCCTCTGTACTGCATATGAATAGAACAAGTTTTCAGAGTCTTCTTATTTTATTGCTTCTTAATTAATTTTTATTTTCTTACACACTTGTTGAAAACAAAAACATTAAAAGCACTGTAATTTTATTTATTTATTTATTTATTTATTTATTTATTTTCCAAAGGTTATTTATTTTTGAGAGAGACAGAGACATGCAAGCAGGGGAGGGGCAGAGAAAGGAGAGAGAGAGAATCCCAAGCAGACTCTGCACTATCAGCACAGAGCCCGATGGGGGACATGAACTCACGAAACTGAGATCGTGACCTGAGCCGAAATCAAGAGTTGGACGCTTAACTGACTGAGCCACCCAGGCGCCCCTAAAACTACTGTAATTTTAATAAATGTCAGCATTTATCCGCACCCATCAGTCACATGTAGAGAAGCACGAAGCAAACACTTTAAGACAAGGGGAGTCCAACTACAGTGCACAGTGGCTTTGAGGTGGGACATCCCATCAGAAATTCTGCATCATCATCTTTATCCGTACATGTAAACATTGCACGTTTTTCCCAATCAATACCAAGGATACCAGAAAACTCTTTAAAATGTCTTCAGTTGTTTTACCATAAAGAGTTCACAAATGTGTATCTTTACAAACATCATCCACAAATTTCGTAACAATGTGCAGCAATTAAATTCTCTGCTTCCATCCAATCTTAAGATTAAACAAAATTAGATTGAGCTCAATCTTTTAATCGTTTGCTTACTATTAAAATGTGAGCTGTTTTATGAAGGTACCTTCATCAGCTTGGCCTCAGTTTGTGGCTGCATGAGCAATGTGGGGGCTCCATAAAATATTCTCTGGTTGTATCCGATTTACTGTTCAATGTGGCTCTGAAATTGACTTTGAAGGCAACGTTAAACAATTGTAATTTGGTCCTCTGACTGGGTTTTCTATTCTACTTAGTTAAGACTTCTTTCTTTGAAGCTGCGAAATAAATGGAGGATTTTTTTCAAGTGCGCATCATGGTTTTGAAACACACAGTAAGGGGCACCTGGTGGCCCAGTCAGTGGAGCATCCGACTTGAGCTGGGGTCATGATCTCAAGGTTCAAGAGTTAGAGCCCCACATTGGGTCCTCTGTTGTCACCTCAGAGCCTGCTTGGGATCCTCTGTCCCTTTCTCTCTCTGCCCCTCCCCATTCATGCTCTCTCTCTCAAAAATAAAAAATAAAAATAAACTACACAGCAAGATGGATGATTTTGTGCATTTGTATCTTCCGGTTTTCTTTTTCTTTTTTTTTAAATTTTTTTTAACTGTTTATTTTTGACCAAGCGAGCGAGCGAGAGAGAGAGAGCTGGGGAGGGGCAGAGAGAGAGAGAGAAGGAGACACAGAATCCGAAGCAGGCTCTAGGCTCTGAGCTGTCAGCACAGAGCTTGACGTGGGGCTTGAGCCCAGGAACCGTGAGATCTGACCTGAACCAAAGTCGGGTGTTTAACCGACTGAGCCACCCAGGCGCCCCTCTCTTTGGTTTTTCTCACCAAAGAAACACCAATATTTTGGATCATTTGCAGCTTCACGGCAACAAGGCTGACCTTCAGTTGAGCATCTAAGTGCCTCTTACACTTTGTAGATGTGCTGCTCCCGCTTGCCACTGTTGGTTCACAGTTTGTGATTGACAGCCTGCTCTCAATGGCTTCACTTTCAAGTTCAATGCAGGAGGCAAACTTTTTTTTTTTTCTTTCTGCATCATTTGAAGACTTTTGAACAAAAGCAACAGTCTCCTCAGAGGGTGAAAAAAAAAAAAAAAGGAAGAGAATAAATCACTATGAAAGGAAGGAAAATCGGAACTCTTTTCCCATTAGTACTACAGTAAGTCAGTAATGTTTGGGGGAAAGCCATCTTAGTGTTAATTTAACATCAGTGTTAATTTAAGAAGAGTCATGAGGTCTTCTATCCATTTAGAGCCCAGCAAAGGAAGGAACAAATGTTGTGATACCAAGTTGGTCTGAGAGAACTTGGATCCACAGTAACATGGGCCCTTGGAATTATGCCCTTTTTAAAAAAATTTTTTTTAATGTTTATTTATTTTTGAAAGAGAGAAACAGAGTGTGAGTGGGTGAGAGGCAGAGAGAGAGACACACACAGAATCTGAAGCAGGTTCCAGACTCCAAGCTGTCAGCACAGAGCCCGATGGAGGGCTCAAACTCGCAAACCACGTATCATGACCTGAGCCGAAGTTGGACGCTTAACTGAGCCACCCAGGCGCCCCTGAATTATGTCCTTGCCACTGCTGTAAAATTTTACTTGGGGAAATGAGGGCTTTCGTAATTCGCCTTTAGTGCCTAATATAATCAGAATACTTCGCGTGCCTGATAATTATAATTCAGTTTTAGTTTGATAGACAAAAGTTGTGATAATTTCAAGGTAGTTCTGTTTGAAAGCGTATTTTGAAAACATCCATTTGTTCCAACATAAACGGACAATTCGACCATTATAAGGATTTTGTGTTTGCTCACGCATGATTTCAGCTGATAGAACTGCTAGGTGAGCAGTCCCTGGGTGGCTCAGTCAGTTAAGCAACTGACTTTGGTTTTGGCTCAGGTCGTGATCTTGCTGTTCTTGAGTCCGAGCCCGGAGGCAGGCTCTTTGCTGATAGGGTGGCTCCTGCTTGGGATTCCCTCTCCCTCTCTCTCTGCCCCTCCGCACTCATGCACTCTCACACGCGTGCTCTCTCTCTCTCTCTCTCTCTCTAAATAAGTAAAGTTAAAAAGAAAAGAAAAGAACTGCTAGATGAAGCCACAAAGCCACTGCGTGAGCTGCATGGGCTGCTCAAAATACACACATGTGCCTGGATCGCAAACATCAACCGGCTACCTTGGTTCACGTTTGTGTCACAAGCTACCCTCATCCGCATCTGCTGGTACAATTCTCTGTCCCGTTTCTATGACACTTCCTCCATCATTTGACAATAATTCACCATCAACTCTCCTGACACCCACTTCCGCAAGCAACGGCTTATGTTCTTCGAGATAGAGCACCCTATATACTGAGCCGTTGATTTCTTAACCATTTAAAATGTAGGAACTGCGCTGTGGTTTTTGGTGGATTTCTTTCTTTTTTTTTTTTTTTTAAATGTGTCACTGACAGTTTTCGAGCGTCATACCCCTAACCTCAGTTTTCCTGTGAGCCCTATGGTTTTTGTTGCTCAATTTTACAGTGTGAGGATTTTTAGGAAGGCATTTGTCCCATTATAATAAAACCAACCGTAATGAGTAACAATACAAGCTTCAACAGAAGTTACAAATATTAAGTAATTATAAGTAATATTTATTGAATGAGCTCTGTGTCCTAGATTTTTACATATATTAGCCATCTAATTTAACTTAGTCTTAAAATGACCCTAGGGAGGTGTAGTTGTTATCCCCATTTTATAATAAGATTTAGTGCAGTTAAATAATTTATTCCCCATCACAGAACTAATAAACAGTTGGGGTTTAAAGCCCAGCTCTCTTAGGTTGCAGATCCTGCTTCAAACTACAGGGCTAAGCGACAGCCATGGTCTAAGTCGTGTGCCTAGGGAATAAGGCCTTGAAATTGGCCAGCCTTGGGGTCAAATCCAGGTTCACCACTTACTAGCTGCACAGTATTAAACAAGTTACGTCAACTTTCTAAATTCAGTTTTCTTTTTTCTTCTTTTTTTTTTCAACGTTTATTTATTTTTGAGACAGAGAGAGACAGAGCATGAATGGGGGAGGGTCAGAGAGAGGGAGACACAGAATCTGAAACAGGCTCCAGGCTCTGAGCTGTCAGCACAGATCCTGACGCGGGGCTCGAACTCATGGACCGCAAGATCATGACCTGAGCCGAAGTCGGCCGCTTAACCGACTGAGCCACCCAGGCGCCCCTCTAAATTCAGTTTTCTAATCTGAAAAATGGAAGGCAATCATAACAAAATAGCTAATATTTATTGAGCACTTACTATTTCTCCCAAAACACTTTAGGAGATAAATGTCATCCCCTTTCTACAAAGGACAAAACTCAGGCTTAGAAAAGTTAAAGAATTTGATCACAGTGGCACAGCTAGTAAGGGGGTGGAGCTGGGGGGTAAGCCTCAGTCTGTTTTCCCGAACCACTCTTCACTGTAACCCCCAACAAAACCTTCCTCCTGGCTGCTGTCTCTGAGGGTTAAAAGGGAGGCTGTAAATAAATGACTCAACACTGTGCCCAGTCTAAGGCATGAACTTAGTGAATGAAGTCAGTTATTATTACCACTGGCAGTTAGCCAGGAGCAAAAATCATTATAAAACAAGGTAAAATGTAATCGCTGCTTGGTTTGGGACGCGAAAACGTTGGGGGAGGCAGGGTGTAAATATCCAGGGAGTTCAAAGGAGGAAAATGGGGTATCTGTGACTAGGCAGACAGAGATGGAGAGATAATATATGTCGAGCAAACGGCAGAGACTCCCAACTAACATAGATAGGAACTGTGAGTCTGTTCAGGGAACAGAGGGCAGCTGAGGGATGGTCTGTGTAAGGAATGCTGGAAGGTAGATGAGAAAGAGAGACCACCTGAGCGTCCCTAGGGAGGGCCTCCCACTGCCAGGAGAGGAGTCTTGGCCAAACATGGGGCACACTGGGGAGTCAGTTTGGTCTTTGAGCAGGGAGGTAACATAAGCAGGGTTGAGCTCTGAGGAAACAAATCTGATTAGGATTACAGCAGAGAGTGACCGAGGGCGTGGGCAGGGCAGAGTGTCTGAGTCATCAGACGCCTCCCCTGCCAGCTTCCAGGTGAGTGTGGGTTCTCCTGACAAGCACATTCCTAGGCGACCTGGCCTCTCGTGTTCCTTTATGGCTTGTTCGGTGTGCAGTACAACAAGGCCCTCTGCAGGCAACCTGCCGGCTAGACTCAGAGGAACTGAGATGAGGCAGGATCTTACAATTCATCCAGTCGAAGAACCAAGGTTGCAGACCGTGGAGGCCCATAGAAACCCTGAAGAAGCAGCACTGTGACAGAAGCAGGCTAGGTGTGGAGAGCACACTTCTGACCAAAGCAATGGAAGCGTGGGGGACCAGCGCTCTGTATCCTCTGTTTTCCAAAAGCAGCTTAAAAAGCTAAATTCTTTTTATAGGAAAAGATCTCGTTCTCTAAATGTAATCTTGTTTTAAAAGAAACACCATGAAGGTCAAAGGAAATGAATCTGCAGGCTGAATCTGCTGTAGAGGCTGCGTGTTTTTCACATACCACTTTCAACCAGGGACGTGATGGAGAGATGGTCCTTAGAGTCTAACAGACAAGAATATCATGTGTGGAGGTTCCCAACAGAGTGAAATAAGCAAGCAGCTGGACCAGATCACAGGTCGTTCAAGTGTCCATCCCCTGCGGAGGGTTTTTTAGTGGTGCTTCCAATTTTTGCCCCTCGCTTAGACTGCTGCCATTGGCCATCTTTCTTCAAAGTGTTCGTGGGACTCGGGGTAGGGTTGTGTGCGTGACATGGCGGGAAGGAAGTTGATGAGATTTGTCTGTGGATGGGAAAACCAAGACCATCCAGTCCCCATCCCCTCACCAAACCAAGCCAGGTGTGTCCCAGTTAGGGGACCAGTGCCAGAGAACCCTTGTTCACAGCCTGGGGTCAAGTGTTTGCAAGTAACCTCTTCATCCCCTGAGTCCTGAAGATAAACCAGGGTCTATTTACAGTCCACAGTCTCTCCCTGGAACGTACATTCATCTGTCAGCGGGCACTTAAAGGCTGTTCTGGCCCCACCCTCAGGATGGTATGCATATCTTAATAATCAGCAGATGACAGCAGGGAATTTTTGTGGTTGATCCATGACCAAGGTTATTATTTCATACATTCTAAAGAAAGGAGCTTTTTTTCATTTGCATGCAAACCACTTGGGTATTATCTCTAAGCTCATCAAGAAGCCAACTATTAACATTAATATTTTCCATAACATTTAAGGAAGCATTATCAGACAGAGTTTAGATGAGGGACTTGAGCATAAGACCTACCTGGCTCAGTTCTAGGCTCTGCCACCGAAAGGCTAAAGTGACCTTGAAAAAGGAATAGCCTTTTCTCTGAGCCTCAATTCCACACAGGTGTGGATTAATTAAAATAATGCTAATAATGCTTTTCAAGCATTGTAAGTGCTCATAAGTGATTGCTATATTACACCATTTAACTTGATTTGTGAGGAGACTTAGTATTGAATCAAAATTTTCTGGTAATTTTAAAGATCTGTAGATGCCATTCTTTCCAGAAAGATGTAAAGCCTAATTACCATCCTCTTAAAGATCAAAAGCACTGCTAGTTTGATACCTGCTTGACTGCGGTCCTAACCAAATTTCAGTCTAAGTGATTTATGCTCCAATAATATCCAAGACACAAAAATTATAAAGAAAGGTCATGAGATATACTGGCGATAAGACCTGACGAAACAATGCGATTCCCCCTCGTTACCATATAATCATATTCTTAATCTTTATGGGATGTTTCTTTGGAGGCTGTGGGTGTTGCCCACAATTTGGAATATCCATCATGTTTAGTTTTGGCAGAGGAGTGAAGTAGAAGGGTAGTACTCGTTTATTCACGTGGATATTCTCCAGGGGGCCTAGCCTTTGAATTCCGAGGAAATGAATGGCTTAGGCTCTCGTAGTCTGAACTGTGCATTCCTGAATTGAATAATTAACAGAAATTTGGAGCTGAATTTGGAAGATCTGCTTCTGAACGTGCTACTGAATAGAGCCGCACCAAGGCTTGGACAGAAATGTGGACTCACCCAGATTAGCAGTGCCAGACTCTGACAAATTAAATTTCAACACCTCCGGTTCATCTTGGCAGATGCTAGTAACCTGATGTCATGCAGCCATGATGTAAGCCAGAAAGAGTGGTATTTTGCAATAGAGAGATTCTGGTAACCCTTCCCATGAATGTGGGTTGCAGGATATCAATATTTACATCACACTACAGAGAGTTTGTTACATTTTGCAACGCAAGAAGTTAGGTGGCTTACTCATGGTCTTCTGCAGAGACAAACTGCCCTTACGTCCAACATCAAAAGCTTAGATTGCTGATGTTTGCCTTTTTATTTTCTGAAGACACTTTCTCAATTACATATAATGAATGGAAATCTCCTTGACATCACGAAAATGGACATTTCAGAATTAAAGGATTAGATTTGCATTGTGGCCAGAAACACTAAAAGATAATCTATGTTATAATTTCATCTACTTCCGGGATTATAAAAAATATAACATACAAAAAAGTAATTTCGGATGGGGTACCTGGCTGGCTAAGACAGTAGAGCATGTGACTCTTGATCTCGGGGTCGTGAGTTCAAACCCCATGTTGGGTATAGAGATTACTTAAAAAAAAAAAAGTAATTTGGGGAAAGAAGATACAATAACAAGTAATTATAATTTTCTCTGTGAATTTACTGGCTCACATATGTTTGAAATTATGGTGTTTGCCCTCACCCTTATCATGCTCCAAATACTAATTAATGAAGCACTTATGAATATTGATGACTTAAGGACATGTTCTCAGAGATTGAAGGGTAGATATCTAAAGAAGACAAAATGTGAAATGAATGAAATCGGTGAACACCTTATCCTGCTTGATTTAGTCAAAGGTGCCAGAAACATGTTTTCCTTACTTTCCTGAATGATCCATACCACCTAATAATTCATGACTGATAGCTGGAAATGTAATCTTGATGCCAAGGGCTTCCCTGGCAGGCTTTTCTCAGGGCCTTACACAGGAAAAAAACAGAAGATAAAGAAGTTTGCAGAACATCTTGTATTTATATGCATTGTCTCACTTAAGTCCTACTTACATGTGTAAATATTGCCATAGGAATGCCAGAGATTCCTCTCTGCAAAATGAATTCTAGGCTTCAGGGGACCAGACGATTACTTTGTATGACAGACCACCAACAGATGGCTTCTCATAAGCCACATTCTAAATGTCTGTATGGTCTCACGGGGGGGGGATTTTATACTGTTAATGCACACCCTTCCACACTGAAAAACTCAGAATCCCTATTGGTTTCTGTTTTGGTTTGGGAATCTGGACATTTTAATTCTCTGTCTGGTGTTTCTTAATTTCATTTACATTGTGTTTACAGTTTAGAAATATTTATAGACAGCAGATATTTGTAACTTTTTAGGTTATCGCCTCTCCAGGCTCCAGCATTAGTTCCTCTTTCCTTTCATCAAAAGGCAGTCCTTAATTAAGCTTTATTGTCTCTTCCTGGACTCTCCCCAGCGCTTTAACACCTTTTTGAAAAGCTCGGGAAGATCATAGCTTTCTAGGTGCGGTCGCTGGAGTCACTGGGAGGAAACTTCACCTCCCCACTTTTTGGTATGATGTAACCTTTGCATACTTTGTGGGGACAAGCAGAAAATGCTGACGTGTAATTCATCGGCATTAAATTCCTTATGAAGGAAAAACAAAGCTGGCGAAATGCCTTCTACTCAAAGGAAAGCAGAATGTAAAGTTTTGTTTAGGAGCGAATGGAAAAGTCATTACAGAAGTGAAAGTCTTGTTACCATTGTAGGAACATTCACGTTTGATCCTCCTTTAACCCATCTTGTGATCAGAATTGTTTTGCTTATCTACATCGCAATGGAGAAAAAATAAGGTCCATAGTTTTAGATTGAATCCAAGAGAAAATTGGTAGATATTATTCTTCTTCAATTCCATGTTTCACTTCCTCTAAAGACAAAATTTTAAACGATTGTTTTGCAAACCAAACACTCAAATAGACACCTAAGATGATATCCGGTGGTGTGTTTTGGGGTTCGATGGGGCGTGGGGGACAGAGGTGGTGTTGAGAATAATTCCACTTGCGGGACAAATATGGAAAACTTTCTCTTGACCCACAGTCAAACTCTAAAAACTAGCAGGGCCTTGTAGAAGATAAAACCAAAGCCTGAAGAAATTAAAGGACCTGCACGAGGATAATTCTACTGATGTGGAAGAAGTATGATTAAAGAGGAAGGGACCCTAATTCCCAAGTGGGGATTTCTGTCATTGTCCCATTTTCTCTCGCTATGTGTAAATCTGCTATCAAGCGTTCAGAAATGGCGGAGAAGTTTCCACAGGTTGTCGGCTGGTGAAACAATTCCTATGTCCAATTCTTCAGTTTCTATTTCAGGGCCGATGGTAGAATTTTATTTATTAGTAGAATTCTAGAATTTCAGGCCAAATGGATAGTCACCAGGTAATTCCACTAACAATAGGAAGAGGTGATGAACATAAACATTAGGGGACCACTGAGTCCGACACAAGGTTTTATAATCCATGCAGAAACAGAAATGTTTCACCTACTCAGGGCTCAATATCCAGATAGCTTTTAGTCATCAAAAACTCTTCAACTTATTCCACATTTCACAGATACAGGCTACACAGTGTTGTCACGAGCTGGGTATGATTTATGTTTGCCTTGGACATTCCATTTTCTTTTCCCTGGTTTAGGCTTCAGGCACTCGCTTGCATCGCTGGAGGTGCCATAACACTGACCTCATCCTAGCATTAGACACCATGAAAGCAGCATGTTTGAGACTAGGTCCGTAGCGCAGTGATCTAAACGGCCGGTGGTAGCCAGCACGTGAAGAACCCAAGCTTGGCATTGCTTTGGCTTGCTGCAAGGTTGGTAATTATTCCCGTGAAAATTCACATCTGACGTGGTCAGAAGCATGAAGCTCAGTCTTTCTGCAGTAAGAACAATAACCACACAACAACAGCAACAAACCCAGAGTAGGACTATGAACTTGACTTCTGTCACAGTAGCCTGTTCACTCGATTCCCATGGCACCCTAACGATGGCAAAGTCTGAAGACCAACGTTGAAGTTTATTCTCTCATTTCATCACGATCCCAACTTCCTTTATTTTCGAGTCCAGTCAGCTTGGGAAGTTTTGTTGTTTCACTGGAAGATTTCGATTTGGGGCCCACTGATTTTTATACACGCCTCACGAAAATTTCTTATGAAGGCCTCACAGTGGTCTTCCTCCAGAACAGATGTTGTAAGGTGATTTCAATTTTAGACACCTAAAAGAGAACATTGGTTTCCGTGTGAATTGGACGGCTGCTCGTATGGTTTATTGAGAATGATATATATGCTCTGGTACAACAGTTGCTCTTGGTTCCCCACCCAGGTCCCCTTTCCCCACTGGTGGGCCCATCCCCCATTGGCTATGCACGTTAACTGGCTCAGAGCCAGATCCTTCTCCAGAGGATTGCCCTTGGCCAACAGAGCACCTAGTCTGAAGATCCCTGGGAGATTCCAAGCTCTCACCTCCTTTCCCATGCTACCCGTACCCTTTCCCATACTGCTACCCATGCTTGATGACACAGGGCACTAAAACCAAGATCCCTCACCTTCTTGGGAAAGGTCTACTGTGCCATCCATATCCTAGATCTCCCTGTGGAATCCAGCTGAGGCCACATCTTTGCTCACTGTCTTCCTCTGCTCTGGTTTTCCTGACTCCATTACAGGGTTCACCTTTAGAGCACGCCCTCAGCCAATGACTTGCACAAGAATCCCCATCTTAGGTTTTGCTTCTAAGGAACTTGACCTCAGACAGCCGTCTTGTTAGCATTAAAAGGCCTGACTTCCTTCCCCCCCCCCCCCCCCATTCTTGGTCTCTTAGGTAATTGATGTAACAGATTTTATCTCAATTTATCTACAATTGACATAACAGAGGTTATTCTAAGATACAGTTATTAAGCAAGCAAACCTTTTCTTATTTTGCACACTCAGTCTTGGTCATTTTAAAAACGACAACTTACTTAGTAGGCTACAACAAAGGAAATGTGTTTGCGCTTTTTCCTCTAATGTATCTCACATTATTTCTTGACTTTTTCCAAGTTACATGGATTTCAGAAAAAATCACCAGTGTGGATAAAATAGAAATTAGAACACACAAGTAACTTACACTTGTGGATCAAGCTTATTGTCTTAGGTTTTTAGCAGTAGACAGAATCTCCTGTATAAACACTCAGCGGATGTCTGAAACGAAAGTGCCCCATGTTTGTCATCCATTTTCATTCATTTAATACTCATTTCTAGAATTGTTCGTTCAACACATATTTGCTGGGTGTCTACTGTGTGCCAGACATGGTATTTATCACTGATACATAACTGTGAACAAGATACACTTAATCTCTACTCTTGTGGGGCTTGCTGTCCTCCTTACTCATGACTTCGACGTAGGCAGAGAGAGACGAGGTTGAAGGGAAACTGTAAATTGGAGCTATTCTATTGCAATTGCAGGTAGATTTTTACTGCTTGGCTATGTTTAGAAGAAAAAGCACCAAAACAAATCTATGTAGGAAGTTGTCAAATTTGCCGCCATTTTTCACTAAAAAATTATACATGTCAGTGTTTGGTACGATGTAGGGGCTCAATAAATATTCATTAAGTGAACAAGTGCCCAGTGACTTCATATTTTTTTCATACCTCTTTGTTATGTAGCAGTAAAAAATAGCAAGAAAACCACTTAATAATAATCCAACACCAATCCCAATTGCAATGTATTTTTCATAAGAATCCACAGCATATGAAGTTAAGGTCAAGTGTTCACACCTTTCTCCAGTATAACCAGTAAAACACCTTTAAAGAAAAAAAAAAAAGAAAAGAATGTATAATTTGAAAACTCAGAGTGATAGAAATTCAAAGAAATGGCCAATTTCAAAGAATGACACATTTCAATAAAAAGTAAGTAATTTAAAGAGGAAAACACCAAATGGAAGCCAACTGTTAAATGTATCGAAGAAGCTACGTATTTTACAATAATCAATTCATTAAAGCCCCATAGTAATGTAACTTCCCTCATTGGTAGAAGGGAAAGGTAGCTGCTTGCATGAGTTGATCCAGAAAATTATTAACCTACTCTTTCGTAGGAGATTGCCCAGAAACCAATGATCATAAAAATAGTACTTATTGTTCTAGAACTTTATATTCCTGAAGTGTTTTTGCTATAGTCTATTTCATCTCATCCTGTAATCAACCCCGTGATCAACTCAGAATCCTCTTTGCAGGTTGCTAAAAACACACGTTTGCATTCAGGAGTCTTGAGGTAGGGCATAAGCTTCTGCATTTCTGACAAGCTCCCAGGTTACACAGAAGCTGCTAATGTGGGAACTGTATTTTTGAGTAATGTGGGTTAGGTAGTTTGGAAAAAGACTCCTTAGATATTCAAATATAGTGAGTCATGTTCAGATGATGTACCCTTTTTACAAGATAAGAGAGAGGTGTGTGGAAATGTACTAGGTGAAACACATAGAAACACTTGGTGAAACACAAATGCATCTCCTCCCATCTCTAGGACTTGGAAAGTTCTTTGCAATTACCTGCAGATGGCTTTTTCCAGCTCATGGTGGAATGCACAAACACCATTGATGCAGTAACTATTGTGGTCTTCCAGGCAAGGATGTGAGAACTTCAAGGCTATGGGCCCTTCTGTGTAGTCAGCTAGGAGAAGGACATACAATATGAACAGATGAAGGGGGTCACACTTTTATAGTAGGTTTGTTACACACGTGTAAAGAGACCTTTAATTTGAAGAATATTCTTTGGGTGCTCTGCCATTTAAACTACTGGCTGATTCCAACCGCAGGCTATATTCACAAAGGTTAGGTTAATATCATTTGGACACATCACTAATTAGGGGATGTAGGTGGATTGATTGTTCTATTCTCTAGAAGCTACATAATAAGGTAGAGATACAAGGTGGCCAAAAGGTGGCAGCATTGATTCTCATTTTAGCAGGATGTGTTGAGCAAGTCTCCCCAAAAGTATGCCCAAATGCGAATAAACGTAGAAGATCGCACCCAATTTTTTATTCTCCCCTTTACACCCGAGAGTCAGCACTTAGGAAACTTGGATTTACAGAGCTAACGAACTTGATTTCTCTTCATTCCCCAAAGAAGACGAGAATTGCCTGCTTCTTCTTCTGTGGACTACCACTGAGAAGGTAACTGAAAAGGAAGCACTTCAGTGCCGCATTTCAGAAGAGGCATTGTTATGACCTATACAAGAACCAGAAACAAGTTATGGCTCAAGCTTCACATAGTTGAGACAACATCTTTGAATATTAATTGGCAATTTTACTCAGTTAAAGATACATTACGAGACAGTGGGAAATGCCCTAGAAACAGAATGAGAAAATCTGGGTTTTGACTTCTAACACTGTGCAAATGACCACATCTGGCAAAACTTTTGTGCTCAAGTGTCCAGAAGCCTCTGCATGGGAAGCTTCCTCTTGGGAAGCTGTGTTTTGGCAAAACGAATACATTTCAGGATGTTTACTCCTCATCTCCTGATATACTGAAGACATATACCTATGCCACCCTTGGGGTATATTCAGTGGGGATGACCCTTGGTTAAAGCACAGTTAGGTCCTTTTTGGTAAAAATTGAATTACCGATCTTCAAATTTGTCCCAGGCAGAATCAGTAGTGTTTTATTTTGTCGTTATTATGAATAAACATACCTCCCTGTCTTTAGTTATCATGTTATATCATATTTGCCTTTGCTAAGTAGATGCACAGAATCCTACTTATTTGTTTCAAGGGGAAAAAGTCTAAAAAGGCATGTATTTTTTATATTGAAAATACTAAATCTTAGGTACTAAGCCACCAATAAGACACTGTGTCATATAACTCCATGTCGATTAAGAACACACAATATTACCTTAAAATTTGCCTTTATCTTGTTGAGTGTGGCGTTGTGAATCTAGCGTCTCATTTTAATAATTAACTCTCAGCCCGTGAGAACTTCCCATGATAAACTGGGCTAGGTTCTTCCTGCTTCAAGACTAAATTAATTGAATTAGCCAAGCCTGAACCAGGATTTGCTAGGAAATGTGAGAACTGGAAGATACCTCCAAAGAAAGAATGTGCCAGAAAGACTCCTCTTTCCTCTAAAAAGAATATTAGTTTTAAGTTTATGAAAAATTTCCTAAGACACTGGATGCAGATGTTTGGAGTAAATTTAAAAATGGACAAACTGAGGTTCTCTACCAAGAAAGCAAAGGACAACTGTAGAGATGATGTACTTGATCCCCTGTTTTCCATTATTACTATCTGTAACATGGAAATCTTGCCTTGCATTTCATTTTTAAGGACGTAAGAAGGTGGTGCTGTGTGCACTGTTCCTAAGTCAATCACTGAGAGGAAAGTTTACTTGAATTTTCTACCGTATTATCTTCCAATGAAGATCTTTTCCTCTTTGCTCAGAGGCTCAGAAGACATGAAGACGTTGGCTAAAAATGATCCTAAAGCTCACACGGAGTTTGTTTTGCAAACGGATAGACATTTAAAACTCAAACTGGCAAAATATTTTAAGTAAATGTTTTAATTTAAAATTATTGGTAAAATGAGGCATGTTGAAATATTACTATCTTTCATATTCAGAAACAAAGTATCTGACATGATCTTCTTTTATTTGCCTGGCTCTGAGCATAAGCTATGGCGTTTCCTCTGTCCTGTCACATCACCAATTTTCACAAGAGGCGGTGGTGATTTGGGTGAGAATCATAACCACCCGGTACACAGGTCTTGGCAGGTAACAAACCTTCCAAGTTCACCTCTGAGAGTTCAAACAGGTTCGAAAAAAATACTGATGCTCAACAGCAGCCAGAAGCTATTCTAATAATAACAGTAATAGCAATAATACAGGAAAAGAAACACACCATCACCATAACAACAAAAATTGGGTACACATGATTAGGAAACAGAGCATATGTTAAAACAACAACAAAACCCCCCCAAAACAAAACAAGAAAAATGATCTTTCCAAAGATGGATTAAGTCTTCGCCTTGTCCTAATTTCTTCGGCTGCAAAGTCATAGTCACAGATTAAAATATGATACCAAAATATCAGTCATCAAAAATGCCCAAATGGAGACAAACTGCCTCGGGACACATATGGATTATTGGGGACGAAGCTGGAGTCAAGCAGAAGGCAATTTTTAAAAGGCATGTCTTTGCTCGCACTTTTACCTGTCACTTCTATTTAACAGCATCCTGCTTAGAGAGTTGAATGTCTAATAATAAAATACACATTAAAAGATTTCCAGTGTTGCTTTTGATCACAATCCAAATTTCTCACAAAAGGTAAAAAAAAAAAAAAAAAAAAAAGAAATTCACTGAAAATACAAAAGTGTGAAGAAAATACCTTCTGTTTTGTTAACTGTCCAGTTACTTTGCTGGGTTGTGTTTGAAGGTGTTCCAGTCACGGCTGCCTCTTCAGTCAATGCTGTCATTGCTATATGAAGGGGTGGGGGGGGTGGGGTGGGGGGGGTGGGAGGGAAAGCATGTTTAGCAGGTGAGCCTCCTTCTATGTGTAAGCAACAGATGGAAAGTTATGGACAAGCAACAGATCAAAAGTGATTCTTATTCTCACTTTTGTTCTTTTCCCCATGGATGTACATTTGAAAACCATAACCTGATTAGGACAGTTTCCTGACAGTTTCTCATCCATACCTACTTCCCCGACTACCTTATCATTCCAGAAAATAGAAATACATTCATTTTTAAGAGCACGTGGATTCATTTATATACTAATTCAATCGCAAGGATGCTATGGCATAGTGGTTAAAATGTATCAACTGCTCTTCGGTTACAGAAAGCAAACATACAGGTCTCAAAAAAGGGGGTAGCATAATCTGTTAAGAGTCTGTATTACATAATAAAACTCAATTAATTCACAGATGGCTTGTGCTGTTCTTTGTCGTGAAGAACGCCGGTTAAAAGCCAACTTCTCACTAAAACAGAGAGAACAAATCCTATTCATAGTTTACACCGATACAAAATTAACAAGACAAAAACAAACTTCCTACCTTTGAATAAAAGATAGACTGATATTGGCACTCCGAAAGCCATTTCCAGCTGTTGTTAAACAGTATCTTTCTTATCCTCCCAGACTGACGGGTGGAAGGTTTTTATTGAGCTCTCCCGAGTCTTTCTTGCATTTATATTTCATGAAGCGTCACCTGCCGTTCTTACCAATCAAAAAAATATGTACTTTTGGCAGGAGCTGTAGGTAAAGCCCTTGAGGCGCTCACACACTTATTTAGGATACCTGTGTTATCTAGCAATGTGATCAAGTTTTCTTTTGAAACACTGGTTTCCTGTTACCTGTGGGCATAATCGTGTATGTAAAAGTACTTAAAACAACAAAAAAGAATCTAAATTCAGGAAAGGCCCCATTGCTGGGAACAGAATTGTACCAAGCTCCAAAGTTACTAGGGATTTACATAGGATGCCAACAAGGGGGAGTTCTGATAATTTGCAAACCAGGAAACAGCATAACCTGTAAATGAATCAAACATCTCTGAAACTGCAGTCAGTTACACCACCTCTCAGTACAGACTGTGTTCTATCGCAAATCAAGATATTTTGTAATTTAGCCGCGGGGGCGGGGGGGGGGGGAATTAAACTTGTGTTAAAAACAGAGGATTAATATTCCATTTTATTTTTTGCTACTCCATGTTGCTATTTTCAAGCTCTGTAAGGACAATTATTTTTAATAGCATAACATTTGCCTTTATGTCATTCTGCCATTTAAGATTTTTCGAATAAATGGAATGTGCTACCAATCTCCTTAGGACTACAATGCTCCAATTTGTGTTCCAATGATTAGGCTAGATAGAGCCAGTAAAGTACCAAGATGATGGTGATGATGTCTCCACTAAGATAAACTATTTAGGTTTTGATTTTTTTTTTTTAACGTTTATTTATTTTTGAGACAGAGAGAGACAGAGCATGAACGGGGGAGGGTCAGAGAGAGTGGGAGACACAGAATCTGAAACAGGCTCCAGGCTCTGAGCCATCAGCACAGAACCTGACGCAGGGCTTGAACTCACGAACCGCGAGATCATGACCTGAGCTGAAGTCGGACACTTAACCGACTGAGCCACCCAGGCGCCCCAAAATATTTAGGTTTTGTATGTCTAGTGAATAAAAATTTTTATTTGTTTTTTTACTTTTTAGAGAGAGAGAGAGAGAGAGGAGTGTGAGTTGGGGAGAGGGGCAGAGGAAGAGAGAGAGAGAATCCTGAGCAGACTCCACACTCTGTGCAGAGCCCGAGGCGGGGGCTCAATCCCACGACCCTGGGATGGAGACCTGTGCCGAAATCAAGAGTTGGACGCTCAATTGACTGAGCCACCCACAGGTGCCCCCAATGAATAGAAAGTGTTAAATTCAACACAACATTCAAATTGTTCTCACTGTTAATCTAGCTGTAATTATGAAAGTGCCATTTTAACGGCCAACACATGTGATTATTGCTATTAGATTTTGTGACTGTAGGAGCTTCCCATAAATTTTCACCTGCCCCAGATTATTATGAAGAACTTATGTAAATGTGTTGTACTGTGGTGTGCTTTTTCACCAGGAATTTCAATTGCTCATGTTTTCGGTACCTTGAAAACCCGTTTAAGATAGGTTACCACTTGCATTGTGTCCATCCAGCAAATTTGGTTTACCAGAACAGATTTGTTTTGCTATTGAAATATGAATTTGGCTTTAGAAATCACACAAGAATGAGCTTGTTGAACTCATTATAACTTGGGCAATCACCACAGGAGTCATCATTTTAAAGTTAAAAGAAGATACAGCACTCGGCTCACTTTAAATGGGCCTGCATTTTGTATTTCTACTTTTGTGGGGTTTTTTTTTTTTTAACGTGATTATTAAGATAATTTCCGGATACATGTTTTTCCCGGGACAATAATATTTGAGTTATAAATCAAATAATCATGCTCTGCACCTCTGGTGTGAATTTAAGATGAAAACATTTACAAGGGGTTAAAGAAGCATTAGAACCAATAGCAGTTTTTGGAGGGAGATGCTAGGCCCAATGTGAAATATCTTTATTTGTAAGGTTGGGATATAGGACTACAGCCATCTTGGTTATAACCGTTAACTGGAGTTTGCATAGAGCTTTGTGTTTTGCAGGGTTTTCACGCACATCTCGAGTATTTCTTCAGTGGTCCTGGTCCCAATAAATTCAGTGCCTAACATATAGCATGTACCTAATGACTCCATCTTGAGTGAATAAAATAATAAGCAGTAGGCCTTCTATCTAGTCCCTTGTGACAACTGAGGAATGGAGACCCGAAAGAATTGACTTACCAAAGGACATGTCCTAGAGTCAGGACTGGGATCCATGTTCAGATTCCAGATCACATGTCCTTTCTATTTTCCCAGCCGTGTTCTCTGGTAGGAATCCGTAGACTGATCCCAGAGAAATTCTCTGAATTATGTCCTAAAATCAAACCTGAAATAAGTTACCTCTATCCTAAGAATCTAAATATGAAATGAACTGTGACTTTCATTCACATTTGGGCTGAGAGGCATGGACCATGCTCTTTCCTGATGTTTCCCCGCTCTGGTGAATCAGGCCATATAACACAGGCCTACCACTTTATTGAAGGCTCATAGCAGAAAATAGCTCTAGTCACCTCACATGGATCTTTCCTCCAGGACTCATACTGATGGATCCCACTTACACTCTCTTCAGGAGAGTCTCCTGCCTTGGCTTCTTCAGTCTCCTCACAAAAAGTCCTTTCCCCAATCCTGAAGAATGGGGAGATGGGTATTGTAAGGTGGCCTCACTGATGCCTTCATTCATTCTTGACACACAGTGGATCAGGTTGGAAAGAGAAAGGGGAAAGAAGGCTAAGCACTTCAGCACCCCACCGTCAATTTTCCCTCCTTCCATTTTTTCGGTCTTTTTAATTTTTTCATCTCTCTCCTCTTGTCATACCATCTCTGAAAGTGTCTTCTCTTCCCCGCCCTTCCTTTCTTTCCCCTCCCTTCCCCTCCCTTCCTTCCCTACTCCTCCCTTCCCCTCCCTTCCTTTCGTTTCTTTCCCTCTCCTTTCCTTTCCTTTCTTTTTTTTTTCTTTCTTTCTTTCTTGCTCTTTCACTAACTCCACCAAAATCTGTTGCTAGACATTGGCAGGAAATGCTCATCAGGCCATTGTTTTCTCTCTCTCTCAACTCATTCTGTTCATTCTCATGGATGCAGTTGTCATTCATTCAATCATTCATTTATTCATTCATAAAATATTGAATGCCCACAACATCCATGGCCCTGGGCTGGGTGTGATGTTAGCAAGAAAACTGGACAAATCATTCATGGACTCTCACCTCAAGGACCTAAAGGGAGTTAAGAAAGGCACAGACATAACTACAGGACTGGGTAGGAACTGATAAGTGCCATGACTGTGTGCAGAAATGGCTATGAGAGTTCAGGGATGGGATTGAGGCAAATTCTCAAGGCAGTTTCATGGACAAGTTTCATGTGAATTTTAAATATCAAGTGAGATTTAGATGTGTAATAAGAGAGAAGATTCCAGGTGGGGGAGGGCACTGACAGAGGCAACATGGTGGAATGAAAAGAGTGAGGTCTAGCTCCCATCATCCCAGACCTTGCTTCGAATTCCAATTCCACATCTACTCTCCATTTAGCTCTGGCCAAGGCTTTTTAATAACTCCAAGGGTCAACTTCCTCATGTATAAAATAGAGATTGTCAATAACAACAACAACAAAAGTAAAGCATTTAGCACATGATGGTGCTCTCTTAAGGAGAGCTTTTATTACCAAACAACAGTAGAAAGACACAAGCTATGTATAATGGTCAAGAAGATCAGAGTTTAGTGATGAACACACTTCACGAAGTCCTGAATTTTCATCACTAGTCATGAGTTCTTATTCTCTTCCCAGACTGATGTTAAGTCAGGGCTTCTACTTCTGGATTCTGTCATCACCTCACACTCAACGTGTCTTAAAGTGAACATATCTCTTCTCCAACATCAGCTCCCCTTTACAACTTCCTCGGGTTAACCAAAGAAAACATCTTCCAGGCTCTAATTACAATTCTCCTAACTTATGAAACATGGTCTGAATTATCCAGCCTGTCTCTAATCTATCTCTGCATACTTATCCAGCTGTATTTCCACCACTCTCTTAACCTCTCTAACACACACTTTTCATTTTAGTCTGACTGTGACTCTTGCTTTCACACACACACACACACACACATATATGTATATATCTGCTAAACCCCTTCTCACCTCTATCTTTGTATTACTATTTACCCCCCTTAATTCTTCAGGGTCCTTTTTACAGATAGTTGCAGAAGAAAGTTACTTCTCCAAAGCTCCTCTACATGGCTAACATATGTCTACCTTTTATGCACCCCAAATATCCATAAATAAGGTCATGGTACAAATGAACCAACTTCATCTCCTTTATGTGTTGACAAAGGCTTCCTTCTTGACTGTACTTTAATCAGTCGCCTGTGAGTCCTCTTCTCAACCAGGCCTGCTGAGCCCAGTTGTAGCAAAGGATTCTGCTAAGTGAGTTTATAGAGACCCCCCCGCCAACCCTATATATTATCAAGTTCCCCATGTTCCACCCTTGATATCTGGCCCGCCTTTAGCAAGAATCCTGGTAAGCTAGTTTAGCAAGAATCCCCCACCCTTGAAATCTAGTCAAGTTCCTCTTATAGTAATTTTGTACCTACTGATCCCTCTGCTCATTGGATATAGATCCATAGCTACCTTTGCTGTATTTGGAGCTCAATTCAATCTTCTCTGTTGCAATAGTCTTTTTTCTTTCAGTGTTTATTTATTTTGAGGGGTGGGGAGGAAGCACAAGTGGAGGAGAGGCAGAGAGAAGGAGAGGCAGAATCCCAGGCCCACTCTGCACTATCAGCACAGAGCCTGATGTAGGGCTTGAACTCACGAACCGTGAGATCATGACCTGAGCCGAGATCAAGAGTTGGATGCTTAACTGACTGAGCCACCCAGGCGCCCCACAATAGTCTTGATCCCATTACAATAGTCTTAGATAAAGTCTTCCTTACTATTTTTAACAGATGTCAGAATAATTTTTCTTTTACGGTATTTTAGTCTCTAGAAAGTCTCACTCCTGGATTTTAGCCCAGCCAAAGGGTAAAAACCTTCCAAAATTAATTCCTCTTGCACTTTGAGGGTTTGGGGCAGTACTCTCAAAACCACAGACTTCACCTTTTCCCATGTACATGTATTTTGGGTCATTTTGTCTGTTTGGGGGAATTTGGGGCCCATATGAATAAAACAGGCCCTTTCTGAAATGTTTGCTTGGGAGCTTTCAATTTAAACTTCTGTTGGGGTTATCCGGCCAAGAGTGGTCTGGACTGATGGTAGAATGGGCTATAGACCCTTTTCTTGCATGTTTAAAAACTTGTGCATTTCCCCAGCATGCTGCAAAGAAATAGGTAATAATTCTACTCCTGAAACCAATATTACACTGTATGTCAACTAACTGGAATATAAATAAACACTTGAAACTACAAAAAAAAAAAAAATAGGTAACAAATATATGAACAAAAAAACTTATAAATATCTTAAGGAAAAAGAAGACAGGTATTCTTCAAATCGCTTTTATTATACAGTTGAAATATTAATTATAAGCCTCTAGTCTATTTTCACACAATTGATCAGGAGCACACACTGATAAAGCATGCACTGGGTAAGAATCATGGTTGGTACATTAACACACTGGGATAAGGCATGAAAACAATACAATTATGTGCTTAGGGTAGTTTCAAAATCGCCTTCAACTGACATTCAGTGTATTTCCTAATTTAAATTGTGTTAGAAATATGGTATCTACTTTGAAAACCAAATGCTGTAACAGAAGAGGGAAGAACTATGGGCAAGAGAGTGGTAGATTTCTAGTTATAGGCTAAGGTTTGGCTTCGGCATATTGTGTCATATTTTCCTATTACTTTCTGAATCTGTGAACAGCCATTTGTTCTTTAATGACGTCCTTGCTCATACTATATCATATTTTTCTAATATTTGTGGGAGAATACAACCATACTTTTGTTTTCTATGTCTGTTTTGGGATTTTTTCCATTATTCCTCAAGGAAGAGATTATCCAAATATTTTTCTGGAAGGAGAAAGAAATTACACCTTAACCTAACTTATTCCTATTAGGCTTTTACTATCGCAAGCAGTCATTTACAGTTTGAAAGGATCATTACCTTTTTTTAAAAATTTTTTTAAATGTTTATTTATTTTTGAGAGAGAGACAGAACATGAGCCGGGGAGGGGCAGAGAGAGAGGGAGACACAGAATCTGAAGTAGGCTCCAGGCTCTGAGCTGTCAGCACAGAGCCTGACGCGGGACTCAAACCCACCAACTGTGAGATCATGACCTGAGCCAAAGTCAGACACTTAGCCAACTAAGCCACCCAGGCACCCCTGATCATTACCTTTCCAAGTAGCACTGCGTATTTTGCTTTCTTCGTTTATTTTTCTTTCCTTGAATAGAGTGTCATTTCTCATTAAGATACCTCATAGGATCCATTCATGAGATATACAAGATCAAGATTTTATTTTTACTGTTTTATCTTTCTTTTACAAGTAAGCTCTTTTTCAGCATATGAGACACATAAAATATATAAAAATTGAGCATGCTTATGTCCAAACCTAAATTACAATTTATGAGGGCACCCATTTGGCTGACAAGACATTTGTTGAAAACATACTTTGTGTGATATTTGTGTCAAAAATATATTCATTTATTATGAGCCCTTTATTGATTAATATTATGAACAAATAGTATTCACAAAATAAACCGTTGTTACCAAAGTTTTCATTGGAATTATTTTGTTTTATCCTAAAACTCAAAATCTGTTAGCAGGAAATGCATAAAGTTGTATGAATCATCTGGTCCAGTATGATTCCATCCATGAAAAAATAAATACAATGTAGAAATAAATAGCTTTGTAGTAAAATATAAAGGTGTTTACACCCTTTGTCAAATAAATAAATAGCATGACTTCAGTTTGCTTTATTCTTTCATGTGAATTAGTAAATGAGTTTTTTAGCTGCCAGAAGGGTGTTCTTCAGAAGCATTGCCACTGTCATGGGTCCGACGCCTCCTGGAACTGGGGTGATATAGCTAGCCTTCTTCTTAACAGCTGATGGAGAAAACAGAAAGCCATCTTTATTTTTAAAATTTTTTTTCCAAGAATACGATATTTTTAAACATACTGAACTATTAAAAGATAAACTGAGATACATAAAAAATTTTTCTCAGATTTTATTTTTTGGTGGGGGGGTGCACCTAGGTGGCTCAGTTGGTAAAGAATCCAACTCTTGATTTTGGCTGGGGTCATGATCTCAAGGTTGGTGGGACTGAGCCCTGCATCAGGCTCTGTGCTGACAGCATGGAGGCTACTTGAGATCCTCTCTCTCTCTCTCTCTCTTTGCCCCTCCCCGACTAGCATGTTGCTCTCTCTCTCTTAAAAAATAAATAAACATGATAAAAAGATTTTATTTGAAATTTTTAAAGTAATCTCTACATTCAACGTGATGGCTCGACCTTACAACCCTGCGATCAAGAGTCATACTCTACCAAGTGAGCCAGCCAGACACCCCTAAAATTTTTAAAGTTTATTGGAGTATTTACCAATTCGAATTGGACAACAACAAACTGGAAGTGGTCAGGAGTGCTCCACCAACAAGGAGCTAGCTAGAGATTTGTAACAGAAGAGGCAGAAACAAAGCAAGGTCATTATTGATTGGCTACAACTTAAAGCCTAATCGGTGTTGGTGACTGGTCGTTCTTAGGTTTTGATTTTGTAACCTGGAGGCGTTTATAGGCTTAGATTTTGGTTTGCTTACACACGCTGCCATGGCATTAGAGCCATATGAGTCTAACAGCCTCCTTGTTTAACTAATTAAACAGAATAGAGTGGATTTTTCTGCATTACACATATCACTCTAACAACCTCAAAACATTTTTAGAATGAAGTAGGCTAGAAACACTCACACACTTAGATAAACAATCCTGTGTATGATGTCTAATCAGCCTAAGACTGTAAGTTGAATCTCCATGCAGTTGGTTTGACATGATAAAAATCCATAATCCGTGATTGACCCAACTACCTGTAATTCTCATTAACTACTCCTAAAATACATGCTATTGGTCACAAAGGGGGAACAGGACATAGACAGTTCAGCACACGCCATTTGTTAAATTGGAAAATTCCTGTTGTAACAACAGCATCATTTATGTGTGGATAATACATTCCAGTGCAAGTCTAATAAAAATCATCAAACATATCTGAACTACTGAGCATATACACATAGTCCTGTTCTAAGGTATGCAGACTTCTATTCAGTGAATAGACTCAAAGAAAATGACAGAGAACTTTCAGCAAGTTTTATTTAAGAATGTTTTCACACCCACATTATTACACATGAATGGCTCCATACTTTGACCTGCTGGTTTAGTGCTTCACCATGTGAATATGAACAATGAAGTTTTCCCAGATAACTTACAAAATTAGCATAGACAATGCTTCTTCAATGCACACTCTGGCATTCTTAATCACATATTATTTAAGATATATTGCCTTTTACAAGTTTGCTCGTATGTGCTTCCCATATGAATCAAAAGTAACAGATCTTAAGTATTATTTATTATTATAGTATTAGACTTTGTAGACCTTAAGTATTATTTTTGTACAATTTATATTGCCTTCTTGAAATAGGGTTTGTAAAATTTACATTTATCTTATTTGAAGTTAGTAGTATACAAGAATTTTTTTTTTTAATCAGAGGAAAAGCAAAGGAATAATATTCTTTTACTTGAAGAAAAGTCCAAGTAGGCTTAAAGACATCACAAAAAGAAAAATAGTCTAGCTAGTATGTATTATCAACCTTCTCATGGTATGTAACCAAGAGGAGATAAGAATACTTATGATTTGGAAAGTAGTAGATTAGTTTTCCAAAAAGCCTCTCTACACATGAACGTGCCATTTCCCTCACCACACTTCTATCCAACGTCAAACACTCGGCTAGGTCAACAGCCATTTCACAAATAGCCATGAATTATCAATACTTTCTTCTTGCACTCTAGCTATTCCTTCCAACTGGAATATTCTTCTACTTTATCCATATAAGAAAAATCCTTACAATTCTTTAAAAGCCAATACAATGTTACCTGTGCATGATTTTTCTCAAAAACTTCCCCCTCCAACGTTGACTTCAAAGCCCCACCATCTGGGTTCCCAGTAACCTTATACGTTACTCCGTTATGGAACTTAACACACTGTGGTGTCTGTCCCCTTAACTAGACCCTAGCACCTGGAAGGGAGAAACCAAGCCTTGACAGCTGTTGCTGTCGCCATTGTTTTTAATCTCAAGAGTCTCTCCATGCACAGATTAGCCATTTGGTAAATTTTGTTAAGGTGAACTCAATAGCCCTTGAAATTTAAAATCTAAAATCAATTTGCAGGAATGTGTCAGAGGATGCAAACAATTTAGTTCATGCTAATTTACTAAAAAACTCAAGCTACTAATTTGCTTGATCGTGACAAACTCCATTTTTTTTACTATTTTTTAAAGTTTATTTGTTTATTTTGAGAGAGGGAGAAAAAGAATGAGTGGGGGGAGGGTGAGAGAGAGAGGGTGAGAGAGAGAATCCCAAGCAAGGTCCGCACCGTCAGCGTGGAGCCCGATGCAGGGCTTGAACTCACAAACTGTGAGATCATGACCTGAGCTGAAATCAAGAGTTGGATGCTTAACTGACAGATCTACCCAGTCACCCTTACTTTGTGATAAGCTGACTTACTAGCATGACCAGTCCTTCCAGGACCTTTTCTATAGATTTGGAAAAGCCATGCCTTTAAAATATCAGCAGATCTCTAGAAGAAATGTACTATATTACTACTATTTACACTGATTGTATAGAAAATCATGTATTTGTAAAGTACTAACTTTGAAACATTAATGGTTAAAAATAAAAGACTACTGAATGATATGGTAAATGAAGAATCAAGTAAAAACTAAATCTTCAATGGAAAACAAAATGGTTCATTTCACAATCAACAAGTGGATAAAATTCATTGTGTCTGGGAATCTGCTGTGGGTAAATAGTCATTTTTATATAATTTGGTTTTCAACTTGGAAAGGTAAAGCAGCTTGGAATTATGTGTATATAAAAAATAGTAATAACCCTCAGTTATTGAGTAATAGTGAGTAATACTCTCAGTTGAGTACCTACTTCTTGCCAAAAACTTTATATATATTATTTGAATAATTCACATTGAATTATTACTTCATTTTAATAGATGGAGAAAGTATGTCTCCCGAAGTTAAAGTGACTTACCACTCCCTTGTATGGTAGAGACATTATTTACAGCCAGGTTTGAAACATCCCACGATGCCATCATTCCACCCCATAACCCCGTGCAACTGCATTACCATGACCCGAATAAATATAAATATCCCAAGAAAGACTCAGGTGCCAAAAATGAACTCAGTTTTCTCACAGGGGGAGGAGGATCGTCTGAGAAAAGAAACAAAGCGGAAAGTCCGAATAAAACATTTTCCTGCATATTTCCCGTGAGTCCTCACAGCTCGTCGTCTTTGAATTACGTCCAGCACATCAAATTACACAGCTGGCTTAGCAGTCTGAACTGCTTTCTTCCTGGGCGTCAGATCAGATAAACCACGGGTCTGCTCAGGTATCATGACACTCCTCTTCCAAATTATGTTTTTCACAATATGCTTACCATTGCATTCTTCTGCTCCAAAAAGTGAGGTTTGGAATGTTGGGAGAGGGAAGGGGAATAGGCTGTTGCGCAAAATAATACCTGCTGGAAATCTGGAGCTTATGTCTGCTTTTTTTTTTTTTTACACGTTTTCCTGGCAAAAACTAACACACACGTATCTTGTCCTGCCTATTACTTCATAGAAATACACTACGTGATGGGTAATGGGCCTTCACCTGATGTGGGCTAGGGGTTCTCTGGACGTTCATAAGCATTCAGTTGCATCAGCTCTGTACATTACTCACTAAGCAAAGGATTATGATATCACTATGAACACACACCTGACTATCCAAGTCCTTGCTTCAAATATTTTTTATCTCTGAAATAAAGTGGATGAATATGAAAATGAAGTCGGTATGGTCACGACAGGCCAACTGTGAGGAGTTTGATTGAAAAAAAAAATCTTGGGTGTTTATCCCTTTTGATTTGATTTTCATGAGGATCTACATCTGAGAAAGAAATATAACTGTATCTGCTGCTGGCTAGTGTTAATGTATTGCCTATTTACGTAACAACCAGGATATGGAAATATTGATTTCTCAAGAAAGGTAGGGAATTTTCATTGGCAAATGCCAGTGGGTACAGATGCCAATGCTTAAAAGCATTTCTATAGTCTAATGATTTTGCATGACTATTCCAGGGCTGTCCTACACGACATATTTATGAAGTGTCAGAAGTGGCTTCTGAGCTAAAATTAGTCATGTGAGAAAGAGTTAAACTCAATACGCTTGATGCTCTGAAAAGCATCTTCCCCAATCTTGTCTGCAAGAGAGTAAGTTAACAAGCATTACATCACCAGAATAATCTCTCATTGGCTGGTCTTTCCCTGAGGGCAGACAAAGGTTTGCACTTGCTCATAGAAGATGATGCTTTTAAAGATTAATCCTATTCTGTGTGTGTGTGTGGGGGGGGGGGGGCGTTCTATATGCTCTATTGAAAAGAATTATAGAAGCACTTTAAGGCAGTAATTTCCTTCAGAGACTTATTTACTCTGTGTTTAGGTGTGAGGGAGTATGTGTGTATGTTAAGGGAAATGCCAAATATTCTGGATGTATGAGAACAAGGTTCAGGCTCCCCCTCTGCTATCCAAAAGTAGAGCATTCCTATGAAAACTTTCATAAGCCAAAATGGTATGAAGCTGAGGCAAATACTATTAATTTGTATGGAAAAAAATGTGAGCATTCCCAGACCTAAAAACAAACAAATGAACAAACAAACAAACAAACAAACACACCTCTCTGGCTTTTCTGACACCTTAGGACATATTTTGCTAACAGGTGCACAAAATAAATGAAGATAAGCATAGATGCTCACAGACACAGTTCAAAGCTATGGCGGCTGGATGTTGCATTGTTCCCGACGAAGGAGCTTGGTGGGGCCGCTCTCCCAGCTCAGGGTGCACACTGCCTCTGTAATGCTCACTGCAAAACAAATGCTGAACGCTTTTCGTTTTGCACTTTGTTTTTTTTTTCCAGAAAAGCTAAAATCCTCGTTGGATTTCTTTCACTTAGGAAAAACAGATACTAACGTAGGTTTTTTTGTAAAAGCAAAGTGGCAACATGAACATTCAACCAGCGGGGGAGCACGCATTAGATCTTGATCAGTATCAGGATTTTCATGAGAGGCTCAGGGATGGCAAAACCAGGTTGAGATTCAATTTTGTGAAGTTAACACGATTTCAGTTACTGAAACTGTTGGACAATGGAGGCAAATAAAACAATCATCAAATCCTATTGTTATCTGCATGGAATTTGCCCTGGGGAATGAGATTCAGATGGAAATGAGTTGGTCCGGGTTAAAGCAAGTATCTGAAAATAAAGACTATTTTGAAGAAAGGCAACAATTAGCATGACAATCTATTTGAATGACTTCCCTATAAACTTCAGACACTGCAAAGGAAATGCTATAGATTTCCTTGAGGATGATTTAGAATATTAGAGAGTCTACATTCAGTTGTATAGCAAGAAAAGAGATGACCATTTAAAATCAGTTATTTGAAATATGGAAAGAGCCTAAATGTCCATCAACTGATGAATGGATAAAGAAATTGTGGTTTATATACACAATGGAATACTACGTGGCAATGAGAAAAAATGAAATATGGCCTTTTGTAGCAACGTGGATGGAACTGGAGAGTGTGATGCTAAGTGAAATAAGCCATACAGAGAAAGACAGATACCATATGGTTTCACTCTTATGTGGATCCTGAGAAACTTAACAGAAACCCATGGGGGAGGGGAAGGAAAAAAAAAAAAAAAAGAGGTTAGAGTGGGAGAGAGCCAAAGCATAAGAGACTGTTAAAAACTGAGAACAAACTGAGGGTTGATGGGGGGTGGGAGGGAGGGCAGGGTGGGTGATGGGTATTGAGGAGGGCACCTTTTGGGATGAGCACTGGGTGTTGTATGGAAACCAATCTGACAGTAAATTTCATACATTAAAAAATAAATAAATAAATAAATAAAAATAAAATAAAATAAAATATAAAAAAATAAAAAAATAAAAATAAAAAAAATAAATAAATAAAATCACTTATTTGAGTTGCAAGATTTGCCTCTGTACATACTACTCTCTTTCTTTGACATACCCTTTCTGCATTTCCTCACCTGATGAATATTTATTCTTCCCTTGCAGATTTAGTTAAATGTCACTTCCTCTGTGGTGCTCATTAACTCCCCAGGCTGAGTTCACTCATCGATCCATGAAACTTAGCAGTGATTTTCAATTCGCAGTCACAACGTATGCTGGAGTCTCCTGAGAAAAGCAGTCAAATTACATCTACTTTCTCCCACCTCATGATGTTAGGGCACACCACTGAGAATCGTTGGTGAAGTGAGAGAGATTTCTAATAGTGGTTGTGTGAGGGAGAGGGTGTCACACATGTTAACAGCAGCAAAGAGGAAGTTTAAAACACGGTTGAAATTCATTGCTTCATTAAGGATACTTCACTTGGGGACCTCCAGGTCTCCCAGTCAGGCCCCAGGCAAACCCTGATGTGCAAATGCTTGAATCACAGTTGCTAATGCCCCATCGGTCAAAGCAAGTTACAGGGTCAAACTCAGATTTGAAAGTCTCGGGATAAGGATATTGGTAAAGTTGCGTCGCCAAAGAGATGAATATATGGGGACAGAAGAAATGTTTATTCATTTTTTTATAATCTACTGTAGTAGTCTTTTGGTTTAGAAATGAAATCTCTAACCTGCTGCCAGGTTTATTCTTTAAAACATAGAGTAGATCATTTCAGCTTTGGAACATTTGATGAATCTTCACCGTCTCCAGGATAAAGTATAAATTCTTTGTTGTGGCTGTTAAGGTCCTTTATGATCTGGCCCTACATCTGTGTCTTGCATTATTTCTGAATACTTGCATATTTTCCTAACTTATTCACTATTCCCACACTGGCTACAGACTGGCCCAGACAGAATCACCACAAACGTTTCTGGAGAAAGATGGCAGCCATAGTCACTGTCCCTTGGAACTTACAGTGTAACTGGGTGAGAGATATTAAAAATATAATCACCTAAATGATCACTGAACTATGGCTATGAAATGTACTACAAATGTGAATGTTAGGAGGGAGGACCTAACTGAGCACTACACGCATTTGTGGTATTTATCTATGCCAAGTCCAGAAACATGAAGGATAAATCAATGTTTCCATGGGAAATGGAGAGGTGGGGAGTAGACAGTGTTCTTGGCAGGGGGGAACCATGTCTGTGACAAAGGTGGAAAGAAGCCTCCCTCGGGTTGGAAACATGGCAAGAAGGCCGGGGGGGGGCTGACATGTAGAGTGAAGAGGAAGAGTCCTGCTCATGTAGAGCCTAGAATAAAATGTTAATAATTTTAGATATTAACCTAAGAGAAATGGTTAAAGTATTTTTAAACTTTGAGGAAAAAATACATTCTGAGGCAAGATAAGATCAGATGGGGAAACTGTCTGTTTTGTATTGGCACATTTCTCAAATGAGTTTATCATCAGGGGTGGAGGAAAGGGAGATAAACAAAAAGTAGGAACATCAACTAAAATGTGTAGGATGGTAATAAATGCTGGTTGTATGCGAGTGACTCAAGGAGGGAACAGGAATCAGATATGGGCATCAGAGAAAGATTTGTAAAGTGACAGAAAAGCTTCAAGATCTGATGGATGCCAGCATGTTAAGAAAAAGGAGAGAATACAATGCGGACATAAGGGAGTAGTAAAAGCAAAGGAGGTTTGATCCGACAATGAATTTGATGCAACAGAGGAGCTGACAGAAGTTCGTCACGATGGAAGTACATGAGGAAAACAGAGTAGATGAGGCAGGGGAGGTGGACACGGGCTACGTGACCCGGAGGTGAGGAGTCAGGACACTTAGGTTGGGTGATGACAGCTGTAGTTATTGTGTCCAGATGAATAAGCTTTTAGGAAAGACCGTGAATGAACACACTTCTATATGTAGGAATAGCCAGTTCTGCAAAATGAGAAGTCGGGAGTGAAAAATGTATACAATTTAATAGTTTTTCAATCAGGTAACTAAATTACAGAGACATTCATGTTGTATTTTCATAAAGTTTTAGGTCCCTGAATGTCATTAAATTATTATCCAAGACATCTTTTTTTGTTTTTGAAAGAGAGAGAGAGAGAGAATGGGAAAGAGGGAAGGGCAGAGGGAGAGGGAGAGAGAATCTAAAGCAGCCTCCATATCCAGCATGGAGCCCAACATGGGCTGGATTTCATGACTATAAGGTCATGACCCGAGCTGAAATCAAGAGTCAGACACTTAACCGACTGAGCCACCCACGCGCCTCCTCCCCCCAAGAAATCCTTTTGTAGTCTGAGATCTGGAATCTGACCTGTTGTGTTCCTTTTTCTCCACCATGTGGATGACTGCTTTTTTTTCAGTCTGGCTTCAGATTTCTAAAGCA
Source organism: Panthera leo (assembly GCF_018350215.1). Lineage (NCBI taxonomy): Eukaryota > Metazoa > Chordata > Mammalia > Carnivora > Felidae > Panthera > Panthera leo. Next base: position 144,983,772 of record NC_056682.1, read on the forward strand.
AAGAATTAAGATCGGCGCGCTTGACATCTTTTCCATTATTCTTACTTGAAGACAACCATGCTTCAAGGTCAGGACTAGAGCCAGAACTATGGAGCAGAGGTTGTTTCATGTTTCCAATTTGAGGGGATGACAGGGATGATGGAAGAAACTAGGTGCCCAGTCCAAGGTGTGGAAAGATTACTCACGAAGGATACGAGTAGCAACTTAAGAGACATCAAAATGCCCTTTAACAACTTAGGTAAGAATAAAAGAAAATGTATGGGATCATTAATCTTTGGTACCAGCAATGCATGCCTCATGACAGTTTTCTCTAGCTTGTATGTTTATTTCCCCTGGAAACTTTATGTTCTCAGGTTCCTAGCGTCTGGACTTAATAACCCAAACTCTCACCTAACATACTTTGTTAGGAAGACTCAATAATTCTTTGGCAGATAGTGAATTTCTGCTTCAGCACATTATATACTACTCCAAAGGTTCCAACTAATAGAGTTTCCGGATATACCTACACCATTAATTTTGCTATTATGGCTTGGAAATTGTATATTCTGGCAAAGTCAAAGAATATATTTGTGCTTTATAAATGTATTTTTGGGTGGAGGATGAGAAACTGATTTCTCAAGTTCCTGTAATATTGTTTTATCTTTGTATTTTGTCCAGTTCTCTATCATTCTTAAGGAAGTACTCTATGGCCATGTCAGATTTGCAACAATGCCACAAATCATTTAAAACAATTTTTTTAATGTTTATTTATTTTTGAGAGAGAGAGCATGAGTGGTGGAGGGGGAAGAGAGAGAGGGAGACACAGAATCCGAAGCGGGCTCCAGGCTCTGAGCTGTCAGCAGAGAGACTGACACGGGGTTTGAACTCATAAATTGCAAGACCACGACCTGAGCCAAAGTTGGATGCTCAACCGACTGAGCCACCCAAGCACCCTTGCCACAAATAATTTTTAAAACCAACTTCCTTCCCCAAAAGGAAAAGGAATGATTCCTTATGTGTGGCAAGACAGCAGATGGAAATTTTCTTGTTTCTCTCATATGAATTTCACCTGTCTAGTATACATGTGTAATTGTCTAAATTAAATGCTTAGAGAATTTTCCCATGCTTCTAAATGCAGGCCATTTAGACATGACCTCTATACACATCCACTATAATGAAGTGGAGACAAGCTTCAGGAAAATGAAGTACATGAATAACAACCAGAAAAACCTGACTGGCATAGGACTGGAAAAATAGTATGACTCAGGCGGTAATATGGAAAACACTCCACTTTCTCATATAGTTGATATAAAAATGACACTTAAGAGCATTTGATGATGAACCAGAGAGAGTAAAGGGCTCCTTGACAAGTGAATGGCTCACCATTGAACTCTTGCAAGGCAACAAGGAATCAGATGCCCCAAAGGTAATTTACTATGCTTCCTCTTGCATTTATCTGGTTGGCTGATTCTGGGGTTTCTACAAGATTTCTACATGTATGAGGACATTCATTATCACAGCACCCTTTGGGGCACTAATGGGATGGACAGGATTAATGTCCTGATGGATTACAAGAGAAAGAGACTCTGATCCACATTTCTATACAAAGTGCATTGGCTTCAGTAGTTTGGTGGGCTGCATTTAGATCAATGCATCCCTCACCTATTTATAATGCTATCTGTATGTGTAGGGTGGCTAAGCCTTTTTTTTCCTTTACTTTTCTCCTCACATTAAATCAAATCTCTATATATCCAGCGACCTGTCTCACAGATGTGAATACCAAAAAGTACTGCTCAGACCACCCAGAAGGCATTCGATGGGACCAAATAGCAAATCAATCACCAAATGAAAATTTGAAATTGCTTTCTGTGAACTCTGTCTATGACCCATCAGTGGAACCTCCTTTCTGACCATGGAGGGTGTCAGCTACCATTGCCAGTTTCCATTTTGGTAGGCCAGAGTAAGGATCACTGCCATGTATGTTTCTAGTACTCTACCAAAAAGACTAACAATATGTCCTTTTCATGACTTCTTTAAAAGAAACATAATCGTCATTTACTCCTGTCATTCTTCCCAGTCCTTTTTCCTCAAACCACTGAACATTCCTATCATACAGTGACACATCTGTAAACTAGATGGGTTGTTTGGAGCATCCTCCAAATCTCCTGGCAAGGCCTTAATGTTGGTACCCTGCCATAATCAACCCAAGATAGCAGGAGATAAAATATCCTTCCATCGACATTTGTATTGTAATATGGGGTCCTGACAAGCAACTACAAAAAAAAAAATCTCATCATTAGGTGTAAAAGAAGAAGAGAGACTTACAGAATCACTGGGCACTTCTCTTGTTCCTGTGGATGTCCTTTTTATGTTTCGACTTTATTCTCTATAAAGGTAGGTTGCTCGATGTCAAATACAACCTTCTAAAAAGATCTTTAAAGCTGACCTGATTTCAAAGATCTAGACTTTGCAATGAGCATTGTGTCGTAAAATGTAAGCATGTTGTGAGCCACAGTGGGGGCAGCTGGCTCACTGATAGAGATCTCACAGTGACCATTACTACTTGTTTTATGAAATGAGCTGCATGGGCACTATGACCACAGCATTAGTAACAGTCTCTCTCAAAGAAGCTTTTGCAAATTTCCATCAACTTTTTCGAAACGATTGGAAGAAATCACCTCTGGGTTAAAGTGTTAGGCCTTCCCTTCTACTTGAGCCGGATTTGGGGGCTACCTTGTAATTACCTACCACAAAAGTTGATATCTTGAGTCAGACTGACCATATTGTTATGAACTGAATGTGTGGGTACCTCCAAAATTTCTATGTTAAAATCCTAATCTAGGATGCGATGGAATTAGGAGGTGGGATTTTGGGAGGTGATTAAGTCATGAGGGTGGAGCCCTCAAGAATGGAACTCATGCTTTTATTGAAAAGACTCCACAGAGCTCTCTCACTCGTTGCACCAGATGAGGATACAATGAGAAGTTAGCTGTCTGTAACCCAGGAGAGGGTCCTCATCCGAATCCGACTATGGTGGCACTGTGATCTTGGACTTACTCCATCCAGAACTATAAGAAAATAAATGCTATTGTTTCAGCCACCCAGTCTGTGGTAATTTGTTATAGCAGACTGAACTAACATACGTATCATCAAATTAAATGATTAACACTGAAAATCGTGTTGGTAACTTTCTTTTTACAATAGTAATAATAATAATAATGATAATAATAATAATAATAAAGTGATCAAGTTGTTCAAAACTAGTGCCATTTCCTTAGAAACTGGCAATACTCTCTGACTTTCCCATCTCGTATAACACACACTTGGTAGTAAGTAGTGCCAAAGCATTTCCAAAAGACGCTTACTTTAAAATAAAACAGATGAGGGGCGCCTGGGTGGCTCAGTCGGTTGGGCGGCCGACTTCGGCTCAGGTCATGATTTCACGGTCCGTGAGTTCGAGCCCCGCGTCGGGCTCTGTGCTGACAGCTCAGAGGCTGGAGCCTGTTTCAGATTCTGTGTCTCCCTCTCTCTCTGACCCTCCCCCATTCATGCTCTGTCTCTCTCTGTCTCAAAAATAAACGTTAAAAAAATTAAAAAAAAAAAATAAAACAGATGAACATAGGCGAAGGAAAAAAAAATTGAGGGAGGCAAACCATAGAGACTCTTAACTACAGGGAACAAAATGAGGGCAGCTGGAGGGGAGGTGGGTAGGGGATGGGTTAGATGGATGGTGGGTATAAAGGAGGGCACTCACAATGAGCACTGAGTGCCAGAAGTAAGTGACAATTTACTAAATCCTACTCCTGAAACTAATATTGCACTGTATATTAACCTACTGGAATTTAAATAAAAACTTGAGACATTACTTTTTTTTTTAATTTTTTTAAATCTTTATTTATTTTTGAGAGAGAGAGACAGGGTGCGAGCGGAGGAGGAACAGAGAGAGAGGGAGATGCAGAATCTAAAGCAGGCTCCAGGCTCTGAGCTGACAGCACAAAGCCCGATGTGGAGCTCGAACTCATGGATTGTGAGATCATGACCTGAGCTGAAGTTGGACGTTTAACCGACCTGAGCCGCTCAGGTGTCCCAAAAGAACCTCACTTTAACATGTAATCTGGAGAATATAAATTCCATGAGAGCAGGAGCTTTATATTGTGCATGGCTATATCCCCAGTACCTTGAAGATACGTTGAATGAGAAATGGGTGTTGAGTAAATCCACGAATGTCTCAGTGGACGTATTATTACTGGATCTGGATTGATGTAGGTTAATAATATGTTTGATGCCACCTCAAGTGGCAGCTTTTGTTCCCATTAAGGCAACTTTAAGGAATTACTCCTGTAATGTAATTTAACACTAGAGATTTATAAGTACAGAGGATGATCATACATGTGACCCGTGGTAGGACTAAGAAGGAGAAAACCTGCTGTGGGATGGAGATACAAAAGGAATACAGGGCAAGAAGCTTACCTTACAGAGGCATACAAGGCAGGAGTGAACAACCAAGTGAAAGTACAAGGTAGTACAGAAGCAAGAACAAAATGAACAAGGCAGGTAAGACCTTCTATGGGAGTTTCGAGAAGATTGGGATAAGCATGAGTGCCTTCGAGTTGATTCATACGATATTGGGGTGAAGAACAGACTTGACCAGAAGAGAGTGGAGGTCAGAAAACCAGTGAGGAGCAGGATGGTAACTGCAATGCGAAGTTAGGTGCTTCTGGATTAGTACCAAAGTGAGACTGGAGAGAAAAGGCAAATAATGAGCATACACACAAGCACACACACATACTGTCTTCTGCCAAGGACCATACTCAGCAAGCTACATACATTAGCTCATGTGAGGTGATTATTTCACATAATCTTCATAACAACTTTATAAGATAAGCATTATTATCTGTTTTTCAGATGATAAAATCAAGTCTCAGAGAGGTGAAGGGATTTGCCTAAGATCATAATTGTTTTATGCAACAGAACTAGGATTCATACCTAAGTCAGCCTGACTCCAAATTGAAATCGTTTTAAGAAAGATTGGACATAATCTACGAAGAGCATGGAGAGAAAAGGTAACCCTCAGGTTTCAAAGGTGACATACTAGGCATACACAAGAGATCTATGGTAAAAGAAGGGAAAATGTAGATTAAAAGCTGCTTTAAAAGCACTCCAAGGTTTTAGTTCCACATCTAATATTTCTTAGAAAATGGTACTATATAATTCTAGACCCCTGTTTGTCCTCATATTTTGACTACAGGGTTGGAAGTTTGAGGAATAATTCTGACCAGATAGAGTCCCAAATTATAGACTCCCTTTTGTTGTAGGAGGGATTTCCTGTCAAGTAGAGATGTTTTGAAAAATGCAAAGTAAGCCTCCAGCTGCTTGGGGCACAATTCACAATTGTTTACAGTGTCATACTTCCCTACTTCAACAATGTTGAGCTACTTTTGAGTACAAAAGACCTTTTGCAATTTTTCTTCTTTGCCTTTGATCCGCTATTTCTCACCTGGAAAGAGCCCCTTCTTCTCCCTCTGCCCCCTCTCCACCTTATATACGCACACTTAGGTGAAATTCATTCATCTTTTCAGACTCATCTCAAAAGGGTTCTAGAACTGGCACCTTCGCTCCTGCTTATTTGAAAACTCTTAGAGTCATAATTGATTCTTCTCTTTCTTTTATATCTAATCATTCAGCCAATCATTCCGACCCTTCCTTTAAATTATATCTACCATCTAATCACCTGTTAACACTTTCACCCATTACCACGCTGGTCCACACCCCATCTTGGATAATTTCTTTCTTGGATAATTACAATAGCCTCTTAACAGGTATCCTATTTATATCCCAGCCTCTCTAAGGTCTACTTGATATTCAGTAGCCTTGCTACTTTACTTTACTTTACTTTACTTTACTTTACTTTACTTTACTTTACTTTACTTTACTGTAAAATCCAAATTCCTTTCCATGGCCTCTAAGGATCTACATGATATGGCATCCCTGCTGCTACCTCTTGGACTTTATTCCCCCCGATTCTTCCCCTTATTTACTCTGTTCCAGTTACAATGGTCTTATGGCAGCTCATGAAAGCCATTAGGCATGCTGATCCTCTAAATCTTCACACTTTCTGCTCTGCGTGGGGGGATATTCCTCTCCCATAAATCCACAGCTCCCTCCCTCACTTTGTTCAGGTTGGCAGCGAGTCTTCCCTGAACACCCTCTTTAGCGACCTTACTCTATTAATTCTCTAGCCTCCCTTATCTGGTTTTATTTTTGTAACACCAAACACTGCTTAATATATTACATGGATGTGTATGCATTTGTTTATTATCTGTCTTCTCCAACCTGATGTAAGCTACCTGCGGGTTAGGACTTTGCCTATTTAGATTATCGTTGCATCTCAAATGCCTGTCACAATGCCTGACACATAATATCCCTTCAACCCCTACTGCATCCCAGCCTCAGCCCTGCTCTGGCTTCCAGGAATTCCTGAGAGGGCCATGGGTGGCTCCTTCCCTTCTCACTGTGCTCGTCAGTGCTATTTGCAAAGGGCTCTTGTGAGGGGCCAGAGAAGCCCCTCAGACTGTACAGTGCTGGGAATCACGGGACAAGAACAAAAAATCATTGGCAGGAAATGAGCTCAGCTGTTGGGACCCCTGCAAGGCTAGGGTGTACCATTCTTGATGTAGTTTAAGAAAAGAGCAGGTTGTAAGATGGACAGATGAAACAGCCCAAGATCTGGGCCTTCTCCTTTTCCTTAATGTCCAGGGCAAGTCAGGTTAGGAGCTCCCTTTCCCTCCCTCCCTAGGACCATCCTCTCCCCATCCACACATTTCTCCCAAAGTTTGAGCACGGACTCTCATGAAAATTGTTCCCTCCAGTAGTTCAATGAGCTGGTGTTGGTCCTGTGTCATCCCTCTACTGCCTACAGGGTGGGATAATCTAGCTCCAGGAGGACACTTGGCCACAATGCTCTCCCAGCCTATCCATGGGAGGGTGCACACAGAACGCCATGGGAGGCTCCAAAGAGCAAGCAGGGCACTGAGGAGCGGACAGCAAACAAATAACACTGGGAGGGGAAGGCCCTACCCATGCCCTAGTCCCCACTGTGTCCCAGCCTGAACTTAAGATCCCCCGCACTGTCGTTTGTTTTTTTTTTTTAATTTTTAAAGTTGAGATATCATTTATATAAAACATTGTGTAAGTTTAAAACGTACAACAGATTAATTCGATACATTTATATACTGCAATATGATTACCATCATAGCTTTATTTAATACCTGTATCACACCACATAATTATCATTTCTTTTTTGTGGGAAAATATTTAAGATCTAGTATTGTAGCAATTCTGAAATATATAATACAGTATTGTTGACTAGATTCACTATGATGTGCGTGAGTTCCAGAACTTATTCATTTTCTAGTTGCAAGTTTGTACCCTTTAACAGCATCTTCCCAGCTTCCCCCCACCCCCGCCCCCAGCCCCTGGTAACTACCATTCTACTCTGTTCCTACAAATTTGGCTTTTTCAGATTCCACGTATAAGTAATACCACACAGCATTTGTCTTTGTCTGACTTATCTCAATAAGCATAATGCCCTCAAGGTCCATCCATGTCGTCACAAATGGCAGGATTTCCCTCTTGCTCATGGCTGAAAATATTCAATTGAATATATATATATGCCACATCTTCTTTACCCTTTCATCTACTGATTGACACTTTTGTTTCCATATCTTGGCTATTGTGAATAATGCTGCAACAAACATGATTACATAGATCTCTTTTTGATATCTTGTTCTCATTTCCTTTGGATACCCAGAAGTGGGATTGCTGGATCATAAAATCAACATGCAGAGGGGCACCTGGGTGGTTCAGTCGGTTAAGCCTCTGACTTCGGCTCAGGTTATGATCTCATGGTTCATGAGTTCAAGCCCTACATTGGGCTCTCTGCTGTCAGCACAGAGCCTGCTTCAGATCCTCCGTCTCTCTGTTTCTCTGCTCCTCCCCCCCTTGTGCGCGTGCATGCTCTCTCTCTCTCTCTCTCTCTCTCAAAAATAAAAATAAAACATTAAAAACAATTAAAAGAAATAAAATCAACATAAAGAAATTGGTGTTATTTCTATACACTAACAGTGAAATATATGAAAAATAAATAAAGAAAATGATCCCATTTGCAACAGCATCAAAAGCAATAAAATACTTAGGAATAAATTTAACTCAGGAAATGAAGAATGTTTACAATGGAAGTTACATGACTTTGAAGAAGAAAATTGAAGAGGACACACGCAAAAAATGGAAAGATATCCCATGTTCATGGACTGGGAGAATTAATAGTGTTAAATTATCCATATTACCCAAAGCCATTTATAGATTCAGTGGCATTTGTCACAGAAATGGAAAAAAAAAAAAATGTATGAGACCACTAAAGACATTGAATAGTCAATAGCAATACTGAGAAAAAAGAACAAAGCTAGAAGCATCACACTTCCTGATTTCAAACTATACCAGAAAGCTAGAGTAATTAAGACATTATGGTACTGGCATAAAAACAGACACATAGAACCAGTGGAACCAAGTAGAAAGCATAGAAATAAACCCCTGAATGCAAGGTCAATTATTATTTGACAAGGGAGCCAAGAACACTTAGTGGGGAAAGGATACTTTGTTCAGTAAATAGTGTTGGGAGAACTAACTATATGTAGAAAAATGAAATTGAACCCATATCCAATACTACTTATAAAAATTAAGTCCAAATTAATGAACTTAAATATAAAACCCAACACTATAAAATTTCTAGAAGAAAACATAGGGGAAAAGTTCCTTGATATTGGTCTTAGGAATGATTTTTTTGGATATGACACCAAAAGCAAAGAAAACAAAAGCAAAAATCAACAAGCAGGACTACTTCAAGCAAAAAAGGCATCTGCACAGCAAAAGAAACAATCAACAAAATGAGAAGGCAATGTACAGAATAGGAGAAAATATTTGCAAATCATATATCACATAAGGGGTTATTACCCCCAAATACCTTATCAAAAATACTTGAGGAATTTAAACAACTCATTACAAAAAACAAACGATCCAATTAAAAAATGGACGGAGGACATAAAAAGACATTTTTCCAAAGAACACATCCAAATGACCAACCAGTACATGGAAAGATGCTCAACATCACTAGTTATCAGCGAAAATACCTGGCTGGGCATACATACAAAAACTTTAGTACTCGAACCAGGAGACATGCAGAGTCTATGTGGGCCCTGAGCCCAGGAACAGCAGATGGGACTTTCTAATAGGCTTTCCCCTAGTTCCTGCAGGTTTCACTAGAGCTTACTTAAAGTACCACTGCCCTCACTACTGGAGTCTCTCTGGGGTATGCCTGGCCAAGGCCCTTGGTCTCTAGCTGAGCCCCACAGCAGCAGCAATAGCTCCATTTCTTAGGGCTGGGGACCCTGGGTCCACTGCAGATTCCCACCGTGAGGCGTTCAGCCCTACCTCTCGTTCAAACAACCCAATTTAGTCAAGGCTGGCCTGTCTCTGCTATTACCCTATCTATCTGGAATCAGTATCACCCACTCTGACCTACCCTGGGACACTTTGGGAACCCTTGCTCAAGAAGCAGGTCACCTGGGGCCAGTTTGTGCCACAGCAAGACGAGCAGGGGCAGAAGGAAGCTCAGGGACCACCTAGCTGGCTCCCTTCCCAGCAGACCCTAAGTAGACCTCATGCTCTCCTGCCATGTCTCACTTTGTGGGTTTCTCTTTCTTTTCTGGTCATAGCAGGTGGTAACTTGCATGTCTTTCCTATTCAGGATGAGCTGCAGATGGTGGCTGAGTCAAGGCAGGCATCTAGATCTTCTTCCCTAGCTATGTTTCCAAGTCGTGAACATATTGTATGACATACATTTCAGTAAAAAAGTATGACTCAAAGAATTTGAAAGGCTATACTGAAAACATCAGTCATGACCAGGAGATCAAAAGTAAGGTCAGTAAAGAGACATGAAAATGGAAACCACAAAGGGACCTGATACAATTTTCAATATTGCATGAAGTTGTCAAAAAGTGTCTTGTCTTTACCGATGATTGAATAATAAAAATGAGTTTAATTAGAACTGAAGACATTTTGGTGAGATTGTACTATCTACACTTTGCAACAAAACAAAACAAAACAAAACAACAACAAATATATATATATATATATATATATATATATATATATATATATATTTCGAGGGCGCAGGCAAGCAGGGGAGGGGCAGGAGAGGGAGAGAGAGAGTCTTAAGTAGGCTCCACACTTAGTGTATATATTTTATATACAGAGTTCAGAGTTAATATTGTAAGATCTGACCCAAGACACGACTTCACTGACATTAGGCATCCACTGACCCCACAGGAAAGAGTTAATACGTGGATCATGTTTTGAAACTGACTAAAAAAGCAATGAGGTATTCACAACTAAAAGAATTCAGGGTAGACTGAATTGTATGTAGATGCTGGATGAGGAAATCTCTCTGTGTCTTTGTCTCTGTCTCTGTCTCTCTTTTGTCAAGAGATTAGTCTTCAAGTTCTTATGCACAGAATGGATCATTATTCATCCAAGTATGACTTCCCATCTAGAGCCTATGGATTCCACATCCTTTTTGCTCCCACATAGAGTAGCCATGTGGCTATATTCAGGTCAATAGGATGCTCACAGGAGTGATGCATACAACTTTTAGTTCAATTTTCTTAAAGGTAAAGTCACATGCCCTCGTCTCTCTTTTACCTTTCAATGGAAGAAAACATGGATGAGCAGGCAATTCAATTTCAACTGTGTGGATAAGAAGAGGGTTCAGGTGGAAAAGTGTTATGGGCTGAATTATGACTCCCCCAAATTCATATGTTGAAGTCCTAACCATCAGTCCTTCAGAATGTCACCATATTTGGAGATAGGGTCTTTACAGAGGTAATTAAGAGGAGACCATTAGAGTGGACCTTAATCCAAGACGACTAGTGTCCTCACAGGAAGAGAAAATTTGAACACAGACATGTACAGAGGAAAGACAAAGTGAAGACAGGGAGAAGTTGGCCATCTACAAGTCAAGGAGAGAGAAGCCGCAGATGAAATAACCCTGGGGACACTTTGATCTCTGACTTCTAGCCTCCAGATTTGTGAGAAATAAATTTCTGTTTAAGCCATGCAGTGTTTGGAACTTACTTATGGCAGTTTTATCAAATGAACACAAACAGCAAGATGGATGAAAACAGTCTCCCTGAATGAAGAAGGGCTGTCTAACTCCATAGACTTTTGTAGAAGACAGCTAAGCTATCTTGGAGTTCAGGTATTTTGTCATTCCTTTGTTACGGCAGCCTCATCTATCATCTGGTATAATACTGAGAGAGGGGAAAAATAGAAACAACTGATCATTTAACAAAGAGACAGAGTGAGGCAAATTATGATATATTCACTAAACATAACCAGGAACCAGGACTTCTGCGTGGAAAATGGCTGATAAAAATCTAAGGGTATAAGACATATTCCTCAAGCAATGTAAAATATGCAGACGCAAAACATCTGGAAGCAACTATAGTTTAAAAAAAATTGCTTGTGTTAGAGTAGGCCCTCTTTTCCATATAATGTGGCTTCTTTACTCTTATAATTTAAATTGGTTTCATCAACACTGTAATGTACCTTTAGACTTAGCTCTGTAATTTCTATGTAGTCCTGTACCTGCAGGGCAGCAGAGAGGATCACTCTTGGACATCAGCCCCACCTATTCGGACTCTGAGAAAAGAGCCTACATGTTGTTCCTGCCTCTCTCCTTCCTTTTTCAGCAGTTCTTTCCAGCATCATTCTATTCCCTGTTTTGGTACAGACCAGTGAGTGGAGAGGTGTGGTCAGGAATGGAAGACAGGGAGGAGAGATGGTAAAGAACAAGGAGCAGACAATCCAGTCCCTTTCATTCCATTGCAATCCCTGAAGAATTCATCATAAAACTGATGCAAAGCTATTAAAAGCTTCAAAAGATTACAGAAACATCTGTGTGGTAGCTAGGAGGTGCAAATGGGGCCTGAGAACTCGCCAATGTGAACCAGGTTAGCCTGAATTAACAGCACGGGAAGTCATTAATTAGATTGTTCAGTTCACCAAATCCATTCAGAGAACTGCTGTCATAAAAGCAGCATAATTATGAACTTGTCCAAGACTACAGACTACTTTCCAGTCAGAAGAAGCAATTTACAACTCATACCACATAAGCTCTCGTTTCCATCTTATGAGGATACAGTCTTATTTGTTAGAAATGTATGAAGTTTCTCTCAAAGCTACTAATGGAAAATGACCAGGAGAAGGTAGATAGGTTCCACTGTTGTTATTATTTTTTTAATCTGTATAGGAAATCTAAATTTTTCAGATAAATTACTTGTTGCATGATTGTTAGTTATTACAAACAATTCTTAGACATACAAAATAATTTTTATCACAGATGCTTTTTAAAATACTGCTCTTCTTTTACTGCCTTAAATTAGAAGGGAGAGGCATATTCAGGTAATGGAAGGGGAATGGTGGTACCTGTCAGAGGCTGGAAGCAATGAGGTACCATCTTGAATTCTATGATTGAGGATCAATTCAAACCAAAATAGCATTTCAATTCAGTAATAACTTTAAGGCCCCATTAACTCCTCAAGGGACCCAGAGAGGAATGGTGTTGAAGAAAGGTCCTAACTTGGATCTATTATCAAGAAAAGCACCAGTGTGGATTTCCTAGGAAAGGTGCTAAGCCAAGCATACCTGCAACCCTCAACAACATACCTGGGTAGTAATCCTGAGACACTATAATCAAACACAATTGAACAGTCACATAGTAGAGGCGATCATGGCATTGGATCTGAATTTGAACTCTATGACCACTAATTTCCCTAGACATAGAGATAAATATGGGCAGTGCTCACTTTTCACAGTAGCAGAAAAAAAAAAAACAACATACAAATGACTGTGCAAGCTGAAACAGCGCAGAGCAGTTTTAATAATCATTGGAGGACATTACATTTGTTCAGTAACCTTTAAAAATGTTGGTGAAAACATTAAAAATTCTCTCTCTATGGTTTATAAATGTATAGGGAATTGAAAATAGTAAAACATTTATTTAGTATGCCATAATTTATTTAAAACACTAGAAAAATTGAGTATTAAAGCCTTTTATTTATTTGTAAAAACTTATCAAGAGTAGTTTGAACAGTTTTTGTGTTCTTCTGGTCACATACCATGCAGTATACGGTGAGCATCTTTCCTATGCCTTGGTGAATTTCAGATTCCTTTCCAAATTTGGATCAGCTTCTAACATTTTGTATTTGCATGTTAATGCCATTAAATATATCTGAGAGTTCTTTTATTTATTTTATTTATTTATTTTAAATGTTTAATTATTTTTGAGAGAGAGACAGAGCACGAGCAGGAGAAGGGCAGAGAGAGAAAGAATCTGAAGCAGGCTCCAGGCTCTGAACTGTCAGCACAGAGCCAGACGTGGGGCTTGAACCCACAAACTGTGAGATCATGACTGGAGCCAAGGTCAGACACTTAACCGACTGAGCCATCCAGGCACCGCTCTGAGAGTTCTTTTTATGTGAAGTTTTATGCCAGTGTCACTTCCTCTGGGACACTGTTGTCCTTTTAGCAGCAACTACTTTTCTCATTTACATGGAGAACTTCACCTTTGCTAAGTTCCTCTGGCTCCATATCCAGAATCTTTCAGCATTATCACTTTTTATATCTTTGCTGGCAATTCCCTCTGTTTGTGATCTACTTTTATAAAATGTCATGTGGTTTATTAGTGGGAAAAAAAAGAGTCAATAGAACTACACACTTCACTGAACTGAGTAAGATGTCCCATGAACAATCACCAACAGACTTAGAAGAAGTGATGTCATTGGCCGCAGATCACTGTGCATATTTGTTATTTGCATAATGATTTCTACATTGAAGAGCTGGCAGAAAAGTGTGCACTTAATGCAGTTACAGGTAATATAGCAAACTAACTGAAATTCAAACCACTCTGTTGCAGGATTGGTGTTATTTAACTAAACTATGGTAACTGATATCTGTGCATATCAGAACCACATAGAGTGAGGGCTGACATACACTGATACTCTTGTCTAGACACTTTTAAAACTTGCTATTGTATATATCCTAGGGGAACATAAAAGAAATAACTTCATGTCTTAAAAGGAAGTATTGGGGCACCTGGATGGCTCAGTCAGTTAAGCATCTGACTCTTGGTTTCAGCTTGGGTCATGATCTCATGATTCGTGGGATTGAGCCTCTCTGACAGCACAGAGCTTGCTTGGGGTTCTCTCTCCTTTCCTGTCTCTGTCTCTCTCTCTCTCTCTCTCTGTCTCTCTCTCTCTCACAAACACACACACACACAAAATAAACTTAAAAAAAAGAAAAATGAAAGTATTAACATAGTTAAATACAGAATAGTGAAAACAAAGCAGGGTAGAAATTCCAAATGCCTGGCTATGAACACACAGTGTCCCATTATGTGTCATCTCTGGGCAAAGATGCCCAGGCTTTGTGTGCCTCTGTAAAATGGGGGATAATAACAATACTTTATACGGCTATCTTATAGGGCTATCATAAGAATTAAATGAATAATTTAGGGGTATAAAAGGCTGAGAATGGTAACCACCACTCAAACGCCAACTACTATTATCACTAAATAAAGAATAATTCCAAATGGCCTGAGAAGAGGGTTTCCCCATGTAAGAAATCCTTTCCTACCTTCCTTACTCTCCGCATAATTTTCTACTAGATTTGCCTGCCTCTTCTCTAAGAATATTGGCAATTTTGTGACCAAGGTGGAAGGGAGTTGTTGGAGGAATGGTGGAGGGAGGGACAATTATTTCCCTCTAGGCCACCAGCTCAGGAAGGGCCATTTGACTCTATTCTGGGCTCAGGAGAAGGAGAATGAAGAAAGAAGGAAGCAGAGAACAGAGCAGAGAAAAAAGTGAGAACAGGAAACCCTAGAAGATGAAGGAAGATGTAGTCTGGAGACAACTGTATTTACACCAAACCAAAACCTGATATTAGCAACAAAAGGAAATATTTAGGATGATTTATGTCTCCTTCCATCAAGAACTATAGTAAAGGGTGATGCAAGCTTCATGCTGTATCTGATACAAAATAGCACTCAGAGGAGAGGTGCCTGATTCAAAACTGAGGCCAAAACATCTCATAATAAAGATTACACGTAGGCATCCATATTTTCTTAGAAAGAAAATAGATACAAACGACTCCTGGTTTCACAAATCACTGAATTTGCAAATATTTATATATTTCTAATATTTCTCAAATGGGGTCCATGAATGAAATTTTTCTTTAAAAATCATTCCCACCAACGGCCACCCTGTTTCCTTTATTCGAGAGCTGAAAATGTCTGCAAGGACAATTTACTTTAACATTTGACTTTACCTACACCCATTTGTTTATCTTGGCTATACAGTGAGAGGGAAATGTTCACCGATACTCACAAAGCAGCCACACTTTCCCTCTGGCAACCTGCAGCCACGGCTGCCTACAAGTTTTACGGCATAACCCAAGTTGGAGTTCCTCCCTTGCAGCCGAGGGATCATCCCTCACCTCAGGTTAAGTCCCGATGAAGAACCTGAAGAGCAACATGTCAAAACCTATCACTTGCATGTTCCTCCGGGTGGCTGAGTCACGGCCTCACTGGCAAGGTCTTCTTTACCAAGTCCAGGTCTTCCTTAGGGCCCTGGTTCTGTGATCCAGGGGGTGAGCAAGGGTAATATTATCAATAAGATGGGCGTGGCCTTATGACAGAAGCAGAAAAGCCTGACCTACCCAAAGTTTCTGTGTTTCTACATAACCGTTTGGTAGCACTCAGCTGGATGTCCAAGATGCAGCACACACAAGGGCTGCAAGGAGCCACTCCTGTCACTTCTACCATTTAACCAATAACACCACTGACGGCCAGGGAGGCTGCAAAGTTCCTGGGTTACGATGCTAGGTCTAAAACACCTCTCTGTCTCCCAGCCCAATGCACTTGCCTGTTTATCTTACGTCTTTGTTTCTCTTTGTCATTTCCCTTTTTTATTTCATTACATACCTAGATATGCATAACTGCAGTTCAGTTTAATAGATTGTGCCAAATGGAATGGTATGCGATCTGAAGTGCATATTCGTGTGTGACTAAGCATACGCGCACACCCCCAAAAGCTCATTTTTAGTGTTTTTATAATACCCCACAAGCAAAAAGCATTCTTAGCTAAACATAAGAATGCGTGGAAATGCTTTGAGACCAATGAACAATTATACGAGAGAAGGGTCTCAAAAGATGTGTTGCACTGCTGGGTAAGTTTGCTCTACGAGCAGAGTCAAGGTTGCAAACTGCAAACATCTCTGCTTTTCTTGCCTCGAGCTGGCTATCACGTTCTGTCTGTGCCATCTGGGTGCACCAGAAGCGTACGGTGATTTTGCAATAAACACGTGGTAGCTGTAATGTCACCAAGAAGCAGAATGACAGTGCAAAAATAAAGAAAAAATGAGGTCAGGTTTTAAAACAAAATGTATCCTTACCCTTTGAAGTTGAGAAATTCACATAAATTATTGATATCTGATATTACTGATTGAACATGACAAGTGAAATAAAGAAATGAGGTCACTTCCTGAGGAGTTCAGCACGTACACGTAACACGCACCTGTACACAGACAGCCGTGGTTACCCGCAGAGATCCCCCTGCTGACTGGAAGCTCCATCATTGGCAGGGAACTTGCGAACGACCGCCTACGAGAGCAGTGTGCTGTCGGTACTTTGCTCTTATTCGCCATTCTGTCCCCAGAATGTATTGCTGCACATGTGTCCCCAGGTTTTCCTTCCTTTCTTTTTTTTTTTTTTTTTTTTTTAGCACCAGGTTCAGATTGTCTACGTGATACAACCTGCAATCTCACAAACATGGGACCAATACCCTAGAACACTTGGCTGCCTGCATGTTAGGTTTCATTCAATACCATGCCAGGACTTCGGTAAATCATTGCCTGATGACCAGATTCCAAGAGGAAATGTACAATTGGAATTATTTTAAAAATCACATCATCTAGGGGTGCCTGGGTGGCTCAGTCAGTTAAGCGTCTGACTTCGGCTCAGGTCATGATCACACGGTCCGTGAGTTGGAGCCCTGAGTTGGGCTTGTGCTGACAGCTGAGAGCCTGGAACCTGCTTGGATTCTGTGTCTCCCTCTCTCTCTGCGCCTCCCCCACTCACACTCTGTCTCTCTCAAAAATAAACATTAAAATTTTTTTAAAAAAATCATGTCATCTATTATTCCTTTTAGTTTGTCTATAAAGACACACCTATGGCTGATAAAGTTCTTGACATGGCCCTGCTTTTTTGGCAAAATGATTAATCTAATATATATGTATATATTAGATTTCTAATATGAAAATACCTCCATTTACTAAATTTATATCTTATTGGACGACTAAGGATTCCTAGATTATACTGAAAATCTGAATGCATCCAAGTATCTGACAAAGATATGTAAGTAAAATTGGATTAGGGGTCAGGTATCTAAAACTATCTGTGTAGGGGCTCAGTAGATAAGGCATTGAGTTACAACTGTTTTTTATTACTACATATTTGCTGCCTTATCCCCTTCAATGGCCATAGAAATGTTATCCTAGTTCCTCTTCCTCATCCTCTTTAAAATACAAGTGAGGAATGTTGACTTGAATTATCCAGGTAACTCTCCAGATCTGAAATATAGTTAGGATTAGCAAACACACCCCAAGGCTTTAAGAGTGAATGGCTGAAATTGTGGAAAAAGCCTAAATGTCCATCAACTGATGAATGGATAAAGAAATTGTGGTTTATATACACAATGGAGTACTACGTGACAATGAGAAAGAATGAAATATGGCCCTTTGTAGCAACGTGGATGGAACTGGAGAGTGTGATGCTAAGTGAAATAAGCCATACAGAGAAAGACAGATGCCATATGTTTTCACTCTTATGTGGATCCTGAGAAACTTAACAGAAACCCATGGGGGAGGGGAAGGAAAAAAAAGAAAAAAAAAGAGGTTAGAGTGGGAGAGAGCCAAAGCATAAGAGACTCTGAAAAACTGAGAACAAACTGAGGGCTGATGGGGGGTGGGAGGGAGGGGAGGGTAGGTGATGGGCATTGAAGAGGGCATCTTTTGGGGTGAGCACTGGGTGTTGTATGGAAACTAATTTGACAATAAATTTCATATAATAAAAAAATAAAAAATAAATAAAATGTGCCTCAAAAAACAAAAAAGAGTGAATGGCTGAATATATAGCATGGATAGCAAAGTATAGAGACACTCCAAAAAAAGTAAAAATAATGCCTGGTACAGAAGGCCAGCTGCATTCTTTCACTAAAAACCTGCAAAACCTATACTATAAGGAACTTAATTTTTTTTTAATGTTTATTTATTTTTGAGAGAGAGACAGAGCATGAGTGGGTGAGGGACAGAGAGAGAGGGAGCACAGCATCTGAAGTGGGCTCCAGGTTCCAAGCTATCAGCACAGAAGCCAACACGGGGCTCAAACTTGCGAACTGAACCGGGAGATGGTGACCTGAGCAGAAGTCTGATGCTTAACCGAATGAGCCACCCAAGTGCCCCTAATATAAAACTAAATATTAATGGTGTAATTGTATTTTCCTCCCAAGAAGTGAGAGAAGGAAAGAAGGAAGAAGGGAAGAAAGACAGGCAGGGAGGATAAGAAGGAGGGAGGGAAGGAGGGAGGGAAAAAGGGAGGGAAGGAGGGAGAAAGGTAGGAAGGTAGGAAGGAAGGTAGGAAGGTAGGAAGGAAGGCAGGAAGGCAGGAAGGCAGGAAAGAAGGCAGGAAGGAAGGCAGGAAGGAAGGCAGGAAGGAAGGAAGGAAGGAAGGAAGGAAGGAAGGAAGGAAGGAAGGAAGGAAATATGGAAGTGACTAAACTTTTGCCCAGAGGAAAGAGGTGTAATGATTATCAACTTAATAATGCTTGCATCAAATACAAAGTTTCTCTTTCTACCATAAAAACATGCAAAGGAGAATCTTTCATTTTCTTCACTTATCAAAAGAGATAGTTTATTACCTTCAAAGTCCACATCTCCAACCAGTTTTGTCTTTCCTGTCACTGGGTCATGGACATAGTTGATACCCACATCAATTACAGCAGCACCTTCTTTAACCATATCAGATGTGATCAACTTAGGAATACCTGAAAGCAAAACACAGTTGTAAAACACTCTGGAAAATATTTAAACTTTGTCCTTGAGCATACCAAAGGTTTATACAGCTAATGTTTTGTTGTCATGGCTTTAAAAAAATATACAACATACACTGTTTCTAGGAAGAGACCAACGGCACTTGATCATTTCCAATGAAGCAGAAGAATAAAGGCAGCACATGGGGGCTTCTGTGCTTAAAATCCTACCTGGATTTACCCTTTCACCTCAGAGATTGCTATCAGATTTCTCCAGATGGATATCCACTGGAGTCGCATCCTTGTATATTTCACATACTATAAATAGCATAGGGACATCATGGCTATGAAACAGGCTCCTGTTGAGGTTGGGTGGAAAGAAAACTACTTGGAAATTGGACGTAGAGACAAAGAAGGGTGAGGTGGGGTGGGGGTGGGTTGGATAAAAAGAAAAAAATGAAGTGAAAATAATTTAAATGCTCAGGGTGGTGGTAAACTTTAAAGTGCCACACACATAGTGGTATCTTATCAACTCCAAACATGAAGTGTTATTTTGAGCTTTCTTCTTATTTTGTCTTTGCTTCTTTGATTCATTATGTCTGTATATGACTTGGAAAGGTATAAGATATACTAAACTCTACTATTTCTCCATTGCAGTGGGAAAGATCGCTCTACAGAGATCTTACATCACCATGCATTTTCTATAATTATTTTCAAACTTTATTTCAAGTACAACAGTACCAGCTAACAATGGTTAATGTTCCAGTTATTTTTGTTAATAATTAAAAACCATTCCTAAGCTTAGTGACTTAAAATATTTTATTATTACATTTCGTGGTTCTGTGGGATGACTGAGCTCAGCTGGATGGATCTTCACTGGAGTCTTTCACATAGTTGGACTCAGACAGTGGCTGAGGCTGGAGTCACCTCAAAATGTGACTAGGCTGGTTGTCCAAGATGGCTCACTCACATGGCTATCGTTGTTGCTCATAGTTGGCGGAGCTCAGTTGGGGCTGTCAACTGGGGCATACAGGCATGGACTCTCCTGTGGCTTGGGCTTCCCACAGCCTAGCGTCTGGCTTCCAAGAGTGAGTGCTCCAAGAGACAGGAAGCAGAAGTTGCCGGTCACTTAAGCCTAGAACCTGGGAGCTGGCACAATATCATTTCTGTCATATTCTATCAGTCAAGCAGTGACAGAATCTAGTTAGATTTAAGAGGACAGACAGAAACTCCATTTCTCAGTGGGAGGAAAATCAAAGGTTTTGTGGCCATCTTTAGTCTATCACAATGCTTCTGGTGGACACTGTGTCTAGCAGGTGATTTACTCATTTTCACATTCTACATCCTTTGCATGAAAAGGACTCAATGTTGTGTTGTCAGAGGCTTTCTTCTACCTAAATTATCCACTTATGCATTCCAGATGGCATATGATTTTTAGTACAATTAAGATTTTAATGGCTATAAAGAAACAGTGCTAAAATAGATGTAGCTACCTGATACATTCCTTAGTCACATAATAATATAACCAATGAGGCATCAATGTTTGAAATATGTTTTTTTCTCATGCTTTCCTACCCTAGCCCATAGAACTTCTTTTTATCAGTTCTAGCATAGATATTGAGTATTGTTCTAAAGATAGTAATAAAATCCCATTTTTTCTTGGAATCCAATAGAAAAAGAAAACCTAGCCTTTTGGCTCCCTGAGTAGTGCCATGGCAATCTGAAGAACAAGCACCTTAAGAAAGGCAGCATAAAGGGAGCCAAGAAGAAAGTGATTGATCCATTTTGTAAGAAAGATGGGTATGATGTGAAAGCGCCAGCTGTGTTCAATATAAAAAATATTGGAAAAACACTAGTTATAAGAACTCAAAGAACCAAAATAGGATCTGATGGGCCTCAATGGTCATGTTTTTGAAGTGAGCCTTGAAGTGAGCCTTGCTGGTCTGCAGAATGATGAAACTGGATTTAGAAAATTCAATCTAATTACTGAGGATTTTAGGGCCCAAACTGCCTGACTAATTTCCATAGCATAGATCTTACCCGTGACAAAATGTATTCCATGGTAAAAAAAAAAAAAAAAAAAAAAAAGGCACACCATGATTGAAACGCATGTTGATGTCAAGATTACTGATGGTTATTTGCTTCATCTACTTTGTGTTGGTTTTACTAAAAACTGAGACAATCAGATTCGGAAGACCTCTTATGCTCAGCACCAACAGGTCCACCCAATTCAGAAAAAGATGACGGAGATCATGACCCGAGAGGTGCAGACAAATGACTTGAAAGAAATGGCCAATAAATTGATTGCAGATAGCATCAGAAAAGCCTTATCAGTCTATTTATCCACTCCATGATATCTTTGTCAGAAAAGTCAAAGTGCTGAAGAAGCTCAAGTTTGAATTGGGAAAGCTCATGGAGCTTCATGGGGAAGGTAGTAGTTCTGGCAAAGCTACTGAGGACGAGACCAGTGCTATATTGAACGAGCTGATGGATATGAGTCTTAAACAGTCCAAGAATCTGTTCAAAATTCAGACATTTAATGGTGACAAAAAGTCTTATGTGTGATGTTTAATTATCGATCATTCTTTTTAAATAATCTAAGCTTGGTGAATTCGATGTTCTGATGTGAACTTCTCTGAGTTGTTGTTTGGATTTTATCCATTGCTCTTAGTTACTAAAGAGCTCTGACAGGGTAGTGATCTATTTTAAGCTGTAGTGATCCGGATGCAAATATTATAGATGGTTAATAAAATCTTTTCTTTTTTTAGAAAAGCCGTAAGTTGATTATAGATAGCTGCAGAAAATATTTTTAAGATGAAAATGTTGACGAAATAGTTACTAAAATCCAGCTTTTGAGAAAGATCCAGATTTCTCTCTCGGTTGTAATAGTTCATTACATTTGCTCTGAGGATATCAGACTGGCAATAACAAATGCACAATTTTCAAAATAGACGTAAATGCGAGCTTGATTTTAATTGTTAGGAAAATTAAAAAATAGAAAAACCTTAAATATGTGTTTATTTTTTTCTGATGATGACATCACATATGTCCACTGTAGAAAATCTAGAAAAAATCTAAAAGTTTAAGATAAAAATAAAAATCACTATAATCATGCCATTCAAAGATAATAAGTATATTTTTATTGTATTTCTTTCTAGGATTTCAAAATACTTATATATTATATATATATATATATATAATGTATATATATAATATAATATCATATAAAATATGATACCTATAACTTTGCTTATATTGTGACTATAAATCCTACCATTTGCCATTAAAGTTAAATTATGAACATTTTTCCATTTTATCAATTATTTGAAATTTAAAACCTACATGAAATAATTTATCACATGGATTATCATAATAAGTTATGCAGTCCTGAACTCTAATATTTTGCTATCATAATTAAATGTGGTGATGACCACTTATGTCCAGAAAACTACAGATCGTTTCTTAGTTGCAGCATCAAATTTGACAAAGTGTTTCACTGAACCCTTATTTACACGATGGAAAACTGTGGGTTGGATGAAAGCTCCAATTGGTACAATCCTGGATAGTTAAATAATGTATTCCAAAACTATTGGTCAATGCATCTGTAGGAAGGTCTGCAGAGGTCTTCCATGAAAAGTATTTGTCAGTACCATTTTCCAAATTTTTAATAAAGAACTTGGAAGAACACACTGGCACTGTTATGGTTATTTTATCTTTGTTTTCCTCCAGGTCTATTTTCTGCCTTTCTCTGCTCTCATCTATGCCAGCGGCAGGGCTAATCCTTAAAGAGGTCTTGTGTGCTACCTATATCTCCTGGAACCTTGTGACAGCCTTGAGGACAAGCTCAAGCTAGCCTACTGGAGGATATAAATCCTGTGGAGGGAAGCTGAGTCATTTCAGCTGAGGCCATCCTACACGAGTCAGACTCTAGCTAACCACCAGCTGAAGGCAGATGCTTGAGCAAGCCCAGTCAAGATCAGAAGAAACAAGCCACGGTCACTGTCACTGACCAGCTGAACCCAAATTCATGGGAAATAAAAAAAAAAAGTGATTCTTTAAGGTGATTGAGTTAGGTTTGTTTTTGTTTTTCTTAACACAGCAATAGCTGCATAGCCCTATATTTGTAAATGAACAAAATTGGATAGAATAGCTAATAGGTAGCCCACTTTGGAATGATGGACTATACAAGTTGCAAGAAAAATTTAAAAGGGGATAAATGTATAATTCTGACCAGGTGCTTTACTTGACTAAAAGCTCATTAAAAACTATTAGGCTACTCTAAGACAAACAGTGTCCAGATATAAGGATATAATGTTTTCCTCTATATTTTTAGCAGACTCTCTGGAGTCATTGGTTACATCCAGGGGCTGGTCTAGAGAAGGATAATTAGAATGTATCTAGAACTCATGCCATATGGAGCAAGTGCTATCGAACTAGTTGGTTTAATTGCTTACTACCAGTCTGCAACAGGGTAAAAAAGCTTCTGCACAATGTAAAACAACTATATCACTAAACACATTGTTTGATTCAGGTAGCTTTATTTATTCATAGCAATGTTTTTTCAGTGAAGTATGTTGATTTATGTTCTGGTGCAGCGCCTTATCTTATTGTGGACCTAAGGTTCCCAGAGGTAAGAAAGAGTCATGGACTAACACTGGTCCACACACTGAATACCTCTGAAATGGAATGGTTGAATAAATTCAGGTTGCCTATCTCAGGAAAAACAAAACAAACAAAAACAACTGAAAACGAAAGCAGAACCCAATAATCGTGGTCGTGTTGTCAATATGTTAAAGAGTAGATTTAGTCTACATGTTTGCAGAAAGAAAAATGAAAGAATGAGGGAACAAAGGAAATAGCTTTCAGCTCACTATAGAGAATATTTTAAGAATAAGAAAACACTACACAAAAAGAAACTGTATACTGCCCTTATTCCTCACTAGAAATATTTACTATAGGGTAAAGGAAGAATTAATTAATTAATTGTCTTCCATTTCTATGATTTAAACATTGTCTTTTTGTGTCATCAAATTAAATGTTCTTTTCTTTCTTCTCTCAACTAATTCATTTCTGATCCTTGCAGACTTCTAAAAAAATTTTGTAATGTTTATTTATTTTTGAGAGAGAGAGAGAGAGAGAGAGAGAGAGAGTGCGGTGGAGGGGCAGGGAGGGAGACAAAGAACTCGAAGCATGCTCCAGACTCTGTGCTTCAGCCCAGAGCCCCATGCCAGGCTCGAATGAACTCATGAACTGCAAAATCATGACCTGAGTCAAAGTTGGCCACTTAACCGACTGAGCCACCCAAGCACCCCTGATCCTTGCACTCTTCTGACCCTATCATAGAAATAATACAGATTTTACTTAATACTGGAATTATAACAAATGGACATTCAAAATCTGTTTTAGATATCTTAAATACTCTAAGTCATCCATCTACATTGTTGTCTTGTAGAGGAAAATGATTGGAAGTATAAAGTTGTTCATTAATTACATTTTTAAAGGCACTGAAAAGAAATTTCTTAGACATGATATATTTAGTTCTCCAAGTATACAAATGCAATATATTTACATTCTTACTGTTTGATAACAGTGAAATAGAATTAAAATCCATTTAAATATTTAGTAAATATTTAAATATCAATAGGTTTTTAATGCCATTAGTATGTGGAGTCAGATCGTTCTTTTTTTTTTTTTTACATTTTGTTAAATTTGCAAATGAACAGTGATTCAAGTAACTATTTCCTATGAGATTTATTTATTTACTTATTTCTTACATTTTGCCAAGATAATTCCATGGAAACCTATCCTTAAATCTTATATAATTTGAAGGCTCAAGCATTATATGTGAGAACCGAAACCACCCACACCCACATAGCTTACTGTATACATTAATATGACTTTACTATTCCACTGTTTTCATCAACATGACTTTATTATTCTAGAAAACCCTTGCTCAGAGAGGTAGAAGCTACAGATAATTTCACTGTCTCTGGAAGTTACTAAAAAACTCATTTAAATTATCATCAAGTTGTTTGACTTTTCCGTGGGTAGTCTCAAATGGCTGTTTGTTCTCCAAGACTCTTGAAACCCCTTGCTTCAAAACCCTCTCCCTGTTGTACCCACCAATCCCTGTTATGCTCCTTACCCAATCCTGAGCAAGTCTCTGCATTAAAAAACTTGCTTTAAAACAAATTTTCAACCTCTAAGCATCTCAGCTTTGCTTCTATGCCACAAGACACTACTCAGATAAATAGGCTCTTGGGGTGGGGGTGGGGGCGGGAATCGCTGATTTGAGGAATTTGATGATTTCTGTGGCATAAATACTCCTCTATGGCATAAATATCCCTACCACGACTGACTTCAAGATAGCAAGTGACATCACTGAACACAGAGTTGGAAAGAGATGCTCAGAATCAACCTTCACAGGTTGGCTGATGGTAGAGAGCTCTGGTGCACACAGCTCCTAAAAGACTGCCAAGACAGTGTTTTTCCATGCTTCTGTAATCATAAGCTCAGATTTGTCTTATCAATGGGCTGTTTGGGTGTTCAGGGAGAGCCAGTATTCAACAACATTGCGGATCCATGAAGATTTCCTCTGTTACCACTCTTAACATTCAAGACCTCAACTCAGAAACCACAGGTGCCTCTGTGGCCCCTTGAGTCTCTTGCTACGATAGGAAACTGTTAGTCTCTCTAACTAGAATGATAAGGTAAGTCTAGTAATAAGTCTGAAATTTGGTTTATTTTATTAAAGCTCCCCAAAGGCTGAATTTATTTCATTTTTTTAATGAATAAGGAACCCTTTTTAGGAATCCTTTGATTACCCAATCAGTTAAAAATCTTTTATCCTTAGTGGAAATTGGTCTTATTACTTGCAACACAATCTGTCTATATCTCTGTAATTTTTTGTTGTATGTCTATATGGGAGAGGTTCACAGGAGACGTGTGAGTAACCTGGACAAATCCATTCTTCAAACTGACCCTGAGGACTGAAAAATTCAAAATATGTCTTTTGAACTTTGGAAAATCCTATGGAAAAACGTTGCCTCAGGTCACTAAGCACAATTTTATGGGAACTTTCCTCAGTCTTGTTTCATCTGTGAAATCTCCTGAAACCTTTCTCTCTGGGGAGAATGGCCTATTGGTCAGGTTTGCAGCAGGAGATGGGCCAGCCATTAGACTTGGGGGGCTGAGGCATGAGGCATATAAGTCGTACTTTCAACTGGCCAGTCCCAGACTCTCCTGGATTTGCCTCAGTCTAAACCCACACCATCTTCCCCATTTGATGTACACTCCTGCTTCTTACACGTGTTTACACCATATCCCAAATTCTTTAAAACAGAAATTTTTTAACGTTTATTTATTATTGAGAAATAGAGAGAGACAGAGCATTAGCATGGGAGGGGCAGAGAGAAGGGGAGACACAGAACCTGAAGCAGGCTCCAGGCTCTGAGCTGTCAGCACAGAGCCCGACAGGGGGCTCGAACTCACAAACCATGAGATCATGACCTGAGCTGAAGTCAGACACTTAACCGACAGAGCCACCCAGGCACCCCAACCATATCCCAAATTCTTATACTTACCTTTCTAGATGGCATCATTTCACCAAGGATAATTTAGAATCATAATAGCCATTCTGAAGAACTTTTGAGGTGAATAAAAGTGTTCATTGGAGAGGTGTCTTAGAACATACAGGGAATACAATTCCACACATCCAGTGGTTTGCATTTTTTAATGTTTTGAGGAAGTATCCAAAGGTATTCAGATTCCAAAACTGTTCCCTTAAAAGATGTCTTCACCATGACAAACAAAATGGAAAAACCTAAAAATGGTCTCTCTTCTAGATTCCTTCAAATCTCAGCACAAACCTAATAGCCTTCAGCCTATTATTCCTCTTTCCTCAGCTATTTCCCCCATTTTCTTCTGACTTATTCCTTTCACTCCTGGCTGGCCAGAAACCCCCAAAATGCAGTTGCCTTGCAAAGTTAAATCCCCCTCAGAACAGGGAAAACTGCTTTGTTTTAAGATCTAGTCTTATTCTGAGCTGAAAGTCAATGTTAAAGATTTTCCAAAACCTAGTCAGCTAACATTTGCAGAGGATTTAATAATAGTTTTAGGAACAAATAATTCAGTATTCCCAAATATATATCAAACAGTACATATATTCATATACAAAAGAAGTGGAGGGGCACCTGGGTGGCTCAGTCGGTTAAGCATCCGACTTCAGCTCAGGTCATGATCTCGCGGTCCGTGAGTTCGAGCCCCGCGTTGGGCTCTGTGCTGACAGCTCAGAGCCTGGAGCCTGTTTCAGATTCTGTATCTCCCTCTCTCTCTGACCCTCCCCCGTTCATGCTCTGTCTCTCTCTGTCTCAAAAATAAATAAATGTTAAAAAAAATTAAAACAAAAAGAAGTGGATAGAAAGGTAGAATTCAAAACTCTAAATCGCATAAGAAATCAAAGGAAATTAGATAAATTGTATATATTTGACAAGGTCTTCTGGAAACTATCCCTAAAATTATTCCTGTGAACATAGACTGGATTCTTACCCAGTCTTATAAGTAAAGAAAGGATCTGTCCATTGGGGAATTCAGAGACAAGCTCTTTGTCTTTAGACAGAATTCAGAAGTAACTCCTGATGCAGATGTAGGGAGCTCTCTGTTAACTTTTTGTGAATAACCTTAAGCTTGAAATAGGAGATTTAAACACAGGAAAAACCACAGTGGGAAACACTTTAATGCCAGACTTCCAGCACCTTTCTGAACATTTTGGAAGGGCTGAAGAACAAAACCAGAATAAGACTTGGAATAAATTTATAGCCTTACAAGGAAAACAATCAGACACTTCCAATCATTAAACACAAAGAGGGAGTCACTTGGTAAAGACATCTGTAGAGACGATAAACAGAAAAAAAAAAACCAAAACATTGACAAAAAAAGAAAAAAGAAGAGAAGAGAAAAAGAAATCTTAAAGAAAGGAAACAATGTACTTGGTTATTTGAGGAAGAGGAGGAGGAGGAATCAAATTCCCAATCTCCCATTTTCCCTCAAATTCGCAAGGAGAAAGTTCTCACGATTGTTAAGGGACAATCTTTTGCTTGATCTGAGCACTACTTTACTAGCCTGAACTCTGCCATTTTTATTCAACGTCTCCCTTGGAGTAAATGAATTACTCAGGTGGTGAGCGTCTAATAATCCTCAGACATTCGGCACGTCCTGGCCCAGAGCAGGGGTACAATCTTTCCTCTGTGACAGCACACCTGCTAACTTGATAAGGAGGGATGCAGTCTGAATATGGACTTTCCGGCAGATTAATGACATTTTGATAGTCTCTTTCTTAAAACCCCTGAAAACACCCTATTCATAATGCGGCCACAGTTCACTTGAATATTGACTTAGATTTACTGGTACCTGTGTGTCTAACTCAAACCCAAACTGAAGATCTCAAGGAGGTGCCACAGTTTTCGTGGATGACACTTCTATGACATTGGCACGATTAATGAGGCTGAGCCCACCAAGGTTCACACTGACCTCTTTAAATCTCTATCTAAATTTACATAATGCTCTTTAAAATTTTTTTTTAACATTTACTCATTTTTGAGAGAGAGACAGAAAGAGAGAGAGAGAGAGAGAGAGAGAGAATGAGCGAGGGAGGGGCAGAGAGAAAGTGGGAGACAGAATCTGAAGCAAGCTCCAGGCTCTTAGTTGTCAGCACAGAGCCCAACACTGGGCTGAATCAAACCCACAAGCCAGGAGATCATGACTTGAGCTGAAGTCAAACCCTTAACCAACTGAGCCACCCAGGCACTCCACATAATACTCTCTTAAAGCACAAGCTAAAGTAATAAAGTAAGTGAATAAACAATTAACTAATAGAGAATGGACTGATTTTTAAAATATTCATCCTCCTAGTTAAAAATCCCAATGGGTGAGGATATAGATTCATTCAGGATTTTAGAGTCATAAGCAGAATATTCATTCCCTGGTCCCTGTAGTAGCAAACTCAAATTCTATTTTGTCTTTGTGCCTCCTCAAGCAATATATTTGAGTTTTAGATCTGTATTGTGTTTTCTTGAGAGTCCCTTTAGATCACAATAATCAATACTTATTCGTCTTCTTCTGAAATTATCAACACTATACCTATCTGGGCCATTATGCCCAGGGTTTACTAAGGCACCTCACTTTTCATTAAGTTCTCAACCAGGGCCTAAAGAATTCAAAAATTCCCTGGAATTCTGCTCTTTTATTCAGATGAAGATTCAGGGCAGTACATATATGGCAGAAGATATGAGTCAGAAGCTGAATTTGAAGTTTCTAACAGTTCAAAGTACTTTTACATTACGCTGGTCCATCAGTGCATGTATTCCTGAAGTCCATACGACAGAAGAAACATTGTAAGTACAAAAAGCAGCTGTTGGAATTTACAGAAGCATTTGCTGTCGTGACCTCCCACCTTGATACTTAGTAGTTTTCAAAACTCATATGGGCCGGTCTGAGTTCCTGAGGAAACATTTCAATTCTCTATTCTGGGGTATTCAGTAAAAAATGAAATTTAATTGTTATATACTTAAAATGTCATCATTAAAAAGTTCTAGCTTTCAAATATAATTACACACCAAAGCCCAAGGCAGGTTTGGAAGCCTGCCAATTAATCCCAAGCCAATCAATCCATCTATGAATAGATTTCTGACAGAAAACAAGACCTATTATTAATACAAATTTTCAGAAATAACTGGGATAATTATTTTAGGGGAAGTATTCCCATCAGAAAATTTAGTGAGAGGATTTCTGATTTATCTAAGATTTCTCAGTTGTGGATAGAAAATCTCCTTGATTGATAAGTAGACTAACCCATGGGTTATCTACACAGGATCATGATATTTCAAAAGTTAGGGCTTTCTTATTAGGTGACCGCAAATCTGTTATTGTGTATTCCTTATATGACAGACATGAAATAAATCACCAGTGTTATCTTACCAAACTATAATGACTAAACATAACATCTTACAAACAATGCCAATACCTAAAGCACACACAGAGCATACCAGTATACTCTAGGAGCTAAGTTCACCCTGATATATAAGCGTAAACATTACCCTTTGCGCAAGTCTGAGGCTATATCCTTATTAATTAGAACCCCAGCTGGGTATTTTTGGATGCCTATTTGACAATCTCAGAATCGAGTTCGCATGAGTTAAAAAAAAAAATCCTTTCCTTAGGAATCCTATCATGGTCATCTTCAAGTCTTTATAAAATGGCTCAGTCAAGGCACCCTGATAAAAGGAAGCACCATATTTACACATCCATTTAATTAGTAGAGTTCAAAGGGCTGTGCAAACATTATCTAATTAAACTTCACAACAATTCAGTGAAGCAAGAGAAGGTTTACCCATTATCCTCATTCACAGAAGAGAGATTTTGAGGTGCTGAGAGGCCAAATGATTTCTTAGTTTCACAATGATGAGTCAGAGGTGAGGCTGGGAACAAAACCAGAACTCTTTTTCAGATATAAAAGTAACACCATGGAAATGCTTATTCAGGTGGATTACTCCTTCAGCTGGAAGCTGTCCTACTACATGAATAACAAGAGTAATTGCAGTGGAATTTGTATGGATGTATATGTTTCTTTGTAGATTAGAAAAACTTTCTTCAGCATTATTTGCTTTGGAGACAGTCCTATGATGGCTAAATGCATCCTTACTAAATAGAACCTATAATACTAGTAAGAGGACTTCAGTATCTTCCCCCCAGAAGTCCCCCTGTTATTTCTAGGAATCCTCAAGAAGTATTTATAAACTAGTGACTCAGTGGCAATGACCACAGAGTATATCTTCTTTTTCTCTGGTTTCTTTGTTTCCTGTTGGATGTTTGTTTGGCTATGACGCCTATCATTAGAATACTGTCCATAACAAGAACAATTTCTGGATGCTTGCAAAGCTTCTTGGGATGCCAGAACAGTGCCAGATTCCTTATAGCACTGAGGGCCACCAGGGAGGGCCCTGCTCTGTGCCATACTTGATCATTTAGGAGGATGGAATCCCTTTGTTCCCAGAAATTCACAGGATCACTCTTGAGTAGTTCCATTAGCTTCTGCCTTGGATCTTTTCTCTGCAAAATCCAGTGAACCTGTGAGGGCTGGATGCATGCTTCTCTTCCTTTCACCAACCGAACCTTGTTCCCTTCAAATAGACATTGGTGCATCCGGGGCATGAGCAGGGACTGGAGGGCAGTGGGGGTAATAGGTGAGGGTCTACATTACTAACCACCATGCTGTAGACAGAGTATTAAAGTCAAATGAAATAGGTTTCAAACATTTGTAATCCTTTCTTTAAAGGAAAAATGTTTACGAAGCTCAGTATGTAAAATGATCAAAGCAAGGAGAGATGTACCAGTTGAAAAGAGCAGATGGAGGGAGGGGCTCTACCGCCAGCCAACAGCCCCTTAGGTTTCCCAGAGTCAAATGTGAAAACCAGTGAGTACAATTCCTTTGCTTTAAGGACGTAGCTCCTGAAGGCCACATGGTCTAGATAAGGCATACAAATGACCCAACATTCAGGAAACACAAACCATTTTTTCACAATCCCTCTAATTCCCTTTGTCTGTAGCGCTGATCTTCCCTTCTCCTGTCTTGTTATGTACTCGTCTCCGCCTGTCAGTAGCCAATAATGTGGCTGGACGAGCCCTTGTGGATTTTATTATGACTGTAAGACACCCTCAGCAATAACCATCATGCAACTTCGAGAAAAAGAAAAGTGTATTATTTGTAAGAGCTGGAAATTGCATAGCACACCAGGGGGCACACGCTGAGATCACAGGCAGGGAGAGAATGCACAGGCCTGGCATTCTGCTTTTATTGTGATCAACGGTAGGGGCCTAGGGTTTCCTGGGCTCACTCTTTATCGGAAGTTAATTTGCGTTATTGTTATAAGTTATTGTGAAGTTAAAACACAAGAGTGGGAATTCAAAGTTCTGGAAGAGAAAATGTAAACAGCCCAAATGCTCAGTTATCAAGGTCAACCAAGATCTCTAAAACAAAGAAGTCTGGCAGGGAGAGGCAGCCTGGCTCTTTATCTAGTAGCTGGCGAGGTGTTTACTTGAGATAGCCATCTTTGAAATGGATGCCTCTTTGAATCAAAGCTCTTGGGCCTAACTTATTCGGCACTTGTATTACAAAAAGAAAAGCCAACTACCTATCAGGGCTTCTGCTACACACCTCCTTTGAGCATTCCAGCAGCAGCTGAGACAATCTGTGCTTATTGATTCAGAGAAGTGATGCAGACAAGAAAGGGAACAGAGAAGAACTTCCTCTCTGGCTCCTGGATTTCAAAAGACTAACACTTAGGGAGGACAGAGGGACTCAAGCTAGAAAACGAAAGGGCCAAATATAAAGTCAGGATAGTTGGAAGAGGTGATGAGAGCTTAGATTTAAGAGGTTCCAAGGGAAAGGAATGTGCCTTGGGCTGTGTCTTGGACGGTTGGCAAAAAACCCAGTATTGGTTTGGGATGTCCAAGAACAAACGAATCTTTTCCTCATAGTCTGGGTAGCGGGTGAGACGGTGTCATGGCCCCAAATTCTTAAATGGATGCAAGAGGAGCCTAGGAAGATACCTTAGATACTTTTTAAGAGTTTCCTAGAGCAAAGTTATAAAGCCACTGGAAACAAAAGGACCAGCCTATGTGTAGACAGTTGGCCAAGGACCAGATGAGATGAAGCTCACCGGCCACATGTCCCAATTAGGTAAACTGCATTTCTTCCTCATCTACCACACAAGGTACTGCTCTAGAAATCTTGCTGCTAGACAAATGTTGATAAAGAGAGTATTCAACGTGGCAGATGGTACAATATGTCAAATTACTAGTTTACTAACCTATATATTTAGGATTACCCATGACAAAAATACTAGCCACGGCAAATTTTAAGTGCTTGTCGAGTTTCCTCTGTTGCTTGGCCAATATCTAAGACTCAGGTTCAAATCCCAGGCTGTACAGATAAAACCTAGGGAACCTTGGAGAAGTGCTTATTTCAGTCTCAGTTTCTCTATCTACATATGTAGAATGATAACAACTTCATAAAAGTGGCTAGAGAAGTAAATGAAATGATGTATATAAAGTACTTAGCACATTGCCTGGCATATTAGAAAATACCCAATACATGCTCAGGATATGCCAAAGTTATTCACAGATTATCCTGGACAAAAAAAAAAAAAAAAAAAAAAAAAAAATTGGAAGAAGAGAAAGCTACTGTATATGCACATGTTATGTTTAATGTGATATTGACAGAGCAGGCAGTTAGTTAGACATGAGCTGGGGGCCAGGACAGTGATCAATAGGTTACATTTTAGAAGCCTGGGGGGCACACCATCATACCTTAAATGCTTGGGTACACCACACCTTGACCTTGTAGCTTCCAAGACCCCAGGGCTAAGAGATCAAGAGCCACAGGTGCAAAAAAAAATACGCGCTCTCTTCTTCCACCTCTGCCAAGGTAACCCTTAGACTCATTATAATGCATTTGCATTGTGATTTCAGCCCCCACCCAAGGCTGTCATGACAGTTGCTGTACAAACCTTTTAGGGTCAGAAACTCTGGCCTGCAACCTGCAGGAGGGGTCCCCCAAGTGATTAGAAGCAGCCTCCATTACAGATGCCCCATCCCTGACCTGAGACCCTGTTCACTTAAAAGGAAAGGACCCCTATAGCCTCAGAGAAGTTGCCACCCCAAGTGGGTGTGAGCAGTGGTGGGGCGGAGAGAGGGACAGAGAGAAAGAATCCCAAGCAGGCTCCATGCTGCCAGCCCAGAGCTGGACTTGAACCCACAAACCGTGAGATCATGACCTGAGCCAAAACCAACAGTCAGACGCTTAACCCACTGAACCACACAGGCACACGGGACTCTCCTCCTTGAGAGTGTACAGTCCCTAATAAACTCTTTGTGCTTGCTACTTTCCTTCTGGCTGTCTTTATTTGAGTGCAAATCCTCACGTAAATCTTTCCTGGGGAATCCAAGGACGGAAAGATCCATTCACACAACACAGCCTATCTCACTGGTAAGAGTATTTTTCAAACTGTGAGTGGTGACCCATTGAGTCATGAAACAATCCAGGGGCAATCAGCCTTTTTTTTTTTTTTTTTTTTTAAAAAGGAATGGCATAGCATGATGTGGCACTACATCAATCAAAGAGCAAAACACACAGTAAGGGTAAGTAATCCATCATAAAAATTTGTCTTATTTTATATATACGTATGTAAGTATATATTAAGTCATGAAATGTATTATATATTGCATTAAAGGCCCTGATTCTTTATCCCCATTCCCCCTGTATTTGAACTCCTTACCATGTGACTTTGCAGTTACTTCATTTAAGAGGTGAAGTCTATTTTTCATGCTCTGGACCTAAGCCTGGCCAAGGGAATCAATCTGACCAATAGAATGAGATAGAATTGACAATGTGCCAGTTCAAAACCTAGCCTCAAAGGTCTTCGTATTGCCACTTGTGCTTTGGCAACCTTGCCATCACTGTGAGGTCACATCTGGGCCTGTTTGCTGGTCCTAGGTTAAGGAGGAGACACGCATGGAACAGCTACAACACATCACTCCAGCCCAGAGTAGAGTGGAGCCTTCAGCAGACTTGACGACACATAAGTAAGCCAGTCAACCTAGAAATACACGAATGAATCAATCTGAGATCAGATGAGCCTCGTCCAGCAGATCAGGCTCCCAGCAAACCACAGACTTGTGAGTGAAAATAATGACTGTTGTCTTAAGCCACTGAGTTTTGGCATGATTGTTCTGCAGCAATAGTGTGAACTAAAACAAATAAATTGGTCGTAATTAAAATGCTTGAAAGACACAGGTTAGAAATGGATGCATATTCTATCAATTATAATGGGCACTGAATTTTTTTCCCAATGGCTCAGGTCATGATCTCACGGTTGGTAGGTTTGAGCCTGCATAGGGCTCTGCACTGACAGCATGCAGCCTGCTTGGGATTTTTTTCTCTCCCTCTCTCTCTGTCCCTCCCCCACTCATGTGCTCTCTCTCAAAATAAATAAATAAACTTCAAAATTCTTTTAGGGGTGCCTGGGTGGCTCAGTCGTTTGAGCATCCGACTTCAGCTCAGGTCATGATCTCCCGGTTTGTGAATTCGAGCCCTACATCGGGCCCTGTGCTGACAGCTCAGAGCCTGTAGCCTGCTTCAGGTTATGTGTCTCCTTCTCTCTCTACCCCTCCCCATCACGCTCTGTCTCTCTCTCTCTCAAAAAAAAAAAATAATAATAAATAAACATTAAAAAAATTTTTTTAAGTGGTCAGAAGGCAGTCTTTGCCTTATTCTTGATCATATGGGGGAATGCATTCATGCTTTTACTGGAAAGTATGATGTTGGCTGTGAGGTTTTGATAAATGCTATTTACCAGGTTGAGGAAGTCCCCTTCTCACTCTGCTCAGAGGTTTTTTGTGTAATGAATGATGGATTTGGTCAAATGTGATTTTTGAGAATATTGAGATGATGATGATGATGATGATTGTTTGGTTTTAGTTTGTTAAAATGGTGAATTACATGGATTGATTTTCTAATGTGAGACCAATCTTGCACTTTTCTGTGGTAAACAAAACTCAAATTTGTCATGATGTATTATACCCTTTAATATATTACATTAAATTTGGATACGTTTTGTTCAGAATATTTGCACCTATATTCATGAAAGTTATTGGTCTGTAATTTTCTTGTGATATATTTGTCTAGTTTTGGTGTCAGAGTAATGGTGGCCAATTGGAAAGTGTTCCTTATTTTTCAGTTTTCTGGAAGAGTTGGTATAGAGTCGAAATGGTAATATTTGTTCCTTAAATGCTAAGTAAAATTCACCAGTGAAACCATTTGGACATCAAGATTTCTTTGTGGGAGGAACTTTATAAATGTAATCCTTTTGATAAATACACAGCTATTTTAGGTTCTAGATTTCTTTTTTTTTGTTTTAATATTTTTTTAAAATTTATTTTGAGGGAGAGAGAGACTGAGCTGGGGGAGGGACAGAGAGGGAGAGAGAAATCCCAAGCAGTCTCTGCACTGTCAGCATAGAGCCCTATGCAGGGCTTGAACCCACAAACCGTGAGATCATGACCTTAGCCGATGGACGCTCAACTGATCGAACCACCAAGGTGCCTTAGATTTCTTCTTGTGTGAGTTTTGGTGTCTCATGTCTTTCAAAAAATTGGTCCATTTCATCTAACTTGTTAAATTCATTGGCATATATTTTGTCATCATACTCCTTTATTATCCTTTTAACATCTGTAGAATTTATAATTATATTAACTCTCTTATTTCTACTATTGGTCATTTGTATTTTCTATTTTTTCCCCCAAATCAGTCTGGCTAGAGGTATGTCAACTACCTAGATTTTCTATGTGTTCTACCCAACACACTGTGAATCTTGAGTTTTTCCAGTCTGGATAGTAGAAATAGGTACTACTCCTGGTCCTATGTAGGTGCTGGGCACTATTCTCTCTATTCCTTTCAGGTGGTACCTTCTCTGCCATGGAT
Organism: Panthera leo; assembly: GCF_018350215.1. Lineage (NCBI taxonomy): Eukaryota > Metazoa > Chordata > Mammalia > Carnivora > Felidae > Panthera > Panthera leo. Next base: position 145,020,483 of record NC_056682.1, read on the forward strand.
AGTTTCCTTATATACATGCACCCTGAGTACTTAAGAGTGACCCTCTGAAGTCCAAGTTCTCTCTCTGTGCAGCCTCTCCTCTTTAGTATTGTGTCCTGTGAACCTCAGCCGTGATGGTCTTCCCAGACTCTCAGCTCGTTCTCCTCTGCTCAGAGAGTCCAGCATGCTTTGCCGGGGCCACCCCCGTCCCATCCCATGGCACAGCCTTGAAACCCGCATGCCAGTCAGATGGGGCAATCAAAGAGCTCACCTCATTTGTTTCCTGCGTCTCGGGGATCACTTTTCTAAGTTGCTGAATGTCTAGTGAATGTAAATTGTTTTTTCATATATCTTGTCATTCTTTGTTTTTGTTTTTGTATTTCAGTTGTCTCAGGCAAGAAACAACCCCTGTTCCCACGTCTTGGTCAGAAGCAGAGTCTCATGATTATATGACTATAGGTGAATACATTTTTATAAGGAAGGTTCACACCAATACCTATAAACCTAGATTATTCCTTTCAACTGTCATCCACTGTGTGTATGCACACCATTTTATTTATCTATTCCTCTACTGGTAAACACTTGTGCCATTTTCAGTTGTTCACTATTAAAATAAACAACAGGAAACATCTCTGTATGTATAGACAGATTTCCCTTTAGACACATAAAAAAATGAGATATCTAGGTCATATGCAATGCACATTTTGAGATTTACCAGTATTTTCAAATTACCTTCTGGAGTGACTGAAGTGAAACACACCTTCAGCAGTGTATACAAGTATATGCTTTCCTACATTCTTGCCAACAATTAACATCATTAGATTTTTTTTATTTTTTGCCAATCTGATGTGTGAAATAGTGTCTCATCTTGTTTGGGTCTGCATTTGCCTGGTTATTAGTGACACCGAGCAATTTTTCATGTTTACTGACCATTTAAACATCTTCTATAAATCACCTTTTCAAAATGTCCATTTATTTATTTTGAGAGAGAGAGCATGCACGCAGGTGGGCAAGCAGAGGACAGGCACAGAGAGAGAGGGAGAGAATGAATCCCAAGCAGGCTCTGGGCTATCATGGCAGAGATGGATGCAGGGCGTGAGCCCATGAACTGTGAGATCATGACCTGAGTTGGATGCTTGCCCAACTGAGCCATCCAGGTGTCCCTAAATCACCCTTTTTATTTTTTATTTTTTATTAAAAAAAATTATTTTTTTAATGTTTTATTTATTTTTGAGACAGGGAGAGACAGAGCATGAACAGGGGAGGGTCAGAGAGAGGGAGACACAATCTGAAACAGGCTCCAGGCTCTGAGCTGTCAGCACAGAGCCCGACGCGGGGCTCTAACTCACAGACCGCAAGATCATGACCTGAGCCGAAGTCGGCCGCTTAACCGACTGAGCCACCCAGGCGCCCCTAAATCACCCTTTTTAAAACTAGGTTTTTGTATGTTCCATAATCATTAATTTTTTTTTTAACGTTTTTATTTATTTTTGAGACAGAGAGAGACAGAGCATGAATGGGGGAGGGTCAGAGAGAGAGGGAGACACAGAATCGGCAGCAGGCTCCAGGCTCTGAGCCATCAGCCCAGAGCCCAACGCGGGGCTGGAACTCACAGACCGCGAGATCATGACCTGAGCTGAAGTCAGACACTTAACTGACTGAGCCACCCAGGTGCCCCACATTAATTTTTTTTTAATGTTTATTTATTTTTGAGAGAGACAGATACAGAGCATGAGGAGGGGAGGGGCAGAGAGAGAGGGAGACACAGAACCTGAAGCACGCTCCAGGCTCTGAGCTGTCAGCACAGAGTCGCATGCAGGGCTCTAACTGATGAACTACAAGATTAAGACCTGAGCCGAAGTCGGCATTTAACCCACTGAGCAACCCAGGTGCCCCCATAATCATTTAAAAAAATTATTTATGAGACTGTTCCTTGCCATGGTAAATCCTTCTGTCACCATGGGCTACAGGGGGGCTTTCTGAGAGACCTGAGCTCACTGGCCCCATGCACTACATTGTCTTCTCATAAGACTCAGGATAATGCAATTTCTGGCCAGGAAACAAGAGCAGGATCATGGCAGTCCCCAGTGTATTCGGATGGAAGCTGGTAATAAAATCAGGTACAACTCTAAGAGGAGACATGGGAACGGTCTATAAGCTGGGTCTATAAGGAATCACACAAGAAATGGCACATGTATTTGTGCTGTATGAGGTCCCTTGCTCCTATCATATCACTCTGTAACATCACGTCTACCTGGATGATAGAACATGTTTTATTGGGAATACGATTTTCCTCTATTTCTATGCTTTTGCAATAGTAGATTGGTTTAGTGATAAACACGTGAGGCCTTTTGTTTGGATAATAAATAAAATTTAAAAATGTATTTGCATATGTTGGATATAATGCAAGTATTTTGTTACAATATAATTCTTGTATTTTAACTTTGTTTAATGGGCACCTTGTTCTATATGTTTTAAAAATTTAATGTGTTGAATTGTGTCAAGATTTTGCTGATTTTCACTTCTGTTTGTATCTGTGTGTTTGTGTGTATCTTTTCCAAGGAAGTTTTACCTGCTCTTAACTCATGAAGATATTTTCCTGTTAAATTCTCCAATAACTTATTTTATTTATTATTATTACTTTATTCTCCTATTCCATCCGTAATTAATTTTTACGTATAGTGTAGGATAAGAATCTAATTGGAATTTTTTTCCTAAATGGGAAGTCAATTGTTCTAACACTATTATATTGAATTATTTCCCTCAGTGTTTAATGACCATACCTTATTTCATACACGTATATGTGTGTGTTTCTGGGTTTTTAAATTTCCTCTCCTCTTCTCCTTTCCCTTTCTTCTCTTCCCACAAATCAGTTTGTATAAGACACAATTATGTATTCTTTAAAGAAGAGAAATTTTCTCAAAATCATTTACTACTTATATTTTTTAATATGAAGAACTCTACTATTTCTATTTTTTAAATATTTAATAGCTTAATCAGAGTTCCTACTCCTTGAGTTAGTTTTGGCCATTTTCCCCCCTTAGGTTTAAAAATAGTATCTAGGGGAAGAAGGGGCCGGCCTTCGAGTGACAGCGATGCAAGATGGCAGCCACCACGGGCTCGGGAGTAAAAGTCCCTCGCAATTTTCGACCGTTGGAAGAACTGGAAGAAGGCCAGAAAGGAGTAGGAGATGGCACAGTTAGCTGGGGTCTAGAAGATGACGAAGACATGACACTTACAAGATGGACAGGGATGATAATTGGGCCTCCAAGAACAATTTATGAAAACTGAATATACAGCCTTAAAATAGAATGTGGACCTAAATACCCAGAAGCACCCCCCTTTGTAAGATTTGTAACAAAAATTAATATGAATGTAGTTAATAGTTCTAATGGAGTGGTGGACCCAAGAGCCATATCAGTGCTAGCAAAATGGCAGAATTCATATAGCATCAAAGTCGTCCTGCAAGAACTCCGGCACCTAATGATGTCTAAAGAAAACATGAAACTCCCTCAGCCGCCCGAAGGACAGTGTTACAGCAATTAATCAAAAAGAAAAACCACAGGCCCTCCCCCTACCCCCCTCCCATTCGATTTAAGCAGTCTTCATTTTCCACAGTAGTAAATTTTCTAGATACGTCTTGTAGACCTCAAAGTACTGGAAAGGAAGCTCCCATTCAAAGGCAATTTATCTTAAGATACTGTAAACGATACTAATTTTTTTGTCCATTTAAAATATATAAGTTGTGCTATAACAAAAATAAATAAATAAAAATAGTATCTAGGTTTTAAATTTAGTGGCATAAATTTATATATATATATATTTTATTATAAAATGTTTCACAATCTCATAGTTACACACAATGAAAAATTTTCCGATGTTATTTTCTGTGCCATTTCTCTCTCTCTCTCTCTCTCTTTTTTTTTTCCTTTTCTTGCCCCTAACTTTGCTCCTAATGACTACTTTACATATGTCCATGAAGATTTTGGTGTATTCTAGTACAGATTATGAATTTATTTTAGTCAATCTTCCTCTCTTGGTATCATACCCAGTTTGTGGGCTCCACTAATTGTCAATTGCTTGCTCCATTGTCTCAAGAATACCTTGGGGGAATGAATTGCTCTACAGTCTGATTCAGTTAGATTTAAACTTCTTTAGAGGGATAGTCTTTGAGGCCAGTCTTTTGTTCTACTGGCAGGAGGTGTTCTCTTTGCTTTATTTTTCCTTGTTTTTCTCCATTAAACATAGAGCTGATCTGTGGTTTAACAAGTTGCTCTGAAGGACTATCAGCCTCCTCTCAAGTTGTCTACCACCAAAATCTCCACAATTTTTAACAGTGCCTTTAGGCTTGAACTTCCTTACAATCACTCCAGATAAAGTCATTTCCCTTAGAAAGAACTATGTTGCTCTCTGTTCTTACAGCCTGACTTTCCCCCTAGACAAAATCTCTGAGCCACTCCTCCAGACCTGAGGGTGGGGACAGTGAGTTTCAAAGAAGAGCCAGACACTCTGAAGATCTGAACTGATGTGGTTTTCTTGGTCCCATACTTTTACTCACCTTTCACAATCTTTCTCCACGCAAATCCTGTAATATTGTTGATTGGAAATTTTATTTCCAACTTATCAACCACGTTAAATTGAATGATTAATGTTATTTTATACAGTCAGCACTCAGACAGACATATTTTTAGAGGAGAGTTCACTTTTACATCTTATCTTCTACTACTGTCTGGGAGACTCATTCTAAAGGAGATAAACTTTCTGAGTCCTTATATACCTGGAAATTTCTTTATTTCACTATCACTTCTGAGTGATAGTTTGGCTAGGTACAAATTTCTAAATTAAAATATTTATTTCTCCTAAAATTTTTGAAGATATTACTCTATGGTTTTCTGGCATCCAAAGCCATTGATAAGTAATCAGTCTTCAGTCAGATCCTTGTTCATTTGTAGATACTCTCTTTTACCCTTGTAAATCTTAGGATTGGTAATGTACTGAAGTTTTTTTAATTTTTTTTTTTTAACATTTATTTTATTTTTGAGACAGAGAGAGACAGAGCATGAATGGGGGAGGGTCAGAGAGAGAGGGAGATACAGAATCTGAAACAGGCTCCAGGCTCTGGGCTGTCAGCAAGAGCCCGACGCGGGGCTTGAACTCACGGACCGCGAGATCATGACCTGAGCCGAAGTCGGCCGCTTAACCGACTGAGCCACCCAGGCGCCCCGGTAATGTACTGAAGTTTTAATACTACGTGTCTAAGTATAAATATTGTGCTTTAATATTTCTCATCACTTAGCAAATTTTTTCAAACTCCTATCTGTCTTTAGATTCATAAAATTATCAATCTTCCTTTGAGATGTTGTCTACATTATGCCTACTGTCCTTTCCTTGAGGAGTTTCTTAATTTATAAGCCATACTCCAAGCCATATTTTCTAGCTCTTTAATTCTTTGTGTTAAATTGTGGGATAAGTTCATTTTATTATCCCAGTGGGTTCATTTTTCTGCTATGTTCGCTGTATTCAGTCTACTTTTATAGTTTTATTTTTAATTTCAATAACTATATTTTTATCTTCAGTGTTTCTAATAATTTATTTTTCACAATTATCTGTTCTTGTTGCATAATCCCATATTCTCATTTTTAAAGTTTCATTCTCCTCTCATGGCTATAGTCTCTTATCTTGCTAATGGCATCAAAAGTGCTTATTCTGCGGGTGCCTGGGTGGTTCAGTCAATTAAACCTCTGACTTTGGCTCAGGTCATGATCTCACAGTTTGTGAGTTTGAGCCCCATGTCAGCACAGAGCCTGCTTCAGTCCTCTGTCTCCCTCTCTCTCTGCCCTTCCCCTGCTCTCGCTCTCTCTCTCTGTCTCTCAAAAATAAAATGAATACATTAAAAAATAAAAAAGTGCTTATTTTGAAGTCCTTTTTTGGTTGTGCTCATATGTCTATTTTCCTCACTGTCAGCTTTTCTGTTCACCAAGTTTGCTGTCTGTTCATATTGTCTTTGTGAAGTGCCTATGTAGTCATTTTCCATGGGATATCTCCTCCGAGGGCCTCCTAGGGCATCTCTTACATCAAGTCTGTGGTGGCCTCTGCATAGGCTCTATTGGCAGTCTGACTCCCCTGCAAGCCTGGCACTCAGGGCTGCACTCTTCAAGTTCCATTTCCAGACTTGCTCCTGCTAAGGCTCAGCTCCAGACTCCCATATCTATACAAGCTGTGCCACAAGAGACCCAAGCTAAATGGCAGGAGGTACTGCTATCCTAAGCTCGGCTGCGAGAGTAGAAAGCAGGTGGCATCTTTCCCAGCATGCAGTTTTACACAAGTTGCACACATGTGGCCCTGAGTTATGTACACAACTTGTGTGGGCATAAAGATGCCAGAGTCTTTTCCCCAGCATTCACCTGGGTCCCAACCCTTTCCTGCCTATGGACTGACTTCATAGCTCAGACTGTTCTGAACTTCATTTGTTCCCCATTGCTTGTTTCTTTTAGGGAAATATACTTACTCCAGTCTACAGAAATCTCTCTTTCTTGTTTTCTAGAAACACTATGTTTATTAATTTAAAAAATGTTTTGCTCTGATGTTTGAGCTTGTAGCAGATAGGATAAGGTGACTTTCAGCATGTACTCAATGCACCATTATCGACTAGAAAATCATACAAATAATTTCTTTACACAAAATGTTCTATATTATCTGGGGCACCTGGGTGACTCAGTCGGTTAAGCGTCCAACTCTTGGTTTCAGCTCAGGTCATGATTTCATGGTTTTGTGAGTTTCAGCCCCGCATTGGGCCCTGTGCTGACAGGGCAGAGCCCGCTTGGGATTCTCTGTCTTTCTCTGTCTCTCTCTGCCTCTCCCCCACTCACGCTGCCTCTGTCTCTGTCTCTCTCAAAATGAATAAACTTTTTTAAAATTTCTATATTATCAACAATATAATATATACAGCATCTATAACATATAAGTCATAAAATATGCAGAAATATAATTTCCCATACATACAGAAAAATCTTACCTAATGGAGAAGTAGGTTTTAAAATGAAAAAAAAATTTAAGGGTACTATGCTGGAAAACAATCTACTGCCTCTCAGTGAATCCAACATGACTGGTTTTCTCTCCAGTACTTGATCAGATCAGTTTCTCTGGTTGATAACAGAGGTGATGGCTGGCTCAGGTTTAGGGGACATACTGAATGAAAAATAAACCATATCTTTCATCTCCAAACTCACATACAATGCAGCACGATGCCTGAGTTCTAAGAGACACATAGGAACTGAGACTGTATGAAGGCAGAGCATATTCATATTTCTATTTTATGTTCACTCTTAGGCATAACCTAATTAAATAGAATGCCAAGTAACATAGCCTGCATTATTTAAAATACTATTTCTCACTCATCTTTTTACTCTTTCTGTTGCTTTAAAATTTTATATAGGTTAAGTGCAAGTACTATGCAATTCACCTTACCATATGTTGTGCTATATTAGTGATCTCATGTATTTCAAAGGAAATACTTGAGCATTTACTATGGAATGTCAGTGGGCATGGTTTCAACCATTAGGGAGATCGCATGAGTTGTGGTAACTGGACAACCCAAGAATGTAAGCACTCCCTGCAAATATCTGACTTATATTCAGGAGAGTACTTTGTCACATAGCAGCACCTAAACCATTTTTAACCAACCAAAATCAAAGTCAAGAAGCACAACATCAACAAAAAAACCTGCAGAAAATTCTAAACAGCCAGGGCACTGAATTAAAGTCAGGAATTCTTAGATCTGGGATGTGGTACATAAGAATGTATATATATGCATGTAGGAGTATGACCCAAGATAAACATATGACTATTTGGATATCACATGCAAAATACAAGTTATGAATATCTACTCCCTAAGAACACTTTGGATATAAATATTTCATAAAATATTCACTAATTAATTATTCCCAGCATATAATATGCTTATTCACCTGTCATTCATCTACTTAACAGGCACTTAGTGATGGTTTGTTATGCATTATGCTCTGTATGGATGCTTATCATTCAAAAATTAAGAAAAATACATGGTCTGTTTTTAGGGGTTCATGATCAAACAAGAGAGTCAGGCAACTGTAACAGAATATGGCACTGTGATGTAGAAATGTGCAGGATGCGGAGGAAAATCAATCAGGGAGGGAACCTCTACCCTCGCCTGTGGTAGTGAAGGTTTATTTTCCAGTGGACTGTGATGATTCTGAGATGCCTTGAAGTGTGTAAGGCAAAAGGGTGAGAAAAGCTGTTCTAAAGAGAGGTACCCAGCTCTACAAACAAATATGAACTTCCAATGAACTTCATAGGTTTAAGGAAATGGAAAAGAGTTTAAGACTGTTAGTCTAGGGTGTGTGTTTAAGGCAGTGACTGGAGATGATGCCTCAGTTTGAATATGACCACCACATGATACAGAAGATATTTTATTTCCCACTGTGCACTTAGGAGAAGAGAAAGGCTGATTCTCATTCAATTGATCCCATTCCAGTTCAGGTATATCCTGAATTAGCAAGAGACTTGTTTCTCCATTGAAATTACCAGAAGTAGTAATTACTAGTTTCATGAAACATTCAATTCTTGGGGGAGGGGAAAAACTATGGCTGGGTGTATCCAATGATCCAGAGGGATAGGCATGACAGAGTCCCTGTGGAGAGGACTGAGGAGCCTCTGAGGGACAACCCACCCAGGTATGCACATTAGAATCATCTGGGGAGCTTTAAATATTCTCACTGATGAGGCTGCTGTCAGAATTTCTGTGGGTGCAGCATAGGTATCAGCACTTTGAAGTTCCTCAGTTGGTTCAAATATGTGGCCAAGGTTGAGGTCCTGCTCTAACGAAAGAAGTCAGGTGTACAGATGGGCTTATGCCAGCACAGCATTTATTGTTAGGGAAGAGATGAGTCTAAGTAGATCTTCGTGTTCTTAATTCAGATTGGGCTCTACATTCTCCCACAGAGTCCATTCAGGGCCACTGGAGAGGGAGAAGCCACAAATAAACAATGGCAAGGGCTTTTTCCTTAAAAATTCCACAGTAGGCATGTCTGGGTGGCTCAGTCGGTTAAGCCTCTGACTTTGGCTCAGGTCACGATCTCACGGTTTGTGAGTTCAAGCCCTGAATCAGGCTCTGCACGGACAGCTCAGAGCCTGGAGCCTGCTTCAGATTCTCTCTCTCTCTCTCTCTCTCTCTCTCTCTCTGCCCCTCCCCTACTCACACTCTGTCTCTGTCTCTGTCTCTCTCTCAAAAATAAATAAACATTAAAAAAACTGTATGGTAAGTTTTGTGCCCTCTCAGAAAGAGTGCTGCAAAGAGGCATTCTTTTCCATTTTGCAATAGAACATCACGTAATTCTCCCTTGAGGGCTCCAGCATACCTAGGATGAGATGTGCAGTCAAGAGACCATGTCTGGCCATGGTGGCAGCTGTTCTTGGCAGGAAATATGGAATCTCATACCCATATGAACGTGTTGTGGGAAGAGGGTGATAAGGGGGTTGAAGCAGAAGAGAACACTGTGTAAAAACTGATTGGATGTGTTCGGTAGTATAAAAACCCAAAAGAGACTCAAAACAACGGCAAAAGTGTGAGGCATAATCAAAAAGAATTACACATGGCATCTCTAAAGCTTTAGTACTACGGGGAAAATATCCACATAGGAAATATTTTCATTATTTCAACAGATAGTTGCTGAATAGCCACGATGTGCCAGGTACTATAGTAGGTGAAGGAGATAAGGTAATGGACAAGACAGACAAAACTCTCTTCCCTAATAGAACCTACATTTTCATAGAGAGAATAGCTAATAAATACATAGATACATAATACAACGTCTGCTGATGATAAGTGCAGGAAACAAAACTAAAAGATTGCTATTTTTAGATAGGGCTCTCTAAACATATGCCATTTGAACAGAGACATGGGTGGAAAGGGTGTTACTAGGCAAATTAGTGGTTTGAGAAACTTTTTGGTTTCAAGACTACTTTCCATTCTTAGAAATTACTGAAGACCCCAAAGAGTTTTGCTTATACAACTTACATCCATTGATTGTACCACATAAGCAATTTAAACTGATAGATTATTTAAATATCTCTTTAATTCTTTGAGAAAAAAAGACAATAATAAACCTATTACATGCTAAAATAAGCAATAAAATTTATTTAAAATAACTATATATCCTAAAACTAAAAAAAAAAAAAAAAAATTAGTGAGAAGAGAGGCACTGTTTTATAATTTTGATAATCTTTTAACGTCCAGCTTAGTAGAAGACAGCTGGATTCTCATATCTGCTTCTGTATTTGGCCCCACACCCATACATAGTTGGAAAAGGGAGAAGTGTTGTATTAGCCTTTTAAGATGATTGTGGTTGTCTTTCTTTGAATGTATAGCAAAACATGACAAGGAATAATTTCTCAAAGATCAGTTTCAATGTGGAACGGAAGCCATTTCAATAAGCTCTCCATACTCTGTAATACTGAAGTCCGATAGTGGTCTATCTTGCATTTTGAATGGATTTAGTGACATCATGCAATGCTTATTTGGAAAACATTACTTCATGGAGTTAGGCAGATCCTCCAAATGTTGTCACCTATTATTATACAATAAAAATATCCTATCTGTTAATATCACCATTGATCTCATGAGAAGAAAATGTTATATTGGGAAGCTGTCAAGCTTACAGCAGAAACACTCTTTTTGCCACATTTTGATTTCTATCAAACTATCACCTAACCTAAAGGGCTAGTACATAACTACCATAACTACTATAACTGCCCTGGGTGCCTTTTGTACCCACTGTTAGTCTTTGCTTTGATATCTCCCTTCCCACTAACAAGAGCAGACCGTTGATTCATTTCCTGCAAAGCTTTCCATAGGAGGATCTAGCTCTATCAGTAGGCACAGACCTCCCCACCCTATCCATCTTTCTGGTCTAAAGTTCATATCACTTCCCAACAGATTGGAAAGACTGTGTTGATAAACATAACTAATGATCGCACCCTTCACTGGAGACCCCACCCACCCCCTACAAATAAGGAGTGGCCTTAATCATATAATCATGTAACAACAGTTGAAACAAATAGTAACAAGACTGTTCTGTCACGCCTATCAACAAACTGAATGGTGTCATTTTTAATTCTGGTCCTCCACGAAGCATAACAACACTATCATTAAACAGTGACCAAGGCCAAACCTCAGAGAGTCCACTGCCATAGAGGAGCTTGGGGTGTAGGCCAAAGTCAGGAAAGGATGAGCACTTTGAGAAAATGAAGAAAGCTCTCTGTTCTCTTAGGGATTTAATGGGTGGCTCTGTTTCCCTGCCTACAGCTTTGTTTTCGGAGAATTGCTAGTTGTTTATTACATGCTTTGTGATGTAAGGACCAAACAAAAACTAGGGGCAACGTGTTCATATTTGTTTAGAAACACTAAAAATATGCAGAGCGTGGTGCTCTGAAAAGGTCTGAGATGAAAGCAAGGAAATCACAGGGATCTTTTTTTAATAAAATAAAAAATGCTCATTAAAAACAAACAAGATGACACTACATACCAAAAAAGGGCCAACGTTCATTTTAAAGAATGAACAAAATCCACAAAAGCGGGTTTGAGAAAGCTTCAAGACTTTGTGGGAAAGTTCCTGTGCTGCCATAACAGCCCCCTCCCCAGGCAGTCTACCAGGAGCGAGAGGAGACATTCGGCTGACAATTGCAAGTTCGAGGGTCACTGACAGAGCCCCTGTCTCCAGGGGACACGAATGCACTGTGTGGAACAGACTTGTAAAACTGAAACACACTGTAATAAAAATGTACCAGATGGGGCACCTGGGTGGCTCAGCCAGTTGGGCATCCGACTTTGGCTCAGCTTGTGATCTCGAGGTTCATGAGTTTGAGCCTCACATCGGGCTCTGTGCTGACAGAGATCCTCTTTCTAGACGCTCTCTCTGCCCCTCCCCTGTTCACCCTCACTCGCTTCCTCTCTCAAAATTAAATAATAAACATTTAAAAATATATATATATACCAGATGTATGCAAGGTGCCTAGCTGAAGGTGGTAAACAAAAAGAAAACTACAAGGGTCTTTCTTGCCAATTATTAACAAACCCTTGAAAAGCATATGCCGGTCAAATAGCCACTTCCTCTGGGATGTCCTCTGGGGCCACACTGATCTTGATAGTAGGTCAAGTCCTTCTCTATATATGCATCTGTGGCCCTGCACTTCCTCACCAATTTTCAAATTTTGCCATTACATTTGCATGTTGTTACTTGATTTATATCTATTTAAACTATCAGCTCCGTGAAGGTAGAAACTAAGTAGTTTCGTTGTGCAACCAGCACTTAACAGTTCCTGGCACTACTAGGCACTCAATAAATGTGTTGGGTTGATAAAGGGAGGGAGGTAGAGTGTAGCTTTACACCAGCTTGATGTGTCCATCCTTGGAGGTGGCACACTAATCTAATTGGGAGAAAGACAAAAGGGAAAGAGTCCCATTGGAAAATAGGAGAATTATCAAGGCTTCCGTCCTGTATACCTGACCTTGGTAAAGAGGAGTTAATAGGAGAAGGCAATTGAATACAGTTCAGTAATCACATATCTGACATCTTCAGATAACAGATAAATCCTCAGAATTCAAAGTATTTTTTTAATGTTTATTTATTTATTTATTTATTTATTTATTTATTTATTTAGAGAGAGGTAGAGAGCTAGCAGGGGAGAGACAGAGAAAGAGGGGGACAGAGAATCCCAAGCAGGTTCCGCACTGTTAACGAAGAGCCCCAGGCAGGGCTCAAACTCAGGAACCGTGAGGTCATGACCTGAGCTGAAACCAAGAGGCGGACGCTTAACCGACTGAGCCATCCAGGCGCCCCTCGAAGTATTCTTTATGAGATAAATTTCTTTTCTCTTGGTAGTCGGGAGGAAAGAGCCTCCAAGAGGACAGTAAACATTGAAAAGTTTCTCTCATTTGTGCCTTATCATTTAATTGGCTTGGCTGGCACTGCAGGGCTATAGAGAAGGAACAAGAAGGTGAAACAGCTCGAAGTGTCTCTGCAAGTCTTGGGAGTGTCTTACCGGGCTGCCACAGCAAGGACAGCAGGAGGGGAAAGAGAAAGGAGTGGAAATTCCAGGAGTTCCAAATCCCAAATCCCAGGGGGAAATGTGGATGTATGCTAGTTACTCCGCTCCATGTGGCATAACAGGACTCAGTAAGGTCTGAGTAATTCTTCATGTGGGAAAACAGAATGATATTGACAACTCGACATTGGGAACTAGTAGTTACCCTGCAGGTCGTCAGCTTGGCCATCTGGTCTGCACAAGCATGCCATCTGACTCATTGGAAAGAACTTAGACCCTGGAGGCAAACAGATCTCCACCGTGACAACTATCAATTGTGTGATCTTACACTAATGGTAAGACTATATTCCACATCTACAAAAATAAGCACCATAACACTTCCTACCCCTTGGCCTAGGTTTGCTGTAAAAGTAAAATTAAGTAGAGGAAAGCACAGAGCATGCTGCCTGGCATACAGTAGCATTCAATGAATGACAACTGCCTTTGGCTTCTCAGTTTTCTAATGAAAATCTCAAACACAATACGAATCTTGTGTTATACACAGCTTTACTAACAATAAATTACTGTAAGTGACCTTCTTTCTATGTAAATAAAACGTCTGTCTTTTTTCATGAGTCACTTCAAACCTCTTATTTTTTCTCCAAAAAAAAAATCAAGGTATAATTAATTTTCAAAAATAAATGTCATTGCTAATCTCCTTTTGGCAATTCTAGCCATTCAATTTAGTTTCTGAGTATCTCTAGCCATTACAGTTGGGTAAAAAACAAATTTTGCTGAAAGGATCACATATAAATGAACTAAAATTGCCCTGATTTGACCTGTTTTAGCCACTATTGTATTGGGACAATGATCTCCGCTAATTTTAGGAAACCAATGTCATAATTAGTGAATCATTATTTTTTGTCTCTTTGAGGTTGGGGGGAAGCTTTCTTTTCTTTACATAATTATTCTAGGATTAGCAATATACCAACTAGTTTCCGTCTAGAGTTTATAGGCCAGAATCCCTGATGAGGTACATTTGATGATAAGAAAAGATAAGCATTGGGTGTTATATGTAAGTGATGAATCACTGAATTCTACTTCTGAAATCAATAGTGCACTGAATGTTAACTAACTAGAATTTAAATAAAAATTTGAAGAAAAAAAGGGAACTATTTAATGAATATGCAAAAATAAATAATGGGTAAAAAAAAATCTTGACTTGATAAATTAATTCCTTGGACATCAGAGTCATACAAAAAATGTACCAGGAGGTTAAGTTTTTCCAGTGGAAACACATATTTTACTAGAAACAAATATGGGTCTTTGACAAAAAAAAAAAAAAAAAAAAGGAGATGATGGGGGGATAATTTTGCCGTTTTTAAACAGGTTATTAATTTCTAAAGAATTTAGCATCACTCCACGAGAGTATATTCTTCATCATGACCACCCATGAAAGGGACATATATGGCAGGGCTGTGTTTCACAAAAGCAGAACTAGAAAAAAGATGTAGTGATACTCGACTCAGCTGAGGAAAATGCCAAGGTTTTTTTTGTTTTTTTGTTTTTTTGTTTTTTTTTTGCTATCTGAATACATGAATGTGAAATGTTATTTACTCCAGAGGCTTATAGAATTATAGCCCCAACTCTGCAGGCTTTGCAAATTCAAACACATGCTCGATTTTTGTCTGCCTTAAGTTCGTCCCTTTGGTTTTATTAAAAAAGTGTTACTTATAAAACGTGGAGTGTGACCAACATAATGACAAAGTCTCGAGAAACTGCTCTGCATGCTGGATGCCTGCTCTTGCAATTACTGTAGCACCTGCATGTAAGATAAAGCAAATAAACAAGGAAGATAAAAGCATGCCCCACTTCCCCAAATCATGGCAGGAACAGCCAAAAGCAGAATGGAGAATCAGGATTGGAAGCTCTAGGGTAAGATGTGGTTCGCTGTCTTGGTTCATATGACCACGGACAAATCAATTCACTTGAAGTCTCAACTTTTTGCATCTATTCTACAAGGATAGTAACCTTACTCACCTGCTAGGGATGTTGTGAGATTCAAATAATATAATGTTTCAGAAATGCTTAAGAAGTATTTGCCATTATTAATATTAAAATAAATATTATGAACACTGGGGCGCTGGACTGGTTCAGTCGGTGGAGTATGTGACACTTGATCTTGGGGTTGTAAATTCAAGCCCCGTGTTGGGTGTAGAGATTGTGACTAAAATCTTAAAGGAGCGCCTGGGTGGCTCAGTCGGTTAAGCGGCAGACTTCGGCTCAGGTCATGATCTCGCGGTCCGTGAGTTCGAGCCCCGCGTCCGGCTCTGTGCTGACAGCTCAGAGCCTGGAGCCTGTTTCAGATTCTGTGTCTCCCTCTCTCTGACCCTCCCCTGTTCATGCTCTGTCTCTCTCTGTCTCAAAAATAAATAAATGTAAAAAAAAAAAAAAAAGTAAAATGAAATAAAAATTATAAACACTGATTTTTAAATAAATAAAATGATGAAATGTCTATATTGAAAACTTTCCATTCAAAGATTATTTTAAATTTCTTTTTGATAATCACTACATTAAAAAAAATCTCAGAGGGCCTGGGTGGCTCAGTCAGTTAAGTGAAGGACTCCAGCTCAGGTCATGATTTCAGAGTTCATGAGTTTGAGCCCCACACTGGGGTCTCTGCTGTCAGCACTGAGCCTGCTTCAGATCCTCTGTCTCCCTCTCTCTCTGCCCCTCTCGTGTTCTTGTGCACTTTCTCTCTCTCTCTCTCTCTCTCTCTCTCAAAAATAAATAAACATTAAAAAATATCATAGGGGTGCATGGGTGGCTCAGTTCGTTGAGCATCTGACTTCAGCTCAGGTCATGATCTCATGGTTTGTGGGTTTGAGCCCCGTGTCAGGTTCTGTGCTGACAGCTCAGAGCCTGGAGCCTGCTTCATATTCTGTGTCTCCCTCTCTCTCTGCCCCTCCCCCACTATGTTCTGTCTCTCTTCAAAAATAAATAAACATTAAAAAAATTTTTTTAAATATCATAATACTCAGAAACATGAGAATGTGTTAATTATTTAATGTTATAGAAAAAAATCTGTTACTATCCTTGTACATCTTTTTAAGAAACATCAACAACTAGCTAGTGCTAGAGATAAATCTGATAAATTTGAAACTTGAATAGGTTTTCCTAATGTTTAAAATATTTATATAAGGGGAATGGGATGCCTGGGTGGCTCAGTGGGTTAAGTGTCTGATTCTTGATTTGAGCTCAGATCGTGATCTCATGGTGGTGAGATCAAGGCGGGTGTCGGGTTTTATGCTGAGCGTAGAGCCTGCCTGGGATTCTCTCCCTGTCTCTCTGCCCCTCCCCGACTTGTGTGTGCACACACTCTCTCCCTCAAAATAAATAAACATTTTTAAAAATAATAAAATATTTATACAAGGGCAAAAAAAATATGAATAAATGTGCCCGCATTTATTGCAAAGCTTGCTAGAGTTAAAAATCTGGATCTGCCCTCAGCTGACTATAGCAGAAGGACGTATTGATGATATGTGAGTAGCCCCGGGGTCATGAGGCAAGGAGAACTTCAGCAGCAGGGAATGTTCAAGACAGAAGGTAGGAACTACAAGGAGGGCAGGAACTACAAGGAGGGCAGGGAGAGCTTTTCTGTTCCTATCTCTTTCCCTCGTATTCTTGCCCCACTCCTTCCTCTTGGTGCTAATTGAAAATTAGATGACTTGTTTCTACTATATATTTGAAAATGAATTTAAAAGCCACAATCACCCTCAGTTTCAGCATCCCCAGCTCTTTCCATTTCCCATTTCTCTTTTTTTAATACACCTTATTGAGTTATAATTTATACCTCATACCATTCATCCAGTCACATCTCTTTTCATTTCTTCTTTTCTCCCACAAAAAGCCACTTAATGAGCATATGTGGCACTTTGTAGGAGATGAGCCATTTCAGTTTAGCAAAGCTGCTCCTCCGTTCCTCCACAGTAAAAGGTCAACAGCCTCAGAAGACAATCGGACAGCCGGCAGAATCTTGCGAGGAACAGGTAAGATTCTCAATCATGTCAATATTTTTATTTCCTTCATAATTATAAAATCGATATGTCTTGAGGATAATTTACATGGAGAATTCAGAGAAAGCTGAAAAAGGAATCCACATTTATCTATCACTTATTAACCATTCGCCAGAAGTAACTACTCCATTCAAATTGTACTTTTTCTTCCCTCTTTGTTTTTCTGTCAGTGTGTGTGTGTGTGTGTGTGTGTGTGTGTGTGTGTGTGTGTGTGTGTTCCTATTTGGATTTCTATCATAGATGCAATCTAATATAATTATTTTCAAGTATAATTGCCCATAAGAATTCCCTTTTATAAGTAGACCATCATTCAGAGTAAATATTCCCATGTTGTTGGATGCTTAGGCTGTTTCCAACTTTTGGCTGTCAGAGATGAATCTGTGATGGAGATCTTTGAATATCATCTCAGTAAGCCTCCTTACAATTCTCTTTAGGATATTCCTACATGCAGTGTTTTGGAAGCTGAGATAATGTCCATTCACAAGCTTCTATCCAAAACAAGTTTTTAACTCTATTTATTGGTATTTGAAGAAATTTACCCCAGTTTACTATCTAGTGCCCATGGTAAACAAGTGGCATTTTCTGAGTTCTTTCCAAGCCACTCAGTATTCCTTTGCAGAGCTTCCAGTAAAAAGTCAGAAAATTTATAAGAGGGGGGAAATGCCTTCAAATCATTTTTTACTCAAATAAAGTAAGTTTGAAGTGATATCTTAGTGACCTAAAATAACTCATGGTACTCTTAGTATACAAGAGGCAATCTTCATTCATTTTGACATGGAATACCACATTATTTCACCACAAATATCTTCACCAACTATCCTGGGAAGAATGTATATTATAATGTATCCCTTGTGTGTGTGTCTATGTGTTGTGTGTACGTGCGCACGTGTGTGTGTGTGTGTGTGTGTGTGTGTGTGTGTGTGTGTGTGTTTTATAGAGACAAGAAACCATCCTGGTTATTTTAAAAATAAATGTAAGTATGAATTATGTAACGCAATAGAAACTCAATAGAAGTATTATTGAAATGCACCTGCCTTTTTTTTCGCAGTGTAATATCTGATCCCTGATATTGATGACTACCTTGATTTAATGGGCACATGTTAGGATATTAAGGCTGAATTACCTGCAATCGGCACACTCAGAGAAGGACTATGACGTATTTGAATTTGTTCCAACCACAGGCATAAAGCCCACATTCATGCATAGTACTCATTAATCCTCAGGTTTTGTAACAAGGGTAAGTCATTCTAAAATAAGCAATTATTAATTAGCCAAGTCAGAAATAAATTTGGGGTAAATGCACTTAGGTGTGGGATGAAGAGCCAGGGCCAGAAACTTTTCTCTGACCACATAAATGGGTAAAAAGAAAGGACTTTCATAGAAAGCTGCCTGAGGAGATCTATGCCAACAGGGTGCTTCCTTACTTCTTATCGCTCCCCTTCGGAAACGAAGCCACACCTAAAGCAGGTAGCCAGGCGCACAGTCAGATCACCCGTTTCAAACACCACCTCTGTGTGGATTATTACACGAGTGTTGACGTGTGACATTTTGATCCCGGAATTTTTTTTTTCCAATTTTCGCTTTTCCTGGATGAGGTGAATGGATGTTATTGCAAAGCCACAACGAATAATGACCGACTGTAGATCTAATGAAATCATTTCACTTTCTGCCAGTCAACACATGTTTGGAGGAGACATCCCACAATACCACACACTCGGAATCTACCACAGGAATGATGACTTCACCAAAGAAGGGCTCATATTGTTACCCACACTAGAAGGGAAAGCTGCAATATTTTCTTGTTCTTTCACTGAAGACAGTCATCGTTTCTCAGTTGTCTCTCTGCCTCCTCCCTGCCTTACCTTTGAATTCTGCAGGTGCAAGCTCTGAGTCAAGGGTGCTGATGGAATGCCATATTAAGCCTTCGTGAAGTGGAACAGCCCCAAACAAGGTATTAAGGAGAATCTAAGGCTGCATGGACCTGAAAGAGATCATCTGCTTCTATGAAGGCCCTCCTCGACTTCTAGGAAAAAGGCTTTCAACCAAGCACTTGAATTCTAAAGAAGGAAGCTTATTCATTCCACAGCGAGTTTTCTAGTCCCCAGTGCAAAGCTCTTCACTAGGTACAAAAACTACAAAGGTAAATAAGACACGGTCCTGGCTAATGGAGGTCACAATACAGCAGGAGTCACTTGCAATGCTGTCCCTGTAATTCTCACTATTCTGCCCTCATCACATATCTCATCGAGGTCCTCTGTATTTCGATTCCCTTTCTCCTCTTTTATTATCCTGTTACACTTCAAAACTTGTGCCCCCCACCCATCTTCAACTCCTCCCAAACCTGCTTCCTCTCTATGTGCGCTCCCTCATCAATGGTCACACCGTATGCCCAGGATACGAAGACAGAAAAACTTTCTCGTCTACCTTCTGTTTCTCTGTCTCACTTTCAGCTACTGCTGTATTAGTTTAGGGCCACGTCAGTGCTACTTCCAGCCTCATCCCTGCCCAGAGGCTACCAGAGTAACCATTCTAGAATTTAAATATGATTATGTTACTCCAATACCTACAACTATTTAAAAGTTGCCCCCAGCCGGTAGGATAAAATCCAAATCCCTTCATTTATTCTGCTCTCTGGCCTTTCCTAAATAGTCAGCTTCATCATTCACCACTCACAGACAGACATCTATCATTTTGACAGGCATCGAATATTTTCTTTGATATGTGCATAGTGTTTTTCAGCTCTAAGCTTCCAGAAGTCCCCTTCTCTTAGATTCTGCCCAGTGACTTTCTGTTCATGCTGTGGCTGGGGCCCAGCTCTACCCGTTCATCTTGAGAACCAGTGAAGCAGGGCTCATTCCTCCTCAGTGGTGCTCTCTCTCTGTCGCTCTTGTCTGGGTCTCAGTCTTGGTCTCTTCCTCTATATCTGTCTCTGTCTTTCCCTCTCTCTGTGTGTCTCCATCCTTCTTGGTCTCTGTCTCTCTATCTCTCTGCCTCAGTTTCTATCTCTCTTGGTCTCTGTTTCTCTCTCTCTCTTTCTCCATTTCCCTTTTTCTAGATGATGGATAGACAGACAGACAGACAGACACACACACACACACACACACACACCCCTCTAATATTATGTTAGTGAACCGTACTTTGCTAATTTGTTTGTACATCTTTTCCTCTGCTAGACTCCGAACTTCTCAAGAGCTGGAATTATATTTTATGCATCTTTGTTTCCCAGTACCTGATGTAGGGCCTAATATATGCAGTGGCAAAATATGTGTTGATATATCAGACTTACATACCACAGCACTGTTTGTAATAGCAATAAATTAGAAGTAACATGCATATCTATCAACAGAAAATGGATACTCAGTCAACTGAGTATCATACAGATAGTGCTACCTCTAGAACATAACACTAATAGCATAACATTAATTAATAATTAATTAATCAATAACATTAATCAGAACAAAACAAGTTGCAGAAAGGTACAGCATGTAGAAATTAAAAAACATTTCTAAGCCAAAACAGAAGAGACTCTTAAAAACTGAGAACAAACTGAGGGTTGATGGGGGGTGGGAGGGAGGGAAGGGTGGGTGATGGGTATTGAGGAGGGCACCTTTTGGGATGAGCACTGGGTGTTGTATGGAAACCAATTTGACAATAAACTTCATATATTGGAAAAAAAATAAAAAAAAAAAAACATCTCTAATGATATTCAGGTTTGAAAATCTGGTTGGTAGGTGTTAACGTTGTTCTTTTGCTCACTTTGATGTGCAATTTTTAAATGATGCGCATTTTTAATACTTCATAATGTAAATTTTTTTAAAGACCTGGCCATGAAAACCTAACAGAGATAATGCCAATGGCTAGAGACATTATCTTGAAAGGATTCTTCCTCCCTGTGATCCACATATATGCAACCCAGTAGAACTAGCTCTAAATGACATTATCATTTAACAATTCAAGATATATTTCAAAGAAAATCTCTATTTCTCCATAATAAAGATAGATCTTTGATCTAATTGCTCTTTACTGAAGTACCCTTAGATATTGCTGCTCCACACTTGTTTTGCTCAAGAAAATCAGGAAGTAGAAAAACATGTAAAGGAAAGAACCTCCAAAGAAAGATCAATCTCTGCTTCCCACATACTGATATCAGCTAAAAACACTTGGTGACGAAAGGATCATAACCCCTTTTTTCACAAGTCCGTGCAATCACAAGTTGAGAAAAAAAATTATAAGGGCCTCAGGAAAAATGAAGAAAAAGAAATAAAGCCTTGGGATGCTTCTTAGGTGCTCAATTTGAGGGGAAGGGCATTTTTGCTTATTTGACGATAACACGGGTCAAGGAAAAATTTACAAGTTCATACGCACCTTTTACAGTCTACGTGTCAAAGTAACGGCAACTTGACCTTTTGGTGCTGCATGACAAATTTTCATTTAAAGCATATTGTAATTTTAGTCAGAGGGTCACAACAGAAAGTCAGACTGAAGGGAAGGGAAACTCCATTTCTTTAGCACCACTTATGTGCTGGGCACTTAATTCTTATGGCACCCTGTACCATTGGTATTATTACTTCCATCTTACAATAGTTTCAAATGAGGCCCAGAGAATTAAATGTGATTTCTAAATTCGAACTGGGTCAAACTGGATTTGAACCCAGATCCTCCTGACTTTAAAGGCCATGCTTCGATGCACATCCTGCTTCCGATTCTTGTCCCTTCCCCCTTACGCCACACCCTGCCATCCTCCTGTGTGCATCCCTAAGGCCTGGTGGCATACTGATGTGTAATGGCCGATAGGCCTACAGAGGGGGTTACAAATAATACATGTCTATTACTTTTGTGTGTGGTAAGGCTGTTTAACAACACCCATGAAAGGCATAAAATATCACTTGGTATTACATGCACATATATAGTTTTTGTTATACACAAAGCTTTAAATATTAGTTTTGTTTTTGAAAATACAAGTAACCATTTGTTAGCAAATAAAGCACTTAAGACCAATATAATAGATATTACAGGTTCCTTGTGCAAATAATCACAGGGGCTCACAAAGGTGTTCACAGTTGTTTACTACAATGTTCAAAATAGTAAAAACTGGGAATAATCTAAATGTCCCCCCATCAAGAACTGAATAAATAAATTATACCCAGCAGCAGAGAATACTATGAAGCCATAAGAAATCACGTTTCAGAAGAATGCATTTTATGAGGAAACAGGTACACAGTGTGGAACTGTAAAATGCAAATGGTACAGGCAGGGTGAAAGAACTATGTAAATATTTACATTTGCATGCAAATATAAAACAGTGGAAGGCCAAACACCAAACTGTTAACTGTGGTTGACTTTGGCTTATTGTACATGTTTGCTAGGTTCTCACGGTAGGGATGTATTACTGACGTCAGGAAAACAGTCAATAGTCAAGCACCCTCTCACACTTTGAGGAAGCTTCTGTATTGTGCATCAGGGAGGTTCTGGGGATGGCTTAGTGGACAAAACGCCAGCTTTCACCAACTATGACACTCTGTATCCAGAGGTTAACATGCAAGTGGAATTGATGGTGTGGGCTAGAATGGGAGAGGGAGACTGAAAGGGTGGGCAGAGGTCTGAGAGAATAAACCCCTTCAGCTAAGTGTCTCTCCTTCCCTAACCTCTCCTAAAGTCACATTGTACCCCAAGAGAAAGGCCATGAGGGACTCATCCGGGGAGAACAGAATGCACAGCTATGAGCAAAAGGCAGTATCCCAAGAAGCCATAAATCTTAAGTAAAAATAAATCTTTTATGAAGTTGGTCTCTTCTCTGTAAGTCACTTCATTCATTAATTTATGTTTATGATGACCAGTCGACTTTGATACTATGGTAGCATCAAAAGTAACCAAAAGTCTTTTCCCTTAGTTATATCAGAGTTGTAGCTTGCTAATCAACTGATTTCTTATTTCCGAATCACTGTTTAAATTCATATGCAATGGCCCGAGAAGGGCCAACAGATAACATATTAGCATATGACATGTATTGGGCATTTGCAATATGTTAGGCACTGTGCCATGTTCCTTCCCCGGCCTGGCTGGCTTCACAATACAGTGTTAGAAACCATAATTCTTTACACCAACGATCTGAGGCTCAGACACATGGGGTGACTTAACCAAGGTTACACACTTAGCAAGTGGCAGAGCTGGGATTTAAATTCTGAAAATTCTTACTCCATATCATTGAAGATAACTGACAAGATTGAGATAGATGACACATTTAGGAAGGCAGGAAGGACTTCTAAGTGGGGGAACTGAGGCTACAGGGGCAATATGGAGAATAAGAAATAGCATATGGAGGAGCGCCTGGGTGGCTGAACTGGTTGAGCATCCGACCCTTGATTTCAGCTCAGGTCCTGATCCTGTGGTTGTGGGATTGAGCTGAGCATGGAGGCTGTTTGAGATGGTCTCTCTCTCTCTGTCTCTCTGACTGTCTCTCTCTCCATCTGCCACTCTCCCCTGCTTGTGCGCATGCTCTCTCATTCTCTCTCTCTTTCTCTCAAATGGAATAAATAAATAAACAAGCAGGGGCGCCTCGGTGGCCCAGTCTGTTAAGTGTCCGACTTTGGCTCATGTCATCATCTCACGGCTCATGCCGGGTTCTCTATCTCATGGTTCGTGGGTTTGAGCCCCACATCCGGCTCTGTGCTGACGCTCAGAGCCTGGAGCCTGCTTCAGATTCTATGTCTCCTTCTCTCTCTGCCCCTCGCTCACTCGTGCTCTGTCCCTCTCTTTCTCTCTCTCTCAAAAATAAATAAACATTAAAATGTAAAGTAAATAAATAAACAAACAAACACACAAACAAATAAGATAGGGAAAGAACACTAGCATTAGTGAAACCATGAAATGTGTGGCATCCACTCAGAAAGCGCCCAGGGCTGTAAGGAGGCAAGTTCCACTCCTGAGTTGCATGAGCTGTGGATATGGTGGAACAGAGAGTTTCCATGCCCCACCCCTTGGAATTTCTCAGTGTCCTGGCATCCAGAAAATTACTAACCCTGCTCCAAGGAAGAAGAAATCCACCAGAGGGAAAACTCCATTGAGAACCCAAGATGATGTTTGATGGGAGTGTATCCAAAACTTGATGATATGATGGGAAAAGTCGTGAAAAGAAATTGGTTGGTCACCTTTATTTTATGACGAGTAAGTATGAGTACTCCAAATTACTCTACTGAATTGCCTATTTATCCTGTTTTATATTACAGTGTCTATCATTAAAAGTGTTGCAATAGAGACGCTAGAGTTATGACTGTGAAGGTTCATTCATCACGCTGGAGGGGATGGCTTAGTGGACAAAACGCCAGCTTTCACCAACTATGACACTCTGTATCCAGAGGTTAATATGTAAGTGGCATTGACTCAGCAGCTCATCTTCTGCATGAGGCTAGTTCAGTTTACTCACATGGGTGGAGGGTCTTCTGGACAATGTCTGGAAAATACCTGCCTCTCCTGCTTGAATAATGAAGATTCCTAGAACTTTTATAGACTTAGGGTTTCCCCCAGTCTCCTGGAAGCGTGAGATACAAATGAGTCAAAGGATCTTCTAACACACTGTTAACATCGGTGCCCTGTCCTGGCTGGCTTTCCCTTCTTTAGCCTTGCAGAGCCAATGAGGCCTTCCCTTAAACCATTTCTTTCCATTCAACGGTTTAACAGTCTTACTATATTTTAGATGTCTACGACAGTCTCTTTACTGTCTTCACCCTGCTCAGAATTTCTTAATCTTAGTATTTCAAATCAAATCAATCCAAACATCCACTTAATGATACAAACTGCTCTCGTATGAACAAATCTTTCACCTTTATGACTTTATCAATTTACTTTACGATGACAAACTAGGAATGTTTAGTAGTTACAAAAGTCATGCTACCACTGTGTGATGCAATCAGTAACTAGAGAGATGATTCATTCCACCTTTATAAAATTATATTCTTAAAAATTCATCAGCTAAATTTGTATCAGTTTGACGAAGTCCATGCTCCAGTTGTAATTTCAAAATGAATACGGCACGCGCTCATTGAGCACCCACTATGTGTCAGATTTTGTCTGAAGCACTTATATACCAAGTTAAAAAAAAAAGAAATACCAGTCCCATCCCTGCTAGAGTCTAGTGAAGGTGACAGACAACCATAAACAGGTGATAAGTGCCATAAACACGGTACAGTAAAGTGCCCTAGAAACAGATTCATTCTCTCTGTGAATCTGGAGAGTAGTTTTGAGGAGGGACCTGAAGCTCCTTATTTCAGAATGCATAGTTTGACAGGATCTGATTTTCAGATCTGGGCTTTGAAATTAAATCTCAAATGTGCGGAGAGGTGTTTAAAAAGTAAGTGATTCATCGTTAAACCTATAAGGATAGGACTATGGGAATTTGAGAAGCTAGAGGGGTGAGATTGTTATTAACATAAGCTAGTTTTATTCATGCCTCCGGATCTTTACACAATGATTTCCTTTTTTAACTTTTTTCTTCTGCAAGCCCATTCCAAGATTTCATCACTCACTACATTCTTTTCCGTCATCCCTCATTGTCGAAAGACATTATCGATCTCTCTGATACATCACACACCACTCCTCCTTCTCTTCCTGACTTGTAGATGGGACTGTTTCCATATATGCTGACATTCTAGTTATGACAACAATCCAGCCCTCCCTGTTCCAGCTACCTCTGCCATTAGATCACTATCTTCTTCTTTAATACCCACTGCTAATTGTAGTTGTTTATTTCCCACACATAATGCACGATGTGGTCATTTTTGTAAGATTTCATTCCTATCGTCCGATGATATGGAGTTTCTTTTCTATGCTAATTCATGCTTTCTTTAGAATTTCACTGTAATTTGCCAATATCTACATATTTTATCCTTCAGTTCACCAGGTGATTATTAAGGACATGGAAATGTAGCAATCTTTAGTTATTTTTTATGAACTCTCAATTTTCCTTCTCCAAACTTCCCACTATCCAAATATTTATTTCTTCAGGACAACTGCAGGGTTATCTACGGGGCTGTCTTCTAGCATTCTACAAAATGCCTTTGTTTCTAGTTACAGGCATTAGAGCTGGAATATGAGGCAGGCACAAGACCTGTTCACACTATCTTCATCCAAAATGTCCTCCATGACTGGGATGGAGCGTGGTAAACTCCACGGACTGTGGATGGAGTGTGGCTGTCTATAATAGCTGGCACCTGACTGGTGCCCTCTGGTGGTAGCAGGATGCCTTGACTGGGATGGTTGCTAGACAGAGCCTCAATACTGTCTCCACACCTAGGAGCCTGAGTACCTCCTGGCTCCTCTCTTGTTAATTTTATAGAGGCTTGGTCCTCATTTCCCTTCCCTTCCTTCACTTCCCTTTTTCTTTTCCCATCTTATTTTTTAACACCTTGTACTCAGTGCTGATTCAGGCCTTTACAAAGGAGCAAACAGTGAGTCTATAAGAGACACTGACGGATGACGACATAGATGGTGATAAGGACTGTGACATAAAGTTTGCTTTATTCACAAGAGAATGTCAGTGGTTCTTGAAAGAGGACCACCCATCTGCCATTTCTCATGGCAAGAAAAACATAAGCATGAATGTACATTGAGGAATTTTTGCCCCACTAGAAAAAAATATTCATTCAATATTTTAATTGATAAATAGAAAGTAAGATTGATTGTGAAACATTCTTTACCAGTTAACATTAGAGTCAAGTAGCACCTTGTAAAGAGAACGTAAATTTCACTCTGTCTAAAGTTTGAGATGAATGAGGATGACCAAATTCCTCTCTACTCACTGAATTCTGACTCTTGTAGGTAAATCCAATGTTTCTAAAAAGAAGTCAATTTTCATAATCTTCTTTCATAAAAGAAGTCAATATTCATAATCTTCTATGCATATATCAGTTGCTGCAGCAGTATTTCACTTAATGTTAACTGTAGTCTGAAACTTTTTATTGCATCTCTAAATATCTGTCTTACTCCTCTCCATCCTGTTAAAAAGTTCTCATTTAATATTACCTGAATGTAATTTCTCAGAAAAACTGGAAATGTGGTTAGCTGTACCAGCTTACTGGGGACTTCTGGAAAAGGGAATATTTCTTTTTTTTTTTAATTTTTTTTAATGTTCATTTTATTTTTGACAGAGAGAGACACAGCATGAGCAGGGGAGGGGCAGAGGGAGAGGGAGACACGGAATCTGAAGCAGGCTCCAGGCTCTGAGCTGTCAGCACAGAGCCCGACGTGGGGCTCGAACTCACGGACCGTTAGATCATGACCTGAGCAGAAGTCGGACACTCAACTGACTGAGCCACCCAGGCGCCCCTGGAAAAGGGAATATTTCTATGTTTACTCTATCAGGAGGCAAATTACTCTACCTGGAGTGATCACATGTATATTCTGATTTCCTGAGAAGGGCCTATAACAGAATAAGAAAGTAAACTAAATTTGGGTGAAACTAATTTAAATGACCATTATCCGCTTCATCAAACTGTTTCTTCTGGAACTTGTGCTCTGCTTTCATAGTTTGTAACTACTCAAAAATTCAGATGTAAAGTCTAGAAAATACCAATAACATCTAATTGATAAAATACAAAAGGCTCTCGTTCAGCCTTGGATAAACAAGAAGATTCACAATTGTCTGCAATGTAGAAATCCTATGTGTATGTGGCAAGAGGAAAGGTAGAAGCAAAGGGTAGAATCATTTTTGTACGTTTGAATAGAAAATGAGGAAAAATCCTACATCCAGTAAATGAAAATGCAATAACTGTCCTCTGTTCCTACTCTTGCTCCTCTCGAATACTCCTTGACATAGTGTAAGCGCTCTTCTAAAAACATAAGCCAGGCCATGTCAACCTCCTGCTCTCAGCCTTTCTTGGCTTATATCAAAGTCCTTCCAAGGGTCCCACAGGAGCTAGCCCTAGCTATCTTATCAAGAGCATTTCCTACCAGCCTCCCCATAACTCATTCACGTTTAGAATCAACCATGTCTATGAAGGAACTGGCAACCTGCACATTTGTTCTTGTGCTTAACCTGTCATTCCAAAGGCTACTTGGGTTTTCCATAATGAAGTGACAAATGTTAACATAGGCACAACAAACCACTATAATAATTGCCAGGAGACAGAATCCAGCCGATGGAAGTTAGTCATACATATACCGAACTCTCCCAAGAAGCTGTTTTTACAGACATGTCAGCAATTAGGGCAGGAATTACTCTGCTGATGACATTCCACCAAATAACAGCCACCAAAGACTTACCGGCAGCTACTATGATAACATCTGCCAGCTGCGTATGGATCTTCAATTGTTCTTTGGGAGTGTATCTGTGAGCTATTGTCACGGTTGCATCACCTGGAATGGAGAAGAGCTCCCATTAATAGTTACTGAGCTTTTTCAAAAGTTATGGATGCTATCATTCTAGGGGAGATTCAGTTATATCCTAAGAGTAGGAGAATTGCTTTCAAATGATTACAACACTTTAAGAACAAAAGCTAGATAAGAAAACTTAGATGACCGAAAATATTATACCCTTCAATTAACCAGTGGAAAATCAAATAAGACCAAATGAGAGCATGTGCTGACCATCAAAAGAGAGATCTAAGTAAGGTCCTAGAAACCCAGCACGTGAAAGTTCTGTATTGAGGTTAATATGTAAATACGTGGGATACTTGTTGGCTTGATAATTAGGTATATAAGCTCTGAAAACAGCAAGTAAGTGCATCCAAGATAGGGCAATGCATTGTGGGAGCACAGCTAAGAGATTAATTCTGCCTCCTCTTGGGGAGGTGTCAAGGAAGGGTTCCTAAAGGAGGCAATATACTTTAGGTCTCAAACCAATTCAAGAAAGAAGAAAAGGGCATTCCAAGCCAACAGAAGAACAGGAAAAAAATGGACCAACTTTGAAATTATGTGTTTAGGAAATAATGAAGAGGCTTTAGATATAACAGGAAATATTCATACATGCTTTAATGACGTGGTGTATGAATAAGAGAGGTTACCAGCCTGACGGCTTCCAGTGCTTTAAGTGTGAGCCAAGGAAGAGAAGTGAAAGAAAGGCAAGGATGAGAGTAGTCAGAAAAGGACTTCCAGTCAGAGCGTGGCTGTGTGAGACAGTACCTTGTCTCTTCTCCTAGATAACCTACAAGTGCTACACATTTAACAACAACAACAAAAACTATATAACCTCCATTTTTAGCAAAACCAGAAAGACATACTTTCCATAGATTCCAAAAATATGTGCGAGTTACCCAGAAGCAGCGGAGTTAATATATACACACAGGAAGAAAGGCGGCAAAGAAATGCAGAGAATAACAAGATGGCCAGTAGCAGGAGATCTCTGAAAATGACCGCGAAAATACACTGTTCGAAGGTGCAGGGTCCACGTCAAAAATACAAAATATATCTCTTATCTGTAGCAGAGAAGATAGAAATAGAGGCAGAAGAGGCCCGCTCGGACCCGGGATGGCTCACACTGCCTCGTAACAGAAAGACTCAAGTGGAGGGGCCATTTTAACGGGAAGCGGTTTGACTTTGTGTAAGTGGTGAAGAAGGGATCTGAAGGCTGCCCAGCACCTCCTCCCCAGTCCCCAGCAGAAGTACCCGACCCACAGGAGGTCCAAGAGATCTAACTCACTCAATGATAAGTAAGCAAAAAATACTTGACACAGAATTAGTAAAAGAATGCTATGTAAAAATCAGCCCAGGGAAATTTTGAGGGTGACGGAGCTGTTCTGCTTCTAGTGGAGTTCCTTGACTGTATGCATTTATCTAAATTCATGGCACTGTACACCGAAAAGAGTGAACTTTACTATACTTTTTAAGTAAATAAAAGAATATATTTTAAAACTGGCAGCCCCCTCCCCCCCACACACACACAAAAAAAGAAGGAGTTTTTTTTTTTCAAGAATTTTCCGACGTACTGGTGGGCCCGGGGGGCTCAGACAGTTAAGTGCCTGACTCTTGATTTTGGCTCAGGTCATGATCTCAAGGTTAGTGAGATCAAGTCCCATGGCAGGCACTGTGCTGACAGTGAGGAGCCTTCTTGGGATTCTCTCTCTCTTTCTTTCTCTGCCCCTCCCCTGCTTGTGCTCTCCCTCTCTCTCTCTCAAAATAAATAAATAAACCTTTTTTTAAAAAAATAATTTACCAACATACCAATACACTCAGCAACAAAAAGTGTCGCAATGGAAAAGTTGAATGTTATGACCAAACATTATGCCAAAAATTTAAAAATTAAGAATGTAAAGGCACAGGACCTGGGGAAAAAGAAGACTTTGAATCCATACAATTGACCATAATGGTCAACATTGAGAAAAATTTCAGTAAAGTAGCTGGATTGTAAACATCAAAGAAGAAGAGTATTACGAGCAAAAATTCAAATTTGTATCTTCAACTCCAGAAAACAGAAGAGCAATATTTGCAAGAGACTCATGCAAAAAAAAAAAAAAAAAAAAAAAAAAAAAAATGGGAGTCACAGTCAAATCATTCTCCAAGAATAAAGGTAACAATTTTGAAATTGTAAGAACTCAGGGAATACTGTTCCCTTGTGTTTTTCCTAAAGAACTTGTTAAATGATTAACTTTAATGAATCAATATCATGTATCTGAGGAAAACAGCAAAAGGACTATTAGAAAGTTTGGAATATATTTAATCATAAAAGTAAGACTAAAAAAAATGAGAGCTGGGTGACGGACAAAATGTAAATCCTATTTGGTCTAAATATGAAAAAAATGGTATAACTAACAAAATTGGAATGGGAAGGGCAAAGATGAGAAAGGTTGCTGATTGCGAACTAGATTAACATAACATTAATTATGTTATCTAATGACTAGGATCAAAAAAACATTTAAAACTGATCAATCAAATAATAGAAGAAGAAGAAGATTTAGAAGTACAAGGTAAAAACATTACAAAGATAATTTTTACTGGCAAATATCAGGTTGGAGACAAAAGAAATGGAATCAGGGAAGAAAAATAAAAGCATTTTATCATTTTTATTTATTTATTTATTTTGAGAGATAGAACTCACGTGCATGCACACCACACACATGTGCAATTGGGGGAGGGGCAGAGAGAGAGACAGAGAATATGAATCCGAGGCAGGCTCCACGCTCACTCTGGAGCCCGACACAGTTGGGGCTTGATCCCGACCCTGAGATCATGACCTGAGCTAAAGTCAAGTGTTGGATGCTCAACTGACTGAGTCAGCCAGGAGCCTCCATTTTTTGAATTAGATTATCAATAGATACCATATGAAGAAATAGACAACTAAGAGTACTGCATAAAGTTATAACTATTAGAGTAATGACTAACTTTCCTAAATATCAGAAGAACCATACATAAAAAAAAAAAACAATGTAAAAAATAAGTAAAAGCCATAAAAACAACAAACAGAACAGAAACTAATACACAGTTCAGATCAGATATATTTATCTTCATAACAAATTTTCCTAAGTTATCTATTTTTAAAAGAATCCTATTTCCAAATTGGCTTGCAAACCAAAAACAAAATCTAACTCTATACTTTATATAAGGTACATCTAAAACAAAGCTGTTTGGATGTCAAAAATAAAAGATAGGCAAATGCGTAGCAGGAAAAGGACAAAAAAAGAGATGATGTTCTTATTGTCAAATAAGGAGAAATTTACCATTAAATAGGACAAAGAAAGTACACATTATAATGCAAAGATGTGATTCAAACGAACTCACAACAATGAGAAATATATAAGTAACATGTAAGAGAAATATAATTCATACAGCAGAAATTATAAGGGATACAAATCAAAAAAGAAACACATTGTATTTGCTAAATTTAATTCACCTTTCTCAATCCACAACAGATCAAAGATATAGAAAAGGCAAATAACATAATTAATGTTATGTACCTGATTGCAATATACCAAATTTTGAAAGCAGAACATACATTTTCTTTTCATGTAGCCAAAGAATATTTTTTAAATGGCATTCTCTTTGGCTACAAAGAGAATTTTAATTAATTCCAAAAAATAGGTTGATAAACTTCAGATATTTTCTTTCATCACAAGTCTATAAAGTTATAATTATTGAAAAAGTCAGAAATTAAAAGGTTCTTTCTGGACTCCTGGATGGCTCAGTTGGTTAAACATCCAATTTTTCATTTCAGCTGAGGTCATAATCTCATGGTTTGTGAGTTCGAGTCCCGCATCGGGCTCTGCACTGGCAGCAGGGAGTTTGCTTGGGATTCTCCCTCCCTCTTTCTCTCTTTCTCTCTCTCCTTTCTCTCTCCCTCTCTCCCTGCCCCTCCTCTGCTTGTGCTCTCTCTCTCTCTTTCTCAAAATAAACAAATAAACATTTAAAAAAAGAAATCAAAATGTTTTTTCAGCAGGATTTTTTTAAACCCTATTTTAAATAATTCTTGGGTCAAAAAGAAAACACAAAACAACAGTGCAGAAATTCTAGAAACATTTATAATGAAATTACTATATATTAGATCCTATAAAATAAAGATAAAACAAAGAACTAAAATAATTGAATCAATAAAAGAAAAGAAGTGAATCAATCACTTAACTTAAAAAAAGTAGATAAGGAACCAAAAAGAAACAAAAGAAATGAGAAGATTAGTAAACATAAACTCAAGATGTTAATATTAAATAGGTCTGAAAATTGTAATATAAGCAGTGAGAGAATTCAACAAATTGCCAAATAAAAAGTAAATATACAGTAATAAATAGCTTTCATATATAACAAGACATTAGAAGATAAAATGAAAGAAAAGACTCCATTAGAATAGCAATACAAGAAGTAAAATACTCAGAAATAAACTTAACAAGAAATGTGCAAAACCTATGTGGTAAAAGAAAATCTCCAGAACAATACCAAGAGACATCAGTAAGACTGAAGAACTAGAAAGATAAACCATGTCTTATGTAAAAGACTCAATATCCTAGAGATAACAATTCTCCCTACGTTCATTACAAATGGAATACAACTCCAATAAAAACTGGTAGTCTGCATTTTTTTGGAAGAATATAATTTCATCCTAAAGTTAATAAGGAAAAAGAAAAGTCAATAACCAGGAAAGCTTTAAAAAGGAAGAACAATGAGAGACAGCAGTACTTGATAGCAGTCTTTTTTTTTTTTTTTTTAGTGAGAATAGGCTGGGGTTTTTTATTTTTATTTTTTTATTTTTAGGTTTATTTGTTTATCGAGAGAGAGAGAGAGAGAGAAAGAGAGAGAGAGAGAGAAAGGGAGTGCATGAGCAGGGAAGGGGAGAGAGAGAAGGAGAGAGAGAATCCCAAGTTTGCTCCACACTGTCAGTGCAGAGCCTGATGCAGGGCTCAAACCCATGAACCATGAGATCATGACCTGAGCTGAAATGGAGTGTCAGGTGCTCAACCAACTGAGTCACGCAGGGGCCCCTGTTAGCGGTCTTTCTCCTTTCAGTTCATGACACCACCTTCTGCTCAGCTACACGGAGCAGAATCTGTTTACGAGCTTCCCTTGTGTGTTTCCTCTTCTCTTTGACTTGCTATAAACCAGTAATAAATAAACCATCTCTACCTTAGTACAGCTTCCCTATATGCAGAAAGGTCCTCTCAACCATGGAAGTGTGTCTTCTTGCAGGGGAGCTTCCCAAATCCCCACAAAACCAAAACCAAACAAAAACTTCCCACTTTGTCAGTACTGATGGTTTCAGCAAGGAATTGAGGGATACATAATAATCCACTGAGTTGTATATACATACAATGAACAACCTGTAAAGTGTCAAGCAGAAGAAAAAAATATTAAGATGAATTTCAATAAGCATATAGAAAGATCTTTTAGGTAATTCCACTCCCCCGTCAATAATATCTTGTGAACTTGTTACTCCTAAGTGAGTTGGGCTAGTGATACCCATGGGAAATATCAAACTCATACTTAGACTTGATCAATGAGTTTCTGATTATAACACTATCCACCCAGGGAAAAGCTTTCAGCCTACTATGCAGGAGACCACAGTGTGATAGCAAAAGAGAGATAAATCAAGGGAATTAAATACAAAGGTGTTCAAATCATGCCTCAGTCTCTTCTGCCTTTGCCCCTTGCAGATGAGCACCTTGATACCTGTCCCTGCTCCTGAGAGCTGACTATCCGGCACATGATATGCTAGTTAACCTGTGAAAATTCTTGTCGTTCCTGTTTTCAGTTCTGGTGCCCTATTACTTTTCTCCCTCGAATCCTCTGGCTTGCTGTACCTAATCCTTTCTAACTCCTCAACTCTTCCCTGGGTAGCCAGTACTGACAAGTCGGAGCAGCTACTCTGTAGAATGATGCATATCTCTGACCCTCAGATGACTTTTTCCCACACTCAGTTTTATCCTCTTACGGTGCACCTGCTATCAGCCTGGGCGAGGGCCTAATTTTTCTAACTATCACACGGACCCAGATAAAAACGTTTATAAGCAGAGTCTTAAGCAACTTCTCGGTGCCCAGTGCTTTACATCATGTTTGTAAGATAGAGCAAGAATAAAAAACTTAGAACCTATCTCCTAGAATCTGAGAGTTCTGTTAGAACTTAATAATTAACTGCTGGGCAAGATAGGCTTCTTACTATACAAGAGTCCACAGTCAGTCACGAATGGTCTACTGGGAGCTGTCTGAGCAGTTTTCTAGGCTATCATTACACTGTAATTTATGCAAAATTGCAGATTGTAGCGAAGAGTTGCGGGCAACTAATCCAGAGTGCCAATTTGAGGGATAAAAATATTTGCTATTTAAAAAGAAGCTAGAACAAACAGCACAATATGCTTCATAATAGAGTAGCAGTTTTTGCTTAGAACAACTTAAAATGAGGAGTTTCTTTTTGTTGGACATTTCTAGGTCATTCCCTACCTTCATTTATTCAACGATCAAGAAAGAATCCCAGAGCTATGTGAAGCAATGGAGACACACGATTCCACACTTTCATATGAGAAACAGATATGTAAATCAGAATATGAACACAGAGGGGGAAGTTCCACGCTAAAAGGAGTTTATAAGTTTGTAAGTTACATGTTGGCACAGAGCATCTCTCTCTACTCTGGCTGAGAACAGCATAGGGGAGTACCGCAAATTCTTAGAGAAGACAGATTTTGATGTGAGTAGGAATTTATTTTGTTTCTGTATGCTTTCTCCATCCTTGCCCATCTGTAAATTATTTTCCATAAGAATGTAAGAAAAGCATGTCATTTAGCCCAGATGGTTAGAAACTTCTTCCTCGCAAGAGCTGAGGTCTACCTTTTGGCAAGATCTACCATAATTCTAGATCTAACTTGGACAGCACCACAGAACAAGTCTCAACTTCCTTTTCCATGAGACAAGTCTTCAAATACCTGCTTGTACCTGCATCCACAGACGAAGCAAAATGGCAAGTCCAGTAGGAGCTAGAATCTCACAGGTAAGGTTTTGCTTAGTCACTTTCTCTGGATAAGACAAAACGGCATCATTCTCCATACATTAACTCATACCATGGTCTGTTTTTTTTTTTTTAAGTGTTTATTTATTTTTGAGAGAGACAGACACAGAATGCGAGTAGGGGAGGGGCAGAGAGAGAGGGAGACACAGAATCCGAAGCAGGCTCCAGGCTCTGAGCTGTTAGCACAGAGCCTGACACGGGGCTCGAACTCATGAGCTGTGAGATCATGACCTGAGCTGAAGTCGGACGCTCAACCGACTGAGCCACCCAGGCGCCCCCATGGTCTGGTTTAAAGGAACAATCACTGAGGACATTACAGGCAGGAAAACTCAGCATTCATCACCAGAACAGCACCCAAAGCAAGAAAGAAGCCTGAGTTCTGTTTTTGGACAAAGGTCTCCAGAGGCCTAAAGACTCTGGATTAGAACGTGTGTCTCTTATTCTCTTGTAAACTGCTGTTCCATCTCGTAGCATAAAACAAACAAACAAAAACCTCTCTACAGGGAAAATCTCTGTGGAAGCTAAATGGACAGAACCTAAATGTATGTGATCAAAATGGCCCTTATGTGAGAATTTACCACATGTCTATCATTGTTTTACACCTTACGCATGTTATCACACATTTTCACATCATACAGTCTTCACAAAACACTGCGAGGGTATTTTTTATAAGGTAGAAAATAATGCTATTTGCACTTTACAAATGAGGAAACTGAGGACACACACAAAGTCCAATAGTCTGTCCAAGCTCATACAAACCATATAAGGGTCAGAATTCAAACTAGTTTAGCCCAGCTCTAATGTCCTGGCTCTTAATCATGTCACTCTAGAGCCCCCATCTACACTGGGCACAAACAAAAAAGCATTGCTGAGTTCACAGATGTAAAAGCAGAGCTGGCCAACTGCTACATTTTCACTTCAGTCAGCAGAGCAGCATTTCTGGACCACTGTCCTGCCTCTTTTAGGAAGCCAGGGAGGGATCTTCCATGACACTCTGCCTTCTGATCCTACCTGGTGTGCACCGGCAGTACTGGTAAGAGACCAGCTAAGGACTGAAAACACACGTGCCTCTATCACAAAATTTAATTTTTACCACTTGTAAAATGATCAAGGGGCCCATTTCCCAGATCTGGAAACAATACTGCATTCTCTTGACTCCTGCATTCCATTTACTGTAAGTTTTCTATTTCAACTTGAGCTGCCTTTTCTGGATTAAATCACTTAAATAATTTTGGATATACTTACAGAGCACTCAGATCTAAGCTCTCCTTTCATGCTTAAAATGGGCCAGGCTTTAAATGTGTTTGTATCTGGTCAAGACCTGCTTGGTCTGATTTGCTGTTGATCAGTCCTTCTGTTACCTTCCAAACACCTTGGGCCATTAGGCAGATGACAACTAAGGAATATGGCTTCACTTTTAATTAGTCAAATGCCCTTTCAAGCTCACTCCTTTTAGACAACTATCTCAAAGTAACTTTGAGAGAAAGTATTAGGGAAGACTCACTGAGTCCTGACAACCAGTGCCTCTAGAGATTTAAAAAAATCTACCCCTGGATTCGGCCAAAAATTATTGAACTGAAGTCACAGACTCATTTGTTCAACAAAGACAATATGTAAATGAAAAACACACATATAATAAAATTCTATGTAGTAATAAATGTCATGAAGAAAGAAATGCAGAGTGAGTACAGAATAATAGCATGAGTGCTATTTTGATAAGATAGTGAGGGACGGCCTTAGGAGATAACATTTGGGCAGAAACTCGAAGGTAGTTAGAAAAATAATTTATTGTAAATAGCTTCAGAAAAGAGCATTCCAGGAAAAAGGAAAACCAAGTCAAAGACCCAGATACAAGAGCATGTATGATGTGTTCTAAGGAAACAAAGGGCAGCCATGGCTGGAGGGCAGTGATAGAGGGTTAGAATGGTAGGAACCGAGCAAAAAGATGCAGCCCAGGTCAGGTCCTGTAAGGTCTTGCGTATTGTTTCAAGGAATTTGGATTTTATTCTGATGTTATGTGTTTCTGAATGTTATGGGCACCCGTGGGTGATTCAGAACGACCGTGTGAAATATAGAGTACGTATGGGAGATAGGACCAGGGTGAATGCAGAGAAACTAGTTTGTAAGTTTAGTAGTGCTCCAAGTGAAAGATATTGGCTGTCTCCACTAGGATCTTTTTGGTGGAGGTGATCATGGGTATATTTTACACAGACTGCTAATGGATAAGACACAAGGTGTGAGAGACAGAGGTCAAGGGTGGCCTAAGCAACTAGGTTGCGTAACAGTGCCACTTCCTAAAACAGGACAGATTATAAGGAGTAAAATTAAGATTGAAGATTTGTATATGGTACATTTGAAATGCCTACTGGTCATCCAAGTGGGCTGACATGTCAAGTGGACAGTGGTTACATGGGTCTAGAAACATGGGAAATACTGATGGTATTTAAAGCATTGGGACTAGAAAGGATGACCTAGAAATGGCTCTGGAACGAGACGTGAACCCCGAGTTTATTCCAATGTTTTGAGCAGTTCTCCTCAATCCTGACTACATTAGAATCTCCTATGGAGCTTTCCAAAAAATACTGATACTCTGGTCCAACTCAAAAGATTCTGATATAATTGTTCTGTGTTGGGCTCAGGCAGCTATATTTTTAAAAGTCCCTAGATAATTCTAGTGGGCAGCTAAGGTTGAGAACCACTGGTTTAGAAATTGGGAAGAACAGAATGACCCATAAACAGAGAATGAAAAGACATACCTAGTGAAATGAAAGATACACATGCCAATGGTGGCTTTATGCTTAAACAATGAAAGAAATAGTCCTATTAGATGTGGCCATTTCCTGAAATTAGAAAGCATGTTATGAATATTACTCAGTTCATTGTATAGTTTCCTGCTTATAAGACCCCTCAGGAGAAATTATTTTTCAGTCTTAATATCAGAAAATGTTTTCTTTATCCTGAGCATGTATTTATTTTTAATCCTAAAGCCATTTAATTGGGTAAGTAGTCTCTCTTTTTTTTTTTTTTTTTCCTGCTAAAGAGCTCTCAAGATGAAATTTGTGACCCAATCATAGAAAGTATAGTTTAGGCTCAAATAAATAAATTCACCAAACATATATTCAGCACTAGTATACGAAAAGCAGTGTGCTTGGCAGTGGTAGTATATCCATGAAGATTTAATGATATGCCTATTTTTAAAATTTTTAAAAAGTGTTTCTTTTTTTTTTTTTTTTGAGAGAGAGAGAGAGAGAGAGAGGAGGGGAGGGGGAGAGAGAGAGGGAGACGCAGAACTAGAAGGAGGCTCCAGGCTTCGAGCTGTCGGTGCAGAGCCTGATGTGGAACTTGAACCCAGGGACTGTAAAATCATGACCTGAGCCAAAGTCAGATGCTCAACTGACTGAGCCACCCAGGGACCCCGATATGCCTATTTTTAATAGCTTTATTCTTGGCCCTGTTTTAGTTCTAGGCCTTGCTTCCTCCTTTTCTTAACTATTTCTCTTTTGCATTGTGTTTTATACATTGCTGTGACCCACCTTAAATACTCTTTAGAATAAGCTAACATGTACTCAACACTTAGAATGGATGAATAGTAAACTCTTTATAGGTATTAGCTCATTTAACTCTCCCAAAAACTGTACATACATGTGAGATAAGGGACATGCACGAACGTAATGTGCAGTCAGGCAAAATGACCAAAGAGTCAATGCTCATTAACAATAGGTTTTCCTGCTCCGAGAGTCAATCTTCATCAATCAAGACTGCAGCTATGGTGTGAACAACATGGCAGTCATAAATGAAGATAAATGGCTTTGAAGCCTTACATTTCTAGGATTACTTTCTTATGAGTAGGGATGAAATGTTTTGAGTCATCTACATGAATCAGTTCCCCAGGTGGCCAAATTTCCCATGGTACCAAATTGTCAAGTCATGATTGGTAGTAGTATTTCTGACTGTGAAACAGATTTTAAACTACGCAAAGCTAACTAAGGCAATCAGACCCTTTCAATTCCTAGCCAAAATGAGCTGGCCAGCTCAGCCATGAGACAAGGGTGTTAGCATGAGTCAAAGTATTGCTTTTCCTTTCTAGTTGCTTTGGCTAGAAGGAATGTGTGTGTGTTGGTAGGGGAGGATCTGTTTGTTACAGCTTTATGTAAGTTTTGCATTTATGTTGTGCTCTTCAAGATCAACAGTTGAAACTAAACTCAGGGATCTTACTACAATTGCAGGATTCTGCAAACATGCTTGAAAGAGCATATTCAAACACTAAGTATTCCCAAGGTTTCTGTCTGCATTTGAGAGTGAAAATGCAGACATGTCAAAGAACAATGTGCTGCTTACTGTCCTTTCTATTCTTCCTCTCTGTGGAAAAAGGCTAGACCTCTGGGGGTATACTAATACGAATATAGCAAAAACATAGATATAAATATACATACTTTGTTAGGGAAAAAAAAAACAACTTCCAGAGTGAAATACTAAATATGATTACCTTCTCAAAGATTCACAGTGCTCAATATGTTAAAGGCTATGCTATGCTATATTACTATATTAAAGTCTCCAAGAAATATCACAGTCAAGTTGGATGTTTGATTTTGTTTAATCCAGATTTCCCAAATTTATTTGATCAACTAACTCCTCTCCTCTAAGAAAAGAATCAAACCCATTTAAGATTTTGCGGTGCATCAGTGTTCCTAAGAATACGTTTTATTAATAGTTGTATTAAAATTTTCATTACAGAGGTGCCTGGCTGGCTCAGTCCGTTAAGCATCCAACTCTGGATTTTGGCTCAGGTCGTGATCTCATGGTTCATGGGATCAAGTCCCCTGTTGGATTCTGCACTGACAGTGAGGAGCCTGCTTGGGACTCTCTCTCTCTCTCTCTCTCTCTCTCTCTCTCTCTCTCTGCCCCTCCCCGGCTCATGTGCATGCTCTCTCTCTCTCTCTCTCTCTCTCTCAAAATAAATAAATAAACATTTTTAAAAAACGTCTTTCATTAGAAATCAAAACCACGATGAGATACACATCACACCTGTCAGAATGGTTAAAATTAATAACACAAGAAACAAACAGGTGTTGAAGAGGACGCAGAGAAAGGGGAACCCTCTTGCATCACTGGTGGGACTACAGACTACTGCAGCCACTCTGGAGAACAGTATGGAAGTTCCTCAAAAAACTAAAAATAGAAATGCCCTATGATCCAGCAATTGTATTAGGTATTTACCCAAAGAAAACAAAAATACAGATTCAAAGGGATACATGTACCCCAATGTTTATAGCAGCAATATCAACAATAGCCAAACTATGGAAAGACCCTAAATATCCACCAACTAATTAATGGATAAAGATTTGTATCTATCTATCTATCTATCTATCTATCTATCTATCTATCTATCCATACAATGAAATATTAATCAGCCATCAAAAAGAATGAAATCTTGTCATGTGCAACAATGTGGATGGAGCTAGAATGTATTATGCTAAGCGAAATAGTCAGAGACAAATACCATATGATTTCACTCATTTGTGGAATTTAAGAAACAGAACAGATGAACATACGGGAAGGGGCGGCGGTCGTTGGGAAAAGAGGGAAACAAACCACAAGAGACTCAACTTGTCTCTTGAGACAAATAGAGAACAAACTGAGGTTGATGAAGGGAGGTTGGTGGGAGATGGGCTACATGGGTGCTGGGTATTAAGGAGGGCACTTGTGATGGGCACTGGGTGTTGTATGTAAGTGATGAATCCGTGAATTCTACTCCTGAAACCAATATTGCACTGTAAAATAAAAACAGAAACAAACACAAAAGCAAAGACAAACCTTTCATGACACTCTTGGTCTACAAATAAAGTAAATTTATCCATTCATTTGTTGAACAAAGACTTTCTAGGCAGCCATTGTGTTAGGTGCTGGAGATAAAATGGGAAGATACACAGATGTGGTCTTTGCTCTGGTGGGGTCAACAGTCCAGTGAGTGTGGTGAACATTAATCAAATATTGACGCGAAGAAATGCTCATCACAAACTGATAAATGATGTGAAGGAAGAGTTCTTCAGATTCTCCACAGTGGGGTGTGTGAGACGGTAGGAGAGGCTATCAGAGAAGCCTGATCAAGAGGCTACATCTCAGTTGAGCTGTATATACGTGAGGAGGAGGGAGCACTCCTATCTGCAAGGCTGAAGGATGATAGGTAAGGGGTTAAATCAGAATAAGGAGGGAGGGAGCAAAGAGAAGCAGTGCTGGAAAGTCCAGAGAGCCTGAAGAAACGTTCACGATGGGAAATAGAAGAAGACCTCAGAATAAGAAGAGCAACATATTTTAAGAACAAAAAATTGGGGAAACTTCAGAGATATTTACTGATCAAACAGAATAGAGCTGACACTCTTTTAAGGATATTTAGTACCTTTGTACGAGACTCTTGGCATTGACTTTATTTTTTTATTTTATTTTATTTTATTTTTAACGTTTATTTATTTTTGAGACAGAGAGAGACAGAGCATGAACGGGGGAGGGGCAGAGAGAGAGGGAGACACAGAATCGGAAGCAGGCTCCAGGCTCTGAGCCGTCAGCCCAGAGCCCGACGCGAGGCTCGAACTCACAGACCGTGAGATTGTGACCTGAGCTGAAGTCGGATGCTTAACCGACTGAGCCACCCAGGTGCCCCTGACTTTATTTTTTTTTAATCACCAAAGCATCATTTATATTCATGGTATGAATTATTTATTTTGAAGAGAATGAAGTTTTTTCTTCCACATTTTGGAAATTTTTAATAATTTCAAGTAGAAGATATTTTTGGTTTTGCCTCTTAGGTGGGATTTTTTTGGTCTGAAGGGAAGAATCGTAACAGGAGGGTAGACAATAAAAGGGTATCGAATTCACACAATTAGAAATATAATTAGAAATCATTCACTCCTTCTTACAGCCAAATTTTTCATTATAGAAAGCTCTACCTCTCTTTTGCAGCACTTTGCACAATTATAGTGATTAGTCATCATACCTAACTGTTTCATGGTTGTCTTTCTTACCAGATGGTAAGTTCAAAAGGACAGATCAAGAGCTGGTTTAATCGCCTTCTTATTCCCCACACTTAGTAACAAAGAAACCAGCTCCTCTGTAAGAAAAGGCAGTATCTGTCAGTTAGCCTGAGGCAGGGGGAAAGTTGGTCTAAAGAAAATGATACATCC
Organism: Panthera leo; assembly: GCF_018350215.1. Lineage (NCBI taxonomy): Eukaryota > Metazoa > Chordata > Mammalia > Carnivora > Felidae > Panthera > Panthera leo. The sequence continues at coordinate 145,063,184 of NC_056682.1, forward strand.
TAAATGTTTTCCCTGGAAAAACACTGTGACCTCTTTCAATTAATGCTGTCAGCAATATCCTCTCCTCCCTTCCAGTGACAGGAGATCTCTCTCTTTCCCCTGACTCTTCCGGCTATGATCTGATTCTTGGGGGGGAAGAGCGTCTTAAATTATATTTTCATATAAACTCCTCTAATTTTATTTTTTATTTTTTTATTGTTTTTTTTAATGCTTATTCATTTTTGAGAGAAAGAGTGAGACAGAGTGTAAATGGGGGAGGGGCAGAGAGAGAGGGAGACACAGAATCGGAAGCAGGCTCCAGGCTCTGAGCTGTCGGCACAGAGCCTGATCTGGGGCTTGAACCTAGGAACTGTGAGATCATGACCTGAGCCGAAGTTGGACGCTTAACCGACTGAGCCACCCAGGCACCCCTAAACTCCTGTAATTTTAAAATATGAAGGAATTCAGGTGTGGTAAGCACCTATCCACTTCTCTCTCCTACCTCTTCCTTCCCAATATACAGGGATTTTCTTTTTCAGTAAACAACAAGGTTTTATTTTAAATTCCTAGCCTGTAATTTTATTGTCTACAATATTAGCACAGTACTTGACACACAGGAAACACTAAATAAACTTTTCTTGGTGGACTGCCCAGTTGCCTTATTATATGCCAAGCCCTGTGCTAAATTTCAGAGCTACAAAAAGCCAGAGACAAATATTTGTCATTAAGAAGTTCATGTTTCCCAGGCCACCCGGGTGGTTCAGTGCGTTAAGCGTCTGACTCGTGATTTCAATGCAGGTCATGATCTCACAGTTTGTGAGATGGAGCTCCAGGTCGGGCTCCGTGTGGACAACGCAGAGGCTGCTTGGGATCGTCTTTCTCTCTCTCTCTCTCTCTCTCTCTCTCTCTCTGCCCCTCCTCTTCTTGCACGTGGTCTCTCTCTCTCTCTCTCTCTCATTCTCTCTCTCAAAAAAAAATAATAAAATAAACTTCAAACAAAAAAGAAGTTCATGTTTACTATGCGTGTGTAGGAAAGGAGAATAAGTAGACGATCAACATGCAAGAGGAATAGTATTGTGATGGCAGCATATACAACATGCATACAGTCAGAATATTTGGGCTGCACCTTGTAAGGTGGCGCGGGGGGGGGGGGGGGCGGGAAAGCAGGTGAGTGGTGGGAAACAGCGTTCCCTGCAGAGGGAACAGGCGATATGAGGGCAAGGAGGCATGGAAGAGATGGCATGTTTTTGGGGACCAGCATGTAGTTCTCTGGAACTTCAGCATCAGGTGCCAGGAAGACACCAACAGGAGGAGTGGCTCGACAGGCAGTGTGGAACAGACCACAATAGCCTTACGAGTGACTGAACAATCAGGCTTACAGACACTAGAAAAGGGACGCTTTGTTCTGGCAATAAAACAAATGTCTCGTACTCTGAAGTCATGGGGAAAGAGAGAAAATGAAAGGGAAAGAGAAAGTTTGGGATGCCACTTTACATTTTAAATAATGTTTAATGTTAGTTGCAAGAGTGTAACTGTCCCAACTGTCCGATATAAGAATACATGATATTTTCCAGGAGCACCTGGGTAGCTCAGTCGGTTAAGTGTGAGTTTGAGCCCCACGTAGGGCTCTGCACTGACAGCTCAGAGCCCAAGCCTACTTTGGATTCTCTGTGTGTGTCTCTCTCTCTGTGCCCCTCCCCTGCTCATGCTCTGTCTCCCTCTGTCTCTCAAATATAAATAAACACTAAAACAAAACAAAACAAAAAAAGAACACATGATATTTTCTAAATACAGTGCTTTCCATATAAGAGCTGGCTGAGTTAAGGAGATATTAAAAATGAAACAGTACTCTCATTATCCAGCTTAGAAAAGGAGACTAGGGGTTACCTGGGTGGCTCAGTGGATGAGGCGTCGACTCCTCATTTCGGCTCAGGTCATGATTTCACGGTTCATAAGACTGAGCCCCACATCAACCTCTGGGCTGACAATGTGGCCTGCTTGGGATCCTCTCGCCCCGCCCCCTCTCTCTGCCCCTCACCCCTCACACTCACTCTCTCTGTTTCTCTCTCTCTCCAAAAATAAACAAACTTTTTTAAAAAAGAAGGAAAGGAGACTAGAAGAAGCATCTTTTTTTCTATGGCTTTCCACTGTGCAAGCACAATGCTGGAATTCAGTCAAGCCTAAACAACACAGAGGCAACACAAGACATAGTATATCTCCAATAGCTTACCATGGGTGTTTCTAACTCAGGGGTAGTGGGACGGGAGGATCAGAGACCGAAATGCCTGCCATTCTCCCTGCCCCAGTTTGACAATGGTTCATTCCACGGAGATAGGGAGCACCTTGCTCTACTCTACTGCTGACAAGACTTAGAGTCTCACTCTGTGCGGTGTGATCCTTTGTATGACTCCTGCATTCCTAGGCGTTCCTGTTTGGCTCTTCTCTTTGAAACCCGGGAGTTCCTGGCCCAACCTGGCACTGGACTGAGCTTAATGACGCATACCACTCATAGTATGTTCCGGCTGCACCGCCTGGGACATCCCCTCCTGTATTACCGCCTGAAAGCACTCCTGTAGGTGAGAGATAACGCTCCCAGTCTGGCAAAAATATTCATTCTCACAACGACAGCCAATCTTCCCAAAGGAAGGGCATTCTCTTGGCAAAAGGTCTTGTGGTTTTCTACTCAGGTAGGAGGCGCCTTGCATGACAATTATACCCGAGGCACGGAAAGTTGCAGCACAAGGACGGCGTGAATTCAAACACTGAACACCAATGCGGAAGCAATGCTTTGAGAAAACACAGTTTTCTTTCGGAAGAGGAGCCCTAAGGATGCAAACTGTCATCTTCCAGAAACCAGAGAACTAAGTCTTTTCTACCACTGTTCCCCACAGCGTTTCACAGAGAATTGAGAACTGAATGCGTATTGCCTGAATGAAATCAAGAAGATCTCTGGGCCCACAGGACTCTAAGCAGGGCTGATTTCTTTCAATATGCTCTTTGAAAAGGTCCCTGCACCAATGCAGGCACTGAAGTGACACCACAACCTTTCAGTTAAAGGAGAAGCATGTGAGCCCATGCTGTGGGCATTTGGGGGGATCTGTTTGGATGAGATGCCCTACATAAGAATTGAAAATATGCAGAAAGAAATTTACCCTAAAAAATGTTGAAATAAAATCCAGTTCTGCATTCTTTTGGCGACAAGTTAATCATCTTAACACCTGGTCACTAGGGTGCTTTGTTATCTTGAAGGAGTTTCTGTTTTAGCAAAACTGAAGAACTCTCTCACTTCCTCACCATAAAGCTAAAAATCAAGACGCTGGGTTGAGACCAATGGTAATCAGTTTTCATTCTGAAAGAAGGTGAAACGGGGTAGGTTACTACGCACAAAGAAGTTAAAAGAACATGCAGTGACCTACAGGCGGTCGCAATGGCACTTAAGCATCCTTATAAGTAGTGGAGTTCCTGAGAAGAGATTGTCCATTGTCAGTATCTTTATGCCCCTTCAATTAACCATAGGCTTTCCTAAGCAAATGGAATGTTTGCTTAGAGATGCCAAATCTTATTTTGTGCCATTGAATATTTACAATTTAAAACAACTTGTGTATCATGCACCTCTGTATCTACGCCCCCTATTAGTACCAAGACTATAAGATCCCAAAGGACAGGAACCATCTCTCACCCACTCTCTATAAACTACAGAGCACCTCAGATGCCATGTCCTCTGTGATAACATGTCCTCAGCAGAAGGTAATGTCCCTGCAGCATCCTGCTGTGTTGAGCATCAACACTACCCCTTACCCCAAGATTGTAGCGCATTCTCCGTCTAAATATTCCAAGCCATTCTCCATCTAAATATTCCAAGCCGTTGAGGAATTAAAAGAAGTTTTTTCTCACCAAACAGCTGGGATTTATGTCCCACATGATCAAGACTGAAAGCTAGCCAAGAGTAGACACATATTAATCAAGTTAAATTACAGTATGGCCATTTTTCTTCCAGGACAATTATCGTTGGCTTTAAGACACAAATGAATCATTAGAGTTCTGAATCTCTTCTGGCAAAGAAATACAGCGTGAGCTGAATGCTCAACACTGTGAGTGTCATCAGAACAGCTCTATAGATATGAATTTGCCGAGTTAATCCCCCTTCATTATCTCCATTAGCTAACAATGCACTTGTAGTCACCGCACATAATTACTGCTCTAACAGACAGGGACGTTTGAAATATTAACTTTCCCACAGACTCCAAATCTTCAGTAAGCAGCTCTCAACAATTCATTATATTAATCATATATGTCACCATACTCCTATTAAATATGCATGAGATTAAACAACACCCATGTTGCAAACTGCCCAACATCATTTTTAATATAATTTATTACTTTTTGGATACTGTAATTATAACGGCACCTAGGTGCTGCTATGAGAAATGTAAATTTAACTACCTGGCTTGTAAGTAACCGGTATTATAACCAATTCCACTTTTATTCAATTTTTAACATGCATTCCAGTGAGAATATTTTAAAACACAAAGTATAAAATATTTATGAAGTTAGTATGTACTAGGACATACTGATGTCCAATTTAAAATTGCATAAAGAAGGGATAAATTGATTTTCATAGACTTAATTTTATAGACAAATAAGTAATTCAAAATGGAAATTTATCCAGAAAGCAGCACATAATATATTGATATCTAAGAGAAAAAATGCAATGAACTATATGATTTGGAGTATTATGATGTCATATTTCTAATCAAATACTTTATAGACTTTATAAATTCTATGTTTATACAGATTAGTACAACAAAGACTAGATTTGATCCAAAAACAAAAGGCAAACATAAATCCCACCAGAAAAATACAATAAAATTTCAAATGAAGGTGAAAAATACATTAACCTTGGATCATATTACTCTAAACTCTATAGTTAGTATGGTCACAGATTATTAAATTAAGCACATAATGGAAATAATAGTAATAGCCACAGTCCACATGGACCAAGCAAGCTCTTACTTAACTTATTGTGTCAGGCAATGTAATTAGAGCTTTCCATTCTTACCTCATCTAAAATTCACAATAACCCAGTGAAAGAGATATTAATATTATTTGCACTTTACAGATGTGAAAAGTGGAGACTTGCATGGATTAAATGTCTCGTCCAAGGATACAGAGCATATGGCAGGAGAGGGATCTGACTCCCAAGTACATCCTCTCAAACCCGGTCAGCACCCAGCTCCCAGCTCCCTGCTCCGGATTCACTACTTCTTGAGTGGCCTTGGGCAGGTCACCTGAAGTCTCTAAAGCTCATTTCTGTTAGCTGCAAAATGCAAATACTATTAATATATGCCAAAATTACTGAGAACGAAATAAGACAGTTTATTAGAAAGTACCATACGAGTCGTGGAAAAACATAACGCTGATTGTTATGTTATTGATGAGACTGGAAAATAAAGTGGTGAAAAGGAAGAAAAAAACTCCATGTACCGACACAGACTCAAAATTTTCCAACAAAAACGGTATACCTAGGTAAAAACTTCTGGTTGGTTTACCTTGTTTAACATAGAAACAATTGCATAAAGGCCAATATGAATCAATATCTTTATTATACCTAAGAGACAGATGGATAAGCACTAGCAAATTAAGTTACAAGTGAATAGTAACACTAGAATTGTAGGCGTTCACCACAAAAATGATGTTCACACTATAGATTTGGCCTTTCCAAGAGTTTCTTGAAACCAAGGGTTTTAAACTTACCTGGAGTCATTATCAGGCCCTAATTTACTATGATCCCGATACCCATTTTGATTTGTGGTGATATTTAAATGCTTAGGCCCAGGAAGGAAAAGTAATATTCAAAAGTCTCATCAATCATCATTTTAGATAAATGATACAATATCACTGGGCTTCTTTTTCCATAGGGCATTGTGGCTTAAAAAATTATTTCATAGGCCTTATGACAACAAAGATCCTAAAAGAAATCTTTAAAAATTTAAGGTCAAGAAAGTGGAATTCACCAAGGTTAACAATGAGAAATAATCTATATATTTGTACACTGAACCCTAAAGATGCAGACTGTGTGTGTGTGTGTGTGTGTGTGTGTGTGTGTGTGCGTGTGTGTGTGTGTGCACGCACACGTGTGAGGCAGCAGAAGGCTATTAGCATGTGATTGTTATGTATTTAGTGGCTTTCCACTTTTCTTAATGTTTATATTATCAATTATTTAAAGAAAGTATATAAGGCCAAAATAATAGTAGTAATAGGAACAAAGGGGCCATATATGTCTAGCAATTCTTTTGTTCACTTTCAAGGTGCTCATGTCACTGGATGAAGAATAAGGGGAGATTTTATCTGCATAAACCCACAAATATGCCAAATCACATTTTCAAACATCCTTACTTGATGATTTTAAGAATGAAGAAAATTATAAGAATACACGGAATCTCCAAGGTCCTACCTACCTCCTGGCCGTTCGTGCTCTCCATCAGTGTGTAAAAGCATGGCAATGGGCATCCCTACATTCTTGGATCTTCCAGCTACAACCACATTTTTCCCAAATGTTTCAATCCCTTAAAACACAGAGTTTGATTTAAATGAAGAATCAACAACAAGAAGCAAATTAAACATGTGAACAGCCAACTGAAACATTCTTTAAAAACTTCTAATTAAATTTGAATTACTGTGTGGCTTGTCTATAATGCGCCCACATTCATTATTTATAAATATTCTTTTTATGCTTCTTGGATTTGTCACTTCCTCTGTAATTGCCCTCATTAAAAAACTACATTTTCAAGTTGCCATTAAATTACTTTTAAACACAGAGATTCACATGAAGATTTAGACATGCAAAGACTTACTCTATATTAACTACTAATTATGAAGTAAGCAAAGTACAACAATGGCAAGCTTAACTGGCAATCAGACTTTCAGTGAATCTGGAACAAAATGAGGTGGGAAAAAGCATATTTTTTACAAAGTTCATGCACTTTACCCCATAGAGAGCTGCTGAACTTTCAGGGACCCGGAAAGGATGAAAGATACAACCTGCAGATACAATGCACTCTACCTCCTTGGGTATGGTTTCTTCATAAGTACAATGAAGAAGTTAGAATTAAAGTTTTCACAAGTACTAATGTCCTAAGAGGGAGGTTCTAGGATCCGCTTTCTCTTGGAAATTTTCAGGTTAAATAGTAGGTTAGAAAGGAGAAGATGCTTTCAGAAATGGAAGGGACAGCGATGGAGGTGGGGCAATTACAAACATAAGGGCAATTTGGCCTTGCTTAACATAGCGGTAAATATCTCTATACACCTCAAGGGCCCAAGAGAGTATCACTGTATTTAGAGCCCAAATTCAAATGCAAATGTCTATAGTAAAAACGTAGGGCATTAGAGATGGTTCATATATGTTCATCAAATTTTGTTTCTAAAAGTAAGGACAAACAGAACTCATTTTGGAAACTGTATACCAAAATACATTAAGTTTACAATTTAAAAGTAGGGAGACAAACCTACTAGTTGAAAAATTCATGCCCAAAAGGGGCAACAAAAGTTACCTACAACCTGGCACATATCTCTCATTTTATTTATTTTAGATTTGTTTTGTTTTTTTTTTACTTTTGTCACTTGATAAGTTTCTGTACACCGAAGTTTTATAGCTGATCATTTTCTTTTACTCAGTAGGATGGAGATGTTTCCAGCAAGGCAATGTACACGTGTTCAGTTTGGAATTTAGCACCCCCATCCTGCAGACCACAAATTACCAACCTGTTCTTTTGATTATTTCCCAAACAGCACTGGCAGTGGCCGGTATGAGAGAATTCTGGTCAAGGCACAGTCTTCCAATATTGATAATATGAAATCCATCTACATCTTTTTCAGGGGCAATTCCATTGCATACTGTTCGCTCATCCACGTGGTCTGAAAAGCAAATAAAATCGGTCTTAATTTTAAAATGGTCAGTTATTTGGAGGTCTGGAAAATGAAATCTGAAGACCTATATTATGATTCAGTATCAGGAAAGGTGTAAAATTATTACTCGATTCCTTTTTCTTTCCACCAAAACAGTAAGCCAAAATGCTTTTGACTGGTGGTTATAATTAACCAATCATAAGAGTGTATGCGATTACAGGGCCAGAAGTGGCTGGCCTGGTGAAGGGGAAAAAACTGGTATTTCACAAGTTTTATTTTGAAACAATACCAATGAGATCTGGAAACAGGCTCTAAGTCTTTGCCTCAATAAGTTTACCTACGTATGGTTTAAATCTATGTTTTCCCCATATAAGACACTTATACAATAGTCCTCTATTAAATATTTCTAGCATTATAGATTAAAAGGACTTGTTGGTGCTAAAATAATCATAACATCATGAATGCCTAAGTTCCTCCCAAATGACATAATAAAAAACAAATCACACACACACACACACACACACACACACACACACACACACACACCTCCTTTCTCTAAAGAACTAGCACACTGATATCCAAAATACCATTTTGGTTTTCCATTTGGAAGGAAAATAACATAGTAAGAGTAATAAACCAAGCAAAAGAGATAGGAGATGGTAATCATCATCTCATTTTGAAAAGTAAGTAGTAACAGTAAATATTAAAATCAGGGGCTTCTGGGTAGCTCAGTCAGTTAAGAATCTGACGTCCGCTCAGGTCATGATCTCACAGCTCTTGGGTTCAAGCCCCGCATAGGGCTCTGTGCTGACAACTCACTGCCTAGAGCCTGCTTTGGATTCTGTGTCTCCATTTTTTTTCTGCCACTTCCTCTCTCTCTGTATCCCTCTCTGTCTCTCAAAAATAAATAAACATTAAAACATTATTTAAAAAAAATAAAATCAGAAGGGACCCCACATCCATTCTAATCAAGACATTTGATAACCTTAACGTATCCCAAGGAACGCACTGTTTCTTCTAGGCCTCCAAATACACACTATTCCTAAGTTAACTAATATGTGCCTAAACATATGTAGAAAAGCATCAGGTATTTTACAACCAATACTTTCTTTCCTTATAGGAGTAAGGGAAATAGATTTCATGTTTTTGACTGACTGCTGCTACTTAAAGTCCCCTAAAGTTTCTCCCTTGGAGCCATGACTTGAAGAAACAATCATGAGATTCAATAGCATCAATTTTTTCACAATGGTTGTAAAACATTTTTGACCCATAGAATATATGCAAATAACTAGCCACTTAAAATCCTACCCAAATGAATAGGAAAGCTGGTATTATTCACTTTGTGTTTCACCTCTATTTACAACATGAGGTAATTAAATCATGCCAGGAAAAAAAAAAAAGTCCTCAAATTATAACCATAACATTACAATAGAACAGCTCAGGGACTGCCTTGAGAGACCAGTCTATAGAACAACAACACTGTGTGCTGGGTTGTATGTATGTGTGTCCATATATGTGTATGGGTTTATATGTATTTAGCATTTAATTGCCTTTGGACAATGAACAAGAAAAAAAAAAAAAAAGAACAAATTATTGGTTTACTTTCCATCCAAGGATTTTTACATGACTATTTAAAAATACCTCCTTCCACTGCCTCAATGCCTGTTGGCTAAGTGTAAGCTCATTAGCATAGTAAATAATCACTTCCTCAACCTGGTTATATCTTCTTCCTACAGCCTCCTCTCCAAGCACTCCATCTCTTTCCCAACCACCATTATGACTTCTTCTTCTCTACTCACACTAAGCAGTGTCCCATTCCCAAGCCCTTAGCATTAACTTTTGCATTTTTGTGCTATTGTTCGTAAAATGCATGATGACCTTTCCATAACTAATTCCTTCCTCCCTGTTCTTTCCCACCCTAGTCATTCCTAACAACACATTGATCGATTGCCACCTGTTCCTTCATCACAAATTGAAATGACACATTTTCCTCCTCTGCTCTCCCACAAAGCTGCTATAAACAGTACTTACTGCATGGGGCGCCTGGGTGGCTTGGTCAGTTAAGTGCCCCACTCCTGATTTTGGCTCGGGTAATGATCTCGTGGTTCTTGAGATAGAGCCCCACCCACATCAGGCTCTGCACTGACAGTGAGAAGCCTGCTTGGGATTCTCTCCCTCCCTTTCTCTCTGCCCCTCCCCTGCTTACAAGTGCTGTCTCTCTCAAATGAAAGAAATAGACTTAAAAGAAAAAGTACTTAGCACATTATTTCAGTTAGTTGATAACGTTAGTTATTAATTATCTCTCTGGCTTATGAGTGTGAGCCTTAAAGGGCACAGACCTCGTCTTATTAAACCAATTCACCCATAGCTTTCTCCACTCAGTTGATGGCAATTCCATCCTTCTGAACTGCTTGCCAAAAAAGTCTGGAGTCATTTTGACTCACAGTCAACATCCACTCCATTGGAAAATCTGTTGAATACTCCTTTATAATGTATCTAGCACCTCATTAGTCTCGCCGTGTCCACTGATACTAGTCTGGTTTGAGTGGCCATTAATTCGCCTGTGAATTCTTATGACAGCGTCCCGATTAATTCCCTGCTTCTACATTTGCATCCATACAATCTAGTCACAGAATAGCAACATGATTACACTTCTGAAATGCACATCGTATCACAGGAGTCTTCTTTCCAAGACCCCGCATGATGTGTACTGCTCCAAAACTCTGGTTGTCTGTCTGATCTTATACTGGTTACTCTTCCCTTGTCTTATTCTTTTGGTGTCACTCTGCATTTCTTGCTATTCTCCAAATATATCAGGCATTTCCCACATTGATTATAGTTCTTCTGTCTGCCTGGAGGCTTCAAAACAAACAGTCACTTTGGCCAAAACCCCCCCTTCTTTCAAATCTTTCCATAAATTCTATGTTATATGTAAGGACTATTCTGACCACATTATTTAAAGAAGGCTCCGCTTCTGAGGATGGTGAAGTTGTTTATCTTGGACCAAACTTCTCACAGACAATAACTGTAAACACTGGAAAACACATGTAAAAAAACAATGATCTATAGTTGTAATGTACACCATCGTGCACTGTACCTTGCTGGTGTAATATACAGCACGATCACCATAGTTAATAATATTGTATTTCATATTTGAAAGTTGCCAAGAGAATAGATCTTGCAAGTTCTCATGACATGAAAAAATATTTTGTAACTACGTATGGTGACAGACGTTAACCAGACTTACTGTGGTGATCATTTTGCAATACGTACACATATCGAAGCATTGTGTTATATACCTGAAACTCATAGAATGTTACATACCAATGATACCTCAATAAAACTTTTTTAAACAACTACTACTTAAAATGAGCCATCTGGAAAACCCTGGAGAGTCACCAGAAGCAGGCAGATTTGGAGGAGAGTGGGCCTCTGAAAGAAAGGAACGCCACTCAAAGAATTCAAAGGACAGCTAGAATTTGGATAATAATCTGCAGTCTTACCTGCTTAAGGAATCAAAGCACAAAGTTTGTGGCTACCAGAGCAGCTTAAAATTGAAGGGATATAACCAGAAGAGGAGAAAGCCACAGAGTGGAGACTCAAAATGTATCTATAAATTCTGCTCAAATCTCTGACTTCTGCACAATAAAAACAGGAGGAAAAACTCCAAGAAGCCCATCCAAGGCTAAGAGAACTAAACACAAATTGCAGCTGTGGTTCAGCAAAGGCAAAACAAAAAGCTTAAAGTCCTCAGTGTGATAGGCATTTATAAAAACACAAAACCGGGGCGCCTGGGTAGCTCAGTCGGTTAAGCGGCCGACTTCGGCTCAGGTCATGATCTCACGGTCCGTGAGTTCGAGCCCCACGTCCGTCGGGCTCTGTGCTGACAGCTCCGAGCCTGGAGCCTGTTTCAGATTCTGTGTCTCCCTCTCTCTCTGACCCTCCCCTGCTCATGCTCTGTCTCTCTCTGTCTCAAAAATAAATAAACGTTAAAAAAAAAAAAAACACAAAACCTTACAGCAAATATTACACTTAATAATGAAATATTGGATCCCCCTCCCCTCCCCAAGACAAGAACACGAGGGTGTCCACTCCCACCACTTCTTTCCAGTGTTTTATAGGAGATCCTGGCAAGTGTAATAATATAAGGAAAAGAAAAAAGAGGCCTAAGATTAGAAAAGAAGAATTAAAATGCGCTAGTCACAGATGGCACGGTTATTTATGTAGAATATCTTAAAGAATTTACAATACAACAAAACACAAAGACTAATAAAGTGGATTTAGCAAGGCCAGAGAGTGCAAAGTCAAAATTGATACCAAAAAATCAACGGTATTTCTGTATACAAGCAGCAACTGTTTGAACATGAAATTTCAAAAATACTGCTTACAGTAGTTTACAAATCATACCCTACTTAGGAGTAAATTTTTAAAATTTGAGGGTGACACCTATCATGAGAACTATGAAACACTGTTGACAGATGACCTAAATAAGCGGAAGGTATGTTGTGTTCGCGGACTGGAAAACTCACTAGTGGTAAGATGTCAGTTCTTCCAAATTGATCCCTACGTTCCATGTAATCTCAATCATAACTCTACGAGAACTTGTGGTAAAGGTTGACTGCTGCTTGAATCCATATGACTATGCACAGGAATATCCAAAGCAATCTTGAAAGTGAATGAAGTTAGGGGACTTACGATCCCTGACTTCAAGACTTGCTACAAAGCTACAGTGGTCAGGACAGTGTGGCACTGGTGTAGGGACAGACAAATACATCAACGGAACAGAATAAAGAGCCCAGCTTCAGATTCACATTTATATAGTCATATGATTTTTTACAAAGATGCCAAAGCAATTCAATGGAGAAAGTACAAACTTTTCAATAAAAGCTACTTGAACAACTTGTTAGCTGCATGAGGGGAAAAAGTGAACCACAATCCCTACTTCAATACTATACAGAAAAATTAATTACAAATGGATTATAAATCTAAACATAGAAGCCAAAACCGAATAGTTTCTGGGTGAAAACTTTAATTTGTGTGCCAGGTACAGGCAAAGTTTTTCTTAGAATACAAAAGCATAAAGTACAAAAGAAAAAAAAACTGATCAATTAGGCTTCAGAAAAATTAAAATGTTATGCCTCTTAAAACACAACATTAACAAAATAAATACCAAGCCAAAGGCTGGGGGAAAATATCTGCAAAATACATCCCTGACAAAGAACTCGTATCCAGGTACATAAAGAACACTCAAAACTAAATCATGAAAAGATAAATAACTCAATTTTTAAAAGTGAGCGAAATATATAAACAGGCATTTTACAAAGGAAGGTATTCACATGGGCAATATGCATGTGAAAAACACAGACCAGTGGATCCCCGCGGGTGAAGATGAAGGTAAGGACAGGGTTGACTGGGAAGGAATCGGAGAAAACTCTCTCCAGTGATAAAAAACATTCTATATTCTGATAGGGGTTTAAGTTACAAGAGAATTCACATTTTTTTTAAACTTACAAAATAGTACACTTATGATGTGTGTGCTTCAAGGCAATATAAATTTCACATAAAAACAAATATTGATCTGCAGTGAATGGTATGCACCATGAAGTTTTAGGATACGTGTGTGTTCCTACCTGTAAATATTTCAAAAACAAGATGGAGTGATGAATGAATAAATGGATAGACATGTGACAAAGCAAAATAGCAACATGTTAACGGTTACGGAATCTAGGTTGGGACCATCTGGGTGTGCATGTGCCATTCTTTCAACCCTTCCGTATGTTTGAAAATTTTTCATAATCAAATGTTGAAACAACAAACATCCCACCTGTCCCCCAACATCTTGATCCTCTTTACCATGCTCTACTTTTTTTTTCCTCATAGCACATTAACTTCTAATAAATATGGATGCATATTTATTATGTTTACTTTTTATTGTCTGTTTCTCCTGCTACTCCACAAGGACAGAAAGTTTTGTCTTTCTTTTTTTTTTTTTTTTCTACTGTATTCCTAGCACAAAGAACAGTACCCGGAAGAGGAGGGACTCAATACTTGTTGAATACATGACTATTAGCCCTGATTTACAGATGAAGAGACTAAACCAAACCAGTGGACAACTAGGAACAATTAGAACATGCTACCATAAGGATTCTTCTGCAACCTCTGACATCCATCCTTTAAAAATATAATGAGGGGCGCCTGGGTAGCTCAGTCTGACTCTTGATCTCGGCTCAGGTCATGAACTCACGGTTTGTGAGTCTGAGCCCTGCGTTGGGCTCTGCGCTGACAGCCTGCTTAGGATTCTCTCTCCCTCTCTCTCTGCCCTTCCCCCACTTGCACGTCTCTCTGTCTCTCTCAAAATAAATAAACATTATATATATATGAAAAATGAAAAACCAATTAAAATCATTAAAATCTTTATTTGTCAGTATCTTTACATCTACATTGTTATGTATCTGGCATTTTATATCTTCAAATATAAATTTGAAGTCAAAAATTCATGTTTGTTTTTCGTTGATGTTTTCCTTTTAGGACTTGAAAAATTAGAAATTTCAGGCAAAGCTTTATGCTCATAGGTTCAAGTCCACACTCTGAACATAAATATAAGGCCCTTGAAAATTCACTCATTTATTCATTCAGTAAATATTTACTGTGCATCCACCATGTGCCTGGTACTGTTCTGAAGATTCATGAAACACAGTGAACCAAAGAGACACAATTCTTACCCTCTGGAGCCTTCTTTCTAATGGAATAAATGTCTGCCTAATCAAATTATTTGGCTATAGTCTCTTAAGGAGTTAATTATTTTGTAGGAGTAAATAAGAGAGATACTTTTGGAAGTGGTGTTTCCTGTTCTCAAGCCAATAAGTAATATTTAAATTACACCCTTTGGGTTCCACATCAAGGTTTCCAGACAGAAAATACTTATCAGGTGCTTACCACTTACTTGCCCAACATCATTTAAGAGTTGTTTCATCACTGAGGAGTGAGGGGACAAAAAAGGAATGGGAAGTGAGTCTAATCTCGCTGTGCTACTCCACCCCCAAATTTGGGAATTAGTAGAGCTTGGAGGTGGAGTAGGAGGTGTTGTCGAGGCCAGAAAGGGGTGGATCTGGCCCTCCACCCTTCCTTAGCCTCTTTCTCCTATAGCCACAGAAACTGAACAGGACATTGCTGGGAAGGCTTACTTCACTGGCTGTGAACAAAAATGTAATGGAGTGGGAACCTACATATAACACAAAAGTTGCTACCTTTGCCCCTCATAATTCTCTTGAGTGACCTGAAGAGTACATGCAGATCCAAACGTTGCCTTAACTCTTCACTAGTGGTATTGAAGACACCCTGGTTTATTAAGCCCTCGGCTTCCTAGGTGTTAGACACAGTGACTTCTGTCTAATATGCCATACTGCCCTCAAAGCAGTGTATATTCCACAGAGGAAGACACTCGGATGAGCAAGCAGGTCTATTCTAATGAGCTTCTCTTACACACAAAGGAAAAGAAGAGATGTGTTTTGGGGCCCTTGCCTGCCAACTTCTCAAGGACAGTTCGTCTCCACTGTTTCCTAACTACCTCTTACCCCTGGTGCCCAGCACTGAGTTATGTGCAGATTGGAGAAATGCTGTTTGAACTGGTAAATGAGTGAAAAGGGTCAGAGAGCAATCATATAAGCAGATCTTTTCAAAGGCTTTTGACAAAGAAATATTCGGATGCTTCAAAGGGTCTTTTGATTTTGGTAAATTCTTTACCAGTGCTGAATGTGTTCAAAAATAGATGAGGACATCAGGGTAAAGGAAAAAGAAAAAGGTGAAAAGTACAAGAAGTAATTACTCTTGTTTCAAGAAATTCTGGATTTTGAAGATACTCTGAGTGTCTTCAAGTTACATCATATAACCTACTTATGACAGCAATTGCTCAAAAAGAGGGAATTCTATAGATCTCAGGGACCTCTGGAGGGTTTCCACCTGGGAATGAATAGGAAAAGACATACATGGCTACAGGGATCAACCCATCCTACTAATATGTAAATCATATCAAAGTAATTTACTCAGCTTCCAGTATAAACCATTAGCCTTTTTAAAAAATCACTGCTTGCTCAATGCTGCCACCATTTGGTTAACATACTCCACTTGCAGGACAATTATCTTCCACTTTGTTCACCTTGCACATAAGTTTGTTGATAAAATGTTACCTATAAGAAAAATTTTTTACGTAAGTGATGAACCACTAAATTCTACTCCTGAAACTAATATTTCACTATATGTTAACTGACTGGGATTTAAATGACAACTTGAAACAACGAAAAAAAAATTTTTTTAAGTGTGGGGAATTTAAAATTTAAATTTTAAATTTAAATCAGAAATCAATATTGTTTGAAATCTCTTTTTTCCATATGAATAAACTTCAAATGCCCAAATTGGTTACACCATAATTCATGGTTTGTGACACAATCTCAATATTGATCCAAGCACGGTCCAACTTTAAAAAAGCTAGGCATATGCAAATCCACTACCCAAAACAAAAATTATGGCCTTGATAATAACCTATATTTAAGCACACAGTACATCCATTAACCCATCCCTTTTCGTGCTCCGACCTAATGGAAACTTCAGCCCTGTGTGCTGGGCTTATCATTCCCTTGACTTCCTTTCCTTGACAGTTTTATTGCATTTATTTGTATTCCCAATAGATTTGTTTTTCTAAACACAGCTTTAAGAATACTTGAATATAACAGACCTCACATATTTAAGGTATATAATTTGATAAGCTTTGACATATGTATACGCCTATGAAATCATCACCACAATCAATGAAAACATTCGCTACCCTGAAATTTCCTCATGACCCTTCCCTCCCTCTCTTTCCTCTCCCCTCACCTCCAACCACCAGTAACCATTTGCTATGGGCTGAACTGTGTTGCCCCAAATTTACATATTGAAACCCCAAACCCTATTGTAATAGTATTTAGAGATGGGGCCTTTGGGAAGTAATTAGGTTTAGATGAGGTCATCTAAAGGTTTAGATGAGGTCATCATCAGGATAAGGTCCTCATGATGGAATGGGTGGCCTTATGAAAAGAGATACCAGAGGCAGTTTGCTCTCTCTCTCTCTCTCCACTGTGTGAGGATACAAGGGGGGAAAGGGGGCTGTCTGAAAGCCAAGAAGAGAGTTCTCACCAAATCCAACCATGCTGGCTGGCACTCTGATCTCAGATTTTCAGCCACTAGAATTGTAAGAAAATAAAGCTTCCATGAACATGCATATACAAGTCTTTATTTTAATATGTATTTCCTTTTCTTTTAGGTAAATATGTAGACATAGAGTGGCCGCACCATATAATAGGTACATTTAAGACACTACCAAACTATTTTCAGAGTGAACCATTTTGCATTCCCACCAGCAACACATCCTCACCAATATCTGGTATGGTCAGCAGGCTTTCTAATTTCAGCCACTTTAGCAGGTGTGTAATAGAATCTTCTTACAGTTTTCATTTGAACTTCCCTAATAACCACTTATGCTGAGTATCTGCTCATGTGTTTATTTCTTCTGTGGTCAAGTGTCCGTTCAGATCTTTTGACCATTTTTGGTATTTATCCTACGAAGTTCTTGACAGTTTGGTGTCAGTCACTAATTTTGGAAAGTTTCAGCCATTATTTCTCCTGCCCTGTTTCTCCCTTTTCTTGGAATTCCAGTTGCAATTGTGATGTACCTTTTGAAAATGTCTTACGGTTCTTGGATGTTCCAGAGGGTTTCCCCACACCCCCTTCTTGTTTATTTCTTTGCATTTCAATTTAAGAAGCTTCTCCTGGCATATTATCAAGTTTACTGATTCTTTTCTTGGCATGTCCAGTCTACAACTGAGCCCATCAAAGCATTCTTTATGTCTGTTAGAGTAGTTTTGATTTCTAGCATTTCTTTTTGATCATTTCTTAGAGATTCCATTTCTCTGCTTTCATTGCCCATCTGTTCTTGCATGTTAGCTACGTTTTCTACTAGAGCATTTTATATCTTCATAGTTATATTAATCATAGTTATTTTTTATTAATCATAGTTATTTTATTAATATTAGTATATTAATCATATTAATATACTATGTTATTAGTATATTAATTATATTAATCATAGTTATTTTAAATTCCCTGTCTAGCAATTCTGAAATCTTTGCCATGGGTGAATCTTGTTCTGATGCTTGTTTTGTCTCCTCAGACTGTTTTCATTTGCCTTTTGGCATGTCTTGTGATTATTTTGTTGAAAGCCACACCCAAGACTAGGGGCCCAGGAGTTTCTCATTCTTATTACACCTTCTGCCTCCAAAAATTCATCCAAATTCCATTTAAAAGTTCCTATCAGTTTACAGCTCCAATAGCTTCTATTCAGTGTGAGTAGATCCTGGTTGTGAGTCTCTGAATTTGCCTCTCTCCAGATTTTGGGATGCTGGTTTGCCCTACAAACCTCAGTTCTCTGATGAGTCAAGAAGAGGACTGATCTTCAATTTGTTCAGTTTTTTCTTGTAAGGACAAAAGGACTTACATTATTCTGGCTAGGACTTGGGTTTTATTTAACTGGGTTAAATAAATGTTGACAGTGATTTTTGAGAGCTCTTCTTTTTTAAAAAAAATGTTTATTTATTTTTGAGAGAGAGAAAGAGAGAGAGAAAGAGCACGCACACACACAGGTGAGGGGAGGGGCAGAGAGAGAGGGGACAAACCCAAGCAGGTTCTGCACTGTCAGCACAGAGCCCAACTTGGCGGGCTCAATCTCATAAACCGTGAGATCATGACCTGAGCTGAAATCAAGAGTCAATGCTTGGGGTGCCTGGGTGGCTCAGTTGGTTAAAGGACCGACCTCAGCTCAGGTCATGATCTCATGGCTTGCAAGTTCAAGCCCCACATCAGGCTCTGTGCTGACAGCTCAGAGCCTGGAGCCACTTCGGATTTTGTGTCTCCCTCTCTCTCTGTCCCTCCCCTGCTCATGTTCAGTCTCTCCTTCAAAAATAAATAAACATTTTTAAAAATTAAAAAAGGTGTATCGCGTCCATGAAATATAGCCAGACCAACACTAAACCATCCTGCATACCTAGAAAACTGATTGGAGGATTAACACAACAATCTGCACAATCTGAACCACAGAATTCAGCAGGTATGCGGTGCAGAGAGGTGAATTTGGGGAGAGGCCGCGGAGGGTAGGGAGCCACTTTTGCGGGTGGAGAGGGCGCAGACTGGGGCGGGGGGAGAATACGGGAAAGGCACCCCTCTCCAAATGCAGCTGGAGAGAAAGTGGAAAATTAGAAATAGCTACAGGGACTAAACTAAAAAGGGAGAAAGGAGAAAGGAGAGGGTTTAAATTTAATTAAGACTGTAAACAAGGGGAGCGCAAAGTCTGCACCTCCACAGCTCGATACCTGGTGGTGCTCTGGTGTGAAGCGTGAATCCCCAAGAACAGAGCGGGGTCCGGGAGGTTCTCAGGCCACACGGGGAAAAGCGGTTCCACTGCTGGAAGGACATTTGGTAGAGACTGTTGAAGCCACCTGGTCCCAGCAGACCCCTGAAGGCGGCCACATTTGCTGGTGCTGGGGCAAGGTCGTTGAGGGTGAAGCCTGGTGCCAGATGTGTGTTGTAATTTTCCATAATCCCTGAAACGCTGCTGCTACACTATCTCGCGAACTTTTTCTGGGGCGGCTGGCGTCTGGCCGCAGTCTGGGGCACCAGCGGCAGCAGGGTCCAGCAAGCGTTCCTGGGAGCAGCCAACACTCAGCCATTGCTCATTTGGCCACTGGTTGAGAGACCCTCCTGCAGAGGGGCGGAACAGGTCAAAGCTGCAGTCCTTCACAAGGGGCCAGGGAAAACAGCCACATCTGAGACAAAACTCGGGAGAGAGGTACTGCCTGGGGCCTGGTCATGGAGAGTGAAAAAGCATGGAGTGGACGAAAGATGAAGACAGACAACGGGTGCACAATTGCTGATCTGGGAGAACAGACTGGGTAGCTGTGTGGCACCATTTTCCCCACTCCCGCGCATGCGCATACGCACCTATGAGCACAGCAACAATCCACCCCAGGAGGCTAGCAACGCCATCTAGTGGAGAGTAGAGCCATTACACTGAGCCCCGCCCAACTGGGCCAACTTGGCTCTTCAGGAACACAAGTCTCACTGCCGGCTTAGTTTATGGACTATAAAGTGCTACATAGACTGACTTCTAGGGGAAAACCAAGTAATTTCATTCCTACTTCAATCTGTTAGCAGGTCCATCTATTCAATTTTCTTTCTTTCTTTTTTTCTCTTTTACACTTCTTTTCATTTTCTTGAATACAGAAAGAGAAAAAATTCATTTTTATTTTCAATTTTTATTAAAAATATTTTTCCTTAATTTATATTACTATATTTTTTACTTTTGTGTAAATTTTTCAAATTCTATTTTACTTCCGTCATTGTATTTTAGTCTACTTCAGTGTAGTCACTCTTTCAAATTTTCAAACAATTTCCTTTTTTTCTTTCTGTTTCTCTTTTCTCTTTTTCATTTCTCTTTTTCTCAAATGCAGAAAGAGAAAAACTTAATTTTTACTTTCAATTTCTATTAAAAATATTTTTCTTTAATTTTTTTACTATATTTTTTGCTTTTATGTAATTTTTTTCAAATTCTACTTTACTTCCGTCATTTTATTTTAGTCTACTACAGTGTATTCACTTTTTTAGATTTTCAAACGATTTCCTTTTTTTTCTTTTTTCTCTTTTTTGTTTCTTTTCTTTTTCTTGAATACAGAAAAAGAAAAAAATTATTATCTATTTTTAATTTTTATTAAAAATATTTTTCTTTAATTGTTTTCTACTATATTCTTTACTTTTATGTATATTTTTTCAAATTCTATTTTACTCCCATCATCTCATTTCAGTCTGCTTCAGTGTATTCCTTTTTTTCAAATTCTCAAACGATTTCCTTTTTTTTCTCCCCCTCCTTTTTTTTCTCTACCTGTCAAACCACTTTCAACACCCAGACCAAAACACACCTAAGGTCTAGCATCATTTATTTGATTTGTGTGTGTGTGTGTGTGTTTGATTTTTTAATTTTAATATTTTTAATTTTAATATTTTTTAATTTTAGTTTTTTTAATTTCAATTTTTCTACCTCATTAATTCATTTTCTCCCTTCAAAATGACAAAATGAAGGAATTCACCCCAAAAGAAAGAGCATGAAGAAACGACAACCAGGGATTTAACCAACACAGATACAAGCAAGATGTCTGCACCAGAATTTAGAATCACAATAATAAGAATACTAGCTGGAGTTGAAAATAGATTAGAATCCCTTTCTGCAGAGATAAAAGAAGTAAAAAATAGCCAGAACAAAATTAAAAATGCTATAACTGAGCTGCAATCACGGATGGATGCAGCGGCGGCAAGGATGGACAAGGCAGAACAGAGAATCAGCGATATAGAGGACAAACTTATAGAGAATACAGAAGCAGAAAAAAAAAAAAAGGAGATTAAGGCAAAAGAGCACGATTTAAGAATTAGGGAAATCAGTGACTCATTAAAAAGGAACAACATCAGAATCATAAGTGTCCCAGAAGAGGAAGAGAGAGAAATAGGAGTAGAAGGGTTATGTGAGAAAATCAGAGAGGAAAATTTCCTAACCTGGGGAAAGACACAGACATCAAAATCCAGGAAGCACAGAGAACTCCCATTAGATTCAACAAAAACCGACCATCAACAAGACATATCATAGTCAAATTCACAAAATACTTAGGCAAGGAGAGAATCATGAAAGCAGCACAGGAAAAAAAGTCCCTAACCTACAAGGGAAGACAGATCAGGTTTGCAGCAGACCTATCCACAGAAACTTGGCAGGCCAGAAAGGAGTGGCAGGATATATTCAATGTGCTGAATCAGAAAAATATGCAGCCAAGAATTCTTTAGCCAGCAAGGCTGTCATTCAAAATAGAAGTAGAGATCAAAAGTTTCCCAGACAAGCAAAAATTAAAGGAGTTTGTCACCACTAACCCAGCCCTGCAAGACATTTTAATGGGGACTCTCTGAGGGGAGAAAATATGAAAAAAAAAAAAAAAAAAAAAAAAAAAAAAAAAAAAAAAAAAATATATATATATATATATATATATCAAAAGCAACAAAGATTAGAAAGGACCAGAGAACACCAGCAGAAACTCCAACTCTACAAGCATGATAATGGCAATAAATTCATATCTTTCAGTATTCATTCTAAACGTCATTGGACTCAATGCTCCCATCAAAAGACCTAGGGTAACAGAATGGATAAGAAAACAAGGTCCATCTATATGCTGTTTACAGGAGACCCACTTTAGACCTAAAGACACCTTCAGATTGAAAATAAGGGGATGGAGAACCATCTATCATGCTAATGGTCAACAAAAGAAAGCCAGAGTAGCCACACTTATATCAGACAATCTAGACTTTAAAATAAAGACTGTATCAAGAGATGCAGAAGGGCATTATATCAGAATCAAGGGGTCTATCCACCAAAAAGACCTAACAATTGTAAACATTTATGCACCAAATTTGGGGTACCCAAATATATAAATCAATCACAAACATAAAGAAACTCATCGATAGTAATACCATAATAGTAGGAGACTTCAACACCCCACTCACAGCAATGGACAGATCATCTAATCAAAAAATCAACAAGGAAACAATGGCTTTGAATGACACACTGGACCAGATGGACTTAACAGATATATTTAGAACATTTCATCCTAAAGCAGCAGAATATACATTCTTCTCCAGTGCACATGGAACATTCTCCAGAATAGACCATATACTGGGACACAAATCAGCCCTAAGTAAATACAAAAAGATCGAGATCATACCATGCATATTTTCTGACCACAATGCTTTGAAACTCAAAATCAACCACAAGAAAAAATTTGGAAAGGTAACAAATACTTGAAGACTGAAGAACATCCTACTAAAGAATGAATGCGCTAACCAAGAAGTTAAAGAGGAAATCAAAAAGTATATGGAAGTCAATGAAAATGATAACACCACAACCCAAAACCTCTGGGATGCGGCAAAGGTGGTCATAAGAGGAAAGTATATAGCAATCCAGGCCTTCCTAAAAAAGGAAGAAAGATCTCAGATACACAACCTAAACTTATGCCTAAAGGAGCTGGAAAGAGAACAGCAAATTAAACCCAAAACCAGCAGAAGACAGGAAATAATAAAGATTAGAGCAGAAATTAATGCTATCAACACCAAAAGAACAGTAGAACAGATCAATGAAACCAGAAGCTGGTTTGAAAAGAATTAACAAAATTGATAAACCACTAGCCAGTTTTATCAAAAAGAAAAAGGAAAGGACCCAAATAAATAATATCAAGAATAAAAGAGGAGAGATCACAACCAACACAGCAGAAATAAAAACAATAATAAGAGAATATTATGAGCAATTATATGCCAATAAAATGGACAATCTGGAAGAAATGGACAAATTCCTAGAAACATATACCTACCAAGACTGCAACAGGAAGAAATAGAAAATTTGGACAGCCCCAAAACCAATAAGGAAATCAAATTAGTAATAAAAAATCTGCCAAAAAACAAGAGTCCAGGGCTAGATGGCTTTCCAGGGGAATTCTACCAAACATTTAAGGAAAAATTGACACCTATTCTCTTGAAACTGTTCCAAAAAATAGAAATGGAAGGAAAACTCTCAAACTTTTTCTATGAAGCCAACATTACCATGATTCCAAAACCAGACAGAGACCCCACTAAAAAGGAGAACTAGAGACCAATTTCCCTGATGAACATGGATGCAAAAATCCTCAACAAGATATTAGCCAACTGGCTCCAACAATACATTAAAAAAATTATTCACTATGACCAAGTGGGATTTACACCTGGGATGCAGGGCTGGTTCAATATCCACAAAACAACTAATGTGATTCATCACATCACTGAAAGAAAGGACAAGAACCATAAGACCCTCTCAACAGATTCAGAGAAAGCATTTGACAAAATACAGCATCCTTTCTTGATAAAAACCCTCAAGAAACTAGGGATAGAAGGAGCATACCTCGAGATCATAAAAGCCATACATGAATGACCCAACGCTAAAATCATCCTCAATGGGGAAAAACTGACAGCTTTCCCCCTAAGCTCAGGAACAAGACAGGGATGTCCACTCTCACCACTGTTATTCAACATAGTATTGGAAGTCTTAACCTCTTCAATCAAACAACACAAAGAAATAAAAGGCATCCAAATAGGCCAGGAGGAGATCAAACTTCCACTCTTCACAGATGACATGATAGTCTATATGGAAAACCGAAAATATGCCACCAAAAAACTGCTAGAATTGATTCATGAATTCAGCAAAGTTGCAGGATATAAAATCAATGCACAGAAATCGGTTGCATTCCCATACTCCAAAAATGAAGTGACAGAAAGAGAAGTCAAGGAATCGATCCCATTTACAGTTGCACAAAAAACCATAAAATACCTAGGAATAAATCTAACCAAGTAGGTGAAAAATCTTTACACTGAAACTATAGAAAGCTTATGAAAGAAATTGAAGAAGACACAAAAAAAATGGAAAAAGATTCCATGCTCCTGGATAGGAAGAACAAATATTGTTAAAATGTCGATACTACCGAAAGCAATCTACATATTCAATGCAATCCCTACCAAAATAACACCAGCATTCTTTACAGAGCTAGAACAAATAATCCTAAAATTTGTATGGAACCAGAAAAGACCCCAAATAGCCAAAGCAATCTTGAAAAAGAAAACCAAAGCAGAAGGCATAACAATCCCAGACTTCAAGCCATACTACAAAGCTGTAATCATCAAGACAGTATGGTACTGGCACGAGAACAGACACTCAGATCAATGGAACAGTAGAGAACCCAGAAATGGACCCACAAACATATGGCCAACTAATCTTTGACAAAGCAGTAAAGAATATCCAGTGGAATAAAGACAGTCTCTTCAGCAAGTGCTGCTGGGAAAACTGGACAGCGACATGCAGAAGAATGAACCTGGACCACTTTCTTACACCATATACAAAAATAAACTCAAAGTGGACGAAGGACCTCAATGCAAGACAGGAAGCCATCAAAATCCTTGAGGAGAAAGCAGGCAAAAATCTTTTTGATCTTGGCCGCAGCAACTTCTTACTCAACACGTCTCCGGAGGCAAAGGAAACAAAAGCAAAAATGAACTACTGGGACCTCATCAAAATAAAAAGCTTCTGCATAGCAAAGGAAACAATCAGCAAAACTAAAAGGCAACCAACAGAATGGGAGGAGATATTTGCAAATGACATATCAGATAAAGGGTTAGTATCCAAAATCTATAAAGAACTTATCAACCTCAACACCCAAAAGACAAATAATCCAGTGAAGAAATAGGCCAAAGACATGAATAGACACTTCTCCAAAGAAGACATCCAGATGGCCAACCAACACATGAAAAAATGCTCAACGTCACTCATCATCAGGGAAATACAAATCAAAACCACAATGAGATACCACCTTACACCTGTCAGAATGGCTAACATTAACAACTCAGGCAACAACAGATGTTGGTGAGGATGCGGAGAAAGAGGATGTCTTTTGCATTGTTGGTGGGAATGCAAGCTGGTGCAGCCACTCTGGAAAACAGTATGGAGGCTCCTCAAAAAACTAAAAATAGAACTACCCTACGACCCAGCAATTGCACTAGTAGACATTTATCCAAGGGATACAGGTGTGCTGTTTCGAAGGGACACATGCACCCCCATGTTTATAGCAGCACTATCAACAATAGCCAAAGTATGGAAAGAGCCCAAATGTCCATTGATGGGTGAATGGATAAAGAAGATGTGGCATATAGATATACCATGGAGTATTACGTGGCAATCAAAAAGAATGAAATCTTGCCATTTGCAACTATGTGGATGGAACTGGAGGGTATTATGCTAAGTGAAATTAGTCAGTCAGAGAAAGACACAAATCATAGGACTTCAGTCATATGAGGACTTTAAGAGAAAAAACAGATGAACATAAGGGAAGGGAAACAAAAATAATATAAAAACAGGGAGGGGGACAAAACAGAAGAGACTCATAAATATGGAGAACAAACTGAGGGTTACTGGAGGGGTTGTTGGAAGGGGGTGGGCTAAAATGGTTAAGGGGCACTAAGGAATCTACTCCTGAAATCATTGTTGCACTATATGCTAACTAATTTGGATGTAAATTTAAAAAAATAAAAAATAAAATTTAAAAAAAAAACCTAAAAAAAAAAAAAAGAGTCAGATGCTTAACAAACTGAGCCACCCAGGTGCCCCAAGAGAGCACTTTATATATTCTGTATATTCATAAGTTAACAGATATATGCTTTGCAAATATTTTCATCTGGTCTATGGCCTATCTTTTCATTCCTTTAACAGAACACAAGTTTTACATTTTGATAAAGTCTAATTTATTAAGTTCTTGTTTCATATCTGTAAGTAGTCCAATTTTTCAGCACCCAGAATCATACCTTCCTGTGTTACTTTGTCTTCCCACCTTGTCAAAACTCACATATTGATAGAGGTCTGGACTTTGAATTTCTCTGCTTGATCTGATGATTCCAATAATATACTGCCTTGTTTATTGCAGCTTTATAATTAAGTCTTTTTTTAAATTGTTTTTATTAAGGTATAATTGACCTCTAACATTATATTAGTTTCAGGTGTACAACATGATTTGATATTTGTATATATTACAAAATGATCACCACAACAAATCTAATTAAATCTATCACTATACAGTTACATTTTTTTTCTTGTGATGAGGACTTTGTTTTTGAGAAGGAAAGAGAGAGAGACATTTGGGGAGGGGAAGGTGGAGACAGAGAAAGAATCTTAAGCAGGTTCCACTCCCAGCACAGAGCCCAACACAGGGTTGGATCTCATGACCCGAGCTGAAATCAAGAGTCAGACACGTAACCAACTGAGTCACCCAGGTACCCCAAGAGATGAAAAGTTTAAGATATACTCTCTTAGTGACTTTCAAATAAGCAATATAGTATTATTAATTTTAGTACATGTTGTACATTATATCCCCATGACTTACTTATTTTATAACTGGAAGTTTGTACCTTTTGATTTTAAGATTTTTGATTAATCTTCAAATTGGGTGGTGTTAATCTTCCAACTATGTTGCTCATTTTCAAAGTTATTTCAACCATTTTTTTACTTTTTTAAAATTTACATCAAAGTTAGCTACATTATAGTGCAATAATGATTTCAGGAATAGACTCCTCAGTGCCCCTTACCCATTTAGCCCATCCGCCACCCACAACTCCTCCAGCAACCCTCTGTTTGTTCTCTATATTTAAGAGTCTCTTCTGTTTTGTCCCCCTCCCTGTTTTTATATTCTTTTTGCTTCCTTTCCCTTCTGTTCATCTGTTTTGTCTCTTAAATTCCACATGAGTGAAGTCATGATATTTGTTTTTCTGTGACTAATTTCGTGTTCTGACTATTCTAAGTATTTTGCATATCCATATAAATTTGCCCATCAGTTTGTCAACTGCTACAAAAAAGCATGATGGGATTTTAATTGGGACTGCCATGAATCTACAAATCAATGTAAAGATGACTACATCTTAACAACATTTAGTCTCCCAATACATGGACGTTGTATATTGATACACTTATTTAGCTTTTATTTAATTTATTTTAGGAATGTTCTGCAGTATTCGATGTATAGATTTTTCACATCTCTTGTCAAATTTATGCCTAAAGATTTCATTTTTGGATGTTATCTTAGTGTTTTTATTTCAATACCTGATTTTTGATGCTATTAAATGACAATTGCATTTTGCATATTAATCTTGTATCCTCCAATCTTGCTAAAAATCACATCACTATTAGTTTTCTTTTTCTAGATTCCATTGGATTTTATACATAGACAGTCATATTATCTGCTTTTTATTTTCTTTCTCTTGCCTTATGGTGCTGCTTAGACTCTCCGATACAATGTTAAATAGACATGGTAGGAGTGGACATCCTTGACATCTTCCTGATCGTAGGAGGTAAATGCTCAGTTTTTCATGATCAACTCTGATGACTGTAAATTTTTCAGATGTGCCCCTTATCACCTTCAGGATATTCCCTTTACTATTAGTTATATGACAGCTTTTTATCAGGAATCAATGATAGTCTTATCAACTATTTTATCTGTATATAATGAGTTAATTATATGGTTTTTCATATTTAGTTTGTTAACGTGATTAAATACATCGTTCGATTTTCTAATGTGAAAGCAATGTTGCATTCCTCGAATAAAACCCTTTATTTCATGATGAATGATCCCTTTTCTATATTGTTGGATTTTGTTAGATTTTGATCATATCTTTTACATTGATGTTCATGAAAGATACCGGTCTATGGTTTTCCTTCTTTGTAATGTCTTTTGTAATGCCTGGTTTTTGATATTGGGGTAATGGTGGCCTCATATGAGTTCAGGAGTACTCCTTCCTTTTTAGCATTTTTTGTTTCCTCAAATATTTGGTAGAATTCACCAGCAAAGCCATCTGAACATGGAACTTTACTTGTGGAATGGATTTTAAGTACAAAATCAATTTTTTAATAGAATTCTTCATATTATCTACTTCTTGAATGGGCCTTGGTAGTATGTGTCTTTCAAGAAAGTCATTTATTTCATCAAACTTGTCACATGACTTGCCATAAAGTTGTTCAAAATATTCCCTTTTATCCTTTTAACAGCCTTAGAGTCTATAGTGATGTGACCTCTCATTCCTGATACTGGTAATTTGTATCTTTTTTTTTTTTTTTTTTTTTTGCCTTGATCAAACTAGCTTGTGTTTCATTTATTTTCCTCATCATTTCTGTTTTCTATTTTCTTTCTTGTCCTTCCTTTGTCTTTAACTTGCTCTTTTTTCTAGTACGTTAAGGTGGAAACTGAGATTATTGCTTTGGCACCTTTCGTCTTTTCTAAGATAGGTATATAGTGCTATATATTTCCCCCAACTACTATTTAGCAGCATAGCATAAATTTTGATATGCTGTGTCTTCGTAAAAAGTTAAAAAATGTTCTAACTTCCCTTCAATTTTCTTATCTGATGCATGTGTTACTTAGAAGTGTGTTATTTAGTTTCTAAATATTTGGGAACGTTCCAGATATTTTTCTGTTAGTGATTTTTAATTTAATTCCACTGTGGTCAAGGAAAACACTTTAGGCAACATGAATCCTTTATATTTGAGATTTGTTTTATGACCTAGAATATGCTATTTTTTTGGTAAATTTTCTACGTAAACTTGAAAAAAAGGTGTGTATTCTGTTGTTTGCTGGGATAGTGTTTTACAAATGTCAATTAGGTCAAATTGGATGATACTCTACTTCAAATCTCTATCCTCACTGATTTCCTGTCTATTTGTTCTTTCAATTATTGACAGAGAGGTATTAAAATGTATGATGATAATTTTGGATTTGTCTATTTTTCTTGTAATTCTATTAGTTTTTATTGAAGGTTTCTTTTTAGGTATATAAGTGATTAAGACATTTCGTTTTTTAAGTTTACTTATTTTCAGAGAGAGAAAAACAGAGAGAGAGAGAGAGAGAGAGAGAGATACCATGAGCAGGGGATGGGCAGAGAGAGAGGGAGAGAGAGAATCCCAAGCAGGCTCCCCACTGTTGGCACAGAGCCCAACATGGGGCTTGATCCCAAGAACCATAAGATCACCACGTGAACTGAAATCAAGAGTCGGCCACTTAACCAACTGAGCCACCCAGGCACCCCAAGACTGTTATTTCCTTTTGACAAACAGATCCCTTTATTACTGGGGAATGACCTTCTTTATCCCTGGTAATATTCATTGCTCTGAAATATACTTTGCCTGATATTGACAAAATCACTCCAACTTTCTTTTAATTAGTGTTAGCATGGCATATCTTTTCCATTGTTTTGCTTGTAACTTCTCTGTGTCTTTATACTTGAAGTGTGTTTTTTGTATGCAGCATACAGTTGGCTCTTTTATCCAATCTGACAACCTCTGACATTTTATTGGGTTATTTGCAACATTATGTCATGAAACTTATCATCTTGCTATGTGTTTTCATTGTTGTCTTTGCCCCTTTATTCTTCCTTCCTTTGGAATAATTGAATATTTTTAGTGATTCCATTTTATCTCCTTGTTTTATTAGCTATAACTATTGCATTTTTTAGTGGTTGCTTGTGGTTCTATAGTATATACCTTGAATTTATCTCAATCTACCCTCAAGTGATATATCACTTCCCATATAAGAATCTAACATTAATACCATTTCTTCTCTCCCAATGTTTGTGTTATTGTTGTAGATTTTACTTATATATGTTACAAATCACATATTCCATGGTTTTTGTTTTTGATTAAACATCAATTATATTCTAAGATGATTTGAATGCTAAGAAAAATATCATCTATATTTACTCATGTAGCTACCATTTCCAGGGCTCTTTATTCCTTTGGATAGATACATATTTTCATCTGGTATCATTTCCTACTGTCTGAAGGACTTCCTTTAATATTTTTTGGTAGTATGTGTCTGCTGGTGATTGTTTTCAGCTCTTTCTGGGTTCTCCCCTCCCTAAATTTCTGAAAAAATACTTTGTTTTGCCTTTGTTTTAAAAGATATTGTTACTGAGGATAGAATTCATGATTGACAGGTTTTCTTTTAATACTTTAAAGACCAAGTTATTCCCTTGTCTTCTAGTTTACATTGTTTCCAGCAAGAAATTTGCTTCCTTCTTTGTGTTCCTCTCTATGTAATGTGATTTTTCTCTCTCTTGTTACTTTTGATACCTTTTCTATCACACTGGTTTTGAACAATTTGATTATGGTGTTCTTTGGTATAGTTTTCTTCCTATTGCATAGGCTTAGACTTTGTTGAGCTTCTTAGATGTGTAGGTTTATAGTTGTCATCAAATTTGTGCATATGTATGTGTGTGTTTTATTCTGAAATCTGAGTCACTTATGAAAGGATAGTTAATTCTTATTCATGTAAAGCTCCATAAGAATCCCACTTCCCAGGGCACCGGTGTGGCTCAGTCAGCTAAGCATCTGACTCTTGGTTTCAGCTCAGGTCATAATCTCGCATCAGGATCTACGCTGACAGCACAGAAATTCCTTAGGATTCTCTCTCTCCCCCTCTCTCTCTCTGCCCCTCCCCCACTAGCACTGTCTCTGTCTCCCCCAAATAAATAAATAAACTTAAAAAAAAAAAAGAATCCTACTTCCCTCCCTATAATTTAAAATCATCTGTAACATCTAGCTTCCATAATAACTGCAATAAAAAAAAAAAAAGGAGGGGCGGTGTAGCACAATAGCTTTTAACCATCTCAGTCAAGAAATGGCTCACAAAAGTCACTTCCCCTCACAATCCAGCTGAAGGTAGTCACATGGCCCCAACGTAACTGCTCTGAAAAGCTGGGAAATGATGGGAGCATGTAGATATTGGAGAACTTTTCCTGCCAAAGAAAAGGCAACTCTGAAATAGAGAATAACAGAATTAAAATAATTTCAGAGGATGTGGGTTGGGAAGGGTTCTCTGAGGCAGTGTGGCATTTAAGCTAAGACCTGATGGTTGGAAAGAAGTCAGCTCTGGTATGTGTGACAGATAATCAATATAGTTAAGAGGTCAGAGGCTAAAGCCATATTCCATTAATAAAATATTCCATGCAGAATTGTTCTGAACACTCAAACACAGAACTGGGCTTTCTTCTCCCTAGAGAAAGAGGGAAAATGTTATAACAAAGGTCAAGTCAAAATTTGGAAATCATTTAGAAATAAACAGAATAAAGGGTTCTACAACCATGAAGAAGTCTAGGGTGATGAAAATTTCCCACTCTGGTCAAGAACACGAAAAATACAATAATAAGTATTCTGCATACATACATTGCATAACCTCTTAAGAAAAGCAATTATGGCAAAGACTTTTTTTCTCCAAATGAGGAATTAAGATTTAGGAAATACATATATCTATATGCTAATTAATTAGGTCAATCTCCCCATTTTGATGCCTACTAATTATTAGAAAAGTTGATCTTTGCTAAATCTACACACTAGACTTTAACTCTTCTTACTCATTCCCTCCAGATTCAATCCTTTGTTCCAATATTTTATTCTAATATCTCTTTTTAACCCCCTTACATAAACTGGAAGATGTTGATATTCAAAGATGTCACATTCAATAGCTGAAAAATGATTTTAGAAAATGATGGATAAGATGGAATAAGTCTTCTCCTTCTACCTAATCATTTTGTTTTAGAAATAAATGAAAACTAGACTTTAGAAAGCAAGAAAACACGAGATGAGCAAACATCTCCCTTGGTATGTGCCTTGAAATCTCCATTGTAGGACAGTGATGGCAGCTGAAAGGACAACATCATTGCTTCTGCCGGCATTGTTCTGCTACTTACTACCTCCCTGATCACATAAGTTACTCAGTTCTTTTACTATCCTTCACTACAAACCACAGATTGAAAGGCATAGCACCTACCGGTAAGAGTTGTTGTAAGCATTATACAAGTTACCATATATAAAGCACTTTATAATTTCTCTTTTCTGGCTTTAGTTAGAAAAAATTGCTTCCGAATTTTTAAAGATCACTATTATACCTTTTTTTTAACACTATAGGCTGATACATATTCTACAAATGACATAACTTTTAATATAATATCACTTTAATAGATATAACTCAATAAAAGCTAAGAGCAAATAATACATGACTAGGAGAAAAAATACATAGAACGTGAATAGCAGACATCTTTCTGGCTTGACAAAATGACCACTTATTGATACTAATAGACTCTGATCACAGTCAGGATGGGAGTAGGGAAGCATTGCATGTGGTTGTTTTTATTTCTCTGTGGTTTGAGGGTCAACTACAGGAAAAACAGCCAGGCTGCGTGACTATGGACACACGGTTATATCCTGAAGACTTCCAATCCTGACCCAAGTTGCAGAGCTCCTGAACATAAACACAGGTTTAGCTTGAAACAAACTTATTACCATCAAATAGGGAAGAATTCTATCCCATTTCTTTGGTTTTTATCTAAGTGAGAGGCATGGAAACTATTTGTACATTCCGATTCATCCCATGCAAACTTGTCCTGCAACATCAGAATTATAATTCTAATTCAGAATTTCTTTTACTCAAGATATTTCCCTAATTGTGAATAATAATCCCCAATTTCTAATCATGAGACAACTTGGAATCCAAATTATTAACCAAATGATATAAAATGCAAGGCATGATCAACTCGAATCACCTCATTTTCTCATTTGCTCATTGTTTCACTGGTTCTTTCTAACAATTTTATTAAGACTGGGACAGGAGACATTATCTCAACCTACTTCCACATAGCCAATCTACTGCCATGACACAAAGAGTTCCATTTCTTCTGTAAAACATGAAAGCTGATGCTCAGAGCTCACAGAACAAATCAGAAAGTAGTTTAACTATGCCTGCCCCTACCAGTTGACCTTCATGATAATCAAGTCTTTCCCAATCTGTTTTTGCTAGTTCTTTCACAGTAAATAATGTAATGTAATTAAAACAGTATAAACATGACAACAGAGTGTGAGAAGAAAACAGCTGTTATTTCTATAAAAACTAAATTGAATGTTCTGGAAAGGCTCTTGAGAACTAAAATGAATTAGTAAGGATTTAGATATGAACAGGACAATCATGAAGATTGGGAGATTTTTTTTAAACATTTATTTACTTATTTTAAGAGAGAGCTCATACATGCACATAGGTTGGGGGAGGCGATGGGCAGAGAGAGGGAGGGGGAATTCCAAGCAGGCTCCACTCTGTCAGCACGAAGCCTGATGTGGGGCTTGATCCCACAGTGAGATCATGACCTGAGCCGAAATCAAGAGTCAAGGGCTTAACCAACTGAGCCACCCAGGCACCCTGGGAGCTATTTTAAAAAGCAGTAAGAATTTTCACTGAGATAGTTTCACCTCAAACTGAAAATCAGAGGCAATGATTCATAGGTATTATTAATACCAGAAGATGATTCAAAATTCCAATCAGTAAGTTCCAAAGATCTGTGGACCCACATCAAAAGACTGATGAATAACCGAGTATTTAAATGATTTATGTTATAAAACAATATTTAAGGTAAATATGCATTATTCTATAATTTTCTACTTTAACCAATTGTTTTCTATTCATCAACACGCCATATGTCCCAGTATAACGTAGGTTAAGTAATATAGACGAGTCTTCTCATATGTAAAATAAAGAAAACAATTCCTACTCATAAGGCTGCTTTGAGGAGTAGATAAAATTATCTGTATCAAGGAATACTTGCCACATAGTATGATACATTACTCACTAGCTACCACCAATATGCTGGTGAGGGTAACACGATGGTTAAAAGTAATGGCACGAGGAACCAGTCTTCCTTCCATCCCAGCTCAATTACTTATCAACCCGGTGACCTTAAGGGAAGTTACTTAAGCTTTCTGTGCCTCAAATCTTAACACCAGTGAAATGTCCATAATAAGAGCTCCGACTACCCAGGATTAGTATCAGGATTCAATGAAGTAATAAATGTAAAGTTCCTGAGACATAATAAATAAATGTTTAATGTAATAAATTTTAGCCATTATTATTTTGCATATTATTGGCTTTTCGGCAACATAGAGAATTGTTCTTTCTTAGAGCATCAAGATATTTGTTATTACCACAGTCCCTTTGGTTCTGTGCTTCTCACTCTCTAGAAGGAACACAGGACACAAGCAATTTTACTACAGACAGACCAACAGTGCCATCTAGTGGCAATTTTCTAATAAATTCGCCAACAGAGAAAGGTTGCCCAAAACAGGTAAAAATCTCTACAGATACGAATTTAATTTTTTTAATTTGTTTATTTTTGAGAGAGAGAGAGAGAGAGAGAGACAGATAAAGGTTGTGAGTGCAGGTTAAGGGCAGAAAGAGAGGGGGACAGAGAATTCCAAGCTGGCTCCGCTTTGATAGCAGAGTGGGGTTCGAACTCCTGAACCGTGGTATCATGACCTGAGCAGAAGTCGGATGCTCAACTGACTGAGACGCCCAGGCGCCCCTGCATTTAATTTTTAAAACAAACTAAATGTAATGTTTTAGATTTGTAAATTTGGAAATTTGTGATGTGTTTTTTAATAATTATTTGAATTCAGTACAACTACAGCCGGAAGAAATTTTTTAAAAACTACAAACCACAAGAAGACTGCTTGGCAACTATGGTACAAAGAAGACTGTTTTTTGTTTTGTTTTGTTTTGTTTTTGTTTTTTTTTAATATGAGCCAAACAATTGGGCTTAAACCCACTGCCAATTTTTTTTGTACAGATTTGCAATGCTAATAAATCCGTATGAGAATTAGAAACGTGAATTTTTGGTACAATTTAAATAGCACGAAAGTTATATACCAAGGAATTAAGTTATATTGTTGGATAAAGTATAATCAATACCATACAAGGATCTCATGCAATAGCACCATTCACTTTTTACTTTCTGCAAGTCAAAACTTATAGAAGAACTCAAAACTACTGTAATCTAGGGGCGGCTGGGTGGCTCAGTCAGTTAAGCATCTGACACCGGCTCAGGTCATGATCTCATGGTTCGTGGGTTCGAGCCCCGCGACAGGTTCTATGCTGACAGCTCAGAGCCTGGAGCCTGCTTTAGATTCTGTGTCTCCCTCTTTCTCTGCTCCTCCCCCACTCACACTCTGTCTCTCTCTCTCAAAAACAAATAAACATTAAAAAAATTAAAAAAAAAAAACCTTCTGTAATCTATACTATATGGCAGTCCTCACTTCACTCTGTTGAAATACACATGAATTTCAGAGCCACAATTTACTTAAATAGCACCAATCGTCCAATAGCACAGTTCAAAGTTTAGTTATCATGGTAAATTAACTGTGAGTAATTATGTAAGAACTGCTGGCCCTCTGGTTCACAAATCACCGTGTAAATAAAGATGAGCATCATGTTCCCTGAGCAACACGTTTGACACTTCTTTAAAAGTCCGTTGATGATTGATCACTGCACATTTGTTATTCAGGTCAAACATCAACAGCAAATCATACTTCCTCCTGGTCTCCCGGTGGTCAACTCACAAGACATTTCACAAAAGTAGATAATCAACAGAGGGAATTAACCTGTAAAGGTGACAGGGCAGCAAAAAAAAAAAAAAAAAAAAAAAAAAAAAAAAAAAAAAAAAAAAAAATGTGGTGACACTGGAAGTGAAATGAGATGTGAACAGAAGGTCTGAAAGTGGCAACAGCAAAGCAAAAATAACAGAAACCAACAGAAACCTGTGCCCCCAGGAAGGGAAGAGTTATGATTAAGTGCTCCGGTAGGACGCTGATTGAATGGAAATGGGTTGTGCACGAATGAGGTGACCCTGGAATGTTGTCTCTGGGCCCTTCGGAGCAATGTGGATATGCAGTCACAGAAGTTCTAATGAAGGTGGACTGTCTCCGTACATGAAGAAGGTTCTTATGACAAAACGATGACAACATCCCAGAGGAAGTGGCACCAGCATAAACCATCCCATAAAAGAAACTCTCAGAGAGATTTCAGAACCGTGAAAAAACTACGAACCATAAGAAGACTGCTTGGCAAATGATTACAAAGGACGAAATGGAAACTGATCCAAACTTAGAGAGGAACATGCAGTTGAATTCACCAAGGCCCAGGAAAGGCGCTTGCTCCATATTGTAAATTACATGATGAGAAGGCAAGCTCCCGTGCAAGCTCCTCTGAACAAGTTTTTTGCAAAGAAATAACACTTTAATTCTCGATGTTTCTAATGTTTTAAATTATAGTGTGCTGAACAAATACTAGCTTCCCTCTTTTTTTGTGTTCCATTTCCCTATATGTTTATGAACCACAGAGAGAGAGTTTTTAATGTTTTGGGAGAACATTTTAAAGGTCAGAGAACGAGGGGCGCCTGGGTGGCTCAGTCAGTTAAGTGTCCAACTTCGGCTGAGGTCATGATCTCACGGTTTATGAGTTTGAGCCCCACATCCAGTTCTGTGCTGACAGCTCATCCTGGAGCCTGCTTCGGATTCTGTGTCTCCCTCTCTCTCTGCCCTTCCTCCCACTCACGCTCTGCCTCTCTGTGTCTCTCAAAAATGAATAAACATTAAAAAAATTTTGTTTAAGGGGCGCCTGGGTGGCTCAGTCGGTTAAGCGTCCGACTTCATCTCAGGTCATGACCTCACAGTTCGTGAGTTCGAGCCCCGCGTCGGGCTCTATGCTGACAGTTCAAAGCCTGGAGCCTGCTTCAGATTCTGTGTCTCCCTCCTTCACTACCCCTCCCCCACTCTCTCTCTCTCTCTCTCTCTCTTTCAAAAATAAGTAAACATTAAAAAATATTTTTTTAATTTTTGTTTAAAAAAATAAAAAAATAAAGCTCAGAGAATGACTGTTGTTTTTCCCATTGGGTTTTTAAGGTTTCTTTGCCTGGTTTCAGCGTGCACAGTCATTGTCACGGTCTTGGGGCTATTGTACAAAGTAAGGACTACGTGTAATTTTTGCCTACATTTTTCCTTTACACGTTTCAGTCATTGCAAGCAGAAGTCATCCAGGCTTTGCCAACAATTACCTGCTAGTGTGAGAGCTAGTCCCTTCGTGAACGTATTTCCTAAATTACTTGCAGTGTCGTGATAGAATGTTGAAAGACGCCCTTTGTCCTCACCAAAGCAGACATATACAAGAGCCTTAGGTACCTGGTAGTGGTAACTGAACCAATATACCACTGACTCGTGGGTCCATATTCAATTGATCAGTTATATCCAAAAGTTCTTCCTGAGAAACATCCTTTGGTTTTAGAATGATCTCACTACGGATCCCTGGAAGAACAACAAACACAGAGAGTCATTTGACCAGCAGAGATGTGGTTTTTCAACAATGGTGTCTTACACGGTGCGTAAAAGGTTTCCTCTGCGCCTTGCCTCCTTGGAAGGAAAGGACCTTCTACAAAAATGATGTTCAAACCACCACTAAAAGGGATGTCTCAAAGAGTACAGATGTTTTCTCATGATTCACACGCAATTTTTGGCCCAGTATCGTATTGCATTTATTTGTGATAAGCTACTGTTAGGGGATGTGAATCTAGTAAATATGTTAATACCCTTCACCACCATTATCAGTTCAGCAGAGCGAACTGGCCAGGTTTATTATCTGATTAAAGCAAGTATAATAAAAATAGGCCTTTTTAAAAAAAAAAATTGAAATACAGCTGACACACAATGTTACACCAGTCTCAGGTATACAACATGGTGATTCGACAAGTATGTTCATTTTGCTAGCTAGGCTAATCACAAGTGTAGCTACAACGGTCACCATACAATGCTATTACAATATCACTGACTACATTCCCTATGCTATACCTAAAAATGGGCCCTTTAATGTTTATTTCGTTTTGAGAGAGCGCCAGTGGGGAGGGGCAGACAGAGGGGGACAGAGGATCTGGAGTGGGCTCTGTGCTGACAGGCTGATGGCACAGAGCCCGATGTGGGCCTCGAATTCACAAACTGCGAGATCATGACCTGAGCCAAAGTCAGACGCTCAACCGACCAAGCCACCAAGGCACCCCTAAACATGGGCTCTTTAAATGTGCAGTGTTCCTCTGACATATCACCATAGGATCTGAAATCACATCAAATTAATTCAGTAAGAAAGCTGGAGAAAAACATTAAGAAATGAATATAAACTTGGGTAACTCATCTCTAATAGTAATGGTAATAATGATAAATGTTATTCAAATGGCACTTATTTGGCAATTCTCAGTGATAATTACTGCACTTTGAAGGAACACAAGAAGACACGACTTAGTAACAAGAACAACTAAAACGCATCCCTACCTACGGCGGACGCAGCTCTGATCTTCTTCCTGACGTACGTGTGGCTTGCTGGGTTATCACCCACTAAAATGATACTGAGGTGAGGTCTTCTGTTCCCAAGGGAAATCCATGATTCCACACCTCTCTGTATTTCTTTCTGGATTTGTTTGGCCATTTCAGTTCCTGAGATAATGATGGCATCATGTCTGTGGAAAACAAAGAATAAATATAGCACTAAAAAGACAGTAAGGAACATTCAACCGCATAATCTTAAGTTACAAGAGTGAACAACACATCTGTGATTCTCCAAGTGAGCAACCTTAAATCAACCCCCAGAAAAGCAGAAAGAAATACATATATTGAAAAGGCTTTCTTGCTCTCCGTGATCTCAAACTTCAAAGTGGTGAATTAATGTTGCTCTTACTGTGTGTTTGTTTTTTTAAGGTACCTGATAAAGTGTAAGATGGTTCTTTCTTCCTGCTCCCCCTGTCCTTTCACTATTGAAAGGCCTGGTGGAAGCAGATCGGTATGTAGCACATGATTATTACACAAAACCCCAAATGCAGGTCAATGAATATCGTGAAGAATGGAAAAGGAGGCGGGGGAAGAAGCAGAAGAGAAAAAAGAGAAAAGGAAACCTTACAGCACCTGAATTCTTTCTAGTACCTGTACACTTTTTATTTTCTAACAAGAGCAGGCAACATGAATATCAACCAAGACACACAAAAAAATGCAAATTTGCTGCCCCTTTCAAATAAGTCAACTGTCCTTTATAAGAGGACATATATATACAGGGGGAGGGGGGCAGGGGGACAATGAACTAGATCAAGAATACTCCTTTTCAATCGGGCACCAGTGGTCCAAAGCGTCTATCCAAGTTTGCACCATTTTGACGTGAACATTGTTCTATTAAGAAGTGATGCTGCAATGTGGTCTATGGATACATACACCAAAGTTGCCTGGGAAGCTTGCTCAGGTTGCAGATTCCCCAACCCATGATTGAGAACACCCTGGAAATCTGCATGTCTGACAAGTTCCCACAGGTATTCATGTGCACGACCATGTTCGAAAACTACCTGCTCAATTCAATACAAAAGTATATTTTAAAAATAATCATTACCATAGGTAAACAATTAATTGAGCAAGTAAACAGACTAGAGAATACAATTACAACCAGACTTTATAGCTGTAAGTAAACTCAACTTTTGATTCTGACTTGTCTACGTTTCACCAAAAACTTGATAGCTTTCAAGACAAGGAAAATCATGGCAAATTTATTGATCAGTCTTGCTCCACTGTCCTAATTTTGTAATAGCTGTATTGAAGTATAACTGACAGGGACGCCTGGGTGGCTCAGTCAGTTAGGCATATGACTCTTGGTTACGCTCACGACATGATCTCATGGTTCATGGGTTCGAGCCCTGCATTGGCTCTGCATGAGCAGCGCGGAGGCTACTTGGGATTCTCTCTCTCTCTCTCTCTCTCTCTCTCTCTCTCTCTGCCCTTTCCCTGCTCTCTCTCCCTCTCAAAATAAATAAATATATTTTAAAAATAATAAAGAAGTATAACTGACATAAAATATATTGTACATATTTAAAGTGTGCAATTTGATGTTGTAATATATGTATATACCTAGGAAACTATCACCATGATCAAGCAAATGAAACCCCTGTAAGAATTCTGGTACTCTTTTTTAAATCTCACCATTCCCCCTGTCCTGGCCATGTCCCTCCTCAATCAACAGGCAACCACTGGTCTGCTTCTTGTCACTATATCTTAGTTTGTATCATCACAAATTTTGTACAAATGGAATCATGCACAACATACTCTTTTTTATCCAGCTACTCTCACTCAGCATAATTAAGATTCATTCATGTTGTTGCATGTATCCATAGTTCATTTCTTTTTATTGTTGAGTAGTTTTCCATTGTATGGATATACCAAAATTTGTTTATCCATCCAATTATTGATGGATATTTGGGTTGTTTCCAGCTTTTACTCATGGCAAACAAAGCTGTTATAGACATTCATGTATAAGTCATTGTATGCACAATGAGCAAATACCTAGGAGTAGAATGGCTGGGTCATACAGCAGGTATATCCAAGTCCTTTATCAGAAAAGTGATTTGAAATATTTTCTCCTACTTTGTGCTTTGCCTTTTCATTCTCTTAACTGTGTCTTTGGAAGATCAGCTCTCAATTTTGATGTATTTCCATCAATTTTCCTTTTCCTTTTATGGTGAGGCATATAAGAAATCTTTGCCTAACTTAAGGTCACAAAGGTTTTCTTCAACGTTTCCTTCTAGTTTTATGTGTTCAGGTTATACATTTAGTTCTGTGATTTAGTTTTACTCTTAGTTTGATGGAACTTTATTTATATCAGGATATTGTCAAAGTTTTTTTAATGTGTGTGTATAGAGATAATCATATGACCACATGATTTTTTTTTTTTTTTTTGGTTTTAGTCTGTTAATATGATGAATTATATTGATTGATTTTCAAATGTTAAGCCAATCTTGCATTCCTGGGATAAGCCTCACTTGGTCACGATGTGCTTATCCTTTCCAGATATTCAGGATTTTATCTAAAATTTTGTTAAATTTTTTGCTTCTATGTGCATGACAGGTATTTATTTATAGTTTTCTTTTCTTGTAACGTCTTTGTATGATTTTGGTATCAGGGTGATGCTGCCTTTATAGAATGAGTTAGGATATATCTCATCCTCTTCAAATTTCCAGAAGAGTTTCTGCAGAATTGGTATTATTTCTTCCTTAAATGTTTGGTAAATTTCACCCATGAAGCCATCTGGTCCTGGGACTTTTATTCTGTTAAAGTTTAAGATCAAGTTTAAATGAAGTTAAGATAACATACTTACTTCTGAGTTTAAATGTTATCTTTCAAGATTAGGTAACAAACTTTTTTGTTTGTTATAAAGTAAACTTTAACTTTATATATATATATAATATAATATTTATAATATTTATATAACTATAAATATAATATTTATATATTTATATATTTATATATTTTTTATATATATATATCAGAAAATATATAAATATAATATTTATATAACTATAAATAGTAAACTATTTACTATGAACTTCTAGTGCTCATTTTTTATTAATTCATTTAAGTGATCTTTTAATTCTAAGAGAACAAGGAGCTCTTCTATTATAAAATACTAAAGGCTGCAGTAATCCCAGAATGACTCATTTCTAAGAGTCATAAAAATAATAAGTCAATAAATAAATCAATAAATACTTTCCATAAATTAAACTGTGCCAACATATTCACTTAGGGTAAAATACCTAAGCTTATCTGCTGATACACTAGAATTCACTCTTGTAACAAAGAACATGCATTTGTATTTTAAATTACAAAATCACCTGAGCCCTATGTTACATTTTATAGTATATGAATAGAAACTGCTGCTGCTGACATGTTTTATTAGTTGATTCTCTGTTACAACGATTTGTTCATAGATTACCGTGAAACTGGCAGTCACTGAACATAATCCACGATAATTATGGTTTAGATATTACAAAGCTGTGTGACTCTGAGAGTGTCAGAGTTGACCGTGGCATAAATGGACTCATGACTTCCAAAGACAGACAATCTATATACAGATTAAACTTGACTGCACCATGTTGGGGTCTGAGAGAAGACAGGGCTTACTTTACAGCACAGATGTGCTAAGTGAGTTTGCTAACTATAGCTGACATGTTATAGCCTGGTCTAGTTGATATTTATGGGTAAATACTCAGAAGACTGCCACCCAATTATAAAAGGAACTTTGAGGATTTTTCGGTAGCAGCTGGCTCCGCCTATTGGTTCCCTCAATCCCTGCAGAGCCTGGGCAAGCCTGGATTTGTGGGAGATATGATATAAGGATAAATGAGGCAACCTGGAATTAGTGGAGACTCAAAGGAAGGATGCCCCTATCAGCCTATATGCTGGAAGAACTGGTAAACACACACATTATCTAGCTCAGTGCAAAAACAAATGAGACTTTTCAGCACGCATACTGTTGAAACATGTTAAATATCAATAATAGTGTGAATTTCAGCCATAGAAGCCCACGGCTCCTAAGAGTTTCCCCGG
This sequence comes from Panthera leo, assembly GCF_018350215.1. Lineage (NCBI taxonomy): Eukaryota > Metazoa > Chordata > Mammalia > Carnivora > Felidae > Panthera > Panthera leo. The sequence goes on from NC_056682.1 coordinate 145,106,007, forward strand.
CTCAAGTCAATCTCTGCCATCCATCATCTGCACCTCAGCCAGAGTGATTTTCCAAATCTAATCATGCCACTTCCTTGGTTAAAACGCCTCACTTACAAGCCCAATGTTTATTGACTTAATAAATACACACTGAAAACCTTATATCTGCCAGGCACTATTCTAGACACTGGAAATATAAATAACAGTGTACAAAACAAACTGCCCACTTTTATGGGAACTACAATCCAGTTGAAGAAGACATAATAAGCAAGTTTTTTTAAAAGGCGAATATTTATATCATGTGTGAAAAACAGAGGGAAAGGGCATATCTGGGGGCCAGAGCTGTCATATTATACAGATGGGTTAAGGTGTCTCTTAATTCTGATTAATCAGGTGATATTTCATCATAAATGAAGGAAATGGGTGGCTGAGTCAGTTAAGTGACCAACTCTTGGTTCCAGCTCAGGTCATGATCTCACAGTTTGTCAGTTCGAGCCCCACATCTGGCTCTGCACTGACAGTGTGAAGCCTGCTTGGGATACTCTCTCTCTCCCTCTCTCTCTCTGCTCCTCCTGCTCTCTTTTTCTCTCAAAATAAATAAACTTAAATTAAAAAAAAATGAAGGTGAGCCAGAAGTGGCCGTAGCAGGGATAGAAACCGCAGCGGGGGCAATCACCGCGCCTGCTGTCAACCCGGGTATAAAGCATCACCAGGAGCCCACCCAATGAGGATGCCTCCTCCATTCACAGGGGGCTTTAGGGAGCCCTGAGGGGCAAAGCGGCAGGGACACCTCTCTTCAGATGCTGCCAGAGGGCATGGGAATGGAGCTCAGAGGCTGCGAGGAGTGCCTGCTGGAGGAGAGCAGATTTTTCTTTTAAGTACTCTGTACACCCATTGTAGGGCCTGAACCCACAACCCTGAGATCAAGAATCACATGCTCGGGGGTAGGAGTTAAGATGGTGGAGAAGTAGGGGGACCAGGATTTCCCTCGTCCCTCAAAAACAGCTGTATTGAGGTTAGAACACTGGGAACGCCCTGGAAATCAATCTGCGGAGTGGCAGAAGGATCTCCACAGGGGGAGGGAGACAGCTTGGCAGAACAGAAGTGCATGTACGTGAAATGGGTGAGATAAAATAGCACAGGCACGGAGGAGGGGAACCCCTTCTGCGGAGAGGCAAAAGGGAGAGCAAGAGAAGCTGTGGACTGCGGTCTAGTGTCAGGACAAGAGGAAACCCTCTCCGGACCGGGCACTGGGGAACGAGAAATACAGTGCATTTCTCCTTTGCAAACTTGTGACAAATGCTGGCTTTCTAGGAGTGAAGCCGCTGCCGTGTGTGAACGCCTGGGGAGCAGGGAGCTGGCCCCAGGGTGCGGTAGCGATCTCAGGGGCACACTGGGAGAGGGCAGTCCCCTCCCTTGAGTACTGTGGGAAGAGGGTTTATTGCCCCCCACCCCCCACCCCCAAGGACAAAAGACCCTGCAGGAGCCAGCCAGAGATGGAGTGGCGCTACCCCAGGATCGGTTCACGCAGAGCGGGATCCAAGACTTCAGGTTTTGAATCCCGGCCGAGCACCTAGGCGGCGGGGGAGACTGGAGCAGGACAGGCTGACCGCCCAGGCTACTCTGTGAGGGCTGCCTGGGCAGCGTGCTTTGAGACACCCATCTGGGGAGGAGAGATTGGGGTGTCCCCATCTATCGCCACCCCACCAACACAGTGGGGCTTCAGGGAACAGGACAGCGGCCCCCAGTGGAAGCGGGATGTGCTTACACCAAACCCCACCCCTCCGAGCCTGGCAACTGCTTATCTACCAGACTGAGACTGACACTGAGTAACCCAGATGGCCTCTCTGCCCGCCCCCCCCCCCCCCCCCCCACCAGCACAGTCACGGGTCCCGGCAGGTACCCGGCACCAAGAGACAACTGTTTTGTGTTTTTGCCTGTTAGTCTCTCTTTTCTTTTTCTCTATCTCGTTTCTTTCCTTCTCTTCTTTTTTCACTTCTTTTTCTTTCTACCTTTTTTCTTGTTTTCCCTTTAGAATCAGGCTCATAGTCCCTGATTTGATTTTTGGTCAATTCTTATTATATATATATTTTTTTCGCTCTTTATCTGTTTTATTTTGTTTGTTTAATCAGGCATTTTTACTCTATTCTTTTTACACCTTTTCTGTATCTCCTTCTTTATTTTCCTTTCACTCTCTCTGGATTAAGCCTTATAGTTTCTTTGATTCTTTGCTTGGTGTCTTTTTCTTTTTTCACCCCTTTCATTTTTCTCTTTGTATTGGATCGGGTCTCCTGCCCTTTCCTTTTTTCCAGGTTATTTCAACGAACACATCAAAGCACACCTGATTGAAGCTCCAAACATTCCACCACTATGAGCAAAGAGAAGCTTTGCAGAGGACTGATCAGTGGGATAGAGCAGCCAAATACGCAACAACAGAGAGGATGTGACACATTCCAAAAACACCTCCTGAAGGGCCAGGCCCTGGACAGTGTGTGACCCATTTTTAATATAGTAGTGTTCACATGTACAGGATACATAACCAGCTATTAAAACATGTAAAAGACAAAAACCTACCCAAAATGATGAAACGGAAGAATTCTCCTCAAAAGAAATTCCAGAAAGAAATGACAGCCAGAGAATTGCTCAAAACAGATATAAACAATATATCTGAACAAGAATTTAGGATAACAGTCATAAGACTAATAGCTGGGCTTAAAAAAAGCATAGAAGACAGCAGAGAATCTATTGCTGCAGAGATCAGAGACCTAAGAAATAGTCACAATGAATTGTTTAAAAATGCTATAAATGGTATGCAAAATAAACTAAATACAGTGACAGCGAGGATGGGAGAAGCAGAGGAAAGAAAAGGCAAAGAAGTCAAACGTTCACTCTTCGCAGATGACATGATACTCTATATGGAAAATCCGAAAGACTCCACCCAAAAATTTCCAGAACTGACATAGGAATTCAGCCAAGTTGTAGGATATAAAATCAATGTACAGAAATCGATTGCATTTCTGTACAACAATAATGAAGCAACAGAAAGAGATATCAAGGAATCGATCCCATTTACAATTGCGCCAAGAACCATAAAATACCCAGGAATAAACCTAACCAAAGAGGTAAAAGAAATATATGCTGAAAACTATAGAAAGCATATGAAAGAAACTGAAGAAGACACAAAGAAATGGAAAAACATTCCATGCTCTTGGATAGGAAGAACAAATATTGTTAAACTGTCAATACTACCCAAAGCAGTCTACACATTCAATGCAATCCCAATGAAAACAGCACCAGCATTTTTCACAGAGCTAGAACAAACAATCCTAAAATTTACATGGAACCACAAAAGACTCCAAATAGCCAAAGTAATGGTAAAAAGAAAACCAATCCGGAAGTATCACAATCCCAGACGTTAGCCTGTACTACAAAGCTGTAATCATCAAGACAGTATGGTATTGGCACAAAAACAGACACACAGACCAATGAAATAGAATAGAGGACTCAGAAATAGACCCACAAATATATGGCCAACTAATGTTTGACAAAGCAGGGAAGAGTATCCAGTGGGAAAAAGACAGTCTCTTTAGCAAATGGTGCTGGGAGAACTGGACAGCAACATGCAGAAGAATGAAACTGGACCACTTCCGTACACTACACACAAAAATAAATTCAAAATGGCTAAAAGACCTAAATGTGAGACAGGAAACCATCAAAATCCTACAGGAGAAAATAGGCAGCAACCTCTTTGACCTCAGCCACAGCAACTTCTTATTTGACATGTCGCCAAAGGCAAGGGAAATAAAAGCAAAAATGAACTATTAGGACCTCATCAAGATAAAAAGCTTCTGCACAGCAAAGGAAACAATCAACAAAACTAAAAGACAACTGACAGAATGGGAGAAGATATTTGTAAGTGACATATCAAATAAAGGGTTAGTTTCCAAAATCTATAAAGAATTTACCAAACTGAACACTGAAAAACAAATAACCCAGTGAAGAAATGGGCAGAAGACATGAATAGACACTTTTCCAAAGAAAACATCCAGATGGCAAACAGACACATGAAAAGATGCTCAATATCACCCATCATCAGGGAAATAAAATTGAACCCACACTGAGATACCACCTCAAACACGCAGAGTAGCTAAAATTAACAACTCAGGAAACAATAGATACTGGCGAGGGTATAGAGAAAGGGGAACCCTCTTGCACTGTTGGTGGGAATGCAAACTGGTGCAGCCACTCTGGAAAACAGTATGGAGGTTCCTCAAAAAATTAAAAATAGAATTACCCTACGACCCAACAATAACACTACTAGGAATTTATCCAAAGGATATAGGAGTGCTAATTTGAAGGGGCACATGCACCCCAATATTTATAGCAGCACTGTCAACAATAGCCAAATTATGGAAAGAGCCCAAATGTCCATCAACTGATGAATGGGTAACGAAGATGTGGCTTATATATGCAATGGAATACTACTCAGCAATGAAAAAGAATGACATCTTGCCGTTTGCAACAACATGGATGGAATTGGAGGCTATTATGCTAAGCAAAATAAGTCAGTCAAAGAAAGACCGGTATCATATGAGTTCACTCAGATGTGGCATTAGAGAAACTTAACAGAAGACCATGGGGGAAGGGAAGGAAAAATAAGATACAAATAGAGAGGGAAGCAAACCATGAGAGACTCTTAAATACAGAGAACAAACTGAGGGTTGATGGGGGTGGGGAAAACGGATGATGGGCACTGAGGAGGGCACTTGTTGGAATGAGCACTGGATATTGTATGTAAGTGATGACTCACAGGAATCTACTCCTGAAGCCAAGACTACACAGTATGCTAATTTGACAATCAATCAATCAATCAATCAATAAGAAGGAAATGAGGGAATATGTCATGTGGCTATGTGTACAAAATACTTCTAGGCCAAGGGGAGTGCACAGCAAGTACAAGGGACTCTAGGCAGGAGCATGACTAGCATGTCTGATGAACAGCAAGGCCAATGGCTGCAGTGGAGACAAGTGGGCCAGGCCAGGACATAAAATCAGAGAAGTCACGGAACTTGAGATCACATAAGGTCCTGCAGACTTTTGAAGGGGTATTGGCTTTTACTGAGCTAGAAAGCCATTTGATGATTCTGAGGAGTGCTATGACCCAATTTTCATGATTCAATAGCTGGTTAAATGGGGAAAACAGACTCTGGAAGCAAGGGGCTTAGAGTCATGCAGCTATAGACCAAGGAAAAGTAAGAATTTCCAGCAAGAAGAGGCGGGGAGAGCACAGCTCTGCAGATACCTTCATTTCAGACTTCTAGTCTCCAAGAGTCTGAGGATCCATCCTGTTGCTTCAAACCATCTAGTCTTTGTTTACAGTGGCCTTAGTAAACAAATACATGCATAATCCTAATTTAAAATATTCAAATTTGTGGGAAGAATCTTTTGATGGAGCTGTTTTTCATCGAATAGATTTATATTTTGGAATGCAATGGCATAGAATTGAGAAGACCTGTATCTACTGTATCTAAACATGGCAAGATATTAGAAAAGTCATAAATAGAAACAACTTATTTGATGACATGTAACAAGTATTTGTCAAAGAAAGGTACTATGAAAGAAGACACTAAACAGCAACTGTGAAAATATTTAGGCTAAAATATCTTCACATTTCAATATGAAAAAATCTAGAATTGAGACCATGTTCCATTTAGCAGTTTGATCTGAGCTTGCCAGGTGCTTTGGTATCTGTAGGGAAAGTACTTTCTTGAAAGCTAAAAATACTATTGTCTAAAGAAAAAATAATAAGGGAAAGTACTTTCTTGAAAACTAAAAATACTATTGTCTAAGGAAAAAAAATAATAAGGTTTGCAACTTAAACAAAAACTGCAGCAAATTTAATTTTAAAATTAAGTGTAAGATCTTTTTCGTCCAGAAAATGATCACTATCGACATATTAAAGATAAGGCTAGGAAACTGATTCAAGTATATGTACCAAGAATTCAGCATGTGTTAAAAGTTAGTAATCACATAATTAACATAAAAAATTAAACATATTATAAAATTAAGATCAAAATTTTCAATTGTCTAAATGCATAAGGGTATATAAATTACCACTTAAAATGTGAATTTTGAAGATACTTTTGAACAGGACTCTTTTATAGGTCCTAATATATTTACAAATCAATAAATATTCCAAATATGTCATTTTCACTACTTTAACATCTCTTTTTCCTCCTAAAAATGTGGTTTGGTCAAAAAATTATTTAGCCACATTGCCATTAATACACACCAAAAGGGCAATTTGACTTAGGTATTTTTCACAAGTTGCACCCTGTCATTACTTGCTCAGGCAACATTTCCTGAAAAGGTAATGTTGCAAGTGACCCCCAAAGAAGGCAGGACATAGAGCTCTCTGTTTCACCATTCTCCCCTCATTGCTGGGCTGGTACTAACATGTGACTTCATTAAAAAACAATTAAGTCATAGTGGGGGGCGTGGTGAGCAATAAGGGCAGGATAATGCTGTATAAATTACTTCCTCCAAGCCAGAAGTCAGTCCTGGTTCACCATTAATAGTGTAAAAGATTTCAAAATGGAGCAAGTGAGCCTAACTCAGTCTTTTCACAACTGGATGGAAAAGCCACAAGGGAGGAGGAATTTATGCAGGTCCTTATTGGAGGAACTATGAACTTTTTGTCAGTTAGAAGCCCTCTGCCTAGACTTAACTTCCTCCTCACCCAGACACCTGAATTGTTCCATTCTTTACTTTGGAAGAAGCCAATGGGGTTTAACAAGCATCAATCCCTTATTTGCATATTAACCCAACCAATCCAAATTAACCTAGTTTCAATCTGTTTTGTATCAAGGACCCAAATAAGAGCTGCGCTTGTGACTTTTAGTTTTTGTAACTCTGTCCCCTCTTTGTCTTCCTCCAAACAGGAGTCAGATTTCTACCTGAATCTGGGTTTCCCAAACTGCAATTCTAATTGCCCAAATAAATGTCCATTTGCTTGCATTTCCAGTGACAGGAGCTAGAATATGGTAGCACAAGTCACTTAACGGCTCTGAAAGGAATGCAATTTCCTCATCTATATAATGGAAATGTTCTCTGTTTAACTTACAGAAAAGGATTTGGCTAAAAGTTGACTGGCTGATTTGCAAAAATTGCTTTTAAGTGACGGATGGTGCCAATACTCAAGTACCCGGCAGCAATAGGAGACCAAAAAGCCACCATTTAGTGTTGTTTCCAGGAGCCTGTTTACTCATCCATATTTTCCAGGAAGTAAACTATAACCATCCTAATCTATGGTTACTAGAACTAAATGTAGTATTTAAGGGAAAATAGTAAATAGAAGGAAAAAAAAAAATCACTACTTTTCCTGGGTATCAAAATACTCCTTCACAAAATAGTAAAATAACAAATAAAGTCCACCCAAGATCGAGTGTATTTAATTTGTATACTTGGCATCTTGTGTCTGCATCTAGGTTTCAATCTCATTTTCGGCCACAGCTGTAATTAGAGCTGCAATGGACTGTTTTATGATCTATAAAGATGAAAAGTCCAGTACAATCGTTAGCAGTTAAAATTTCTCTGGTCATACCATAGCTTAATCGCTGTGTATTTTAGGACTCCACCTGGAGATTTTGAGTTTGAATTAATAGAAATGAAACGCAAGGGAACCAGGCCAAAATTATATATGGAGTAAAACCAATCACTAAGTACTAGGGAGCCTTTTGAAGTAAATAAAATGTTTTTAAGTGAATGAATACTTAGGAATGTTAAGTTTATGGTCTTTTACAATCATTTCACTTCCCATCCTAAATACTATACTTACACCTTAAAGTTATTTTATCAGAAATTACGCTTTGGTAAGTCAGTAAGAACATACCTAAGAGCAAGTTCTTTTCATCATGCATCATTCTGTTATTCAATTTTTCAACTCAACTCTTTCAGGACCCTAATGTGTAAATCAGAACATCAGTAGCTACCTAAACAACATCTATGCTTATTCGGAATCTTAGATGCTAAGTTTTGTAACATAAGAACCCTTGGGCAGTCTGCTCAATCATAGATAGGGATAGCTTCTCAGAACAACCTTTTGAATGTTTAATATAAAATACACAAGTTTATAAGGAAACCAGTTTTACTGAAATATTGTTCTCACTTTTTTTTAAGCATTAAATAACAGCATGTGGTGGCAGGTCTAATAACTACCATAATAAAGCAGTGGTGTGTATGATATTTTGAGATCTTTGCATCAACTCTGTAATATTAAAGTATCTCCGACTTTTATTGGCAATTATCTGAAATACTGCTAATATTACTGTGGTTTGTTGCCAACATTCACAACTGAAGAAAATGCTAAATTTGTTAGAGGTTAGTGATGTCCTATCTAAGTTTATGGATCCCCTAAAATCTATCCAGAAAGTCTCAGGTTAAGAAATACCCTTCATTAGAGGAATCTGACAAGATGATTTTTCTCTGACAAAATATTTTTAAGATTTATATGCAAAATTAGCTTTCCTGATTCACAAAAGTTCTACAACATTTGATAAATGTTTTCAAGAAGAGGAACAACAATAGTGATATGTCAACAATGCCAAATTACTTACAGAGCAAAGCACTGGGTAGACCATTCAGGTTCAAACCCGGTCTTCACCATTTATTTACTGTTAACATGGGCAAGTTATTTAATTTCTCTAAGCTTCAATCACACAATCTACTAATTAGGAATACTAATAGTCTACTTCAGCTGTTGTGAGGATAAAAGGATATACTTATGCAAAAAATCTCAGCACAGAGTAAAGGCTCACTAAACACTAAGAAGAATTTGTTTTTTAACAACACACTGGATTACTTAAAGGCAAGATGATATTCATTGCAGGTTTTCATAACCAAAGTGGGGAAGACAGCTAATTTAAACTATATATACCCTAACTTTAGAATTATGAATCTTTGGATAGTCTTTTGGTTCTAGGCACACTCTGTAACGTAATTACAGAAACCTACATAGATCATTTTCAGATCATTAAGTGAACAAACCTCATTGGTATGATGTTGACAAGACCATGACCTGAATCTGAGAATAAATGATTTCCTATGTTCTAAGAACTAGACATTAAACGATAGCAAGATGGTCATGTAAGTTATGACCAACGGACTTAATGTAATAGAATGTAGCCAATAAAATGTTAGTAAAAACAGTAGCAACACAGGAATGCACTGATGTAATGTTAAGTGGAGTAGCTGGATAATACCCAACCCTGAGTTCTTGGACACTAATTTAGGGTTAGATTATGTTCCATTCTGACCACAAAGTTTCCTACCTTTTAGGTGTATTTTTCTCTGGTCCAAATTGCACTTCTTAATAGTTAATCTCATTTATTCTAATCATTAATTTATCCCACTCATTTGACATTTCAAATTTCTCCCAAGTGCCTCCCTCCCTATACCTCCCTCTCCAAGCCAAGCTATCTTTAAAAACTGTCTTCGGCTCTATGGAATTTCATTAAGAGTCTGTGACCATGGAAAAGTAAGTGTTTTTGTCTTTTTCCTACTGTTTTTATCATCCCATCAAGGTATTAACATGAAAAAGATAACATTCGAAAAAGAAAGATTCAGATCATTAAAGAAACTGCTAAATTATCCCTAAAACCATGACTAAGTAACAAGATCTGGGATTAATAGTAGTGTTTTCTCATCTATTGATCCATTTTAATCAGAAAACTTGATTTTGGAGATACTACATTAGAACACATTATCTCTGAACAGCTGGGATACAAAGAACTCAGATATAAGACAGTAAATGGTGAAATATTTAGATTCTAAATTTAAAGTGACATTGAGAACTGCTTAGAAATCAATACTGTAGCAACAGCTATCTCATTAAATAGGTAAGGCATTAAGACAGGAAAACCGCACAATCACATTTTCCAACAAAATAGGATTTTGAGAAACTGCTTTTGCTACTCGTTGGAACTCTTATCCTAGTTGAAATCAGTCTGTGGAAAATCAGCTTTAGTAAGGGTCCTAACTGGAGTCTGGGTCCTTCAAGCTTCCCACAAGGGTAAGAGGATCTTTAAATCAAATAATTCTATTGCAGAGATGGAAACACTGAATAAGTACTAGAGGGGAGAATCTGAATAAAAATGAACAGCCTTACTGATAAACTTGAGCCTGTTTTTCAGTTATTAAATTCAACTCCCCCCTCTACGAGCCATGAATATTCAACTAACATAAACCAGTATCTTTTACTAGCTTCAAAATTGTGTGTATATATATATATATATATATATATATATATATATATATATATATATATATATATTTTAATGCTGGCCTAGCTGCAAAATTTATAAAGCCATTGGCAATGAGACATAAAGAAAGGTGAGGTTTCTGTCAAGAGCTGTAGGCTGGTACACACAATTTTACAAATACTAAAATAGCATTTTAGCAGGAGGGGGTGCCAAGTTTATGATTTTACGATTTTAGGAAATCACTTTGCAATAGCTTAGGATACCCATTTAATTACGAAAATGAGTTCAGGGGGGATGATCTAAAGCAGCATTTGGGAAGTCCCTGTTTCAGGATATCTGCAAATCTGCTTTGACCGTGGCATTAACATATAAGGTCTGTACCTTCCCCTCCAAATGGGAACCGCTTCTGCCTAGCTCCATACACGGAAAGCACTGGGCCAAAGACTCATGTGGTATTTATAATCCGACATGTTGAGTTGTACACTCACACAGCAAGGCAAAATAGTACAAACTTAATCACTAAAAATTCTTTATTTTTAACTTTTTGGCTGTTTGGGTAATTCATTTCAAGGAACAATAGTGGGCAACAAATAGAAGGGCTTATTTATTTCTTTGACAGTAAATATATTTTCTTCCAATTAATAATATCTAATTTCTCATGAGTTACTAAGAAAAAAAAACTCACTGTAAATGTTAAAAATAAGAGAAAACTCAAATGATACTTCAAGATTTTATAATTTTCAAATTCTGTCAAAGATTACTTCTTGAAATTCCAATTAAAAAAAACTTAATTAAAAAAGCATTATATGTTCCGCTATCATAGGTATCTAGTCAAAAATATGAAAAAGAATCAAAAATGTTTTTTCATTTTCATTTAAAGCTCCATAGAGCTCAGAAACTAATAAATCTGTTAATTTAGAAGAGTCAATACTGGGGAAGGAGTTTATCAAACTCCAAGATAATTTTCAGTAAAAATAACACTAAGGCTCAAATTTCAAGTCAATAGAAATGATATCAGATATAAAGCACATTCACTACGAAGAACTAGACAACTAATAAGTAGCTATATATTTTAAAAAAGATGACTGAGGATGGGGACAAGTGGGGAGGCAGACAGTGGCGACCTCTGGAAGATGGAATCTCTTCTCTCTGCTGGTCCTAGAAGAGAAAAGAGACACCAATAAGCATCAACACACTGTCCGAATTCCTCCCCACCCGAGACCCAGCAGTCCACAGGTGTTTCTCAACCTGACAGCCAACTTCACCTTCATAGATGGTATTCAGTGCCAAGAGGATGTCAAAAACACCACCCTATCCTGACTTGATTACAGCTGCCTTAAGAAAAATAAAGACTACCCAAAGTACTATTTATAGCTATTATCTATATCAAACGGGGCCTAAAGCAGCTGGGTTGAAAGTCATACTCCTTTTTATTAAGACTAGCTTTCCAAAACTATTGCACTCAACTATTTTAAATTATAAAGAGACAATTAAATATAATCTAAAAGATCTGAATTATCCCTTTGCTTGCACACATTTGTACAAAGCAAGTGGCTACAAGCAGATGTTTGGGTTATAACCGTTGTGACTCTCAATCAACGCACATGGAGAGGATTGGGGTGATGGGTCCTTTACACCAAGTTGACAAAGGGAAATTCAACAACTTATACAATTTGGAAAAGATTATCCTCACTCCACAAAGAAGCTCTAGAACAAATGAAACTCAAAACATAATTACCTAGAGTGACTAGAGTACATAATACCTTCAGTTCTGCAATTCAAACAGCATTCTACAGAATCTGCTTTCCCTAGGGAGTACAGCTGGTAATTCCAAAACAACTGGCAAATCCTTGCAGACACCATACAGCTTTCACAACCAGAACTCAGAATCAGTTACTTTCTCCTGTCTTTGTGGAAGAGCTAATCACTGGAAACACGTCTAAAGTAAACCCAATATGAAATATTCTTTATTATTTTAGTCACTCAAGCCTGAGGCAAATATATGTATAAAATGATGAGTTAATCAATTAAAATGAAATAAGTACTAGCTATGTTTCCACATTATTATTACTTTCTCCCAGGTATTGTGCTGCTCACTGGGGATGCAAAAAATAAGATACAATCTCTGAGCTCATAGAACTGCCGTGAACGTGCAATACTGGAAGCCCTGAAAGTCTGAAAACTGAATCTCTTGTCGACTCGCTGGCTCTGGGTCAAGGGAATATATTTTTAGATTCTTAAGCCTAAGTCTGCAACTCCAACAAGTGGATGACGGCAACGCGAAGAGGCCGGGGCACCACTGTGTAGAAGAGTTAAAACCACAACACGTTTCGTATGCGCAGTGTACTAGCTGGCAACAGGGTCCAAAGAGATGCAATGATTCTAAGACTGACTACTTCAATGTTAACATTGAAGAAGTTCAGGAAGCACCACACAGAAAAAGACTGAGAAATCAAGATTATGTTTGATTTTGTGAAATCGCTACGAATTTTAGGGCTGAAGGAGACCTCGGAGTTCCCATCAACAAAGGAATTCAGAATCCCAAACACGAGCAAACCATCTGAACAATGCCCACTCCTTTGTTTACAAAACACAACAATAACCAAACCAAAGCAACCGCTAGAAACGAGAAGACCACCTGTTTTTAGGGCACCTTTCCTGAGGGCCTCCAATGTCTTCCTAAATCACTCCACTGTACCTGCTGCAAAGTAAGAATATTCTTGGCGCCAGAGCCCAAAGCCGATCTCGTCCGAGTTGCCCGACTTGAGGTCGACGCGACCAGTCCGCGAGGCCCGCAAGGTCAAGTTCGGAGCCTAGGCAGGCCTCGCCCCCCAGCCCTGCGGAGGCGCGCGGCCGCCCGAGCCTCTGGCCTGACGCGGGAGAGCTCGGCCGGCGCCAGCAGCCCGCGCCTCGGCGCCTCGCCGCCCCGCCCGCAGCCCGCGGCTCCGCACGCGTGGGCACCCACATCCGAAGACAGCGAGCGTCCGGGGCGCTCGTACCTCACGCCGCTGCTCCGAAAACCCCGGGACGCGCAGCCGGTTGCTCCCGGCGCCCCCAGGGGCAGCACCACGCTCCCGCCGAGCATCAACACGCGGCCCAGGCGACGGCGGAGCAGGGAAAAGCCGCGGGCCGGCACTGCCATGGCCGCGAATCGCCGGCTTCCGGACGGAGACTCCACCTCCCGCCGCTGCGGTCCTTGCAGCTGCAGGCCGGGCTCCGCCCCCACGCGGCCGGGCCGGAGAGCGGGTCCCTGCGGCAGCGGGTTCCGGGCGCCATGCCGGGGCGGGGCCCGGAGCCAAACTCAGGGCTGGGGGCGGGCCCGAGAGACACTGGGAGGCGGGGCCAGGAACCAAGCTCTGAACGGGACGGGGGCGGGGCAGAAGAAACTCCGGGACTGGCAGGAGCTGGGCGAAGACCCTGGCCGCGGGCTGTGCGAAGTGTGTGGGAGGGGGGCGGGAGGGCAGTCTCTGAGACTGGTGGCTTGCGATGTGGCTTCTCACCCACCTGACACACCTTTGATCTTCCCTTTAGACACAGGTAAGGCGTCTAAAGTAATCACTCTAAGCAGCATGCCTTCTTTTTCCGTAGCCAGACTTCTGGCCTACCACCTCCGAGGCTATGTGATTTAAAGCCAGAAGGATGTTACTGCTTGTTTCGTACCCCACTTAGTACGATCTTGGGATATCTGGGAACTGGAGAGAGAAAAAAAAAAGGTGTGAGTGTGTGGAGGGAGGAGGGGGACCTGGCTGAAGAAGGCCTGAACTTTAGAATTTCTGTTGTTCTACCTTATCTCCATATTTGGAAGGAAAAAACCGTTTTCCAGAGTTTATGACCAAGTTAACATAGCCTGGGAACCTGCATTGTCTGGTGAATGGACAGCCACTGAGAAAGCAAAAATATCAACTACCTCTGGAAAAGTAAAAATCAGACTGGCCATTCACTATGCTGGGATATGTTAAAAGGTAAATTGAAGCAGACTTTTAGAAACTAAGAGTTTCTTTGAGCAAAAAATCAGTTTGAACCAGGCAGCATCCAATCTAGCGGACAGAAAGGCACTCTTGGGAGCTGTACAAAATAAAAGACTTTTTTGGGGGGCTGAAGGGAACAGGAACAAGAAAGTTATACTAGCAAAAAAGTGGGTTCTTTGTTGCAAAGTTACTTTCCTTTAGGGGATGGCAGGGATCTATCAGGTACAATACCCGACTAGGGCTGATCAGGTGATTCCTGGTTGACTGATTTAAGATTCTGTTTCTGGGAGAGAGGAAACTAACGGGGAGGAAGAATTTCCTCTGCCCTTTAAGGTCCTAGTTGTAGCTAGATCAGAATCATTTTTTTAAATATGAAATTTGTTGTCAAATTGGTTTCCATACAACACCCAGTGCTCATCCCAACAGGTGCCCTCCTCAATAGCCATCACCCACCCACCGCTCCCTCCGACCCCCCATCAACTCTCAGTTTATTCTCAATTTTTAAGAGTTTCTTATGGTTTGGCTTCCTCCCTCTCTAACTTTTTTTTTTTCCTTCCCCTCCCCCATGGTCTTCTGTTAAGTTTCTCAGGATCCACATAAGAGTGAAAACTGGTTAGATCAGAATCATATTGACATGAGATAGATTAACAGAGGAAAATCAAGTTTAATAGCATACATAAGGGGAATCAAAATCAAATTTAATAGCATTCAATGGGGAATCCACACAGACATTGAAATTCCAAAGATAGGCAACATGATGCTTATATGAGTTAAGGAGAGGGGTAGGGGTCTGAGGATACAAAAGGGAGAGATATCATGAACAGGAAAGTGAAAGGAGATGTTTGGAAAACAAAGATACCCTGTTATTCAGATAAATTTCTCAGGTAAAGAGGAATTTCTATTAATAGCTCTCTTCCTGGTAAAGCAAGCAGTTGAGGGGGAGGTAAAGAACTTTTTCTGACTCTGCTGGGTTTGGATTATTTTTAACTCAAAATAATGTTCATGCCAAAGTGGCCCATCTAAGGGTGGCCTTCCCTTATCCTCTACAGTGATTAGGTCTCAGTTTGGTGAAGTGGGGCTTAGCATAAGTGACTCCATTTTGGATCTATTGTCTTGTTTTTTAACAGATAACAAACACAGATAAGAGACAGATAGAACCAGATGCAAAGGTAAAGGAAACAATATTTCTCCCAAGGTCAGGCTGCAGCTGTGAAGTATCATCGCAATCCCTTTGACCACTGCATTCTTACTTAAAATCCTTCTTCTCTAAAATCATAACTGTCAGAAAGTGTGCTCTTTAAAATCTCATCAATAAGAATGAAACGTCCTATCCGTCCTATTCTGTATGATGTAAGTCAGTTTCACACAAAGAAGCAGCCTTTATTTCCAACGTAGGTAAAAGCTTCAGATGAGGGATTCCTGAACACATTCCACATCGATCTTAACTTTATCAATTCCAAGGAATAGGCCCCTGGATCCCCTTTGCAGTTCCACTTCATGTTGACCCCTTTACACACAGCTCTTTCCTGCTTTGAGCCTCCCAAAATGTTGCTTTATTTAAATTTCACCTAACCTCTACCCTTTCCCAAATCTTATAATAACCCCATATCTCCCCTTAGTTGATGAGACATTTCTCAGGTTTCCTCTGGTATATAGTCTCCTTCATTACAAGGAACCAGTTATTCTAATTTTGTCTTTCTACAGTTTTATCCCTGCCAGTTGAATCTGATTAGGCTAGGATAGCAGCCAGGAGTGATGATCGAGGGGATTTGCAGCCCAGAAGTGGTTATCATTCTAGCAAAGGCAATATCGTGTCCCCAGGGTTCAGCAGTTTCTTGAAAACTAGTTAATTAAGGTTTACAAGGAATCCTAAATGGATACCACCACATTTCAAAACATAACCACATCAATTCAAAGCTTTCTTTAATCATCTGGCCTTGTCAAGAATATGTAACGGTCTCGTATGGAGATACGTTGATCATTTCTTGTCCCCATCCTCTGTGTCTCATACTAGACTCTAGACAGCTCTCTTTGCACATAAACTTCATGTACTTCCTACTAATGGAACCTGAATTATTGCACTCAAAATAAGCCATGACTGTGACAAGAAGGAAAAAATTGCCTCTACCCTCAAGGTTCTCCAGCAGGACTAAGAATTAAATTTATATGAGACAAATTAACAGGAGAAAAAAAACCCACAAAGTTTTATTATGTGTACACGAAGGTCCAGTTACAAAATTGAGACCTGAAGAAATGACAAAGTAGGGTTTTTGAATACTTTTAGACAAAGAGATGATACATTTATTTAAAAAAATTTTCTAACGTTTATTTTTGAGAGAGAGAGCATGAGAGGGGGAGGTGCAGAAAGAGAGGGAGACACAGAATCCAAAGCAGGCTCCAGGCTCCTAGCTGTCAGCACAGAGCCGGACGCAGGGCTCAAACTTACTAGCCGTGAGATCGTGACCTGAGCTGAAGTCGGATGCTTAACTGACTGAGCCACCCAGGTACCCCAAGAGATGATACAATTTTGAGGAATTTATAGAATAAGGAAAACAGGTGTTTGGGCTGAAATGGTAGATTAGTAAAAAGTAATAAGACTTATTTCTGCAGCTTTTTGTGCTTTTATTTATTTTTTATTTTTTATTTTTTAATGTTTATTTATTTTTGAGACAGAGAGAGACAGAACATGAGCAGGGAAGGGGCAGAGAGAGAGGGAGACACGGAACGTGAAGCAGGCTCCAGGCTCTGAGCTGTCAGCACAGAGCCCGATGCGGGGCTCAAACTCACGAACTGTGAGATCATGACCTGAGCTGAGGTCGGATGCTTAACCAACTGAGCCACCCAGGCGCCCCGCTTTTTGTGGTTTTAAAGTCATTACCTCTGGTGATAAGGATATCTTTCTTTATTTATTTATTTTAGTTTACTTGTTTATTTTGAGAGAGGAAGAGAGAGAGAGAGACAGCGTTGAGTGAGGGAGGGGCAGGGAGAGAGGGAGAAAGAATCCCAAGCAGACTCCATGCTGTCAGCACAGAGCTCAACACAGGGCTTGAACTCACAAAACTGAGACCATCACCTGAGCTGAAACCAAGAGTCTGATGCTTAACCGACTGAGCCACTCAGGCTCTTTTCACTTCTCAGTGTAGGGAGGATATTTTTCCTATGTGAGATTTGTTTCCTGCTTTCAAGGAGACAGAGGAAGGGCTGAATGTCCTTGTACTAGTTGTTACTTAAGTAATTTTTATTTGAAATAATGTGCCAGCCCCGACAGCTGTTTCTGAGTAACTCATTAAAGTCATCTTGAGGTAAGAGCTTGCATCAAGCAAAGGAAAGCAACTACCCTCTGTCATCTAAAGGTAACCCTACCCACAAGTCTACCTACTATCTAATCTCGGTGTGACCTCCATGGCATTATCTCCAGAGCCTAGTCCAATGTGTGGTACACATTAAGTGTTCATGAAGCATCTGTTACATGAGTGAGTGAATGAATTGAACCTATACTCAGCAGGAATGGAATGAAATGCCCAATGAACTCCGAAAGAGCCACCTCTGATGAGATGTGGGCAGAGCTGCTCGTCCTCCTAGAGACGTGGAGCATATAACTGAACCTGTCCCAGAGATTTTAAGTATACCAGAAAATGTATACGGTGGCCTATTGCCAGGCTTTGGATGACTATAAGTTTTCTGACACCCGTTGGATATCCTTTCAATAATAAAATACCCCTGTAGAACATTACACCTACTATTCTTGCAAATGGAGAAGTTAATGTCAGTCTACTGGGTTGTACCATGAGAAATTTTCCCCATGTTTCTGGATGGTGCCCTGGTCATCAGAAATGTAACTCCCATGAAAGTTAATCTAGATCATCGCTGGACTAGAG
Organism: Panthera leo; assembly: GCF_018350215.1. Lineage (NCBI taxonomy): Eukaryota > Metazoa > Chordata > Mammalia > Carnivora > Felidae > Panthera > Panthera leo. The sequence goes on from NC_056682.1 coordinate 145,124,091, forward strand.
TGACATTTTTAGCTGTTTGAGAAATGTGTATATTAATATTGATTTTTATGAATCTGAGGTATCACAGAGGACATGAAATGTTTTTCGACATGATTAGAGGAATTGTTTGAAGAAGAGACTTTTCCCCATAGCACTGAGTATGAAAGATTGTGACCCTATACTCAAAAACAATTGGACTTGGTTTTTAAACTATAAATTAGATTTTCTTATATTTTGCTTTTCTAAGCTAACTTTACCTGCAAGCATAAGCTTAATTCTGGCCACTACCTCAACAACATTAATCATTAGGGAAATGTAAATCAAAACCACAATGACACAACATCTCACACCCATTAAGATGGCTACTATAAAGAATAAAACCAAGCAAAACCAAAAAACAGGTGTTGGTGAGGATGTGAAGAAGGTGGAACCCTTTGGGGGTTCTCTTGGTGGAACTGTAAAATGGTGCAGCCACTATGGAAAATCAGTGATTCCCGGGGTTAGGGGAAGGGGAATGGGGAAACTATGAGTACATAGTTTCAGTTTTGCAAGATCAAAAGAGTTCTAGAGACTGGTTACATAATAATGTGTTTGTGCTTAACACTACAGAACTATATACAGTAAAACCTTGACTTGCCAGCATAATTCAAGCATAATTCGTTCCAGAAACATGTTTGTAGTCCAAAGCACTTGTATGTCAGAGCGAATTTCCCCGTAAGAAATAATGGAAACTCAGATGATTCATTCCACAACCCAAAAATATTCATATAAAAATGTTTATACTACTGTAATATAACACAAAATAATAAAGAAAATACAAAACAAAAAGAAAAATAAACAAATTAACCTGCACTTACTTTTGAAAACCTTTGTGTCTGGTGTGAGTGAGGGAAACAAGACAGGAGGGTTATTGTGGAGGAGGACTTTCGCTATCACTGATAGAATCATCGCTATCCATTGGCTCAATGGAATCTTTTTCTGCATGGGCGCCATTGTACATGCTATCATGGATACTGACTATAGTACAATATTAATAAACTCTTGTCATATACTGTATTTAACGTAACTGCAATAAGACAGCAGAGAAAAGGGTCTATATCCACAGGCAGCCTAATCTAGAATGAAGCAAAGCATTCCTAAGCTTACTCATTCCTAAGCTTACTCTTATATGGAAAAGTAAAGGACTGTCCATAGGTGCTTTGGAGTCACAAAAAATACACGAGTGCCAGTTGTGGGCACCTTCCAACATTCTGAAAAATCACTGATTTCTGCCAAACACCACGGCCTGACACAGGAGCATCTCGGCATCGGCCTGAGACTGAGCATCTGAGCATGGGAGACGATCACCCACAATCCCACAGTAAGAGAGAGAGAAAGAGAGAACCATTGTCTCAGTTGTGATTATGTGATGTTCGGTGTCACATATCACTCATACTGAAAGACATGGCTCATTTTCAAGTTAAAATTTATTAGAAATGTTTGCTCATCTTGCAGAACAGTCGCAGAACAAGTAACTTGTAATCCAAGGTTTTACTCTACTTATACATGGTTAGGATGATAAATTTTATGTCGTATATTTTACCACCATTTAAAATTCCTTTGAGGGGCGCCTGGGTGGCTTGGTCGGTTAAGCGTCCGACTTCGGCTCAGGTCATAATCTCACGGTCCGTGAGTTCGAGCCCCGCGTCAGGCTCTGTGCTGACCGCTCAGAGCCTGGAGCCTGTTTCAGATTCTGTGTCTCCCTCTCTCTCTGCCCCTCCCCTGTTCATGCTCTGTCTCTCTCTGTCTCACAAATAAATAAACGTTTAAAAAAAAAATTTAAAAAAATAAAAATAAAATAAAATAAAATAAAATTCCTTTGATGTAAACATTAGTGACAAATATTTTATTATTAATTTAGGAACTTTTACTTCCAATGGTAGTAAATAAGACTTACTGGGCCACATCCTTAGAAAGATTTTGTATTATCAGTCTTTTATTTTTTTATTTTTATTTTTTTAACGTTTATTTATTTTTGAGACAGAGAGAGACCGAGCATGAACAGGGGAGGGGCAGAGAGAGAGGGAGACACGGAATCCGAAATGGGCTCCAGGCTCTGAGCTGTCAGCACAGAGCCCGACGCAGGGCTCGAACCCACGGACCATGAGATCATGACCTGAGCTGAAGTCGGACGCTTAACCGACTGAGCCACCCAGGCGCCCCTATTATCAGTCTTTTAAATTTTAGTCCGTTTTGTGAGCAACAAATAGAATTCACTGAAGTCATCATTTATATTTTCCTGACTATGAATGTGTGAAACATCTGTTTATTAGCCATTTCAATTTTCTCTTTTCCAGTGGGTTTGTTTTTTATTGATATAGGAATTATTTCTATTTTCAGTATCAGTACTGTTTTGTCACTTGTGTGTGTGACAAGTAGTCAGATTTATCAATCTATTCTTTTGTGGTTGGAGTTTAATGTTTATGCAATCTCTCCATAATTTATGATTATAGAGATGGAGTCCTGTTCATTTACTCTAGAGCTTTCAAAGTGTTGCCTTTCACATTTAAATCTCTAATTAAGTATTGCAATGTGCACTGTGAGGTAGAGATAAAATTTCTTTAAAAAATGCACCAGAAGCACTTATTACTAATCCATTCTTTCTTCCTTATCTGCAGTTCCACCTCTTTCTACTATGAGCTTTCTATATGGACATAGATCTGTCCCTTCTCGCTGGCAGGGTGATGTGGCAGACATCAAGACTAGTGAACTTGAAGCAATAGAAACTATCAAAGGCGAAGTGTATTTTTTGAAAAAGGCTAAAAAATATAACAGTAAGGAGTATCAGTGAGCCTTGGGACAACTTCAAGACACCAAAGATAATATAATTGGAGTTCCCAAAAGAGAGGGGATGAGGACCAAAAATTTTTTTTAAAGAATTCATGTGAAATATTTTCCAAATTCGGTGAAAAGTACAACAAACCTACAGATCTAAGAAACTCAGTGAGGCCAAAGCAGAAGAAACATGAAGAAAACTGTACCAAATTATATCATAATTAAATTGCTCAAAACCAGTGACAAGGTGAAAAAAAAAATTTTAAGCAGCCAGGAGGAGAAAAAACATTTTAGGACAGAGGAATGCAGATAAGAGTAGCAGGTTTCTCAACAGTTTAGCACAGTAGTAGGATGTAAAACAACATACCCAAACCCAAGTTAGCAATATGCCATATAGTAAGTTTTGAAATCAGAAAGTGTGAGACCTCCAACTTTGTTCTCCTCCTTTTTTCCCCCCCAAGATTATTTGCCTATTTAGGGTCTCTGGAGATTCTGTATGGATTTGGGGATGGGTTTTTCTATTTCTGCAAAAAACACTTTAGGACTTTGATAGGCATTTCATTAAATCTAGTAATGTAAATTGCTTGGGTATATTGGCATCTTAGCAATACCAAGTTTTCCAATCCATGAACTCAAAATCTTTCCATTGATTTATTTCTTTAATTTCTCTCAGAAACATATTGTAGCTTTTTAGTGTACAAGTCATCCTTGGTTGGATTTATTACTGTGTATTTTATAAGTTTTGATGCTATTATACATGGAATTATTTTCTTCATTTTCCTTCTGGACTGGTCATTTTTGACAACTACTTTTGCCATAACAAGTTTCTTTGTCTGGGAATCTCATGTCTTCTGTAAGTGTTTCTGAAACTGTGGAAAGCTAACTTAGTAGATTGTGGGTAGGGTGAAATTAACTCCATCATAAGCTCACAAATTGTCATGATAGGACAGAAAGAGGGGATATCACTATAGATGCTAAAAACACTAAAATATTAATAAAGTAATAATACAAACAGCTTTAATGCAGTGTATTTTACTACTAAAATAAAATAGACAAGTTTATTGAAAAACACAAATCATCTTAAACTGACCCAAAAAGAAATTTAAAAATTTAATAACTCTATATAGATTTTTAAAAACAAACTAGCAATGAATAACTCTCTGACAAAGAATCTTCAGTCTTAGTGGGTTTCACTGATGATTTCTCTCAAATATTTAAGAAAACAATAATAACAATCCTATGCAAATCTCTCAGAAAATAGAAGGAACACTTTCCAACTCACTTTGTAAGGCCACCATTGCCCTGATATCAAAACATTACAAGGAAAGGCAACGACAGACCAATACCTCTCCACAACATAGTAACAAAAATCTCCAAAACAATAGCAAATTGAATAGCAATATGTATAAAAGGTAATCTATCCTGATATCCTGATCGAGAGGGGTTTATTCTGGGAACGTAAGTCTGGTTCAACATTCGATTAATGGAATTCACCATAGTAACAGATTAAAGAAGAAAAAACAATGATGATTTCAGTAGATGTAGAAAAAGTATTTGACAGAATTAAACATTCATTCATGATAAAAGGAACTTTGAGAAAACTAGAAATAGAGGGATATTCTTCAAGCTGATAAAGGACATCTATGAATAACCAACCCACAGCTAACATTATACTTCATGATGAAAGATCCCTAAGATTAAGAACAAGGCAAAGATAACTTTTCTCACCATTTCTATTCCATATTGTACTGCTCATCTGGGTGATGGAAAGGGGTACAAAAGAACTTTGGAGGGTGATGGAAATGTTCTGTATTTTGATCGTGGCATGGCAAATGTGTATACAATTGTGAAAACTCATCAAATTACATACTTAAAATGAGAACATTTTATTATATGTAAATTATACTGAATCAAAATTGATAAAACACAGAACTTAAGCATTTGTTGGTTCTCTTTAGATGTAATCCACATCCCTCTCTCACTAAGAAGCCTCTTTTCTACAAGTATGTATGTATCACTTTGATTTTCTCTTATTCATTTGGCCTCTAGAGGGAACCCATATTTCATGAACTCAGAAGCTTGGCAATGATTTAAAAAGCACATCATCTATGGATATAAATGCACAGAAAAGAATGGTACAAATGAAAATTTTTCATTAGCAGATTTTTAAGAATTTAGTAATGAAATTTCTTAAAACCCTTGTTGGCCATAGTCATACGGAAGATAAACATGTTACTTGTGAAAGAGATGAAGCTTCTTTCATCAGTGTATTTAAATAGTGGACTCAATCTTGACTTTCATGTAGATGGTGTGGGTCAATTAGACATAACCTTGGTATTTTTTTTTAAATAAAGGTTATATTTTTGGTTACAAAAGTTATCAATGCTCATTACAGAAAATGTGATGAGAAATTTTTAAATACCATTATATAAATAAATTAAAATAATAATATATAAATATTATTATATTTTATATATTTATATATTATTTTAATATATTTATATATATATTTATATATAATTTATAAATATATATATGTAAATTATTTTAATATATTTATATATTTATATATAATTTATAAATATATATAAATAAATTAAAATAATATATAAATATATAAGATAAATATTTATATATTTTATATATTATTTATAATATATTTATATTTTTATATATTATTTATATGTATAATTTATAAATATATGTATATAAATAAATCAAAATAATGCATAAATATTATTATATAATATATATTGTATATATTTTCCTTTATTATTATATAAAAATGTATAAATAAAATATATAAATAAATTTAAAAATAGAGAAAATTTTTAAATACCAGGTTATACTTTTGGTTACAAAAGTTATCTATATTCATTACAGAAAATATGAAAGTTACAGAAAAATTGAAAGAAGAGAAAGAGGAAGAGGAGAAGAATCCATAGAAGCCACTATTGTCATCATAATCACTGCCTGCAGACATGAATACTGTCAACATTTGGGCATATTGCCCCAGAGGTTTTATTTATACATTATTTTTACTTGATTGTAGTCACATATAACAAGATGTTAGAATTTAACTGCTCTTTGATATCTAACCATGAACATGAAGCATAAATTAAATACTTTTTTGTAATGTAGAACGTTCATAATTAATTAATTATGTCCCTTTGAAGTGCTTTTAATAGTACTCAACTAGAAAAGTTACAATAAAATGTTATTAATATTTAGTAGTCACATTAAATTGTCCATATTTCTTTGGCGGTTCTCTCTTATGCAGGAAATCTACTTGAAGAGTCGTTACAACTGGAAAGAGCTGGGCAGTGGATGGCAGAATTTTTTTTCCTTATCCTAAATAATCTCCACTTAAGTCGGTACAGGAAAAAAATGTAATCTATGAGCAGTAAAAAGTCTCAGATGAAAAGAACATTTTTAAAAAATAATTTACCTGGTGGTCTTATGGTATATTCCCAAAGGGAAAAGAAACTATACATACATTCCAATTCAGCTTTACCTTGTCACATAACAATAATGTATTCGTGTTTAGGTAGAGGGGACAATGAAATAGATGGTAAACAATGAGTTTTGAGCCTTGTTTGTGGAATTACCTGTACTTTTATTTTTATTTTTTTTTTAATTTTTTAAAAAGTGTTTATTTATTTTGACAGAGAGAGACAGAGCATGAGTGGGGAAGGGGCAGAGAGAGAGGGAGACATAGAATCCGAAGCAGGCTCCAGGCTCCCAGCTGTCAGCACAGAGCCCGAGGTGGGGCTGGAACTCACAGACCATGAGATCATGACCTGATCCCAAGTCTGACGCTCAACCTACTGAGCCACCCAGGCGCCCCTGCCTGTACTTTTATTAAAATCCACTTGGCACAGATGAATTGTATGTAGATTTTAACTGACGCAAGTGATAAAGGGAAGAGAGTTAATGTGAATGTTAACAATTATACTTAAACGGGATTTACTAATATTTATTGAAGACATAATATTTCTGGTACTGTAGGTATCTTATTACATGAATCACCTTTTCTTTATTTAATCGTTACAACAACTTTATGAAGATTTACAGGGAGTAACTATTTTCTTTCTCATTTTACTGAGACAGAATCTGAGGCTCTTAGAAGTCAAATAACATTTTCAAAGTCACACAGAGGGGTGCCTGGGTGGCTCAGTCGGTTGAGCTTCCGGCTTTGGCTCAGGTCATGATCTCACAATTTGTGGGTTCAAGCCCCACATCCGACTCTGTACTGACGGCTCAGAGCCTGGAGCCTGCTTTGATTTCTGTGTCTCCCTCTCTCTCTGCTCCTCCCCGCTCATGCTCTGTCTCTCTCTCTCTTCAAAAATAAATAAAAACATTTAAAAAAATTTTTTTAAAAAGTCACACAGCTAATACATGCCAAAGTTGGGGTTTGCACATAGGTCTATGTTGCTATAGTAGTCCTATCCTTAACCCATGCCCTCTTCTTTCCAGGAATTTCACATATATGACCCTTTCAAGGCAGGACTTCTTTTTTCCACTTAAGTACCTTATTGCCATCATCATGTTGTGTTCAAAAAAACCTCAGCCTAAAGAATTAATTTAAGGGGTGCCTGGGTGGCTCAGTCGGTTAAGCGTCTGACTTCGGCTCAGGTCATGATCTCACGGTTCGTGAGTTTGTCGGGCTCTGTGCTGACAGCTCGGAGTCTGGAGCCTGCTTCAGATTCTGGGTCTCCCTGTCTCTCTCTGCCCCTCCCCTGCTCATACTCTGCCTCTGCCTCTGTCTCTGTCTCTGTCTCTCTCTCTCAAAAATGAATAAACTTAAAAAAAAATTAAGAAAACAAAAAGAATTAATTTAAAAGAACGAATATTCAGCCCCTGAAAAGAACTCCAAAGGGCAATTTCATTCCTAATACAAACCACAAATGAGGTTCTTGGTTTAAATCTACTACTTTCTTAAATAACAAGGTAAGGAGTGGTTTGCTCTTGTACTTATGATTGTTATTATTTCATCCATTGTCTCCAGGCTATTATATTCTGATAGCTATAACATTATTAGTATACACAAGTAATTGTAGTATATCAATTGGTTCTATGAGACACCTTTGGAGTAGAAATGAAACCCTTTCTTAGCATCTAAAACTAGAAGAGAATAAACCACATCCCCATGATGCTCTTTATTAAAGGCCTTTAACTGATATGATGTGAAAATGAGTAATTTTGGGAATCATACCTGAAAGCACCTAACGGTGAAGACAGTGTTGCATTTACTTATGAATATATAAATACAGTGATTTAAGATGTAATTAAATAATTATTCAGCACATACTAGGCACCTATATCAATAAGCTGGCAGTTGATTAAATTGTCCGTGGTCATTGTTAAAAATGGATTAAACATCCATTCTAGATTTTTTAAACTTAAAAAAAATTGTTTTAAGTTTATTTATTTTGAGAGAAAGACAGAGAGAGTGAGCAGGGGAGGGGCAGAGAGAGAAGGAGAGAAAGAATCCCAAGCAGTCTCCCCACTTCTTCAGTGTGAAGCCCGATGCGTGGCTTGAACTCACGAAACCGTGAGATCATGACCTGAGCTGAAACCAAGAGCCAGATGTTTAACCAACTGAGCCACCCAGGTGCCGCTAGATTTTTAAGATTTGTAATAAAAAAGATCACACACTTACTGTTATGGTGTCTAAAAGGCTCAAAAAAAAAAAAAACCACTAAAAAAAAAATAAAGAAGAAAAGTGAAATGAGAAATGAGTGGTGTTTGGGATAAGACACCAGTATGTAATATAATAGGATTACAAATGCATTGGAAGATGTAGCTTAGTATATGAGTCAAAAAGACTGCCAACTGAATGCCACAAATAGGCAACCACTAAGCATACATGGAAAAGATGACCATCTACAAGCCAAGGAGAAAGGCTTCAGAAGAAAACCCTAAGGATACCTTGACCATGGCCCTCTAGCCTCCAGAACTATGAGAAAAACAAATTGCTGTTGTTCCAGCCACTAATACTCAACCTAGGCTCGGTGATATTGCCTGCACGTGATGAGCAGCCACTGAAGAATCTCAAGTAGAAAAACCACTTTTTAAGGTCTGCTCTGTAGAACAATCACCTTGCAGTGAGTAAGATTGACTGGGGAGACTAGTTAGGAAGTTACATCCAGTGGTCCAGGGACAGCTAATGAGGGGCATATTTAAGGCAATTTCACAGGGAAGGGAGAGGAGGAAGTAAGGGAGTAGACGTTACAGGGTCCGGAGCCCTGTTGGATGCAAAGCAGAGAGAGGGGGTCAATGTGTGATGAAACTGAGGTCCCTGGCTTAGGCAGCTCAGTGAATTTGCTTAATAAAGCAAAACAGAGAAACAGAGGAGCAGTGGGTTCCCCATGTGAACTCTGGGAGAGCTAACTAAATCACAGTGGTTACATGTTAATACTGGCAGCAAGGGGAAAATACAGGAGATAGGCATCAATCCAGATTAAGATCAAAGCATTTGATGACCCAGTGAGGGGAGGCCCATAGAGCTGGCACGGAGTAGCAGTCAGGATGTCTTAGATGGCCTGGTGAATTACCATGTCATGGAGAAGAAATGCACCTCACCCAGAAATACACACTGGAGGGTGTCTTTGAGGAGGGAAGTCTCCACATTCCACAGAGGCAGGTGCAATCAGGGTGTAGCTGGCCTTGCTAACTGAAGCAGAAATAATGAAAGGAAAAGGAGATAACAGCCCTGGCGTCATGCCTTAGCTCTGCCCTTAACAGGCCTGATAACCTTGAGCAAATCAGTGGACTTCCCTTTGCCGCATTTCCTCTCACTAGGAAGTCAGGGTGAAAATGAAATGATTGTTATTATGACACTTCATTAGCTAACTGATACTTTGAGGGCTCAGAATAAGCCTCCTGGAAGAGGTGATTTATAAACTAAGAGCTGAAGAATAAGTAAAAAGTGAACCAGATAGAAGGGCTAGGAGGTGTGGAGGTGAAAGATGTTCTAGTTAGAGGGAACAGCATCTGTTAGACCCTGAGCCCAAACAGAAAGTGGTATTTTCAGAGAACCAAGAAGTGATTTGATGTAACTAGAGTGTAGAGTTTCATCAGGACGAAGTGAGAAAACAGAAATTGCAAGCAGTTAAGTAATTTGTTCAAGTTCACATAGCAATGAGTCTGATCTGTGAATGGAGCCTGCCTGCACCAGGACTTGCATTTAAACTTTTTTTAAACTATTATTAATCCTGTACAACCTCCCTGCAACACTATACAAAGAGAAGACCATTGCCAAGGGTAATACAGGCTTAATATTTATGAGTGTGTTTAGAAAGTTACAGAATGAATATTCACTGAGCTTAAATAGAAAGATCCAAGTGAGAATGTTGGAACAAGTGTCATTAGGTATACAGAATGAGACCACAAAAGCAAGTAAGCTAAAATTAGAGAGAGTCTACTAACCCTTTTTCCCACTCCAGTCCTCCAAAAAAAATATAGAAACCATCTCAAAATAGATTTGTGACTAACACAAGATTTTGATGACTGATCTTCTATTGTAAATAATTGCATTTATTTTACAAACCAAACAAAACCCAGATCCGGATCAATTCGGTTTTATAATGGACGTAGCTGTTGGGTTAATTGTTATATACTATCCAGAGACTGGACTGAACTGGTTTGTCTATGCCTTTTCCCTGGGGCATTGATCCACAGAAGATTATACGTATTGATTATAAAATCTTCTCTTTGTTCTCCGTGTTCTCGTGTTTTGCTGTGAAGCGGTAAATTGTGGAATTCTTTCTGTTTGTCCTGCATGTGATTTGTTGGGATTCCTGAATCTGATGCTTGTTGTCTGATGCATGTTGTCTGATGACCACGGAGGTACATCCCTCAGATCTTCCAATAGAGGGAAGCTGCCAGAGGAGCTCAGTTGATGTCCCAGGGTGGCATCTGATTTAACAATGCACCATCTCAGTGTTGTTTTTGTACACTTCTCTGCTGGCCTCCCCTGCACCTCCCAAATGCATACTTGTACTTCAACCCTGGTCTCAGAGTCTGCCCTCATTATCCCATTTCTACCCAATGATTTGTCAACTGAGCTTGAAGTTGGACTTCCAGCAACACTTCTTGAAGTTAAAAGATTTCATCCAAAGGGGGGAGAAAAGAAAGGAAATTTTGCTCAGAATCTCTCTTAGCTGAAATACCTTTGTTTTGGTCTGCATAAGACCACGTATGGCCGTTTTAGTCACTTACATGTTCAGTAGGGTTAATTATAAGAGGACATGCCACATTACATGAAAGGTATAGTCACAATTCTTTCGGATCTGTAGCAGAGCTTTTGTTTAAATATTACCTACTTGGTGGGTCCATCGGTTGAGCATGTAACTCTTGATTTCAGCTCAGGTCATAATCTCAGGGTCATAGGATCAAGCCCTGCGCCATGCTCCACAGTGAGCAGTGAGCACAGAGCCCGCTAAAGATTCTCCCTCTTTCACTCTCTGCACCGCCCCCCCCCCCGTCCCCCGCTTGCTCACACGCTCTCTCTCTGAAAATAAATAAATAAATAAATAAATAAATAAATAAATAAATAAGCAAATAAATAACTAAATATCAGTCCTACTTAAGAAGAAAGACTTTTGTCTCAGGATACCTTGGCAAGCAGCGTAACCGTCTTCAATCTTTTTTAATACTATATCCACAGGAGTCAAGCATCTTTCTGTGCAACTCTGAAAGGAGACCATTTGGATTACTAAAACTGGGAGCACTGCGTTTTAAAAATTGGTTCATTTAAAATTCTGAAGTGATTTAATGTTATTTATTGGCTTTTAAAAATAATTATAAAATACATGAGCTTCCAACCAAATTTGTCTCAGACGTTGCACCAACCATATATTGAGGATACAGTGTTTTGTCTGCACTGTCACAATTTTCTACCATTCGCTATGAGTAATGTCAGTTAAAATGTTAAGACAGAGCCCTTTCAGCAATAAGCCATCAGAAAGCACTTATTACTATGTATGTAATATGTACATAATACATGTAGTTCTATGCACAAGTTTCCGTGGTAGGCTTGCTAACCTACACGTGGACCTCCCAAGCTGCCACCATAAACTATCCTTCATACATTGTTTAGCAGTCTTATTTGGTCTATTTCTCTTTGCTTGTTTGTTCTGCCTCCAGAATCTCACTAAGATCTAGTTTATTACTGAGTAGGGAGAGCCTATGTTGTCCAAATCACAAAGAAAGTGTCCTGTGTTCCTATTTAAGCTCCCATTTAAAGTAATGCTGAAGCCTCTGCTGCTGTGCACAGACCACAGGGCTCCACCTACATCACCAGAGTCCTCAGAAGTTCATTAAGCTCACACATGACCAGCTCACCATAGTTTGAACTCAGAGCGGAAATTCCAGGATTTAAAAATAATGTATTCAATAATCACGGTTTAAAAAGAAACTCTTGGGGCACCGGGGTGGCTCAGTCGGTTAGGCATCTGACTTTAGCGCAGGTCGTGATCTCACGGGTTTGTGGGTTCGAGCCCCGCAGCGGGCTGTGTGCTGACAGCTCAGAACCTGGAGTCTGCTTCAGATTCTGCGTCTCCCTCTCTCTCTGCCCCTCCCCCACTCGCACTCTGTCTCTGTCTGCCTCTCAAAAATGAATAAACGTTAAAAAAATTTTTAAAAATCAAAAAAAAAAAAAAAAAGGAAAGAAAGAAACTCTTAAGAAATAATTTGGGACGCCTGAGTGGCTCAGTTGGTTGGACGTCCGGTCAGGTCATGATCTCATGGTTCGTGGATTCAGGCTGGCATTGGGCTCTGTGCTGACAGCTTACAGCCTGGGGTCTGCTTCCGGTTCTGTCTCCCTCTTTGCCCCTCTCCCCCTCACACTCTGTCTTTCTCTGTCTCTCAAAAACTGAAAAATAAATGTTACATTTATAATAAATATATATATTTATATGTATAAAAAAAAGAAATTATTAATAGCAAGTGACTTCCTTGACCTCAAAAAGCTATAAAACATCCACAATAAGTATTACACTTAGTGGTGAAATGCTTAAGAAGTTTGTTGAAAAAAAACCAAAAGTACTTGTTATCATCACTTCTATATACAAGCTTGTACTGAAAATTTTAACCAGTGCGGTAAGGCTAGAAAAAAAAAAAAAACATAAACATTTATAATGAATGGGGAAAAAAACTGCCATTTGAAGCAGATGACATAATTGTTTATGTGAAAGATGGAAAATAGTTAAAAGATACATAATTAGAAGACTGATGGGCATAAAAATAATACACAAAACTCAGGAAATGCGATCTTATAGACACTGCTTAAACTAAATAGCACCTGGATGCAAATCTCTAGAAATAAGATTAACATGTAATGTGCAAGGTGAAAACTTAAAATGTTACTTAAAGTCTTCAATTTATGGTATGCCTGGGTGGCTCAGTGGGTCGAGTGTCTGACTCTTGATTTCGGCTCAGGTCATGATCTCAGGGTTGGAGAGTTCGAGCCCTGCGTCAGGCTCCTGGCTGTCAGAGCATCTGCACTGCTTGGGATTCTCTCTCTCTCTCTCTCTCTCTCTCTCTCTCTCTCTCTCTCTCCCTCTCTTCCTCTCTCTCTCTCTCTCCCCCTCCCCTAGTCATGTGCATGCTCTCACTCTCAAAATAAATAAATAAACTGTAAAAAAAAGACTTCAATTTATGAACTCTCCTAAGTTCTCAAAATGGAAGATTTGTTCTTTTAAAGATGCATCAACTACCCCTACCCAAAAGGATTTATAAATTCAATTGCACTTTCACTCAAAATTCCCAAATCTACAAGCTGATTCCAAGGTATATATGAATACATTAAGAAGGGCTAAGACACTCCTCAAGTAGAACAAGGTTAGGGAACGTGCCTTTCCGCTTATCAAGAACTTACAATGCTATAGTAATTAAGCCAGGGTGGCACTGCTATACGTTATGAACGGATGCACAAACGATGAGGAAAAAAATAGAGTCTAGAAACAAACCTGCATATGTTATCTTGATTTATGGCAGAGATTGGAAAATGACGGACTTTTTGTAAATGGTGCTGGCACAACTGGTTATGCATATGTGAAAGATAAAAGTGAATATCTACCTCACATTGTAGAGAAAACTCATGTCTGAGTTCTAAGCATAGAAGACAAACTATCCAACTTTTAGAAGGCAATACAGAGTATTTTTATGATTTTGAGAACAATAGACATCAGAAAAACATTATACTATAGAAAAGTTATTTTAAGAAACACCACAGATACAACTTTTTGTCGCATATATAAATGACAAATGATTAGTACACAAAACATGTTTTTAGAAGTTTTTATGAAATAACAAATAACATAATAGTACAAATGGGGAAAAAGTAGAATTTCACATAAGGCAAAATGCAAATGGCTCATAATCGTGTAAAAAGATATTCGCTCTCATTTGTAATAAGGGAAAGGCATATTAAAATCACCATAAGATACCATTTTATATTGTCAACAGTTTTAAAAGTATGACAATTACAAGTGTTGGCCAGTAGAGGGAGGAAGAGGAACATTCATAAATTGCTCATGGGTGGAATAAATCAGTACAACCATTTGGAAAATAGCATTGTTTGATGAAGTTGAAGATGTAGATACCTTATGAAGGAGTAATTCCCCTCCTACATATTCATTCCAGAGTTTCTCTTACACATGTGTAGCCAGAGAGTTGTCCAAAAATGTTGACAGTTGTATCGTTCATACTAGCAAAACTGACCACCCAAATTATCACCCAGCAGTGGACTGGATAGATAAATGTTGCCAAAAAATGAATAGCAGTCATCTGTAAAAATGAATCAGCCTAGATTAAACTCACAAACATATTTCTGAGTGAGAGAATTAATTCATATTTATACATCGTCTCATTTACTCACAATTCAAAACCCAGCAAAACTAAAGAGGATTTTACTCATAGGCATAAACTTACCAAGATAAATGATGAATGAGTGAGACTGAGTTGAGGATGAGGATTAAAGTGGGTGCAGGGTGGGGTCAGTGGCAGGGAAGGAGAGGGATAATATTTGAGGAATGTACAGAATGCTTCCGGTATCCTGGTGATGTTCCAGGTCTTGGGCTTGGATATGACCATAGTTGTTCATTTTGCTACTGTTCCTAAAACTGTACATGTCTGTATGTATATACACACACACTTATAGTATACATATGCATACATATATAATATTTCATACTATCTTTTATATTTTATATAAAACATGTATACATGTATTTTTACAAAATATGTTTTTCTTATAATCTTGTATCTATGCTATGTTGTACAATTTTAAAAAACCTTTTTAAACCTGATAAGTTATACTGCATCTTAGTTATACTGCCTGAAACTTCCTTTGGATTTTGTGTCTCCCTTTCTCTATGCCCCTCTCCTGCTCACGCTGGGTCTCTCTCTCTCTCTCAAAAATAAATAAACATTAAAATAATAATAATAATAATAATAATAATAATAATAATAATAATGGAATGGGACCTTGAAGAATACACAGGCTTTTTCATGCACTTAAATGTATAATGCCCAAAGCCTTGGTCTCCTGTATTCTCAGGCTGGCATATTTTTATAAGCATTTCAGCTTTGGAAATTCCATTATGAGGCTCTTATTTTCCCCCTAATGATTCCTACTTACATGATCTTTTTTTCCAGCTATAACAAGAAGCTTCAGATATAAACTAACTAGGCATTCTCAATGGGTTTAGGAGAAATAAAAAGTAAGCAGACATTAAAGGCATCCAAATCAGCCAGGAAGAGGTCAAACTTTCACTCTTCACAGATGACATGATACTCTATATGGAAAACCCTAAAAATTCCACCAAAAAACTGCTAGAACTGATTCATGAATTCAGCAAAGTTGCAGGATATAAAATCAATGCACAGAAATCGGTTGCATTCCTATACACCAACAATGAAGCAACAAAAAGAGAAATCAAGGAATCGATTCCATTTACAATTGCACCAAAACCATACAATACCTAGGAATAAATCTAACCAAAGAGGTGAAAAATCTATACACTGAAAACTATAGAAAGCTTATGAAAGAAATTGAAGAAGACACAAAAAAAATGGAAAAAGATTCCATGCTCCTGGATAGGAAGAACAAATATTGTTAAAATGTCGATACTACCCAAACAATCTACACATTCAATGAAATCCCTATCAAAATAACACCAACGTTCTTCACAGAGCTAAAACAAACAATTCTAAAAATTTGTATGGAACCAGAAAAGACCCCAAATAGCCAAAGCAATCTTGAAAAAGAAAACCAAAGCAGAAGGCATAAAAATCCCAGACTTCAAGCTATACTACAAAGTGTGATCATCAAGACACTATGGTACTGGCATGAGAACAGACACTCAGACCAATGGAACTGAATAGAGAACGCAGAAATGGACCCACAAACATATGGCCAACTAATCTTTGACAAAGCAAGAAAGAAGATCTAATGGAATAAAGGCAGTCTCTTCAAGTGGTGCTGGGAAAACTGGACAGCAACATGCAGAAGAATGAACCTGGACCACTTTCTTACACCATACACAAAAATAAACTCAAAATGGATGAAAGACCTCAATGTCAGACAGGAAGCCATCAAAATCCTCGAGGAGAAAGCAGGCAAAAATCTCTTTGATCTTGGCCACAGCAACTTCTTACTCAACACGTCTCCGGAGGCAAGGGAAACAAAAGCAAAAATTAACTACTGGGACCTCATCAAAATAAAATCTTCTGCACAGCAAAGGAAACAATCAGCAAAACTAAAAGGCAACCGACAGAATGGGAGAAGATATTTGCAAACGACATATCAGATAAAGGGTTAGTATCCAAAATCTATAAAGAACTTATCAAACTAAACACCCAAAAGACAAATAATCCAGTGAAGAAATGGGAAAAAGACATGAATAGACACTTCTCCAAAGAAGACATCCAGATGGCCAACTGACACATGAAAAAGTGCTCAACATCACTCATCATCAGGGAAATACAAACCAAACCACAATTAGATACCACCTTGCACCTGTCAGAATGGCTAACATTAACAACTCAGGCAACAACAAATGTTGGCGAGGATGTGAAGAAAGAAGACCTCTTTTGTATTGTTGGTGGTGCAGCCACTCTGGAAAACAGTATGGGGTTTCCTCAAAAAACTAAAAATAGAACTACCTCCAACCCAGCAATTTTACTACTAGGCATTTATCCAAGGGATACAGGTGTGCTGTTTCAAAGGGACACATGTACCCTAATGTTTATAGTAGCATTATCAACAATAGCCAAAATATGGAAAGAACCCAAATGTCCATTGATGAATGAATGGATAAAGAGCAAGTGGTATATATATACAATGGAGTATTACTCGGCAATCAAAAAGAATGAAATCTTGCCATTTGCAACTATGTGGATGGAACTAGAGGTTATTATGCTAAGTGAAATTAGTCAGTCAGAGAAAGACAAATATCATGTGACTTCACTCATATGATGACTTTAAGAGAAAAAACAGATGAACATAAGGGAAGGGAAACAAAAATAATATAAAAACAAGGAGGGGGACAAAACAAAAGGGACTCATATATATGAAGAACAAACTGAGGGTTACTGGAGGGGTTATGGGAGGGGGGATGGGCTAAATGGGTAAGGGGCACTAAGGAAGCTACTCCTGAAATCATTGTTGTGCTATATGCTAACTAATTTGGATGTAAATCAAAAAAGAATTAAATTAAAAATTAAAAAAAAAGTAAACAGACATTAATGTCTGAACATATTAACATTCAACCATTGGCTTTCACAGGCATCAGCTAAGTAAGATAAGTAGATCAAAACTCTGAATGAAGATAAAGACAGCCATGATTCCTAACCTTTAGGTTTTAATATTTTAAAGTAAGGTAGCAGGCCACAATATTGGATTAACAATTCAACAGTAATAACAAAATAATTCAGAATAAATCATAAAAGACCAGTTATTTGCCAATATCATATAATAAACACATTATTGAGCTGCTCCTATGGAACTGTGTTATGCATTGTATAACAAACATCTGTTCCTAATTTTTTAATGTTTATTTATTTTTGAGAAAGAAAGGTGTGAGTGAGGGACAGAGAAAGAAGGAGAGAGAGAGAAAGAGAGAGAGAGAGAGAGAGAGAGAGAGAGAGACAAGGCCAAGCAGGCTCAGTGCTGCCATCACAGAGCCAGACACGGGGCTCAAACTCACAAACCATGAGATCATGACCTGAGCTGAAACCAAGAATCAGTCACTTAACAGAGTGAGCCTCCTAGGCACCCCAGTTTCTAGACATCTTCAATGTTGAAAAGAAGAACAAATTCTTCTCTACTGTCAAGGTCTTCCAGCTGGACTAAGAGTTAAATTTACATGAGACAGATTAACAAGAAGAAAAAACCCAAAGTTTTATTATGTGCACAGAGAGGTCCTATAATGAAATTGAGACCTAAAGAAATAACCAACACAGGCAGTATTTATACTTTTTAGGCAAATAGAGAATAAATCTTTGAGGAATTGACAGAACAAAAAAAAACTTAACTTTGGAGTTTCAAGTAGGAAGAAATTCTAAACAGATTTTGGACTGGGGTAGTAAATTAGTAAAAAGTAACAAGGATTGTTTGTACAGCTTTCTTTCCCCTGAAATTCCCGTCTCTGGTTATAAAGATATCTCTTCACTTCCTGATACAGGGAGGGTACCTTTCACATGGGAGATTTATTTCTTGTTTTCAGGGTGCACAGCAAGTCCCATCTCTGGTGATAAGGATGTCTCTTCACTTTCTGGTACAGGGAGCGTACCTTTCACATAGGAGATTTATTCCCTGCTCTCAGGGTGGACAGAGAGTCTGAGTGTCCTGGCATAGGCTGTCTCCTAAGTAACTTTTATTTAAAATAATCAATATGCCAAAGGGGAAGCCTGCCCTTTGCTCCTACGGTGTCAATAAGAAAACCTATGTAAGCATAAAATGAACTGTTTTATTCTGAAAGTTTATTAGTATGATAATTAAATGTGAGATCTCAGATGAATAGAACAGTTTCACCTGAAACCGACATTAAAATAAATGTCCTAGATTGACTTGCAGTCATATTACTACTATCATCCATAATCAGAGAAGAACAAACCATTGTGGTCAGTATTTCAAGGTAATTAAATAGATTCTGTTCTGCCTTTACATAAACTTCTTTGACACTTGGCAATGTGCAGGTATGTCCTGCTTTAATATTTCACAGTTTTTTGTTTCACTTACAACCAAAAAAAAAAAAAAAATCTCCTTAGATCTGGGTTTCTTTTTTGTGAAATTTGACTTCAGACCTTGGTGGATTCAACATTATAATGTTTCTTTATGCACTGCAATCTGAAGATTAGTTTTTATTGCTTTCTCTTTCCCTGTTCAAGAATGCTTATCAAAGGGGTAGTTATCAGTTACAAGCCAAAAAGGAAGTATAATCTATTTATTTGGGAGGGAGGGGAAGTGTAGAATGTAATCAATTTGTTAACAGAGATTGAAACTTTTGTGCTTTATTATTTTGGGGAATGACACAATGCAAATTTGAAGGATCCGTTAAAACAAAACAAAACAAAACAAAACAAAACAAAACAAAACAAAACAAAACCATAGGCCCAAAATGGTATCACTTAGATTAAGGCCCCAAGTCAATAAACCAAGACTTACTATCTTACCTAATTGCAGTTTCAACTGAATTCCCCCAGGAATAACCTTTAACCAGTAGCATGGAATCTCCTGGTCAACACTAGGAAATTTACAGATAGACCCACTTTCCTTAGGACAGCTTTGTCTAAACAATGCATTCTTTACTAATAAATTTCTTTCTTTTTCTTTCTTTCTTTCTTTCTTTCTTTCTTTCTTTCTTTCTTTCTTTTCCTTCCTTTCTTCCTGTCTGCCTTTCTTTTTCTTTCTTTCTTTCTTTCTTTCTTTCTTTCTTTCTTTCTTTCTTTTCCTTTCTTCCTGTCTGCCTTTTTCTTTCTTTCTTTCTTTCTTTCTTTCTTTCTTTCTTTCTTTCTTTCTTTCTTTTCTTTCCTTTCCTTCTTTTTCCCCCTCCTCCCCCTCCTCTTCTTCCTTTTTTTCTCCTTCTCCTCCTCCTCCTTCTCTTTCTTTTTCTTCTTCTTCTTTATGCCCTCTTTCTGCCATTTTTGTTGTTGTTTAGCTCAATGGAGCTCCCCACTACTTGCTAGATGGAATGCTTCTTGATTCATGAATCATCTAAAGAAACCAATTAGAGCTTTGAATTTACTCGGTTGAATTTTGTTTTTTTAGCAGATCCAATGCCATTTTCAGCTGATGACGATTTAGAGAATATTGTAATGAGAAAGTCTGTGCATCTTTTTAATTTTTTTTTTAACGTTTATTTATTTTTGAGACAGAGAGAGACAGAGCATGAACGGGGGAGGGTCAGAGAGAGAGGGAGACACAGAATCCAAAACAGGCTCCAGACTTTGAGCTGTCAGCACAGAGCCTGATGCCGGGCTCGAACCCACGAACCGCGAGATCATGACCTGAGCCGAAGTTGGATGCTTAACCGACTGAGCCACTCAGGCGCCCCTGTGCATCTTTTTAAAAATCATGTTTGCACAAAGCAAGAAATTAATTTGCTTTAATGTATCTTTGCCTTTTATGTCTATTTCCCCAATCATATTTCAGGTCTTATTAGAATCTGCCATCACTTGATAAATTAATAATTCTTGTCCTATTAACAGCAGTATGTTAAGCTTCAAAGTTCTCAAAACTGAATTACTAACCATGGTTTATGATCTCAAGTTCTATTCATTGTTTTGTTAAATGGTCTTGGTTATGTCATATTTAATACCTTTTTTCTGCATAAAGAAGTCAAACCCTTTAACTAAATAATACAGTTATTGATACAGTGTCACTTTATGCATAACCTCAAGAATCACAATATCTCATTTGTCTTCACAAGGGTCGGTATCATTGAATTGTGTCTATAAAGATGAATAAAACCTCAGCATACAGAGAAAAAACTGATTAATATTATAGACAGAATCATGCTCCAAGAAGCACAGCTTTTTGACAGGGATTATTTATTTATTAGGGAAAAGTCTCAACATACAATAAGATGGAATGAGTCTGTAACATTGAACTGATTGCTGGGTTCTTGAAATTTATGCTAAATAAAAAGCTACCACAATGAATCAGAAACACTTTTCAGACATAACCTTGAGTCTCAGTTCTCTATGTCAAAGTAGTGAGGACTATATTGTAGGTTATTAGCATTTGTGGCCACCTTGATGACAAGAACATACATACACAAATATAAGATAAAAAAAAGGTGTGAAGAATCAAAATAAAGGGGTAGTTTCTGACATAGAATTACAGTTTAGGATTTAATGGAATTAAAATTAGTTATTATGGACTTTGCCAATGTCATGGTAGTTAAGTTTGCAGGGATCTTTACTTTTTTTTTTTTTTCAAATGTTAATTTTTTTTTTTTTTTTTGAGAGAGAGAGAGAGAGACAGAGAGAGACAGAGAGAGAATGAATGGGGGAGGGGCACAGACAGAGGGAGCCAAGGAATCCAAAGCAGCCTCCAGGCTCTGAGCTGACAGCACAGACCCAGATACGGGGCTCAAACCCACAAACTGTAGGATCATAACCTGAGTGAAAGTTGAACACCTAACCGACTGAGCCACCTAGGTGCCCCAAGGATTTTTACTTTCAAATATGGGTCTCTAATTTGAGAACTTTGACTCAATGCCAGATTGATATGATGGTATATTTTGTTTGCAATGAATTCCCAACTCTTAATTTTCTAAGATGATCAAATTCTCGGGTTTTTCTAACAATCTATTACATTACCATGGTCTTCCAGCTGCTGTGAGACCTATATAAGTTTCTAAGTCACATCAAATACTCCATTTTTTTTAATTTTTTTTTAAACGTTTTATTTATTTTTGAGACAGAGAGAGACAGAGCATGAACGGGGGAGGGGCAGAGAGAGGGAGACACAGAATCGGAAGCAGGCTCTAGGCTCTGAGACATCAGCACAGAGCCCGACGCGGGGCTCGAACTCACGGACCACGAGATCATGACCTGAGCTGAAGTCTGACGCTTAACTGACTGAGCCACCCAGGCACCCCTCAAATACTCCTCCATCTTGAACTGTGTCATATATTTCAAAAATAATGGTTTATTCTGACATAAGAAGCATATACTGAACTGATAGTAACAACCATTTGTAGAGTATTGTCTTATGCCAGTACTACTTATGCAATTTCAGTGTATTAAATGCTGCATGGATCATTTTTACTGTACAGATGAGGAAATTGAAATTCAGATGAGGTAAGTAATTTGGCAAGAAGAAGACGAGTTGTTGTTTTTTTTTTTTCAAGTCTGTTTGGCCACAGCGCCCATAACTTTCCTTTAGTCCACACTGCAGTGGCTCATTGTGAGGGACCCGAGGGGAATCTGCAGAAACGGAGGGAAACTGGTTCTACCACCATGTGCTTGTAGACAAGGCTAAAGTCGGAGTCAACCCACAGGCCTCTTTGATGGTCATGTGAGCTGGACTAATACTCAAAAATCTTGGTTCTCCCCCTTGTTTTGTATTTAGATAGCTCTGTGGGAGGCACTGAGTTGGGTGGTCTGTGCACTTGTATGTTTTGTGGCCCAAAGAGCGGACTTCTCTGAGCTCTAACTGGCTACAAGTCCAGGTTCATTTGATCTGTTCATGACTGCCTGGGCCAGCCTCATTTTCTTTTTCAGAGGACTGCTAAAAGTAAAAGGTATAATCCCAGTCACCTGTGGCTATCACTCTGAAGGCAGAGGATAAAAAATTTCACAGGGATATCCCGCACACAGGTATGAAGATAAGGTCCGGGAGGCAGGCTG
This sequence comes from Panthera leo, assembly GCF_018350215.1. Classification (NCBI taxonomy): domain Eukaryota; kingdom Metazoa; phylum Chordata; class Mammalia; order Carnivora; family Felidae; genus Panthera; species Panthera leo. The sequence continues at coordinate 145,146,750 of NC_056682.1, forward strand.
GTGAACTTTTGCCTCAGGCTCTGCTTTATGGAAAACTTAAGGTAAGAAAGGACTCTCATCTTCTAATTTTTCTGTTCCAGCAGAGAAAACATTGCCCTGTCTTGGTATTACAGGACCTCCACCTCTCCTATCCTTCACAGCCTGTTGGTTTCTGGAAGTCTCTAGAGAGAGCTCATAAGAATTCACAAATAAGTAATCATATTCACAGAGCGGGATCATCCATCATTCTTCTTCTTCTGCCTCTGGCTTCTTTGCCCAGGAAACCTCAGGGACTGCTGCCATCACTGTTTCCTGATGGCCTCTCAAAGTCAATGGTCCTACTGGCTCTCACTGTTCTAAGACTGACCTGAAGGAAGAACATCTTTCCCGCCCGCATCACCCTGTGACCATCCTCTCAAATACTCTGCCCTCCACTTCTTGTCTTGAGGTTCCCAATGGAAGGCTGTCTTGTACTCCAAAGTCTCAACATCATGTGGACAACTTAATGTGATACCTTTCCTTACCATTTCTGTTTGCTCTGTGAATGCATTCGTATCTATGAGAGTGCCAACCGAGAAAAGGAGGCGAAACCGAAAAAGAAACAAAGGCTTTTATCTGGGGTCTCAGAATTGCAAATCCGGAAGCACGGATTCCAGTGTAACCAGAAAAGTATTGCACCTGAGCGGAGAGAGCAAAGAGTTTTTATGAGAGAGAGGAAGAAGGATGGGTAGTTATACGACTTGAATAAGGGAGGAGAAGGAAAAAAGAGCCATGACTGCTTCTAACACATTAAGCCATCTTTGTTTACACTCTGACAGACTAAATATATCCGTGTGGTCTAATGAGACCACTCTCGGTATGCACTAATCACTCTGCTGGCAGAAAGTCCATACTGGCAGTTTTATGGTCTGGCCGCCAAATGCCCTGCCGGTTTTATGAGCAACTGCTTGCAAAACAATCATCCTGACTGGCCCAGGTTAAAAGTTAATTTGGTGCAGTTCAGAAGTTCATTAGAAAGGAAAAGGAAGCTTTGAAATGGGGTTGCTCATGTCCAGAAATTTTATCCGGTCTCACAAGAGCAAGCCAGAAGACTTGGTTAATGCAGACCCAGACCCTCGTCTTGTTCTTCCAGTCATTCATGTCTTCCCTCCAGTTGTGTGATAAATATATTTAGGTTCACTTTGAAGCTTTCCAATAGTAGCAGTCTGGAGAAAAGACTCAAATCTCCTTCTGTTTAACTTAGAACATTAACTGTAATTGCATTTATTGAACATCAGGCAAATGTTGGTACCATTTTGGTTCCTCCCACAATCTCCAATGCCCCTTCTTCTTTTTTTTTTTTAACGTTTATTCATTTTTTTTGAGACAGAGAGAGACAGAGCATGAATGGGGGAAGGTCAGAGAGAGAGGGAGACACAGAATCCGAAGCAGGCTCCAGGCTCTGAGCTGTCAGCACAGAGCCCGACGCGGGGCTCGAACTCACGGACCACGAGATCATGACCTGAGCCAAAGTAGGATGCCCAACCGACTGAGCCACTCAGGCGCCCCAACTCCCCTTCTATAATATGTGCATCTTGTTAGCTTAATGAAAAGTGCTTTGAACCCTGAAATTCAAGTGTCCTGTGGAAGGCTGAATAATCATTCCCCAAGGATATCCATATCCTAATCCCCAGGACCTGTGAATACTTTTACCTTCCATTGTAAAATAAACTTTGTTCATGTGATTACATTAAGGGTCTTGCAGTGGGAAGATTATTCTAGATTATCCTGTGTGGACCTGATATGATCACAAGGATTCTTATAAAAGGGATGTGGCATAAGTCAGACTCAGACAGCAAGGGATGTGCCAGAGCACAAGGACAGGAAGAAAGAGATTGAAGAGGCTATCCTGATCACTTGGAAGATGCAGGAAGATGGCCGTGAGCTGGGGAATGTTGATGGCCTCCGTCCGGAAGGTGGAAAGATTAAGGCAATGGATTCTCTCCTGGAGTTTTCAGAAGGAACCAGCACTGAGGCCACCTTGACTTTAGCCCAGTGGAACTAATTTCTGTCTTCTGACCTCCAGAAGTGTAAGAGCGTAAGTTTGTGTTTAAGCTACTGCATTTGTGATAATTTGTTACAACAGCAACAGAAAACTGATGCACTGCCTCCACTCTCAGTCAGACTGCTCCCCCTTTTTTCCAGAAATTCAGGAGCCACTGTCATCTTGATGTGGTTGGAAGTGTTGGGGTTTGGAGCTAATGGCCAAGAAAGAATTCTTGAGATGTCTGGTGCAAAAAAGTGGTTTAATTAAAGCACGGGCCAGGACCCAGGGCAGACACAGCTACACTGAGATTGTCAGGGGTGGTTGATTTTATACTTAGGAGTCTTTAGGATATGAAAGTCCTTTTTGGAAACTTCCCCCAAAAGGACTTTCGTATGCTAAAGACTGTCAGGATCCCGGAGGCCTAGCTATTGTCAAGATTGTTTTTCCTTCTAGCAAAGCATTAACATTGAGACAGCTGGGAGTTCCTGGAAGAAATCATTCTCTGCCTACCTCAAGTATCTGTCAACGTGCTGTGAGTTGTAAGGAAATTAATTTTATCTACATTTCTTTCTGCCTTTGTTTCCCACATCAATCTCTTAGGCACTGCTTAGCTCTTTACTCAAATTATTGATGCTCAATTCTAGTAACAACTACAACAAGGAGATTCTATTATCATACCTCTTTTATGAAAGGGGAAATGAAGTTTAGATTAATCAAGAAATTTCACCTCAAGTCTCATAGAAGGCATTAGAACTGGAAAACTACAGCCAGAACAGTCTTAATTCTTCATAGCCTGTGTTCTTTCTTTTTTTTTTTTTTTTTTTTAATTTTTTTTTTTTCAACGTTTTTTATTTATTTTTGGACAGAGAGAGACAGAGCAGGAACGGGGGAGGGGCAGAGAGAGAGGGAGACACAGAATCGGAAACAGGCTCCAGGCTCCGAGCCATCAGCCCAGAGCCTGACGCGGGGCTCGAACTCAGGGACTGCGAGATCGTGACCTGGCTGAAGTCGGACGCTTAACCGACTGCGCCACCCAGGCGCCCCTTCTTTTCTTTTTTAATATTTTAATTTTAAGTAATCTCTACACCCAACGTGGGCCTTGGACTCACAGCCATAAGATCAAGAGTCGCACACTCCGCTGACTGAGCCCGCCAGGCGCCCCTTCATAGTTTGTGTTTTTAATCACCATGTGAACTAACTGCACCTCTTTTTTCCTGCTTTTCCATTCACCAAGTTAACAAGGCCTATGTTGAGTTTTTCATATTGATATTTAAAAATTTTTATCCTGAATGTATAAAGAGATGTTCTGGATCAGACAGATTTCTTATTGATTACCTCCCAGTGAATAAATGTCACTTCCTGCTTGCCTCAGGCCTCACTCTTGGGGGGTGATGTGATGAAAGCCAAGCCAGTTGTCCTATTCCAGGAGCGAGACACTCCATAGGCCAGGGAAGGGAGTGGAGGGGGGAAGGGGAGATATAATTGTCCCTGCTTACAAAAGGGAATGAGGACTTTGTCCCACTGCCCTCCTGAAAGGGTTTCCTTGGAAACACAATAGGTCTAAATCCCAATCATAACCCTTTGTCATATAACTAAATGTTTCCAAGAACCAGATTGCCCCTTTGTCTCCACTATTAAGACCTATGTGTATCTCTAAATTCTGTGGCTTTATCTCTTTTGACATGTAAATACCTAGGGAGATAGTATTCCAGTCTCCCCAGCACCCTGAGGCTTAGCCTGACACCTAGCCCTGGATATAACCATTGAGTCATCTTTCAGAAGATTAGAAAAATTGTGTTATCCCTCGGGATCAGAGCCATTAACTAGACAAATGACAGATTTAATACTCATGGTACGTGAGGAGGCTAAGACTTTTACAAGAACACTGAGAAATCCAAAGAAGTTTTATTTCCCACAGTCTAAAATATATTGCCCTTTGACTTAGAGTTAAAGGAAGGAGTCCCTACTGACATTCATAGAGCTTCCAGAATGGTTTGCGTTTGTTTACCTCTACAAAACTTAAAAAATTGCTGTTCCATGTTATCTCATTCTGAGCCAAGTACAATTGGAGTAAAGAAGAGGCTATTCTACTTAATTTTCAAGGGAGGACACAGAGGCTCAGAGTAGCTGTTGCTTGTCTATGGTTACCCAGCTGCTTAAGACAAGTGTGGGCACACACACTTTTCCTCCTGCCGAAGGTTATAAACGTGCCCAGGAACAGGTCCAGTGAGACAAGCACAAACCTTCCTGGGCCTTCCCCTCAGGAGCACAAACTCTCCTCCCTTTCAGATTGAGAATACATTATTTTCCAGGTGGTTCATATGGTTCCATATCAGGAGATAACAGTCTTTGTTTCTACTGTGGAAGCTGGATGTATTCCTGTTGTCTTGGGGCCATTTAAATTCAAATTTACAGGTTTAGCAACATTTCAACCATCACCAGACTTGTGAAGCCATTGGAACAGCATTACGCTGGCTGATTGTTTCTCTCCATGAAGATTATAAAATAAAGACCTTCTCATTTAGACCTTTGGACAGATGACACTCAGCCAACTCACTTTTTCCTTTTTTGCTCCCATTACACGAATAATGATTGAGTTCGAAGATAGAGTGCAATTTACAATTTAGCTCCCAGCTTCATGAAGAGGGAAAAGAATGCGGAATTGAAAAACCTTTTAAGATCATTTAAATGAGAGTGCTTTTGAAAATATGGGTAAACATTTGAAAAATTTTGAAGAGTTAGAACTAAAGAACAGTTGGTTATACTGAAACAAAATGAGTATTTTATGTAAAACAGAGATTTTTTTTTCAATATATGAAATTTATTGTCAAATTGGTTTCCATACAACACCCAGTGCTCATCCCAAAAGGTGCCCTCCTCAATACCCATCACCCACCCTCCCCTCCCTCCCACCCCCCATCAACCCTCAGTTTGTTCTCAGTTTTTAAGAGTCTCTTATGCTTTGGCTCTCTTCCACTCTAACCTTTTTTTTTTCCTTCCCCTCCCCCATCGGTTTCTGTTAAGTTTCTCTGGATCCACATAAGAGTGAAAACATATGGTATCTGTCTTTCTCTGTATGGCTTACTTCACTTAGCATCACACTCTCCAGTTCCATCCACGTTGCTACAAAGGGCCATATTTCATTCTTTCTCATTGCCACGTAGTATTCCATTGTGTATATAAACCACAATTTCTTTATCCATTCATCAGTTGATGGACATTTAGGCTCTTTCCATAATTTGGCTATTGTTGAGAGTGCTGCTATAAACATTGGGGTACAAGTGCCCCTATGCATCAGCACTCCTGTATCCCTTGGGTAAATTCCTAGCAGTGCTACTGCTGGGTCATAGGGTAGGTCTATTTTTAATTTTCTGAGGAACCTCCACACTGTTTTCCAGAGTGGCTGCAAGTAAAACAGAGATTCTAAAGATGGGGGGCACTGCAAGGACTTTGAAAAAAATATGGAAGTAAGGAGCACCCACTAGTGGCAGTCTCTACGTGGGTGTGCCCTACAGTCCGTTATAAATTTCCAGGGCTTGCATATCAAGAAGAAAAAACAAGATCAAGAAGAAAAAAACAAACCTAAGCAAGAAACTTTTGTAAAAATCTTTATTTTTATGCAGTTTGTAAAAATACATCAATAAATATTTAAACTTCTCTATTCCAAGACATAGAGAAACACTGTATAATTACCACTAAACAAGGCATTATGCCTTACAAGGAAGACATAAAATGTCCAAGGGATATTTAAAAACATTGTGGAGTTTTTAAAGCTTCAACATCAGAAGTGTTGACCACGTACTGTAAAACTCTCTCAATAAATAACAATTGGCATTCTTCTGAGCAGTACAAAAATAAATGCACACATACATTCCACAACCTTAACAGTGACCTGTGTGCTTGGATCCCAAACTATTTATCTCCAGCCTTTATCATAGGAATGACAGGGCGTGGTTTCCCCTCCCCTCCCCCCAACACATAATATAGTTTAATGAATGAAGAACATTTAAGACTCATCACTTACAAATTAAAAGGAACTGAACTAACTTTAGCATAAAAGTGACCTTTAAAAATAATAGTACAGCAAATTACCAAATTCATATCTTTAAATATTAGCTAGAACATTACTATGCTAGCTTTGAAAAATAAATAAATAAATAAATAAACAAATAAATACATATGTTGAAAATAGACGAATACTCATAGGGAACAGTCAAATAGATTGAACACAGTCCAGATGGTCCCTGGAGGCTTTGGTTTCTTTTCTTTCTATCCCATTCCACTGAGGCTGCCACAGTAAGCCATGAACTTCTGCCTTCTCTCTCTAGCTCAGTTGTTGCTGCCCCTGTGATTAAAAAAGAAAGAAAGAAAGAAAGAAAGAAAGAAAGAAAGAAAGAAAGAAAGAAAGAAAGAAATGGTTGCCATTAATAGGAGTCCATAAACTGCATAGTCCTGTGACATGTGGTTGCCACGTGGTTACCACCTACACCACTGCGATGGGCGGCAGGAAAATGCCGGGCTCCTGGATGGTGTTTAATTAGGAATAAGGTGCTGTCTGTGATCACAATTGTATTATTAGCTTCAAAAAGCTAGAAGGTAATGTCACAGTGGGCTAAAAAAGTACATTCAGGACATCATTTAAGCCCCACGGCAGACCTCGTTAGGTAGCTATTTTTATTTCTGCTGTATTACGGAGACTTGAACAGATTAAGTACTTTCCCTGGGGACATAGGAATAATCAGAGGTGGGGCCTCGGTTACAGTTAGGGCAGGGATTCACAGCAAAGTCCTTGCTCTTCACGACTAAGCTTCAGTGGCCCATGTTGCTCAAAACCAAGGGTGCCACTTTTCAGAGCAGAAGCTCACCAGGGATGGAGCTAAATACTGTGTGTTCCTCAATGGGTGGGAAGCATTTGAACATCACTGGCCAAATGCAATTCATCTTTTAGGAACACACATGCACCCACACTCATTTGCGTGGGGAGAGAGGGCACTGGAAATATCCTTCTGGCATAGGAGAGGCTTAATGACCTTAATAGCAAAGGTCATTGTGAACGAATAATTTTGTTTTTCAGCGAAACCTAGGTTTCCTTGATCAAACTTCCCGGACGCATTTGCCAGGATCCGTGACCAAGGACTCTAGCGGCACGCGTCAACAGAAAGCATAACTCACTTGCTTAGCATCTTTTCGATGATTCTCTTGACCATGGGGGCTTCGGGATTGAGACAGGCTTGGTGTCCGTTCTTGAGAGTGGCTCTGCGGAGACAAGGCAGAGTCCCCGTTGGCGGGAGGCCGGGCCGCGGGTGGGGGGCACGGGGGCGGGGGGAACGGCCAGGACGCCGGCAGCGCGGGGCGTCACTTACATGACTTCGGTGTGGGCGCAGTGGGGGCCCGACGGCGTCACCTTGACGCTCTGGATGTTCTTGAGGTGAATGCCCTGCACGGTCTGCAGGCACTGGCAGCGCAGCTCGGTGACGACGGGCGCCCCTGCGGGGAGGGCAGGCCGGGTGAGCGGGCGGCCCCGGGGCGCGCACCCCTCCCCCACCCGCACCCCCACCCGCACCCCCACCCGCACCCCGTCCCCCCGCGGGCTCCGGGCTTCACCTGCGGCGCGCCGGGCGGCGGGGACCAGGAGCAGGAGCAGCAGCGCGGCGCCGAGGAGCCGGGGAGCGCGGGTCGCGGTGCGGGCCATGGGGCTCAGCTCGGGGAGTCGCGGCGGCGGTGGCTGGAGCTGGACGGCTAGCGGGAGGGCAGGCGGAGCGGACTCTGGCTCCCCGAGCCGGGAGAACCGCTTTTATCCCCGGTGGACTTGGCGCGGCGCCGGGCGCAGCGGTGGCGGGGGCGGGGGGGGACAGGGAAATTCCCGGCGCCCCGGGTCATTCCCGGGTGCGGAAGGTTCGCGCGGCCCCGCCCGCGGGGTGGAGGGGGACCCGCGTGCCAGGCCTCCCGCGTGTTCCGGAGACTTGGGCGTGCTCCCTTTCCGCCCAGTCCCCAAAGAGGGCGTGAGTGGCCTTGCTTGAGTCTGTGCCATTTACGCGAGACAGGCGTCTGTCTTGACGAATGCTAGTTATCCGGATGGGGGAATAACGCCCGGAGAAGGGGTGACATGATTTTCTACTTCCTACTTAACGCATAAATGTGTTTTGGTTTGATTAGTTTACTTTCGTCTGCATAAGTAGACTCTGTTAAAATACATTTGTCATCTCACAGCAGACATAAGAACGTTCGCCGGTTCCTAGTATTTTACATTCACAAACAAATCATACTTTGTGTCATATCCTGAAGGAGTGAAGGGTTGAGGGGATGACCAGTGTCAAGAGGTCAATTTAATGTTTAATTTAGGACTGAGTGTCTTATCCCTACTTATCTTCCTTCCTCTGCAATTCTGGAACTTCCAGAGTTGGAGTAAATCCATGAACACCACCTTTTTGGTGTAGACGGTGTGAATTAATCCGTGAAGTATAATGCTGGTGGTCATATCCGAGCTGTTGGGGGGTGGGGGGGAGGCTGCGTTGGGCTCCTGGGGTCCAAAGGTCGGAGGGACCAGGAGCTGATGCCTAGTGGGAGTAGCACCCTGTGCTCACCTGAACAGCAAAAAGAGGTGTTCCTGTGAAATACTTAAGCGCTAGATCACCACTCCAATGGCACTTCCTTGTTTTATGTTCCCAAATCTCATTTCCTTTCCCTGTAGTGTGGACTTGCCTGCCTCCAGGGATTTGAAATGCTCTCTAGAGAAGTAACTGCAGTCCTATTTTAGTTTTGACTGACTTCTAATCAATCAGACCTTTCAAGCCGGTAACTCGACTGTGTCGTTCAGCAGCTCATTTTTCACCTCAGTGTAAATGACTTTCGTTGTTGCTGGATTCCATGTAGGTTTCAGATGGCTTCGGGGTGATTCCAGGTGCAGGTCTGTGAGGAGCGTGGGGTTACCCGGTGGATGGGCGTGGAAGGGAAGCAGGAGGAGAGAGGACTTGCTCTGGAGCTGCAAAGTGGCACCGAGCAGCCCTCTGCTTCACAATGCCAGGGTAGGAATTTCAGGTGTCGGACATTTAAACCGTCTCTGCCTTAGTTTCTCACCTGTAAAATGGACGCCAGAGATAGTATCTACTTCAGCAGATTGTTAGGAGGAATAAGTGTATGAACATTTATAAAACGCCAGTACATACAATGCATACACTATAAACCATTTTTAAATAAACGTAATTTAAATTGCTGTTTCTGCATTCTTAAGCTGGAACTCACCTGGGGATAAAATCCCTGTACAAAGAGAAAAAAAAAAATCTAAAAAGAAAAAACACCTCCTTCAACCAACATAAAAGTTTTGTACTATTTTTTTTTTCTTAAGAGAAAACTCAGAATGAGTTTTTTGTTGTCTAGTTTAATTGATCAGTAATTTTATAGTTCTAATTTCAGTAATTTCAACTACAACGTGCAAATAAAACTAAATATATTCTATCTTATTAGAAAAGATTATGAGGGTGCCTGGGTGGCTCAGTAGGTTAAACATCTGACTCTAGTTGAGATCCTGTCCAGGTCATGATCTCACTCTTGGTGGGTTTGAGTCCTGTGCTGTGGGGTTGAGTCTGTGCTGACAGCTCAGAGCCTGAAGCCTGCTTCAGATTCTGTATCTCTCTCTCTCTCTCTCTCTCTGTCCCTCCCCTGCTCATGCTTTGTCTCTCTCTCTCTCTCTCTCTCTCTCAAAAATAAACATTTTTTTAAAAATTAAAAAAAGAAGAGATTATGAATTACTAAATTATAAATAATGATTTGTCTTTACATTTTTTTAAGTAATCAGAACAGTCCTTTGTGGGAAGGGGCAAGAAATATAACTTTAAAAAAAAAATAAGTGGAAAACGAAAGATGACCTAAAGTTTATAAAATATGAATAACTTAGTAATAATTGAGAATTTGTGTAGGTACTACTGTCATTATCCTTATTTTTCTCAGATTCTTATTTTTTTATTTTTTTAATGTTTATTTTTGAGAGAGAGAGAGAGAGTGTGTGTGTGTGGGGGGGGGGGGGGGGGGGGGTTGGGGGAAGGTCAGAGAGGAAGGGAGACAAAGAATCTGAAGCAGGCCCCAGAGTCTGACGTGTGGCTCCAACTCATAAACTTCCAGATCATGACCTGAGTCAGTCAGTCACCCAGAGCCACTCAGTCGCCCCTTTCTAGGATTCCTAATTGAAAATACTATGGATTTTCTTTCTTTCTTTTTCTTTTTTCTTTTCTTTTCTTTTTTTTTTTTAGATAATCAGTAGCTCAGAATTATAATAGCTGAAGAGATTGCTATTCTTTCCATTATTCTTCACTATCTCCAGTAATTTACATATGTTTATGTGCTTATAAGATCAACATAAAGTATTACAGTAAATAACACTTTAATCTAATAGTCAATGTCCTCAATCTTTTGCATATACGAAACCCACTTAATCTTCTCAACTTCCCCACAAAGTAGTTACCAGCTTTGTCTCCACAGCTTTTCTCCACAAGGAAACAGGGAATTTAGGGAATTGGCCAAGGTCTCACAGTTAATAAAATTCACAATTTGAGCTCTAGCCAGTGCTGCTTTTAACCACTACATGTTAAGAAAAAAAAAAAGAAAGAAAAAAACCTTTTTTCTAAGAAAAGTAATAGATAATTCAGGAGAGCAGGTTTGTTTTTGTTTTTGTTTGTTTAAGTATGTTTGTTATTCTCACGGTTAAATAGTTCAATGCCACATTTCCTAAAGCTTAAAAATAACAAACTTCTCAAAAGTCTCCAGTGTTTTATTTCACTAACAGCAAGAAGTTTCTTTTGTGGAATGAATAGGATATACTTAGATTCAATAAAATTTACATCTATCTATCTATCTATCTATCTATCTATCTATCTGATTTTCCTCATCAATGGATTATGCCTCCAAAATCAAGTCAGTGGGATGAACACTCTACACTGAGATTTGCCCAGAAGGGAACTGGGCATTTTAGTTATTTGCTGAAATAAGGATCATGGTTTTCTGCCTGACCCTGTTTGCATACTTTATCATGACTTAATAATGGAAATATTTTGCCTTCAGCATTAACAGGAAGCTACCCAGAACTTTACTCTCTTTATAATTAAAAAAAAAAAAAGAAAGAAAGAAAGAAAGAAAAAAAAGAAGAAAAATATTGTCCTAATGCTTTCCAGATCCAATCCAAAGTATGGACATATGCAAATACTCAGGGTGAATGAATAGGGCATCAAAAAATTTATAGTAGTGGCCAAAGGGATGAAACATTTCAAGAAGCAGCTTCATATTTACAGAATTATCTATGATTTTATGTCTAAAACTTGCTTGATAATCATCACTTGCTAACAAAATAAAGTACAGAAGAAAGGGCTTTTTTCTACCTTAATATATCAACTCTCATAATTCAATCCCTAGCAGCCCCGTATTTATTTTTCAGAAAACTTAAAAAGCAATGACGTTCTGAAGCCTAAAAAACAATCCCCTTCTTTGTTTTTGCAAGTGTCTCCCCCAGATATTTACTCATTTTATGAGCTGAATGACAGATTTCTATGCCCAAACTTTAAACTAATGCAATCACCAATCTTAAAAGAAGAGAGCATCCTTAAAATAAAATGGGTTATTAAATCCCATTTAGAGCCACCATATTTACTGTCATCTTGTTCGATTGACACTATCTGATCTGCCTTTACAATCCAGACTTGGTGCCGTCTCCTGAGATGAGGGAGCCATCAGAATGGGCAGTGCAGGACTGCTGTCCCCACTGTGGCCCTGGGAAATTGTGACACCACAAATGCCACGTGTTGCGTTTACCGCTTCTGGTAGAATGACTCCGGCTCTGAGGGGAGAAGAATGAAAATGTCCGAATGTGGCATTAAATCGCTCAATCCACCCACTTCTTCAGTCCGAAGCGTGTCGTCCAGCGTTCATGTCATAAACCCGATCCAGTCTCTAGTACGGTGGTCATTTCTACCCGGCTTGAGCTCCTTCCTCCTTCTGGTTATGGAATCTTGGTTTTCTCTTGGGGACCATCCCTTCTTCCTCCCAGCTTGGGTAGTTCAGGGAGGGGGACCCTGCTCCAAAGCTCCAGGACTGTGCTGGAGACCCAAAGTACCATTGGTTGGTCTTTCCAGTCTGGGTCTAACCCTCAGGCAAGTTCTAACAGGTGCAGGGTGGGCAAGGGACCTAAGCCTGGCCAAGTCAGAAAAATGTCCTGGAGTCCTTGTTGTCAGGAAATGGTGGGAAAATCAGCCCTTGCTTCCTGTGGGGTTCCACCTGCTGGAACAGAAGCTTGAAGCATTGTCAGTGCTTGAGGGGAGCCTGCCTGAAGTGAAGCAAGCACAGAGAAAAGCAGCCTGATGTGGAGTGAGGCTAATTACTGGCGAGAATTTTTGAACTGCAACATGCAGTTTTAACGCATCCACACATCAGCTGTTTACTTTCAGAGGCCCAATGATTCTCCTTTTCTTTTTTAATTAAAACTTTCTTTTTTTTGTTTTTTTATATATGTTTTAAAGTTTATTTATTTTTGAAAGAGATAGAGTGCGAGTGGGAAGGAGGCAGAGAGAGGGAGGCACAGAATCCGAAGCAGGCTTCAGGCTCTGAGCCATCATTGGAACAGCTGTGTCAGCTCTGAGCTGTCACTTGAACTTGTGAACGGGACATTATGACCCGAGCCAAAGTCGGACGCTTAACCGACTGAGCCACTCAGCCACCCCATTCTTTTTAAAAAATTTTTTATTTGTATTTTTTAAAATTTATGTATTTGAGAGAGAGAGAGAGAGAGAGAGAGAGAGAAGCTCAAGCAGACTCCATGCTCTGCTCGGAGGTCAATGTAAGGCTCAATCCCACAACCCTGGGATTATGACCTGAGCCAAAATCAGGAGTCAGCATTCAACAGACTAAGCCACCTGAGTGCCCCCTCTCCTTTTTATGTAGCCATCTTATACCGGGTTTCGGTTACTGACTCCACTTACTGTTAGTTACCTTTCTAACCAGGAGGGCGGTTCAACTCGAATTGAATTCCTTTCTTTCTCCCTTTGTTTCAACATTGTCATCGATCATTTACTCAGCATTTATAAGGTGGGGATAAAGTTTGGCCAGGGATCCGGAGAGGAATAGGACTCTGCTACCCTCTGACTCTCCATGCAATAGGGGAAATGTGTGGACAAATAGAAGATTTTAGAAAAGGGGCACCTGGGTGGCTCAGTCGGTTGGGCATCCGGCTTCGGCTCAGGTCATGATCTCACAGTCCGTGAGTTCTAGCCCGCGTCAGGCTCTGTGCTGACAGCTCAGAGCCTGGAGTCTGCTTTGGATTCTGTGCATCCCTCTCTGCCCCTTCCCCACTCACACTCTGTCTCTCTCTCAAAATAAAATAAAAATATTTAAAAAAAAAAAGAGAGAGAGATTTTAGAAAAGCCTGTGAAAACCATGGCAAACCATTCCCAAGGTGCAGGTGTGAGGACTACCTGATGTAACACTTAAAGAGTGGGTTTATGAAACTTGTCAGAGAGGTTCCTGAAAGAGGTGACCATTGATGTGACTCTCAGGATGAGGAATTTTCCGGGGAAATGGGGGACAGTGATGGGCAGAAGACATTCAGGAGAGGGCCAGATGAGCAGAGGCATAGCAATGGGATAGAACATGGTGACTACTACTGGGAGCAGCAAACGGTTCGTGTAGCTGGAACTCACTCTGTGAACAGAGACTGGAGAGAGGCTGAGGCAGGAGGAGGTTGCAGGCCTCCGACACTGAAGACCATGTGCTGGAAGGACCCTGTTTGTTAGTCAGGACCCAGTTTGGATGGTATCTAACTGGGAGGCCTCTGTAGGCATTTCAAGGTGTTTCCATGGCCCTGTTGCCCAGACCACACTGTGACCTTTATTGGCTATCTACCATAGGGTGGTTGAGGTATAACCTAAGATTCAGGATATGTGCAAAAAACTGAGGGCATGGTAGATATTAAATTAAAAGACATTTACTTGGGGTGCCTGGGTGGCTCAGTCAGTTAAGCTTCTGACTCATGATTTCCACTCAGGTCACGATCTCACGGTTTGTGAGTTGGAGCCCCATGTCGGGCTCGGTGCTGACAGTATGAAGCCGGCTTGGGATTCTCTCTCTTTCCCTCTCTCTTTGTCCCTTCCTGTCTCTCTCTCTCTCTCGCTCTCCCTCAAAACAAATAAATAAACTTAAAAAAAGTAAAATAAAAGACATCTGTTAGGCACATGCAAGATACAAGGAACTGTGGTCCATTTTGCAAAAAATGTATAGTGGATAAAACTGAAACCCCAAATATGAAATTCTTCTTCAGTACTAACCTGCCAACTATCTTCTGCAACACAGCTAGTCCTTCTTTCTGTACCTGTGGTAAGGCCAACGTGACGATTTTAACCATGTATAATTACTTAAGTTCATTTCAGTTAACTCTGAAAAACATCCAATATATTAGATTTGGGCATTATTCCAAGGCTTAAAAAATAATATATTTCAATATAATGTTTGTATTTCCATTACGATTTTTGAAAAACTTTTGAGAAATAGTAATGAGTAATTAAATTATATTACATGCAATACGAATCAAAGAAATATAGAAATGCCAAAATTACAAAAGGATGTGTGAGGAAAAAAATATAGAAATTGAGGAAATGTCTTCAGGCAAATATTGTTTATCATACTTGGTTATAACAGGCATGAAAACAGCGTGATGACCCTGCTTTGATGTTTCAAAGTGTATTATGGAAGTGAAATTTGGGAAGTTGAGATGAGCTATAAACCACAACAAACATATTACACATAGTGTGTGTGGCTACATGGTCAGCCAGGGGACATGACAAACGGAGAAATTTTGATGATCAGAGAATGTCCTCTGTAACATTTCAACATTTTGAAATGTGTTATTACATTCTTTATGGCTCATATATGGTCTTTATTACAAAATGTTCCCTGTGTGTTGAAAAAATATACGTGACTTATGCAGTTTTTGGGTGAAGCATCTGTATATCACGCTCCGGCCAAGTTGCCGGGATCACGTTGGGGGATCATGTTGCTTTACTCTTCTGTACTGTTACTGATTCTTTACTGCTGTGACCTCCTAAGTCTTGAAAAGAGGCCTGTTAGAATCTTTAACTATGATAATCATTTCATCAATTGCCCCTTTTAGTTTCTCTCTTAATATAATTTGATTAAATATCAAGTTCTTGAAATTTAGAATTGTTTGTTTCTTGTAGAAGTACCCCCTTTTTATTTTGAATCGGTCTTTTTTTTATCTCTAAGACTCCTTCTTTCCTTAAATCCTAATATCTTCTCACCTAATGCATTGATTTTTTTTTTTTTTTCTTTTTAAGAGAGAGAGAGCATGAGCAGGGGAGAGGAGGAGAGAGAATCTTAAGCAGGTTCAAGGCACATCGTGGAGCCCAATGCAGGGCTCGGTCGCATGACCCTGGGATCATGACCTGGGCCTAAATCAAGTCAGATGCTCAACTGACTGAGCCACCAGGTGCCCCATTGGATTAGTAATTTGTATTAATAATAGATTAATAGTCATTAGCAAGTAATACATTAGTATATCCATACTGTTTCTTTCAGTTAATTTTAGCATGATATAACATTCTTATTCTTTTAATTTCAAGTTATCTAGGTCCTAATATTTAAAGTATGTCTCTTTTAAGAGGCATAGATTTTTTGGTCTTATTTATACAGTCTTTGTATGAAAAAAAGTTGATCTTTGACTTTTAATTAGTGTGTTTATTCCATTTAAATTTACTATAATTCTTAATATAGTTGGATCTAAGTCTCCTCTCCTGCTATTCTATTTGTCCTATTTTTTTAAAAAAATCAACTTTTGGTTTAAGAGTAATTTTAGATTAAAAAAAAAAATTGTATAGATAGTACAGAGAGTTCCTGTAGACTTTTTGCCCAGTATCTCCTAATGTTGATATCTTACATAATTATAATACACTTATCAAAACTAAGAAATTAACACTGGTACATTGCTGTTCGCTGAACTCCAGTCTTTTATTCAGATTTCACCAATTTCCACTGATATCATTCTACTGTCCTGGGATCCAAGTTAGCATAACTCACTGGATTTAGTCATCATGTCTCTTTTGTGTCCTCTAATCTATGACAGAGTCTCAGTATTGCCTTGATTTTCATGACTTTGACAGATCTGAAGAATACTTTTTTTTTTTTTTAGTGTTTATTTATTTTTGAGACAGAGAGAGACATAGCACAAGCAGGGGAGGGGCAGAGAGAGAGGGAGACACAGAATCTTTGACAGCTTTGAGCTGTCAAGACAGAGCCC
This sequence comes from Panthera leo, assembly GCF_018350215.1. Classification (NCBI taxonomy): domain Eukaryota; kingdom Metazoa; phylum Chordata; class Mammalia; order Carnivora; family Felidae; genus Panthera; species Panthera leo. Next base: position 145,163,042 of record NC_056682.1, read on the forward strand.
GACATGGGGCTTGAAGTCACCAACCCGAGAGATCATGATCTAAGCCGAAGTCAGACGCTCAACTGACTGAGCCACCCAGGTGCCCCTGTGAAGAAAACTTCTTAAGTATTTTGTGGAATGTTTCTGGATGGGGATTTTTATGATGATTTTCTCATGATCATGCTAGGGTTATGGGTTTGGGGAAGAACATGATGGAAATGAAGTGCCCTTCTTACCATATCACATAGGGGGTATACATGATATTCATATGACACCAAGGGTGATAACCTTCATCACTTGGTTAAGGTGGAATCTGCCAGATTCTCCAGTGTAATGTTTTTTCCTTTTCCTAATCTGTTCTTTGGAAGGAACTCACAAAGCCCGGCCCACACTCACATGGGGAGGGGATTTAAACCCACCTTTAGGAGGAGACTTTTTATTGACAGGCCTGACAATAAAGAAGATTTTTTCCTTTTCCCCATCTGCCATCTGCTGTTTTGTTTCTTTATTCCTTAATTTCTGTATTCTTTTGTATTATTCAGATATTTTCTCTTATTCCATTTTATCTTCTTTTCAGATTTTTAAATCTAAACTTTTCGTTTCCCTTTTAGTGGTTACCCTAAAAATTGCAATATATATTCCTGCCATGTTACAATGTTCCTTCAGCTTACACTTTCTGCAACAATCGAAGACATCTCTTATAGTCTAAATCCATTTCTTTCCCTACCTATCCTTTGTTATTTTTGTCATGTATTTTACCTTACGGCATGGATTTATCTCCATAGATCATTATTATTATTAAATAACACAAATTATTCAAGTTCTTAGGAAAGAATCCACCTTTCTACCTTTTGGTCCCAGCCTCATTAAAAGGGAAAGAATTGCATAATTGTCTGAAAAACCACTTACCCAAAGTATTTAATAAGAGCTCTTATTACAATGTTTGTAAAAATCCAAAAGTTTATAAAGGCACTAATTTTTAATAATGAATCAGCGTGAAAAGCAGCAATATTTTATGTAAAACTAGGTTTCTCAAGCTGGTTGGGGAGGGTAGCGTGTCAAATATTCTTTAAGTAATAGAAATGTAAGGGAAGTAATGGCCAGGAGCAGGCATAAAGTTAGGTGCAACCTATAGTCTGTGTAATGGTACGATACCTTGAGCCCCCCAGTAGGAACCAAGGATCAAGAAGAATAAAACAAAACCTAAGCACGTGATTTTTTGCAAAACGTTTATTTTCATGTCATTTGTAAAAACATAACAGTAGTTTTAATGTCTCTGTTCCAAGACAGAGCAACACTGCGTAATCAACATGAAACAAGGCATTATGCCCTACAAGCAAGACATAAAATGTCCAAGGGAAGCTTCAACATAAAAATGTTGACTATAGAATGTGAAATAATTTTCATAAATGACAACTGCCATTCTTTTAAACAAGTACAAAAATAGATGTATACACACTAACTTCTTCGGCTCCCTTCCCCCCCTTCCGCCCCCCCCCCCCCCAGTGCTGTGCCCTGGCACCTGATGGAGTCTCCCAATACACAGTGGTTTAATGAGACCTTAAAAACCCATCATCTTCAAATTAAATAACAATCAGGACAGAGTTACGTCTGATTCAACACAGTCAGATCCTTAAATACTAATATGTAAAATATTAAAATACAAGCTTTGGAAAATAAATAAATACAAACATAAATAAATAGAGAACTCGTAATAGTCAAACACATTAAGGCCTTTCTAGGTGCCTGCAGAAGCCAGCTGTTCTCTCTTCATTTTCACTTCCTAGAAGGGCCTTTCAGGAACCACCAGCAGCCAGCTTCTTACTGGTCTCCAGGTCAGTTGGTGCTGCCCCTATGATTGGAAAAGGGTTACTGTTACAGGTGCTAAGGAAAAACTGCTCCTCTCTCACACTGGCCCCTAGGGCTAGAGGGAGTTTTGCTGTAGACCCTGGCCCAGCCCTGCACCCACAGAAGGTCCCACAGTACCCGCTGCCCCCTACTGCAGAGAACTTGCTCTTTACTGGCTGTGGACTGAACTTTATTGACTTGAAAGAGCTAAAACCTAGCGCTCAAAGACTGTCACCCTGGGTTAAAAGTTTACATGCAAGACCTCACTTGAACCTCATACATCCCATGAAATTGTTATTATTCTCTATGCCCATTTTGCTGAGACTCAAAAGGATTTGAAAACTTTCACAGGGATCCTAGACTTGAACTTAGGAGGATCACTCTGCAAAGTCCTTGCTCTTCACGACTAAGCTTCAGCGGCCCATGTTGCCCAAAACCAAGGGTGCCACTTTTCAGAGCAGAAGCTCACCAGGGATGGAGCTAAATACTGTGTGTTCCTCAATGGGTGGGAAGCATTTGAACATCACTGGCCAAATGCAATTCATCTTTTAGGAACACACATGCACCCACACTCATTTGCGTGGGGAGAGAGGGCACTGGAAATATCCTTCTGGCATAGGAGAGGCTTAATGACCTTAATAGCAAAGGTCATTGTGAACGAATAATTTTGTTTTTCAGCGAAACCTAGGTTTCCTTGATCAAACTTCCCGGACGCATTTGCCAGGATCCGTGACCAAGGACTCTAGCGGCACGCGTCAACAGAAAGCATAACTCACTTGCTTAGCATCTTTTCGATGATTCTCTTGACCATGGGGGCTTCGGGATTGAGACAGGCTTGGTGTCCGTTCTTGAGAGTGGCTCTGCGGAGACAAGGCAGAGTCCCCGTTGGCGGGAGGCCGGGCCGCGGGGTAGGGAGCACGGGGGAGGGCGGGGGGAACGGCCAGGACGGCGGCAGCGCGGGGCGTCACTTACATGACTTCGGTGTGGGCGCAGTGGGGGCCCGACGGCGTCACCTTGACGCTCTGGATGTTCTTGAGGTGAATACCCTGCACGGTCTGCAGGCACTGGCAGCGCAGCTCGGTGACGACGGGCGCCCCTGCGGGGAGAGCAGGCCGGGTGAGCGGGCGGCCCCGGGGCGCGCACCCCTCCCCCACCCGCACCCCCACCCGCACCCCCACCCGCACCCCCATCCGCACCCCGTCCCCCCGCGGGCTCCGGGCCTCACCTGCGGCGCGCCGGGCGGCGGGGACCAGGAGCAGGAGCAGCAGCGCGGCGCCGAGGAGCCGGGGAGCGCGGGTCGCGGTGCGGGCCATGGGGCTCAGCTCGGGGAGTCGCGGCGGCGGTGGCTGAGCTGGACGGCTAGCGGGAGGGCAGGCGGAGCGGACTCTGGCTCCCCGAGCCGGGAGAACCGCTTTTATCCCCGGTGGACTTGGCGCGGCGCCGGGCGCAGCGGTGGGGGGGGGGGGGGACAGGGAAATTCCCGGCGCCCCGGGTCATTCCCGGGTGCGGAAGGTTCGCGCTGCCCCGCCCCCGGGGTGGAGGGGGACCCGCCCGCGGGTGCCGGCGACTCAGAGACCGTTGTCAGCCCCAATGCGCAAAGGGGGCGTGAGTGGCCGCCACGTGGCGGCTGCCACCGCGGGGGAGGGTGCGGCGACCGTGGGCGCCCAGGGATCCCCAGTCGCAGGACCGGGAAGGTCGGACCCGTTAGTTAGACCCGTTAGTGGAGAGAATTGATTCTCAAAGACGCTTCAGTCGCTGGAACTGGAAGAGTTGAGGAGGAAATGGCAGCCTCTCTGATCTATCCTTTGGCTTTCAATTGGGCTTTCCGGGTGTTTTTCATCTCTGGAATAAATACACTCTTTTAAAAATGTCTGTCGTCTCAGATTGTATGTGAGAATGTTTGTCTTGTTTCTGTTGTGTGGACAGCTCTGGTAGGTCACACTTGGTACCACGTTTTTGCCCAGTGGGCATGGGGGTAGGGTAAGGGAATGGACCGTGGCGCAGGGTAATTTAATTCAGCGTTTATTTTTAGGTACAGTTTGCAATGTCTCATATTCCCTGTCTTCGAAATTCTGGGACTTCCTACACTCTAGTAATTCCTGGAGCCGCGCTGTTTGTTGTCTAGGAGACGGTGTTTTCATTCATGGCAGTGGTTCCAGAGCTGCGAAGGCCGTGCTGGGATCAGGGGCCCTCCTCTGTAAACAGTCCGGGGAGAGAAAGGATCATGGACACAAGAAATCGGGTACCTAGCGACTCTCACCTTTACTTCTCTAGGTAGCAAACAGATGTGTTTCCAAATGTGTAAATACTAGATTACTAGCATGTTCCACTCGTGTCACCTGAATATGCCTGCCTCCTGAGAGTGATTCTCTTGAGAAACAGCTAAGCTATCAATTACTTTAGTTCTCTAAGAATGCCAGCCCATAAAGCATTTCAGTCCGTGTAGCTTGAGGACTTCTCACTGAGTAATTCACTTTTCTTCATCAGTTTCAATATCTCTTTTTGGATTAAACTGGGTAGTTTAAATTGATTCTCCAGGGTAGTGCGGATCTCGGGGATGTGTGAGCTATTCTGCCGGTGCCGGGAGAAGAGCTGGATGTGGAGGATGCTGGTCTGTCTCTGGCACAGAGAGTCTGCTGAGGCTGTCAAGGCTGGAGCCTCAGCCACACCACTTACTTGCCCCATGACCCCTGCTTGTGGGTACTTTATTTCCTCTCTCTGGGCTCCTGTATTTCCTCTGTACAAGAGAGCAAATAATGCCTGCCTTGCAGGGTTGTTATGAGTATTAAATGTGTTAATATTTATAAAACATCAGCACATGTTGTGTTGCATAAATATTTGTTAAATAAAATAGAATTAGTGTTCTAATACAATCTTACTGTTATGGACTCAGTATGCTCTCCAAAAATTCAGATGTTGAAGTCCTGTACCCCATTGTGATGATATTAGGAGATGGGACGTTTGGGGGGTGATGAAGTCTATATGAGGTCATGAAGGTGGGATCCTCATGATGGTATTAAGCGCTTTTATAAGAGGGGACACCCAGAGGGCTTGATCTCTCTCTCTTTGTCATGTGAGGGTACAGCAAGTCAGCGACTATCTACAAACCAAGAAGAGGGTTCTCACCAGATACTAAATCTGCAGCTAAGTATCTTGGACTTGGACTTCCCAGCCTGCAGAACAATGAAAAATAAACGTTTATTATTTAAGCCAGCCAATGTACGGTATTTTGTTTTAGCAGCTTGGACTGTTTAAGATGCTTACCTGAACAAGAACACCCGGTGGTGAATCCTTGTGTAAACAGGAAAAAAACAAAACACAATCTTTTCATTTATCTCTTAAAATTTTCAGCGTCCGAGGTTGTAAAAGGAGGACACATCTGCATTCTTCAGAGATCCTAGAACAGATTTTTCAAATCCAGTGTTTATTTGCAATTTCAGTTTCCCACGTAAAATGGAAGTAAGAATAAAAATTTTCCCCGATCCTTATACAGGAAAATATTTCAGATGTGACTGTCTCTCTGCCTTGGGCATTAACAGCTGGCTCCCAAAACAATAGTAAGTATTAGTTGTAATGATTCCCAGACCCAACCCAAAGTATTGACGTTAGCAATCATACAGGAAGAGTAGAATTTCAACTTTCCTACGATAGCAGCCAAGAGGATGAGACGAGTCAAGAATTAACCCATTGTCTGTGGAATTATCTACAACATGACTCCTACTACCTGTTTAATCAGAATTATTGACTTTCAGGAAGTAAGTAGAAAGGTAACTTTTTTCTTTCATAATGTACCACTTTCCATTATTTCATTCATGACAGCCCCATACTAAGTTTCAGAAAATTTTAAGAGTTTCAGAAAAATTTAAGAGTTCCAGTGTTACAAAGCCCGCCATGATAAACAAATTGCTTCTTGTTTTAAGATGTGCTGAATGCTACATTTATTGTGCAAGCTGTAGATCCCTGCAATCACTAACCCAATGAAATTATCTCTAACCTATGTGTTTCAGTTTACTAAGTCCTGTTTTACCCTGTCATTGTTTATTGTATCTTTCAGATTTGACGAATTCTTTGCAATATGTCTGTAAAATCTTGGGTCGCTCTTCCGTGCTGAGCACTCATCTTGCTAATCAGCCAGCAAGAATGAGTGGTTTACCTTAAGCTTTGCCGGCATAATTGCCACTCCCTGACCCCCCTCCTGTCCCTTCCACTTCCCTAACATCTCTAGTTTGTTGTATAATGGTTCTGCTCAGAAAGGAGAAAATTAAGATGCCTAAACATGTCGCTAAACCCTAAGATCACCTATCCTCTTGTCTAAGGGCACTCAGTTGCGCATCTGTGCTAACCTCTTTAAATCTCTACGACATCTGCTTTTTCTACCTGTCTGCCCCCAACTCTTTCTTAAAACAGAATCTTAGATTTCCTTCGGAAATCCTTATCTCTGCCCTTATAAGCCCACATGATTAAAGCGAGGTGACTTCGCTTCTGAGCTCAGGAGGGGGAGCTTTCGACCCTATGGCCGCGTGGGTACCTCCTTCCTGCCTGTGCCCTTCGTTGTCCAGGCCTGTATGGGTCCAGCGTGGAGCCAGTGATTTAAGACTGGCCATCAGAGAAGATGCTGGTCGTGCTGGAACAAAGGGAATTGAGAAGCTCTTGCTTCTTACCAAAATTGCTAAATAGGTAGGATAGAAACTTGGAGTCTTGCCATTGCTTGGGGGAGCCTGCCTGAGAGTGGAGCCGCCACAGAGGAAGGCACGAGCACACTCAGACTCAGAATTACTGGGGACGTTGTTGGAGCACGTGGGTCTAGCTTTGCTCAACCTAATCCACTGACTTTCATTGTCATACAGCAGTTGATTTTCTTTCCTTATTGAGCCAATTCGAGTCATGTTGCCATTCCTCACAATAAAAGAGCCCTGAAAAATATGTGATCTTTCATATTGCTGCTAAAATTATCAAACACAGATGGATTTCTTCACCATTTAAATCCTTCCCTCCCTTCCTTTCTCCATCTATTCATTTGTAAGGTAGCATTTATGAATTTGGAATCAAATTAGGTCCCAGGAATGCAAAAAAGCATAAGATGCAATGTACTACCACCTAAGTTTTAGTCTCCTAGGAGAAGCAGACATATAAATAGAATGCTACGAAGTAGTCTGGTAAATCACATGTTAGAGTATGCCCAGGATATGATAGCAGCATATGGAACCCCTAACATTGGTTCTCAATGGCATGGCCTGAATTCTCAGAGAAGATATTCTGAGATGTCTCTAGGAAAGGTGTCCCCTCCAAGCCAAACCTGAAAGGATAGATTTTCCCAGGTGAATGGGGAGATTAAAAGATGGGGAAAACATTCTAGAAGGAGATGACCAAATGCACCAAGTCACAGAAGCTACAATGCACATCGTGTCTACTGGAAGCACCTGGCAGTTTATATATCTGGAGTTTCACCAGTGAGGCAGGGAGAGGGGAGAGAAGGAGGCAGAATCCAGTCACTGAAGGCTGTGCGTAGACCCTGCTTGTTGTTCAGAAACCAGTTCAGATGTTACCACCATTGAAATGCTCTTAAATCCATCCAGAGGTGTTTCCAAGACCCTACGTGTGCAAATTCACCATTTACTAAGTGGCGTGTGTGAGGGCAGAGTGTATAGAAATCACAGGACGTGGCCAGACCGGAGGAGGTAGTGAATATGAATCCAGTGGACCTTTACCGAGCACTCATGGTGTATAAGGTGCTACGACAGGTTTTACAAGACCTGCAAAATTGGAGAAACGTCAAACTCTTAACTGGACATTATTTAACATCTATCCAATATACTCCCTTATGTATGTTAATTTCTGTTGTTGCTGTGCAAGTAGGGAAGATTCTAATGATCTGAGCAATTTGTAGTTATTTAAAATCATTTCGGGGCGCCTGGGTGGCTCAGTCGGTTAAGCATCCGACTTCAGCTCAGGTTACCATCTCGCGGTCCGTGGGTTCGAGCCCCGCGTCGGGCTCTGGGCTGATGGCTCAGAGCCTGGAGCCTGCTTCCGATTCTGTGTCTCCCTCTCTCTCTGCCCCTCCCCCGTTCATGCTCTGTCTCTCTCTGTCTCAAAAATAAATAAACGTTAAAAAAAATTTTTTTTTAAATCATTTCAAGTTACACTAAGGGACATTACAAAAATACTGACTTTGGCGGAGATTTAAAGGATTTTTAAAAAGTTGCTGTCAATTAGGTTTTCACCTCTAGTTTCTTGAACTTGTTTTCTAAATGTTTATGGAAGTAGTCCTGGTTATGTAAACACTAACGCAACAAGAAGAAATGGCGGTATGACAAATTGACAAAAGGGAAGTAAACACAGGAAAGAGGGAAACTTCCCCATGGAAATGGCTAATGCTACAAGAAGACATTTTTGGGGCACAAAAACATCATGACTTTGGCTTTATGGAAGTAAAATTGAGGAAGTTGGCAGATGACTGTATAAACCACTAATAAAAGTGTCACCCATAGTGTCATGCTAGCATTATGAAAACAGAGTCAAAAACTTGATTTTTAAATGTTGCCTATTAGAGTACATCTTTCAATGTTTTTTCACTACAGTTTGACATATATATATATATTTTACCAGAAACACTTTTTAAAAAAATTTTTTTTTAATTTTCTGAGCCATCAGCCCAGAGCCCGACGCGGGGCTCGAACTCACGGACTGCGAGATCGTGACCTGAGCCGAAGTCTGATGCTTAACCGACTGAGCCACCCAGGTGCCCCAGAAATACTTTAAGTTTTGTTTCTATTTTTCTTGTCTCTGTGCATGCATTTTTTTATGGAGATATACAGAGATGTGCATACGTACACAGGATTGCTCACAAGTAGCTGGAACCTTATTAAACCGACATGAGCAACAAGAACGACAAAACAACAACAGCAACAACAAAAGGTCTTGTGTGCCAGGGTGGTGGTGGTATTTAGTATTTATTTGGTATAACCAGCAGGCCCCAAAGGCCATCAACTGAGGGCCAGAGCAGGAAATAACAAGTTACTACAGAGGGCTGGCACTGAGAACTAGAAAAGCAGGAATAGAGCTTATACTCTCCGTTTTTCCTGGACCATGCCATCTCTCATTGTGGCTTTTCTATGTCTGCTTCATATTTTGTCCATTCTGTGTCCCATGAGCTTAGCCAAACTAAATATTTGTACTTCTTTAAAGCCTTGAAAATAGTCCTCATAGGATTATTCTGGGAATCAAATCCATTTACATGTGTAAAATGTACCAGAAAATAAATTCTATATAAAATATTGTTAAGTAAAGAAAAAAATAATAAAATAATGAAATACTTAAAATTAAGAATAGGTTTTAAAAGTAAAGTGAGTAAGTTGTGCAAAAATATGATTTCCGTTTTTAATCAGTATTCTTGACTGCTTATATTTAGCAAGTGGGGTCAAGGTGGGTTAATATTCTTCTGTATCAAGGAGATAGACTGGGGCACCTGGGTGGCTCAGTCGGTTAAGCATCTGACTTCGGCTCAGGTCATGATCTTATGGTTCGAGCCCTGTAGCCGGGTCTGCACATTTGAGTGCAGAGCCTGCTTCAGATCCTCTACCTCCCTCTCTTTCCACCCTGCCCTCCAGCTCTTTCCCTCTCTCTCTCAAAAATAAATAAACATTTAAAAAAAAAAGGAGAAGGAGAAAAGGTAAAGATGCAGGGAGATGGAGTATGAAGGGAGGTAATTTAGGGATCATCATAGGAAAATGGGAGAAGAGGTCATTTCTTGAGTGGCCAGAGCTAATGACAGGGCTGGGTATTCGATTGAAGTGACAAGGATTTGGGACAATAGTTTGTGAAAGTCCAAAGGTAGTTCGATTTCAGGAACAAAAGTGTTATAAAATAGGAAAGCTCGCCTGGAACTAGAAGGCATTAAATCACACTGATACCAACTCACACGATTTCATTTCTTCAGCAATATTTTATAGCTCAGGGCCAAAACAGAGAAAGACAATGGGAGTGAGCAACAATGAGGGATTAACCTGGTTGAAACTATGTAGAGAGTAATCTGCAGATGTGACGAACCACAGAGTCCAGGCTGAGCTGGAAGGGGAATGAAGCAGAATAAGGTGGGAGAAACTGAAAAAATGATGGTGGGGGGGGACTTGTCAGTCCCTCAGTAGAGAAGCCTGAGAGTAGGGGCACCTGGGTGGCTCAGTCAGTTGAGCATCTGACTTCAGCTCAGGTCGTGATCTCACTGCTCCTGAGTTTGAGCTCGAGTCGGGATCTGTGCTAACAGCTGGGAGCCTGGAGCCTGCTTCAGATTCTGTCTCCATCTCTCTGCCTCTCCCCTGCTCACGCTCTGTCTCTCTCTCAAAAATAAATAAACATTTAAAAAATTTAAAAAATTAATAAATAAAAAAAATTTAAACGGACTGTTTTCAGGGTGCCTGCTTGGCTCAGTCAGAAGAGCTTGTAATTCTTGATCTCAGGGTCATGAGTTCTAGCCCCACGTTGGGTGTAGAGATTACTAAAAAGTAAACTTAAAAAAAAAAAGGTTTATGGGTAAACTTTAAAAAACAAATTAAAAATATAAAATATTTTCTAAGAAGGCTTATATAATGAAATACACTTAATAGAATTAACATTAACATGGTCTCCTTCTCAATTGTTTCTTTGTGCAGAAAAAAACACTGGCTTTGAGTCAGTGGGCTTCTGAGTCAGACAGTCTTGAGTTTTACTTTTAACTCCACTTTTAAGATCTCTTATTCCTGTTTCCTCATCTATAAAATGAGAATAGGGTGCTTGAGTGGCTCAGTCAGTTAAGTAGCCAACTTCAGCTCAGGTCATCATCATCTCACAGTTCACAGGTTCGAGCCCCACGTCAGGCTCTGTGCTGAGAGCTCAGAGCCTGGAGCCTGCTTCAGATTCTGTGTCTCCCTCTCTCTCTGCCCCTCCCCTGCTCACACTCTGTCTCTCTCTCAAGAAAGTAAATAACATTGAAAAAAAATTTTTAATAAAATAAAATAAGAACAAGAATATCAATCCCATAGCGTTCTTGAAGTAATTAAAAGGATATTACAAAGAGCTCAAGCACAGCATCCAACCCAGAGTTAGGGCCTGAGAAATATTACTCTCCTTATCTTCCCTCCATGCTTACCCTCTGAATACATATTTCCAAACAGCAGTGGCCACATCCCTGAGCTAACAAGCAACCCACTAAGGGCACCACAAGCAAGCAAGAATTTTTCTTCAACAGAACCACAACCCAACGCTGGGGTCCTAGAGTCAAGAAAGAAACATGTAACACAATGCATATAAGCCACATTTCCAGAAAAATCAAATAGAAAACCCTGCAAAGCTTGTCAACCACTATGTTTATAAGACTATGAAGTATACAGAGTATCTGGTGATTGAGATCTGGTCTTAACTTTCCCTTTAGTGAAAAGAAGAAGAAGAATGAGAAGGAGAAGGAGAAGAGGAAGAAGAAGAAGAAGAAGAAGAAGAAGAAGAAGAAGAAATAAACACAGTATGCAATCATATTGATTCTTTCTTTCTTTTTTTTTTTTTTAACGTTTATTTATTTTTGAGACAGAGAGAGAGACAGAGCATGAACGGGGGAGGGGCAGAGAGAGAGGGAAACACAGAATCAGAAGCAGGCTCCAGGCTCTGAGCCATCAGCCCAGAGCCCGACGCGGGGCTTGAACTCGTGGACCGCGAGATCATGACCTGAGCCAAAGTCGGACACTTAACCGACTGAGCCACCCAGGCGCCCCGATTATTTATTTCTTGACTGAGTCAGACACGAAAAGGGATTTTACCAGTGTCCGGTTTCATGTGGGTGGCAGCAAAGCTTGAAAGCAAAGGACTCACCAAACATAAACAGAGTTAGGACTATCAAGTCTTAATTATCAACAGCCTTGGGTAATTTGTCTTCTACTCTGTGATTCCAAAGCACCATCTCCCAACCTCCCTCAGATCTAACTCTAAAATCTATTGTAATTATTTGTTTGTCCTTCTGATTTGTTCCTCTATAGGATCCAATTTACCACCCTGCCCTCCACCGTAGTATATCTACATTCTAGGAAAATGCCAACCACAATAAATGCTAAAACGTATTTTTCAAATCTTAACCACAAGGAGGAGAACAATGTGATTACTGTAAAAGTTTTGGGTAAGGACTTTTCTTGTTGCTGGGGTGAGCAACTCAACTAACCAAGAATAACACAAAATGGGCTCGCTAAATAATATTTAGGTGTATACATACATATTTAATGTAGAGTGTATCATATGTGATATATAACCAAACTATTCTCCCTCCCTTTTCCTCTGTATTTTCCACCCATCGGTCATAATGGGATCTCATGGTTCCTTAATGTCCTCTACTCCAGAATAGTCTTATGACACTAGCTTATCATCCACAAACAGAAGTTCGCCTTTAACACCATCATATTCAGAACAATGCCACAAGATTATAGACAGTGAAAGGCCCTTCTGAGACCACAACTTTTTGTTCTTCTAACTCTTCTACTCTCAGGCTTTTCTTTCTTTCTTTCTTTCTTTCTTTCTTTCTTTCTTTCCTTTCTTTCTTTCTTTTTTAATTTTTTTTTTTTTTTTTTTTTTGAGAGAGAGAGACAGAGAGACACAAAGAACGTGAGCAGGGGAGAGGCAGAGAGATGGAGATAGAATCTGAAGCAGACTCCAGGCTCCCAGCTGTTAGCACAGATCCCGACTCGAGGCTCAAACTCAGGAGCAGTGAGATCACGACCTGAGCTGAAGTCAGATGCTCAACCGACTGAGCCACCCAGGTGCCCCTACTCTCAGGCTTCTCTACCGAGGGACTGACAAGTCCCTCAAAAGTCCCCCCACCATCATTTTTTCAGTTTCTCCCACCTTATTCTGCTTCATTCCCCTTCCAGCTCAGCCTGGACTCCGTGGTTCGTCACATCTGCGATTACTCTCTACATAGTTTCTACCAGGTTAATCCCTCATTGTTGCTCACTCCCATTGTCTTTCTCTGTTTTGGCCCTGAGCTACAAAATATTGCTGAAGAAATGAAATCGTGTGAGTTGGTATCACACGATTGTAATTTAATGCCTTCTAGTTCCAGGCAAGCTTTCCTATTTTATAACACTTTTGTTCCTGAAATCGAACTACCTTTGGACTTTCACAAACTATTGTCCCAAATCCTTGTGACTTCAATCAAATACCCAGCCCTGTCATTAGCCCTGGCCATCCCAAAAACTGTCCATTTTTAAAGACTCAATCTAGTTTGCACTAGGAACCAAACAGAAATGTTGGGGTAATGACAACTACTGGTCTCCAGAGTTTCAACAGCCCTAAGATTCTCCTATTTTCTGTGTCATCTAGCTCCAAATGCTCCATCCTATGGAATGCTCAGAGACATCCAACGCTAGGTGAGGATCTGAAAATCATTTATTCTGGAAGCAGACAATAGGCAGGGTGTGCAAAGGGCCTAGCCAGTTTAAACATTCTAACCTCTACCGACTCTTCTAACATCTTGGGACACATTGACAAGGACATCGACTCTACCGTGGAATGTCAGTTGGCTCTGGCATCAGGAGATTATCACAATGCTTGTAAATTATAAGTTATGATGCAAAATCATACATCACAAAATCCATCTTGTGGGTTATAACTAACCCATATAATTATAATTTGAAAATATAATGGAATTAAATATGATAGGATAGAATATAAAAAGAGAATATACCATAATGCATCGCTTATGATTAGCTTGTCTTATTTTGTGTAACTTTTGTTGCTTATATACATGGGTCACTGTAAAACTAATTCCTTGATGCACAAGATGTAGGAAATGAACCTCCATAAGCAAAGATATCCCTTTAGTAATTCTGTTTCATGAATCCAGTTTGTGACTATGTAAGTCCCTAGTTTGTAGATACTATCTGCTGAGAGTTTCGAGTCAGAAAAAAAAATAAACAATCGAAATAGGGCCACTTGAATTTCATCACTCCCTGAAAGTTTGCACAACAGGGAGCTACAGTAAATTGCAATACAACCTGTGCTTTTCCCGACAGAGACTCGGGCTTTAGATGTTCTTGCTGATAAGGTGACAGCCATACAGAGCTCTCAGCAGAGTTAATCTAAAACAAAGATTAATGTGGAGCAGAATTTGCTTTGGTCTTTTGGCCTGTTGGGTCATACTCACTGATTATTATATCCAACTAAAGATGTTGTGTGTGGCAGGCATCAGAAGAGAAATAAAGAAGGAAGTTAAAACCGTAATACCTTACCTTGCACCCCACTTCCTAGTATGTTCGGTTTTCAAAAAATTTGTTGAACTACTTGCATTTCAATTCCAACACTCTGCTTATGTCTGACTCAACCCACCAGACTATGATAGTACAAGGAATAGCAATCATAATAACATAAATATTATAATCATTAATAATCACTAACATTTAGTAAAAACACACCATTTTATATGCTTTTATATATGACACGGGGCTGAGATTGTGTGTGTGTGTGTGTGTGTGTGTGTGTGCATGTGTGTGTGCATATATGTGTAAAATCTCCTTATAGTAACCCAAGAAATAGCTATTCAAAATATACCCATTTCAAAGACTAGGAAAACCTGGTCTTATAAATTTGCTGCTTATAAATTTGGGCCTTATACTGGGGGATAAAGAGAAACCTAGAATGTTTGTACATAGATGAGTGATATCGTTGTTATCTGTATTTTAGCAAAATAATTCTTGTGGCATGGAAGTAAAACATTAAGAGGGAAACACAAAATGGGGACAAAACTCTTCAAGAAATGATTGTCTACTGTCTCCAATATATCTCTGCCCCTCACATATATTCTACCTACACAGAATGAGAAACTCTTCTCTAAATATGCAACGATTTTTCACACTTGAATGTGTCTGTACTCATTTCTCTCTCTTTTTGAAGTTCTGTTCTTCCCTTGGCCACTAGTAAATTCCAGCTCCTTTTTCATGATCAAGCTCATCGGTTCGTACCTCTATGAAACAATTACTTCCATATTATTTTCCTGGATGAGTGTCATGATATAGTAGAAAGACTAGAGGGCTAAGAATGAGCCAGATTTTCTCTGCCTCTTACATGTGTGAACTTGAACAAGTTTCTTAAGGGTTTTTGTGGTTGCTTTCTCATTTGTAAAATGGAAATAATATTACCCGCCTTGAAGTTATTGGGAGGATTATATGATCGTTGGCATCTAGTAAGTACTTATATCATGATACCATTTATGATTGTTTTTCCAAAGTTACCCAGAGTGAATCCTTCTCTTCTCTATCTTTTTATGGTTTATTATTCCTAATCTACACAAATATCTGGCACATTAGAATGGAATTCTATTAGCCCAAGAGCAAGCACAGAGCCTCATTTTGAATCCCAGTATATAGCACAATGTCTGGCGGTGAGTGAGATGCCTTCCACAGACAATTTGGTGAAATGAATGAATGGGCCTTTCCTGAGGGTAGTGATAGAGAGAATGGATAAGTACCTGCCAGATATATGGGCAGACCTATAGGAGCTGATGATTGCAACACTCATTGCCTAATCAGCATCAATAGTCTGATACTCAGAATGAAAATAAAACTGATGAGACATAATAAGCTTCACTGAGCATTACATTTGTTTAGCTTTTAGTAAGAACACAGGACGGATTCAACACTGCATGTGAACAGCACTATGATCAATGAATTGTGGATCTTTTCATAAGCTTTACTGAAATTTTATTTAAATAGATGACATTGATGAATTTTAAGTGAAAGATTTTATGATTTTTGCCAAAAATACCGCTTTTAACAACCGTTATTACACATTTATGATTGTTATATTCCCTTGAATACTTGACCTTTTATCATTACCAATTGACTCTCTTTACTCCTAGCAATATTTCTTGCTCTGAAATGTACATATGTCTACCCATTCAGTTTTACTTTGATTACTTGTTAATATGGTAAATCTTCAATCCTTTTCCTTTTGAGTCTTCGTATTTAAAGTGAATTATTTTAAATAGCATATGTTTGGATTTTGCCTTTTTATAGTCTAGTAATCTAAACCTTTAATTTGGGTATTTAAATTTAATACGATTCTCAATATGATTGGGTTTATATTTACCATTGGGTTATTTTTTCTTATTTGCCTCATGTATTTTCTTTTCTTTTTACCTCTTTTCCAGCTTGCTATCTTTTGGATTAATTGAATATTATTCTATTATTTCATTTCATTTCTTATCATGCCTTATTGGCTATACATCATTTTTTTTATTACTCTAAGATTTATCAATCTCTATCTTCCTATGACAACCGCACATATAGTATAATAATCTTACAATGGTGTAGTTCCATTTCCCTCTCCCTGCCTTTATGCTATTGCTGTCATACATTTACTTCTTCATATGTTATAAACTCCATAATATGTTATTGCTATTTTGCTTTAAATGGTCAATTTTCTACTAGAAAATTTACTATCCCAGATATTTATTCTTGGAACAATCCAAGTTTTTATCTGGTATTATTTTATTTCTGCATGGACTTCTTTTAACATTGCCGATCAGCTGGTGATGATTTTTTTTCATTCTTTGTACATCTGAAAAATATCTTTATTTTATAATTTTTAGAAGTCTTTTTTGAATTTATGGTTTTAGATTAATAAATATCTTTCAGAATTGTAAAGCTTCTATTTCATTGCATGGTTTCTGATAAGTCTGCTCTCATTACCTTTGTTCTTCTGTTCATACTGTGGCTTTTTTTTCCCTCTGGTTGCTTTCAAATTTACTCTTTGTCACTTTTTGGGTACAATTCGATTATAATGTGTTTTAATTTGATTTCCTCCATGTTTTTTTCTGCTTGGGGGTTATTATGCTTATTGATATAAATTTCATCAGATTTGGAAACATTAAAAATTTTGGTTATCATTTTTTCAAATACTTTTTCTGGCTCTCCTTCCTCCTCACCATTTTCTGAGACTCCAATGGTATGTATTTTAGGCTGCTTGATATTGTCCCATATCTCACTGATGGTGTCTTTGTTTTTTAGAAGTCTTTCCCTTCTATAATTCATTTTGTAGTTTCTATTGCTATGTCTTCGAGTTCACTATTTTTTTCTTCTGCAGTGTCTAATATGATAGTAATTCATCCAGTGTGTTTTTTATTTTGGTTATTGTATTTTTAATCTCTAAATGTTTGCTTTAGGCATTTTTTGTTTGTTTTTTCCATTTCTTTCCTCATTATGCTTATCTTTTCTCCTATTTTCTTGAATATATGGATTACATTAATAGTAGCTATTTTAACATCTTTGTCTACTAATCTATTATCTATGCCATTCCATGTCTTTCTCCTATCCTAGTTATGGTGATAGTTTCCTGCTGCTTTTATTATTTAGTATTTTTTTATTGGAGGTCAAATATTGTGAATTTTTTGTTGGGAATGGTTTTTTAAATTACATATTTTTATATTACTTTATATATTTTTGCACTTTGCTCTTGGATGCAGTTAGGCTATGTAGGATCAGTTTGATACTTTCAAGGCTTTATTTAAACTTTCATGGCATGGATTCAGAATACCCATTAAGCAAAAATTAATTTGATGCCCGTACTGAAGCAACACCCCTGTGAGAATTCTACCTTTGAGCCTAAATTGTGCTTTGAATTCTTCAGGATAAATTTTGATCCTATAAAATAATAAATATATTGGTATTCTCGGTTTCTGTTATAGAATTTTGTTACAGTAAATATAGTTACACATAAATTGTCATTGGAAGCAAGCTGAAAATCTTTGGGTCACAGAAGAATTTCTTTAGTAATACGCTTATTTAGGGTGAAATCCTTTTGGGTCACATGTTTATAGCGTTTTTTTCCCCTGTACCTTGCAAACATATTCATAATAAAAATATATAAAAAATAGGCAAATCTTTACGAGGTAAGAGGCAATTTGCTCTGTTGTATGCTTATGACAATCACAGTTAAAACGAAGGCAAGGTCAGTGGTTATATTTTAAATTCTGAGCTCCCAACATGCCCTTATAAAAATTCAATCTCTACTGCCTTTCAAGTCATTTTCTTGTGTCTTCAAACATTGAATGGTGAGTCTGAATTTTGCTCCATAAACTCAAGTGTTCAGGAACATTTACATTTATTTTCTTTAAAACTGATTAAATTTGACCTTATGCCTTCATTCCACCATGGAGAAAATTACTTAATCTCAGTTATTATTGTGGCTCCTTGCCCATACTTCTTTGTATTTCCAGAGATTTATGCAAAGCAAAACATCTGGGAATGTTCCTCTGTACTTTAAGTTTAAGCTTATTTTCTATAAAAGGACAAAGATTAGCATTAAGATTATGCTTGTTTTCTATAAAAGGACAAACAGAGGAATGGTCATTTGAGGTACAGCACTGTGTAGTTTTTTTTTTTTTTTTTTTCCTATTCTGTAGCACAGAAATTGTTGCTAAAGTTGATAATACCAGTGCTTACTAGTCTTCCAAGTACCAATTACAGCCATTCTTCCATAGTCCTGTTATCTTCTTGGAAATAGAGAGAGCTGAGAGAAGGAATAAAATTGTTAGTCTTGGCAGTGTGTAAAAAACACTGTGACAACCCCTTCCCTTCCCACTCTTCCATCTCTGTGAAATCCAGCAGGGAACTAGGTGGAGGTGAAGAGTTGATCATGAATTCAAAAAGAAGGTGAGGAAAAGAGAACAAAAGATTCAGGAATGGCAACTATGAAACAGAAAATGAAACTGAGGATAGCCAAAATGGTGGAATGGAGCTAGGAGCCACTTGTGTATTCCAATGCCCTTTTTCTTCTCTATTTTAATCTTGCCCTTGTTGGATGTTTGCTGAATTCATATTAATACCATGTGGGACATGGATTATACTGTTTTCTCTCTTCCCAGTGAGGGTACAGTTCTAAGGTTACACATACATTAATCAACGGATTCTTTTATTAAGGAGTCACCAGAGTGACCATGTTTCTAGGATTGGGTGAGGCTCTGATATCCAGAAATCATTCTTCCTTCCTTCCTTCCTTCCTTCCTTCCTTCCTTCCTTCCTTCTTTCTTCCTTCTCAAGAGCTACAAGGATGCCAACAGGCAATAAGAACACATTAGGTATGCCAGATATTATGTATGTAAAGAAATAGGGATTAAAGAGAGGAGTAAAATACTGTCCTTGTTCTTACAGGGCTTAAATTCTAACAGATAGAATAGACAAAGGAAAAAAAAAACATATCAGGAAACTCTACATGCCCTTACGCTTGGGGAAGAAGGGCCCCTTCTTAGCCAAACTGTCAGGAGAGCTCTCTATTACACACATATAGAAAAATAAATGTACCGAAGAACATATGAGCACTTCTGCCACATGAGGAACCAGGGACCTGTGTGGACATCAAATGACCTTTAACATCTTAAACGTCCTTGCCCCTAAATATCTACTCTCTTGACCAACAAAGTTTAGTTCCAAGGCTGGGTGTCCCAGGCTAAAACACTGGGGAGGCTAATGAATAATAAAAGTGGTAGTAAGGCTTTCTTCTATTCTCTTCTGCTCCGGAACACTATGAAGAGCCGGAGGTGTATTAAAAAACCAAAACCAAAACCAAAACCAAAACCAAAAAACTAGAATATTCGCAGGGGATTTGACCTAAGATGCTTGGGAGAACGCTTATGACCCTCATGACCAACAATTTCCCTGTCCTCTCATTCAGAGATCAGTTAATAAACCTTAAGGAATATATTTGTCAAGGTATATTTGTCAAGGTAGAATTTTAGAACTATTTTATTCAACATTTTGTTAGCTTGTTTGGAAAGTTTTAAACATTTAGACAGAGGAATGCGGGTCTCTCTTTGCACTCTTCCCCAAGACCTCACAACTGTTAGATAAGGGCCTGAGTGCATGGACACTGGGGACACACATTTGGGGAAGGAGTTTTGGAAAGGTATCCTAGAACAGATGACTGGGAGATGAATTGTGGAAAAAAGTTGAGTATTTTTATAACATATCTATATTTGTGCTTATTTTGATAACCCCTCAGGGGATTTATTGCTTTTTGGAAACAAAAACTATTTATTTTCTATTTATGTTTTTTCTACACACAGCGTTCATTTAATAGTGCTTGGAATGCAACAGTGCTTAATAACTTGAAATAAGAGATTTGGGGGAAGGAAGAGAAAGAAATGGAGTGTAGATAATAAATTTTAATGGTTAAGACCTAATGGGGAAAAGGCATACTAAGGGATGAAATGCATATTTTTCTTTCAAGTGTAATTTCTTGACCAATTAATAAAATGTTATTTTAACTATAATCAATTCTTGATAACATAATACAATGTGGTATTGTTAGGAAAAGCAAAGAATTATCATCTGGTCTTCAGTGGTTCCTCAAACTATCCTTGAAAACTTGTGCAATGAGAGATAGGCCTATTATTATTATTTTTTTAGTCGTTGAATGGTCTAACTGACTCTACTCACTTGTTCTAAGACAGTGAATTTGGTCTTGTTTTAAGCAAATCTCTTTTCATTATTAAAGTAAAAAACACTAGCTACTTCCGTTTATTGAAGTACTCCAAGGTGTAGGAATTTCGACAGCAGGAAGTTCATTTCTCAACTTGTTCTTATTACTCAAGAGACTTCAAACTGCTCACGAATTAACAGCAGGACAGCAGCAATGGTCATTTCCTGGTGGAGGACTTTCACAGCGAGGACAGAAATCTGAACTGGTCATCCTGTGTCTTGGGATATGTAGTCACCCCGCTAAGCCTCATGTGAAATTCAAAGGAACAATGTTAGGTAGAGAGGAGTCTGGAGTTTACAACAAAAATGTGGAGTCAGATGGTCCTACCAAGTGCATCGTTGGTACTTAACCTTTGACCGCAGCTTCTCTCTGACTGGCACTGCCACAGGAAATGCTACTTCATGGTTTGAACAATTCGTCAGGCTCATGGCTCAACAAACTGAAAATCAGCAAAATGAAATTTTATTGCACAATGTGCATTACTTAGAGCACACAGTTTTGGGGGGAGAAAAATCAGTAGGATTCAGCCTGCAGACTCAGATCTGCCAGGTTTGAGCCCACAAAGAACAGAACTGAAACAAGAGAGGAGATAGTCTGACTTCAGTTGGCTGCAAAGGGCAACAGGACTCCAGCCAACTCAAGGTCATGCCATTTTTTCCCTCTTCAGTTGAAATGGCAGGCCCAAGACAAATTTATGCAAATACAACATGGAAAATAATTTCTCCAAGACAACTTCCTTGTGCCAAATATTTTTTTGTTTTTGTCCTGGACTGTGAACAATGTCAGCTTATTTTAGAGCCCAGCTCTTCCAATTTTCCTTCAAGCTAGGGCCAAGTAGTATTTATTTCATAGAAAGCCAAGACTTTACAAGCAGGGCTGGGAGTAAGAGGGCTGGGGTCAAGGGTGAGGCTAAGGAGGACAAGGTGAGGACACAGAATGCTTTCCCTGATATTCCATTTCTTTTTTTTTTTTAAGTTTATTTATTTATTTTGAGAAAGAAAGACAGCAGGGGAGGGGCAGAGAGAGAGGGAGATAGAATTCTGAGAAGGCTCAGTGTTATATAAATATATATTTAAATATATATGAGGATCATTTATTTTCTTTTTCAAAAAATATTTTAAAATAATTTATTGGATTATAAATATAATGGGGTTTTTTTTTGGTTTTCACCTTTATTTTTAAAAATTTTTTTAGGTTTTATTTATTTATTTTGAGAAACAGAGAGAGAGAGAGAGAGAGCATGAGTGGGGGAGGGAACGAGGTATCTGGCACTTGAGGGGTAAAACCACCTTATTCAAGTCTTCACTCAAAAAACTCCTCTTGATGCACAGGATACTCTAGAACACTGATGACCTAAAGTAAAACATAGTCATAGTTTCATTAAAAGAAAAACGCAGAAGAAGTTAAATCTTCTGTAACTGGAGAGTTGTCATCCCAAGGGTCCCATAGGAACTCATCCTTAATCAGCGAGTGGTTCCCAGTCATTTACAGTCATTGGTGTGCTGAGATCAGCTCTTACTAGTACAAGAGCTGAGTGTTGAATTGAAAATTCTGTCAGCCAGTTGTTAATTTTTGGTAGCATAAATTTGGCCAAAGCGGGAGTGTTTGCACCATGGAAATTAGCAAATGCTACAAATCTGGGCTTTATTTATTGTTTTGAAAGCTGCTTTATCAACACACTAATATGTCTAATCTTTCTTAACTCTGTATGAGCATGTTCCCCTATTCCCTCCCCCTTCCTATGGTCTCTGTCCGCTGCCCCACTGCCCCACTGCCCCACTGGCCTCTGCTCAGATCCCTTGGACACTTTTTTTCCAGTTAGTTGGTTTCCTCTTTGATTCTTGATTTTTCTTGGGCTTCACCATTTAGAGAATTTTAGGGCACAGAAGTTTTTTTTTTTTTTTTTTTTTTTTTTTAAGGCACAGATTCTTTTTTTTTTTTTTTAACCTTTTTAAAAAATGTTTATTTATTTTTGAGAGAGAGACACAGAGCATGAATGGGGGAGGGGCATAGAGAGAGGGAGACAGAATCTGAAGGAGGCTCCAGGCTCTAAGCTGTCAGCACAGAGCCTGATGAGGGGCTTGAATTCATGAACCGTGAGATCATGACCTGAGCCAAAGTCTGATGCTTACCTGACTGAGCCACCCAGGCCTCGTGAGGCACAGAAGATTCTTAAGAGTTTGTACTCATTGGACTGATGGAGAAAACCACTTTTTTGGTTTTTTTTAAGCCAGAGAAGACATTTTGAGCACATTTAAATATATATGAGGACCATTTATTTTCTTTTTTAAAAAATATTTTAAAATGATTTATTGGATTATGAATATAATGGCTTTTTTGGTTTGTTTTCACCTTAGTTTTAAAAATTTTTAAGCTTTATTTATTTATTTTGAGAGAGAGAGAAAGAGAGAGTGAGCACGAGTGGGGGAGGGGCAAAGAGAGGGAGAAAGAGTATCCCAGGCAAGTTCTGCACTGCCAGTGCTGAGCCCAATGAGGCTCGAACTCAGGAACCGTGAGATCATGACCTGAGCCTAAATCAAGAGTCGGATGCTTCAATGACTGAGCTACCCAGGCACCCCTGCTTTCACCTTTATTGAGATATAACTGACAAAATTGTAAGATTTTTAAAGTGTACATCATGATGATTTGATGCATGCAAACATTGTGGAAAGATTTCTCCCATCAAGTTAGCTACTGTATCCATTACCTCACATATTTGTCTTTTTCTTTTTCTTTTTTGAGAGCTTTTACATTCTACTCTCGTAGTAAATTTTAGTTATATGTAGCACAATGTTATCAACATAATCACCATACGGTACATTAGATTCTCTGGACTTTTTCTTTTTCAACTA
Organism: Panthera leo; assembly: GCF_018350215.1. Taxonomy (NCBI): domain Eukaryota; kingdom Metazoa; phylum Chordata; class Mammalia; order Carnivora; family Felidae; genus Panthera; species Panthera leo. The sequence continues at coordinate 145,186,204 of NC_056682.1, forward strand.
TTTAACCAGTATAAAACTATTGTTTGGTTATCCTGAATACTTAACAAATATAAGAGAGACCACAAGAGAAATTCCACTAATGGATTTGAGATTGAGTTCAGAACGTTACTTTAAGTAGATTTAAATCTTGCAAAAGTAATGCAGAATTATTGTATGTGAAAAATATGATGGAGTTTCTGTTACACCTTAATAATGATATCTTTCATGTAATTGATCACATATTTTGTGTTAGACATCGGGATAAGTGGTTTCCAAAAATTTGCCTTCATTAGCCCTCATGTCTCTCCTCTGAGTTCCTTCCATTTCTCTTGTTTTACAGGTATGGAAATGGGGGCACAGATAGCCACCAGGTCTCCCGGTGAGTAAGCTGTTGCTGTGGTTCAAACCCAGGGAGAACTGCCTTTTCCACGGGCTCCTCTTGAGTGCTGGGTGATGCCAGGTGACTCCAAGTGAGGAGACCAGGACCACTCTATGGAGGACAACGAAGGGCAATATACACATGAGACTTAAAAAAAAAAAAAAAGAAAGAAATCATGACTTAGGCAGCTCCAGGTTTTGTAGAGCCTCAAGTTCATGCAATGATACTCTACAAGAAATGCTCTACAAGAATGCTCTACAAGAAAGAGTGCAAATTTTAGTGTAAGAATAAACATTTATTTTACTATTTTTTAAATGTTTTTTTTTTAAGTTTGATTTATTTATTTTAAGAGAGACAGAGACAGCATGAACAGGGGAGGAGCAGAGACAGTGGGAGAGAAAGAATCAAGTAGGCTCTGCACTGTCAGCACAGAACCCAACACTGGGCCTGAACCCAGGAAACCACGAGATCATGACCTGAGCTGAAACCAAGAGTCAGACACTTAACCGACGGAAACACCCAGGCGCCCAAGAATAAACATTTATTTTAAATAGGAAATCATAAATCATAAGTAATTATAACATAAAGTTATCATGACATATCATAACAAATTATGAATTTATAAAGTAATCATAATATTATGAATTTATAAAGCTGGAAAGTACCACAAATAGAAAATCCAATAAAATAGACTATCCTTATGAAGTAACTGCCAGCAACATTTCTAAAAGCTTTGACTCTACATTTGTAGTTACAATACGCTTCCATGTCTCCTTCATATAATGATGATGTTCAAGATAATCATCTATGCAAGTAATAGAAAATAGTTTATTCTTTTTATTAGGGTGGTTGACCAAAATTTCCTTTTTTAAAAACATCTTGGGGCGCCTGGGTGGCTTACTCGGTTAAGCGTCCGACTTCGGCTCAGCTCACAATCTCGCGGTCCGTGAGTTTGAGCCCCGCGTCGGGGTCTGTGCTGACAGCTCAGAGCCTGGAGCCTGTTTCAGATTCTGTGTCTCCCTCTCTCTCTGACCCTACCCCGTTCATGCTCTGTCTCTCTCTGTCTCAAAAATAAATAAACGTTAAAAAAAACAAAACATCTTAAGTTTACTTATTTTGAGAGAGAGAGAGAGAAAGAGCATGAGCAGGGGAGGGGCAGAGAAGGCGGGGGTGGGGGGGAGGGGGGGTGGAGAATTCCAAGCAGGCTCTGCACTGTCAACACAGACCCTGATGTAGGGCTCAAACCCATGAACCGTGAGATCAGAACCTGAGCCAAAAGCAAGAGCCAGACGCTCAACTGACTGAGCCCCCAGGAACCCCCAAATTTGTTTTTTTTGGTAGATAGTTGGATGCATAAAGCATGTGACTGCATGTACAGCTGTATTTACTGTTTGTCATGCTGTTACAATTGCATACTCTACAAGATCAAGAATTCTGATAGATTCGGGGAGCCTGGGTGGCTCAGTCGGTTAAGCCTCCGACTTGAGTTCAGGTCATGATCTCACGGTCCGTGAGTTCGAGCCCCGCGTCGGGCTCTGTGCTGACCGCTCAGAGCCTGGAGCCTGTTTCGGATTCTGTGTCTCTCTCTCTCTCTCTGACCCTCCCCCATTCATGCTCTGTCTCTCTCTGTCTCAAAAATAAATAACGTGAAAAAAAATTAAAAAGAAAAGAATTCTGATAGATTCTATGACACATGATGCCAGCCAAATAGAAAAAAATATATGAAACATTTTTAATTGTATACCTTGCATTATTAAGGCATTCCTGAAATGGAGGGGGGGGGGTGGTTATTTTGTCTAGTATTGATGTTAACTGAATCCTCTGGTGCAACTTTCCATTTTGATGACTAGAAGAATTTTCCCCAGACTAGCTCTGTCGCTGTGTATTTCAAGCTTGTTTCTCCCTTACCTGCACCATTTTGGTGTTGTGTACCTTAAGACCCATTCTCCACACCAGGAGTTCAGGGGAATAGGCATAGTAAGCAGAGGGATATTCCTAGAAGCTATTCTCATGCCAGGATGCCTAGTAAAAACAGACCATTGATAACATGACTGTGAACCAGTAAATATGTCACTAAATCTAAACGAATACCCTCATCTTAACTTCCCCTTAGCCAGATAGCAAATGCACAACTACATCACATCATCCAATACAAGGAGAAAGGAAGTGAGAGTGAGAAAAAGAAACACTCCTAACCAATGTGGTTAAAATACAAAATACATGTTATGTAACAAATATACATAAATAAACATTATATAGAAATGTAAATTATAAAAATATGTAAGGCTTGCTAGGGTCCCTGCCAAGGCCTGGAAAAAAGGCTAAACTACTAGGTCCTGGAGCTCAAACTAAGTAGCTTCATGATACATCCACCCATGGTTGTGATCAAGTTCCCATCTATCTGAGTGACATCATTTCTTAAAACACGTACCAATGTTCATCCTTATGTTTAAGGTAGTAACTGTGCCCCTAGTAACTGAGAACATTGACAAACATAAGATGATTCTTTGTGCGTTCAACAAATGGTGAATCAGATCTAGGTCACCAGATGATTTTATGACAAAGTATCATCAGGTTTGGTTCAAAGAGATTCTTGACCCTAAAATGGTGTTTTGAACAAGTCATATGGGTTTCTATCTGTCTTTCTGGATCTCCACCCAAACCACTCTACATTTGCTACATTAAAATTTGCATGTTAAAATTTTAATTTATCATATTTTTAAACAAACTCGTTTGGTTTCCTCTTTCTTATCTCCTAAATGCAAAATTAATGTGGGGGATTTTTTTCAATAGGTGATTTATGCTCACGGTAACAATGCCCTATTATTCTTTTTCTCTGGAGACATCTATGATAGAAATGTTGGAAAAAGGGATTTTAAAGGGAGATTCTGAAATCCTGGGGAAATTCCATAAGTGGACTTGGCTTTATAGCTATGTCAACAAATGACATTGTCCAGGAATCCATGAGTCATGCATTAAGCAGGAGATGTTAGGATGGGGTCAAGGGAAGGAAACTGGCCTCAGACACAGGAACTTTTGGCTGCCGAGCCAGAATAAATATGAAATGTTTCCTCTTTTCAGAAGATCTGTCTCGAGTGTTTACTCTCTGTAAGATGCTTGGGATTCGAATCTAGCTCCTGTTAATAAAGAGAAAAAAAAAAACCCCAAGAAGTCACTTAGAAAATGGCACAGTCAGTTCAAGGAATGCTCACAGACAGGGAAGAGAAGACCTTGAGATCTTAACCCATATACTGTGATGGAGATTGAAAGAACTTTCAGCAAGTTTCCAAGCGGTGGTACTATCTGGGTTGAATTTTACAGGATGCATAGGTTTTGTCATGTGAAGAAATGGAAAAGGTATCCCAGAGAGAATAGTATGAGCAAAGACTCAGAAGTATAAGAATTTAAAAGAACAAAGCCAAGCAGGGAGGAGAGACAGATCTGAAGAGGACTCTGGAGAGGCCGGAAGGGGCCACTCAGGAAACACTTTCATCAGTGTGAGAATGTAAAGTGTATTCAAAAGACCATGGCGAGGGGGTGGACGCTGGGGACCGAAGTTGGGAAAAGACATAATCATTGATGCTGACAACACAAGAGAAGGTGTTATAAGTAGGACATAAAATTGTATCATACATGTAGCACGCAGGATTGAAATGGAATCTATGAAAACCTTAACAGCCTTAATCTCTGGATAGTGAGATGAGAGAGAATGTTTACTTTCTTTTTTCTGCTTTGTTATACTCAAAAGGAATCATATTTGTAATGCAGAACTATGTCAAATGCTAAGAAGAAAAGGATGGGGGGGGCAAGGAGGAAGGAAGGATGGAAGGAAAAAAGGAGGCAGATTTCAGAGCTGTGAAGATGTACTCAATGGTGTATGAGAAGTAAGAATGGTTCCGTAAAGAGAGATAGAGTTATGATTCCTACAGGAGCTTCTTTTTCCTTTCTCCCTTTTTTAAAAATGTTTGTTTATTTTTGAGAGAGACAAAGCACACACATGTGTGATCATGGTGGGGGTGGATTGGGCACTGGTGCGGGGGTGGGGGGGAGGCAAAATCAAGAGTCAGACGCTTAACCGATTGAGCCACCCAGGAGCCCTGAGGAAAGCTTCTTTAACTTAACCTATTCTAGAAGTTTTGACAAGGTGAGCATTATGGGGTGTGGCACTCAGCCTGAATGTATAGCAGGTGAGGGAGTAAACACAAGATGGCAGCTGGGGTAGGAGAGTAATTGAATTGTGTTCTCCTGACTGTCCATTGGCTTAGCTGTGACTACTGAGGAGGCTAGAGGGATGTGAGTGGAGGAGAGCTGCGGTCTTTGGGGTTGATTTCTTAGAGAGGGGCTGTCCTGCTGAGGTCCGATCTGTGACTGGTTACCCAACTCTGCCCAGTCCCTGTCCAGCCCTCCTCCGACTCCAAGAACTTGATGCCCTGGTTGTTTAGACATGTTGAGAATCTGAATATGTTATAACTGAACATTATGGTGAATATTCATTAACTGTCTTGTCAGCTGCTTATTCTTTTCTGAGGCTCTTAGAAAATGAACTATAATACCCATAATTATATTAATAATACTAGTGAGTGTGATGATAAAAAAATGGGCAATGCAATATATCTGCCAGAGTTCAACAGCTTCACTGAGTGTTCAAAGGTTCAAATTTTGGGGGTTGTTTACCTCTAAGAAGAGTCAGTAAGTGGCCTGCAATATTCTGCAGTAACTTCCCTTATGAGAGCTGCCTCTGAGGGGGCACAGGGTCTGCAGGGGGAGAGAACATGGGTCTGGGAACCTCTCTTCTCTCTAGCAGTGCCCCTTCTCCTCTCCATGCCACGTTTGCCTTAAGAACTCCACACTCGGGGGCGCCTGGGTGGCCTAGTTGGTCAAACGTCTGACTTTGGCTCAGGTCATGATCTCGGGGCATGATCTTGGGGTTTGTGAGTTCCAGCCCCACTGTGCTGACAGCGCAGAGTCAACTTGGGATCCTCTCTCCCTCTTTCTCTGCCCCCTTCCCTGCTTGTGTGTGTGTGTGTGTGTGTGCACGCGCTTACTCTCTCTCTCTCAAAATAGAAACATAAAATAGACATAAAAAGGGGTGCCTGGGTGGCTCAGTTAGTTAAGTGTCCCACTTCAGCTCAGGTTATGATTTCATGGTTCATGGGTTCGAGCCCCGCATCCAGCTCTGTGCTACAGCTCAGAGCCTGGAGCCTGCTTTGTGGATTCTGTCTCCCTCTCTCTCTGACCCTCCCCTGCTTGTACTCTGTCTCTCTCTCTCTCTCAAAAATAAATAAAACATTAAAAAAATTAAAAAAAATAGACATTAAAATACAATAGACAATAAAAATAAACATAAAAAAGAGCTTCACGTTCAGACTGAGGTCTCAGTTTATAAATCAATTCCTCCAGAGTGGCTGAAAGGTTCCACTCATGTGCTCCCAGGGCCTCTGCACTTGCCTGTTACAATGCTACCCACTGCATTTTACTTGTCCGTTCTCTCACCAGACTGTAAGGTCTGGAGAGGAAGAAAGGAGATCTCACTCTTGCTGTAGTCACAGCATGTACCATAATGGCTGGCTCATAACATGCTGGAAAAGTACTTGCTAAATAATTAGCAGCACTGATTTTGTTAAGTGACATTGTTAAATTCATAAATGATTAAATTCAGACAAAATACACAAATTAAAAACATGAGAAACCAAATGCTTGTAACATTTGCCCTGCTTCATTAGGGAGCACTTTTATATTTATTTCACCCCTCCTCCCCCAAATACACACACACACACACACACACACACACACACACACACACTCACACACACACACCTTCTGTAAGCAGCTGCTTTTTGTTGCATTGGGCTCTGGAAAAGAGGCAAGGTACCATCAAAATAATTTACTTAACTATTACTACTGCAAGGGCTCTTGAACAGTGCTTATATACCCAGAAGTTGACATTATTCTTATAAAACAAGAACAGTAGTGGGAACAGATCAAGGGAGTTTCATTCAGTAAGTGCTTTTCTTCTAGAGCATAAATTGATACTTTCATGTCCTGTTTGCTAGGGTGCAAAATCCTTTTAGCTATTACTTAGATAAGGATATCTTCTTCGAAGATGTACTGAGAAGTGCACAACATCACACTGAAATATTGCTGCACAAAACGAATCTAATCATGAAGAAACAGCAGGCAAATCCAAACTGAGGAAATTCTGTTCCAGAATAAAGGAGACTAGATATTAGATATAACAACTAAATGCAATAGGGGATCTTCGATTTAAATCCTGAAATAATTTTTTCTCTGTATGTTTCTATCTATTTATCCATCCATCCACCTAGCCATCTATGTAAAGAATATCATTGGGACAATTGTCATAAATGGAGCGAAGTCTGTAGATTAAATAATAGCATTGAATCACCATGAATTTTCCATTTTTGATCACTGTAACTCTGGCTATATAAGAAAATTGTCTAGGACATTGGGTAAAGAGTTTCCTAGAATTCTTTATACTCTTTTTGCAACTTCTCTATGACTTTAAAGTTATTTACAAATAAAATATTATAAAAATTAGATGTATAAATGCAGATAACCAAATTGAGAGATAGGTACTGTTATGAGTTGAATGTTTGTGCCCCACCCCCATTCATATGTTGAATCTAGTCCCCAGTGTGATGGTAATTAGAGCCGGGGCTTTTGGGAAGTGATTAATTAGGTCATGAGGATGGAGCTTTCATGGATGAGTTGGGTTTTTTTGTTTATAGTTGGGTTTTTTTGTTTATATTTTTTCCTTACAAAAATGGATGAGTTTTTTTTTTTTTAAATAAGTGTCCTTTTATAAGTGCCCCAGAGAGCCCTCTTGTGCCTTCTGTCACTGAGGGCACAGCAAAAGGAAGGCCATCTGTAACCCAGGAAGGGGTTTCTTATCAGATACACAATCTACTGGCACCTTAATCTTGGATTTGTCAGCTCCAGAATTCTGAGAAATAAATGTTTGTTGTTCAAGCCACCCAGTCTGTGATGTTTTTGTCATAGCAGCCCAAATAGTGTAAGACTCGCATATTAAACAAAATTGTTTTTATACTAAATCAGGTTAATATTTAAGCATGCCGAACATTTGTTAAAAGACCTGAGAGTGTTTGCTTCTCTTAGCATTAGTTTCAAAGGGCAGGGGGTCATGTTGGATTTGGTGTAGCTTCCAGGAACATAGTGCAAGGATGAGGGTCTGTGCACATTTAGTGTTGCAATGATATAAAAAGCCTCTTCAGCCGGCACATGTCCTCAGAGGCAGCTAAATATGCCAGTGTCTAGGGGCTGTGGGGATCGGAAAGACAGGATCCAGTGTAAACATAACTTCCAAGCTGACCATTGCCCTATTTGCTCTCTTGGCAGTTTCTTCTTTCTGTTTGAAGGTAGGCACATCTCCTGATCCATAGAGTTTTATTTGGTCTAATGCTTTGACAACAAACATTATTTTTATTCAAACAAAAAAAAAAATCTCTGTTTATGGGGCTCGTGGGTGGCTCAGTTATGTATCCAACTCTTGATTTCGGCTCAGCTCATGATATCGCAGTTATAGCATCAAGCCTTGTGCCAGGCTCCATGCTGAGCGTGGAACCTGCTTGAGATTCTCTCTCTCTCTCTCTCTCTCTCTCTCTCTCTGTCTGTCAAATAAAAAAATAAACTTAGGGGCACCTGAGTGGGTCAGTCGGTTAAGCGTCCAACTTCAGCTCTGGTCATGATCTCGCGGTTGGTGAGTTTGAGCCCCGCGTGGGCTCTGTGCTGACAGCTCAGAGCCTGGAGCCTGCTTCGGATTCTGTGTCTCCCTCTCTCTCTGCCCCTGCTCCACCCCTGCTTATGCTGTGTCTCTCTCTGTCTCAAAACAAAACAAAACAAAAAATCCACACACCCACACACACACACACACACACTAAATAAATAAATAAATAAATAAACTAAAAAAAAAAAAAAGAAAATCTCTGTTTGCATTCATTCCATGTTGACAGGGCCGTAAAATGACTCTCATGGGCCCTGGTCACTTTTACCTTCATGGGGCTTTCCCATCATAATCATTTTCTGAAGGTCGTTTCTTTAATGATGAGATCATAGCTTACCTCCTATAGCGTTATGATATCACAGAGGATTCTGCAAAATCAAATGGAAGGAAAAAATGCCAAATGGAGTTTCATGTTAATTTTTAAAACTACAAATATTAGTCTTTATATAGAAAAGTATTCAAGGGTCCTCTGGGTGGCTCTGTCGTTTAAGTGTCTGGCTTCAGCTCAGGTCATAATCTCGTGGTTTTTGAGTTCGAGCCACTCATCTGGCTCTGTGCTGACAGTTTGTGACAGTTTGTGACTTCGAGCCCTGTGTAGGGCTCTGTTGTTGACAGCTCAGAGCCTAGAGCCTGCTTTGGATTCTTTGCTTCCCTGTCTTTTTGCCCTTCTCCCCGCCTCTCTCAAAAATAAATAAACATTAAAAAATGTTTTTAAATAAAAATTTAAAAAAAGGAAAGTATTCAAAATGCCCAGTGAGAATCACTTTTTTAAAAAAAGAAACTTGAAGTCAACTGCTGGTCAAAAATGAAGTCTTTATTTGCAGCAAAGTCTTAAAATTAAGACATTTCCCACAGTCCTCAAAATCATCATATTAGATTTTAAAGGGGGTCTGATAGAGTTGTGCCCATTGATAAAACCAGTCCCTGTCCCCCCTTGCTGTTTTCACTCCTTCCAATGTGCCAGGCATTTGTGTGGAGTTCAATGCCAGTGCATCCCAATGCCTTTCCATCCCAAAATTGTCAAAAAATTTAGGAACAATTCAGAATAGATTACACTATGAAAATTGAGAAGTCACGTAAATAGACTTTTTAAAAACTCTTATCTTGGGGGCTCCTGGGTGGCTCAGTCAGTTAAGCGTCTGACAACAGCTCAGATCACGATCTCCCTTTCCGTGAGTTCGAGTCCCTCAGCGGGCTCTGTGCTGACAGCTCAGAGCCTGGAGTCTGCTTGGGATTCTGTGTCTCCCTCTCTTTCTGCCCCTCTCCCACTCGCACTCTCTCTCAAAAATAAATAAACATTAAAAAACATTTAAAAACTCTTATTTTTGCCTGTAAATGTAGAATGTCTAGGTGCTGGGTGTTCACGGTAAACGAAACAGCAAGAAGAAAAAAAATCTCCGTCATGAAACTTAACATGCTGCAGATGTCTGTTTAGTGTTAGCTGTTGTGTCCCCTTAACTTGTGAATTCCAGAGCAACGGTTTCATTTGTTTAACAGAAACAAATTCCAAAACACAGTTTGGAGAGCTGGCTAACCTCCATTCTGCAGAGTTAAGGTAATTTGAGGAGCAGGAGAAAGTTTCTAAAATAACGATTAAAGTTGAGTCGGAACTAGTATGATTGAAGGGACTCCGGGTGCATGTTGGCTGACCCTAGCAATCTGACTCTGCATAAACTGGGGATTCCTTTCACCATGACAACTGGATCCGATGGCCTTTGGCAGCCTAGGTGAAGTGCCCGTGGCTTCTGGAAAATTGTGAAGCAATCCTGTTGGGATCATTTCAGTTCACCAGGGAACCCCAAAGGACGGTGATTTCAATGGCAAAGGAATACCTAAAATCAGGTAAATCATTCATCTCAGAAATCTCATTTTTGAAGTGGGAAGCTTACTCTCACGAAGAGAGCTCTGCCTGGCCCTGCTTGAGGAGGTGAGTTGATTTTTCTGTTAAAATTCTTCACTTCCCATGCAACAAACGCGGAAGTTTCAGAAGTCAGCCCAATCACCTGATGGAATTGCACTGTTTTTCTTTTTTTTCTCTGCTACTTAAAAGGTTTCTGTCCTGTCTTTGCTTCTTCAGTGGTAGAAAAGAATAACGGCAATTGCAGTTTTGATAACTTTTTTTGATACCTGAAAGCATAGCACAAACGCAGTAAACCAGAGTATTACTTTCTCAAAAAAAGAAAGCGCAACAAAAAAGTTCCTTTACCCTTCCTTAACCCATTGTTCATTTTTAAAAGCTTTGCGGGATGAGAAAAATGAATGATATGAAAAGTAAAGGATGATTCTTCCATGGCTTCCCCAAATTTCTCAGCGAACAGGCTCCCAAAACTTCAAAGAAATAAAATCCGAGCTCTAGCCGGTGCTGTTGGATCACCACCCATAGTGTCCCCTGTTCACTACTGCAGCCCCCACCGTATTTAATCTTCAGGGACTTTCTCCAGCCGTCAGAGTCCGTTACAGAGACAGAGCCACAGGCTGGAAACACTGGGAAATGAAGGCCTCTGGACGCAGCCTTTAACTGATGACCCACGGGAGGAGTGTACATATCCCAGCTCCCTCGCCCATCAGGTGGGACGACCCCGCCCACGCACATGTTTTACATGGTTCCAGTGAAGTTCCAATTAACCCAGAGCAGCAACTTGTTTGATAATTAACACTCTATTGATCGCTTTCTCTGTCCTTCCGTCCTATCCTCCTTGTGTGTTTTTAGGGATCACTTTCAAACTAACCAACTTATACTTGAATCCATCTGTGAGTGACCGCTCTTAGGAAGAACCTAAGACAACAGCTGTGAGTCCTCTGAGAGGCTGGAAAGGAACCATTGTGTTTAGTGTCTCCCGAATTTCTGAAGCGGGGTGAAGATACCCACTTTGCATCACATAGAATTGTGAGAACACGTAGAATGCTTGAAGCTTTGAAACAGTCATATAAAGTGCCATTTTCCAATGTGATTTAGTTCAGATATAATATGATATGCATGTATATAGCGGCTGCAGAGATGAACGGGATGATAAATACAACCAGATTATAGAAGAAAAGAATATGAGGAAGATAATACAATGGTCTGGTGGAGCAGTCAGATTGATTTTAGACTCAATGATGTCATGTTGTGGAGCTTCTGATGCTGCCGCTCCCAGCTTTGCTGGTACTCTGCTTATCCTGCTTTTCATTTCCTCTCAGTTATGGCCTGAACCGCGAGGCTTTGGTGCTAGAGACGCATCCCCGTGATGGCTTTATTATATTTGAAAAGCAAAACAGCAAGGATTCACTTGACAGCGTCATTGTCTGTTGGCCACAGTTTTTTATTATGTACCATAGGTTGTCGTTATTTTTTAAAAATTTTTAAATGTATTTATTTATGAGAGAGAGAGAGAGAGAGAGAGAGAGAGAACACAAGCAGGGGAGAGGCAGAGAGAGAGGGAGACACAGAATCCGAAGTAGGCTCCAGGCTCCGAGCTGTCAGCACAGGGCCCCATGCGGGGCCCCCACGTGGGGCCCGAACCGGTGAGATCGTGACCGGAGCTGAAGTCTGACGCTTGATCCACTGAGCCACCCAGGCGCCATGGTTGTCATTATTTTATATAAATGGAAGTGTTTTGTCAACATCAGGTTTTATTTATTCAACTTGTAAAAAAGTGTTTATTCATATGCTCCGAAGACAGATTCTTTTCTCTCTCCCATTTTGGCAGTTTGGAAGTTTGCTTCATTCTTTTTCCTCCCTCCCTCCCTTCCTTTCCCCCTCCCTTCATTCCTGCCTTTCTGTCTTCTTTCCTTTTTTCTTAACATGTAAACGTAAACTTTTCTAGAAGGATTTTAATTTTACCAATCACTTTTTGGCTTAGAAAATTTTAAATTTGGGGGGCTCCTGGGGGGCTCGGTTGGTGAAGCTTCAACTCTTGATTTCGGCTCAGGTCATGATCCCAGGGTTTGTGGGATCAAGCTGCATTGTTGTTGTCGGCCCTATGCTTGGGATCCTCTCCTTCTCTCTGCCCCTCCCCTGCTCATGTGCTTTCTCTCTCTCTCAAAATAAATCAATAAACTTTGAAAAAAATTAAAAAGTTAAAAAAAGAAAACTTAAAATTTTCTATGAAAATTTTTATTCTGTTTACACCTTCATTTTCAAAATACAGAACAGAACCAATTCCCAGGAGGATTTAGATTTTAGTCTCTTAGTTTAGGAACTTTTTTCTCAAGTCCTCATCATTAGGCATTAGAAAAAGTGCTTCACAGTTTAGGTACTTGTTCTCAAGGCTGACTTTAGACTATTCATAAACCAACGGGTTGTGCACAGCAAGGCTAGCCTTCTTAGGCTGTCAGTGGAAGGAGGGAGAAACTTCAACTGATGATGAATTTATCAGTTGGATAAGGAAATGAAATTTTTATACATGAAGCAAAGAAAATCCTCTGACTACATGATCCTATATAAATTTATCAGCTTTTATTGTGTGTCTGATTTGTATCATATCGTTTATATCTTATTAACTCTTCACAATAATCCCACAAAGCAGCTGGTATCCTCATCTTCTTAGTGAGGAAACTGAGGCTCAAAGAAGTTTAATAACTTGCTAAAGTTTATCTGAGTAGTAACAGGGTGGTAAAGCCATGCATAGGCTGAAAGAAAAGATAATCTGATTGAATCTACTCAGGATGTTTAGTTCCAGTTACCTGATATTGATCTTGGATCCATGAGTGAATAAATGAATGAACAAATACATGAGCTAAGAGAATAGTCTCTCTGTTTTAAGTCTCAAAGCATAGTATGCAGAAGATGAAATTCCTTGAATAAATTGTAGAATTAAAGAAAGAGGTGGACCTGGTTATTCTGGTCACGTAGACTAACAGTTATGGCAGGAAGAAAGAGCATTCGCCGGGACTGTTTTTATTTTCCTTAAAGTCCTGGCATATCAGTGCCAAAGCAGAGCAGAAGAATTAATTATCTTAATAGAAGATAGAGATATGGAAGAAAGAAAATAAATCGTACCCTTTTTCTCTCCTGGACATCATTACAGAAAACCCCATGTGTTGGATTTAAACAGTTTTTATTTAGGAGAAGTTCAAGTACCTGGGAAATAGAAGGACAAATTGGAGGGGATGATTTGTGCTAGAGTCAAGGTGTATTTTCTGGATAAAAAGGATACTTGATATGTAAGAAACCATAACATTGAGTAACTCAAGACTATTTTTTCTTAAGTTTATTTATTTATCTTGAGAGACAGACAGAGAGAGAGAGAGAGAGAGAGAGAGAGCACGAGCTGGGGAAGGGCAGAGAGAGACGATCCCAGGCAGGGTCCTTGCTGCCAACACAGCCTTACGAACCATGAGATCATGACCTGAGCTGAAACCAAGAGTCAGACGCTTAACCGACTGAGCCACTCAGGCGCCCCAAGTAACTCAAGCCTATTAAACAATCTTGGAGAATTGTTTTGGTAGAGACCAGTGGTCTAAGGACCTCTACCAAAGAACACTGGGCAATACGATAATTGTGGAATCTCATTCCCAGCATGCCTTTCAAATTGTCATAGTGCAAAACTCCTGTAAAAAAAAATGTGACTGACTCTGGGTTTCCATACTTTTATTGGTCAATTAAGGCTGGCCAATATTTACTTGTCATGGCCTTGTCGTGAATTGTTCAACCAGGCTTTCATGGTTAGCTTGTGAGATGGTAATGCCAGGTACTGAGAGCTGTTGAAGATGAGAAGAAAACCACTTTTCCTTGTTCAATGGGGTTTTTATGAGTGTAAGTAGATACTTCTGGGCTTATGTAGGCAGTCCCAGTAGGATTCAGTACCTAAAAACAAGATGGACTGTGATGAAACTCACCCGAAAGAGCTATGTTAATCTTGCACGGGCAGCAGACGCCCCCTCGTCAGATGCAGTACCGGAAGCAATCACTTTCATAAAAGCTATCACTTTCCAGGAGTCCAGGGGTCAGTGATGCCACAATCTGTGGTGTCCCTGTCCAGTGAGGGACAGTCGCATTGCCTTTGTCAGCCTAATTCTACTGTGAAATGTAGGTGACTTGTTTTTCAGCTATGGATCCCCTTGGTCTTTCTGGTTCCTAGGGAAATTCTCTGAGCTAACCAATGTCTCTCTCTCATTTTAGAGCTTTATTGAGGCATAATTTCCCTACAATAACTTTACATATTTAAAATTTACAATTTGATGAGCTTTGATGTATGTATACATCCATGAAACTATCATCAGAGTCAAGATGATGAATAAATTCATCACCCCCCAAAAGTTTTTTCCTGCCCCTTGGTAATTCCTTCCTTCTAACCCTGCTGCTCAGGTCCCGAGGAAAACACTGGTCTGGGCAGAGGCTCCCATGGAGAATGGTCCCGAAGATCAAGGTGAAGCCTCAGGTTTTGTCTGGTCTAGCTCGAAAGTCATGCCACATCTTTTATGCTATATCCTATTTGTTACGCAAGTCACTAATATCAACTCAAGAAGGGAATTCGATTCCCCTCTCAACGGAGGGAGTAGCAAAGAAGTTTCCATCATTTTTAAATTACCACAATATAATTGAAATGAGGTTATAATAATCTAACCTCCCCATTTTACAGACGCAGATGCCCATGCATGGAGTTTTAATGTGACATCAATTTTGAATAAATACAGTTAATTCTAAAAGTTCAAATAGGATGGCCAAGACTTTAGGAAGGATTTAAGTCAAAAACTCTGGTAGATACCTGCCACATTGCTTTTGGCATCTCTCTAATAATAATAATAAAAAAATACCTTTAGGAGTTCGCCTAAAACTTCCCAGGAGAAAGCCTTCCGATTCCTATCTTCTCCTCACGAGGGCCACACAAAGGAAAACTCCAATCTTCAAGTTCCACGGGAAGTACTCACCGATGCCACGGAAGGGGGTGTGATCATTGCAAAGACTGCATTATGTGTCGTCCACCACGTTTTCATCAGGATGGCTTCACATGACAAGCCTACTGGGATATGCTGGAGAAAGGACAGTAGCACCTCAAAACACCTGAAGGGGAGTTAGGTAATTCAAGTGTTGTCACAGATTGGCTTCTCAAGAAGCAGACTCTGACAAAAACGTCCTAGAGATCTGTTGTACAACAATGTGCATAGAGTTGACACTACAGTGCTGTCTACTTAAATCTGATTAAGGTGGTAAATTTGACCACTCCCACTCTCTCACACACACACACACATGCCCTCTTTTAACATAACATACTTAAAGGTCAAGAGTAAGATCATAGGGTTACGAGTGTGGGGACGTAATGTATTTATACTTTTTAATTTCTACACTATTGAGTTTATTCATAATATCATCAACTCATGTTTTTTTCCACATTTTTTTTGTGTTTTCCTATTACCCTGTGTTTTTGTAAAAATGGACTCTCTACTCCAAAATAGGCTAATAAGACGCAATTTGAAGCTTTAAATGTTACGAAAGGGTAAATATGTTGATTTACCTCTTAATATTTCATGTAATTTTGTACCCACATACAGCAACATTTTCCCCCATTTGCAGCCAGAATATTTTGAGGCTTCCTAAGATCTCACTTTCTTTCTTCATGAACCTAAACGAATTACTTATTTCCTCTAAATCTCAGTTGTCTCATCTGTATAAAGGAGAGAAGATGGCACTTACTCTATAGGATCTTTCTGAGCCTTAAGCGATATAATATGTGCAGATGGGTTATGGCAGTGGCTGGCACATGGAAACAACTCAATAGTGTAACTGACTATATTGGGATACAGGTAACTATCCCTTCATTAGTCAGAATCAGCCGTTACCATATGATGCCCTTTTGCAAAAGGTATTTGTTGAAAAGTAACAATTTAGAAATGGAAACCAAAATCCTAATCCCTGGGTTCAGTCTCCAGGATTTTTCTACATCTGTCACCAGGTGGCCCCACATCCATATCTTTCATGGCTCTGCACTCATGGAAAATGAACCAAACGGCAAGAAGGTACTGTGGCAAAAATGCATGGTAATAATAATCCAAAGTGTAGATGGTCCATTTAATAATCAGTTGTGCATTTGGCTAGAAGAGAGAAAAGTAAGCCTCATAGGTTTGAAATGGGCAAAAAGGCTGTTAAATGTGTCTAGACATTTTTCTTTAAGACTAGTCTCAATAAAAGTGGTAAATAAATCATCCTGCTGGCGTTGAACACTTCAAATAGTACATGGCCTAGCATGCTTGGTTGGGAAAAATGTCTAATCTTTACCTTTTCTGTCTTTTATAAACTGGCTAGTTAATAATTACTCATTTTGGGGCTTTACCTGAGTATTTTCAAAACAGTTTCAGAATCATTGCCTCTTTATCTTCTTCTACCTGAAATGCAGAGAAAAACGATAGATTTTACATCATCTAACATCCTGTCAGGAAAGCCTCAGATTAAAGGTTTCATCAAACCATGACTAACTCATTCTTTCTTTCTCTTATCTCAGAATCCTTAAAGTCTTCAGATGGAGCCTCAAAAATTTCCTTTCAGACAATGAAAAATTATTTCCAGACTAGGTAATATAATGCTACAGGAAACACTTGGCAGTTGATTGCAATTGATAGATAATATTTGAATAAATGGGAAAAGAATTAATATAGTGGAACTGAGCATATAGGAACTACCATATCATAGTTATTAGTGGTTAAGTGTCTTAACACTAGGGTCAGAAGTTTGTTAGTCTAGTTTAATGTAATAGTAGTGTAGCTTGGATAAGTTACTTCAAGATGATCATACTTCCTTCACGAAGGTTTTTGTGAGGATTAAATGAGGTCACATGTGAAATGCTGAACATTTTGCCTGGAATATGGTAAGGATGTAATAGTGCCTCTTATGACCCACAAAGCCATTGGATGATGAAAAGAATTAATTTAATCTTCAATAGAAAGATCCAAACACATCCCTGCTGATTTTTCCCAACTGATTCTGAATTGAGCCTCAAAAACCAGCTGTAAAAGGTACAATATCTTCCATGTTTGTTTGTTTGCTTTTGCAGAGGAAGAGGTGGTCAGAAGTGTGGACAACCCAACGTTGCTTGAAAGAGTGCAGTCTGGAGTTCAACTGGATGGTCTGAGTAGATATGTTTTTTTCTATTTTTTTTAATGTTTATTTATACATTTTGAGAGACAGAGAGAGAGAGAGAGAGAGTGCGCACACAGGAGAGGAGAAGAGAGAGAGGAAAGAGAGAATCCCAAGCAGGCCCCATGCTGTCATTGTAGAGCCCGATGCAGGACTCGAATTCATGAACCATGAGATCATGACCCAAGCTGAAATCAAGAGCCAGACATTCAACTGACTGAGCCACCTCGGGGCCCCATATATTGTTTTAAATTTATTTTTAATTTAATTTAATTTTTAGCTTATTGGCCTGAACATATACCTTTGCCAAAATATAGAAAATTACATTTTTTAAGGGAATTCATAGACTTTTCAAAGTAAATGAGAGACTTGGTTTGATTGTGTACACTTTATTCCATAATTTGATTTTGATCTCAGGAAAAGATTCAGATAAAAGACAGAATTATAGAACTTCTTCTAGCAAATTCTTTCCAGCATCTGTCTTGTAAGAAAGAAGGTAAAATTAGACAGTCTAATTGTAGTGTAGATAAATCACAATTCCTAATCAAATGTGATTCGTCTTATGTCCAGAATTTCCAGCTTAGTGTTCTACATGAATTGTTAAGATTATACAGTCAGTTAATTTGTAGCAAGGACTTTTGCAGCTAGCCCTCAGGACAGCATTTGTAACACTAGATGGCGGGCATATTTTGATATTCTCCGTGCATTTTGGAGAAGGTTATTCGGTGTTTATTTTCCAAGATAAATGTGCTATTAAGATCGCCACTTTCACCAAAAATGTATTTGTATGCCTAAAACATTTCAAGATGGATTCAAATGCAATATTCATTATACATGATGTTTTAAAACTTACCAAAAACTCAAAATTGGAACAAAGATTAGCATAAATGGTCACTTATATACATACATACACACATATATACATACATACATAGTTAATAATAGATGTGTAAATGCCAGGCACTGTGTTGCATATTTTATATATTATTATATATTATATATCTAATTTTAAAAATAATTTTATGAGGATTATTACCCCCATTTGCCAATGTGAGAAAACCAAAGTCTTAAAATACTAGATCACTAGTTTTCAAAATGTTGACTATGCACTATTTTATTATGGGTAATTAATACATGCAAAACAACAAAATTTACCAAAGACATAAAGTTTAGGGGTCCCTGGGTGGTTCAGTTGGTTAAATGTTAGACTCTTGATTTCAGCTCAGGTCATGATCTCACGGTTCATGAGATCCGGCCCCACGTCAGGCTCTGTGCTGACAGAGCGGAGCCTGCTTGCGATTCTCTCTCTCCCCCTCTGTCTCTGCCCCTCCCCTCTGCTCGCACTTGCACACTGTCTCTTTCAAAACTAGATAAATAACTAAAAAAATATGTATACATATAACTTTTAAAAAAGATATAAATTTGAAAGCGTAAGGAAAAGCATAATCAAAATGAACACTCATGAATACATACCATGAACATCAGAACTAGAAGTTCATTCCTATTATCAAATACATCTATGTGTTCCTCCAGTGCTCTGTTCCTCTGCTTCCAGAGTAAATTACAATCCTAAACTCTGATTTATTCTTACAGTTAGAAGTGTAGCTATTTTCCAAAGCCAGCCTACACACTAATTTATTTGTAACTTTTTTTTTAGTATGTATAAAACTACATCAGTGTTTTGGCAATCATTGACTGGATACAAACACTGTAAGCATAATTCTCAGATTTTATATTTCCTGCTCAGAATTCATCAGTTGGCTTTGTGTTTTTAATTTAGTATTTACACATGATTTCTTGACAATCATTTCCTTTGTGCTGACTCAATGAGGAAAACTCAATTTAAAAATACACTTCAAAATAGGTTTCTTGAAAATGTACAGAATTTGAGACTACATAAGAATAACATGAAATATGCTTTCTCATAATTTTTTACCAGTTGATTATGTTGTCAATGGGAATATTGAAAATATAATAAACCACACACAAAAAATTCTGCTGCTTATATCTCAGGACTAACAGGTTGCAGAAATCACTTTAGCTTTTACTTTGCTTACTCTTACAATATACCTGCTATTTGCCAGGCACTGGCTACAGGATTTATTAATGATAGTCTCTCATTCCATATTTTTTTATCTGAATTGTTGGTATAACTGATAAGATGGCCCTTCCTTCCTTTCCCTGATCAAATATTTATTAAACACCCAAGTTGCTGGAAACTATACTCAAATCCGGGGCTTCCATTATGAAAGGGTGTAATCCAAGATGTCAGGAGACCACACAGTATTAAGAGGATACAAATGAATGTGTTTATTTTTTAATTAATTTAATAAAACATTTGCAAAAGCAAATGGAATCCATTATGTAATGGAGTCTTCAAGAGTTTATGTAGGTGTCGTGGGTATCTGGAATTCTGGATTATGGCACTTTGTGATAGGAGCTGCTGCCTCGAGCAGATGTCTGTGGAGGGGTGAATGCTGGGCATCTCTTCTCTCCCATGTCATCCCTTATGGCTGACAATATCCACACACCAAATTACACAGATGAACAGCACTTTAAGGAAGTCTTGAGAACAGCCTCAGGGAAAGTATGCAGGGAGCCTGGAATAGCTTCTTCCATGAGAAAGTGAGGAAGTGCTTAAAAACTGAGAGGGATTTGTTGAAAGGACAAACTTGAAGAAGAGGTCCTCCTGGGGAAGGGTAGGTACAAGCAAGATCTCAAGGAAGTGAGGAATTTAGCCAAGTAGATATCGGGTGGAAGAGAATTTCAGGCAGAATAAATACTCCTAGGGGCACCTAGGTGGCTCAGTAGGTTAAGCGTCCAACTTCTGCTCAGGTCACGATCTCACTATTTGTGGGTTCTGGCCCCACGTTGGGCTCTGTGGTAACAGTTCAGAGCCTGGAGCCTGCTTCGGATTCTGTGTCTTTCTCTCTCTCTGTCCCTCCCCAACTCACTCTCTCTCTCTCTCTCAAAAATAAATAAACATTAAAAAGAAAAATAACTTAAAAAAAAAAAGGATAAATACTCCTAAAATGGAAGCATGGCAGCTGAGTAAGGAGCCTTTTGTGGCTGGGGTGAGTGAGCAAGGGGGAAAACACTGTCAAAAATGCAGTCAGAGAAAGAACAGGACACACAGCATGTAACCCTCCCTGGCTCATTTCTAGGGACTTGGACATTAACTCTGAGAGAGGGGAGACAATGGTGGATTTAAACAGAGGGGAGTCCCGGTCTGGCATATTTTGAAAGGACTTTATTGGAAGCGTGTCAAGAGTAGACATGGGTCAGTTTACAGACACCAGTTAAGAGGTGACTGTAGTCGCTCAGGGGGCTGAAGATGGCAGTCCAGACCAGGAGGGTAGCAGTGCATGTGGTTAAACGTTGAAAGTGAACCAAGTTGTCCTGCTGTATTGGATGTGGAATGGGTGAGAAAAAAAGAACAGTTGAGGATAACGTCTAAGTTGGCTTATAATCATATTCCAGGAGACAGATACAGGGGTAGGGACAATGCAGCTGGAGTGGCAGGCATGGAACCAAAAGATGGTGAGGGGTAGGATTTATAAGAATTGGTGATTGAATCCTCCTTTTAACTTTAAAGGTATGTACTTATCAGTGTAGGGCATGTTTTACAGCATTCTACTCTATTTCAAAAGCTTCCTCATAATTAATCCTGTCCTGCAGATAGATAACTCTGAACTAGCTGTCTCATGTCTCCTACTCTGAACCATCAATTTCTTCTGTGCCTGTCTTGCAATATTGCATGATAATTACAAATGATAAACATTTGGGAATTATAAATCCTAATGTTTAAATATATTGGTAATTAAGGATGGGGGGAAAACGTATTTAAACACTCGTGAGGGGGGCGGGGTGTAGGAATATATACATTTGTCTCTTTCACAACTCCTTTAAATGAACCCCTTTCTTTTCCCAGTTGGGGACCGCACGTGACTGGGAAAACTGGGATGAATTGGTAGGGAGAAGTTTTGCCCTCTTTGTACTAACCTGGACATATTATTGTGAGTTCACCAGGCAAAAGTGCAAAGTCACAATTTTTAAACAGTTTTTCTGTTTAAGCCTTTTTGGCTTCCCCCTATTCCTTGCACCTCAGCTTTGCCACTGCTCTTTAGGAGACCAGATCCTGCCCTCCAGAGCCTCTATTTCTTCCTCCAAATAAAAATTACCCCCACCCCCATGCCCCGTCTCCACCCCCACTTCAGTGCTACAGATCAAATAAGTCATTGTTCTGATTATAGTGTTTGATGCTACCAGTGAATGAATAATCCAAAGCTGCTAGCAATGACCTTTAAAAAGAATTTGCCGAGGGCACCTGGGTGACTCAGTTGGTTAAGAATCTGACTCCGGATTTCGGCTCGGGTCATGATCTCATGGTTTGTGGGATCACACCCCGCATCAGGCTCTGCACTGACAGTGCAGAGCCTGCTTTGAAGTCTCACTCTCCCTTTCTCTCTGCCCTTCCCCAGCCCGGTTTCTCTCAAAAATAAATAAACAAACATTTTATTTATGCCAAAAGTAAAATGTCAAGAAATGAGCTTTCCAGCCACGTGTAACCCTTTCTTCCCATACTCCTCCTCCTCCCAGCTCATATTTTCATACCCAGAGCCTTAGTGCAGAAAGGGTTCATGTGTCTGTTCTGATGGCATGGTCCTAAATGCCATTTTTCACTTCCCGGGGGTGTCCTGTAGAGTCTGGCATTGTTTTACCCAAAGCCATGTATCCTTGCTATTAGAAGGCAACACAGTATTGATCGAACAGAAGGAGGTTCAGAAAGAGATGGTCGGAACTAGTATGTCATTCGGTATTTTAATGCTTTTGTTTCTCTTACTTAAAAGTAGTTTAATTTCCCCGTATCAGAATTCAATTACTAAATGAAAGTGCGAAAGATTGTTTTTTCTTCTTTTGTCATTAAAGCATGTTTCCAGCTACATCAAAATGAAACAACTAATGGAAATAATTTAGATAATAAACACAAGAAAGTGCAGTGGAATTAGGCCCTCTCCTGATTTCAGTATCCAAGAGGCCCTCAGGGCTATTAACTCTGTTCCTTTTAGTCTGGGATATAGTTAAGTGCTGGGTGGGTGGCCCCATCACAGATGGAAAGATCGCCTAGGGAGGGCAGGAGATTTGTCAACATATTGATCAGAATCAAAAAAAAAAAAAAAAAAAAAAAAGAAAAGAAAAAAGGATTCATGGGCGTCTGACTCAGTCCAGTGGTAGACCACACTTAGATGTTTAAATTTGCAGTCAAAAATCTCCAACACAACTAACCACGGGGACTGTGAGGAAATCAGGCCCCTTGGGGAAAATGTATAAGAGCTGTAAGCTCTTGAGCAAGTGTTAAACATGTCCCAGCATTGAGGTGATATCTTAACTTTGTTTACTGTAACAGAACAGTAAGGGAATTGAGGGTCAGAGCATCAGGCGTTGCACTACCCCCGTCCTGAATTTGAACTAAGATGAGTGTTTGGGGGTAAACTTGCTATTTCCAAAAAGAGAAGACAACACGGGATCAAAGAAACGCAAACCAAAGAACTCTAAAGTGAACAACTAGATTAACAGAAAAAGAGCTGGTTTTACAACCTATATCATACTTGGCGAGAAATGTATTTCTGTAGACCAAAGAATTTTTGGCACCTTCCCTCTTTTAAAGAATTGCTGTAATCTTCACCCTCCTAAAATCAGAACCTGAGACAAAGTCTTGGGTGCTGGTCGTTCTTCTATGGAGGGATCCAGAACCCCAGAGCGAGTTGTCCGAGCTTAGCATCATGAGTTCCAGAAGCACAAAATGTGCAAGTGGGTAGCTGGGCATGGTGGCAGAAGATGTCAGTTCTACTTCAACTCCTAATTTCCCCCATCCATGTGTGTATTCTAGCCAATGGCATTCCATATAATGGCCATTGTTTGAATACATATACCATTCCTGAAGGACAGTGCCCCAACCTTCCAGTGTCATCCCTGAGCTGGCACATTCCAGCTGGAAAATAGTGTTAGTACTTAACCAAAATCTGTCTGTAATGTCACAGGGAAGAATCACATGGTTTGGGTCAGAGCAAAGCCTAGACATTTACTCCACTCAATTATATCCTGAAAACCCTCCTTATATTCCCTTCCCCCGAATTTCTTCTCCCTGCCAATCCCTAAAGCCTTATTAAAAAGTCTTTAGAGCTGGCTCAATTTCTTCTCAATTCTTTTATCCCCTTTTTAGCTTCTGAGTTTCAATAGGCTTTTTTTTGGGATAAGCTCACTGCTCTCTTTACTGAAAATAAATCTAGATTTTATTTCCTTCCAAGCCTCCAAGTACTTCTCCCTCTAACCAACAGAACAAAAATCCTGGAACAAGCTAGCTCCATCCTTAGGTAGAAGAGGAAGAAACACAGAGTACTTATTCACGGATATGCTTCTTCTTGTCATACCTGTGTACATTGAACAAAGTCTCAAGTATACAATGAATTCTTATATTGTTCCTCTTCCTATCCAAGGAAATAGTGCTAACAGTTTATAAGAATGTCTATGGAAAACAGCATCTATGCTTGCTTTGATACTTCGCTGAATGTTCCATGCTTCTGTCACACACTGTTTTTGCAAGAATGCCTATTTCCTGATTCAGGACCCATGTTAAGAATCCCTGATAATTCTTTGTCTACTGTTACGCATTTATTTACAAAGAGGTTATAAATAAGATTGGGCGAACGGGATGGAGATTGATTGGTATCTCAAAGACACATCTAGTTATTCGAATGGCTGTTTCTGTTTTATCAGAACAGTAGCCGGGTTCTTACTCTGAAGAAGCCAAAGCTCATTCTCTCTAAACATTTCTGACTTTGAAAATTTCTGCTGCCACTAGACAGATCCAAAAAAACATTGAATATTGGAGTAGCTGTGCAGGCCACCATGTTTGCTTAGCAGGGAGAACTTCCATGAGGTTGTACACATTCCATCATCAACTTTAAAATAGGGGCTACCTCTGGAGATGCGATCAGGGAGAGTTCACAGGGCCTTCGACTGCAGTGGAAACATTTTAGTTCCTAAAGTAGATGGTGGGCAAACAGCTACTTATTAGATTATTGTTATACTCTTTCAAATTTCTAAAATATTTTATAATAATGTAACTTGTAAACTGATTAAAAAATTAAAGAATTCTAAAGAATTAAAGAATTCATGATTTTTCACCTGTTACTATTCAGGTTGTCTTATTGGTTCTCTGTCCACTCACAAATGGTAATCAGTTAAACAGTATGATAGCTCTTGCAGAGATTACATAAAAGCTCTTTTATTCATTTATTTAAGAGGAAGGATTACATGATCAAGAACAGGAATTATTATGAGAGGATTTTTTAAATATGCTACTTTCTCCTTTCATACATTGTTTCCCTGGCCCCAGCCCTGAAGTGATAGGATAAACCCACAGGGCATTTCGAGGATTTAAAGATCAGACAAAATACTTGAAATGATTGAGATTTGAAAAGAGTAGTGGTTCCCACTGGGGTGATTTTGCCCATAGGGAACATTTGGCCAAGTCCAGACACAGTTGTTATTATTTGATTTGGAAAAGAGGGTATTCTTGGTACCTATTGGGTAGAGGTCAGGAATGCCACTAAATATCCTACAATGCACAAGACAGCTTCTAACAACAAAATATTGTCTGAAATGTGAATAGTGCTTAGGTTGAGAAAATCTATTCTAAAGACAAGAAAAGTTTTCACTGGTGTGGAGGTGATGTGGATTGAAGGGGTGGGGAGCTCATGACGGTGTAGATACTGGCGAGTTCCAGAGAGAGGGACCCTGTGCTATCTCTACCAGAGGAGTGTTGGAGAAGTGGTAAACCCCAAAATGGATTTGCGAGGTCCAATAAAAAGTGGTTTACTAGAGAAGTGTGGGCAGAGGAGGCCTTAGATGGCCTCCCAGAACATAGGAATATGCCCTAGTAATGGCATGAAAGAAACATAATGATTTACTTCCTTTTGATCCCATCCCTGGAGGTGTGAAGAGAGCCACGTACCTGAGAAATTCAGGCAGATGGAAAATGTATACAGAACTGTGGATGCCAAGTAGACAAATGACATTGATGTGCCAAGGATTCCCATATGTTGCGTGCTGGTCCCAGCCTGTCAATAACTAATGTTGTAGCTGGAACGGCCCTGTGATTCTTAGTATGAATGCAAGATGCCCTCAGTAATGGACCATCAGGAAACTTTGGTAAAAAATAAAAGGTTTATTACTGACAAATCCTGGAAACTACATGGAGCACGTGGTGCCACACAACATACTGCCAGTCCCTTGGAAGATACTTGGCAGATAAGGCAACACAATTACACCTGAACAGGGCATTCCAATCCAATGAAAGGGATTTGGTCTCCAGCATTTATAATGTAAATCCTACCATGCATAATAATGCTAGCTTTTCAACATCTCTTAGGTAGATGGCAACAATTTGGCAAGCATTTGGCAAGAACGATGTGTTGTTGCACACAGACACACGGACACACACATAAGGCTTGATCCTTGGGTTCTGCTTTTATTGAGGTCAAGGGTAGGGGCTTAGGGTTTTGCAGTCTCACTCTGTATTGGTGAATTTAAAGCATAAGAACAGGAGTTTAGAGCACAGGAAGAGAAGAAATGAGTGGCCCAAACGGTCAGTTATTGAAATCAACCAAGATATCCAAAACTAGGGAGCCTCAGATTGGGGGAGGTATCTGGCTCTTTACCTAGTCATGTGGCTGGCCGTGTATTTATTGGAAACAGCCATCCCGAAGTGGATGCCTCGCTGAAGTGGTTGCTAGGCAATCAAAGCTTCAGTCAGGCACTTGCCTTACAAAAAATAAAAAACAGCTGTTAGGGTTTACACTATACCCTGTCATCTCAGTTCTGTATCTACCTCCTAATTTGTAAACAAGCCTCAGAAAAGGACAGAACCAAAGGTCAGGTGAGATTGTGTGTCCACCGCCCAGGCAGAATAGAATTACAGGTAGGAATTGAGATGAACTACAGAATAATAGAGATATATTTATTTCTTGTACACCTGATCATGGACTAAAATTTGTTATCCATTTCACTATAAATTGTGTTACTCAATTGATATTTTAATTGAAAATGTAACCAATGTTAATAAATGATGTGCATTCCCCCAAGCATTACCTATACTTCTTAGTGCTCCGTAGACCCCAGGTCCTACTCTTGTCTGCCTATGAGGCATGTGCCCCTCCGGTAATGAGTGGAGGGAATGGGATTCTGCAGCTACCAGTAGTTATGTCTTCATGTGGAGTCCTTCTTTGGGGAAGTTCTATTTTTCTTGACTCTTGTATGACCTGACCATTTTCTTGACTCTTATAGTACCTGACCTCTTATATTATCTGACCAAGGTACCAAGTGAACTCTGTTTTTACAAAATCCATGCTGACCTCTCAGAAGTCTCAACATATGATCTGATTACCTCCAGGCTAAGGTTGAGCCCATGTCAGCGGGAAGCCATAGGTCACCCTTGGTTTTAGGAAGCTCAAGTTTATCCCTTAGGTTCCTGATGGCTATTTTCCAAAAGAGGTGTTTACAGAATATATGACTTCTCTTTAAGCTTCTGTCTGGCTGAGACTCCACACCCATTTTTTAAATTCGTTGTGTAGATATAGGCACTTCCCCTTCCAAAGTAGCTCATTAACCTACCTTTGGCTGACCTGTCAGTATTTTATTTACTAGTAGTTGGATATGTACCTTTGGACTGTCAGGAAACCATTTATATTCAAGATGATCCTCTTTGTTTATATATTTACATCCTTACCGGTCAGCTTGACTTGTCTAGAGTCATGTCCTATATCAATCATAATCCTTTACTAATATGTGCAGGACTATCTACATTCCATTATCTCTGACCATTTAATTTCAAATGTGAAATTGGCGGTCTATAATGAACAATATTCCTACCTACGTTGTGTCTTCTTTTGAAGTTCTCAGGAGAGTGATGTGTTAATTATGGAGCATTCTAACAGGAAATGTGTAATATATTTTATACAGCCCACTCTCCCTGCCCTCTATCTTTCTGTGATAGCATCAGAATGAATATTTCACTCGCATTTATTTCAAAGTTATGTCAGACCCCTAAAACGGTTTAGCAAAAACAAAGTGATATAAATATTAACAGTTCTCGCAAATGACGCTCTAAAAGAAACCACTCTCTAAAAAAGAAAGGTTGAATGTTTACTTCAAAGGAGATGTTTCCCGGGAACCATTAGCATAGGTGCTGTGTCTTTAAATGAGGGTCATTTGGTATTACTGAAGAGCAAAAGTCTAAAGGAAATTAAAGGCTTTTCTAATGACTTCATGTCCCTGTTGGAATATAAAAACACATACCTGAACAACCACAGCATTTCCATAAGCCAGTAAAATGATGACTCTGAAAGTTAAATACCCAGGCCACAAACCACTTGCATATGAGTTTTAAGGTTATGTAAAAGTCCTATTTCTTAAATATTCATATTATTAGAAAATAGATGTATTGTGCAAGAGTCATTTAATGCCCAATTCTTCCCTGAAATGTCTCAAGGACATTTCAAGAAATACTGCTCTGCAGGAGATTTTTAGAGTTCCAACAGATTTCTTATGATGACAATAAACATTCTTTGCCATTTGCTTTTTTTGATGTCCTAATGCAGAAGAGAATTTAGGAAGGACTTTTTATTAGTATGCATTCGAGCGTGCTGCTCGCAATTCGGAGATGTGTAAATCCCAATGTGTTTGACTTCATCCATATTTGTGGCCATTGAGCCAGATTCCTCGGACTGTGGTTTGTGTCTCTGGTTATTTCTATCGTCTAATGGAGGGTTCAAATTTCTACACATTTGAGTTAATTAATTGGGTGGGTACAGGCCTTGAGCAAAACCAGAAGAAAGGAATGAACTATGTTGTGGTTGATTCAATACGCTCATAGAAATGTCTGGAAGTGCCAGAAACACAATGTGAAGAGATCCACAATAACAGTATAATCTCTGATACCTAGAACACGATCTCTATTCAACTGTTATTCAGTACAAACTGATGAATGATCTTGATATTTACTATAAAACTTTGATCTCAAAATGTGTATTGTGAATGAAGAAGATACAATTAATCTCTTCCTTTGTAGTCACTGAAATGTTTTTTGTTTGTTTGTTTATTTATTTTTGAGACAGAGAGAGACAGAGCATGAACGGGGGAGGGTCAGAGAGAGGGAGACACAGAATCTGAAACAGGCTCCAGGCTCTGAGCGGTCAGCACAGAGCCTGACGCGGGGCTTGAACTCACGGACCGCGAGATCATGACCTGAGCCGAAGTCGGACGCTTAACCGACTGAGCCACCCAGGCGCCCCTGTAGTCACTGAAATGTTAAATGAAATGAACTTCTGAACTGGATGTAGGAGTAATTTCCATCCTTGCAGGCAGGGAGGTTCTCTTCAAAATATACTTATTGTATATTTTCCACAAGCCAAGCACACCCGGGAATATAAAGATCTGGTTTTTGTTGTTGAAGAGAGAGTCCATAGTCAAGAGTGAGAGGGAAGTTTTGTAATTAATACAGTTGCAAGGAACTCCAAAGTATCTCCGAACTACATTTCATATTCAGTAGCCTCATTATATACAAAACAGAGGAAATTGATATTGTGCAGATTAATATTGAATAGATTAATAATGTTACCCCGTCTCTAGGCTGTTGTGAAGATTAGCTACGTTATTTAGGCAAAATGCTCAAACTAGTGCTGGACACATATTAAATGCTGGCAATTATTAGCACTTGTCATCATTATGGAAACTCCACACTTCCCTTTGTTCTTTAGTTTCTGTAGTAGTAGCTATGATTGAATGGATGTATTGAATACACACCACACATCTTACCCTAAGAAATATTTCATTATTCCTTCCCATAACTGTCTGAAGTGACTATTTATAATCCTGATTTATAGATGGGAAATTCAGTGTTCAGAAACTCAATAATTTGCTCAACTGCAGCTCTAGTAGACCCAGAGCAGAAATCTGATCTATGGTTTGCTTCTAAACCACACCAGGAACGAAGATCATGAATGGAGAGCTGGGATCCTACTGTTTAGCTCTCTAGCAGTTTTACACTCGGGAGGACTGGCTCTTTCTGTCCACCCTTTGCCCCCTTTATGCTGAGGTAGAGATCTACTATAACTTGCCGGTACTGGGAAAATATACAGAAGCAATTTCAATGACTGGGAAAGTATACAGAATGAACTCAACTCAGTTTTTCTAACATATCCTCCCTTTCTACAGTGAGCCTTTAGAGAAGACGGGAGTTTCCTTGGAGAATGAAGAAAAGGTATTTGAGCATTAGACTTCCCACATTCACTGGTTCGTAGAAAAACCTCTATGTCACATCCATTCCAAAGCACAGAGCCATCAGGAGAGGACTGGACAAATGTGATCCATGAGGAGCAGGGATGAATGAAGTTACAGGGGAGAGGCATGCTTTGCAAGTAAACTAAGCGGGATTATAATGGTTTTTTTTTTTTTTTAACATTTATTTATTTTTGAGACAGAGAGAGACAGAGCATGAACGGGGGAGGGTCAGAGAGAGGGAGACACAGAATCTGAAACAGGCTCCATGCTCTGAGCTGTCAGCACAGAGCCCAACGCGGGGCTTGAACTCACGGACCGTGAGATCATGACCTGAGCCAAAGTCGACCGCTTAACCGACTGAGCCACCCAGGCGCCCCTATAATGGGTTTTTAAAACAATACTCAATTGTCTTACTAAGTGGGCAACTGTGTTTATTTTTATTATTTTATTTTAATTTTTTAAATGTTTATTTATTTTTGAGAGAGAGATACAGTGTGAGTGGGGGAGAGGCAGCAAGAGAGGGAGACACAGAATCCGAAGCAGGCTCCAGGCTCTGAGCTGTCAGCACAGAGCCCCATGCCGGGCTCGAACTCACAAACTGGGAGATCATAACCTGAGCTGAAGTCGGACGCCCAACTGACTGAGCCACCCAGGAGCCCCTATTTTTATTATTTTAAAACTTGAAAATGTATGTGTGAGTAGGTGTGTATACACACACACGTGTTATTTGTTTTAACAACTAAAATATATGTTAACTATGTGCCAGGACTGTTCATGCAGTACATTACTTCATTTACTAATTTCATTTAATAATTTACATTAGGTCACTAATATTTACAGCAGCTCTATGCGGTAGGTATTATTATTCTCCCATTTTCACAGATGAGGAATCTGAGGCCACAAGAATTTTAAGTAAAATGCCCAAGATTACAAACCTAATAGAATATATGAGATGGTAAAGCTAGTAAAAATGAGAAGTTGGACAGCCAAATGCAGATCTTGAGTTTTGATACATCATGTAAGACTGCTTCTCATGTTCTTCAGAAAATTTGGAAAGTAATTAAGAATAAATGTCATCAACAAAAGAAAGAAATGCCACTCATAACTGCATTGTTAACAGATAATTATTATCTATATTTTTAAACTTTTGTGCACATAAAGAATATTATGCCAGTGCAAAGTTTTCATTTTTTTCATCTGATATATTGCAATGCACAACTTAAAATATTTTAATTTGCTTGAATATTATGACTTTTCTTTTCTTTTCTTTTCTTTTCTTTTCTTTTCTTTTCTTTTCTTTTCTCTTTTCTTTTCTTTAATGTTTATTTATTTTTGAGAGAGAGACAGAGCATGAGCAGGAAGGGGCAGAGAGAGAGGGAGACACAGAATCCAAAGCAGGCTTCAGGCTCTGAGCTGTCAGCACAGAGCCCGAAGTGGGGCTCGAACCTGTGAACTATGAGACCATGACCTGAGCCAAAGTTGAACGCTTAACCAACTGAGCAACTCAGGCACCCCGTATATTATGACTTAATTTTCTATGGTATACATTATATATTCAACTATTATCCTTTTTAAGTTTTTACATTGCTCTCATTTTTCACCATAAAAATATTACATTGCTATTTTTGTGTATAAAGTTTTTTATTCAATTATTTAAGATTGTCTTTTAGGATATATTCCTAGATATGTAATTCCTGTGTCAAAGGCACGATTTTGTTTTAAAGCTTGGATTTTTTTGAATGAAAATTTATTTAGACATTCTCATGAGAGTTTCTATGCTTTCTGCCTGTTGACTCCTTATTTTTTCTCTGTAGTGGCTGTTAACCCCAAAGAATTTCAAATTTCCATTCATTCATTCATTCATTCACTCTTCATTCATTCCTTTATTTTATTACAAGTTATATTCAAATTCCAGTTAGTTAACCTATTGTATAATACTTGTTTCAGGAGTAGAATTTAGTGATTCATCACTTACTTATAACACCCAGTACTCATCACAAGATGTGCCCTCCTTAATACTCATCATCCATTTAGCCCATCCCTCCAACTACCTCCTCTCCATCAACCCTTAATTTGTTTTCTATACTTAAGAGTCTGTTTCATGGTCTGCCTCTCTCTTTTTGTTCCTCCTATGTTCATCTGTTTTGCTTCTTAAATTTCACATATGAATTTCTTTGACTGACTTATTTCAGTTAGCATATTACACCTTAGCTCTATCCACCTCATTGCAAATGGCAAGATTTCAAACTTTCTTATGGCTGAGTAATATTCCATTGTGTATATGCATATCTACTTTATCCATTCATCAGTCAATGGACAGTTAGGATCTTTCCATAGTTTGGCAATTTGATAGTGCTGCTATAGACACTGGGGAGAATTTGTCCCTTTGAATCAATACCCCTTTGAATTTGTGTCCGTTGAGTAAATACCTACTAGTGCAATTTCTGGATCATAAGGTAGTTCTATTTTTAACTTTTTGAGGAACCTCCATACTGTTTTTCTGAGTGGCTGCACCAGTTTGCACTCCCACCAACAGTGTAAGAGGCTTCCCCTTTCTCCACACCCTCACCAACATCTGTTGTTTCTTGTGTTAATTTTAGCCATTCTGATAGGTGTGAGGGGATATCTCACTGTAGTTTTGATTTGTATTTCCCTGATGATCAGTGATGTTGAGCATCTTGCCATGTGTCTCTTAGCCATCTGGATGTTTTCTTTGGAAAAATGTCTATTTATGTCTTCTGCCCCTTTATATCTGCTGGATTATTTGATTTTTGGGTGTTGAGGGTTTTTAAAAAATATTCATTTATTTTAATATATAGAGAGAGAGTGCACACCAGCAGGAGCAGGGGAGGGGCAGAGAGAGGGAGACAGAGGATCCAAAGCGGGCTCTGCACTGACAGCAGAGAACCTGATACAGGGCTCAAACTCACAAACTGTGAGATCATGATCTGAGCCAAAGTGAGATGCTTAACTGAGCCATCCGGGTGCCCCTGGGTATTGAGTTTTATAAATTCTTTATATATTTTGGATATTAACCTTATCAGGTATGTCATTTGCGAATACCTTCTTCTATTCTGAAGGTTTTCATCTAGTTTTGTTGATCATTTCCTTCACTGTGCAGAACTTCTTATCTTGATGAGGTTCCAATAATTCATTTTTGTTTTTGTTTCCCTTGCCTCTGGTGATGTGTCTAGTAAAAAGTTGCTGCAGCTGGGGTCAAAGAGATTGCTGCCTGCGTTCTCCTCTAGGATTGTGATCATTTCTTGCCTCACATTTAGGTCTCCCATCCATTTTGAATTTATTTTTGTGTATGATGTAAGAAAGTGGCCCAGTTTCATTCATCTGCATGTAGCTGTCCAGTTTTCCCAACACCATTTGTTGAAGACACTGTCTTTTTTCCATTGGATATTCTTTCTGGCTTTGTTGAAGATTGGTTGCCCATACATCTGTGGGTCCATTTCTGGGTTTTCTATTCTGTTCCACTGATGTATGTGCCTGCTTTTGTGCCAGTACCGCACTGTCTTGATGAATACAACTTTGTAATACAGCTTAAAGTCCAGAATTATGATGTCTCCTGCTTTTCTTTTTTCTTTTCTTTTCTCTTCTCTTCTTTTCTTTTCTTTTCTTTTCTCTTCTTTTCTTTTCTTTTCTCTTCTTTTCTCTTCCTTTCTTTTCTTTTCTTTTCTTTTCTTTTCTCTTTTCTTTTCAGGATTGCTTTGGCTATTCGGAGTCTTTTGTGGTTCCATACAAATTTTAGGATTGTTTGTTCTAGCTCTGCAAAAAATGCTAGTGATATTTTGACAGAGATTGTATTGAATGTGTAGATTGCTTTGGGCAGTATAGACATTTTAACAATATTTGTTCTCCCAATCTATGAGCATGGAATGTTTTTCCATTTCTTTGTGTTTTTTTTTTTTAGAGTTTATTTATTTCGAGAGAGAGAGAAAGAGCAAGTGAGGGAGGGGCAGAGAGAGAGGAGAGCATGAGAATCCCAAGCAGGCTTTGTACCTTCAGAGTGGAGCCAGACAAGGGGCTCTAACCCACAAACCATGAGATCATGACCTTAGCTGAAGTCAGACACTTAATGGACTGAGCCACCCAGGTGCCCCTCTTTTTCCATTTCTTACTGTCCTCTTTAATTTCTTTCATATTCTATAGTTTTCAGAGTCCAGATCTTTTACCTCTTTAGTTAGGTTTATTTCTAGGTATCTAATAGTTTTTGGTGCAATTTTAAATAGGACTTATTCCTTGATTTCTCTTTCTGCTGCTTCATTACTGGTGTATAGAAATGCAACAGATATCTGTAAAATGGTTTTGTAACCTGTAGCTTTTCAGAAGTCATAGATCAGTTCTAGTAATTTTTGGGTGGAGTCTTTCAGGTTTTCTACACAGAGTATCATGTTATCTGTGAATAGTGAAAGTCTGACTTCTTCCTTGCTGATTTGGATGCCTTTTATTTCTTTTGTTGTCTGATTGATGAGGCTAGGACTTCCAGTGCTTTGTTTGGACAAAGCAAAGCAAAGATAGTGTTTGGACATCCCTGTCTTGTTCCTGACTGTAGAGGGAAAGCTCTCATTTTTTTTCCCATTGAGGATTATATTAGCTGTGGGTCTTTCATATATGGCCTTTATGATGTTGAGGTATGGTCTCTATCCCTACTTTGTTGTATGCTTTTATCAAGAATGGATGCTCTACTTTGTCAAATGCGTTTTCTGCATTTATTGAGAGGATCATATGGCTTTATCCTTTCTTTTATTAATATGGTGTACCATATTGATTGACTTGCAAATATTGAACCTCCCTTGCATCCTTGGAATAAATCTCACTTGATCATGGTGAATGTTCTTTTAATGTACTGTTGGATTTGATTTGCTAGTATTTTGTTGAGAAATATTGCATCCATGTTCACCAGGGATATTGGCCTGTAATTCTTCTTTTTAGTGTGGTCTTTGTCTGGTTTTGGAATCAAGGTAATGTTGGCCTCATAGAATGAGTTTGGAAGATTTCATTCCATATCTATTTTTTGGAACAAAATTTGAGAAGAATAGGCATTAACTCTTCTTTAAATGTTGGTAGGGGGCTCCTGGGTGACTCTTGCTCTCGGTTCAGGTCACAATCTCATGGTTTGTGATTTCAAGCCCTGCGTCGGGCTCTGCACTGATAGTGCAGAGCCTGCTTGGGATTCTCTCCCTCTACCTCTCTCTCTCTGCTATTCCCTCCACATTCTTTCTCTCTCTCTCTCAAAATAAATAAATAAAGTAATAATAATAATAACAATAATAATAATAATAAACGTTTGGTAGAATTTCCCTGGGAAGCCATCTGGCCCTGGACTTTTGTTTGTTGGGAGATTTTTTATTACTGATTCAATTTCTTCCCTGGTTATTTGTCTGTTCAAGTTTTATATTTTTTCCTCTTTCAGTTTTGGTAGTGTATATGTTTCTAGGAATTTATCCATTTCTTCCAGATTGCCTGGTTTGTCAGTATATAATTTTTCATAATATTCTCTTATAATTGTTTGTATTTCTGTGGTGTTTGTTGTGATTTCTCCTCTCTCATTTGTGATGTATTTATTTGTGTCCTTTCTCTTTTCTTTTTGTAAGTCTGGCTGGGGGGGCGGTTATCAATTTTATTAACTCTTTCAAAGAACCACCTCCTAGTTTCCCTGATCTGTTCTATTTTTTTGTTTGTTTTTATGTAATTTATTTCTGCTCTAATCTTTATTATTTCCCTTCTGCTGGCTTTAGGTTTTATTTGTTGTTCTTTTTCTTTGAAATGTAAGGTCAGGTTGCATATCTGAGATTTTTCTTGCTTCTTGAGGTAAGCCTGTATTGCAATATACTTCCCTCTAATGACCACTTGTGTTGCATACCAAAAGTTCTGGACTGTTATGTTTTCATTTTCATTGGTTTCCATGTACTTTTTAATTTCTTATTTAATTTCCTGGTTAATTCATACATTCTTTAGTAGGATGTTCTTTAATCTCCATATTGTTTTGGTCTTTCCAAATTTTTTTCTTGTGGTTGACTTCAAGTTTCATAAACTTGTGGTCTGAAAATTTGCATGGTATGATCTCAATCTTTTTGTGCTTCTTGAGGTCTGATTTATGACCCAGTTTGTGATCTATTCTGGAGAATTTCCATATGCACTAAAAAAAATGTGTATTCTGCTGTTTTTGGATGAAATGTTCTGAATATACCTGTTAAGTCTATCTGGTCCAGTATGTCATTCAAAGTCATTGTTTCTTTGTCAGTTTTCTGTTTAGATGATCTGTCCATTGTTGTAAGTAGGGTGTTAAAGTCCTCTAGTGTTATTGTATTCTGATAAATGAGTTCCTTTGTGTTTGTTATCATTTTATATATTTGGATGTTTCTAGTTGGGAGTATAAATATTTAAACATTTTTTTTTAATGTTTTATTGTATTTTCGAGAGAGATAGAGCGTGAGCAGGGGAGGGCAGAGAGAGAGAAAGACAGAATCAGAAGCAGGCTCCAGACACCGAGCGTGTCTGCACAGAGCCGGATGTGGGGCTTGAACCCACAAACCATGAGATCATGACCTGAGCCGAAGTAGGACGCTCAACCAACTGAGCCACCCAGGCGCCCCGGGAGCATAAATATTTACAATTGTTAGATCTTAGTTTGGATAGACCCTTAATTATGATGCAGTGCCCTTTGTCATCTCTTGTTACAGTCTTTGTTTTTAAATCTAGTTTGTCTGATACAAGTATGGCTACTCCAGCTTTCTTTTGACGGCCATTAGCGTGACAAATGCTCCATCGCCTCACTTGCAACCTGCAGGCATCCTCAGGTCTAAAATGAGCCTGTAATAGGCAGCATATAGATGGGTCTTGTTTTTTTATCCATTCTGACATCCTATGACTTTTGATTGGAGTATTAGGTCCATTTATATTCAAAGTGATTATTGATAGATACAAGTTTAGCCATTGTACTCCTTGTTACATCATTGCTTTTGCAGATTTTCTCTGTTCCTTTCTAGTCTTTGTTCCTTTTAGTCTTTCCCACTCAAAGAGTCCCCTTTAATGTTTCTTGCAGGGCTGGCTTAGTGTCATGAACTCCTTTAGTTTTTCTCTGGAAAACTCTTTATCTCCCCTATTCTGAATGACAGCCTTTCTGGATAAAGGATTCTTGGCTGCATATTTTTCCCATTCAGCACATTGAATATATCATGCCACTCCCTTCTGTCCTGCCAAGTTTCTATGGAGAGATCTGTCATGAGCTTTATTTGTCTTCCCTTGTAAGTTAGGGATTTCTTTTCCCTTGCTGCTTTTAGGAGTTTTTTTTTTTTTTTTTTATCTCTATATCTTACAAATTCTACTACAATATATCATAGTGTTGGTTTTCATTGGAGTTCTCTGTGCCTCCTCGATTTGGATGTCTGTTTTTTTTCCCCATGTTAGGAAAGTTTTCAGCTATAATTTCCTCAAATAAACTTTCTGTCCTTTTTACTCTCTCTTCTTTTTCTGAGACTCCTAAGATATGAATGTTATTATACTTTGTGGAGTCACTGAGTTCTTTAAGTCTACCTTCATGATCCAATATTTTTCTTTCCCTGTTCTTTTCTGCTTCATTGTTTTCCATATTTTATCTTCTCTATCAATTATTCATTCCTTGCTTCTTCCTTCCTTTGTGGTCATTGCCCCAGTCGGTTTTGTATCTTGGTTAGAACATTTTTTTTTCAGCCTGGCTAGTTTTCAGGTCTTTTATCTCTGTGATAAGGGACTCCCTGGTATCTTCCATGCTTTTCTCAACCCCAGCTAGTATCCTTATTATTGTTGTTTTAAATTCTGAATCAGGCATATTACTCATGTCTGTTCTGATTAGATCCTTGGCTGTGAACTTTTTTTGTTCTTTCTTTTAAAAAAAATTTTTTTTAATGTTTATTTATTTTTGAGAGAGAGAGAGAGAGCGAGTGCGAGCAGGGGAGGGGCAGAGAGAGAGGGAGACACAGAACCCGAAGCAGGCTCCAGGCTCCGAGCTGTCAGTACAGAGTCTGATGCGGGGCTCAAACTCATGAACCGTGAGATCGTGACCTGGGCCGAAGTCGGCCATTTAACCGACTGAGTCACCCAGCCGCCCCTCTTGTCTTGTTTTTTTCTTTTGGGATGAATTCCGCTGTCTTGGATTTTGTCTAGGTCTCTGTCTTCTGTGTGTTAGAAAAACCTGCTGTGTTTCCTGATTTTTCGAGTAGCGGCTCTATTAAGAAGAGTCCATATACCATCCAAGGCCTGGCACTTCAGGAAGTGTTTCTGGTGTGTGCTGTGTGCACTTTGCCGCTGTGTTTTGGCTGCTGTTTCCTTCAGGTCAGTCCTCGGCAGAGTTTCTCCCTGCCTGCAGTGGGGAGTGTTTGGACCTTGGCTGAGAGTGTGGAGTTTTAACTGGATGTGTTCTGGTCTGGTTGTTAAGAAAAACCCTATGCCACTTCCACTAGAGCTGAGGCTTTGCAGAACCCTATGTTCAGTAGACTTGGAAAATTTGCGCTGCTTTGCTGGGAGAGGGTCTCACTGCTGCTCTGGTTCTCAGGCACACTCGCCCTAGTAAAGCAGCACTTGCAGAGCACAAGGGGTGGGCCTTAGTGTACGTGGCACTTTAACTACAGAGCTGTTTACTGTAGTTAGTTGACGCTGAGGGGCGGGGGAAGAAAACGGCACCAGCCCCATCCCTTGTCCCTAGAGAGGAGATTTTGTGCCCACGATTGTCCAGGAAGCCCTCACGGAAGAGTGAACCATCTCCCCTCGTGTGTCCCAGGCACCCCTCAGACCCCTGCCTGCCTTCACTTTGTCTGTGTCCTAGCCATCTGCCTGCCTGGCAGTGCAGTGCACCTGTGTTTTATTCCAGGCAGGCCAAGTGAGTTTGTTTGTTTGTTTATTTACTTATAAAACAGAGACAGAGAGAGAGAGAGAGAGAGAGCATGAGCATGGCAGGGGAAGAAGGAGAGGACAAGAGAGAATCCCAAGCAGGCTTGGGGCTCCATCCAAGGATAGATCATGACCTGAGGCAAAATCAAGAGTCAGATGCTTAACTGATTGAGCCCCTCAGGTGGTCCCTGGCTGAGTTTTAAAACTCCAAACTTTAGAGGTGCCTGGATGGACTGAGTCAGTGAAGCATCAAACTTTGATTTCAGTTCAGGTCATTATCTCATGGTTTGTGAGGTTGAGCCCTGTGACAGGCTCTGTGCTGATAGTGTGGAGCCTGCTTGGGATTCTCTTTCTCTCTCTCTCTCTCTCTCTCTGCCTCTCCCCCCTGTCAAAGTAAATAAATGAACATAAAAAAACCCTCCAAACTTTAGGGACCTAGTGTGGCACGGACCCATGCTGGACCTCTGGGGGAGGGTCTTGTCATGCTGGGGCAGGTTTGTCCCAAAAGGGAAGTCCCACCAACAGCCAGGAGCTTGGAGTTTGGAATAAAGAGTGGCAAAAAGCTGGTGTCCATGTTGGCCACCCTCTGCAAGTGTCTCTGTGTCTATATTAATGTGGGGGAGGGGAGGAGCATAATGTCACCCACCAGCTTTTTTGTCCCCAGAGAGGCAATACCACCTCTCCCAGATGCACTTGAAGAAGGGTAAATTATCTCTCCCAGTGCATCCCAGGGCCTTCTCAGATAACACCGTCCACACCTGGGCCTCTGCCCTTGTTCCCCACAGGAGCACTGCAGTGCCTGCCAGGCTCAACATCAGCCCGGGTGTGGAATTCTAAAACCCCCATCTTTGCACTCCACTGTTTGTAAAAACTCATGAAAATCAGCTCCTCTCCTTTTCCTAGGCAATGGCCTTGGAAAAGTGTTTTCCTTGCGTGATGTTCTGTTCACTCCCTGACCCCCGCCCCCACTTCTCCTCTTCTCTCTACAATCAGGGCGTTCTGCCCTCCACAGCACCTGGGATCAGTTTCTTCCCCAAATCACACCTCGACA
Organism: Panthera leo; assembly: GCF_018350215.1. Lineage (NCBI taxonomy): Eukaryota > Metazoa > Chordata > Mammalia > Carnivora > Felidae > Panthera > Panthera leo. The sequence continues at coordinate 145,225,646 of NC_056682.1, forward strand.
GCCCCTACCTTCCATGATGTGCTCTCTTCTCCTGCTCTAGTTGTGTGGTTTATTCTGTCAGTCCTTAGACCAATTTCTTGGGTGTTCAGAATGATTTGATATTTATCTAGCTGTGTTCAAAGGATGAGGCAAGTCTAGGATCCTGTTACTCTCTGCTATCTTAGTTCCTCCCCAAATTTCCAGTCATTTAGAGGACGAGTTATTTTCCAAATGGGAGCCAGCTATTTACTTCAATTGATATTAGTTTAACAAGTTAAAGTAGTGTTTGCAACTCTTGTACTGTGGTTTCTCCTAAGTCAACAGTTTTAGTCCTTAAACACGGGCTTTGGATTCTTTAGTGCTTTCTAGATCCGGCGTTCTGTCTGTGCTTCCCCTTGCCCTAGAAAGTCCAGCTCTTCTTGGGTTCTTTCTAGTCTCTCTCTTCCAGGCTCTCATATTCTCACTGCCTCACAATATCATTGAAATATTCATTCATTCTCTATTTCCTCATTCAAGGGAGATCTATTGCTTTCCTAGATTCTCTGGCAGCTGAAAGGTTTTGTTTTTTTTGAAAATCAGATCTTACATTTGATGACAGTCCAAGTCCTCCCATGACTTCTTCTGGGTGCTGGGCCCTGTGGCCATGCTTTTACCTGGGATTGTGTAACTTACCATTTCTAGGCAGGAGGAAAAGGAAAAATCTTCCACCTACAAAATGTCTCTCAGGCATGACCTGAGAAGAATTCCAGATCCTGGAGATAAGTAGAACTGTGATGATTCTCAACAGTGTAAGTCAACACTTAACAAATTCACTGTGAAGAAATAAGCTCCACCTTTCAGTTGCACACTGGGTCCTGAAGCCACATTGCGAACAGAAGGGAGGTTAGCACAAGTTAGTTATCTGGTAAACCAATCTCACCTGTTTAATGAAAGGACCGGGAAGTGCTCAATTTGCTGTAAAGATGACCATGAAAGTCCGCAGGAGACCACTCAAGACTGACTGCACTGTCCACGACAGCTCGCATTTAGATGAGATACTGGTAGTGGCCTTATGGAAATAGAGAACAGAGGAAATGGAGTCCTTACTAGATAAGCTGAGGGCCAGGAGAGAGAAATCAGAAACTTCAGGGTCTAATCCCAGCCGTGACAATGACTTGACATATTTGGACGAGTTATTTTAACTTTTGTTTCTCAATAACAAGTGATAATTTGAGGGGAATATCATTACAATACCAAGTGCTAACTGTGAGGAAAATTACAAAGCAATCCATCTAGGATATGTCAAGTTCTTGATCCGCAAAGAGTAGGAATAGAACTAAGTCATTGTTCGATTTGCAAGTCATGTCATCTTTTAAGTGTGTAACATTTATAAGGTTTTTGAAATAATAAAATAATAGTTACTGTATTGTAGAATATAACACTTGAAATCATTCTAAAACGTTGACCAAAACTGGTAAGAGGCAGTAAGAGAGAACAAAGCTTTGTAAAAATATTAACTAGTGACTTTGCCTCTCTTGGGATTTTCATTTCCCGAAAGAAGAAAAATGTAGGCTCATTTTGTCAACTACATGTTGACAGATTTTTGGAAACATGGACAAAAGGGAAGCCAGTCTTTTTCAAAACACATTTTAACATTTACTTCTAGTCACTAATGAAATATCTTAGTAAAGAAAGTATTTTAACTGGGGCACAAGGGGTCAGGGAACACAGCAGCGAGATGATGGAATGTTTTAGGGACAGACAGCCAAGAGCTTGGCAAACTTAAGAATCACTGAAATGAATATAGTTTGATTGTCTAGGTCCAAACACTTGATCTTAGATAAGAAAAACTAGACTATAAAATGGAATTAAGTGTGGAATATATTTTAATTTGAAGCCAAACAGATTACGTATATTATAAACACCATTTTGTAATGAGATATTGTAACAGAAAGTTCCTTAGAAACTAATGCATTAGATAGCTTACCAAAGAAGCATGTCATTATTGACAGAGGGAATCCTCTTGCTTTTAGCATGCCAAGTAATTGCTATTCTAATGTGAAAGAGAAAATTAGAAGTATATCAGTAGATCTTCAAAGGTCTAGTAAATCACTATATGAAAAACTATACTGAAAAGAACATTCACATCTTTTTCCTTGACAGAGAAATAAGGTAATGAAATATTAAGGCATGATGTCCAGTTTTGCATTTGATGTCATCAGTTTTTAACTTACAGGTAGATTATATTCTGAATTTTTGAACCACACTGGTTTGCTAGGATTTGAAATATTTTTCCTCTAGAAATAATGTTCTGAAGGCCAGATTACTTCACAGAATAACCCCTGTCCAGGCACACCCGAATACACGGTACACCGCCTCCCCGCCCCAGGACACCCCCCTCCCAATCCACATTCTTTCAAATGTAAGGCAACATGATGTAGCACAGGCTTTGGTTAATGGAGCATGGCAATAACCCACCTTAGTGGCCTTAGAAAAACTGTTTAATTTCTATGAATTTCATTTTACTCATTTGAATGTAAAAATAATTATAACTCCCTCTTAGGGTGATTGGTTGTGAGCATGAAGTAAGGCAAGTTAAACAAAAGTTCTTTTTAGCTTGCAGTGTCCTGCAAAATGTTGGTGATTAATGTACTCTAGTGCTCTATGGTTTAGTTACTCTTGGGATTAAATTGCCTTTGTAAACAATGTGGGACACAGATGCTATTTAAAAATGTCTCTATAGAAGAAAGTGCATTGTATGTCAAGACAAGCTGCAGTAGGAGTGAAAATAATGTCCCCCACCCAGCTGTGGTGTTGCCAGCCAGCCATCTGGCCAACAGAAACATTTCTTCACTGCCTCCCTTCCCTTTCCCAGCTGTAGTGATCACTGTTTCCCAGAAAGCAATGCCTGATGGCTGTTCTCACTCCTCTGGTGGGCCTTTGTCCTGTGTTTCCCATATTATCTTCTTTATTTTCATAACCGCCATGAAACTGTCATGAAAGTTTCATAACTTCCTATTCTCTCGTTATTTCATGCATATGAGATTTGTTTCTCCTGTTGAGTTCTAAATTACTGGGAGGCAAGACCCACCTTTGTCCCTGAAGATCAGACACAGAATTGGTGCTTGGCAAATGCCAAGTAGAGTACAGGAGGGCATTTACCAGGGGATGAGAGTGCTATCATAAAGAAGGTGAGATGGACTTGTTGCCTTTAGTGGGTATTATCTAGATTATAATGACCACACTGACAAAGAAGGAAAGGCAGAAAGATCCAAATCACGGGGACGAGTGGTAATAAGTGGATAAAAAGATCCATGAGCAATTGTCAAATCTGAAGACACTTGAGAAGCTAGTCACTTGATAAAATTTTTTAGTAAGAGTAGCATCTCAAGGAACAAAGAAGTTCCATGTGGCAGAAGCTTAGAAAAAGAAAATTTTTTAAAAAATGGGAAAAGAAAGTGAAATCTAGTGGAAAAGTTATTTTCAGGAGAGTAATTTTAGGTTAATTCTAAACCAAATAAATCTATGGAATTAGATGGTGCAGGCTTCCAGGTAGGTGTCTAACGCGTCTTGTCGTTTGCACTGCATACAGTAGATAGATAATTACCTCTACGTTCCTGATTTTGAATGGTGTTGGCTCAGCTAAAAGAGCAAATCATTACTACAAACAATAAATATTTTTTAAGTTTATTTATTTTGAGAGAGAGAGAAAAAGAGAGAGTGAGAGTGTGTGTATGCATGTGCAAACATGGGAGGGGCAGAGAGAGAGGGACAGAGAATCCCAAGTGGGGATTCGACATGGGGCTCGAACCCACAAACTGTGACATCATGACCTGAGCCAAAATCAAGAGTTGGACACTCAACTGACTGAGCCACCCAGGCACCCCAACAGCAAATATTTTTTAATGTATACTATGTGTCAAGCTATTTCACCCGCTTTATATAGAGTATAATATTTAATCATTGCATTAATGTAATGATTTATAACTACAGGGGAAACTTCAACTCAGAAATGTTAAATAACTTGCCCAACGCTTATACCACTGATAAGTGGTGGGTCCAAGGTTTAAGCTCAATAGTCACTATTCCTAAAGCAGCTTTCTTAACCACTGTACCATAACACCTCCAAAATATGAAGAAAGCTTATTCACTTTTGGTAGTATAATTCTGTGTCTTTTGATGTGACAAAAAGAACAACAACAAAAAAAACCCTTTCTCTAAACTGATATATATGCTGGCCTCTGCCCCAAAGCCATTATAATCATCCCTTATACTTTCAACCCTCAACTATCTCTTGGCCTTCCTTCTTTCCCAATTGTCCACATCGTATTCAGTTGAAAACATTGCACAATGATTCACCCGGCCACTAGCGGTCTGTGGTTAATTTTGGTTAAACATCAGTGGGGAGTCAGATAACAAGAGGTCTGGCAAGGGGAGGGTTTGGATTAGCTTGGTCCTACTTTTTTCTCTGAGACCCATAATTCATGATGCAAAACAGTGGCTAATCTTCTGCCTGCCTTCTCGCCATGATAGTCTTTGAGGCTATCTCGCCATGATAGTCTTTGACACTGAGGGTCAGAGTATGGCTTTGCCTCCTTAAGAGCAGATGTGAGAGGGAGTTCAAAAAAGATGGGGTGGGGGGCAACTTCTGGTATGTGCTTAGTGTGCACCAGTCTAGCTACTTTACATAAATTATTTATGACTTTCTCAACAGCCTTCTGAGATGGGCAGTATTCTAATTATCCCAGGAGAACACAGAGTGGCCTTAGTCTCAGAAAATGCCCACGTTCAGGTTTAAATGACGGAACAAGAAATCATTTTTGGTTCACCTGATTCCCAAGTTTGTGCTCTCTGCACTGTGTCAGTTGCATCCCAAGGGCTGGGAGGTGTCCGGGGTAAGGAGTTATGGGGTTAGGAGCTCCTCGCGCAAATACTTTTTGATAACAAAACTAGCCTTTTGTGAGGGATCACTGGGTGTCAGGCTCTTTGCTGAGCATTTTGCAGGTGTTATGTACATTAATTCCTCACGACTCTACAAAATAGGTACTGTTGTTATTTCTAACTTACAGAGAAGGAAAAAAGAGTCTTAAAAAGATTAAGAGGAAATTTACCTGGGAGGGACCCCCCGGGTAATTTGTTCCCAGACCGCTTGCTCCCATCCCTCAAGTGCCCTTTATAGGTCTAGTGCACACTGGGTGTTTTTGTTTACCACCTTGTTACCATTTCTTTCCAAGGCCTATGTTGTTGTGTGTGTGCAAACATTTCTGTGGTGCTTGTTAAATGTCAGGCACCATTCTAAACCCTTGGCATGGATTCCTTAATGTAATCCTTGCAGCAATCCTATGAAGCAGCTATCGTTATCATCCTTGTTTCATAGATGAGGAAAATAAGGCACAGTGTGGGTCAATCATTTGCCCAATGTCACGTGGCTATCAAGAGGCGGGATTCTCTGCAGAGATCATGCTTCCATGATCGATGAGTTCAGCTGTCTGTTATCATTCACGTTGTTGCTGGAGCTCTGTTCCTAAAACTTGGGTCCAGTCTTGTCCATCCATCTTTGAAAGACCTGCAATTTCCCACTATTTCTGACACAAATTCAAAAATATTTTGCTCAGCATTCAAGGCTCTTCACAATTTGGCTTTCGCTTGCCGTTCTACGTTCATCTCCATCTACCGTAGACCAGTTGTCAACCTTAAACTAGCCAATCATGTTCAGCCACTCGTGGTTTTCTTCTCAGACTGGAAGACTCTTTGCCTTTCAAAATCCAAATCAGTGTTTAAATTATCTTAAATAACTCTCTTCCCTCAAAGCTTTCCTTGTTTCTTCTTCACAGAGCAACACTCATTGCCTTCTGCACTTTTATACCTACGTAATATCATGTCTTTCACTCCGTGTCGGGATTACACTGTGATGTTTGTTTTTCTCTCATTCAGATAAGACCCTGGGTCTCTGTCCCCTCACAGTTCCTAGTGTTTAGTGCAGACCATTGGCATTGTTGAATGAATGTGTATGTGTAAGTGAATGAAAGTGTTGAACACGTTTTAAGCCTTGAGGGAAAAACAGTAGAATTTCTAAGTGTTGTGAAACTGAATTAACTTTCAGAGTCAATAAAATTTACTTCTATATTGCATGCATTGTCAGAGGCGAGTACAGCAATATTTTCTGCTTTTGATATTCCTGGCACGTCAGAACCGTTAAGTTGTTCAACGAGACTTTACTGCAAAAGAGTTGTTCCTTAGTTGGAGAGATGAATAAAGTTGGTCCTCTGATGTTAGGTGGAGACAGAGAGCACTGTTTTTCAAGCCTTTTTTTTTTTTAATGTTTATTTATTTTTGACAGAGAGAGAGAGAGACAGAGCATGAGCAGGGGAGGGGCAGAGAGAGGGAGACACAGAATCCGAAGCAGGCTCCGGGCTCTGAGCTGTCAGCACAGAGCCCGACGTGGGGCTCGAACTCACAGACCGCGAGATCATGACCTGAGCCGAAGTCGGACGCTCAACCAACTGAGCCACCCAGGCGCTCCCGTTTTTCAAACTTTTTAAAAATAAAACTCAAGAAACTGATATCATATTTTAACCCCATGATTTTTTTTTTTTTGTTACATTGCCTTTCTAGCTATACTACTAACAGTATAGGATTTATCTTTGGGGGGCTATTTAAGAATAGCAGAGGCAAAACTCTCTTTCTGATAATGTTTTAAGCCATAACTCTTACCACACTTAGGAAACACCCTATATATCTCCTGGCTCCTTGCTTTTGCTCTTGCTTTTTGCTCTGTCCGAATATCCTTCATCTTCCTCGCCTAGTCCCCACAAATCATCTCATACCCAAATCCTTAGTCACAGAGATCTATCTAAAATGTTCCCTTCTCCACAAACTTTCTAGGGAAAAATTAATCTACTCCTATTCTCTCCTACCAAAGCATGTTTTGTGGGCTTTTTGGTTTGTTTGTTTTGCAATTATAATTTCACTAATCATGTTTGCTTACTTCTCTACGTCTTCTGGTAACTCGTGGGCTGATTACAGTTGGAATCCTAGCATTTATCCTATGTAAGGCCACTTTCTCCAAGCTATCCTACCCTCCATCCAGCTCTTTTAGCATGCCAAACTCTTTACAATGTTAGGGTTTTAGAGTTTTGATTTCTGTATGTGTTACGCACGTAGGGGAAACCACAATTTCTTTTTCCCTTTTACTCAGAATATGGCTGCCTAGTAAGAGACTACATTTCCTAGTTGGCTTTTCATCCAGGTGTAGCCATGTTACAAAGCCATATGATACCAAGAAGATACGAGTGTAAGTAATTATCTCCAACGTATAGAGAAGACACTAAGATTATCATTATCGTGCTTCACGGGGAGGATACAGGCTTACAGAGGTTCAGTAATTCAGTTACTTCAAAGTTTATAATTTCAAGTTGAGACTCTTTTATGCTCCGATATCTCTTGTGAGTTTAGTTTGCCAGAGGCAGATGCACAAAATCCAGACAGTTATGGGATATCTGTAACTGAGATTCAGGTCCTCGTGAATGATGACCATACCAAGGCAGTTCAGGTAGTTCCATGATAGCCTCTCCGAACATCTGAACATTCAGTCAACCTTCCTGTACAGGTGCAACGTTCTGGTCATCTGTTTGAAGAAGTTTTTCCCAGATGGCCATCTTCCTTTCCTTCCTGCTGGCTGGAAATGGTGACGGTGGGGCAGCTGTAGAAGTCACAGTGGAGGATGACAGAACTGCCCTTCTCAGCCCAGATCCCTAGATGATTTTACAGCAGAGCTTGACTACTGACCCTGGACTGTGAGGTGAAAGTGAAACTTTTGTTGTCTTACCCCTTAAATTTTAGAATCAGTTTATTAACCATCACCCCCAATGAATATGCCCCAGAACACCTTTCTATCAGTAGTAAATCCTACTGACGTTTCAGGTCTCAGCTTAAATGTTCTTTTCTTGGAGAGGTCTTTCCCAGTCTCTCAATCTTTTTTTTTTTTTTTAAGTTGACTTATTTATTTTGAGAGAGAGTAAGAAAGTGTGGGGGGAGAGGCAGAGAGAGGGAGAGAGAGAGAATCCTAAGCAGGCTCCACACTGTCAGCATGGAGCCCCATGTGGGGTTCAAACCCACAAACCATGAGATCATGACCAATCAAGAGTTGGACATTTAACCAACTGAGCCACCCAGGTGCCCCCAATCTCTCTATCTAAATGGTTTTCCTTTACATGCCTTATCATTTGATCCAGATCTTTTCTTTTAGAAAGCTCAGCAACATCTAGGTCTGTTTCTATTTATGTGATTATTTAGCTCTCCCCCTCATTAGACTGTAAGCTCTATGAGTGCAGGACCACACCTGCTTATTCACCAGCACTAATGCACTATCAAGCACATAGTTGGATCCCCAAAAAGATTTATTATGTAAATACAGCTAATAGTAGTAATTTAGGCAATAACTGTCACTTATTAAATATTCACAATTTTCAGGAGTGGTACTACTACGTGTTTTACACACATCATCTCATTTAATCCTTTCAACAACATATAGAGAAGGCACTGATAATATCACAATCCCGGTTTACTAGAAAAAAGTAGGTTTAGAGAGGTTCAATAATTCATACAAGATCGCATAGTTCAAAGCTTATATTTTCAAGTCAAGAGGATTGCCTCTGTGCTTATATATCTCTTGAGAGTATGGTTAGCAAGAGTTGGGTGCACAACTTTCAGACACTTCTACTAATGGAGAATTCCAGGATTTCTACTAATTGAGACTCAGATCATAGTGAATTATGACCACCTCAAAGCAGACTGGTTTGGTCTGAACATGCCTGAACACCCAGCTGACTTTCCTATGCACCTGCAAGACATATTCTTATCTCTATGTAAATGCAGCAGGAACAAAGCCTAAGCACTGTTTATAATTTTAAAATATTCTCTAACCCCTGTGTAGTTAATTCAACATAAGGCATGAAGAAACATTCTTCTGAGCTCCCAAAGGAGTGACTACAAGATTTTTTTGATTATTTTTTTCTTTGTTTCAGTCCGGGATTTGATCCAGAATGGATTGATATTTTAGAATTATGCATGATATTTTCTTATTGCATATTTGTTGTTAAATGCCCCCCCCCCACACACACCACTCAAAACAAGCCAAGAATATAATAGCAGAAGAAAAATCTCTAATTATAGAGAAGCTTGTGTACCAGATTGAGAATGGTATTAAATCAGGAGTCAGGGCACTGAGGATCTAGGTTTGCAGTGCCCAGTATGGTAGCCTTTACCCACAGTAGCTATTTACATTTAAATTGAAATTAAATAAAAATTAAAAACTCAGTTTCTCAATTGCATTAGCTGCATTTTATTTTATTTTATTTTACGTTTTTCAATTTTTAAAAAACTTTTATTTAAAAAATTTTTTTAAATTCATTTATTTTTTAATTTACATACAAGTTAGTTAGCATCTAGTGCCACAATGATTTTGGGAGTAGGTTCTTAAATGCCCCTTACCCATTTAGCCCATCCTCCCTCCCACAACTCCTCCAGCAACCGTCTGTTTGTTCTCTGTATTTAAGAGTCTTTTATGTTTTGTCCCCCTCCCTCTTTTTATATTATTTTTGCTTCCCTTCCCTTATGTTCATCTGTTTTGTATCTTAAATTCCTCATGAGTGAAGTCATATGATATTGGTCTTTCTCTGACTAATTACACTTAGCTTAATACCCTCTAATTCCATCCACATAGTTGCAAAAGGCAAGATTTCATTCTTTTTGATTGTTAATACTCCATGCTATATATATACACCACATCTTCTTTACCTATTCATCCATTGATGGACATCTGGGCTCTTTCCATACTTTGGCTATTGTCGATAGTGCTACTATAAACATTGGGGTGCATGTGCCCCTTCGAAACAGCACACCCATATCCTTTGGGTAAATACCTAGTTGCAATTGCTGGGTTATAGGGTAGTTCTATTTTTAATTTTTTGAGGAACCTCCATACTGTTTTCCAGAGTGGCTGCACCAGTTTGCATTCCCACCAGCAGTGCAAAAGAGATCCTGTCTCTCCACATCCACGCCAACATCTGTTATTGCCTGAGTTGTTAATGTTAGCCATTCTGACAGGTGTGAGGTGGTATCTCATTGTGGTTTTGATTTGTATTTCCCTGATGATGAGTGATGTTGAGCATTTTTTCATGTGTCGGTTGGCCTTCTGGATGTCTTCTTTGGAGAAGAGTCTATTCATGTCTTTTGCCCATTCCTTCACTGGATTATTTGTTTTTTGGGTGTTGAGTTTGATAAGTTCTTTATAGATTTTGGACACTAATGCTTTATCTGATATGTCATTTGCAACTATCTTCTCCCATTCTGTTGGTTGCCTTTTAGTTTTGCTGATTGTTTCCTTCACTGTGCAGAAGCTTTTTATTTTGATGAGGTCCCAATAGTTCATTTCCGCTTTTGTTTCCCTTGCCTCCAGAGACATGTTGAGTAAGAAATTGCTGAGGCCGAGGTCAATGAGGTTTTTGCCTGCTTTCTCCTCCAGGATTTTAAGGGCTTCTTGTCTTATGTTTAGGTCTTTCATCCATTTTGAGTTTATTTTTGTGTATGGTGTAAGAAAGTGGTGCAGGTTCATTCTTCTGCACGTTGCTATCCAGTTTTCCCAGCACCTCTTGCTGAAGAGACTGTCTTTATTCCATTGGATATTCTTTCCTGCTTTGTCAAAGATTAGTTGGCCATATGTTTGTGGGTCCATTTCTGGGTTCTCTATTCTGTTCCATTGATCTGAGTGTCTGTTTTTGTTCCATACTGTCTTGATTATTACAGCTTTGTAATGCATCTTGAAGTCCAGGATTGTGGTGCCTCCTGCTTTGGTTTTCTTTTTCAAGATTGCTTTCATTATTCGGGGTCTTTTCTGGTTCCATACAAATTTTTAGGATTGTTTGTTCTAGCTCTGTGAAGAATGTTGGTGTTATTTTGAGAAGGATTGCATTGAATATGTAGATTGCTTTGGGTAGTATTGTCAGCTACATTTTAGATGCTCAACAGTCGCATATGTCTAGTGGCTACTGTAAGAGACAGTGCACATTAGTGTGGCTTTTGAGGCCACCAAGGCAAGTTTCCTGAGTGATGCTGTTTGGATTCTGATGGGCTGCTGTGTTGATGTGGATTCGTTTTATAGCTGCTATCAGTGCTTGAGCCGGAGCCATAATTGAAGGCAGTGGTATTAGGGGGACCTTCTCCATATATAACGTGAAGAGAAAGAAGTCACCTCTGTAGATTCAAAACAGCCTCACTCCTTCTTCACTGTAACTTCGGCCTTAGCTAGAACCAGGAATAGGCCTAATTATCCTGGTATTGATCTGGACCTCATGTAGTTACTTCCTCAGCTTCGCTCTGCAAATGTGTCCCTTATAACAATCCCCCAAATGTATAATTTGTTACTGTGCTGGGAAAACACTGTGCTTGGCATCAATGGTAGTGTGACCATCTTGATTCGGAAAGAAAGAGGAGAGGGTTTGTGAAGTCAGTCACCTATTGAACAATCATATCACTGCAAACTATCATTTCTATATAGCATGTTGTAATGGGGTTAATCTAAAAGTACTGTAAATCTTCTAAAAACCTCTACAATACTATTTTAAAAATCATTGCAAGCAGAGTCTGCCTTAGGCTAAAGTGTATATTCAGTATACTCGGAGTCTGTTCTCTCTCTCTTTCTAATTGGTGATGATGACATCTTTTATGTTAAAGAGTTATGTAAACATCCTCCCTTCTGGGCCAAGTGCCTTTCTCTGCAAAGATGTCAGATCAAAGTGTAGTAAAAACTCATCTGACCATTTCCCTCTGCATCGTTCCAAACTCACTAGCCCCAAATGTTGTTCTGTCCTGTTGGGGAAGTCCGTGCTCTATCTTGCTCCTACTAATCTTCAGAGATGGGACCTTTACAATTTGTTCCAGGTGTAGAGGCAGTGACACTAGCCAATGCAGACACACCTCAGGATTATCTGACCCTAGGGAAAGACGTGGGGAGAATTTACCACCAGTGTCCTCCAATATCCACTGGGGGCACCAAGGGAGTCAACAGCCTCTTGCTTCTGGGTGCTCCCATGTCATAAAAGTTCCAGGGCATAAAGCAAGAGACATGCTATGTAGCTAAGGCCAAGTGCTGTCAAGTTATACCTGCTCAGAGCTGTTTATTGTATGAATGGCAGGGTACAGAGAGGGCCCAGAGGATATGAGGCAGGGCACAACCAAAAAAAATAATTACAAATAACAATAACTAAAAAGTCTACGGACTGTATGAGAATGTTTTCTGTTGGTGCAGAAAACAAAACTAAGTATTCTGGTTGAATTTTTCTGGCAAAAAATGTAATTTATTTGTTTGGATACAGAATGTATCCAAGGAAGTGAAATGAGCATCCAGTTGGCCAAGATTCCTCCAGTCCAATGTTCTGACTGTTTTCACATCCCACTTCTTGGTATCCCCTGCACAGCTGCCTTTGTTCCCAGTTTGTTGGTCTCTGAGAATGTGGCCAAGCAAAGCAGGTTGTGGTTTTATTGATAAAGTTTCTTACTCTCCTAATCTGATGGCTCACAATGAGTCAATATGTGGTTTTTGCTGGGCCTTTAGGTAATGCAACTGTCATTCCAATAGACTGCAGCTGCCTGCACTTTGGTTGGTTTGGATCAGTGCCTGGGTTGCTTCTCTGCTGGCTAATGGTAAAGGGAGGTCAGCCAAGTCCATCATAGATCAGGAATAAAGCTTTATAACATTGTTGAAGGGAGGAAGCTACGAGAAGCCAGAAAAAGGGGAGAATAAAGGAATGGTCCTCTTTCTTGGCAGATAAGAAAAAGCATGCTCAGATGTAGACTGGGGTTCTAATCACAATCGTGTCTAACAGGATGAGGAAGCGTGGTTACATGGTGAATTGCATCCCTCAGGGGCACCTTGACGGAGCAACCTTTATCATAGTTTTCGTGTTCTAGTACAGAGGTCTGCCTGCTCATCAGAGCCATGGTCAGGTATGCTAGTTGTTCTTTTAGGGAACCTACAAACAGTGCTCCTTACAACTTCCTGAATTATGAGTCTTGATCCAATTAAGATACAAAAAAATAAGTTAGATCAAAGACCAAAATACCAACCTTCCTGCTAATAAAGCTGATATTAAAAGTTGCAATTGGTATCTATGGGTAGATGCACTCCTTAATACTGGACGCCAGAATTAAGCAGACTTATCTACCTAGTCACAAGCTGAATTGGAAATTCTCAGACATCCCCTATGGGGTAAGCTGCTTTCACACACAAAGGAGAACAGAGCAGATCACTTGCTATAGGTGGGCAGGTGGCTGTCGTGGGAAAGGTAAGAGGAAGATGTTAGTGGCTGTCATGGGAAAGGTAAGAGGAAGATGTTATGCAAACCATTTGGTTCATAACAAACTCATCCATCTAAATAATCGTAATCTTCCTCTCAAAAGAAGAGAGACCAATTAACTTAACTTTTCAAGATGCCACTTTTCCGTAGGTAGATGCATCATGAGAGAGTAGAAGCAAGTTTACAGGTAAAACACCAGCTTTTTCTGAGCAGTACAAGCTGCTCAACTTGCACACCGCCCCCCCTCCCCCCACCACTATCTCTTCTTTGTGGATGGGCTTGCTGCCAGATCCTGTACCTTCACGCTGTGACTCATTCTGTTGTTGAAGATTTTTTTTTATGTTTTTAAATTTATTTTTGAGATAGAGAGCGTGAGTGGGGCAGCAGCAGCAGCAGAGAGAGGGGGATAGAAGTGGGCTCTGTGCTGTCAGCAGCGAGCCTGTGTGGGGCTAGAACTCACAAACCACGAGATCATGATCTGAACCAAAGTCTGACACTCAACTGACTGAGCCACCCAGGTGCCCCAGTTGCTGTAGATTTTGACTCCTCTGGGTTAGTACTGAGACTGATAAAGAAAGGATGACAAGGAAGCTAAACTTTATGAAGAAAGTATGTTTATACCCATTTGTTTACTCAACAGAAAAATAAAGCTTCAAAGATATTAAGATACATACTATATTTCAGTGATTCTAAGAACCTTACTTGATCACACTTTAACATCTCTGAAGTCATGATATGCTTACCACTAATGGGGAACACAGATTATTTAACTGGTATTTCTCTTTCTAAATGGTATGTAAAATAATGATGACTTATAATCTATAGGGTCTGAGAATCAGTAAGTATCTAATAAATGAGGAGCCTAAAATTTGTCACCTGGGTTGTGTGACTTCAAACTTCAGAATATTTTTTGGCCCACAACACTTTCCCCCTGAAATATGCAGGCAATTAAGGCAACACGTGTTTCATGTTTTATGCAAATAATTTCCTCCTTTCCCCACAAGCCTTCACATACTGCCATCCAAGTTGGCATTCAGTCTTGCTTGGCCACATCTGCCCAGAATTACATTCTTGTGGAGCCAAATTCCTTCTTTTGTGAAGCAAAGCTTCTTACTGAGTTCTGTGAAGTGCACTGATGATATGTTCACTATCACAAGTTGAACTAATATTGACTGAATGTTCCAGCAGCTGGGCCTTGTTAGAAGAGTAAACTGGGGCTGACGCTTTATGTCAACTCAAGTGGAATGTGAGGGAAAAGGCTGGGGAACTTTTCTTATTGCTCAAGACTATTCCCTTTTGCAATCAAGAAATGTGGGAAATAACTGAAGTGATTATTTCATAGTTGATTTCTCAAGCAATACTTTGGCATTTTTTTCAAATTCATCTTAAGTGTCTCCTTCATACAAAGTGTGAACGAGAGTATGCTACCTGCCACTGAGAATCTGACATGACATGAAAAAGGAACCACTGAATGCACTCTTGACTAGTAGAATAAGAGAGGCTCAGAGAGGTGATATGGGGGTTTGAAGAAGGAAGAAATCACATACGTATGAGAGAATTTCTCTCAAGCAGAGATGGGATTGAGACTTCTGGTTTCCTATAATGTCAGTCTCCAATAGGGTATTTGGAGACACTCTCATGGAAAGCAAATCAATGGTAGATAAAATATTTTTTTAAAAATCTTTTAAACGTTGGGGCGCGTGGGTGGCTCAGTTGGTTGAGTGTCTGACTTCTGCTCAGGTCATGATCTCGCGGTTTGTGAGTTCGAGCCCCACGTCTGGGTCTGTGCTCACAGCTCAGAGCCTGGAGCCTGCTTCGGATTCTGTGTCTCTCCATCTCTCAACCCCTCCCCTGCTCATGCTCTGTGTCTCTCTCTCAATAATAAATAAATGTTAAAAATTTTTTTTAAAGTAAAAAATCTTTTAAAAGTTGAACAGCCAAAAAACAATAAGGAATTATTAGATCAAAATTTGAAGAAAATCAGGAACTCAGATAAATAAGTGGAGTATAAGAGCCCCTTTGTCCCTAAAGCAATTTGCTAATTCCCCTAAATCTGAATTTTAATTTTGATGACCCACTTATAATGGCCAGTCTAATAGAAGACTGCCTTCAATAAGTTCATAATCCTGGACACTGCACAGACAGGATGAAGAAGAACCAGGTGTAAACCAGCCCTCGACCATATTTCACATTGAATGGCTGAGTCCAGGTAATATTAAACTTCAAACTTGAAGATTTAAGGTGGTCCTGGACTGATAGAGATTTGGAACACAAATCAAGTTGGAGAAAGGCAATGAACAGCATATGGTCATACACCATCATCAGGTTCAATATACTTTGCTTCCACCAAGGATATGACCACATCCATGCAGACATTGACATTGTATAAGGGTGTGTGTGTGTGTGTGTGTGTGTGTGTGTGTGTATGAGTGTGTGTTGATGACACTATAAATTGACACTTGTAGCTATTACCACGTTTTAAAACTGGTATCTTTAATGACAAGGGATCTGCCTACCTTTGCGATTTTCTCAAATGAAGATACTGGGTGAATATTTACGTCAAAAATATCCAGCTCAATATTTTACCTGGATTACATATCTTTCTTGCCATAAAATAGTTTCTCTTATTGTAACAGTACTAAGTATTGAGTAGTGAGTTCTTTCAAAGCATTTCTATCTTCAAAATATGCTAATCATGCATCAATGTCCTTTGAGAATTTGTAATTTAAAAAAGCGATTTTTCTCAAAGCACATGACAGACATTTTCCTGGAGTAATTGGAATTATGGAAAGGTGTCACATATCTGGTGCATGCATGCTATCGCCAGCATCATTAGTCATTTGAAATATGAGTATAAAATACAAAGGATTTTTTTCCTTTCAGTCTCCATTGTTAGATCACCTTCAACTTTCTGACTCCCACACGCTGGCATGTCCCCGAGTCCATCCAGAGACCTCTTCTCAAATTTATCTACAATCAAGACCAAGGGTAACTTACTTAGGTCCATGGCTTTTATTATCACTTGTATGTTGAAGATGCTTCCACTCATGTCTCCACCTCTCATCTTTCCTCTGAGCATCAGGACGGATGTTGCAACTATTCAACGTCTCCAGTTCGGTGTCTAACAGACACCTCAAACATGGTAAGACCAGAAGAGAACGCTAGTTAACCCTCCAACACAAACTTACTTATCCCTCGTCATCTCTTAATAAAAGGCACCGCCATTCACAGACCAAACCTGCGTTGCCTGCCTTGATTTTTCACTTTCTTTTTTTCACCCCCTGCCTCAACTCTATCAGCAAATCTGTCGACTTTATCTTCAGCATTTATCACTCATTCAATATTTCTTGCTCTCCTGACTGTTACCTCCTTAGTCCAAGCCACCATCACTGTCTCATAGGAACCACTGTGACAGCCATCAAACTTGCCTCTTTGCCTCCTCTCTTGTTCCAAATCCTCACTGTCCATTTTCTACACTGTAGCCAGGGCGATATTTTTAAATGAAACAAACTTTTCACTCTTTTACTCTCAGCCCTTCAGCGGCTTCTCATTACACCAAGAATAATATCTAAAACTTTTCCATGGCTGCAAAGTTCTTTATCACTGTCCCCATCTACCTCTTCAACTTCATTTCTGAGACCCCCCCCCCTTTCATTTATTCCACTATGTCAACCTTCCTGCCCTACTTATTCCTTTAGAATGTGCCATTCACAATTTTATTTCGGGAACTTTGCTTTGCTCTCCGTCTGCCAGGAATGTTCCTCCACCAGATATTCGCATGACTTGCTCCCACATTTTATTTGGTTCTCTGTTCAAATGTCCTTTCCTCAGAAGAGTATTCCCAGAATATCCTAGCAATTCCCTTGCCCCTTCATTTTTCTTCCTTGCCCTATTTAATTTTTCTGTTATAAACATCAGAACATATAGTAATGCAACCTGATATTATGCGATATATTTGTTTATTTGTTATTGTCTTGTGTCCCACGCTATGATAGGAACTCCATGAAGACAGGGCTTTACTGTATCCTCGGTTTCTGGAAGTAAGGCAGGAAATAGAGGTGCTCAACACATATCTGTTGAATTATTAAGTGAATGAATGGATGAATGCCAGTTTGCCAGTCTCTCTCAGATTACCTGGAAAGGAGTTTTCATTTACTAATAGGCATAAAGCTGGGTTGGTCCAAGACCATGAAAGATTCTCTTTGCTCTCCATTTTCTAGAATCTGGCCTTGGAAACTGGTTAAACTTAAATAAAACAGTTATTTGTTTATTCTACATTACGAGATTATTAAATCTCTCCATTCCATTGTATCTGCTTGGGGGGATAATAACAGTGCTTACATCATAAGATTGTTATAGAAATTTGAGAATGTAGAGTAAAAAAGGTATTCTAAGGTACCTGGCATATAATAAGTGCTCAGTAAGTATTCTCTGTTGCCATTAATGTTATTGCTGTTATTTTAAATTTAGAGTTTCCTCTTTACCAGTAATGGGTTACTCTCCCTCTCCCTGCCTTGCATGGTGGAGCATTCATTAAATTTTGTCTATGTGTCTATATGTCTATAATATTGTCTCTGTACGATATAGGCCGCTCTGTCCTCACTTTGCACAGAGGTGTAGGGTTACAAAAATGACCATTTAAGAAATTTGTGCATACTGGAACCAGAATCATACAAAGCAAGGGCTGCCAGTATGTTCGACTAATTCTCGTGATAGTCTTTTTTTTTTTTTTTTTTTGCCAGAATTCTGAGTCACAAGAATATATTCCTGTGCTGTACCCACTTCGTTCTTCATTGCACTTGCCTTTGCATCAGTCTAACTGTGAAAGACCTTTTCATGGTGGCTGCTTTTTTGGCCTTTGCTGTGTTATGTGTAAATAAAATGGTCTTGTTCCTTCTCATCTTTCATTTCTGATTTTATTTATGTGGCTTCTTTCTCTTTTTTTTTCTTAAAAAAATTTTTTAATGTTTATTTATTTTTGAGAGACAGAGAGAGACAGAGTGTGAGCAGGGGAGGGGCAGAGAGAGAGGGAGACACAGAATCTGAAGCTGGCTCCAGGCTCTGAGCTATCAGCACAGAGCCCAACACTGGGCTCAAATCCATGAGCCACGAGATCGTGACCTGAGCTTAAGTCTGACACTTAACCAACCAACAGAGACACCCAGGTGCCTCTCTTTTTTTCTTGATGGAGTCTGTAGAAAGTTTATCAATTTTGTTTCTTTTTTTTTAAAGAACAAGTTCTTGGTTTCAGTAAATAATCTCACATTGGAGTTTTAGAGAGGGAACTCACTTGTCCCATTTCTCCGTGAACCTGTCTAGTCTTCCACAAACCCTTTGGGAATATATCCCACCAGTATGGGATATATTTTATATACATAAAAATTGGGTATATCAGCTCTTTCCCACTTTGCATACAAGCGGTATAGTTATCTGCCACATTCACTGTCCTCACCTTACCACTTTCTCTCCATTTCTGAGATGAGGTTTTTGTGAAAGACTAGTTTATATAATTTTCTTAGAACTTCTTTCGAAGGACAATGAAAGAAGCAAATCCCCAGAAAGGTGATAATTCATAACAGGCCATCCCTGAACCAAGTCTTCATTCTTAATCTTTGAACACAACCCTTTTTTGTGCCATTTTGTCAAATTTGTTACAACCAAATTTGCCATACAACAAAAGTGTCCTTCTCCAAATGAATCATGTCAATACAGGTACATATAATCTTTTCTTTCTTTAACCTGACAGATAAATGCATTAAGCTCTGCTTGTACTGAGTCTTGTCAGGTATCTGAGGTTGGGTCTTCTGGTCCTATCTCCTGTTCTCCACTGAGGTCCCGCACAACTTCACAAGCAAAGTAAAGAGGATATCAATTCTTCCCTGCTGGCTTTATTCTGCCTTCCCTGCTTCTCTCTTCTTCTAGGCCATCCCCTCCTGCCACCCAAAAAAGATATCCATAATCACTTAATACAAGATGAAATTTGTCAGCTTAACAGCTATACAAATAGCCTCACAGACTTTAAAATCTAGCTTGGCCTTGACTAGAACACCTTGCTGTAGCTACTGAATAGATGGAAAAGGCACTTTTCCGAGAAACAGGATGACATTGCACATATACATATGAAAACAGAATCCCTAAATATAAGAAAAAATTGCCTGGAGTGTTGACAGTCACCAATTTTGAGTGTAAGTTAAGGGATGGAGGGGAAATGCGGTCAGAGAGCAAATTTGACTTGCCTTGGGGTGACCATGGTTTGAATAGATAGTATTTACCTCTCAAATGTGAAGCAAGCTGGTCATTTTCTAGATCTCAGTTGGGCTGAATAGTGCATCACCTCATTTAACTGTCAGAAGGATTAGAAGTCTGGGCATAAACATCTGTTCAGAGTTATTAAGATATAGATATTTGGGGATATATTTCTTAAGACAATTCCCACATATAGGAGAGAAGTTAGCAATAGCAAAGTCAAATGGGGTGACATCCTATTATTTAAACTAACAAGCTGGGAACAAGCCCTCATGAAATACAGTCCCCTAGCCAGCCAGAATCCCATCTGCCCAAAGAGAGTAAGACCAGCTTTTTCCTTATTTCTTCCCCTTAATTATCTACCTGCCCCTAAATTTCTTCCCCATTGCTCTGTTGTAATGCTTGAGATTCCACTATTGCAATCATTTTGGGGGCCTAAGGCTTATTCAGTTTTCAAAGTCCACTCACTACTAAATGCCTACTTCATCAAGCTCCCACTTACCTTTCAAATCTCAGCTCCTGTGTGACCTCTTCTTTGGATTCCACCCACCCTCCCTGTCCCCTGGTTCTCCTGGGCAATTGAAGCCACTCTGACCATACTCTCATTGCTCCTGCCCTGTCTGTCTGAGTTCCCACCATATGAACAACTCCTTGTAAAGTGTCTTTAGAAGGTTTGATGGGACAACAAAACAGAGAGTAAGATAAGGGGACCCAAGGGTGGTGGTGAGGGTAGGTAGCAATTATAAATAAGCTGATTAGAGTAGACTTGAGAAACTGACATTTGAACAAAGACTAGAAGAGGTGAGAGAGTTAGCCACAGAGATATCTGGAAATAATATATTCCAGGCAGAGGAAACAACCAGAGTTAACAAACATTCAGTCCCTAATACCCTCACTAACAATAGGACCTCACCTCCTGCTGGGTTCTCCTCGATCACTCTCTTCAGGCACATTGACTTGCTTAATGACCCCTGAACAACTCATACATACCCTGCTTTAGGGCCTTTGCGTGGCTTGTTTCTTCTGCCTGGAATATATTATTTTCAGGGGAGACCCTTGGGGGGAGTGGGGAAGGGCAGACCTAAGGCTTTGTTGGCTATTATAAGAACTTGGGCTTTTCTGTGAGTGAGATGGGAAGTTATCAAAAAGTTTTGAGTAAAAGAATGTCATTATCTGGTCTATGTTTTAAAAACACCACTGTGGCTATTGTTTTGAAATAAACTGTGGGGGTGAGGGTGGCAAGTGTAGAAGCAGAAGTCAATTTGGAGGTTATGGTATCCCCAGGTGAGAGGTAAGGCTAGCTCAAACCAGGGAGGTAATAGCTGACATGGTGGAAAGTGGTCAGATTCTAGATATATTTTACAGGTAGATTCTCCAGGGGTTTCTGACAAAAATAATGTCTAATGTGTGGGTAAAAAGAAGTCAAGAAAAACTCCAAGATTTTTGGCCTGGACAATTGGAAGCCTAAATTGCCATCAACAATAATGGTGACTTGCAGGCAGACCAGATTTTGGGGGCTGACCAAGAGTTCCATTTTGGATATATCAATTTCAAGACGTCTGTTAGATACTGAAGTGGAGTTGTTCAGTAGGAAGTTAGATGCACAAGTATGGAGTTCAGGAGAGGGTTCAAGGGTGGCATTCTAGGTCTGGGAGTCATTAGCACATTGATGCCGTCATCAGGATCTGTTCTTTTCTCTTTCTAAACTTTGAAATTCTTTCTCTCCTTCTCTACTCATTGTACTTCTTTTGCATTAAAATTTTTTTCATGTTTGTTTATTTATTTTGGAGAGACTGAGAGAGAGAGAGAAAGCACATGCAAGCAGGGGAGAGGCAGAGAGAGGGACAGAGAATCCCAAGTAGGCTCTGTGCTGTCAGCATGGAACTTGGCTCGGGGCTCGAACCCACAAACCGTGAGACCATGAACTGAGCCAAAATCGAGTCAGATGCTGAGCTGTCAGCACAGAGCCTGACACGGGGCTCAAACTGACCAACCATGAGATCATGACCTGAGCTGAAGTCAGACACTTAACCGACTGAGCCATCCAGGCAAGCCCAGAAGTTCCTGTTCTATAAACTTATGCTATAGGTATACTCGTATGACTTGTATACACAAGAAATGAATACATAAATGTCACTAAATCATTATTTCTTTTTTTTTAAGTTTATTTATTCTGAGAGAGAGAGAGAGAGAGAGAGACAGAGACAGAGAAACATGTGCGTGAGCTGGGGAGGGGCAGAGAGAGAGGAAGAGAGAGAATCCCAAGCAGGCTCCACACTCTCAGCATGGATCCTGATGTGCAGCCCAATCCCACAAACCATGAGATCATGACCTGAGCTGAAACCAAGAGTCAGACACTTAACTAACTGACCTACCCAGGTGCCCCCACTTAAACTCTTAAAATATTTACCATGTACACATTTTCTTTCAATAAATATGACACATGTATCTATTTGCTGATGTAAGTTTGAGCCCAGAAATAGCAAATTAAATAAAATTAAGTGACAGTAGGAATATGGGTCCCTTTTTTGACCAGATGGCCTCAGGGGTATCAAAATTTGAATGACACCAAGAAAAATGGGTCAGACCTGGGTCCATCCAATGTGTTTCGAAGCAAATCTTAATAATGGATAATTTTCACAAAGGATCTGATTAATGGTCATTCTTAATTATTGGCCTGCCTTATAGATGAGAGATTCATCTCATCTACTGATACCTGTGTTTTAGAACAATCACTTTGCAGTGAATAAGATGGATTGGAATAGGAGCAGACTGGAGTCATGGATACTAGTTTGGAGGTATTTCAGGGAAATGGTTGAAAGTTTGAGAAGGCCAGAATTAAGACAGTGGCAGAGGGAAGAGAAAGGAAGGCTGGATGAGTGTGGGAAAGAGTGGAGAAGAGGCAGAACCTAGAGCCTGGCTGGATGTGGGGCAGGACAAGGTCAGTCTATGATGACCCCTAAATCCCTCGCTTAGGCAGCTGGATGAACTGTATGTAATAAAATAGAAAACCAGAGGAACAGTGGGTCTGGGGAAAATAACAAACGCATCTCCTTCACCTTGAGCTCTCTGGCCCATGGGGTAGGGCATCGTCATGGGTGATTGTGTGTTTCAGGGCAGGATGAGGATGCAAGGTAAGGGGACAATTCTTTTCAGCAGTGACAAGAATTGAATCTCAAGAGAGGAGAAAAATCCCTGTGGGGATGATGAGTTCTGGAAGGAGGTTCGGCTAAATTAAAATGATAGCATATTTTTATTGGCACCAAGAAGAAAATACAGAAGACAGGCAGCAGTCCAGATCAAGATTATAGCATGTGACGACCTAGTGGGGGAAGACTGCTATTGCTGGCAAGGAGTAGCAGTCAGGATGTCTTAAACAGCCTGATGAACTGCCGTGTCATGAGGAAGAAATGCACCTCACCCAGAAACACACAGAGGGTCTCTTTCTGGAGATTTTATGTCTCAGCATCCCACAGTCTGGGTGTAACCAGGGTGGAGTTTGTTCTGTTAACTAAAGCGGAAGTAATGGAGATAATGGAGTAATGGAGGATAAAAATCAGGATTCCTGGCTTCACGCCTTGGCTCTGCCACGATCTGGTTTTATAATATCTAGCAAGTCAGTTGGTCATGTTGATTTTAAAACTTCCTCTGTGAAATAAGTTCAAATGTGAAGCAATTGTTATTCTGACAGTTTATGTAATTGAGGAGCAAATAACCCAGACTTGAGGGGGACGGAAAGGCGCCCTGGAGGAGGTGATATACAAACTAAGATCATCCCTCAAATCTTAGTTCCTTTGTATGTTAGGTCAGGTTCAGGGGAAGGAGGCAGGGCAAGGGGAACCAATTTAAGCGGAGACAACAGTATGAATATGAGCTTTAAGCCAAGAAACGGAGACTAGCTTCACAACAAGTACGAGCAGTGTGATGTGGTCCCTAGAGCAGAAAGAGATGAAAGGCATTCACCTCTTTAGTTCTTTTCATTTGCTTTCTAAAATTCATACTAGTGTTGACATTTTATAGAAGAAGACACTGAAATTCTGAAATAGGATCTATCTGCCTCAAATCCTGTTTTAACTACCGATTTTTACCACTTCCCCAGAAGAACACATGAAGAGGGGTGGGGCAGGGTGGTGGTGGGGGGGCAGTAATGAAGGTACACTTTTCTCAATACATCCAAGCAGGTTACATTTTGAAAAATTCGTTGAACCTAAGAAAATCATAGTGAAAAAATGTAACATGTGTGAGACGGTGTCAAACCACCAACATAAGGAAGTAAAAGATTTCTAGTAAAATTAGTCACATAAATGAATCACTAACCGTGGCTTCTTCTTAGGAGTTCACTGTATCCTTTAGGCATAATTAACACAAGCCAAATTTGGTGACCTTGATTCTTCATAAATGTGCATAAAAGGCCACAGCAATCTGATATTCTTTTACAACTATTTCATCCACAGCAATTCCATTTTAGTTTATTTTTTAAGTTTATTTTATTTATTTTGAGGGAGACGTATAGACAGGGCGAGTGGAGGAGGGGCAGAGAGTAAGGGAGAAAGAGGGGGGCTCAAACCCACGAAAACTGTGAGAAACTGTGAGAAACCTGAGTCGAAACTAAGAGTGGGCTGAGCCACCCAGGCGCTCCCACAGCAATTCCGTTTTTAAAAAACCACGTACGTATTCCAAAGACGTACCGCAGGTGTGACCTTTCCTTGAGCCCTCCTTCTGGAAACACTTGCCACACGGTATAGGTCATGCTTATTCATTCTAAGGTCTTTTCTCTGTATTTTGGATCTGGCAGGTTTATTACAATGTAGTGAGGTGTGAATTTTATGTTTCTATGATGCTTAGAATTTGTTGGGCTTCTAAATATGAAAATTTCATCTGTCTACAAAATTCTTAGTCATTAGTGACAATTTCATCTGTCTGCAAAATTCTTAGTCATTATTGTTTCAAATATTACTTTTCATCCATTCTTCTCCCCTCATTGCCTGGAATTCGTTTCAGAAGTAATTTAGATATTCTCAATACCATTCTTGAAGTCTCAATCTTCTTTTTGTACGTTCTGTATTTGCATCTCTCTAGCGCATCTTAGATTCACGTGAAACAATGGTCTCTCTAGCTGAATCTAATCTATTGCTTAAGCCCACGGAGCTGTCTACCAGCTACTCCGGAAATGGCCTGCCTCATCCTGGGGTGGCTCCTGACCATGTCTCCGTGGTGTGTTTACACTCTTCTGTTCTAGGGTGCTAGACCCTGAGTGGATACATGACATAAACTGTGCCGATTAGATCCCTTTCTCTTGAAATTTGGAATTTGATATTCTAAAATATTCAGTCTTGTGCTTGTGGTCCTGAGATAGTTCCTGCAGCAAGCCCGACTTGAGGGCTAATTGTTGATATACAATACTTCATGATTTTTCACACTTATTTTCAAAGCAATTTTATTTTAGCATCTCCTCTTAACAATCCTGAGCAGGAACGAAAAGGATTTGATTTTGTTTTGTTTGCCACATTTTCACATTTACAATGGAGTGTAGAGAAGTGAAGATACTTGTTCAGAATTGCAGACCTTCGACCTTTTGCCCAGGGCTCTTCCAATGCATGCATATCACCTCTTGAAGGCACAAGAGTCTCTCCTGAGGAAATGCATTTTCTCATTTGTCTTTGTGTTTCCCTTTCACGCATGAAGACACACAGGAGTGATCGAATCCTTCGAAGGATTCAATTCATAAAAACTCTCGCTTCCCTGAGAACCATTTCTTCATTCTACAGTGGTGAGTCCCAGATTCCATGTTTGTACCATGCGACCACTATCCCTTGCCACAGTTTATTGGACCTCTGTGGACACCTGGCTCGATATAGCCAATGAGATCTTCTCTTTCGGGAATCAGACATTGAATCTTAGGGAAAGCAAGTTATTTTTTTGTGGATGACTTGTCATAGAGACCCAAAAATCAGAGAAAAAAGAGAAACCCCAGGCCAGCAGAGAGAGGCAAAAACATAACAGATGACAAGAGGAAGTCCTGAGGACTCCAGTGTCTAGGGACCGAATTCATTTCCGCTATGGACTGAATGTTTGTGTCCCTCCAAAGTTCGTATGTGGAAATCTTAACCTCAATGTGATCGTGCTTGGAGGTGCGGCCTTTGGAAAGTAACTGGGTCATGAGAGTAGAACCCTCATGTATGGTATTAGTGCCCTTATTTAAAAAAAATGGTCAGAGAGCTAGCTCTCTTCTTCCTCCATGTGAAGACACAGCAAGGAAATAGCTATTTGTAAACCAGGAAGAGGACCTTTTCAAGTACTTGGCCTTTCTGGCACCCTGATCTTGGACTCCTGGCTCCCAGAACTATGAGAAATAAGTTGTTCAAGCCACCCAGTCTAGGGTAATTTGTTAGCAGCCCCAACTGAGAACATCACTCATCTGTTAAAACATTTTTATTTTCAGAATGATAAAAAAAAATATATACATATATATTCTCTCAATATGGTGTTGCATATCCAGAAATTCTACTTAAAAGAAGTTAAATGGTTAAAACACAGCCTTAGTTCTGCATTTCCTATTTCATCTTTCCGAGGCATCATCCTCATGATCTTCCTTGGGTCTCAATGGTCTTAAATTTCCTTCCCTTCCTCTTCCAACCTGATGACTTTACAGTTTCCTAGGGTGGGTTGCCTCTACTCTTGGCTGAGGTTATCTATCAGGTTTGCTTTATTTAAGAGTAAATTCTTAAAATTTAAGACCAGTCTATCATACAACTGTATGAACCCCATTTTCTTCTTATTAAATGCATAGATCTTATAATGAATGAAAAATTCCTGTAAAAGGAGCATTGCAGTTTTGACAGCTGTAGATAAACAACCTTATTTATACTGAGATCCAAGGTTGTGGATGACTAAAATGGGGAGCAAGTTAAAGCCTTTGGAACTTAAAAGTTCAAGCAATCCAAAGGCCAGAGTGTTGATAAGTTAATCAAAAAAATGTTGATGTCATTGAGAATAATATCAAAGGATAGGGTCAAGTGAAAAGCAGTGATCAAATGCCAGAGTGCCTTAGGAAGTTAACTAGTAGGGCACAGCATGGAAAAGGTGGACTGTACTAAGATGTAGTGAGCCTAACTAGGAAACCTCTAACCTACTATATGAGTTTAGAGAGTATTCTTACAACATAATGGAAATTTCATAACCCTCCCTTCCATTATTCCCTCACAAGTAGCCAACCACCTGCCTGAAAATAATGTTTAGGTTGTCAGAATAAGTAAAGAAGGCAGTTCATTTTAGTCAGAAATTAGCATAACTTGATGCTACTCTGAAAGAAACCTCTGGAGGATGTCCAAGCTCACGATGATACCAAGGGCTTCCGATATCCACAGGATGTGATGTTCCTTGTGTGACCATCAGTTAGGGGCACTACAATACAAACAGAGTAACAGGTGACTATACAGATACACAGGATTTCCCATGTGTGGCCCCTTGTAAGAAAATAAGAAAAAACCCAGAAGAATAAAGAAAAAAATCTCATGTATTTGGTAAGCTAAAAACAGATAGCAGCCATAATTAAGCACTTTACATGTATTATCCCATGATAGAGCAAAGTAAGAACAAATGAAATCATGTAAATCTCGATGGTAAGTGAGTTATCCAAAATGACATAAATTATAGTTGTGGATCTGGAACACTAACCCATAGCTCTATGAGTCACAAACCCGAGCTCTTCCCACCACATTATACTACTCAACTGCCAAGGTGATCCCCTGGTGAATCATAGTTCCACATACCCTTAATTCGTTTTCCTTTTTTAAATTAATTAATTAATTAACTGTTTTTATTTTAGAGACAGAGAGTGTCAGTGGGGGAAAGGGGCAAAAGGAGAGGGAGCAAGAGAATCTTAAGCAGGCTCCAAGCTCAGTGAGGAGCCTGATGGCGGGGTCGGGGCGGCGGTGGGGGGGGGGGGGGCAGTGGTTGGTGATCCCATAACCCTGGGATCATGACCTGAGTCGAAATCAGGAGTGGGACACTCAACTGACTGAGGCGCCCAGGCACTCCCTTTTCATTTTTTAATTTAAAAACCCACAAAATTTAGTTTTTCTAATATGAGTCATAATCTCTGTCTTATGCACTGCGTTGGCTTAGAAATCCTACCATGACTTTTTTTCCCACAAGTTAATCCAAATACACTCCCATTATCACCTGCCTGTCCTTAATGTATCTTCTCCATTCACCAATTTGCAAATTCCATGTGAAGTCTAGATTCTAGAAATGTTGTGCTGGAAGTAAATTTTTTTTTCTAAAGGGATTTTTTTTTCTTTAAAACTTCTTTCACCAAATGTGTCTATTGCCTGCCTACCTTATCTGCATAAGATAGTTTCTAGCAATATTAGATCATTTTTATATTTAATGGGGATACTTATAACACAGGTCAACTTGGATATCATGTTAAATAGAAGGTAAGAACCAATGGTTCTCAAACTTGGTCATGCATCAGAATCTCCTGGAGGGCTTACTAAAACACAGGTGTTTGGGCCTGACACCCAGTTTCTGATTTCAGTATGTCTAAGCTGAGGCCTAAGAATGTGAATTTCTAACAAGTTGCCAGGTGATGATAATTCTGCTGGTCTTGGGACCACACTTTTGGATTCTCCGGTATAGACTCATTCTAATCTTACTGTAATTTTATTCTAATCTATGGCAGAGTCTGTATATATTCATAGATATCTTTAATTAAAAGAAAAGAAAGGGAGTTTGAATATGAGAATCCTTCGAATATGAGAATCCTTGGCGTTAATTATACCTGTTGATAATCTTTTTGATCATAATCATCACCCATTCAGCGTTAGGATCCAAACAAATTAATTTCCCATCTTCCAATGTGACTCTGGAAAAAAAAAAAAAAAGAGCATTTTGGTTAAGTAATAATTGTACATAATTGAATAATGTTTTAAATGTATTGATTAAAATGATATCAACATGAAATTTTATACTTAAAATGGACATATGGATTTCTCAAACTACATTAATACTATTATTGGAATATGACTTTCAGTCATACCAGTATACACAATGAAATTTTAAAAATCAATTAAAGATAAAATTTTTTCTTAAAGTTTTTCAGATATCAAGTATGCAGCAAACATTTAGTAGACTTATGCTACACAATTGTTAGACTGGAAAATCTACACAAGGGTGATATCTTCCGGGATTCCAGTTATCAACCACTTACTCTATATTCTTTATCATTATACCTGGGCTAATTGTGTTAGCTTTTGGGACCTCATTAAAGTCTCATTTATTACTGGGGGAGAGGAGAACATAAATTGCTTATTTAAATTAATTCTGAAGCTTAAGTTGCTTCTATAGTTTTTTTTTTTTTAAGTTTATTTATTTATTTTGAGAGAGAGACAGCTGAGTGGGAGAGGGAGAGAGGGAGAAAGAGAGAATCCCAAGCAGGCTCTGCACTGTCAGCGCAGAGCCTGATGCAGGGCCAAACTCACGAAACTGTGAGATCATGACTTCAGCCAAAATCGGGAGCGGATGCCTAACCACCTGAGCCGCTAGGACACCCTGCTTCTATAGTCTTAAACTCTACTTGGCAGAACCACAAATCTCTACCTCTTTGAAGTTCATTGCATGAATGGAGGACCAGATCATAATAAAAACGATAATGATAATAACGTAATAATAACCCCTTAGCAAATTACTAATACACAGATAGCCACAAAGCATCATACATAGTGGTAAAACCTCGAAAGTATTTCATTTGAAAGCAGAAAGAAGATAAGGATACATGCTATCACCACAGTCACTTCCACAAAGCTAGAAAGATAAAAGGCATAAAGTTGCAAAGGAGGAAAGTAAACTGCCATTATTGCCAGATAAACTACTCAAGTAAAGAGTTGGTGGTTACAAAATCAATACAAAATTTGGTCTAAATGCTAATAACAACTAGAACAAAATTTTATAAAGTTATTCTTTACAATAGCATCAAAAAATATAAAATGGGGGTGCCTGGGTGGCTCAGTCGGTTGAGCGTTCGACTTCGGCTCAGGTCATGATCTCACAGTCCGTGAGTTCGAGCCCCGCGTCAGGCTCTGTACTGCCAGCTCGGGACCTAGAGCCTGCTTTGGATTCTGTGTCTCCCTCTCTCTCTGCCCCTCCCCCACTCATGCTCTGTCTCTCTCTGTCAAAAATAAATAAACATGAAAAAAATTTTTAAAAATATATAAAATGACTAGAAATGTGGGTTTTTTTAATAATACAAAAGAAATGGAGACCTTTATGGAGAAAATCATAAAACTTTGGTTCAAGACATTAAAAGAAGACCTTGATAAAGTGGGTTTCTACGGGATTGATAAAATGGGATTCTATGTTCTTGAAATAACTCAGAATCATGAGGATGTCAATAATTCACAAATTAATCTATAATGTCAAAGAAACTCAAAATTATGATGTAATTAGTGCAAATTTGCAAGCTGATTTTAATATTTATATGGAAGAGCAAAAATCCAAGAAAATGTGCTCTGAAGACAATGGAAGAATTTTCCTTTCTTTATGTTAAGAATTACTATAAAATGTTAAAGATAGTGCACAAGTAAAGACAAATCGATTAATGGGACAGAATAGAGGGTTCAGAATTGAGGGGAACTCAATTTACCGAAGAATTAGCCCTGCGTATCAGTGGGGAAATGATGATATCTTAATAAGTAGTGCTGGAATAATTGATGAACTATTCGGAAAAATAAAATAAAATTGAACAAATCTCTCACATCACATACTAAAATCAGTTCCAGGTGGGTTAAAGTCTTAAATACAATGGAAAAAAATTGTAAAAGTTTTAGAGGACAATATAGCAGAATATTTCTGTGAAGTCTGTGAAGGAAAGTTTTTTTGAAACAAGACACTAAATGTGCCAACCAGAAAAAAAAAAAAAAAAAAAAAAAGCATATTGTTTAACTCGGTATGTAAAAAATACAAATTTACATTAATTGAAAGGACACCATAGAAAGAAGGAAAATACGAGCCGCAAATTGGAAAATGAGTTTTGCTATCCCTAAATCTGACAAGCGATTAATACCCAGAATATGTAAAAAAATACCTGTGAACCAATAGGGAAATGATAGTATCCTAGTGGGAAAAGAAGCAAAGAAATGAACAGAAATTTCACATAAAAGGGAACATACATGCTTATGAACACATGGAAAAAAAACACTCAACGTCATTAATAACAGAGAAATGCAAATTAAACGAGCAATAAAAGATACCGTTATATACCCCTCAGGTTAACAACACCAGATATTGGCCAAATGTGAAACAACAAATGGTTTTATGTAGGAAGGAGTGTTCGTTGGTACTGTTACTTTGTAATACAGTGTGGCATAACCTAATAAGGTCAAAGATGTGCAAACCTTAAATGAAACCCAGCAAGTAATATGAGAAACGCTCATATACCTGAACCATATATGGAGGATGTTGATAATCGCAAAAACGTGGGTAGAACCCAAATGTGCTTATCCAACAGTGGACTGGATAAGCAAATTTGGTATTTGTTGAGTTAGTATTCCTACAACGGGATACTAAGTGCCATTTAAACTGAATAAAGGACAGCTAAACATATCAGAATGCATGTATTGCAGAATAAAATGTTGAATAATAGAATTAAGTCAAAGAGTATATACAGCATGATGTCCTGAAGTTCAAAAGCAGGCTGTCTTAGTCCATTTTGGCTGTTATATATATATAAAAAACACCACAGACTGGGTGGCTTAACAAATACCATTTCTCACAGTTCTGGAGGTTGGGAAGTTCTTGGTCAAAGTGCCATGGATTTGGTGTCTGGTGAGAACCTGCTTCCTAGTTCATAGAAGGCCACATTCTTACTCTGTCCTCACATGTCGGAAGGTTAGGGAGCTCTCTGTGGTCTCTTTTTTAAGGGCACTAATCCCTTTGTTGAGTGATGAGGGCCCCACCCTCATGACCCAATCACCTCCCAATGTTTCCTCCTCCTAATAACTGTAACGCTGTGGCTTAGGATTTCAACATATGAATTCGGGGGTGCATTCATTCAATCCACATTCAATTCACGCACATTCAATCCACAACACAGGCAAAACTGTAATTGTTTTAGATTTCATACATAGATGGTATAATGATTTTTAAAAAGCAAGAAACAGCAGCTCAAATAGTAGTTATTTCTTAGCTTGGGATGGGTATATGATTCTGAAGGTGTATTAGTTTGCTAGGACTGCAACAATATACCACAGACGGGGTGGCCTGAACAACAGAAACTTAGTATCTCACAGGATGGAGGCTTTAAGTTCAAGATCAAGGTATTGGCAGGTTTAGTTTCTTCTGAGGCCTCTCACCTTAGCTTGCAGATGGCCATTTTCTTGCTGTGTCCTCACAGTCCTTTTCTTTGTGTGTGTGTGTGCATTTCTAGTGTCTATTCCTCTTATAAGGACACTAGTCATGTTGGATTAGGGCCCAGCCTTATGACCTCACTTAACCTTAGTTACCTCTTTAATGATCTTATCCCCAAATACAGTCACACTCTGAGCTTTTGGTTGGTAAGACTTCAAAATACAAATTTAGAGAGGACACAATTCAACCCAAACACCAAATAGGTGTTTTGCATGTTCAGGCTTCTGATATACGAATTATATTCTAGATTTTGGCCTGGGTGGCAAGTGAACAGATTTTGTTTTATTACTGATCTTTAAACTGCATGTATATATATTTATATACTCTTTTGTATGCATGTTAGACAGAATCCTAAGACTCACCAAGCTTTCCTCCCTCGTCTCCAGGAAGACAATGAGATTACATCCATGATTATGTCATGTTACATGGCAAAGGGATTTGGCAGATGCAATTAAGGTTACTGATGAGTTGACTAAATTAATCCAAAGAGAGATAATTCACATGTAACCACGTGGGCCCTAAAAGCAGAGTTATCTCTGGTTAGTAGCTGAAGAGAGATATTTGAAGCATGAGATCAGATCAGTGTGGGATAGATTCTTAGTCATGGATATGGAAGAAGCTACGCGGAAGAAACTGAGAGTAGCCTCTAAGAGCTTCGAGTGACCATGAGCCAATGGCCAGAAAGAATATGGATACCTCAATCCTACAACTGCAGAGAACTGATTTCAGCCAACAACATAGATCATCTTGGAAGTGGGTTCCTCCCAGATCCTCCAGACAAGACTTCAGCCCAGCTGAAATCTTAATTTAAGCTTTATGAAACCCTAAGCAAAGAAACTGGTCAAGCCATTGGCCTACCGACTTACAGAACTTTGAGATAATAAATGGGTTTATTCTATGCCACTGAGTTGTGATAATTTATTACTTAGGAGTGAACCAAAACACTATGTATGATATAGTTCAAAATTTTAAAAAGTTTCAATAAAATGCAGAAGTGTTCTCCCCAGCCTCTAAGCTCTATATTTGTTGAGCTTATTTCTGATGCTTCAGAAAGATTGTCACACCGGCTTTGAGAGCCACTAAGCCATACGGACTCACTATGTTGCCCAAGTGTATAATAGAGAGATCTCTAGAAAATCAAGAATCACCCATGTATTCTTACTGAGGACCATGTAACTTTGCTTCTTGCACATGTTCTTTGACTTCAAAGGCCACTCAAAAGAGTTCACACACTAATCATGTTCCCATTTGAGAGCATTTTACTTTTTTGGAGAGGGTACATGACATTTTCCGAGAGCATAACCACTGGACACATCTTCCCACACTGTACATGAATCATGCTCAGGGCCCTGGTCTCTGGTACTCCCAACGTACTGTATTTTTTTTAATGCGAATGTCCGCGTTGCAAAGCCCAATCCTAGAGGCTACCATTCTCCTCCGCACCTTTACTACTTACATGATTTCTTTCCTGCTGCAGTGAACACCTTCGGGTATCAACTGGACATGTTTAATGAATTTCGGAGAAATAAGATCAGAATGTGTCTGAATACACTGACATCGCAACTCTTGCCCCTCACAGAGATTGGCTGTGTAAGAAAAGAATGGCAAAACCCCGAGTAAGAACAAAGATAGCGGTTATGTTTTTCCTTTATCCATGCAGCAGGACACCCAGTTCCCAAAATAAGTACCAGTAGGCTAATTTAGAGAGACAAGCATGCAAATCTAATCACCTGCTATTTTTATAAACAAACATTTATTAAGCATCTACGATGTTTGAGGAATGGATACGCGCACTAGACCAATAATTCATTGCTTAAAAGTATGCATGGTCAATAAAATAACTTATTTACAGATACAATCAACTTGATTTCCTTCTATGAAAAGTTTTCGACATAAAAATTTTATGTGAATTCTATCAGTTGAAAGAGGCACTTTCTATCTGTCCACTATCATTGCAATAAATACCCCTAAACTTATTTGCAGTAATGCTCCTGCTGTTATCTTGAGTAAGACAAGCACAGATCCTTCCAGTTCAATAAATCCAGGAAGCTAAACATATTTTTAAAATTAATCCAACAAGAAATTCTTTGACACCCCACAATCTAAATACATGTTCTGCCAAGGTTTCAATTTTACAGTTGCTATATTTTGCTCAATGCTAAATACAATCTCATCAGCTCTCGAATCTTTTC
Organism: Panthera leo; assembly: GCF_018350215.1. NCBI lineage: Eukaryota > Metazoa > Chordata > Mammalia > Carnivora > Felidae > Panthera > Panthera leo. The sequence goes on from NC_056682.1 coordinate 145,259,805, forward strand.
TAAATTTTTGCAATGCCTAGAAGGAAAATACAAAAGCTGTAGCTGCTTTACCAAAGATGCTCAGTGCAAAGACAGCCAGCAGGAGGAATCTTCTTTGTGAGCTCTCAGCAGCCATGTCAGTGCTTGATCTTGATCCTAGTCTGAATGGTGGAATCAACACCGCAGCCCTCTTTTATGTGCTTTCTGTAGCCCTGGGAATTTTTTGTTGTTCATGCACTCCCTCTTCATTGAAGGATGAAAGGAGCAGTTTATTAAGTAGTGTGTTTGCCACAAGCCAATAAGGAAACTGGGTTTGCTTTTCGAGCTTTGTTGTCGTAAGGGAAAGGGGGGTTGACGTTAGGGGGCAGGATATGAATTCATTGAAAGGACAAATGAACCTGTTATTTCCTAGGGAGGGAAACTGCATAATTGTGAAGAGTTCCATGCCAGTCAGTTAACAGTGGCTTACACAATGGAGTAAGAATGTCTATGTACTTTTTAAAGGTCATGTTTGTACAAAGTAAGTAATTAAGATGCTTTTCCCCAGTGTGGTATTTGCTTTTAGCTTTTAGGCCTATTTGGCATAATCCCACTCGAGGTGATAATAGAATCTGCCAAGCTCCAGGCGCACTTATAGCATAAGTAACCTACAAAGAAACTGAAGTTCAGGCTATAATAACTCTTGTCCTGTCAAAAATAGCAAACCACAGTTTACTTGTGGTATGAAAGCAGCAGTTTTAATGGGCTTGAAGCTGAAATAAGTAACAGTGAACTAGGAGCTCCCATTTTTTTCCTTAAGTAATTTTATAAGTGACCTTCATTGTTATTCCACACTGGCCACGTTGTCGGATTTTTTTTGTTTTTGTTTTTGTTTGCCTGAATGAACAAATCAAATATCCAAGCACTGGCATTATTCTCCTCACTCTGTCATGACCAAGAACCACAGACTGGGTGGCTTAAACAAGAACCCGTTTTTTGTCTTGGAGTTCTGGAGGCCAGAAGCCCCAAATCATAGTGCACACAAAGTCGGTTCTTTCTGAGGGCTCAGGTGGAAGGAGCTGTGCCAAGCCTCTCTCCTCGGCTTAGAGGTGGTTGTCTTCATTTTCACACGGTGTTCTCCCTGTGTGATTGTCTGCCTCTGGATTTCCCCTTTGTATAGAGACACCAGACATATTGGATTGGGGCCACCCTCCTGACCTCGCTCTAATTTGGAAAGACCTTGCCTCTCAATGAGGTACTGTGGGTTAGGACTTTAACCTATGGGTCTGGGGAGTGGCCGTGAGGGGCCATAATTCAACCCACAACAGCATTTAGCTGAAGAATCAGTGATTACTGAAGGGCCAATGTGGCCTGAAGGTAAACCTAGCCTCAGTAATAATAATAAGGTGTTTTCTGTTGACAATCATCAGTGAACGTGTGTCACCTGCCAAAGCCTTTGCGGGACATTGAATAGTCAAAGAATAAAAATGGAGTGTCAGCTCTTGAGGAATTCAGAGCCTGTTTGGAGACAGACATGTAAATAGACTAAACTAGAAGGTGATCTGTGTTAACCTAGATGTATACCTGGGGCCCTCGGCAGGCAGAGGAGGGAGGACTTAGAGGCGAGAGTGGGGAGAGAAGACTTCACCTGGGAAGTAACATTGGAGTTGCTGAAGGTGAAAGGAAGTGCATCAAAACGAAAGGCTGACAGAACGTTCCAGACAGAGAAACGCATACAAAGGCACAGATTCACAAAGGGTTGCTGTGGTCTGAATATTTGTGTCTCCTCCAAATTTACACTTTTGAATCCTAAGCCCCAAGGTGATGGTGTTAGAAGGTGCGGTTATTAGGTTATGAGGATGGAAACCTCGTGTGTGAAATTAGTGGCCTTGTAAAAGAGACCCCAGAACTCCCCTGCGCCTTCTGCCATGTGAGACAAGACCAGTCTAAGATCCAAGGGAGCCGTTGCTCAACCATGTTGGTACCTTGATCTCAGACTTCCAGCTTCCAGAAGCGTGAGAAATAAATTCCTGTTGTGTATAAGCCACAGGCCCATTGTATTTTCTTACAACAGCCTGGACAAACTAAGACAACGGTCTTCGCGTACTAAGGAAGAGTAACAAGTTATTCCAATCTCAAAATTAGGTAAGTTTTAGTATCTTGACAACATTCAAGTGACTGATCAGATATTGGCCTTTATAGAAACACTATTCAGACACAATCTTGATTTCTTTGAGTCTTATTTTCCACCTGTACCAAGTGAAATGCTGTGTTATCCACATGTCTAGATATTGTGATGATAACAAGGACGTATGCAAAGATAAGATAATCAACTATTGAAAGATTCAAAATAATTTAGTTTTCCAAAACTTCAAAAACAGGCTTTGGACATCATGGTTGTTAAGGAGTTTGCTAAAGACATAGTGATAAAAGATCTGGAGATCTTCCTTATCAAATATGGGTCTCTTGTCCTAGACCTGCCAAAATCCATGCCAGATCTGGAGCAAAATTAAAGTACAGTTGGATCTAGATTGTTTGAAATGCTCAGATTGTCGGCTTCTTAAATTTCACAGACAATCTACTTTATTAGTTGAATTTTCACACAAGCCTGAGACCCGTACACACATGTAAGTCACACACATACACAAAATCCTATTTTTAACTGTAATCTTATGTTTCTTTCTTCAAAATATTTACCTACTCTAACAGAGCTGCAATATAATTTAATGGTAGTAACAACCACTAATTGAGTCCTGCTTTGTGTCAACACAACTCAATGAACTTTCTGTGTATTATCTGGACACCTTACAAGGGATGCTTGTGTCTTATAGATGAGAGAATTGAATATCCCAGAGAGGTTAAATAATGATGAAAGATTAAAAATAACCACAAATTTTTAAAAGCTCCTCACTTCAAGAAGTGAAACCTACTTCCCAAACCCCTTAGCTCCATGCTGATACTGCTTTGGGCCATAGAATGTAAGGGATGTGGATACTTCAAAGCAAAAATTCCAGAACCCTTGAAGGTAGGTGGGAAGGAGAAAGGGTGAAATACATAAAGGGGATTAAGAGTACGCTTACTGTGATGAGCACTAAGGATTGTATGGAATTGTTGAATCACTATATTGTATACCTGAAACTAATATAACGTTCTATGTAATTTACACTTGAATAAATAAATAGGAAAAAAAATGTTTCCACTTCTGCAATCTTGAAATGCTGCTGCCACCATAAGAACAGGGCAGAGCTCCTCTGCTGGAGACATGAAGCCCAGCCAACAGCCAGCACCAAGCACCATACTAGTGAGCAAGGCAGACCCGCTCAAGCCACAGATGACTGTAGCCACATGAGTGACCCAGGAGAGACCATCAGAAGAACCACCCAGCTGAGCCCAGTCCAGCTGTGGCATCACTTAGCCCAATCTGATGACCTACAGGCTCATGAGCCAAGATAAAACGGTTGGTGCTTTCAGCCACTACATTTTGGGGAGGTGATAGATAACTGAGAGAGTAACTCAGCAGATCACCCAATGTAGCTGACCCCATTTTTTACCTCAAATTGGCCATAATAATCATCATATTTCCTTTAGAATACCCTACAAAAACTTGTGGTGTGAATGGGCTCTTAGTTATTAATTAGTGCCCTGATACTGATTCTACAAATTTTAGAAAGCCAACCCTAGAACCACAACTAAATAAATTTAATAATAATCTAGTTAATGAAATAGTCCTATACTAAATATCAGAAAGCTGAGTCCTAACTCATTTTGAAATAGGACTGTTCTGTGACATTTGGTAATTCCTTGGGGGTCTCTGAGCCTCCACAGTCCCATCTATAAAATGAGAGAACTGATTTTTTTGTGTGATCTCCAAGGTTTTGAACTAAACTCTTATCTGCCTGCTAAAAGACCAGTTCCTGGTTTTAATTTGTGACTTGTTTATTCCTCTTCAAACTATGTGTTTTTTTTTTTTTTCAGGGAACCCCTGAGAGCTAAGGAAATACTTCTGACTACTTCTCACTTAAAAGAGAAAATATTTATCATTTTAATTTTGAGGACAAAATGTCAGTAGGTGTACTATCCTTTTCACAGGAGAAGATAAGGTGCTGGATGTGGGGTTGGTAGATTCTACCCCCCCCCCCCCCGCCCACACACACACACACATCCATTTCAAGGCCTTATGGACCAAACTTCTAGGTTTTTACTTTTTCCCTGCCCACTTCACATTTTCCTTCCTCCTGATTCTCTGGTATTATACTCCTTACTAAAATAATTGTACATGAGTCAACACTGGGATCTAACTTCTGGGGAATCCAAGTGACCAAGTTTCGCTGAAAGCAGATTCTGATACAATCCCTTGAGTGCAGTAGTTTACCTTTGAAAGAACCATACAAAGAGCAAGTGAGGGAATGAGGGAGTGTAGGGTAGGGAAGAGAAAAATACCGATACAGTCTATGTAATAAATGAGCTGTCACTGTTAAGTAAGTAGAGACTAATCTTGCTAGGGAGCCGCTGAGGAATTTTGTAAAATGTTCCTCAGAATTGTGCCACCAAGACTTTCCAGCCATATAAAAGGGAACAGTCCTAACTTCCTGCCATGAACAACTAGAAAACTCAACAGAACACATTGAACAACTGCTTTTAGACACTAGAAAATAAGCAACAGAAGACTAGGCTCCCTGAGAAAAGGAAATAAAGAAGGTCAGGTTCATGATCACCCTGGCTTTTTTGCTGGAGCAATTCTGGACCATGGTTTGGCAGGGGGTGGGGGTGGGGGGATCCCAAGCAGAGCACAGTGGTTTTGCTGACTTGAGGAGACACAGATTTGAATTAAGGGAAACTGAGGTGACTACAAGTTATGGAGTAGGGTTGCAGGAAGGAGAGCTGCATGCATGAAAACAGAGCTCTGGAAATCTATACTGAGGTTCCATTGGGTCTCTCTGATCAATGCTAAGTCACACATGCATATGATGAAACTCCACTGGGTCAAGCAGAGAGGGGCCAGAGATCTATAAGCTGAGCAATTCTTAGACTGCATGGGGTGGGGAGATATTTGAGTTCAGACTTGTTAGAGTGGAGGGAGCTTGTGAGCATTCAGGGCATTTGGCAGAGGCACAGGAAGGGCATGACTTAGCAGTACAGTTAAACAAGCCTTGGGGCAAAGAACTCTCTGTAGACCACCCTAATGAAGCTTAAAAACAAGCCTCAAAAATATCAAGCTGGTTCTCTAGTAACTTAACTGCCCGTCATAGCAGAGGCCAAGATCGGAAAGTAAGAAAACAAAATCTTAACACTTAACAACATAGGATTCAAAATTTCCCTCATCCAATCAAAAATTACTAAACATGCCAGGAAGAAAAGCATGATCCATAATGGGAGGGGGGTGGTGGAGATCAGTCAATAGAAATAAAAATGACACAATGATAGAATTAGTAGACAAGGTTTTGGGGCACCTGGGTGGCTCAGTCAGTTAAGCTTCCAACTCTTGGCTTCAGCTCAGGTCATGATCTCACAGTTCATGAGTTTGAGTCCCATATCAGGCTCTGCACTGACAGTATGGAGCCTGCTTGGGATTCTCTCTCTCCCTCTCTCTCTGCCCCTCCCGCTCTCATGCTGTCTCTCTCAAAAATAGATAAACTTAAAAAAATTTTTTAATAAAAATTAAAATGAATTAATAGACAAGGATTTTAAACTAGCTATTACAAATATGCTCAAGGGTTTAAGAGAAAATGTGAACATAATGAGGAGAGAAGTGGAAAGTTTATATATATAATAAATATATTTATAAATAAATCATTTAGCAAAGCAATGAAATGAGAGTCCTTGCTAAGGTAGCTATAAGAATGTAAATGTTTTTGAGGAGATAGAGTATCAAGGTAGACAGGAACTCCTTCATATTTATATAGTGTATTTTCCAGAATTGTCCAACCAAAGGACAGGAAAATAGATTTTCATCTACTAAGTCCTGCCCCTGAATGAGTGTGGCCTCTTAGGGCATTAAATCACAGGCCATCCTGCCTCTGAGCTGAGCAAACTCTCTCTGCCATGCTCTCCTCCCCACACCAAATGGAGATAGCCCTCAGGAAGAGGATCAGAAGGACAGGGGGCTTGAGTTGGGAAGCTGTCACCAAGTATATATGGTGCCCATTGTAACGGTGCAACTCATTGGTAAGTAAAGGAAATATGAACGGGGGCATCAATGGTGAAGATAGGATTATTTGTGTGGGTAGTCAGGAAGAAAAGAGAAACGGTATCATCTGTTATTCTGGACTGTCTCCATTATGCTATTTCAGGTTTGCCACTTCCACCATTCCCCAGTGTCCTTCCAGTTACTTCTTGAAATCCTGAGAGGACATCTCCATTGCATTCACAAAGAAGGACTCATAATGACATAATGACTCCTTTCTGGGTTTAGCTCCTTTGGTAACATTGCTCAAGAAACTTTAGTCAATGTTGCCATAGTTATTTCCTGCTGATGATCTTTCAAAGTTGTGATGTGTCACCCAGTATTCTTTTCCTACTTAAACTCATGACCACCACCTTACACCCCTTGTGTCCCATTTCCTGCCATATCACTCTTAATGGGAGACTGCCTTGTACTTGCAAAGTCTCAGGTTGATTTGGTGGGAAAAGTATAGTACATATCCACTTGATTGAGGACAGGCACTGAAACGATGTCCATAGAATTGGCCTAAGGACCAATGGCAGATTTCTGGAGCCACTGATAATGCTTAATCCCTGCAAAAACTTGAGAAAGTGTGTTCTTTTATTCCCTTCATTCTGTAGCAAGGGACATGAGGCTGAGTGAAGTCAAGAAACATGCCCAAGATCGCACAGTCAACAAATGATAGAGCTGGAATTTATCCAAAGTTTACCCAATTCTTTGAAACCTATGTCCTTAACCACCATATGAACAGAACATCTCCTTTCTCCTTTCTATGTTGTGTGTTCCATACTGACAAAAGCTCAGTGGCCAGTACAGCAGGCTCAAGCCAGTGTTTGAATGTAAGAACTGGTCTTAGGTGTGAGGGTGTTATTGAGCCCTCGGGGTCCCTCTTATAAATAGTTTCCAATGTCCCGTACCTTGGGGTGAGGGAGTAAATGTTAGCATTTGTGGAGCTTCAATAATGGTTTGCATTTACAGTAAAACTTTGGTTTGCGAGCATAATTCGTTCTGGAAACATGCGTGTAATCCAAAGCACTTGTAGATCAAAGCGAATTTCCCCATAAGAAAAAATGGAAACGCAGATGATTCATCCCAAACCCAAAAATATTCATCTAAAAATGATTACAATACTGTAATATGATACAAAATAATAAAGAAAATACAAAATATGAAGAAAAATAAATTAACCTACACTTACCTTTGAAAACCTTTGTGACTAGTGTGAGGGAGACAAGAGGGAGGAGGGTTATTAAGTAGGATGATTTTCACTATCACTAACAGGTGTTGACTACAGTACAGTATGAATCAACTCTTGTCCTATCTGTATTTAATGTGACTGGTGATACGACTGCTGAGGAAAGGGTCTCTATCTGGAAGCAGCCTGACCTAGAATGAAGCAGAGCATTCCTAAGCTTACTCTTATATGGAAAAGCAAAGGACTGTCCATAGGTGCTTTGAAGCGACAAAAAACACACTAGTGACAGTTGTGGGCACCTTCCAACGTTCCGAAAAATCACTGATTTCTGCCAAACACCACAGCCTGAGACCGAGCATCCGAGCATGGAAGACGATCACCTACAATCCCACAGTGTGTGTGTGTGTGTGTGTGTGTGTGTGACAGAGAAAGAGAGAAGGAACCATTGTCTCAATTGTGATCATGTGACATTTGGCATCACGTACTACTCGTATTTCAAGACATGGCTCATTTATCAGGTTAATGTTTGCTCCTTTTGCGGAACACTCGCAGAACAAGTTACTCGCAATGCAACGTTTTACCTTATTTACTTCTGTACCATTCACAAATTTTCTTCCTTCTTATCTCAGTGATAACTAATAACACTGCAGTTACAAAGAGGTTCCCATTTTTAACTTTATGAAAAAAAAGCTCACACAGGTTGTTTCTTGCTACTTAGAATCCTTATTTACCCAGCTACTTGGGCAAAGCAGAATCTGATCTTAGGTATGGAGGCTGCCGGCCCTGCCTTCTGGCCTCTGCTGAAGACTTTTACCTAGGGCTCAGGATTTCCTGAATGAGTCCTGAGTCAGAGACAAGCACACCCCACACATTCACGAACATTCTTCCTTTCCTGGTTTGGAGTGTGGTTTCAGATCATAGGCATCTTTCCTCTCTTTACGTACAAATCTTGTTTGTCTTGGAAACATCAAGTGCTTGGTGTCATCCTGGGGCAGTTGGATACCAACTTCCAGAGGGCTTTCTCAGGCTAAACAATCTATCAGGTTCCATAAAATTTGCACTAGGAAGGATGGGAACGAATATACTCAAACCTTAAAACTATTTGATAAATTGATATAAAGAATTGGAGTAACATTAAACTCAGTGGCAGATATATATATATATATATATATATATATATATATATATATATATTTATTTATTTATTTTTCTATTGAGATAGAGAACACCTGGGTGGGGGAGAGGGGGAAAGAGAGGGAGAGGGAGAGAGAGAGAGAGAGAGAGAGAGAGAGGGAGAGAGAGACTTAAGCAGGCTTCACGCTCAGGGTCAAACCCCATCCCGCCACCCTGGGTTCATGACCTGAGCACAATCAAGAGTTGGGATCTCAACCGACTGACCCACCCAGGCACCCCAGTGTCAGTTACTTATAAATGAAGGTTAGAAAATTGAACACAAATGTCAATTATATCTTTTTGTACACAAAGTACTCAGCTATTCACTTTTTGTGCTTCTACTGGTGACCCAACTTATTTGAGGTTTGAAGAAAAAATTCACTTTACCGCCATTTCCCTGCCAGCTTCATTAAATTGTCAATAATTGTTTGAAGACTCATTTAGCAAAAGCAATTAAATGAGACTCCTTGTTAAGATTGCTCTAAGAATGTAAATGCTTTTGAGGAGAGAAAATTGAGTAGTAGGGTAGAGAGGAGCTCTTTGTAACAAATGGCAATAAATATCAGTGACTCTTACACTGAGGGACAGAGGGAAACCCATACTTGGGAAAAGCATATTCCTGGGTAAATGAAACCCAAGCATATTCCTGGGTAAATGAAATGACAGCTATCATCAGGTAAAGTCAAGCATAAATTATAGTTTGACTTATCTGTGTAGCAAATTGAATGCCCAGGAGGAAAAACAATTTTTAAAAAGGCCAAGAAATATTCCTATAAATCATCAGATGATCCAGTAAAGATAGACTTTTTGCCCCTAAATGAAACAAACATTTTTTTTTTATTTTGAAATACTTTATTTTCAAGTTCTTTTCAAAAACAGCCATAAATATGTGAGCCTCTCTGTTATAAGACATAGAGAAACACTGCATATTTAACAATAAATAAGGCATTATGCCTTACAGGAAAGACATAAAATGTCCACAGGATATGTAGAACATTGTAGTTCCTAAAGCTTCAACATGAGAAATGTTGACCACATACTGTGACATCATTTCAATAAATAACAGCCATTCTTTTAAACAATTACAAAAATAGTTGTGCACATACATTCCCCCAGCCTGATAACAACCTCACTCTCTACTTGGATGCCCCAGCCACTGTCGCAGTGGCTGGTATGCTATGGGTTCCTCAGAAGTATTAATTTAATGACTGGGTATATGTGCAAACCTTTACCTTCAAAGTAAATAAAAATCAGGGTTGAACTAAGCTGGGTTTAACATAAAATAAACAATAAAAATAACGGCACAGTGCCGCAAAGAGATTCAATCGCAGCCTATAATTACGTTGCATGTAAAATAGTGGCAGAGAATCTCTGAAAACCAGCCCACCAACAAATAAATAAATAAATAAATCGGAGGCTTCTCCTAAGAGACGCTCAAAACGTATGAGACCCAATTCTGGTGGCACTGGGCGCTGACGATTCCACTTTTTCCTCTTTGATTCCTGTAAGGGCAAGGCCGGATTCAGGTGCAGCCACCAGTCTGCTTCCGCCTTCCTCTGGTCAGTTGGAGCTGCCCGATAATGAGAAAAATGTCATCCTTAGTACTGCTCAGGAAAGCTGGCTGGCACAGCACCCCTCTCCTGTCCCAACCGTGACGTTCCAGAGTTTTCTGAAGCTAGTTTCCCCAGCCTGGCATCTAAAGGCTACTGCCTACACTGTGTGGCAGAGACCTCTAAGCTCGTGGATGCTTTCATTTGGGAATGTAGGTGGAGCCTGTGGTCTCGGCTCAATTATTGGCTACAAACAGCCACAACGTGTTTCTCTCTGTCACACTGGGCCTCCCTTCAGCCTCATAGCAACCCCATATGGTAGTTACTACGGTTTACTCTTTTCCTGGGCATACAGAAGCTTTAGATTCATCATCATCATCGTCATCGTCATCATCCTTGGGTCACATGTCTGATAGGTGAAAGAATCCAGATTTGCTCCTAGTACAGTGTCACTACGAGGTGCCTGCTCTTCACCTCTAAGCTTTAGAGCCTATGTTGCACAACACCAAGGATTTTGCTTTGCAGACGTGAAGCCCAGAAGGAATGGGGGGGGGGGGGGCATGCCTATGTTTCTTAACAGGTGGAAAGCTTTTTAATGTAACTGACCAACACCAATAACTGTAATAAAAGCAGGTTTACCCACATTCGTTTGAATGGGGAGAAAGGGCACTAGAAATATTCTTCCCGCAACAAAGCGGATGAATAACCTGAACAGCAAATTTAGTGTGAAACAGATTTTTCAGTCCTTCAGCAAAGGACTGATCAAGTTTTCTTGATCAAACTTCCCGGACGCATTTGCCAGGATCCGTGACCAAGGACTCTAGCAGCACGCGTCAACAGAAAGCATAACTCACTTGCTTAGCATCTTTTCGATGATTCTCTTGACCATGGGGGCTTCGGGGTTGAGACAGGCTTGGTGTCCGTTCTTGAGAGTGGCTCTGCGGAGACAAGGCAGAGTCCCCGTTGGCGGGAGGCCGGGCCGCGGGTGGGGGGCACGGGGGCGGGGGGAACGGCCAGGACGGCGGCAGCGCGGGGCGTCACTTACATGACTTCGGTGTGGGCGCAGTGGGGGCCCGACGGCGTCACCTTGACGCTCTGGATGTTCTTGAGGTGAATGCCCTGCACGGTCTGCAGGCACTGGCAGCGCAGCTCGGTGACGACGGGCGCCCCTGCGGGGAGAGCAGGCCGGGTGAGCGGGCGGCCCCGGGGCGCGCACCCCTCCCCCACCCGCACCCCCACCCGCACCCGCACCCCCACCCGCACCCCGTCCCCCCGCGGGCTCCGGGCCTCACCTGCGGCGCGCCGGGCGGCGGGGACCAGGAGCAGGAGCAGCAGCGCGGCGCCGAGGAGCCGGGGAACGCGGGTCGCGGTGCGGGCCATGGGGCTCAGCTCGGGGAGTCGCGGCGGCGGTGGCTGGAGCTGGACGGCTAGCGGGAGGGCTGGCGGAGCGGACTCTGTGGCTCCCCGAGCCGGGAGAACCGCTTTTATCCCCTGTCGACTCGGTGCGGCGCGGCGCAGGGCGCAGTGGGGGGGCAGGGAAATTCCCGGCGCCCCGGGTCATTCCCGGGTGCGGAAGGTTCGCGCGGCCCCGCCCCCGGGGTGGAGGGGGACCCGCCCGCGGGTGCCGGCGACTCAGAGACCGTTGTCCGCCCCAATGCGCAAAGGGGGCGTGAGTGGCCGCCCGGCGGCGGCTGCCACCGCGGGGGAGGGTGCGGCGACCGTGGGCGCCCAGGGATCCCCGGGCGCTGGGAGAGGAGCTGGGGGCGGATCTGTGAGCCCGGGACAGGGGTGGCGCGGCAGTTTTGGAGGGAGAGTTCTGCCTCGTTAGTGATCAGATTTGGGGGAATTAAGGATAGCGAGGGGGTAAATTTTGCTTAGCTCTCTACCTTCCGTCTCTGTATATTCTGTCTCTGAATTCCGTCTTGCACAGGTCCTACGCCTGAAAGGAATGCTGTCAAAAATACAGCCAGCGTCTCGGATTCCAGAGAAAAATGTTCAAACTGTTTCTCTTGTATATTCTCAAACCACACTTAGATTACCTTGGTTATGTTTTCCATTTGGTGGGAATAAGAATCAGTGTCTAGAGTCGATTCCAGTGTGGATTTCAGTGAAAGGAGAGGGCTGTAACATGACCTTTTTGTTCTTCTTTTGTATACTGCTGAACTTCCTTGTACTCCAAAATGTTGGAATGCCCTAAATCCCGGAAAATCTCTTTTTCCATGCATGAGAGGTTCAAATTTGAGCTATGGAATACGGGACCGGCCATCAGTCTCAAGCTGGAGAGGGGCAAGTTGGCCAGGCTCCCGGAATTCACGAGTTCTGGTCTTTCCGGGAACAAAGCAGCACAAGGTCCCCAGTGAGCGGGTACCTGCTGTGTGGCACCCTCACATGAACCGCCACATCACCCTCAAAAATCCGTTACCACACAACCCTCAGGGCTGGTCTCCCTTTCTCTAGCAACAGTGACTTGTCTGTTTTCGTACTAGGAATTTCAGTCTCTGAAGCTGACACCTTTGCTATTTTTTCACCAGAAGTTTTAGAGAAATCTGACGAATTCAATATTAGGTAGAGAGGGTTTAAGTGTAATTCTCCAGGTTGGATTCAGACCTCTTGGACACGTGGAATCCCATGCGGGAAGGGGGGAACAAACAAGAATGACCTCTGGCCCAGAGATGGGTATGTAGGAACAGGGCTCCCAGACTGCCCAGCTTAGTGGGTAAGAGCCTGCTCCCGGCAGCTGGCCACTGAGCCCTTAGCGAAACCACCTATCACCTGCAAGTTGTTAAACATTTCTCTGTCCACACCAAGATAGTTATGAGAAATGAGTCAACATTTGTGAGAGGTGGTGCAGATTAAACACTTTATAAATGTTCATTAAGTGAGTGGAATAACTTTTCCCAGCATTGCCCAAACAGAAACTCAACCCGTTGTAAATCCTTCCATAAAGAAAAAAAAAACAATTGTAATGGAAAGGTTCACTCCCCAATTTTTCTTTTCACATTTAAAATGTTCTGTATTAGTGGGAATGCAAGCTGGTGCAGCCACTCTGGAAAACAGTATGGAGGTTCCTCAAAAAACTAAAAATAGAACTACCCTAGACCCAGCAATTGCACTGCTAGGCATTTATCCAAGGGATACAGGTGTGCTGTTTTGAAGAGGCACATGCACCCCCATGTTTATAGCAGCACTATCAACAATAGCCAAAGTATGGAAAGAGCCCAAATGTCCGTTGATGGATGAATGGATAAAGAAGAGGTGATATATATATATATATATATATATATATATATATATATATATACACAATGGCATATTACTCGGCAATCAAAAAGAATGAAATCTTGCCATTTGCAACTACATGAGTATTATGCTAAGTGAAATTAGTCAGAGAAAGACAAATATCACATGACTTCACTCATATGAGGACTTTAGGAGACAAAACAGATGAACATAAGGGAAGAAAAACAAAAATAATATAAAAACAGGGAGGGGGGCAAAACAGAAGAGACTCATAAATATGGAGAACAAACTGAGGGTTACTGGAGGGATTGTGGGGGGGGGGGGGATGGGCTAAATGGTTAAGGGGCCCTAAGGAATCTACTCCTGAAATCATTGTTGCACTATATGTTAACTAATTTGGATGTAAATTTAAAATTTGTAATGTAAATTTGGATGTAAAAAAATTAAAAAATAAAATTAAAAAAATAATAAAATAATAAACAGCAAAACACAGGACAAAGGCAAAAAAATAAAAAAAAGACGAAGTAATTTCAATTCATGTGTAAAAAGGAAAATGAGCATATTCACCTTAAAAGACTAAAACAGAGATACCTGGCTACCTCAGTTGGAAGAGTATTGGACTCTTGATCTCAGAGCCTGAGCTCGAGCCCCAAGTTGAGGGTAGAGTTTACTTTTAAAAAATAAAAAGGAAAACCAACTACCACAAGAATAGACAAAGACAAGAACAAAAATTTCTTTCTCCCTTTTCTCTTCCTTTTCTTCTTTTCCTTCTCTTCCTTTTCTTCCTCTCCTTTTTCTTCTTTTTAAATACTTACTTGTTGAATCTCTCCCTCTTGGGGAGAAATAGTTACTCTAACATGGCAATGAAAACGAAATCCATCAGATGTTGTAAACCAATTGTTTCCTACACACTCAAAACTCAAAGCTACACAGTTCTCCAAGTAATTGTGAACATTTTTCCTCACTAATTTTGCTTTAGTTTTTAAAAAAAGTCATGAAAGTGTGAAATAGGGACAAAATTCTGGAAAACAGAAGGTGTTGAGTGAATATAGGGTAAAACGAAGTTATATGCAGGGATCCTGTGCTATCATGAGAACTAAGACTTTCAGGAACTTTTGAAGGGGGAGCAATAGCCTATGGATGTTGCTTAGTTAATTACATACTGTATTTCATTTGCTGTGAAGTACTACTAGTGAATGTAAAATTATCTGTACCCTTATAAATGAAAATATCTTGTCTATTGCAGATCAAAATATTTTAGCCCCCCCCCCCCCCAAAAAAAATGTTCTGTATTAGGCTTCCTGAAAGGAAGGCACAACTGTACTCTACCAGGAGATACACTTACCCGGGAGTTTTCAATTTTCCAATTTTACTGTTGAGCTCTACCACTGATTTAGTTTGTGGTCCTAGTTCCAATCACTTCATCTATAAAAAGGAGTTTGACTTAAAGACTCTTCATCGCATTTGTTGGAAAAGATGACTATCTTTAAAGACATTCTAGCCTTTGTCAGTATGTTCCTGACAGGAAAAACTAGGGAAATTGAAAGATCAAAATTTGTGTTAAGCAGTAAGAAGGGAGAACAAAAAATCCTGAAAGTTGTAAATATGAGACTAGCTTATGAGTAATTGAGTCTGTGTGGGTCTCCCCTTGTTATATATAAATTGTGCTCTGGGATTTGATGGGAAACTGGCCAGTAATCCAAAAGCATTCTTTAAAACTTGAAAGGTGCATTGCTTTGTTTTCTACTTGTAAATGTAAGACAGCCTCATTTTATGAAGTTTATAAAATCAGAAAGTCATGAAGAGACTATTTTTTCTATAATCTCTTAACTTTTGTTTGTTCTGCAGAATAAACTTTAACAAAGTCGCTGAAAATTTGAGTTTTTATTCAACAAACATAGTAGCTAATGAATAAGAGTCTACAGGATTCTGAGTAAATACGAAACAGACCACTTCCTTTATTTAGTTGCCACATACTATGGGTTAGTTACTAAGCCTCTGCACCTACTCCAAGGTGCAGCACATTTATTTTGTGCTTAATTGCAGGTGCTTTTCTAAGGGTTTTTACAAATATTGACTCATTCAATCTTCCAAACAACCCTGTGAAATAGATATTATTATGGGACTTTAAGGTTATGTTTATGGGGCTTTAAGTTTACAAATATAAAAACTAAAGCGAAGAGAGGTTAAGTAACTTTCCCAAAGTCACAGGATATTGAGTCCAGCACTCACACTCAGAGAGAATGGCTTTTAACCATAATGCTATGATAAAGATGCTCTGTGATACACAGTTAAGAATTCCTAGAGAGGAGTGATTTAACAAAATCAAAAACAAAAACAAAAAAAACACTGTTATCCTCCTAGCCGAGTGGTTCAAATTTAATATTTTAAACTGTGAGCACAGCAAAATGATCATACATCTTGCATGGTTTTGTTTCACTAATAGCATAATTCTCTCCTGTTATAACCTGTTCATATACGTTGATGCATTTTCTTAAATTGTCCAATTCCGAAAACCAAGTAATTTGAACGTGGAGAAATCTGGTAAACCTCCCCTTAACTAAAGGATAAAGGTTAATGGTGTCACTCGGTATTAAGTGGATATCATGTACCTCCTGATATGATATGATGAAAAGGGCACTTCAGCTCTTTGGTACTTTCCCCCAGAGTTTGTAACTCTATCTAGCCATGAGAAAACATCCTTTAAACCTAAATTGAGGAATATTAAATAGCTGACTAGAACTCTTCAAAAACGTCAAAGTCATGACAAATAAGGAAAGACTCAGAGACTGTCACAGTTCAGAGGGAAGTGGGGGACATAACTCACTGAGGGTGGCATCCTGGGTTGGGTCCTGGAGCAGAAAGTGGACAATAAGTGGAAAATCTGGTGAAGTCCAATCAAGTCTGGAGTTTTCATTAATAATAGTAATAATGTGCCATGTGGCTCTGTCGGTTAAGTGTCCAACTTCGGCTCAGGTCATGATGTGCAAGTTCGTGGGTTCGAGCCCCTCGAAGGGCTCTGTGCTGACAGCTCAGAGCTGGAGCCTGCTTTGGATTCTATGTCTCCCTCTCTGCCCCTCTCCCACTCACGCTCTGTCTCTCTCTTTCTCTCTCTCTCTCTCTCACAAATGAATAAACTTAAAATAATAATAATAATGTGCCAATTTTGGTTTCTTAAGCTTTGGCAAATGTTCCCTGTTAATGTCAAGTGTTTGCAACCCGGGAAACTGAGTGAAGGGTGCACAGAAACTGTACTATTTTTACAAATTTTGTGAACTTAAAATTACTTCAAAATAAAAAGATCATTTTTTAAAAAAGTTTGTTCTCTGTATCAATTTCGAACACCACCAAAATGAAATCAGTGGACATGCATGCTTTACTGGTAGCTTCTTAAAGAAAAGTGAATGTTTGTTGAGTTCGTATTTGCTCAGGTATGAAAATCTGAAATATCTGCTACCCCGGTTTGAACATTTCATCATGTTTTATAGGCTCAAATAGTTGGGCTTCAGCACAAGTCATACTGTACAAATCTCTCAACTTCATGTAAATAAAAAAAAAAAAAACAACAAAGGGGGTGCCTGGGTGGCTCAGTCAGTTGGGCGTCCGTCCAAATTGAGCTCAGCTCATGATTTCAAGTCTCGTGAGTTCGAGCACGCATTGGGCTCTGTGCTGACAGCTTAGAGCCTGGAGCCTACTTCAGATTCTGTGTCTTCCTCTTTCTCTGATCCTCACCAGCTCACACTCTGTCTCTGTCTGTCTCTCTCTCTCTCTCAAAAATAAACACTTTAAAAAAATTTTTTAAAAACAGAAAAAGAAAAACAGAAAGTGTTTTTGCTGTAATGATCTCCAGACTGACCTAAAACTGACGTAAACGAGGGTGTTCAGGGACATCAGAAACTCCAATTTATCTACAGAAGCTGCCAAAACAAACAAACAAAAAAAAGTAGAAGTAAATGGAGCATGTCAAGAAGCAGCAAACACTTGTGGCGTGTGCAGAATTAAACTTCCAGGAACGATTTAATGCCGCTTGTTCTTGAAAATGAGGTAAAAAGGAAAAGGTTCCTTTTTGGTTGTTATTTTTTCTGTAATATGCCACTTAAATCCATGAAATCTTTCTCAACCAAAATGCAGAAATATTTATAAGCACAGGACTGCTACGGCCTACTACAACGAACAAATCCATTCTCTTGTTTGACTGTGTGCTTCTCTGAGTCAATTACTTCCGCAAGAGTTAAACATCAAGGTTTTATGCACATTCGTTTTTTTTAAGTTTATTTTGAGAGAGACAGACAGAGTGAGTGGGGGAGGGGCAGGGAGAGATGGGGAGAGAGAATCTCAAGCAGGCAGGGAGGAGGGGGGGCGGTTGGTGGGTTCTGGAACTCATGAACCTTGAGATGATGACCTGAGCTGAAACCAAGAGCCGGATGCTTAACCAACTGAGCCACTCAGGTGCCCCTTTGTGCACATTGCTTTAAACCAATACAAGCAAGACTCTTAAGAAATGGAAGAGTCTTTTTTCAAAAATTAATGCTTTGGTGGTTAAATTCCATTTGCCCCCAGTACTTCTTACCAATCTTTCGGAATCAACAATTAGTAAAATCTAGGATGTTACATCATCTAGGCCCACTGTTTTACCCTGGTAAACGCACGCAACCAGCTGCGTGCAGGTATACATTTACAAGTCCTCGCCATAGCTGCGCCAGACGCCTTTTTGCCGCAAAGTTTCTCTGTCACTGCTGTGGAAAATCTCTTGCCAATTTGGGACAGGAGGCAACGATAAATATTTCCTCCTCTTTCATGTTTTAGGCAGATACTGTACATGACTTCTCACAAGATCCACAGGAGGACTGAACCCAGATGCCTACGCTCTGTTTCACTCTTCCCAGTTCTCCCGTCCCAGCCTTGGGAACATTTCCTCGAATAAATCTGCCTGTATGGCGAGCTGATGACTCAGGTTCTGCTTTGGGGGCGGGGGGGGGGGGGGGAGGGCAGGTGGGCACCCAGGCTGAGACACTGCTGCCCATGCTGATTGGCAAGCAGGAAAGGGCATAGCTTGCCTAAAATGATCTCTTCTGATGTAATAATTCTGGCTCTGAGGGGAGAAGAGTGACCATGTCTGAACATGGTATTAAATTCCTGGATCCATTCACCGTACAGGCCAAAGGCATTAGTGTGTACCAGGAATCGGGCCAACCTCTCTATTCAGTCTCCTCAGATACGGTGTGTTGGGCTCCTCTTTCTCTTTTCCCTGGTAACACACCCTAGTTTCACCTGCTCTCAATCCATGAAGTTCAGGGGATGACCCATTTCTCAGTTCCTTCCTGTTGGGGCCCACCCTCAAGCCCTGCTGATTGACTCAGAGATGGGCAAGTCACCTAAGCCCTTTCAAATGAGAAGCAATCCTTAGAATTTTTGTTGAAATAATTGAAAAAGAAGTCCTTAATTCTTCCTAGGGCTGCTAAACTGGCAACATGGGACCCAGAGGTGAGCCAGTGCTTGGGGAGAGTCTGTCTGAGAATGAAACTGGCCCGGAGGAAGGCACATGACATGGGAGAAAATTACAAAGGACGTTGTTTGGGCACCCATGGCCTCTAGGTGGCTCTGATTTATTTGTGGATGCTATCTATGTAAGCCAACATTCCCTTCCTGCCTACCTGATTCCTTCCTTCCTTCCTTCCTTCCTTCCTTCCTTCCTTCCTCTCTCTTTCTCTCTTTCTTTCACACAATTTAAATTAGGTATCTGTCTCTTGCTAGTCTGGCTTAACACCATTCATCTGTCATATTTCTGCTACAGATAACTTGCCAACACAAGTAGTTCTATTTACTCTATTTTTAACCCACTTATCCATTTATTCCTTCAACATTTACCTACCACTTACAAGCTAAGGAATAAATTAGGCTTCATAGAGGGAAAAAGATATTCTCTGTCACTACCAAACTCACAGTCTATAGAAGGAAGACAAAAAGATAAGGAGTTGCCTGGAAGTCCACGATACATGGCGATGCACAGAACTTTATAGACACTCAGAGGAGGCGGGGGGCTCTGATTCCCTTTCTTGGAAGGGTGGGAGCTGTCAGAGAAAACATTCTGGAGGAGGGTGCTACCTAAGGTGAGTGGGTAGGGGACCCATTCCAGAAACAGAGGACCAAATAAGCAAAGACATGGAAGCTGGAAGCAGTGTGGTATGACATGACTACAAAAATAAGCAGTTTATTTTTTTACGTTGGAGTTTAACATTGAAGCAGGAAGTGCAGAGAGAACAGGAATTTAGGCCCGGCCCAGAGGTGTCTGCTTGTCACTCAGGAACCATTTCAAATGTCACTTCCATCAGAAAGTTCATAACGCTGTCCAAGGGATTATCTTGGCCCTTGGATACAGATCATGTTGTTGGGAACCACTGGTTTACCTACTCCTATGTTGGATTATGTATTCTGCAAAGAAGCTATCATATCTCATTTCTCTTTGCATCCCATCTCCAGTATGAGTGTGGTTCATATAAAGTATTTGACTAATGTTTTTGAAACAATGCATGAATAAATGGTTTCAGGCCACTGTTTCATGTAACCAATGTGTCCTGACGTTGGGACATCAGGGAACCATCTTTGAAGGATTGCCAACAGCTTAGATTTCCTTACTTTTGCCTCTTTTGACACTCAGCATCTGAGTAAAACCTTTCTGGGGACATGGGTGAACCCAGATGAGCCAGAATTTAAATTACAGTGTAAGAATTGAAGAGTATCTTATCTGGGGGAGCCAGAGAAATGAGTCTGAACCAAATTCTCTAGAAAATTCTGAGGCCATGGTCTGCCAACATGTCCAAAAAACACAAGTAGGACCCACAAATATATTCAAAGCCAGAGCACCGGAACCATGTCAGGAATTAAGCAAAGGAGGTCCAGGTTGACTGCCACATATGGAGTTGGAATGTGTTTGACCTTTATAGACCATCTGCTTCATGATAGATGGGCAGGTCCATTTAATTAAAGGTACAAGATCTGGGCAGAAAGTGAATGGATAATTGCTATTTACCTCATGTATTTTTTTTTTTTTTTGATCCATCTATGTGTGCTAGGCACAGTGATAGTTATACTAGGAGATATGACATTGGATGAAGTCAGTTTCTAACATAAATTTATTTATCCTGTCTGCTTTCTTCTGCAATGTAAGATCACTCATTTTTCTGTTGCTGACATGATCATCTGATGGTATGATCAGTCTACAAATACTTAAAATCATTCAGTAAACACTGAGAACCATTTGATACATTAGTTTTTGTCAGATTTTTTGAGGTTTATTGGTTCTTAAAATGTTTTTATAAATTGCTTTTTGTCTCCATTTTCTTAAAATTGTTTCCTGAACTTTCCAGAAGCGGTGCTCAGTAAATGAATGACATCATGATCATATAGAGTAACAGGAAGAAATACAGGCTTGCCAAAATTGCAAAAGAATAAGGAAGTGAAAAAAGTTTTCTTAGAAATAATCACACAAGGAATTTGTTTGGGAGATGAAAACACCATCATGACATTATGGTATTATGAAAACAAAATTTAGGAAGTCAAAAGATGAATGTATAAAGCATAAAAAACAAAACTGCACGCATGGCATAAAGATACAGATTTCAACTTAGGAAATGTATGAATCATCATAAAAACTAGATATTGAGCACGCTGTCCACAGTATTTTCCAATATTCACTAGCTACAATATTCCAGTATTCATTACCTAACATTTTTTGGCCCGAAATATTTTGTTTTTATCTTTTCCTTCTAGGCTCTGTCCATATACTCGGGTAATCTGGGAGACAGAGGATTCTGAATAATAGTTATTTCAAAGGGGTCGTTCGGCTGATGTGTGACTGTGCTAGTTCATTGATTGATACTCCCGAAGTAGTTGAGGATGTTAAAGAAATATGAGATACAGTTAAATATGGTGGGAATTATGGTAGAAGTGGAGAAAGGGTGGCTTGGTTGTGTGTACTTTAATTATGTGTAGTTACACATCGGCTGTGAATATCTGCAGTCAAATCATGTGTAATGAGTATGATTTATAGCATCTCTGTGTGATGGAAGGGTGCGGTTGGACAGATGAAGGGGGCAGATTTCCTGATAGCTATAGATGTGGCTCTAACTAAAAAATCATACCAAGGCGTCTGGGTGGCTCAGTAAGTTAAGCGTCTGACTTCGGCCCAGGTCTTGTTGGTTGAGCGTGAGTTCGAGCCCCCTGTTGGGCTCTGTGCTGACAGCTCAGAGCCTGGAGCCTGCTTCAGATTCTACGTCTCCCTGTCTCTGCCCCCGCCCTGCTCATGCTCTGTCTCTCTCTATCTCAAAAATAAATAAACATTAAAAATTTTTTAAAAATCATGCAAATCATCAATAGGGTAAATGGCATGAAGGTGTTGTAATGTCTATGAATGACTGGGCGAAATCTCTGGGCCTCACAAAGTCAGGTGAGGGAAAACAGAGTCTTTAATGTTGAACCCACTTTCTCTTGGCAAGATGCCTTATCCAGCACCCCACTGCACCTCTGTGTCGTAGCACTAACTGCATTCCTGTTTCCATGTAGTTAATAAATATAAACCAACATTTCTTTAGCATCTACTCTGCTAGGCATTTTTCTGGAAGAGAGAATGAAGAGAAGGCAAGATCCTTATTCCCTGATCTAAAAGAAGGAGCAGATAAATAATTGCAATGGAGTCTAATCATTTTTCTATTGGTGAGATGGATAAACTGCTTTATTGCCTTTTTTCCCCACTGATCCCATCTTCATCCTTAGAATTACTGCAACAAGAAAACTGATTCTCCCACACAGCTGATAAGAGCTGATTCCTCCAACTCTGCTTTCAAGTTTTACTATCTCTTATGGCAACCCTGGCTAATAAGAGCCTAATGCCCACGTGTCTGCTTCAGCAAAGAGATAAACATTTCACAAGGTTACAGCCAAAGTTCCTTTCTTCTCCTTGTTTTCTTTACTGAGTAAACAGTTTCGCCAGGCTCCCAATCACCAAATCTCCTGAATGTTTTATAATCTTATACTTTTATAATTTTAGAATCTTATATGCTGGTTGATAAGCATTGTGGTTTTGTTATTTGATTTTCTTTTAGCTGTTACCATGAATGGAAAATACAACTTGTATCTGTCATGTTAAACTTTTTAATTTATTTTTTTTTTTTAATATTTACTTATTTTTGAGAGACACAAACAGGACACAAGTGGAAGAGGGACAGAGAGAGATGGGGACATAGAATCTGAAGCAGCCTTCAGGCTCTGAGCTGTCAGCACAGAGCCCAACGTAGGGCTCGAACCCATGAGCCGTGAGATCATGACCTGAGCCGAAGTTGGACGCTTAACCGACAGAGCCACCCTGGTACCCCTGTCATGTTAAACTTTTTTCTAATCTACAGTCGTCCCCGTTTATCCACAGGGGGTACATTCTAAGCCCCCCAGTGGCTGTCTGAAACCATGGAGGGTACTGAACCCTATATATGCCATTTTCTCCTATACATACATAACTATGATAAAGTTTAACTTACAAATCTGGCACAGTAAGAGATTAACAACAATAATGAAATAGAACAATCACTAACAATATATTGCAAGAAAAGTTATCTGAATGTGGTCTCTCGAAATATTGCATTGTATTCATCCTACTTCTTGTGATGATGTGAGATGATAAAATGCCTGCATAATGAGATGAAGTGAGGTGAATGACATAGGCATTGTGATATAGCATTGGGCTACTATTGGCCTTCTGCCCATAAGTCAGGAGAACCATCTGCTTTCACAGTTTTCAGACCACGGGTGACAGTGGGTAATTGAAACCAAGGAACACAAAACCACAGAAAGGGATGACTGCTCTGGTTATCTGCACCCAAACTTTGAGTTGTGGTTCTGTGCAGGGAAAGTTCTGGCTTGTTGGACATGTTCTTAATGGTTCCTTGTACAAGTCAAGGATGTGGCCACTACTGCTTGGAAATGATATGTGCTTTGAAAGCAAAACTCCAAGAAAAAGGGAAGAGTAACTTTAACTCATTAGATCCCAATTCTGAGTCAGACCCCTGATGGCTCCCCCTTGTAAGTGACACTTACCTTTCCCAGTTCCCTGTGAGGTGGATATTACTGCCTTTGTTTTTCAGACGAGAAAACTGAGAGACCCAGGTCACACAGAGTCAAAACTCTGTAGTCAAGATTGTCTTATACAAAACCCCACTGGGCTAAATAAAGCCAGCGACTTCAAGGATAAGGAAAAGAACTGTAGGCAAAGGAGAAATAGGTATCAAACCACCAATTAAATTTACAAAATGTGTTTACTTTTCCCCAGCCCCCCTAGGAAGTAAGGTATTTTCTGCTCTCAGTTTATTTTACATTAGGGACCAAACCAGGATAGCAAGGCTGACGCTCAATGGGGAGTGAGTATAAGGAAGAGCCCCAAGCTGAAAAAGACAGAAAATCTCAACAATCCAGACAGTTGCCTCTCTGGCCTTACATCTTCCCCTCGAAATCTGATCCTCATGGGGTTCCCAGAGACACCAGCCCCAGGTCAGCCCTCGAGAATGAGAGCAAAAGCAGACCACAGGCAAGGAGAGTTAACTATCCAGCTGGCCCTGAGCTTCCCATCCCTCTCCAAGTATCTTGAGAAGCATTAATTAGCGTATGGACTCCAACACGAAATGGTAAAACTTGAGTCTTTAACCAAAGAACTAGAGCAATATTTTATTCATTCATTTATTCATTCATTCATTTTATAACAATGTTTTAAAACGACAAGTTATGATACATTAATGGGTTGTGAAATACTTCACAAGCTTGTCACCAAATGTCTCAAAAATGGATAAAGGAGGATAGTATAGAAAACGAAATATCAAACACATTGTACAAAGGAAATGTAAGTATTGTATTGTGAACTTGTGTTAGGGGTATGTGTATGTGTGTAAATACATAAACACACACACAGTGGATACATGCACACACAATATTTATAAATATGTAAGTGAATGCTTAATCTCCTGAGTTTGACACCTTTCTGTGACCAAGGAAAAATTTATTACCCCAGGACTTGGTTTCTTCCATGTAAGATTGAGATAGGAACCCTCCCTAACAATAAAGTAATTCCCATTTCCTTATAATTGTGTGCAGTGAGAATTTATTGAAAATTAGCAGTTCACCTTGCAACCAATATCCAATAACTAATATTTTGGAAAAAAAAAAAACAGGGTAGTTTTGAGTGGCAAAATTACAGTTGTTTAAAAATTTTTCCTTATAGTTTCCACTATGTTTTCTACGTTATCCGTAACGAGCATGTGTTCATTGTTTTTTATAATAAGAAAAAATATGGATGTATCTTTTAAAACAACTAAACCCTCAGTGCTCCATGTACTGAAAAGGAAACTGTGGTGGTTTTTTTTTTTTTTTTTCTTACCACAAAGGCCTTCAAAGGGAAAAAAAAAAACAATACATTTAAAACTGCAGAGCAACTTTCAAGAGCAAAATATCTTTTGGTGGTTTTGGTTTGGTTTTGTTGATAAGGTCCATGACTGTGCAGTAAGTGTATAGTTTGTATATTTTCTGCAGGAAAAAAAAAAAAAAAGTTTGAGTGCATTGAATCCTTATCATTCCGTAAATATTTCAACAGCGGGAGCTACAGCAAACAAATTGCTGCCTGAATAGGAAAGTTTTTTCCCAACACCATTGCT
The DNA here is from genome assembly GCF_018350215.1 of Panthera leo. Lineage (NCBI taxonomy): Eukaryota > Metazoa > Chordata > Mammalia > Carnivora > Felidae > Panthera > Panthera leo. Next base: position 145,284,774 of record NC_056682.1, read on the forward strand.
GATAAAGGCGGCCACTTGAAAGTGTTCTCTGGCAATTTCGAAGGAAGGATTTGCAAGGCCTCTGCATGGGTTGACTTTGCAAAATTTGTTTTAGTCCTTTGAGTCCCACTTAACTGACTCTAACTAAGTATATTGTTGGAGGCAAGCCATAAAAGGAAAAGAAGCAAAAAACAAAACAAAACAGGATCTTACCTCCCATACCTCCCATACTCCATTTACAGTATTTTCTCTCTCAAAGTTCATTTGACTTAAGGAACTTTGATTTATATTGCAATGATATCTTGCTGCTTACCACCAAGAATCAGTCTGTTAAATGCCTCAGTCTACACTCTGGACTGACTAGGGTGGTACACTGAAAGCAATATTCAGAGCAACAATAATCATTATAGTTGCTGATTTTTTTTAATGTTTATTTATTTTTGAGAGAGAGCAAGCGAGTTGGGGAGGGGCAGAGACAGAGGGCAACAGAGGATCCAAAGTGGACTCTGCACGTACAGCAGAGAGCCTGACGATGTGGGGCTTGAACTCACAAACCGCAGATCGTGACCTAAGCAGAAGTCAGACGCTCAACCAACTGAGCCATGCAGGCATCCTGATATAGTTGCTAATTTGTTTTTAAATTTTTTAAAATGTTTATTCATTTTTGAGAGACAGAGAGAGACAGAGCACGAGTGGGGAAGGGGCAGAGAGAGGGAGACACAGAATCTGAAACAGGCTCCGGGCTCTGAGCTGTCAGCACAGAGCCCGTCGCAGGGCTCGAACTCATCAACTGCGAGATCTGGACCTGAGCCGAAGTCGGACGCTCAACCGACTGAGCCACCCAGGCGCCCCTATAGTTGCTAATTTTTAAGTACAGCCTTAGCAGGAGGAACTGCATTGGGTGTTTTGCCCACATCATCTGTTTGGTCCCCACGGTCATCTGTGAGGTAGACACTCATACTATTCTCACTCCACAGATGAGGAAACTCAGGCAAAGCTCTGGCAAAGCATTGGGTGCCAGGCTGAGACTTTACACCTTGAAGGTTATGCAAAAAAGTATCTGTATTTTGGAAAGCTAATCCAGGTGGCTTGAGTGAGTTGGGCTGAAGGTAAAAACACCAGATGGGTGAAAACTAGTTGGAAGACCATCGTTCGTTCCCCATAGACACCTCGGCTCTGCAGAATCATAGACTGCCCTCCGGTCGTGCTGAGGAGTTAATGGTCTTACGTCTTTCTACTTATTTTTCATCTTGTGGCAATTCCATTCTTCCCTTTGCCTCCAGCAAATTCCTACTCCACCTCCAAGCGCTATGCGTGGACAGTCCCTCCAGAGAGACGTAGTTAAGAGGTCAATGGCCTGTGTGAATGGCAGCGTAGAGGGATTTGGGCGCCAGAAGCATCTGCTCAGCCTCTAACAAGCTGTGGCTTTGGGACATTTCTTAGGTTTCCGAGACTTACCTCAATTCTGCAGTGGGAATAATACTACATAACACGAGAAGGGGGTGCGGAAATTTAGATGACACTCTGAAACTTCGAAAACCTCTATAAATAGAGTTTACTTAAGTAGTTTGTCATCTCAGAGGCCCTCCCCACACCCAAGGAGAATGAATTGTACCAGTCTCCTTTTGCTGTTAGCCATCCAATCCTACCTCTACATATTGTTGTATTAGGTTGAAATGACATTAAGTCACAAGCAAGGGTCTGTAGTTTTCTCCTGCTTCCACTAGATTCTACTTCCTTGCCCATGAATGGTTGGCTGAACAGCACTATTCTTTCCCAGAGATTTCCATGCCTTAATCCCTGGAATGTGTGAAAATGTTACCTTATATGGAAAAAAAAAAGAGTTTGCAGATGTGTTAAGGGTCTTGAGAGGAGATTATCCTGGACTATCCGAATGGGCCCAATGTAATCACAGGTGTTTTGTTTTGTTTTGTTTTGTTTAGAGAGACAAGCAGGGTATAAGAAGTGTCATAGAGGAAATGTGACAACAGAAACAGAGGTTGGAGGGATGTAGTTTGGAGATGAAGGAAGAGATCATCCAGCACAGCACTACAGGTGGCCTCTAGAAGCTAAGAAAGGCAAGGGAACGGATTATGCCCTAGAGACTGTAGAAGGAAAGCAGCTCTGAGGACACCCTGAGTTTAGCCTGTGAGCCCCAAATCGGGCTTCTGACTTCCAGGACCGTAAGATAATAAATGTGTATTGTTTAAGCCATTGTGTTCATGGTACTTTGGTACAGAAGCAATAGGTAACTAACACGCCTATCTGGAAGCACCCTCCTTCCTCCCCAAGGTATAGTGGTGTCTTCCCGAAACATGAAACATGTACAATTGTGCACCTCTCTATTTTCCACAGCTGTTTAACATACATTCGTGATTTCTCCAATGTCAAGGGATTCATGGAACAGTGGTAGGCTGCAAAGAAAGGTTTACCGAACGTGAGAATACCAAGGAGAACATCTGTTCAAGACATTTGCAGGCTTACAGGAACATTCACAGCATATTAATGGGGTGTAGCAAAACCCAATTCTGTAGGTTTGACAAATGTGGGATTCACTAAGGTAGTTATGTGGGTATCAGAACTATTTTTAACATTTCGCCTTGGTGACATGTCCATATTATCAAAGCACCAATAAAGAGTGAAATAGTTTAATGTAATTCTCTGGAAAGTATAAATATATTTCCACTAAGTAGTAGAGAATCCTAGTTTCATTTGTATTATTTTTTCTAATACTTAGGTTGAATATAAATCTTTAAAAATTTTTTTTAGTGTGTATTTATTTCTGAGACAGAGAGAGACAGAGCATGAGAAGGGGAGGGGCAGAGAGAGAGACAGACACAGAATCCAAAACAGGCTCCAGGCTCTGAGCTGTCAGCACAGAGCCTGACGCGGGGCTCAAACTCACAAACCGTTTGATTATGACCTGAGCCGAAGTCAGTCGCTCAACCGACTGAGCCACCCAGGCACCCCGGTTGAGTATAAATCTTAAGGGCATAAAAGAGAGCCTGACTTATTTATTTATTTATTTATTTATTTATTTATTTATTTATTTAAAAAAGCCTGTGACGTTTCAGTGTGATTAATATTTACTGGCAAAGCTAATTATAACATTAATATGTAAATAAAGTAATGCAATCACGTAAATATGCAAATATATATCAGTGAACGTGTCACACTAAATGAACCAGTCCTTATTAAAGCCAACTTCCCTTCAAATATATTTTTTGCTTAAAATTCTGGAGATTTTCTTTTAAATGAAATTGAGTCAACACTATTTCTTTGCTCTATTAAGAAATACACGACACGTCGATTTATTTTATTTATTTAGAACTTGGAGGACAATAAAGAAAAAAAAACATCAGGAGATTTTTCCACCATTAGCTTGAAAATGAATAAAACAGAAAACATGCTGCATTGCAACTGTACAGAGCGAGGCAGCTGGTAGCTAGCTCTCCAAAAGCTTCCGCAGTATTTTCTTATACAGGGGGGCGTTCGGGTCCAGGCATATTTTCCTACCATTCTTCAGAGAAGCTCTGCCAGAGAAAAGATTTGAACGTGGGGTTAGACCCGTAGTGAAGCGGGGTGTGGAGGAGCGCAGGCTAAGGCAAAGGAGGCAGAGGGTAGGGGGCCCGAAGCCAGTGCAGGGACTCACATCATCTGGGGAACGGGGCAGTGGACTGTCGCACCCATCACCTCCAGGCTGCGGATATACTTGGGACGGACTTCGGAGGTGGTCTTCAGGCACACGCAGCGCAGGTGCTCATCTTCTGGGTCCTCTGAGGGTTGGTGGGGGGGCGGGGAGGTGGCGGAGGAGAGAGCGCTGAGTCAGTGAACCTTCGAACTTACCTTAGGGATCATTTTTCATTGCGTTTGGCTTTCATTTCCTCACCCATAAATCATACCTCCCTCAGAGAGAAGTGTTACTGACAAGATGGTAAAGTGCACCGGGCAGCTCATGGCACAGCGCCCGCACACCTAGGCAGAGCTCAGAAGATTATAAAAATTCCACCCCAGCCCTGGGGGTTCCCCGACTGCCTGTTGTCTGCCCCCGTCCCCTCCATGCCTTCCTTTAGCTCTTACCTCTGGGGAGGGAGACCACAGCTGGCAAGAGCAGCAGTCCCAGGAGCAGGAGCCCCGAGCTGGGCAGGGGACTGGGGGCGCGGGCACCCACTCGAAGCCTCATGTCCAGCAGGTGCCAGTAGGAGCCGAGAGTGCAAGGGCAGTTGGGGCAGAGGCTTTGCAGGCCAGTGGCTCCCAAGACTCTCCAGGCCGGTTTTATCCCCACTGTCAGTCCTGTCCTGTCCGGAAAACTGGGGCGGATGGTGGGGGAAGTGGAGACACTTCTGGGAAGGGTTAGGCTCTGGCCAGCCAAGATTAGGAGGGAAAAAAAAAAAAAGAAGAAGAAAAAGACTGGGGTCAGCGGTTTTGGCTGGGAGCTGGGAGCAGGAGCAACACCCTCAATCTAAATTCATGTACGTGCACATGGGTGCAGTTAGAGCCAGTATTTGAACCTGTCTGTTGCCTTTGTTATGTGTTATTGTAGAGTTCTCTGTGATCACTATGTTGCCATTTATACAGGTGGTGCCTTCAGACCCTAGACAGTTTCTGTTTCTTTCCCAACTGGCAACAAACTGCCTTTTCAAGAACTGCTTATTTCTGCCAGCGTGTCCTGATTACCACAGAGTTGAGCTTTGTGGCTGTGTGTGTTAAAGGTGTGTCTTCGTAATTGTTTTCTTGCTGGTAAAAACTTGAATTGGTCTTTGGGATGACTCAGCTCTGAATTTCACCCGAATGTGAAGTTTCCTTGGTCTCTTGAACAGGATCTACCCTGCCCTACCAGCCACCCTCTAGCAAGCAAAGTCTGTTACCCCAGTCTATCCTCTTACCCTGAGAAAAATTATGAAAGTAATATTGGAATGCATTCATTCTGTAAAAACTTGGTGCCCATGTTACTGCGTTGGGCTTGCCCCAGAAATGAGGTCAAGCAGGAGAGTTTCCAGGCCACATTTCCCAGAGCCTGCTGTGACCTGGACAAGTGCCAGTTTAAGTCAGGCTGCACTGTGGCTGGATCAGTGATGTTCTAAAGAGGGCACAGAGCTTCTGGGAGTGGAGTGTAGAAAGATGTGGAAGAGGGGTGGAGGGTAGGTAACAAAATCCGCAAAGTAAAGGTCAAGAAATCGATATGGACCATCTTCCCTTCCCTGAAAAAAGGATGACTTGGGCTCTTTTTTTTTTTTTTTTTTTTTTTTTAGTTTTTTTAAGTTTATTTTTCTTGAGAGAGAGAGAGAAGAGAAAGAGAGCAGGGGAGGGACACACAGAGAGAGAGGGAATCCCAAGCAGGCTCTGTGCTGTCAGCGCAGAGCCTGATTTAGGGCTCAAACTCATAAACTGTGAGATCATGACCTGAATCGAAATCAAGAGTCAGGTGCTTAACCGACTGAGCCATCCAGGTGCCTTTACTTGGGCTCTTAAATAGGGCAAAGTATGTCCTCATCTCAAAGCCAGAGGTTTTCTGTTGCACTGATTAACAGTGGTGAAGGGCATCAGTGGTCCACGGCAGGAAACTAGCTGACTTCTGAATGCTCAGGAGGACCAGGCTTCTGCAGGGCTATGCAATGTCCCTCCTCCACCTACAATGTTCTTTCTCTTAGTATCCCACCACTTGCCTTTCGGCTAAGTCCCTTCAAATTTCTGGTGTCTACCTAACATCACTTCCTCAGGGAGGCCTTTCCTGACAGCTACAGCTAATTGTGTTCCCTGTTGTGTCTTGTAGCATCACTGCATTTGAGATCTCTCACTGATATAGATATTATACATGTAGATACATATGCATGTGCGCGAGTGTGTGTGTGTGTGTGTGTGTGTGTGTGTTTGAAAGTGTTTAAAATGTTTTCTGGGGTGCCTGGGTGGCTCAGTCGGTTAAGTGTCCAACTTCAGCTCAGGTCATGATCTCATGGTTTGTGGGTTCAAGCCCCAAGTCGGGCTCTGTGTCTCAGATTCTGTGTCTCCTTCTCTCTCTGTCCCTCCCCTGCTCGCACTCTGTCTGTCTCTCTCTCAAAAATAAACATTAAAAAAATTTTTTTAATGTTTTATCTCCCCACATGCAAAGCTGTATGAGGTGAGCGGTCATAATGTATATCACTGTTCTAGAACATGGGTAAGGACTCAATATAAAGTACTATATTCATGAAGATAATGTTGAAAATGATGATGCTGAGGCTTTGGCTTGCTCCTCTGTCAGTTTCTTCACACAGTTAGAGCAGACCTCTATATCTGCAGGTGTCCCATCAGGTTGTGATTATTTGTCAACCTGTCAGCCCCTCCAACCAGACAGTGATCTCTTCAAGGACAATTCTCTGGGACTTACATATGTTGAACATCCAGCATCCAATGCAAATGGATGATCCAGAAGGTGCTGTAACTTACACAAGTGTATTGCACTAAAACTTGAGATCCCAAATAGGGTTAGTGGCAGAGGGGATGGATAGGAGAGATGGTTTGGGATATGAATGGGTGGCATATTGGATTTTACAACCTTACCCCCAGATGTCAATATTTACAGGAAGTAGTAAGTGTCATTAAATGATTCTTTCTCTGCATTACATGAAATAGTTTAACGCACACAAAAACGAAAGACATGTGCATCTTAGGAGGTATCGCATAGTGGAAAAAACCTGTGTCATGTTTCAGGAGCTGACCCTGTTGGTAGCAGGAGGAAACCACTAGAGAAATGAATGAAATGTCTGAGCTCTTGTGAATTGTTGGAGAAAAACTAATGAAAACGATTGCAATCCCCACTTACTGCTTTATTATATGTTTATATATATGTGTGTATATATTAACTATCATTTAATAAATGCATTTATTTTGTAGACAAAACATTTTAAGGCACTGAGCCTATACTGATGAGGAGATAATAAAAGTAGATCTTCATATACAAAATTTGTGAACTAAATGCTTAATACGTGAGTGTTCCCCCAAAGTCCATCTACAGATTGGGGTTGGTGAACTTGTTTCTCCTTCAACCATCAAAGTATGCTGCTTGTGATCAGGTTCCTATTTTTGTGTGCCAATAACATCGCGATATAGAATATAATCTCTTCATTAGAGAAAGAAGAATCGCGGAACGTGGTGTGGTGGTTAAGAGCAGAGCTTCAATTACTCACTCTGTCACCTACTTATTTATCTGATCTTGCGGCAAATTTCCTAATCTCTTTGAATTTCAGTATTCTTCTGTAGAACACTGGGAATGCTAATAGTACAACAAATAAAATAATAGCTAACATTTATATAGGGGTTCTTGTGGGGCTTCTAGCCCTTTGAATCTGTTAACTCTTAATTTTCACATCGATTGTCAGACAGGCAATATTATTATCCCATTTTAGAGATGAAGAAACTAAGGCACAGAGTGGTTATGCAACCTGTCCAAAGTTACACAGCTAGTAAGGGGTAGAGCTAATTCACCCAATTATTCTCTTTACAGAGGATGAACTCTTAACCAGATCATATCTATCTTGTAAGAATCATTTAATTCATCCATACAAAACACTTAGTATGCCAGGCATATTAAAATGTATCCAAAAATTTTCACTATTATAATAAATTAAGAATGACACACATCAGTGGCATGTGGGTGGCTCAGTAGGTTAAGCGTCCGACTCTTGATTTCAGCTCGGGTCATGATCTCACAGTTGAGGAGATTAAACCCCGCATCGGACTCTGTCTGTGCTGATAGCATGGAGACTGCTTGGGATTCTCTCTCTCCCTCTCTCTCTGCCCCTCTCCTGCTTGCACGTACATGCTATTTTTTGCTCTCTCTCAAAAATAAACAAATAAACTTAAAAAATAATAATAATGGGGGCGTCTGGGTGGCTCAGTCGGTTAAGCGTCCAACTTTAGCTCAGGTCATAATCTCACAACTTGTGAGTTCGAGCCCTGCATCAGGCTCTATGCTGACAGCTAAGAGCCTGGATCCTGCTTCAGATTCTGTGTCTTCCTCTCTTTATGGCCTTACCCCACTGGTGCTCTCTCTCTCTCTCAGAAATGAATAAATGTTTAAAAAATTTTTTTAAATAATAATAATATATTAAAAAATCTAAAATTGACACAGATCATCAACTAGTGATTTTGTGTGCTGTATTGAGAAATAAATGAAGTGTAAAAAAAAGGGGGATGGGTTAGTAAGGCTTTTTCCCCTCAACAATTCTGTTAAAATTAATAATATATGACTGCAAAGCAACAACAAGTTTTGATTTCATGTTAATACTTCTGTGAGGATAGTGTGGGTATAAATTTAAGGGATTAAGAAATAAATGACCAGGGGTGCCTGGGTGGCTCAGTCAGTTAAGCGTCCGACTTCGGCTCAGGTCATGATCTCATGGTCTGTGAGTTCGAGCCCCGTGTCAGGCTCTGTGCTGACAGCTCAGAGCCTGGAGCCCGTTTCAGATTCTCCTGTTCATGCTCTGTCTCTGTCTCAAAAATAAATAAACGTTGAAAGAAAGAAAGAAAGAAAGAAAGAAAGAAAGAAAGAAAGAAAGAACAAACCAGAGGGAGCGGGGAGAGAATGGGCAAAATGGGTGAAGGGGAATAGGAAGTCCAGGCTTCCAGTTATGGAATGACTAGGCCACAGGGATAAAAAGCACAGTGTGGGGAATGTAGTCGATGGTGTTGTAATGATGTTGTACGGTGTCAGGGGGGTAGCAGCACTTGGGGAGCACACAGCACAAGGGAGAGAGATGGTCAGTCACTCTGCCGAAATGAATGCAACTTTGGCTATCAGCTATATTCAAATAAAAAAAATGTAAAAAAAAAAAATGAAAGCTCTGTTTCTTATAAAACAATGATTAGAAGTCTGCCAAAGTGTGAATTTTTTATTTTCGTATTCGCAAGGTTGATTCCACCACAAAAATTGTAAGCAGACAGGATGTGAATGCAAATATATACGAACATTCCAGGTTAAAACATTTAACACCATAGAGAACCTATGTTATTATTAGGATTATTATTGAAAATACTGGAGTGTTTTTAATAGAGAGAATGTTAATGCTGTTCATCATATATTTTTTTATTCTATAGTATTAAATATATTCACTTTAAAGTAAGTAACCACAGCTTACAAGACTCACATTCTACAACTTTATTATTTTTTAGGGTTTGAAGGCTGAAATAAACACTAGAAAAACCTTTCAAAAATGCTTGGAGGCAAAGTATCCTAAGACGAAGACAATGAAAAACTCTATTAAGTCCCTAAATAAATCAACAAACATTTATTGAGCAAGTGCTCTATTCTGGGCTCTGTGTGATTCCTAATAACAATGGCCATTATGGAATCTATTAATCATCATGAGTATAGCTAGTCTCACAGTCAAGTAGAGCAAGAGAGGTTAACACACATGTGAGTATTTGGAAAGAAAATTTTAAATAAAGGAATGCAAAGCATAGTGCCACATTTAGCCAAGAGTTAAGGAACAAACCATATATTATATTTTGGCAGTAAGTTTGCTTACTGTTATCTTCTTTCTGTCATCTATGAACCAGCCTTCTCAGAATGTCATGCGACTTTTCGAGGCAGAATTGAACACATATCCAAAGTTTAATACAATATGAATAGGTATTTTGGATAAATAAGAACTCCAGAAAGTCAAACCTTCAAACTCCTACTCTTCTTGGGAGATAGAAAGATTTGACAGAAAGCGAACAGATTAAGCCATTGACCCACTACTTTCCAAAATTTTCTGGACTATTTTCTTGATTTTGGGAGCTTCTGGGTCCAGGCAGACTTTGTTCCCGTTCTTCAGCGTGGCTCTGCAAGAGGGAATGGAATGATCTGTGAGTGCCCTGGCCTGACCCTCAGAAGCCATTCACCGGGCTGGATGGATAAAACTGCGTTGGTGGGGACAGAAGCGGAGAGTTTCCCTAATGCCCAATGAGGCAATGGTACAAAAACAGGGACTTACATCACTTCGACCTTGGCACAGTGGGGTCCTGCCCTGAGCACCTCCAAATTCTGGATGTTACTTGGGTGAATGCCAGAGACGGTTTTCATACACAGGCAGCGAAGTTCAATGAACGGCTCCACGTCTGCACTTTTAGCTAGGGTAGAAAGCGTGACTCTGTTAGTGGTCCCGATTCTTGCGGAGATCTTATCTAGTGGGTTGTTTCCTTAGCCCCTTATTTGTTAACTGTGCCGCTCTCCTAAAGTCGCTGCGTCTATGACCTTCCGATCTTTAGTAAAGTACCCTGGCAGAATGCCTTGGCACACGTGAAGTGCCCACTAAGCATACCCTCTCCTCCCGGAGGTACTGGTATAACGGCCTCTCCAGCCCCAGGAGCGACAGTGCAGACTTTCCCCCAGGCCCTGCTGCAGCAGAAGCAGCCACAGCTGCAGAGGCAGGGACTCCACTCTCAGCGCTCCCTCCCGCAGTTTCTCTTACTTAACCCAGAGGGAACCAGCGTGCTCAGGAACAGCGACAGCAGTAGCAAGCCCTGTAGGACGGGAAGCCGGCTGGTGCTGGAGCAGGAGGAGGTAGGACTGAGGCCCATGGTGGAGACTAAGCTGGAGTCGGTCCTGGAGGCCTCGGTGTGAGGGCGAATTGCTGCCTCCAGTCTGCGGTCATGGTGTCTCATGCTCTCCCGATGCCTTTTATACAAGCCCCTCGAGGCCAGCAAGGAGAAAAAAGATAGGGAAGAAGGGATGGTGTGTGGAAATACATGTGGGAAGATGGGCAAGTTGTGCTCAACCCAGATAAACACCAGGCAGGTCGGGGTTCCTGCTCAATTTTATTTATACTTCCCTTCACACTGTGCTCTCCGCAGCCCCCTTCCCCCATTCTTAGTACCCATATCCTTTACACGAATATAACCTTCCACGTAGGGAGGTAAGAACTAAACTGAAGTCTTACACAAATTTTCTTTGTATATCTACATGATAACACTCTGCTTTTCCTATAAGGCAATTTATGGGCTTAACAGACACTTTATGACTATCTGAGAGCATACATATATGGCCCTTTCCAGTAGCCAAAGAAAGCAGATATTCCTAACTTGGTTGTTGATAAATGTTAGGATTTGTTTGTAGTATGTGCATAAAGTAGGAGCCAATTACCGCCAAAGGCCCACTTTGCATATTAGTTTGTGGGTTGCTTTCTGTTTTCAGAATGTATTATTTTTTTCTAATGTCATCCAGAAACTAGAAGAAAAGCGCCTCCTCCCTCGTGTTGTAAAATAAACTGCTTGTTGCGTCTACTCTAAAAAGCAACACCCAGCATATTTCCTTTTTCTTTTATTTTTAATATTTCAGGGAAGTAGGTAATATAATTCACTGTGAAAGGTTCATACACTGCAGATGTATGTGGAATAAAACATGTAAATTTCTCTTCATCATTATTCTGTATCCTCGCTCTCCAGTGGAAACCTTAGATAACAATTTGATATTAGTTTTCTGTTCTGTCTACATTTATATACACACATATGTGTATATAGACAGACACACGTCACTCGTAGAGAAACACATATATCGACAGAGGTAGACATAGATTTCTTAATATAAATGGGATCATTAGATGGTTTGCTTTTGCCCTTCAGAAATACGCCTTCAGCCTCCTTTCATGCTACCCCAAGGTCATCTTTCCCCATCCTTTTTAATGGCTGCGTGACATTGTATGGCATGGGCAATCCTCAACCAACCTCTGTCTTATTGGTGACCTTGAGGGTGTTTCCAGGTTTGCAGTATTACAAACTGCAACAAAATCTCTGTTCCTCAATTCTCAGAGCGCAATCAAGAGTCTTGATCTCAAACCCTAGGTGATATAGAGAAAGCACCTGCACATCACAGGCTGGCTTGTGTGTGTTATTGTCTGCATCTCGCTTTCTTCTATGAGCCTTGCTTCCTCAACTGGACCATACACTTTTGAAGGTAGAGGCATGTCCTAGGTTTCTTTGAATGCTTTAGGGATTTTTTGGTGTGTAGGATAATACATTACACAGTGGGTCTTAAACAGTGTTGGGGAGTAGATCAATGAGTATCGTATGAAGGAAAGTTTTTAATCAGACAATCCTCAGACCAAACTCCATCTGGTCCCAAGTACCTATAGTATAAAGAGGTGATTTGGAAGCCGGGGAATAACGGACAAAGTTCTAGCCACAAGCTGTCTTCCTATTACAACTATGTACAAATCTTACACAATATGATTTAAACTTCTCATTATTTGCTTATGTTTTATACCTTTAACATTTTGGAAGAAACTCAAAATATTCAAATGTACAAAATTACATTTTCTATCAAAAGAATGCATACAGTCAATTATTGTTTCCAGTTGTTTTTTTCTTTCAACTTTAAAGCCAATTCTCCCTCTTGTTTAAGTTAGACGACACCTACTTAAGTTCATCTGCCCTGTTTTGTAAATGTATTTCTCTTTCTCACCCCTTTAGCTTTCCCCATGTATCTTACAGTCTGGCAGTAGAACATATTAAATTGCTTTTCTACCTCTTCCAACTCAGAAATTCATAGTCTAAGAAGCAAAGTCAAGAAAAAGGTTAAGCTGAAAATGCCTATCCTTCTTAGAGCTGAGATGTGGAGTGAATAAAGAGAGATTCTCAGCAGGAAACAGAGTAAGGAGAGTGAACGCCTTTCTAGTTCTTCCTGAGCGATGACTTTATAGTCTTTCCTCATTATTGTGATTGAAATGTTATTCATTCTCTGGTCAGATATATTTTATTCAAATGTAAACTCAAAAGCATTTTCAGATCAAGATATAAAGTGTTGTGGGTTTTTTTTTTTTTTTTAAGTATTATAGTGTCTTTTTTTTTTTTTTTCCCCATCCATCACAGCCCCAACACATATTGTTTGCTGTATTTATTAGTTTCACTGGACACTTTTCCCTCTATACACACACTATCCAAATTTCTTTCCTGGTTCATTTAGTACCAGGAAAGCGGTAGGCATGTCGCAGAGTATCATTAAGCCATTGTCTTAATCAACATATTTGTCACAAAAGATACAACGTCAGCAAGGTTCATGAGGAAGCATTAACAAATTTCTTGAGTCACTGAAATTTCACAAGCCTATTAGTTGGCACTTGAGGTAAATAATGTTTTGCTAGCTTTTGCTGATTCAGTAAATATTAAGTATCTAGTATGTGCCAGATGTTTAAAAGTTCTCCGCATTGGGTGACTTGGTCATTGTGCTATTTCTTTTTTTTAAAAATGAGACCTCAGGGCGCCCGGAGGCGGCTCAGTCGGTGAAGTGTCCAACTTCGTCTCAGGTCATGACCTCGCGGTTTGTGGGTTCAAGCCCCACGTCGGGCTCTGTGCTGACAGCTCTGAGCCTGGAGATTCTGAGCCTTGGGATTCTGTCTCCTGCTCTCTCTGCCCCTCCCTCGCTCATGCTCAGTCTCTGTCTCTCTCTTTCAAAAATAAATACACATAATTTTTTTTTTTTTACAGTGAGACCTCAAATACTGGTGCAAAGCAATGGGTCACCAATACCAATGTGCTGTCGTTACCACTATACTGCTAACTGTGCTAACTGTATTACTGTCATTTGCACCCGGTAGGTTGTTTCTGTTTTTGTTTTTGTTTCCATGAAGAGAAACACAATACAAACTCTGAAAAACTGGCTTACTAAGTGGATAAAAGATACTTTGAAGTCAGTTATTCAATGAAAAGAAGCTAATACAAAATAGTATGTTTAACCAAATGCTAGAAAGTTAGTGTCAAAGTTTTTGGGTTTTAAAATAACTGGGCAGCCTTTTTATGGATCCAACATTGTCACGCTGTTTATTAGTTTAATTCTTCTGGTGTGGTAAGTTACTTTATCTCTTTTTCCTTTAAGTCATTGTATAAATAGCAGAGTCCCAGTCATTTAGGAAACTAGCAAGGTTTCAAAGACTCAAACAACTTATCTGTTAGCTCTTTTGAAAGAAAATATCTAAACATTGGAGGAGCATTACCCACTAAAATAAAGCATAGATTAACTGTCATACGTAAAAGATTTTGAACTGACATCTCCCAAGTATGAAGGAAATAAGCTGTCATTTGCAAATTAGTCATAAAAGCAATTAGTACAGAAGATCTTGGGGATAATGCAATTTGGGGTCTTGCTGTCAAAGCACCTTAAGTAATCAATTGAAATACTAGAGGATAAAAGATTTCCTCTATGTGCTGAAACCAAATATGTTTTCTGTATAATTCTCAGTTGACAAGAAGAACCCAGACCTTAGTTACTCTGGCACTCGGCACCCAGAGGTGAAGCCTGGGGTGGGGTGGGGTCAGGGAAGGAGTAGGGAGGGCGGAAGAATTGAGGGGGAGTGTCTTCCTGGGTGCTGTTGGACAGAAGCTCCACAAAGGTTCGAGGAGCTGGGAATTTTCACTTTAATTTAATGCCAATTAATATTAGCCATTGAGTGTCAAATGCATAACGACCCTCTCGTGTAACAAGTCAAGCCCAAATTTAGTGGCTTACGACAATATATTATTTCTGATGGTTCCATATGTTAATGAGTGGTACTTGGACCTCACTTAAGTGGGTGTCATCAGAGCACAACTGGAAACGCTGAGAAGTCCCCCACATGGAAGGGCCTTGTGCCGGCTGCTGGGGTAACTTCATCCCCCTGCTCCTCCTTCTCTTTCAAGTAGCATTATTGTACTTCTCAGGAGAACAGAAAGAGTGGAAAGAAGGAAGGAAGGGAGAAAACGATAGAAGGAAGGAGGGAGGAGAAAGGAGATCTGGGAAGGGAAAAGAAGGAAGGAAGAAAAGTAAAAAGAAAAGGTAAGACAAAGGCCCTCCACTCTCCCCCACTTCCTTCCCCTACTGTCCTCTCCTCCTTGCCCCCTCTGTTCCCCCCAATCTTTTCCATCTCCTCTCATCCCCTCCCGGCCTCTCCCCTTCTCTGACCTTTCCTCCCCCACCTCTTCTCTTCTCCTTTTTTCTCCCCTCCCCTGTCCCTGAAACCCAGATGCACCGCCCACACTCCTTCCCTTTCAGGATCCTCTGGATGGTGCACCACAGCTGTCTCCAGTTGCCGGAAATGATGGCTGCAGTCAGCTCACAACTGAGACCTTCTCTGGGCACAGCCCAGGGCCCCAGGGAAATGTCTCACCCAAAGTTGTCCCCACTCCCCAGAGGTAGCCCACATCTAATGACCTGTCAGTGGGAGAGTTTGGAGGTCTGCTCCCTTGCCACAATTCAGAATAACTCTGGAAGGCTACCCCAGCCCCAAAGCGTCTCATAGGATCGCCTGGTCTTCTATTGTAACAACAGCTCTCCTTCTCTCCGGTTCTTTACTTCCTGACAGATGTTAATCTTTAGAGCACTCCTCAGTAAACTTCCTGCACACAAAGGTCCTCTCAGGGTTTGATTCTGGGGAATCCCACCCAAGAGACTCTTTCTCTCTCTTTTAAAAAAATCTAGTCCCTTATCATTCAGCTTTCGAGTAAAGCTTTGTCAGAGAGAATTCAGTATATTGGCCGCCATAAGACCTTAACTTAGGCTGAAAGCTTCTCATTTTTGTAATCTCCGTATCTCAAGAATCCTGTACTGGGTCTATTCTGTAACAAGATTATCAATAAATGGGTATTGATGGATGAATATTTATAAGAAGAAAAATATACCGTATATGTTGGTAATACTAACACATGAATGACAGAAAAAAAATACAGAGAATATGAATACATTGTTCCCAGAAGCTTCTTAAAAATGAGTTGTGGAAACAAATCCTGCGCTAAAACTTAAGGATCCATGCATAGATAGAAAGAATACAGATACACTTGAACAAAAAGATGGCACTTAAGCTACAGAGCTCTCAGTTTTCTGACTTTAAATTAGGGAATAGGAACTAATATTTGTCAAGTACCTACTCTGTTCCAGGATCAGCCCTTAGTGCCTGTGAGACAGATATTATTACTGTACTGATTTTACAGATGAGAAACCCAAGGGATGGAGATGTTAAATAAATTGCCAAGGTCAAATAGCTGGAAGTACTCAAAACCAGATTTGAAACATAATTACCCTGACTTTGTATTGTACCACAAACTGTAAAGAATTACAATTACTGACCTCTCCAGCTGGAAACCAGTTAGCGATTTTTCTCTTTGTTCAGCCTAGAGGTGGGTCAGAAACAATCATCCCACATTTATGTGGCAGTGGAATCACATCTTTTAAGAATGTGGTTTTTGGGGCGCCTGGGTGGCTCAGTCGGTTAAGCGTCCAACTTCGGCTCAGGTCATGGTCCGTGAGTTCAAGCCCCGCGTGGGGCTCTGTGCTGACACCTCAGAGCCTAGAGCCCGTTTCAGATTCTGTGTCTCCCTCTCTCTCTGCCCCTCCCCTGTTCATGCTCTCTCTCTCTCTGTCTCAAAAATAAATAAACGTTTAAAAAAAATTAAGAAAAAAAGAATGTGGTTTTTACAGAGGAGGTACGGGTTCTTGCAATTTCTCAATATTTACGAAATAGGACTCTAGACTTCATAGAAAGAAACTTTTGCATGTAAACTCTAAGTCTCCCTATGTCATTATTTCACTGTACATATTTGAAGTATGAACAATCCTTTTCGGGAATATAATATTAATTTTGCTGACTAAAAGCAAACCAGGACGGTCAGCCAAAATTACAATCATGTGCATTCTCTCTGTCTTCTGTGATTCAGTCAGGGAGGCAAATCAAAATCCCCAGGTACTCATTCTGTCTGGTAAATTTCTCAATTTGTAACATCCAGTAAAGACTTTTGAAGTTAAATACAATATGAGAGCTACCCGCAGTGATTTTCCTTATGCAAGAATTACAAGTATGATAGAAAAACAAAGCCACTAGTCAGATTTATCATAGATCTTGTCATACCTTCAAGAATTGAAGGATTATGTGAATGTGTCACACCCAGAGGCAAGCAGGAAAATGTGGTAAAATGAAGGGCATTAATTAAACATTGGAAATTGTCTGGAGGGGGGCAGTAACAGATATTTTAGCTGGCCTCTTGTTCAAGTCCTAGTGCTTTCATAACTGAGAGTGAGTTTCAGATAGACAGTAGAGTGAATGTGATATTTAGGAGTTTGTGTGAGGAAAATGTATCTCTAGAAGACTTACAGTGGGTTAATTTCCCCCAGATATATTAGTCGTTGAATTTGCTAGTGGTAAGATAAATGGTAATGCTATTATTAGTGAGTAGTAACTGCCAATGAGGGTCTTGTATAGGTTATACTTCCGTAATATCATCTCTTTTCTTTTTTTTTTTTTTTTTATTTTTTTTTTTTATTTTTTTTTTTTATTTTTTTTTTTTCAACGTTTATTTATTTTTGGGACAGAGAGAGACAGAGCATGAACGGGGGAGGGACAGAGAGAGAGGGAGACACAGAATCGGAAACAGGCTCCAGGCTCTGAGCCATCAGCCCAGAGCCTGACGCGGGGCTCGAACTCACGGACCGTGAGATCGTGACCTGGCTGAAGTCGGACGCTTAACCGACTGCGCCACCCAGGCGCCCCTCATCTCTTTTCTTTATAGAACAACCAATTATAGCATGAGCATGACAAACAGAATTGCAAGAATACTACAAATGAGGTCTTACTCTATGGTCTATAAAGAAACCAAACTTTTAAGTCTTGTTTCTGGGTAAAACAAAGATCTTGAATGATGGCAAAGAAAAAAGTAATCAGTAATGTTTATTTCTTCCAGAACGTACATTTCACCTCTTGAAAGGACATTTAATATGCTTTCATTTATTATTGTCAGGCACTGACTCAATGAGTATTTTGGGGCTGGTATGACAAATAGGAGATTATTTAAAACACTGAAATTTATAGTTCACACATCTATGGTAATTTGATTTGCTTTCTCAATGTTTCCCTAATATTAGTATATGATTCATAGGTTCAAAGGGAAAAAAGTACTACTTGGGAGAGTAAAAAGATCATGAAAGTTTAAAAATTTTTGAGGTATTTTGTTTTTTTTCAATATTGCTAAAAAATTGGTCAGTAAATCATCTCTTTAAAATTTTCCATACCTTTGTATCTTCCTGTCTTTCTCCCTCTTCTGTGTTACGTACAGCTATATTAATACATAATAATGATGTATTACTATAATTACTGTAATAATACATTAATAATATGTTAATAACATATACTAATCTAATAGGTGTTTTATGTATAAGGAGAGAGATGAAAAGATGTAGAATAATTTAGCTTAGATACAGATGTGTTAATAATATAGTAGCATGTACTAATAAATACATATGCACCAATATAAGCATATATATTGATCCAGTTGGTGTATGTGTATATGCATATCAATTGGATTAGTCTCCTTCCTTTCATTTTCCTGCTTTTCCTAAGGATGAGTTATTTACATGAAATTGCTATTTTGATACTGAGAGACAGTGGGACTCCTTCAGTCCGGACCAGTCTTCTGCTTAAGCACCTACTATGGGCTAGGCAATGGCCTAAAAACAGCAACGAATGTGACAAAGGTATTCTGGCCCTCATGGAGCTCACTGTGAAGCTGGAATAGACCCTAAATAAATGACCACAGGGATCTAGTCTCTGTGGATTCTACAGTCATGTCAGTGGCAAAATGTTATGAAGGAAAAGAACAAAGTGCTATGAGAGGATGTAAAAGAGGCCTTCATCTGGGGAGGGCAAGGATCAGTGAGGTCCTCAGTGACAGGTCAACTGACCTCAAAGGGAGAATGGAGTTAGCCACGTGAAAGTGAGGAGTAGATGTTACAGGTTGAGGGGACTACCTACCCCAGGGCTCTTGTTAGATTACTTGCAGACAAGCTGAAGAAAAGAGAGTAAAGGAATTACCATTTATGCAACATCACATTGAGCAGGTTACTGATGTTAGGGCACTGTCTAATAACCTGAGGTTCGGGATAATTTATTAATTCCTTAAGTCAATCTGTGGCAGGTATTGGGGATGCAGAGATGCATATGGTTGACAATCGAGGAGAACTCTTACGTATAAAGAATAAAGAAATTCACAAACAAACAAAAAACCCCACGATACAATATTTGCTATTCAAAAACACTGAAATATTTAGAAGATCCTTAGGAGAACAACAAAATGGAAACCACAAATTCTTCTGGGAGTGCCAAGGAAGACTCCCTGAGGGAAGCATTGTTTGAGCTGAGTTCTAAAGGATGAATAAGCTTCCTCCTACAGGCAGAAAGTGGTGAGGCCCTTCCAGGTAGAGGCCCTACCAAATGCAAAGGTGTGGACCCAGGAAAGAACACTCCCAATTAGGGAACTAATAAGCTCTTGATTGCAAGGGTGCAAAGGACCCGTGAAGTTAAAGTAGTCATCAGGAGTCAGTCAGATGAGACAGAACCGAATATGCCATGTTTCACAATTTTTATTTCCCATCTAGGAAATAGGGAACCAGTTAAGGATTTACGGCAAGGAAGCCTTACCTTAAATTTGTGTTTTCTAAACAGCCCAAAGGCTGATGGTACTGTGAAGGAGTAACTGGAAGGGGACTGATCTTGGAGAAAGGTTGAACTTATACAGTGGGCCCCAGGGGAAATGAGGGTCCTCTCTGCTAGCCAGAGAGCAGCATAGTTATTTCTCAGATAATGTAGAATTAAAGATAAAGCAAAGTTTTTGCAACAGTATCAGAAGGAAGAAACAACATAAGTAAATTTTATATATCTTTTATTTTTTCCAAAGAACAGAAGAAGTACCATAAACCAGTAAGACATATGATGAAAAGTAATTTTGACATTGCAGGTGTGATGCATAGGTAATTCTTTATAACAAAATGGTCAAAACCTCAACCTGCGTATATTTCTTGAAAACCAAATGTGAATCTATATTTAAATGGCGCAAATACACTTTCAAAACTGCCGGAGTACAGGTCATGGTTAAGTTTGCCTTTGTTGCTAAAAAATGCAAACAATGCATTTCTATAAAAACTGGAAGTAGGGAATTTACCTATTTCCTAGCTTCTTCATTTATCCAAAACATCTTTAGTGACTAGAATAAAAGTACTCCTAGCAAAATGGTTAATATATACCATAAAATCAAAGTTTAACAAGTAAGTCATGACATTATGCCATACTAAGAAGACATCAAATGTCTAAAGTTATAGGAAAAGAATATATTAGTCCTTATAGAACTTAAACATTTAAAAATTCTAAATAAGGAAATATATTTTATACAGATAACTGCACGATACACTCAGCTTTCTAAGGCAATACAACTCAGCATTTCAGGTCTAAGAGCAAGGAGTTCTCCTGACATATTCCCCAAGAAACAATACTAAAACATTTCCTATTTCATGAGGAGTAAAGATAGCAATATATCTTCACATACAGCATTCTAATGAAATACCATTCACACATGAAATCCCCAGCCTCCTCAGTAACAGTATCAGGAATATATTCTAAAATGACAAAAGTCACCTTGAACGATTAACAACCAGTGATTTTTGACTCACAGTTCAGTCAATTGCCAAAGGTTTCAATAGCACAGCAGGCAAAATAACAGCAAATAAATAGCAGGGAATACTATGTGAAGTACTTCAGGACCGGGGCATTAAGCTGGAAGGACAAAAATAAATCTTCGCTCAGCCCTTCTCTCACAAGTAGGGAGTTCATGAAGAAGCCTAACTCCCTGGAGAAAACCAGCCCTTGCTTTTGTCTTCACTGGGTCCTGAGACACGCAGAAAACGGCTTGGCCAAGGAACTGGGCAATTTTTTCCAACGCATGGTCCTTTCTCTTAATCAGCCTTTTTCCCACTGTTGAGAAAAGAATTGTATCAGTTGAACTGAATTTCCACTCTCTCTACTCCAACCTGTTTTCAGAACACAGAGCTTAAGCCCAATGAAAAGCCAAGGGTGGACTCAAGGACTATACTCACAACAGAATACATTTCAGCCACGATCTCTATGGAACCCTCTATGACAATTAGATTGGTGATAAAAAAGTTTCCCCAGGACTTTGCTGAACAGTCCCCCCCCCCCCCCCCCGCCCCCTCTTCAAGGATCTTTTATCCCAAGCGTGGTCTCCAACGGGTAGGCAAAGACAGCCGTTGCAGAGAATAAGGAACTTGAGAAGTCTACGCTCTCAAAAGAGATTACAAAGCACAAAGATCAAAGGGACAGTGTACCTGTCTAAGATTTTCTGGATGGCTTTCTTCATCACAGGGGTTTCTGGGTCCAGACAGACTTCCTTCTTGTTCTTCAGGGTGGCTCTGCAGACACACACACACACAAAAGGATGAGCCCTCGAGCCACGGGAGCTGAAGACTCGGGCTGAGGGACTTCTCTCCTGTCAAGGTCACAGTGGACACCGCGGCGCACGAGGACTTACATGACTTCCACCTTGGGACACTGTGGCCCGGCCGCGATCACCTGCATTTTAGCGATCATTTTGGGATGAATCCCCGGTGTGGTGGTTAAACACACGCAACGCAGCTCCCTCACTATGACCGCGACGGGACCGGCTGGGGCACAGAGACAGAGGGAGAGAGACACCGTTATAGGGCAGGTGGGAGGAGAGCTCTCCCCGCGCCCGCCGGCCCGGGGCACCTCCCCGCTCCCGGGGCGGCCGCGGAGGCTGGGCGCGCCGCCCTGCCCGGGTGCGTGCCGCGTGCCGTGCGCTCTCACCGCTGGCGAGGGGCCCCGGCGGCGTCAGCAGCAGCAGCAGCAGGAGCAGCGCGCACAGCGAGCCCGAAAGGCGGGGGGCGCGGGCGGCGCGGCTCGGCGGGAGGCTCATGGCGGCCACGAGTGCGGCGAGGGGTGCGGGTTCCAGAGGCGGGAGAGGAGCCCGGATTTGAAGCTCCCTCGCACTGTGGCTTCCCCAAGTTCTCCGCATCCCTTTTATCGGCACGGGCCCCTTCCCCCCTCCGCAGGAAGCTCAAGCCTTGGGATGCTTGGGAAACTCCCTGGAGGAGGGGTGCGGGGAGGGGGCTGGGTGGAGGGGGGCTGAGCAGAAGGAGTTGAGGAGGAGGGCGGCTGGGAGGAGCTCCCTGCACCGGTGGCGCGGTGGGTGGACTTGGTAGCCGCGCCCCGTGGAGGATGGAGCTGCTGCTCCCGCCGGCGGTGGGGAGCGATCCTGCAGGGATTTCATCCCGTAGGCCAGCCGGGGCAAGCGCAGGCCAGCTTCTCCTGGGGACAGAGCCCTTTGCGGGTTGTCCCTGGTTTCCGGCTGAAGAGGAAGACCGGAACCAAACTGGCAGGTTTGACTTCAGACAAATTTCTGAACCTTCTTGCTTATTTATCATCATCATCACCACCACCACCACCATTCAGGAAATGTCAGCGGTGGTGGAAACTGCGCTGAACTGAAAGGCACTCCTCTCCTGCTTTCAGGCGGGTCATTCTAGGTTCTTCGAATCAACTTACCATCCTTTGGACTTCGGCTAGCCTCAGAGGCCAAGATACTTCGATGGAGGTGTCTCTACTCCAGCTTGGAGTCAGTGGCAGGAAGGGACTCCCAAAGCAATTCTAACTGGAAATGCCACCCTTGTAGTTTGCAGCAAGCATATGCGCGTCCGGGTGGTCTTTAAAAATCTTCAAAAATCACTCAGCTCACTCAGCAAACTGGCCTGGAAGATAGTGACTTGCTTTCCACTGTTCAGTACGCTAGTGAAGCCGAGGAGGTACGGTCTTTGGGGATGTGATGGGGTTGGGTGAGCGCAGACTTAAGCGGTGACAGAGAGCTGAGCCTCGTCCAGCTCCAGACTCTAGCCAGGTGTGTAACTGACCCAATTTGGCCAAGCTGTGGCAGGCTGCCAAGTCTGAGGGATTCTTCTGGGCGTTTGGTCTGGGCATTTGAATCAATTTCGTAGCAAGACAGCACCCACTCTGGCCTCACTCAACTTCACAGAAGGAAAGGGGGATCAAAGACATTGGCTTCTGGAATGATTTAGCTTCATGGTTAGTGGCTGCTTTAATGCACAGGCCTGCTGTAATCCAAGTGAGCTCGGAGCTGCCCCCTGAAGTTAAGAGGTGAAGTGCCTTCCTCACCCTCTCTCATAACTGTGGAAACGGTTAGAACACTCAAGTATTAATGGCCAGGCCTTTCACGCGTCTACCTCCGTGCAAGGCATGAGTATGATATTGGAATGACACCTAGATTTTCTTTCATGGCAATCTAACTAGATCCTCTTCGGGATTGTTCTCGGTACCCTTGTCCTCACGGTAGGCCAGCAAAGGCGATGGGTAAACATGATGGCAGTTGGAAGCTACTACTTTCCTTGTCCCTCAAGACCCTGGGGAGTTGCATTGACTCCTCCATGTACCTTCCTGGGCAGAACATCACCACCACCTTGGCGGGCAAGGGGGAAGTCTCATAAACCTTTAGAACTTTTGGTCTGGAAGGAAACTTGAAAAATTCTCTAGTGGAGGGAGGCTGGGAGGCTTGGCCTCACTTTGTGGGGAAGCTAGATGGGAAGTTCGCTATCCTGCACAGCTTCCTGATACCATCAGCATCAGACCTGACTCAGCTGATACAACCCTTCGTCCTTCTAGGGAGTGGTAATCTGGGGAAAACAGCCTGCAGATTTTTTAGATTGGCTTTTTAGAGATTAGACTGCATATAAAGACCAAAGGTAAACCTCACTGATACGGAGAAAATAAAAGTTCAAAAATGTGACTAAAAATCGTGGGCAATTAAATTCAACTTGACCGAAGCGGGGAAACCACAATATGATAAGACTCTGGGGGAAAAAACCCACCATAATGACATAGGTTATTGAGGGGTGTGTGTGTGTGTGTGTGTGTGTGTGTGTGTGTGTGTATTTAGGTTAGTTCCAAATAATCTATTTTAAATATAAATGAACATATGAGTTATTTTGGCATGAAATGGTGAGTTTGGAGAACGGTCATGAGACGTGATTTCCAGTTCCTCCTGATACTCTTATAGCTTTTCTTGCTTCACTTGGTTTGTACTCTGAATCAACTTGCCGTGGATTATTTGTGAAATATAAGGCAAAAAAAATTTTTTTTTGCAGCTGGCAAGCAGATAATAGAAAGTCCCCGCTAGAAGTGGGTTGTTGGGTTGCCCAACCTAACCAGGAAACAGTGTGCAACTTAACCTGGGTTCTCACTGAAATCATGCTGGCCCTTTGCCCATGTGTAACTCTTGTCTAGGCAATGCTGGTGTGGGCCTTCTGCAAAGACAGATAAGCATGGGGATGATCCAAAGACTCCCTGCAGTTGGGAATGAAAGCACCAAGTACCATAGGAGGCAGAGTTCTTTAAAAGCAGTTGTTTCTTCTTTCTTATGGCCAAGCCATTTGCAGCAACGTGGATGGAACTGCAGGGTATTATGCTAAGTGAAATAAATCAGTCAGAGAAAGATAGATATCAGATGTTTTCACTCATATGTGGATCTTGAGAAGCTTAACAGAAGACCATGCAGGAGGGGAAGGGGAAAAAAAAGTTACAAACAGAGAGGGAGGGAGGCAAACCATAAGAGACTGTTAATTTTTTTTTTTTTTACATTTATTTTTGAGAGACAGAGAGAGAGAGAGACAGAGCACAAGTGGGGCAGGGGCGGAGAGCGAATGAGACCCAGAATCCGAAGCAGTTTCCAGGCTCTGAGCTGTCAGCCCAGAGCCTGATGCGGGGCTCGAACTCACAAACCATGAGATCATGACCCAACTGAGCCACCCAGGTGCCCCAAGGAGACTTAAATACAGAGAACAAACTGAGGGTTGATGGGGGGCGGAGGACAGGGGAAAGTGGGTGATGCGCATTGAGGAGGGCCCTTGTTGGGACGAGCACTGGGTGTTGTATGGAAACCAACTTGACAATAAATTATTTAAAAAAAAAATAAAAGCAGTTGTTTCTTTATTCCCCTTTTAAAGGGAAGCCATTTGCCTTTCCGGCACTCTGTCTAGGTAGTGGAGAAAGGCAACATGATATTTTTGTCCCAAACTATAATAAAACAATCTGCAAAATGACATTGATATCTTGATAGCCTGAAAGATTTATTTGTTTGACAGAAGCAATAGATTTTTGGGGACACCTGGGTGGCTCAGTCAGTGAAGCGTCTGACTTCGGCTCAGGTCATGATCTCACAGTTTGGGAGAACTTGAACCCACAAACCACAAGATCATGACCTGAGACGAAGTTGGACACTGTTGTCTATCTGCATGTCCTCTTTGGAAAACTGTCTATTTAGATCCTCTTTCCATTTTTTAAATTGGATTTTTTTCTTTGTTTTTGAACTGTATGAGGTCTTTATATATTTTGGATATTAATTCCTTATGTAACGGATAAGGAGTTGCAAAAATCTTCGTATGATTTGCAAAAATCTTTTCCTATGCAATAGGTTGATGATGATTTCTTTTGCTGTGCAGGAGCTCTTTGTTTTAACGTAATCCCATTTGTTTATTTTTTCTTTTCACAAAAAAATGTTAATGTTTTTCAGATTACAAACCATGTTCTACACAGTCACTAGCAAATACCCCATGGCTGTCCACATCTGGTTAGCCACTTGTATTGCCCAACAACCATATTTTAATCTGTTGAAATCCTCAGTCTGTGTATTCCTAGCCTTTGAAGCAACAATGATGTCAAACATCTGAGAGATTTCCAGGTTCTCCAGCCTGAAACCATCACCTGCTTTCCAAATTCCTCTCTTCCTTCAAGACCTGTGTGAAGTCCCATCTTCTTTGAGAAAGGTTTATCCTGACAAAGCCAATTAATATGTATTTTCTTTTCATCTTCAGCCTTTGAACATCTAATGTACTTGCAATAACTATCTGATTAACAGAGTTTACTTATTCCTTAATTGTGCTTTTGTCTCTTTCCAGTCAACTATAAATCAGGGACAATGGAAGTGTTGAATCACTACATTGTACACCTGAAACCAATACATTGTATATTAACTAACTGGAATTTGTTTTTTTTTAAAGTTTATTTACTTATTTTGAGAGAGAGAGAGCGAGCAAGCGCACAAGCAGGGGAGGAGCAGAGGGAGACGGGGAGAGAGAGAGAGAATCTTAAGCAGACTCCATACTGGAGCCTGAAACAGTGCTCGATCCTGTGACCCTGGGATCATGATCTGAGCCAAAATCAAGAGTCACTGAACGGACTGAGCCACCCAGGTGCCCCTTAACTAACTTGAATTTAAATAAAAACTTAAAAAAATAAGATCAGTGGTAATGTCTTACATCTTTCACCTAATCTCTGTAAGTTCCAGGTTCAGTAACAGTCTAAGAACATTTAATGACAGATGATGATAACCTTTTATTTTGCAGTGTTCTTTGAATTACAAATGGCTGTTAAAGTCAAGGAGAAAAGAATAGGGTGGTTTGCTGCCATTAGTCATTTGAACTCCTCAATTTTGAATTAGCTTTGCCTGTGTTGGAAATTGTTTCTTGATTATTATTAGGGACAATTCAGATGATATTTTCAGTCTTTGGAACTTGAACTAGTCAAAAGAATGTTCAGAAACCAGCAGGATATTCGATATTGAAAGAAAACAGTATCAACAGTACAGATACAACTACAGTATCAACCAAATTACGTATTTTCTGGGACTTAGAGATTGTTGGAGATAAATGATAAGGGAAATTTCTGGTTGAGTTATGCTGTATTGGATGTTCACAGTGGGACTATTATTCTAAATTGATCTCTTCCAACATAATCAAAGAGAGCTTTAATTGTATGATCATGCCTTAGGCCTTGTAAAATATTTTTCTAAGTTTCTATTGTTCTTTATTTGTACTACTCTTCATATTACTTTTAAGAAATGCTATATGCCTTACAGTAATTAAAGATGTAGACATATAATTGTCAGGTTAGGTGCATCAAGGATATCGGTATAAGAATTTCTCAATCACTAAGAGTTTAAGTAGAGGATAGAGTTACTTGCTTGCACGCAAAAAAAAAAAAAAAAAAAAAAAAAAGGAAGAAGCCAGCTACATCTTGGGTTAACTTTGCAATATCCATGCATTCTGTCTGCTTCCACACTGGCTTGGCAGTCCCATGAAGAAACAGTATTATGTAGGGAACAGCATTGCTTCAAAGTTGCCCCGATTGCACTGTGAAATGTCAGGAATGTTTTCCCTTCTATTGTCCATTATCTAATTTGCCTTGCTGCCCATTTCAGATGAAATCTGCTTGAGAAAGGAGTAAATCAACGAACCTTAATTGAATCCAAACTCAGCAGGACTCCAGAGAACCCTAAGGGAACATTTTCTTGAAATTTCCTGGTTGGATGGGGTAGCTAGTAATTTTTGTTCCTCTGTGCAAAGATGCAAAATGTTTTGTTGACAAGAGAAGATACAAAGATGAGGATTAAAAACATAAATGTTTTGAAAAACCCTGGATTTCTCAGAAATAGGAAGCATTCATTACTTTCTTCAGAAATTTGTTTTGGGCTCAGCAAAACAACAAAAGTCTTTTAGGGGTTTAGCTATTTTAAATAACTTCTTTGAGATGTCATTTATCTGATACTGACTGCGGAGTCCTTTATGAAAAATTAGGCTTCTAATGCTTGCATAATAATGGTCATTTACTATACTGTGTTTTGACTACCATTTACCTTCCTACCTTTTCTTTTTTAATTTAGGAGAATATCCATTTCTTCATGAACTCACAATATCTTTCATTCTCATTTAACATGTATTAGAATCTCCTTGATAGCTGATTTAGTAGGAATAATTGTGATGTATTTGCCTGTCTGTGGCTTATATACTCTGTAGATAATCAAAACCCTCTCTGTTGTCTTCCTTTGTCATCACTTGAATAGATGATGTCCATGAACTTAAAAGTCACACACACACACATACACACACACACACACACACACACCGCCACCATCAACGGCAACAATACTCCAGTCTAAATGTTTGTGCTTCCCTCCCCAAATTCGTATATTGAAATTCCTAACATTGTAGGATTGTAATAGGAGGCTAGACCTTTAGGAAGTAATTAAGTCATGCAGGCAGATCCCTCATGAATGCGATTAGCGTCCTTATAAGAGAGTCCCCACAGAGCTCCTGCACCCCTTCCTACCAAGTGAAGGCACGAGTGAGGTGCCATCTATGAACCAGGAAGCAGGCTCTCACCAGACACTGAACCTGCCAGCACCTTGATCTTGAACTTCCCAGTGTCCAGAACTGTGAGAAATAAATTTCTGTTGTTTATAAGATCAAGGGAAAAATAGGAACAGAGCATATCTTATAGTTGATTTCTTGCCACAAATTTTTTCGTAAATCTGATTATGAATTCTTAGTGAATAACTACTTTTATGCATTTTTGAAACATTGCCAAAAAGGAGGGAGTGGGGGTTAAGCAAAATGGGTGAAGGAAATGGGAGCTTCCAGTTGTGGAATGAAGAAATCATAGGGATGAAAGGTACAGCATAGGGAATATAGTCAATGATATTGTAATAGCGTTGTACGGTGACATATAGTAGCTACATTTGTGGTGAGCATAGCATAATGTATACAGTTGTCCAATCAATATGTTGTGCACTTGAAACTAATATAATGTTGTATGCCAACTATACTTCAATTTAAAAACATTTGATTAATTAAAAATTTACCAAAAAAAAAAAAAAAAAAAGAAAGAAAGAAAGAAAGAAAGAAAAAAACCCCTTTTTCCCTGGCCACAGTTAATGGGTCAGAATGGACACATAACTAAAACAAAATTGTTAAGAATTAGGAAATTGATCCCATTGACATAGAAGTGTTGCAATGCCAAAGCAAGTCACAAAATCCTAGAAATTCTGGCTACTGCTGAACTATGAGTATCTTATTAACAAGTTGAGATTTTAAAACATGGCTTCTTGCTGGAGAGTAAATCGACGAAACCACTTCACCAGAATGCTTTGCTTTGAATCATTTTGGTTTCCCAAAAATTCAGTATTAGTAAATCAGATGGGAGGTAATTTTCTTTGGAACAGGATGTCCTTTTGGAAACAATTTAATTTTCCCTGTTTTAAATTTGAGAACCAGAATGATAAATGCTATGACCAAGGACTATGTCATAGAAAAGATGAAAATAGTATCTCTAATGTACTTGAAGAAGACCAACACTGGTTTCTTTTATAATGTCATTATGTGAAAGTTAGTTTTTTGTAATAAATGAAAGTTATGAAAGTTGTATATGAAGTATACCCAATTAGCTTTCTATGATGGTTTGAAAATGAAATCATAATGTAAATTGAGGCAGTACAATTGGTGAAGGAAAAACTTGGCAAGCTGAACTTTAGTAACATTAAAATTTTCTGTTCTGTAGAGACACTACCAAGAAAATGAAAAGTTGAGCCACAGACTGGGATTAAATACTTGCAAAAGACATGTCTGATAAACGACTGTTGTCCAAAATAGGCAAAGAATGCTTAAAACTCAACAATAAGAAAACAAATGGTATGATTGAAAAATCTCACAAATACCTTAATAGGCGCCACACTGAAAATATATATACAGATGGCAAATGAGCATATGAAAAGATGGTCCACATCATATATCATCAGGGAAATGCAAATTAAAAAAACAATGAAATATCACCACACACCTATTTGAATGGTCAAATCCAGAATATCAGTAACCAACAGCTGGTGAAGTCATGGAACAACAGAAACTCTTATACATTGCTGTTGAGAATGTAAAATGGCAGTTTCTTACAAAACTAAACAGGACTCTCCAGCAATCATGTTCCTTGGTATTTACCCAAAGGAGGTGAAAACTATGTCTGCATTTAAATCTGCAAATGGGTATTTATAGGAGCTTTATTCATAATTGCCAAAAGTTGGAAACAAGCAAGATTCATTAGATTAACAAATAAACTGTGGTACATTCAGACAGTGGAGTGTTATTCAGGGCTGAGAAGAAAAGACATGGAGAAAGCTTAAATGAGTATTAATGAGCGAAAGAAGCCAATGTGAAAAGCCATACGATTCCCACTATATGACATTCTAGAAAAGGCCAAACTGTGGAGACAGTAAAAGGATCAATGGTTGCCAGGGGGTTAGGTGTTAGAGAGAAGGAGCACAGAGGATATTTAGAGCAGTGAAACTACTCCGTGTGATACTGTAATGGTTGATACCTGCCATTATATATTTGTGCAAATCCATAGAATATACAACACCAAGAGTAAACACTAATGTTAACTGTGGACTCCAGATGTAGGTCATCAGTTGTAACAAATGCACCACTCTGATGGGGGAGGGTGTTGAAAACAGAGGTGGCTAAGCATATGTCAAGGAAGGGAATACATAGGCAATCTCTGTACCTTCTTCTTAATTTTGCTGTGAACCTAAAACTGCTCTAAAAAAATAAAGCCTATTTTAAAAATTTAAAAATTAAATTCTGAAAAGAAAAAAGACATTTCTTCAGTCATTAATTATTGCCTTATTTGGATTCTATCTATTTTCTTTCTTTTTTTTTTTAATTTCTTTTATTTTTTTTATTTTTTATTTTTTATTTTTTATTTATTTATTTTTTTTGGATTCTATCTATTTTCTATGCCACTAACTTTATGTGTAATCTTACAAAAATGTATCACTTCTTTAAATGAAACTACCAATACCTTTTATTTTTTTCACAAGGCTATATTGAAAGGAACAAACAGGATAGCTATGATAACTTTTGAAAATATTTTCTTAATTTTTATGTTTTCAACTGAGATAAAATTTGCACAGTGAAATGCATACACCTTGAGTATAAATATATAGATCGCTGAATTTTGAAAAATGAAAACAATTACTTAAAATATAGAATGTTTTCATTGTCTCAGACAACCTCTACTTTTTAATTCAATCTATCATTTCCAAAGAAAACTACTATTCTGATTTTTAGTTTGGTCTACACCTGACTTTGCATAAATGGAACTATCCAATATGTATTCTTTTATGTTTGGTTCCTTTTGCTAAACTTTGTGAGATAAATCCATGTTACCGTGAATAATAGTAACATATTCCTTTTTATTACGTTGAATATGCCTTGAATAATTGAAGTGAAGTATTCAATTATTCAACTATATGAAAATGTGTTTATCCATTCATTTGTGGATGGACATTTGGACCATTTCCAGTTTTTGGTTAACAATTTGGCTATTATGAATAAAGCAGCTAAAAACATTATAAAATATTTTTGTGTATTGTTGACTAAAGATAGCCATAAATCTGTTGCCTTTCTTCTCATTGAAATGTGGCATCTATTTTTTATACTCATCATGTGAACTGTGTCTCTGACTCATTTTGATCAATATACTTTTGCAGGAGCAATGCCGTGTAATTTACAAAAGTATATCTTCAGCTTTCACCTTGGTCTTTTGGTGGAATGTTCCTTCTTGGAACCCCACGGCTATGCCGTGAGAGTTCTGAGCTGTGTGCAGAGACCATATGGAAGAGAACCCAGGCACACTACCTGATATATTCAGAGACCATATAGAAGACACCCAGGCACTCCAGCTGATATCCATTGATATCAGCTGAGCTCACATCCATTGATATCAGCTGAGCTCACAGCTAAAAGCACAAATTGACAATCATGTGAGTGATCATCTTGTACATGGCAGCCCAGCCAAGTTTCAGACGGCTGCAATTTTCATTTTCTTTCAAGTTTATTTATTTATTTTGAGAGAGAGGAGAGGGAGAGGGGCAGGGAGAAAGAGAGAGAGAGAGAGAGAGAGAGAGAGGGAGAGAGAGAGAGAGGGAGAGAATGAGTAGGGAAAGGGCAGAGAAAGAAGGAGAAAGAGAATCCCAAGCAGGCTCTGGACTGTCAGCACGGAGCCTGATGCAGGGCTCAATCCTCAAACCGTGAGATCATGACCTGAGCTGAAATTAAGACTGGGATGTTTATGGACCGAGCCACCCAGGCATCCCAAATTTTCATTTTCTTAAGAAAGTTTTTGAGAAGTTTTAAATTCTGATGAAGTCCAATTTACCAAATTTTTCTTTTATGATTAATTTTTTTATGTCCCCTCTAAGAAATTACTGTCTACTCCAAGGTTGAAATATGTTCTCTCGTGTTTAATTCTAGAAGCTTTACACTTTTAGCTTTTATGTTTAGGGATATGGACTGTGACAAATTAAATTCTTATGACTCATTCAAAGTAGTGGGTGAGTTTCATTGCTTTATTTTTGTTTCCATATAGATATCCAGCTATTCCAGGAAAATTTTCTGAAATCTTTTTCTATTGAGTTTCGTAGAAGCCATTATCAAAACTCAGTTCATGGTATACATGTGTGTCTATTGATGTACTTTTTTTGGTTTCATGGACCTATTTGCCTATTCTCATGTCAATACCACAAGTGCTCATTAATGTGGCTTTATAAGTGTTGAAATCAGATGGTGTGATTCCTCCAACTTTGTTCTTCCTTTTTAAAATTATATGGGCTGTGATAATTCCTTTGCTTATCTATATAAATGTTGTAAGGCATGTACCAGTTTCTCAAGAAAAATGCTTGCTGGAATTTTTGTTTGATATTGCACTGAATATACATATCAATTTGGAGAGAATTTTCATTTCCACAATATTGCATCTTCTAATCTATGAACACGGCATAAATAGCTATCCATTTATTTAGACCTTTTTTGTGTATGCTCTGTTTTATAATTTACAGTGTAGATTTTTTATATCTTTTGTTAAATTTATTCTTCAGTAGTTTATAATTTTGTTGAATTATAAGTGATATTTTATTTCCAATTATTTGCTGTTAGGATACAAAAGTAAACTAGAGTTTAATATATTGACTTTATATCCTGAAATCTTACTATATTCACTTATTAGTTCTAACAAATCTGTCTCCCCCCCACTCTTTATATTAGATCCCCCAGTCATATTTATCTCATAACTGGAAGGTTGTACACTTTGGCCAACAACCTCCACTAGTTCTACCCCTCAGCCCCTGGCAAACACCACCATTCTACCATTCTATTCCCTGTTTCTATGAGTTTGGTTTTTTGTAGATTACACATATAAATGATATCATACAGGGACACCTGGGTGGCTCAGTCAGTTGGGTGTCCAACTTCAGCTCAGGTCATGATCTCATGGCTTGTGAGTCAGAGCCCCACGTCAGGCTCTGTGTTGACAGCTCAGAGACTGGAGCCTGCTTCAGATTCTGTCTCAGTCTCTCTCTCTTTCTCTCTCTCTCTCTCTCTCTGTCTCTGTCCCTTGACTGCTCACCTATTCTCTCTCTCTCTCAAATAAACATTAAAAGAGAAATTTTAAAAATGATATCATGAAATGTTTGTCTTTGGTTGATTTCACTTAGCATAATGTTCTCAAGATTCATCCATGTGGTTGCAAACGTTAGGGTTTGCTTCCTTTTTGTGGTTAAATAGCATCCCACTGGATATATACATATATAACACATTTTCTTTACCCATTCATTTGTCAGTGAGCACTTAGGTTGTTTTCACGTCTTGGTTAGTGTGAATAATGCTGCAGTGAGCATGGGTTATACAAATATCTCTTTGAGACAGTGATTTTGTTTCTTTTGATGGAAGTGGGATTGCTAGATCATATAGTAGTTGTATTTTTAATTTTTTGAGGAAATTCCATATTGCTTTCCTTAGTGGTTGCACCAATTTTCATGCCCTTTAACAGTGAAAAAAAGTTTCATTTTCTCCAGATGCTTGCTAACACTTGTTATTTCTTGTCTTTATGAAACTAGCCATTCTAACAGGTGTGAGGTGATAATCTCACTGAGGTTTTGATTTGCATTTCCCTGAAGATTAGTTATGTTGAATAGCTTTTCATGTACCTGTTGGTCATTTGTATGTCTTCTTTGGAAAAATGTTTATTCAAGTCTTCTGCCTATCTTTAAATTAGATTATTTGGTTTTTGTTTGTTTGCTATTGAGTTGCATGAGTTCCTTATATATTCTAGATATTTATTCCTTATCTGATACACAGTTTGCTAACATTTTCTTCCATTCCATATGTTGTACCTTCATTTTGTTGATTGTTTTATTAGAGTTTTCCACACAAAAGATTATTTAATCTGTAAATAAAGACAGTTTTACTTCTTCTTTTCCAATCTTTTATGCCTTTATTTCTTTTCCTTGCATTATTGCAGTCTATTAACTGATATTTTTGTCTGCTCCTGTCAATTATTAAGTGGTACTAAAATCTCTTAACTGTGATTGAAGATAAGTTTTGTTTCATGTAATTTAAAGCTTTGTATTAGGACCATACATATTTAGGATTGTTATATTTTCTTGATGAATTGTCTCTTTATCATTATAAAAATGTCCTTTTTTAAATCTCTGGTATTCTAGGGTGAAAAACTCCTTTAATTGAAGTATATTTTGGCTAATTTTAGTAAGACCATTCTAGGCTTTGTATGATTACTTATTACATGGTATGGCTTTTTCGATCCAATAACTTTCAATGTATATGTGCCGTTATATTTAAAGTGCATTTCTTCTGGATAATTTGTAATTTTGTCCTGTTGTGTTTATCTAGTCTAATAACCTCTGCCTCCCTCCTTCCCAAGTTTTAATTTAATTTCCAGTTAGTGCACTTACAGTGAAATATTAGTTCCAGGTGCAGAATTTAATGATTCATCACTTATATACAAAACACAGTGCTCATCACAAACTCTGCCTTTTTACTGGGATTTTTTAAAAAGTAATCTCTACACCCAATGTGGGGCTTGAACTCACAACCCCAAGAACAAGAGTCGCATGTACCACAGACGAGCCAGGCAGGTGCCCCTACATACTTGCAATCTTAGCACACAAATATCAAGGAGGGAATAAGCCATACCCAGTCATGGAAGGATGGCAGTTTTCTCTAGCTTACGTGCAACTTCTACAGAATTGTCCTTAAAATATTGTAAGTTTCAGTTGATTTCCATTAATGTAATTATTGATGTGGCTAATTTTAAGCCTATCGTATTGTTTTTGGTTTACTAATTATATTTTAAGGGCTTTTTTTGATGTCTGTGTCCTACTTCTCATGCTTATTTTGTGATTTCTAATTTTGCACTTTTTAGTTCTAAAATTTCCATGTTTTATAGTTGCCATTTTCTTATTGATATGTCTCCTCTATTCACTAATTATGATATATTTTTTAATTCTTGGAAATATTCATAACTGCTGTTTTAAAATCCTTGTATGCCAATCCCAACATCTGCTTTAGCTTCAGTCTATTTTAAGTTACCTCTTTCCTTTTTGCTTTTGTCATATTTTTCTTCATATGTCTAGTGATATTTGACGATATGCAGAACATTGTACATACAACATTGTCAGGAGTTGGAATAATGTTGTTTCCTTTTAAAGGGTATTGACTTTTGTTCTGAATAGTATTACAGTGTCAGTAGATTATTTTGGTCCTTGCAGGATGGGTTATTTTTCTATTTGGTTTTGTATTTAATCCTGGGATCTGTCCTTGATTTTAGGGCACACATCTTAGGGGCTTTGGCATCTCACTTGAATAATGGAGATATTCAGACAAGGTCTCTACTCTTTCTAGGCCAAAGTTGCAACATTCCTAGCGTTGCTATATTCCAGATATTACTATCCAGCTCATAATCACATAGCAGGCTGTATTCTCTAAGCCTCAGTGCCTCATCCTGTAGCAGCCTTTGGCCAGGGAACTGCAGTATTCCATTTTCCCTAGTTCGCTGCCACACCAATTGCAATTACTTCAGAAATCCACTCTGCCTGAGCTCTATTTGGTTTCCTCCTCCTTGAAGGTTAAAGATCCCTGAACACAGAATGGAAGAATGATTGAGGGGTTCACACAACGTGTTTCCCTTCTTTCAGTGATTACGATTCTTCACTGCCTCTTGTGCAGAGCCTGAAAGCGATTGCCTAATGAATTTGGTTAGATTTTAATTGTCTTTGGCAGAAGGGCAAATTTAGTAGCAGTTTTTCCATCGTGGCCATGAAGGAAAGACCTGGAAAGCTTTTAATAAAGTGTAAGGAGCTGAATAGTGTTAAATATTACGGCAACTATTACTGCGTGTTAGGTAAAGTTAAGTAAGATGATATTTCAGTAAGAGTCTTACAGAGTAACTTCATGGGTTCAAAGTTAATTTCATTCATTCATCTGACCGTGAACCTAAATATTAAATACTCCTTCCTCTTTGCCCACTTTTTAGCTTTTTTGTCTCTCAACTCTGTGCAGAAGCTTCTAGGAAGAATGTCTCATTTTATTGCCTTAAAATTTAACTTCAGTTCCGTCACTAGCAAGAGATTTTCATTATATGTACATTTCTTTTCATTTTTTTCTTCTTGCAATGTACACAGATTATATGCCATACTCTGTCATGACTCAGAAGGGTGAAATTTTCCCATCACCAGCTATTTTATACCTATTTACTACTCCTCAAATTCTATAAATGTTCAGGGGACAGCCAATGAGTTTTACAAAAGGACTAGCTTGCTGCACTTGAATCTATACTCAATTACTGGTGCATTGGTTACAGTCCATAGCATTGACCAATTGGGATGCTTCCTTCCTATTTTTTTAGCTGTTTTAAATCTCTCCCTTCTTTTACCTACATATTTTTTGAGCATCTAGAATCTCCACCGCATATGAAATATCTATAGGCAGCCATAACTCTTAACCAAGTCTCGAAAACAAACATACAAAAACCAGAAACAAAACCAGGAGCAGCATTATTAGGAGCATTACAAGTATAAAAAATTAGTATATACGTGTGTGTAGCAGTGAGTGTCACCAGTCTTGTGACTTGGGAAAGGGGGAGAATTTCAGTTAGTTTCTCTTTAGTTCTGCCCCACTACATATTCAGGCTTTCCTTTCTATACCATCATGAACACTCTAGAAATATTTCACTTTTTATTTTGAGATTATATATAAGTGGGATCCTGAAAACTGGGTTATCTACATGGCATAATTTAGAAAGAAGCTGAACAAAGTTTAGATGGATAGTCATGATGACGTCTTGATGCTCAATGAATGGCATACCAAATGATTCTTTGGGTATGTCTTCAAAAGTGGCCACCAGAAGAAAGTATATATTTCAACAAAGGTCATATATAGTGCTCATTTGAATGGAGATTTTCAGGTTTTAGGTTAGGTTCCAGATGGCTCCCTGGGAGTGACAATTTTGGGTAGAATCTGCTAACTCTGCAATCTGCTGGCAGATATGAGGGGAACACATTAGTTAATATTTCAAAATATTATCCCCTTGCATAAACCTGTTTCAAGACTGCAATAGCTGACTCTAATAATCCCTTAACTTTGACTTAAGTGTATATGAACTACAAGACTGAATTAAATCTCCTTGGTTTTATATTCAACAGGCATGTTTCACATTTGCATTGGATGTCTTCTGCCATTGGGGCCAAAGAATCAACCACGCCAACCTGGACTCATCCCAGTTTTAGATTCTTTTCTCTTCCTAGATTATCACAATTGTAGAGTAATACTATTAGAATAAAAGATAATACTTCTGGGAGCAAAATTAGTTCTGATTTATTTATCTAAAATTTTGCTTGGAATGCCTGTTTCTTTTTAAATCCTTTTTAAAGGATTTTAATCCTATTTTGGTTCAGATTCTTGAATCATTTATTTCTTTAAGAATTTTTTTTTTTTTTTTTACTGAAAAAGTTCTTCAGCCTTCTTTTTGCCATCATCTGACTTTTAGTATATGCTGAGGCTACAATCAGTAGGGTTGCCAAATACCTTTGGCAATCCCTCCATCTACGTTTACCTTTGCTCTGGTAAGGACACAGGTAAGAGAGGAAGTTGTTGTCAGTTCATACTTGACATATTCTATACTGGACATATTCTCCCTGAAAACATTTGTTGTTGCTTTCCTCAGAGGAAGAGATCTTGGCATGTTGGGTCAGTAGCGGATATATTTTTTTGAGGAAAAAATTCATAAACTCTTCTTCCTTTTTATCCTGATATAATAAATTCATAGACCCTCAAAATTAATATTAGAACGTAAACTAAAGGAATTGTTTACAGTCCAGCAATGGCAGCCCAGGGTCCTTTATCAGTTATGCACTAAAACCTTATATGCCTAACCACAAGCAAATCCCAAGACAACAACAACAAACATATCCTTATAAGCAAACAGGCATCCTTTCCTTCTACCCACAGAGACTGAGGAGTTAAAAAGACAGTCTAACTGACAAGTTGCTCTTGAAATTCATACAGAAATGCAGGACAACCAAGAAGAGCCAAAAGCAATCTTGAAAAAGAAGGAAAAGTTGGAGACCTCACATTTCTCAATTTCATAACTTCCTACAAAGCCACAGTAATCAAGGCTATGTGCTACTGGCTTAAAGGTAGACAAACAGACCAGTGCAATAGAAGAGAGAGTCCAGAAATAAATCCATAATAAATGTGTGATCAACTGGTTTTCAACAAAGGTGCCATGCCAATTAAATGGGGGAGAGAAAGCCTTTTCAGCAAATGGTGGTGAACAACTGGATATGCATGCACATGCAAAAGACTAAAGGGACCTCTACTTCACCTCAGACACAAAAATTAATTCTAAATGAATCAAAGACATAAATATAAGTGCTAAAACTACATGACTCTTAGGAGAAAACATAGATACCATAGATGTTAGTCTTCATGACCTTGAATTAAGCAACGGTTTCTCTTTAAAATATTATTTAAAAGAATTTAATTTTTATTTATTTTTGAGAGAGAGAGAGATAGAGCGTGAGTGGGGGAGGGGCAGACAGACAGGGAGACACAGAATCCGAAACAGGCTCCAGGTTTTGAGCTGTCAGCACAGAGCCCGATTCGGGGCTTGAACTCACCAGCGGTGGGATCATGACCTGAGCTGAGGTTGGACACTTAACCGACTAAGCCACCCAGGTGCCCAAACAATGGTTTCTTAGATATGACACCAAAAGAACAAAGAAACAAGGAAAAAAATAGATAAATTGCACTTCACCAAAATAAAAGACTTTTATCACAGGATATAATAAAGAAAGTGAAAAGGCAATCCATGTAACAGTAGAAAATATTTGCATATCATACGTATGATAAGCATCTAGTATCAAGAATATATAAAGAACTCTTACAACTCAATACTAAAAAGACAAATGACCCAATTAAAAATGGACAAAAAATTCTAATGTACATTTCTTCAGAGAAAATGTACAAATGACCTTTACTGTTCTCTAATTGACTTATTCTGCTTACCGTAGTACTCCTTATCTCTATCTATGTCATTGCAAATGGCAAGATTTCATTCTTTTTCGTGGCTGAGTAATATTCCATTGTGTATATACCATATCTTCTTTACCCCTTCATTAGTCAATGGACACTTGGGCTGTGTCCATTATTTGGCTATTTTAGATAATGTTGCTATAAACATTGACGTGCACATACCCCTTTGAATTAGTATTTTGGTATTCTTTGGGAAAATACCTAGTAGTGCAATTGCTGGATCATAGGTTAGTTCTACTTTTAACTGTTTGAGGAATCTCTATCCTGTTTTCCAGAGTGGCTGCACCAATTTGGATTCCTACCAACAGTGAAAGACCATATGATTTCACTCATACGTGGAATTTAAGAAACAAAACGAACTTGCAAAGAGAAAAAAGAGAGAGACAGGCAAACCGAACCGTAGAGAACAAACTGATGGTTACCAGAGGAGAGAAGGGTAGGGGGATGGGTGAAATAGGTGACAGGGATGAAGGAGGGCACTTGTGATGAGCACCAGGTGTGGTATGGGACTGTTGAATCACTATATCATACACCTGAAACTAATATAACACTGTATATTATCTAACAGGAATTAAAATAAAAGCTTTTTAAAAAGAGGCCAATGAGAAAATGAAAAAGTATTCAACATCATTATTGTTTTAGGAAAATGCAAGTAAGAAACCACAATGAAATGCTAATTTATACTGACTAGGAACACTGTAATCAAAAAGTCAGTATTGTGACTTTTGTGAGTGTGTGGAGAAAATGGAACATTCCTACTTTGCTGGTAGGAATATAAATAGTGTGGCACCTGCAGAAAATAAGTTAGCAGTTCCTTAAAATGCTAAATATAGAATTACTATGTGAACCAGTAATTCCAATCTTAGGAATCTATTGAATCTATTGAATATATTCAAACATATTGAAACAATATGTCCTCACAAAAACTTGTCCATGAGTGTTCATAGCAGTATTGTTCATAATAACAAAAAAATGGAAACCACCCAAATGTCCATCAACTGACAAACGGATAAACAAAAGGTGGTATATCTATACAGAGGAATATTAGTTAGCCATTGAAATGACTGTTTTATGCTACAATGTGGATGAACTTGGGAAACCTTATGCTAAGTGAAAGAAGCCAGACACAGAAAGCTATATATTGTATGATTCCATTTATATAACATGTCCAGAGTAGATAAATCCATAGTGGTGTCCTGGGGCTAGACAAAGGGAGGAATGAAGAGACACTTTTAATGGGTATGGAGTTTCTTTTGGGAATGATGAAAATGTTCTGGAATTAGTGGTGATAGTTGCAGAACTTTGTGAGCATACTAAAAGGGACTGAATTGCATGCATTAAAAGGGTGAGTTTTCTGGTATATAAATCATATCCCAATAAAAAATTTAAAAAATATTTGGGGGCCTTGCCCTAGCAGTACTATATAAGAATTGGGGTGGTGGAGAGGTTGCTAGGGATTTGTGTTTTAATAAGCTCTCCAGGAGATTTTTGTGTATACTAGGTTTTAGAAGCACTATTTTAAAACATTAAATAATTAGGGGCACCTGGGTGTCTCGGTGTCTGACTTCGGCTCAGGTCATGATCTCACGATTCATGAGTTCGAGCCCTGCATTGAGCTCTGTGCTAACAGCCCAGAGCCTGGAGCCTGCTTCATATTCTGTGTCTTCCTCTCTCTCTGCCCCTCCCCTGCTCTCTCTCTCTCTCTCTCTCTCTCTCTCTCCCTCTCCCTCTCCCTCTCCCTCTCAAAAATAAATATTAAAAAAACATTAAATAATTTAAAAAAAAGACTAGCAAATTAGTGCTTAGAATGCCCTTTTTGGCACCTTTCTCTTATCAAGGGTTCAGAATATGCCCTTATAGATCTTTGTAACAATAAAAAATTTTCATAAGCCTATAGTAATAACAACAATAATGGCTACCACGTGTCAAGCAGATTTGTAAAAATCATATACTCATTCAGATTATAGTACTTCATGTTCTCCAGATTCTTTCTGCTGATGCAATGCCATGTAAAAGCTTTTATTTTCTCTTGGTCAGCTCTTTCTCCTGTTCCCCTCAGCAGTAGTTTAAAATTTTCCTGACCTGTTCTCTTCAAGTGCTCTTTCTCTGGTAGAAAGTTCCTCAACTCACATCTCCCTGTCTTCAGACCCTTCTATATTGGTCCCTAGCTTTGTCTTGTTCTAATTCATTCATTCTTCTGTTGTTGATTTGAGCCATTCTGACAGATGTGAGGTGATATCTCATTGTAGTTTTTATTTGTATTACCCTGATGATCAGTGACTGTGAGCATCCAATTCTTCCTTCCTCCCTTCCTCCCTCCCTCCCCTCCTCCCCTCATTTCTCTTTCTTTCTTTCTTTCTTTCTTTCTTTCTTTCTTTCTTTCTTTCAGCTTTTTAAAAAAATGTTTATGTATTTTGAGAGAAATAGAGAAAGTGCAAACAGGGGAGGGGCAGAGAGAGGGACAGAGAGAATCCCAAGCAGCCTCCACGCTCTTAGCACAGAGTTTGATGTGGCACTCGGTTATCATGAACCATGAGATCATGACCTGGGCCAAATCAAGAGACAGACACTCAACCAACTGAGCCAGTCAGGCGCCCCTAATTCATTCATTCTTATACACAACTTGTATTTATTGAAAAATCTCCATTGTTCATCAGTATACAACGATGAACAGGGTGGTCAATTTATAATCCAGTGAAAGAGGTCAAAATAGAACATCAAGGAAACAAGATAGAAATTGCAATACATGATAGATGCTATTTCATAGCTTGGTAAAAAGGAACAGGGACCGGGAGTGCTTACGTTAGAATAATGGCCACTGAGGAGATGACATTTTAAGCTGACATCAGAAGCATCAAAATGACAGAGCTCTGCAAACAGCCTAGTGAAGAGGGCTTCAGGCAGAAAGAAAAGTAAGGACAGAAGTAGGAAAGCGCTTGTGTTTTAATAAGTAAAAGGAGGCTGGCGATGGCTGGAATTTGGTTAGAAAGAGGAAGAGCAGTGTGAGTTAGGTCAGAAGGATAAGCGAGCCAAGTCATACAGAAACTTCTAGGCCAAGGAACAGAATTCACACTTTATTTTATTTGTAATGAAAAGCCTTTCAAATATTTTATGTTGTAAGAAGATAGGAGTTGTTTTATGTTTCAAAAAACATCTAACTTCTGCATGAAACGGTAGTGTGAAATTTGGACACAGAAACACAAACTAAAAGGCAATTCTAACAGTTTAGGAGAACAGTAGGCAAGCTGTCATTCATGGGTCTGGCACATGTTTTTGTAAATAAAGTTGTATTGAAACACAGCCAATGGTGATTTTCACGCACATTGCCTATGACTGTTTTCGTGCTACAGTGACAATATTGAATAATTTTGACAGGGACCATACAGTCTACAAAGCAAAAATATTTACTGTCTGGTCCTTTACAGAAGTTTGTCCACCCCTGCCTGGATGAGAAGTTTGATGGGAATATCAAATGGAGATGTAGAGATGTTGGAAGATTATGAATATATTTGGAGATACAACCTTCCATACATGCTGATGGATTGGATGCAGGCAAAGAAAATTCAAGAATTATTTCTAGTTGTTTGATGGGAAAAATTGAGTGTAAGGTAACAATATTTACTTAGAGGTAAAAGACTGGAGAAGGAACATGTTTAGATGGTTGTGAAAATGAGAGTTCTCTTTTAGGCATAGAAATATCCAAGTGGAAGCATCAAAAAGGAAGTTGTATGTGAGTGTGAAACTCAGGAAAGAGGTCTGTGCTAGAGCTGTTGTGTGAGTGACATCAGCATAAAAAATTACTCATGGAATCCACCTAGTGGGAGAGCTAGAAAGAGGCCCTGGTCTAGAAAAGTGGCTCGAGGACTCCAATATTTGGTGGTCTCCAGTCTGAGAGTATCTGTCTTCATGTTTCAGTCATTTCCTTCTTTTCTGCATTTCTGATCCCTTCTCATCTCCAGGATTTGGCTCAGTACTTCATATTGATTTCTATCATTCCTAGAACAGCCTACAAAACAAATGCCATTATTCTTTGAATACATGTAAGGAAAACACAGTTCCAGAGAGCTTGATTGTCTTGCTACCTATCTTGTAAATGGCAGTTTCTGATCCTAGGGCCATACTGGTTCCTAGGGAAAGTCTTTATGCCATATTTAGTGGGATACAGCTAGACAGTGCTGTCAGCTGTCACTTCTCGTTGCTGTTCACTCCCTCCTGGAGTGCAATCTGCTTCACATTGTACATAAAAGCTTCACAAAGCTGGCCCTTTTCAGAGATCTGTTCAAAGAGACTTCATGCAGACGCTCATGTGCCTCTAATACCTTGCTAAAGGCAATGGTGTCATTAGTTACAAATAAGAAATAACAATGTAAACAGAAAAGACATGTGTTAAATAGATGCGGCAAGGCCAAAGAGCCAGGCCAAAAGATACATGCCAAGAAAAATGTCTAAAACCACACAGCAGAACCAGGCTGGTGCAGACAACACAAGCTTCCCCGATGATCATGGACGCCACTGTTTGCTTTACTCCTTGCGATGCTGGACCGTGGGCGCTTTCATGAGAACTGCTGAAGCTGGAACAAGAAGTACCCACTATCACTGCCACCGCCCAATGCTGGAGCACCCTACCTTCTCTAGAGAGTCTCGCCACTGATAATTTCTTCAGTAAGTACTGAAACCTATCAGGGGCTTCTGAGAACATCTCCTGAGACATCTGTTTAAATGCATGAGAAACCTCACTGAGGACACAAAGGTGGATTTTCCTCATTTTTCATCCTCTGCTGGCACCCAGTAATAGCATCTTCATTCTAAATACGAATTTTGTAACAAGCCAAAAAATGCATCTTGCTTGGCATGGGGGCCAGCTTTTTGGCCAACTTTAGGTAGACAGTTAACAGTATCCCGCGTCAGGCTCTGGGCTGATGGCTCAGAGCCTGGAGCCTGTTTCAGATTCTGTGTCTCCCTCTCTCTCTGCCCCTCCCCCGTTCATGCTCTGTCTCTCTCTGTCCCAAAAATAAATAAACGTTGAAAAAAAAAATTAAAAAAAAAAAACAGTATCATACTCAACAGTTATTCACGTGATATTTTCCAGAATTATTTTCCAATTGATGAGGCATTTGGGTTGTGGGATCCTATTATAACTCTCTGGCCAATTGTTAGCCAACAGCTCGGTAACAGGTGCCTTCAGGTTACTAATCTTTAATAAAGCAATTATCCCATGTTTATTCTAACACTTTCACAGTCGTTTAACATTTTGATGTCTTATTTGCCTTGTGAATAGCCGATATTCATTTCACATAAAGTACAGTAACCCTGGCCATGAATTCCCCTTTGATACATTCTACTATTCATAGATCATTTAGCTTTCATCAATTAAAAGCTATTTGAACTCAATTCCTGGAGTCTTCTAAAAAGGATCCTCAAAAGAAAAAGAAACAATCAATCATTTTCTTTTCTCCCCACCTCTAGTTTCTAGTAGGTGAGGTGACTGATTTTTACCAGACTACTCTTGTGATAACGTACCAGGACATGAGAGAGGATAAAAATCGTCCTATCAATGTCATTACTACTATAGTCTGTGTTGGACTCCCATGCGATATAGTATTCATATGATCCATTCCTTTCTTGTTACAATATCACGATTTTGAAAATTGAAGTATAATTAACATACAGTTAGCTACACTAGTCGTACTAGGTTCAGGCATACCATATAATGAGTAAACAATTCTATATATTATTCAGTGCTCATCTATATAAGTGTCCTCTTAATCCCCTTTAACCAATGTTGAATGCCTCACAAATTGGCATGCCTTCCTTGCACGGGGGCCATGCTAC
The DNA here is from genome assembly GCF_018350215.1 of Panthera leo. NCBI lineage: Eukaryota > Metazoa > Chordata > Mammalia > Carnivora > Felidae > Panthera > Panthera leo. The sequence continues at coordinate 145,329,649 of NC_056682.1, forward strand.
TCTTCTCTGTATTGTTCCAATTTTAGAAATATGTGCTGCCAAAGTAAGCACTGCGATTTCACAATATAATCAAAGAATTTCAATCTTTCCATAATGTACCCTTGCTTGAAAAATCACCAGGACTCAAACCACAAAGACCCATTTTTCTGAATTAACTTATTAATGCATTCATTCCCTAGACATTATTGATCACCAACTGTAGGAGGGGCGAGGCTATTGTCGTATAACAGTAAGTGATAGGAAGGGCAGATGGTAATCAGAAAAAGGTCCCAAAATTTTTCCTTCCTTCCTTCTACCCTCAGTTTATTCTCTGATAGAGGCTTAGCAGTAAGAGAATAGATTTTAGTACTTCAGAGTCTAGTTTGTCATTAAGAGACTAAATCTCTGTACTATTACTATCCCTATGTCTCTTCTCTGATTCTGAGAGGCCATTTTCTTAGTTCCAAGCAGCGGTCTTCTGGTGGGTAGCTAAGTTGCCTCAGGGTGGTAGCAGAGATGCAAGTATGTCACTAGGATCTTGGTCTTTCAAGGACTGAGGATGTGAAAACTCTACTCAGGGAAGGAACCTTGGCTAGTCACAACCCCCAAAGCTTTCAGTGTGGAAGACATGATTTCAACATGCTGTCATGACCACATCAGTGCCTATAACCAAGGTATGAGTTGAGATCCCATGGATGCCTTTGTAATCTTCTCCTTTTGTCCCTATTTTAAGTCTCAAAATACCACTTCTCTATCTTGCTTCTCCCCAATTCTAGCTACTACCACCAAAAATTAGGGTGATGGGGCAGTCACTCAGCATTCTCAGTTCACCTATGCGTACACAGAAGACCAACTTAGCTTCAGCTAGTATCTTCTCATATTTTCTTTTTAAAATGTTTAAAAAATGTTTATTTATTTTTGAGAGAAAGAGAGAGTGTGAGCAGGGGAGGGGCAGAGAGAGAGGGAGACACAGAATCTGAAGCAGGTTCCAGGCTCTGAGCTATCAGCATAGAGCCTGATGCGGGGCTTGAATTCACGAATGGTGAGATCATGACCTGAGCTGAAGTAGGACGCTTAACTGACTGAGCCATCCAGGTGCCCCTTCATATTTTCTAAGTGAACCTTAATCTTCCAGAATCTGCTCCATTTATCCTCTCTCCACGATCTTCAGAAATAGGTTTTTCAGAGATTTCTGTTTTCTCCTGTCTTTTGGTGGATTTAACATATATATCCTTCTTTTCCATTCATTTCCCTTCCCTTCCCTTTCCTTTTCTCTCTTCTCCATATTCCAAATATCTGCTCAATAATCTTTAACAGTAAGACTACAGTCTCAGAGATATTCATAATCTTTGGTCATTGAACAGCCCTCAGAGGAGGACCTTGTGTTCATTAGTCTTTTTCTCTTTTAGCTGATTATTTCAGCTATATTTTTCCAAGATTATTTAGCTTCCTGCCAGAAAGATGTAGTCCTGTGACTACAAACACAGTTTTTGATACGTCAGAGAGTCTATCATGAACATTAAGACCTATCCAATTACTATAATTCCTGAATTATAGTCCAAACCTCAGAGAAGCGTGCCTGGAAAACTAAGAAAAAACTGGGGCTTCTACTTATGGAAAAATTCCCTCTTTTTACTTTGTTTTTAAACTTGGATAACTATATAGGTTACTTAGAGATTACTGATTTAGAGATTAGTTCCTAAGGGAGTCTCTTTCTTTGCCACCTTGGACAGTTCCCACAAACCCTAGGCCGATGTATTCACGCTTTCTTGTAAAGGTTATGTACTCATCTAAAGGCTCTGATACAGCAAGAAAAGTGGTGAAACAACTGTTCCATCATCTGCAGGTGGTATTGTCAAGATCAGGAGACATAGGAAGGGTCCATATGAACTCTTTAGTTTGTTAGGTTATACAAACCCTTAGTTCACAATTTGGGAAGGATGCCCCCACTAATTCTATCTAGGGATAGTGATGTCTGAGATGGGGAAATGTGTGATTCCTCTCTCTTCCTCTGCGCCTGAGACAGCAAACCTGCCTGAAACACACAATACTTAATGCCTTAAACATAAGTGTCGAGGCTATAACAGGCTAGGTGGGCTTTTGGCATGTAAGATGTTATTAAGTTATGAAGTCTGTTATTCTCTAGAAATGGCTCTTGCATTTATATATTCCCCTCACCCCTAAACCATTTTCAGATGTTAGTTTCCAGGCGTTGAGAAGTTGCCCAGTTATAGTTGATTTATCACGATCCAGAGTAGCACTGGCTAGAGATAATCTGCTGTGACAGCATGTTTCATGCTTGCCTTGTGCCTTGCCTTTCTAGCACCTGTCCATGGCTCAATGACTAGGCCAACATTCTGCCTTTTGTGAGGAATTAAAGAGCACCAGAGACTTTTCCTCCTGATTTATCATCAGTGCAGCCTCATTCACGTCTTTCTTTGTCTTCTTCTTATCACAGAAAGGCCTGGCAGGCAAGTTGATCCACTCAGCTGTAAGCCTGGGTCAGACCTCATCCTGGTATAGCCCTAGTTGGTTGGTTGATGGTTGTTTTGTTTATGCCACAGTTGGCCACCACAATAGGGATTTGTATCAGCCTTCTTTCTGTATGGATGGACACACAGGGAAAGCCTTTCCAAGATCTACTTAATATCTATCTTCAGAGCAGATACTTTTCCTCAGAGTCCCAAAGCAGATGTGATTTAAACCTTGAATTTTACACTAAGACATTTGTTTCACATTCAACAATGAGACTATTTTGCTTCAATGTTTTACTTAAAGATTTATTTATTACTGGTCAACTCATCAAACATTAGGGCTTATGGAAAACCCCTGATACTTAATGACAAAGGTAAGAATGAGCTGTCTGTTGATTTAGCAGTATGAGATGTTAGAGTGCCAAATAGGAGTTTCCCAATAAAAACAATATTAATGCCCAACTGCGCATTTCCGTTTCTGAGATCAGTCATCTCTGAGAGAGGTTTCCGCAATCTGGTTGCCTTAATCATGTTGATACTTGTGATACAATAATCTTAGTATTTAATGTTTTGGCAAATACTAAAATTGTGAATTTATCTGTGTCTATTCAAGCATGTGTATGAATCATAGAAATCTTAAATGCTATGATTGCATGTGAACTAATATTTGGATTTACCAACCTACTAAAGGTGTATATATTGGGGAAACGGGGAGAAAGTAGAAATGACAGAGTAAATATAATAAAACACAAAGCTTTTTATTTATTTATTATTGGATACAAAAATATAATTCTGTATCTACACAATGCTACAATTCATCTATCATTTTTCCACATGCAGGGATTATAAAGAGATCTCTTGTTTGTACTTTTCTTCATCATCTGATGGCCATGTTAACTAAAGCTGGAGTTAGTGGCCTCTGGCAATGGTTACTGGTGTCGAATAAATTAGTCCTAACTCTCATTATGCTGCTAGAACACATGGTAACTAGTTAATGGCTGACAAAAATAACAGGATATGGTATAACATGACGCACTAAATCCTCTGCTGAATCAGGCCTTTTTGTTTTTCTCAACTGTCTTCCTCTTTTTATCTGGCATTTGATCTAATTATGCCTTACCTCTGTTCATGAACTCTAAAGGTCTAACTAGGTCAGTACTAGAAAGATTGTGACTGTTGCCATGCCATTTACTTCTTACTCTAAACAAGCATTCTAACAGGTGAGAAATACCTTGGTTATCTAAATATTTGCTATAGAGAAAGCCCAATGTCTTGGCTCTTCTGATCCTTTTCTCTTTCCTTCATTATTTCACCATTAGCCAGCCCCACTCTATCATGTAATAATAAACAGCAGCTAATATTTAATGACAACTACTTTGTGTCAAGTACATTTTATGAATTATCTTTATTTAATCCTGCTAACAACAAACTCCTTTAGCCCATTTTTAGATAAGCACATAGAAGTTTAGAGAGGCTGAGTGGCTTGGCTAACATCACACGGGAACATGGTGGAACTGTAGTTCAAAACCTGACCTTCTGACAGCAGACCCAATTCAGATAACTGATGCCTGATAGCCTTCCTTGCCTCTCCTAAGGCCCACTTTGCACGTGCACAACTTTATCTGCTGAGGATGGAATTTGACTTATTTCAATGACAAGGCAGGTGTGTCAAAGATGCCATCATGAACTTTCCATGCTCATGCCACCCATCCCCGTCCATGTTTTATATGTCTCACCATCTCTTCTCCACGACATTTATTCATTCATCAACTATTTATTGAGCTTCTCCTAAGTACCAAACAATTCTCCCAGCACTGAAGACATAACAATAGATCAATCAACTTTCCTCTGTCAAGGAACAAGTATTATACTGGGGGTGACAGTTGATGAATAAGGGGGAAAAAAGTGTGCATGGATGATGCATCTGTATATATGATATAGAGCGTCCTAAGAAAGACTCTAATGCAATGATATTTGAACAAAAAGCTGAAATAAGTGGACAGACTTTAAAGGCTTTGGGGAAGAAAAAAGCATTCCAGGCAGAGAGAACAGCAGGTGCAAAGATCCCAGCATGGGAGTTTGCTTACTCTATTATTTAAAGACTAGTGTCTCTGAGAATTATTAGTAAGTAATTAGAGGTGGTAAGATTGGAGGATTTGTGACTTGTAGGGCATGATGAGAACTTTGGATTTCCTTTAGGTGAATGACAGAGTCATTTGGAGGATTTTGAACAGAAGATTGAAATAATCGCTCTTACTTTTTCAAAGTTTACCATGTACTATGTGAAAAATAGAACACAGAGGAACAAAGAAAGATGAAAAAAGATCAGCGTGAAAGCTTTTATAACAACTTAGGTGTAAGATGATAATACCTTTATTTATAGTGGGATCCTTAGAGCTGGTGAGAAGTTATTGAGTTGGGGTGACTTTGAAAGGTAGAGTGTTAGCTCTAGGACTTGATGAATTGGATCCAAGGTATGACACACGTGATGTTTTAAGAATGGCTCTGAGATTAGCCTGAGCAGGTGGAAGCATGAAGTCGCCATGACTGAAATAGGAATGTCAAGAGGATTAGGTGAGGAATGGCTTCAGATTTAAAGTTTTATTTTGGTCATGTTACTGTTAGAAATTCCTATTCGTTTATTCAAGTAAACATTTCAAATATTCAACAGTTGGATGTAGGAGTGTGTAGTTGAACAAGAGGTTTGGCTTGCATGATGTAAATTTGGGAGTGATTATCACATGGATGGTATTTACCATCAGAGAACTGGATTGTGTCCCTTATGGAAATGAGTCTACAATGAAGAGGACAAGTATCCTCTGAATAGTTCCCTATCCTAGTTGCACATCAGAATCCTCACGGGACTTTAGAATATATATACATATATCAAAGCTCCACCACAGGCTCGTCAAATCAAAATCTTTGACAGCAGAACCCAGGAATCTATATTGTCAATTTCTCCAGGTGATTGATTCTGTAGAAATTGACATGTGTTTGGAAATCAGTATTATAAGCCACTCTGTTTGTGTTATAATACGAATTAATTTTTAATGCTGTAAAGACTCTTCTTTCCATATCCACTGTTATCTACTTAAATCCAAGCTATGGTTTTCCCTTACCCTAAGTGTTCTACTCACATTCATCCTTACCCTTATTTTTGCCCTATTAGCTCAATAATCTTTTCAAAGAATAAATCTTCAAAGCCATCTCATTGTTCTCAAAGACAACAATCCTTAACATGGCCTGCAAAATCCTGCCTGGTATTGGCTACTTGTCTCTCTACCTCATCAGACACCAGGCACCTTGCTCTCTGCCTTGCAGTCAGACACTTCCCTTCCTTCAGTCCCAAGGACACATCTATTTTCATTGGCCTCAGGTTTTACAGCTGCTGTATCCTCCCTTCTTTCACCTAATTAACTCTTACTCATCCTTTGACCTTGGCTCAATCATCATGTCCATCGGGAAGCCTTCTCTGACTTTGTTGACTAAGTCAAATTCCCTACCCTGCCCCCCCTCCCCCCGGTAGTAGGTTATTAAATAAATTTAGGAATTTATGACTAGCATTTAAAATTTTTTTAAAATGTTTCTTTATTTTTGAGAGAGAGAGAGAGAGAGAGAGAGAGAGCAAGCTGGGAAGGAGCAGAGACAGAGGGAGACACAGAATCCGAAGCAGGCTCCAGGCTCTGAGCTGTCAGCACAGAGCCTGATGCGGGGCTCGAAATCACAATGTGAGATCATGACCTGAGCCGAAGTCGGACGCTTAACTGACTCAGCCACCCAGGTGCTCCTGACTAGCATTTTTAAAAAAGGAAATAGAACAGAATGGAGTAGAAGAATGTCAGAGTGGGTTGCACCTAATAAAGGTAAGTATTATCTTACAAACTTTTGCTTCTATGTGTACTAATAGGATGATGTACTCTTCTTGAAATACTTTTACAGTTGCAGGTTTTTTGTGTGTGCAATTACTAGCTTATCATTTGGCTTTCTCATTAGGTTGAAAGTCCAATGTGACTAAAAGACTGTTTCTTCCTGTTTTCCACTTGATCCATAGTCCCTGATCAAATGACTAGACTTATGTAAGCACTTAAAGCATATTTATGGGAAAGAGGAAGGAAAGAAGACAGATGTGGGAATTTACATTTAGGGTAAGGTAAGCCTGTACCGTCACACCTTATAGTGTGACCATACTAGCTCTGACAGTGCAAAATCTGTGGGTTCATTGACATCATATATGAAAACAACAAGGCTTTCCGTAATGTTTATTTATTTTACTAGTGTTTAAATAAGCAATGAAGTATCTTCATTTACAAGTGTTAAGTGAAATGGCAAGTTCAAAAAATAAACTTGGTATTACTGTGGGTTGTATTATTATTTTTAATTTTTTTTTATGTTTATTAATTTTTGACAGAGAGAGAGAGAGAGAGACAGAGGATGAGTGGGCGAGGGGCAGAGAGAGGGAGACACAGAATCTGAAACAGGCTCTAGGCTCTGAGCTGTCAGCACAGAGCAGACTCAGGGCTTCAACTCACAAACCGCGAGATCATGACCTGAGCCGAAGTTGGGCGCTCAACTGACTGAGCCACCCAGGCGCCCCTACATTGTATTATTTTTTAAAAGGACCTTTAGAAATCAATCCACGCCTTCCTGAACTATAGTAGGAAAATCTATTTTTTTTTTTGCCTTCTGAAAGTTTCTGGAAAATTTAGAGATGATATCACAATTAATAAATTAGTGTCTCATCAGAGAGCACTCTTTATTCCCCAAAGTAATGACTGTTTCTTCTTGAACTTCTGATTCACTTGTCCCCATGACACACACAGTACCTTCTCACAGAGTAGGCTTTTCTTAAATTATATCTGTGCATCATTTAAAATATAAATCCTGCTTTTTAGACTATCTGGTTTTACCAAAGTTTCATATGGATAACTTGTCATCCAAGTATATTGGAATTTTTCGATGACTGCAAGGCTATAAATTGTATTCTACTTTTTACAGTCATGGAATCTTGATCTCGTCACACAAGTCTCCTCCTCAGCGTTAATCTAGGACTACAAGTTCAGGACTACAAATTCAATCCCCACCTTTTACATCTTCTCTTCTAAGTTGCGTAGGATTTTACTTTTTTTTTTTTTAATTTTTTTAACGTTTATTTATTTTTGAGACAGAGAGAGACAGACCATGAACAGGGGAGCAGCAGAGAGAGAGGGAGACACAGAATCCGAAACAGGCTCCAGGGTCTGAGCTGTCAGCAGAGAGCCCGACGCGGGGCTCGAACCCACGGACCGTGAGATCATGACCTGAGCCGAAGTCGGACGCTTAACCGACCAAGCCACCCAGGCGCCCCAGGATTTTACTTTTTGAACAAAGTTTAGCTGCCTTGAACTTGGGATCAAAAGGTATTTCTGGGAAGAGGAAGAATATTTAGCCTCAGAGAGGAGGGAGTAAAGAAAAAGTCCTAAAGAGTAGTGAGAGGAAAGAAATCTTAAGTTCCCAGAAAGGATAAGTAACTCAAATTACAGACTCACAATATTATCATGAAAATACACTTAAAAATAATTTAAAACTGCAGCTCAGACCTAAAGTGATAAAGTGCCTAATGAGTTATTTAACTCATTATTTAGAAAAGTAGAGGGATGATAAACATTGGTTCAAAGAAAGACAGAAGAGATGTATGCAACCATTGGAAAAGAGAATGTCGAAGCTAAATTGCAAAACTAGATAAAAACTGATCAGGGCTTCACAGGGTAATAAAGCTACAACTTTGATGTTATTTTTTCTACTGGACAAAAACAATTTGTACTTATCAGTCCTCTACAAATTGACCTCTAACTGCAGAGGATGGACACAATTATAGTAAATGCAAAATCAAACAAAATCACATCCACTATTATGTCGTATGTTGTATTATGTATTACACCCATCATTATGTTGTACACCTGACACTAAAATAATGTTCTATGTCAGTTATATCTTAAAAAATACAATGGCAACAACAAACTACATCACCTAGAGAGAGAGATTTAACTTACATAGGCTTGTCAGATAATACTCTACTAAGGCTCTGAAAAGTTATGCAGTCATCTTCTTTCCAAATTTTGAATTTCTTTTCTTAGCACTATAAATTGACTAGGACAACTAAGCACCTAGGTTGGAATGGAGAAGATACAGAAGGGCTGTTTTCAGCTCCTAGGAATGGAGGAATTTATGTGTCACAGGACAGGAAAAGTTGGAAAGAGAGTAGTCAGTTCTGTTTCCATCTGTTGGCTTCACCAAACTGAAAGAACAGCTTAGCACTGGGCCAGCTGATGCCAGAAAGACCAGGAGCAGAGACCTTTTGGGGGGCTAACTAAAACACTGTGCCTGCCCCATTGAGATGGCCTGTTACTAGGGGATCACTAAAAGCTTTAAACCCATAAGCACACAGTGTCAGCAGAAGCTACCTGACAAATCAATTTATCCTAGTGAAGTATTCCCCTGGATTTGTCATCCCCTTCCCAGCAACTCCCAAAATGAAGGTGTCATGAATCAATAACAGGTGAATGGGGAAAAATATTCACAGACAGGCTGAGGAGAGGAAGCCCTGTAATTTGTAAATTGCATAACCAGGTTAACTCTCCACTGCATCCATGGATCAATCTCTGCCCTTTATATAAATGATTTACTACTTCAGAAGCTTTGCAATCTATGTCTAGCTGAAAAATGAGTTTTGTTTTCAATCTATCTGTGGCAGTATCTATAGCCTTTCTTGGTACTTTCTGGTCTTTCGTTCTTACTGAAGCCTTGCCTAACTTTTCTTCTGAGGCTGGGAATTTCCTCAGGGACTTCTAAAAATAGCAGAGACATGACTATATGCGGTTGTTGGCTATTATGGTAAGCATCACCATATTTTAGTTGCAAAAATCACCTCCACAACCTTCATTCTCAAAAACATAAAAGAAGTGTTCAGGCCATCGCTATACCTAACATTGCATCAAATATATTTGGGGCTGGGAACTCAAAGATCTTCACTGCCTCTTTGAGGATATGGTAAATGCAGAGATGACTCTTCTGTGTGTCACATTGATGTCCCTCCCAGAAGAATTCCCAGAGGAAGGGATTATTATTGAACATATTGAATATATTATTCAATATATTATTGAAAATATATATTTCTGTTAACTTTGTTTTAAAAAACAATTCTGTGCTTTTTTTTAATATAATTTTTTAATGTCTATTTATTTTTGAGACACAGAGACAGAGCGTGAGTGGGGGAAGGGAAGAAAGAGAGGGAGACATAGAATCCGATGCAAGCTCCAGGCTCTTAGCCATCAGCACAGAGCCGGATGCAGGGCTTGAACCCACAAGCCGTGAGATCATGACCTGAGCCGAAGTTGGATGCTAAACCAACTGAGTCACGCAGGTGCCCCAATTCTGTGCTTTTTTTTGAAGCAGTAGAAAACTATGAGGTGGACAGGCTCCTGGGTGGCTCAGTCGGTTAAGCATCTGACTTCAGCTCAGGTCACGATCTCATAGTCTGTGAGTTTGGGCCTCGCGTCGGACTCTGGGCTGACAACTCAGAGCCTGGAGCCTGCTCCAGATTCTGTGTCTCCCTCTCTTTCTGCCCCTCCCCTGCTCATGCTCTGTCCCCCTCTGTCTCAAAAATAAATAAAAACATTAAAAAAAATAAAAAAAAAGAAAACTATGAAGTGGAGAATAAAGGAACATACAAAGATGGGAGTTCCTATGGCAAGTCTGGCATCCTGGGGAACAAAGATCTTTTCTTACTGTCTGGTGTATACTTTATAGTTTTCCTCAGTTTTTCATAGCCATTTTGGCATCTTAATCATGTATCAAAACTGTCTTGACCTCAAATATTTATAAACTGTTTGATGTTCTCTTTAAAAACACAAATGAACAAATAGTATATACTAATTTCTAGGGATTTCCAGAGATGATCATTCTTCTGTGTTCCTACAAAAAGAAGATTCTCTGCCTTAATGGCAATAGAATATATATGGAAGAGGTGATGTAGCCCAAAGCACCAGAAATGAACTTTTAAGAATATCAACTGTTTGCCCCTATTGAGTAATCATAGATTTGAAATGGCTTCTCCAAAACTCTATTCTGGGAATTACCGTAAAGGCAGGAATTATTACTTAATTACCTGTTTCCTAGAAATTTAGTCCGTATAAAATATAATGCCAAGCCACACCTGTGTATTCTATCTGCTTAACTTCTTGTTCCACCCAGGGTGGGCAAAAGTGTGTTTGCCTTTTGAAATGCTAATGTTTCACTTCTGACACTAGATCGGTTGGTAGGTAATTGGCCATATGTTCCGAGGGTGAAACACTAGGGTACCACAGTGAAACCAAAAGTAGTGATCGCAAAAGTTAATAGGCAAGGCTAGTTCATGATCAAGCTATGAGGGAGGGGACCTTTCTTCCTCTTTACCTAACTATCATCGCCAAATCTCTCCCTTTTCCTTCTGGCACTTCCTCATCATCAAAATATTTTTTTTTCTGAGATAAAAGATCTGATCTCAGTTATGCACATCTTACTATAATTGTTTATGTCTGGCTGAGAGATAGAGCCATGGTTTTTGGCATTTTAATCCAAATGCCTAACGAAGAGTAAAGGTCAGTTATCCCCAGAAAAGAATTTCAGGCATAGGAGTGTACGTAGATGGGGAATTTGAGGGAGAAAAGAGGTACTTTCCAGTCAGAGCCTAGAATTGCAATCATCCTGCCCATAGAAAATTAGCAGTGCCTGTGCTCTGAATAGGTAAACACTGTTTAATGGTGTACAAAGTTGATACTTAACAAATCCAGATGGCTTAATCATAGAATAGAACATGACAGGCAAAATTAAGGAGATTGTACCATCAGTCTAATATCAAAACATCAGTGGAAAGTCAATTAAAATGTATAAAATTAAAAAAATATTGATTCAAACACATTATTTAGAGATAAGCTATTATCTACCAAAATAAAACCGGTTTGTTAAAAGGGGCAATGTTTCCCGACATTGTTTAAAAGAGGGAAGTTCTCAAAATAAATAAATTAAATTGTATAAATTTAATAAATAAATTCTATATAATAATATATAATTATATATATAATTATATATATAATATATAATTATATATTATATAAATAAATTAATTAATTAAAATGTATAATAAATTATATGTTATATAAATAAATTAATTAATTAATTAAAATGTATAAAATTAAAAAAATATTGATTCAAACACATTATTTAGAGATAGGCTATTATCTACCAAAATAAAACCGGTTTGTTAAAAAGGGCAATGTTTCCCAACAATGTTTAAAAGAGGGAAGTTCTCAAAATACTTGGCTTGATGTTTAACTTTTTGAATTTGTATATTTCAAAGAAAAGAGAAGTGAATACTTCAAATGAAACAAATTTTATGCTGTGACCTCTTGAATATTTTGTGAAATCAAATTTGCTTATATTACAATTTCATTTCACAACATACATACCCATGTCACAAGTTCTGTGAAGCTTGCTATCAGAAAAAATATGGCAACTCTGTATTTTGATTTCATAGAGCAAAGTCCTTTGTAAAATTCAAATGAAAATTCTAGAATGAAAGAGGTAAATTCACATAAGAAAGAGTCTCTGTTTCTTCTTCTTCTTCTTCTTTTGGTGAAATTCTCTGGAATGACTCTTGCTAATCCAATCTTTCAGCTTTACAATCCCAAAGGTAAAGAAGGACTAGCTTTATTCAAAGGATTTGTAAAGCCATACTACTTCTAAGATAATACCTATTCTGCAACAATTATTAATTTCATTTATTTGTTATGAAACCTTGATCATCTGAATCTATTTTGAGCTGATTATCTTAAGCTCTCAGAGAAATATGACACATAAAAGAGATACCTGAAATAAATATTTAAAACATAAGTGTGAATTTTTCGGTTGGAATAACTTTCTTTCTTTCTTTCTTTCATTAGCTTATTTATTTATTTTGAGAAAGCACGGGAACATGGAAGGGGCAGAGGAAGAGGGAGAGAGAGTATCCCAAGCAGGCTCTGTGATGTGAGCACGGAACCCAATGTGGAGCTCACCAATCATGAGACCATGACCTGAGCCAAAATCAAGACTTGGATGCCTAACCCACGGAGCCACTTAGGCACCCTGGTGGGAAAAACTTTAGGAATTACAAAGAGTAGGATTTTATTCCCATAAAATTGCAAATGGCTTGGTAGATTTCTTTTTTTCTTTCACATATAAACATATGAAAAGTCAACTTATTGAAGTGTGAATATTTCTCCAAACTTATGGAAAGAATTCAGAGTCGTGCTTTTTAAGAGAGTCAATGTAGGAGTGATAGCACCAAAATAACAACCTAGGAGACCCCAGCTTTTGTCTCCCCACAAAGATCAACAACTAGATAGCTAGCCACAAACAAAACATCTCTGGAAGAGCTCTGTAGTCCTCTTAAAAATCCAACAGAACAAAAAAATCTGAGAATAAATACCTCACACAAACAAGAAGCAAGACAGTTTCATTTTGCCTACATTATCCTACCCTCCAAGTCATCATTGGGGGGTGCCAACAGAGAGCTCTCCTGTAGAAAAGTTACGCTTACCGGGAAAATAAGAACACAGTGAGTGAACAGCTGCTCTAGCCTTGCAGGGCATTGTACAAAGGATTCACTTTGGTTTCACCCAACTCAGATCAGCAAAACTAAGAGATACAGAGATGGCAAGGAACAAGGAAGAAAAGCAGGGGTTACCAGTAACCACAGGGATGGCAATCACAGCTCACAGTGATCTGCTGAGCAGACAAATTCAGCATCTTTTGCCACTGAAAAAAACCAGTGACCAGCAACTTGCCATGGACTATCCCTTAAAGATTTCACCGGCTTTCAGCCCACAGACATTCACACTCACTAATGCCAATCGCCTAAGTTTCTCCCTGATTTCTCCCCCAGGAACCACACTGGCAGCCAGTGCAGGTCTCTGCAGCTGTAGAGTGCAAGACATCAGCTGAGACCCTATGAGTGACTCCCACCACTGTACACACACTCAGAGGTAGTCCTTCCAGCTGTACGCAGGTGGCCTGACATCTGTACACAGCTGGCCTGACATCCATTGCCACATATTTGGCTTGGAAGACACTGTGCAGTCATGGGAGAGCAGCACACCAACAGCTAGGGCCCTGAGCTGCTGTGGGCTTGGATCAAGCCTGTCTTCTGTCACTGTATATGATTGTACACAATGGTCAAACAGGATTTATCCCTGGGATGCAGGGATGTTTCCACATATTCAAGTCAATAAATTACACTACACTACATTAATAGAATGAAAGTTAAAAATCATATGATCATCTCAATGGATGTAGAAAACACACTGGACAAAATACAACATCTTCCATGATAAAAAGTTCAACAAATTGGGTATAGAAGGAAGATATCTCAACATAGGGAAAGCCATATATGAAAAGCCCGTGGCAAACATCATACTTAATGATGAAAGGTTGAAATCTCTTTTCCTGACATTAGGAACAAGAGTGTCCACTCTCACCAATTCTATTCCACCTAGTATTGAAAGTCCTAGACAAAGCAATCAGGTAAGAAAAAGAAATAAAAGACATCCAAATCAGAAAGGAAGAAGTAAAATTGTCCTTGTAGATGATATAATCTTATATAAAGAGAATCCTAGACTCTACCAAAAAATTGTTAGAAGTAATAAACAAATTCAATAAAGTTATAGAATACGAAGTCAAGATACAGAAATCAGTTGTGTTTCCATATTCTAATAAAGAAACATCTAAAGAAGAAAGAAGGAAAGCGATCCTATTCACATTAGCATCAAAAAGAATAAAATATTTGGGAATAAATTTAACCAGGGAGGTGAAAGATCTGTACGCTGCAAATGCTGAGACGTTGATGAAGACATTGGAGAAGACACAATGGAAGGATACCCTACACTCATGGATTAGAAGAATATATATTGCAAAACCATCTACAGATTCAAGGCAACCCCTATTGAAACTCCAATTGTATTTTTCATAGAAATAGAAAAAAAAATCTTAAAATTTTTATTGAGCCACAAAAGACCCCCAAATAGTCAAAGCAATCCTAGAAAGAAGAACAAAACCAGAGGCATCACACCTTCTGATTTCAAGCTATACTACAAAGCTAAAGGAATTAAAAAAGTATGGTAGTGCATAAAATAGATCAACAGAACAGACCAATGGAATGAGAGCCCTCTCAGAATCACGAGCCCAGAAATAAACTCCTGCATATATAGTCACCTAATATTTGAAAAGGGAGTCAACAGTACTCAATGGGGAAAGAATAGTCTCTTCAATAAATGGTGTTGGGGAAACTGGAAAACCACATGCAGAAGGATGAAGTTGGACCCTATCTTATGCTACTTATAAAAATTAACTCAAAATGGATTAAAGAGTTAAACATAGGAACTGAACCCATAACACATCTAGAAGAGAACAATAAAAAAGCTCCTTGACATTGACCTTGGCAATGATTCTTTGGAGATGACACAGAAAGCAAAAGCAACAAAAGCAAGAGTAAGTGGAACTACATCAAACTGAAAAGCTTCTGAACAACAAAAGAAACAATCAAGAAGACATGTAGGTAACCTTCGGAGTGGGATAAAATGTTCGCAAATCATACATCTGATAAGGGGTTAATAGCCAAAATTTATAAAGAACTCATATAACTCAACAGCAAAAAAATAAACAAACAGTGTAATTAAAGTGGTTGAGGACCTGAATAGACATTTTTCCAAAGAAGACATACAAATGACTACAAAGTACATGAAAAGGTATTTAACATCACTAATTATCAGGGAAAAGCAAATCAAAACCACAATGAAATATCACCTCACACCTCTTACTACAGCTATCATTAAAAAAAGATAGCATGTTGCCAAAGGCTCTGAAGAAAAGGGAACTCTTTTGCTCTGTTTGTGGGAATGTAAATTGTTGCAGCCACAGTGGGAAACAATATAAAATTTCTTCGAGAAACTAAAAGTAGAACTACCATATGATCTAGTAATCTCACTTTTGGGTGTTTAGTTAAAGGGAATGCAAACAAGATCTCAAAGAGACACTATACTCTCACATTTATTGCAGGATTATTCACAATAGCCAAGATATGGAAACGACCTAAGTGTCTGTCAATGGTTGAGTAAATAAAGATGATGTGGTATATGTGTATAAAATGGAATATTATTTAGCCACAAGAAGGAAGGAAATCTTGCCATTTGCAATACCATGGATGGAACTTGGTGGCATTGTGCTAAGTGAAATAAGTCAGAGAAAGACAAATACTACATGTGGAATCTAAAAAAGCTGAAGTCCTAGAAACAGAGAGTAGAATTGTGGCTATCAGGGGCTGAGAGTGGGGCGAATGGGAAGATGTAATCTAGAAGTACATCTAGTTATAGGATGAATAATCAAAGATGATTAATATCTGGGGCTGTGATATACAGCATGATGATTATAATTATCATAATTATTAACCGACAAATATTAATTATGAGTAATCATATGTATAATCATTAATATAGTATACACTATTATATAACATACTATATAATTATTAATTATATATTAATATAATATAATATATAATTATATAATTATAATGTAAATACAGTATAATTATATAGTAATATCATATATTAATATTACTTATTAATATATTATACAATTATATAGTAATATATTAGTAGCACCGTATATTATTAATTACTATTAATATAATTATAATTATATGTAATTATTAATTAATAATATATAATTATTAATACTCTTATGTTCTTGAAGACTTTTAAGAGAATAGATATAATAGAGTAAATGCTCTAGTAAATTTTCTCATCACAAAAAAGAAATAGTCATTATGTGATGTGATGGAGGTGTTAGCTAGTGCTGTGAGGGTGATCATCTTGAAATATAATCAGTGTATTAAATCAACACCTTTTACACCTTAAACTCACATTATATTATATGTCAATTATATCTTTAAAAAACTGGAAAAAATAAGAAAGTCAATGTGCTATAGTCCAGTGAGTTACAAACAGAAGATCAAATGATTTAGGTTCAAATCAATTCTGCCACTGACTTACATGTGTAACCTTGGACAAGTCATGTTACTAAGGGCCTCTTGACTTTAGCTCTTTCTCTTATTTTCGCCTGGAATAAGATACGTAACCTAGAACTTGCCATGGTTGAGTGATTTTCTCAGTTACCAAACTGTGGCATTGAGACAAGATTTAAATTCAGAGAGTCTAGTTCCCAGGGTCTGAGTTATTAAACAATAATGTTTAGAACATACATAAATGGTCAATTGATTTTCTATAAAGGTGCCAAGATAGTTCCATGGGGGAAAGATAGCCTTTTTAATAAGTGGTTCTGGAACAACTAGATATCCACATGAAATAAAATGAATCTTGATCTTGTTATGCCCAGAATTCGTGATCCCCAAAGACCGCCAAGGAGCCAAGTCCGATGTAAAAGCAAAAGAGCCTTTACTTGAGCTAGCTCGAGCTCAGTCCCCTACCTGCACCAACGCAGTGGTGAGATACTGGGGAGAGAGAGCGAGTTTCAAAAGGACAAAGGTTTTATTGGGGCCTAGGGGCAGTTGGTGAGGTAATGGCTCTGGCCTCAGCCAATTGGCTGGGGAAGGGTCGGAGTCCTGTTAGGCAGGTGAGCAGGAGGTGACTCAAGGGGAGGAGGCATGGTCAAGGTGAAGGACACAGAACAAGATGGAGTCAGTGGCGTAGGCCCACCCTTTCATTCCCCCCTTGTCATGTAGCTTACGGACCCAATCATGGGACCGGCTGCATTTATGGTGACAAGGGGAACAGAGTTTGGAGGTTTACGAAAGTTCTGGGAACCAAGTGTCCCTGGGGTGGCTCTGGGAGTTCTGATTAAGTATTGTCCCCGAGCTGGTGTCTATGATCTGCCAGGTGATGTTTTGGGGGCGTGGGGACTCCCAGCAGCATGAGCAATGACATGCAGAGTTAACAGAGTTACCAATATTAGGTGGGTGAGCTTGAGCGGGTTGTGTTGGTCCCGATTGATGGCCCATCGTGTGATAAAGTCCTTCCGGATCGAAGAGGGGTCCGCTGGCCGAACGTGGGTGTGATGGACCCAGGTCGCGATGCCGTCTACTTTGAGAGCGGTGGGGGTTGTCAGCACCACGATGTAGGGTCCCTTCCAGCATGGCTCGAGGGTCTCTCAGTGGTGCCTCTTGACATAGACCCAGTCTCCTGGCCTGTACTGATGAGGTGTTGGGGTTGGGCCAGCCTCGTAGATGGCACAGAGGCGCGGCCAAATGTCCTCGTGCGCCCTCTGGAGCCCTCTCAAGGAAAGAAAAAGTTCTTGATCTTTAAACTAAAGGTTGGGAATAATAGGGGGTGGCCTGCTAAACATGATCTTGTAGGGAGTAAAACCCAGAGTGTAAGGAGTGTTCCTAACCCGGTAAAGGGCATACGGTAGGAGAGTCACCCAGTCCCCACAAGTCTCCATGGTTAATTTGGTAAGGGTCTCTTTTAGGGTTCTATTCATTCTTTCTACCTGTCCTGAGCTCTGGGGCCTATAAGCACAACGTATTTTCCAGTTTTCCTCCACTGCCTTGGCCACTGCCTGTGTTACCTGTGAGATAAAAGCTGGTCCATTGTCTGGTCCTATCGTGGCAGGAAAACCATACCTGGGTAAGATGTCTTCTGGTAGCTTCCTAGCCACCGTCTGAGCCGTTTCATGCTTGGTTGGGTACGCCTCCACCCAGCCAGAGAAGGTGTCTGTAAATACTAAAAGATATTTATAACCATACTTTCCTGGTTTGACTTCAGTGAAGTCGACTTCCCATTGGGCTCCCGGTCTGGTGCCTCAGAGCCTGGTTCCTTTTTTATTTGATATGGCCCTCGCATTGGTGAGTTGGCAGGTCTTGCAGGCAGATACAACTTGCTCTATTTTGGTGTCCTGTTGGTGAATCTTGATTCCAACATGTCGGATTAAGTCTTTTAATTTTCAGGCCCCCATGTGAATAGACCGATGCATGTGCTCTAATATTGAGACTCTGAGCCGGTCTGGCAGCACGAGCTCCTTGTTAGGTGTATACCACGATCCCTTTATCTCCTGGGCCATGGGGAGTTTCTTGGTCCGCTGTAACTCCTCCTGGGAGTATTTGGGCAGGTCTGGTAAAACTGGGTCTACCAAGTCCGGTAGTTGTTAAGCCATTTTCTAGCTCCCAATGCTAGCGCCTTGGTAACGGTGACGAGCTCTGCTCACTGGGCTGACTTTCCGGAGGGTAGAGCCTCCGCCCATATGGTGTCCGTTTCGGTGACCACCGCTGCACCTGCATACCTGTGTCCGTCCCGCACAAAGCTGCTGCCATCAGTGAACCAAGTAGCCTTGGCATCGGGGAGGGGCCGGTCGGTCAGGTCTGTCCGGAATCCGTGTACTTGCTCCAGGATTCCCGCACAGTCATGTAGTGGAGCACCTAGGTCAGGGTCAGGCAGCAAGGTTGCAGGATTGAGGGCTGCACTGGGGTGGACCCACACTCGTAGGCATGGCAGCCAGCCAGCAGCCACTGGGTCTAGTTTCTTGGACAGGTAAGCCACTGGGCGGTTCCAAGGGCCTAAGGATTGAGTTAGAACCCCTTTTGCTATTCCCTTATGTTCGTCTACAAAGAGGTGGAAGGACTTCATAATGTCTGGTAGGCCCAGGGCTGGGGCACTTAGGAGGGCATTTTTTAACTGATTAAAGGCAGTTTCTTCTTTTTCAGGCCATTTAAATGTTTTCCCCTCTTTGGTAGCTTCATATAGGGGCCTGGTGATCTCAGCAAAACCTGGAACCCAGAGGCGGCAGTAGCCGGCTGATCCTAGGAATTCCCTCACTTCTCTTCGGGAGGTGGGAGTAGGGATCTTTAGGACAGTTTCTTTTCTGGCATCTGATAACCGCCGCTGTCCGCCCTCCAGGATATATCCCGGGTAACTTACCCTCTCCCTGCATATCTGAGCCTTCTTCGTGGATGCCCGGTACCCTAAGGCCCCCAGGGTAGCCAGCAGGTCCTGGGTCCCTCGCTCAGTCTTTGGCCTTGTCGGCAGCAATCAGGATGTCATCTAAGTACTGTAGGAGGGTGAGGCCAGGGTGCTCCCTTCTGTACTCACCCAGGTCCTCGTGTAGTGCCTCGTCGAAGATGGTGGGTGAATTTTTGAATCCCTGAGGTAGCCGTGTCCAGGTGAGTTGCCCACTGTAGCCCTCCTCCGGATCATGCCACTCGAAGGAGAACAAGAGTTGGCTCTGGGGTGCCAGCGGCAGACTGAAGAAGGAGTCCTTTAAATCTAGTACAGTATACCAGACCCTGGAGGGTGCCAAGGAGCTCAAGAGAGTATATGGGTTGGGAACAGTTGGGTGTATGTCCGCGACCCTCTTATTTACTTCCCGGAGGTCTTGTACCAGTTGGTAGTCATTTGTTTGAGGCTTTTTGACTGGCAGTAGGGGGGTGTTCCAGGGAGACTGGCAAGAAACTAGTACCCCTAGGCTTCATAGTCTCCAGATGTGTGGATGGATCCCCTTCCAGGCCTCCTGAGACATGGGGTATTGTTTGATCCTTACCGGACTCTCCCCTGGCTTGAGCTCTACCAGGACTGGGGTCCTGTGAGCGGCTAGTCCTATCCCCGCCCCACCCCCTCCCCCACCCCGCATCTCTGCCCAAACCGAGGGGAATTCTTGTAGCCATCTGTCTATATTATCCTCTCTTGGGAGCGCCTCCTGGTGGAGGCGGTATTCATCCTCCAGTTTCATGGTCAGGACCTGGATAGGGTGGCCCTTGCCATCGGTGACCTGAGACCCCCCCCCTTGTCTGAAAGTTATTTGAGCTCCAATCTTGGTCAGTAAGTCCCGTCCTAACAGCGGGTAGGGGCATTCTGGTATTACCATAAAGGAGTGGGATACCCAGCCCGTCCCCAAATCTACTGTTCTTGGGGTAGTCCATGAATACTGGCTCATACCAGTTGCCCCTTGTACCCAGGACTTCTTGCTGGCTAGTTTTCCTTGTGGGGTGTGGAGGACTGAATGGTGTGCTCTGGTGTCGATGAGGAAGTCAACAGGGGTCCCCTCCACTTTAAGAGTTACCCTGGGTTCGGGGAGAGGGTCTGAACCCCGACTCCCCTAATCGCTTAGTTCATCTAGCTCTAGGACTTTTACTTGATCAGTCTTGCTTCCCTTCCCGCCTGCCCTTTTCGGACAATCTCAGGCCCAATGCCCTATCTCCTTGCAGTATGTGCACTGATCCTACCTTGGCCAAATTGGTTGGCTTTCTAGCAGCCATTCGAAGACCCATTAGAGTCTGGAGGTAGACCCGGAGACTCTCCTTACCTTCTGCCATGTTGAAATCCCACTGGGGCCGAGTTAAGGGGAAGGAGGCATCTATCTGAGCCTGGTTGGTAATGGGATTCCCGTCTGCGCCCGGAACTAGTTTTGGGGCCTCATTGAGGATTCTTTCTCTTTCTTCAGTTGTGAACAGGTCCTGCAAAAGCTGCTGGCAATCGTCCCACGTGGGCTGATGAGTAAAAAGAACAGAGTTTAATAAATCAATAAGCCCTGCCGATTTCTCGGAAAACTTAGGATTCTGAGCTTTCCAATTGTAGAGGTCACTCATGGTGAAAGGCCAATAGTGATGGGGCTGATTCCCCTCCGTGTCTGGGGGTCCGGTGGCTCGCAGGGGCAGAATAGTGGAGTCGGCGGCGGAGGCAGATTGCTCCTTCTGAGCCCTTTGTCTGGTAAAGTGCGGGCTTCCCACTGGAGTGTTTCCGCCTCCTGCTCTCGGAACGGCGTCTGTCTCCCCCGGAAAGGGGGAGGATGGTGTTCTTCCGGCATCCTAGAGGGGTTATATGGGGGAGGAAAAATTAATTCTTCTTCAGTCCCCCCCGTAGGACAGGGTAGAGGGGTGCTGAAGGCTAGGTAAGACTTTTCTTGTTTTCCTTCTTCTTTGTCCCCTGCAAAGCAAGAATGGGTTTTGGCTCCAGAAGGAGTGGGGCTAGGAAGGGCTTAAGCCAAGAGGTGGGTAGAGGGGTAGTCTGAGTCTGTCCCATAACGTCCGTCCAGTAAGTCCACAGAACAAAACAGAGAAACGCAGAAACAGACAGAGGGCCCTTAGAAAGTCTTCCAACTCCATGGAAGCAAAACTGAAAGCTAGTTCAGACCTTTGAGGGGATTCCACGTCCCTCCAAAACCGAAAGCTAGACGACGGCCTCACGCCGACCAGCGGGAGCCACCCGCCTCATCTCAGACCTTTGAGGGGATTCCACGTCCCTCCAAAACCAATGAGGGGATTCCACATCCCTCCAAAAGGGAGGATCGGAACGTCTTCCGAAACTCCCGGCCCGTGGTCCTCCAGTGCGTCCACTTAGACCACGTCGGGCACTACCAGAATTTCAGAAATGAGCTCACACAGAAAAGACGGAACGAACAGACACTAACTGTGGCCAGTCAGGCTCTCCGGGTCAGGGGTCCCTCAGGGGTCTTGGGGATCCCGGGCCAAGCCCCCAAATGTTATGCCCAGAATTCGTGATCCCCAAAGACCGCCAAGGAGCCGAGTCCGATGTAAAAGCAAAAGAGCCTTTATTCGAGCTAGCCCAGCTCAATCCCCTACCTGCACCAACGCAGTGGTGAGATACTGGGGAGAGTGAGTTTCAAAAGGACAAAGGTTTTATTGGGGCCTAGGGGCAGTTGGTGAGGTAATGGCTGTGGCCTCAGCCGATTGGCTGGGGAAGGGTCGGAGTCTTGTTAGGCAGGTGAGTGGGGGGGGGGCGCCCCCCCGGGGAGTGGGGGGGCGGGGTTACTCAAAGGGAGGAGGCGTGGTCAAGGTGAAAGACACAGAACAAGATGGAGTCGGCCGTCGTAGGCCCGCCCTTTCAATCTTTGCTTCACATCAAACACAAAAATTACCTTAAAATGTATCATATACCTAAACATAAAAAAACTGTAATTTGTAATTATCAAATTTCTGGAAGAAAACACAGAAGAAAATTTTTGTGACCTTCGGGGACGCAGAGGCTTTTTTTCACAAGATGGTAAAAAAATTGTTACGTTTGACTTCATCCAAATGAAAACCTGCTGCTTTTCAAACAACACTATTAAGAAAATGAAAAGTCAAGTCACAAACAGGGATTAAATATTTGTAACACATAGATCTGACAAGATTCATAATCATTCATAACATAACAACTCCTACAATTCAATGAGAGGGAAACAAACCATTTAATAATATATAGGGACACATTTTAAACAGGTACTTCATAGAAAAAAATATACAATTGGCCAATAAGCACGTGAAAAGCTGCTCAAGATCACACATGGTTAGATGGGTTGATAGCTTTGTCAAAACTCATCAAATACTACACTTTAAAAGGATGCCTTTGGAGCACCTGGGTGGCTCAGTCAGTTAAGTGCCTAACTTCGGCTCAGGTCATGATCTCACAGTTCGTGAGTTCGAACCCCACATCGTGCTCTGTGCTGACAGTTCAGAGCCTGGAGCATCTCTCTCTCTCTCTCTCTCTCTCTCTGTCTGCCCTTCCCCCACTTGCACTCTGTCTCTGTCTCTCTCTCAAAAATAAATAAACATTTAAAAAAATAAATAGGGGCGCCTGGGTGGCTCAGTCGGTTAAGCGTCCGACTTCGGCTCAGGTCATGATCTCGCGGTCCGTGGGTTCGAGCCCCGCGTCGGGCTCTGTGCTGACAGCTCAGAGCCTGGAGCCTGTTTCAGATTCTGTGTCTCCCTCTTTCTCTGACCCTCACCCTGTTCATGCTGTCTCAAAAATAAATAAATGTTAAAAAAAAATTTTTTTAAAATAAAAAATAAAAATAAATAAATAAATAAAGGATGCTTCTACTGTTTGTAAGATTCATGTGGATATGTCTGCTTTTCATATCCTTATTCAAACGGAATGCCAGAATGGCAACTCCTGGAATTTGTCACAAATGGAAAACGCAGTGTCATCTTCACCTCAAAATTGTAGGTCTTAAATCTGGAGAAGGAAGCCAACACCCTTTTGAAGCCATGAATATTGTCCAGACTCTATCTGCTTGGAATTTCAGCAGCTCTACGGACACAGACTCCTGCAGGGGATACTGTGACATCCTCAGTTGATTCATTCACTCAGTCACCCATAAAATGTGGGGCAATTTCTACCACTCTGTGTCATTATTTGCTATTTCTGAGGCTCAGATGACACCAAACCCATCTGAATTTTTTTTTCTAGCAAGTGAGTATCACCAAATGGTATGAAAAACTTCAAAGATGATTAACACAGAAGTCTCTTCTCTGAAAAACATAATTTGAATAAAACAATTTTAAAAGGCTCTTAAACTTTTCATATTTTAAATAGCACAATTTATAAGCAGGAAGCAAAAAGACCCCAGAAAATGAAGGCTAATTTTAAAAAGTACGTAGTGACTGTACATCATCATTATTAAAATACAATTTTATAAATTAAAATATGGAAAAATGAAGATGTCATCATTTATGACATTTTCCCCTTAAACTTAAAATATTATTCAGAAGCCAAGGTTTTATTTGTTTGATTCACCAGAGTAGCTAACAAAATCAACTACACCCAACTTCTAAAGACTATATGTAAAATGTATCAAAAATGCATTTTACATATTGGGAGATAATCCTCAGGAAGCATTTCTTTGGATTACAAGAATTTAAGAAAAAAACCAGATGATCATATGGTAAGGGGGGAAGAGAAGAGAGGGAAACAAACCACAAGAGACTCTTAATGACAGAGGAAAACACTGAGGGTTTATGGAGGGAGGTGGGTGGAGTTGGGCTGAACAGGTGATGGGTACTAGGAGGGCACCTGTTACGATGAGCATGGGTGTTGTATGTAAATGATGAATCACTGAATTCTACTCCTGAAAGCAATGTTATACTGTATGTTGATCAGTTAAAATTTAAATTTAAAAAAGAAGAAAAGGACTTCAAATAATACAAGTTGGATGTCACTTTTTACATTTGCACAACATACATTTTCATGGAGATAGCCATGCTAAGTAAAAATTTTCCAACAACTTTGAAAGTTTGCAAATAAGCAGAAGCAGTGCGTTAAGTA
This sequence comes from Panthera leo, assembly GCF_018350215.1. Taxonomy (NCBI): domain Eukaryota; kingdom Metazoa; phylum Chordata; class Mammalia; order Carnivora; family Felidae; genus Panthera; species Panthera leo. Next base: position 145,354,202 of record NC_056682.1, read on the forward strand.
TTAATCCCAGGACAGCATTATGTATGTTCTCAGAATGTTTCCACTCTGCTCTGAAGACCAAGTGAGAGGTGAGACGGGGTTGTTTCAAGGCCCACATTACCGACACCATGAGGGTCCACAGACTCGGCCTTCATAGCATTTCACCAGAAGTTGTGGCAACATCGACATGTTTTGACTTCTCCCTGCAGGTCTGCCAAGGAAAATAATTCCCTTCTAGAACCTCCAGCTTAGAAGCTAGGTTAATGGGAGACTTTATGGAAACTCAGCCAAATTTTCTTTTTCAGAATGAAACCACAGAAGTAAATATAATTTGAGATTACTAATTCCCACAATGAGGAAGAAGGAAGTTTATCGAACAAAAACTCTAAGGTATTTTTGATGAATGGAATATTTAAATTCCCTTCTTTTTCCCATTACAGGAAAGACATTCCACAAATATTATATGTCTTTTAACAGTTGATTACGAAACTTTTTACACAAAAAGTAAACTGCGTGTGCATGTCACCCTTACATATCGACCCACCTCTGAGATTAAACAATATTAACATTGTATTATACTTGCTTTTTTAATGAAAAAATAATGTAGATGCCGAAGTCCCATTGATCATTCCTTTTTCCTCTTCACTGCCCAAATCCTAGGATGATAGTGTCATTCTCATTAGTGTTCTGAACCTTTACTTTACATGCATGTTTCTATAAGTAATAAGTACAATACGATTATTTGGCACTTAACATTTATGTGAATGGTATTACACGGAACATACCATTTTTTTATTCAAAAATATGTTCTAAAGTGTTATTCACATATAAGGTTTTTTTTTTTTTGAGAGAGACAGAGAGACAGAGAGAGAGGGAGCACGTGCATGCATGGGAGCTGGGGAGGGACAGGGAGAGGGAGAGAGAGAATATTAAGCAGGCTCCATGTGCATCACAGATTGATCTCACGAACCCGTGAGATCATGACCTGGGCCAAAATCAAGAGTCAGACGCTCAGCTGACTGAGCCACCCAGCCTCCCCAACCTCTTATTCATATTGGTCTAATTAGGTTGAACTGTCTCATTGTAACTCTGTATCATGGCATCGTTTACCAGTTCAACTACTGAGGGATAGTCATTTCCACTTCTCACTATTACCAATAGCAGCATTTCCTCAGCATGTTTATACATCACTTCTTCTGTACTTGGCAGAGAATCTCTCCAGGAGAGACACTTAGAAGGGATAATGCCCAGGGCATTGCCAAACTGCTTTCCAAGGTGCTTATGTGCACCTCCAGGCATGTCGGAGTTCCTGTTTCCTCATATGCTCACCAAAACTCAGTGTCCTCAGATTCGCCAATTTTTGACCATCCGATGGATATGAAATACTATCTCATTGTGGTTTAAAGTTAATTTTCTTTGATAACTAATGAAACTAAGCATCTATTAAGTTCTGTGAATCACTTGTTCATATTCTTGTTCATTTTTCTATTGGATTGTTTTCTGTGTCTTTTGATACATAATGGTTTGTAGTATATTCGAGATACCAATTGCACAAGAATGAGACTTTCATTGTTTAAAATTAATCTGTTAGGTCATTTATATGTGCCAATTTAAGTTCAGTTTCACTGAGTCTTGGTAGAACAGTTTTACAATTTATTTTACTTCTATTCTGAGTCTCCAGCCTTACTCCTCAAAATTGCATACACAGCCTCTTATGTATTCTAGTATTCCTTGATATATCTCTCTACATATCTATTTGTCTCATAAAGAGACAGTATAGTATCATGTTTAAGAGAACAAAGGAGGCTCTGGGTCAGACTGACACTTTGTAGCTTTGAATCTCAGATCTGTACTTATTAGCCATATTAACAATGGGCATATCATACAACTTCTCTGTGTTTTATTACTTTTATTTTTTAAATGTAGAAAATAATAGTACTTACCTCACTGAGTAATAATAAAGATAGAACACTTACCATAATGCCTAGCACAGAGTAAGCACTCCATGTTAGCTATGATTATCATTCTATAAAACATTTTTAAATTAAAATATTATTGACTTTTAAAAAACTGTAGTTTTAATATAAATTATATTTAATAGGGATATCAAAAGTAAATACCTATAGCCCCAAAGTACCTCCTTCCCTTCAATATTAAATATTTAATTACTGTGCTGTTTTTAACATATGACCACAAATTCTGATACTCCTGTTCCAGAAGAAGAAGCTTAATTTCCTTCCCTTTAAATATGGGATGGACCCAGTGACACCTTTCTAACAAATAGGGTGCACAAAGGAGAATACTTTACAGTGGAACAACTAGGCTGATACCACTTTAACCAGATGATCAAGTTTAACAACATCAGTAATAAATAATGTAAATAGCATATGCCCCAATATTATGAACTAAGAAAGGCACTTCTGTGGTAGTTTCCATGAAAATTCACAAGTCCTGTCTATTCATGAGAAACCATTAGACAAATTCAAGTTAAGAGATATTCTACAAAATACCTGGCCATTATTCATCAAAGGGTAAAGGTCATAAAGGACTGGGAAATGATCACATATTACAGGATATGTGAGGACATGATATGGAGGAGAATATGGAGGCATGACGACTAAATGAAGTGTAGTATCCTGGCTTGAATCCTGAAACAGAAAAAAGATAACCATGGAAAAAAAGACTGTAGTTTAGTTTATAATATTGTACTAATGTTAATTTCTTAGTTTTGATACATATACAATGGTTATAAAACATTAAAGGAAGCTGAGTGGAGGTGTATGAGAACACTACAATTTTTGCAACTCTTCCGTAAATCTAAAATTGTTTTAAAATAAACAGTTAAAAAAGTGAATGCCCATAACATATTATTCTACTACTGTTATGATGAACCAAGACCATTTATAATTAGATACAAATATATAGATAGCACACACAAGGGAATTATTTACCTTTATTTCCTTTGTTTGGGGGCCCAGTATATTTAGACTTAAATTTACCGAGTATATGTTCCAATGATCTGTAACACAACATGAATTGTCTAGAAAGATGTATCCCTTCAAGTATAATTAGCATTTAGTTAGATTTATTCTAGGTAATAAAAGAGAGTATATAGACAAACAGACGTGGATTTTTTTCTATATTCTGTTTAAGTATTGTCTATGCCCCAAATGACCTATGCACATTAAAATTACTTATTACTTTAACTTTCTTTCAGTCCCAGCTGTTAGAGTACTAGAACTTTTTATTTCTTCAGAGATGTTTACATAAATACATATAATCTATTGCTTTATTGTAATGTTTATTTACATGTATCGTATTAGTCCAAACTGACAAAAATCAATTAAGGAATCCAGAAAATCTAAGTTAACAACCAGAGTACAATACGATTAACATGGATACCAGGATATGGCACAGAAGTTTTTTTATATCTACCTAGAAAATTTAAGTAGAATTATTTTATAGGACCAGATAATTTGCAATGTTAGAAACCAATTTGAAAGACTAATTATTGACATATAATTTAGTTACAAACCTATGCTTATATCCATATACTTTCAAATATCAATTTGGGTAATGATTAATTATATAAGGAAATAAAAGAAATTTAGAAAATTTTTACCACTTCAGGCTGTGCAAAATTCAGAATTTTTCACAAATTAACCTATAAAATAATTCAATCAGCTAAATACGTTGTCTTAATTAAAGTTAGTGGGGAGAGGAGCCTGGGTGGCTCAATCGCTTAAGTGACTAACTTTGGCTCAGGTCATGATCTCAGGTCCGTGGGTTGGAGCCCAGTGTCAGGCTCTGTGCTGACAGCTCAGGTTTTGTGTCTCCCTCTCTCTGCCCCTTCCCTGCTCACACTTTGTCTCTCTCTCTCTCTCTCTCAAAAATAAAAGAACATTAAAAAAATGTTAGTGGAGAAAAAAATCAACTACACCTCACTTTTTTCATTTTAAAATTTTAGTAATAAAAGATGTGCAAATGGAAAGGATTTTCAACTTGTAATCTTAATTTTAAGGTTAATTTTCTTAAAAGTGTGGGTAATTGGAGCAGACTTTTTTCAAGCTCCTGTATTTCCAGCCATTTCCAGTGGCTTCAAGCAAAAGGAAAAATCATTTTGGTTTTAATATATAAAAATTTTCTCCTTTTAATGACTAAAGGGCATGATGTCAATTTTAACATATTTGTTTATTATATCTGGTTAAGCCTTCACGAAACAATCTGCTGTTTCTAACTGAGATCTTTTTCTACTTTTTCTCATTAGAATGCTTCTACAGACAAGAAAAGGAGTTATGCTGAAAAGCAGGATTATTAGTTTAATATAGAGCTCATATTCTAACAATTCTCATTTGTTTTCCATAATTACAATTATCCACATTCACATTCATTTTTCTTCACTAAATTTCATGCATTTTAAAAAAATTTTGATAGCTCTATAGAATAGTTAATTTTCCATCTCAGAGGGAGCCCTTTCTAACACTTTATGATCCATTCCTTGAACACTGAATTAATTCAAATATCACAGTTGTATAGATGACACTTGTCAAAGTTCAACTCACTCAGGAGTCTCCCTCTTACCTTTAAGAATACATTCAGTTAGAGGCGCCTGGGTGGCTCAGTCGGTTAAGTGTCCGACTTCAGCTCAGGTCATGATCTCGCTGTTCATGGGTTCAAGCTCCCCATCAGGCTCTGTGCTGACAGCTCGGAGCCTGGAGCCTGCTTCGGATTCTGTGTCTCCCTCTCTCTGCCCCTCCCCCACTTGTGCTCTGTGTCTCTCTCTCTCAGAAATAAACATTAAAAAAAAATTAAAAGAAAAAAAGAATGCATTCAGTTAACACCTCCTCTGACACAAGACCTAAAGGCACTAGGGAAAGAGAATTAATCAAGTTTTTAATTTTATTAAAATAAACAAAACACCAGAAATTCGTATCAATGCTTTGTTGATATCTCAACTACCCCCGGATGATTAATTTCCTACCTTAAAAGTCCCTTGTCTCTCTGTCCATAGTGTTGAAGCATATGTATGATAAGCAGTGGTTGTAAAAGATTTCAATGCAATTGGGGCCGATATTAGGGAATATCGTTTTCATATAATTAATAAAGTTATTTAATCTTAATATAATGAGAGATTGCAATGTGGCATTCCATCACTCACCATATTTGTTGCCTATAACCTCCTACTCCAATCAAACTGTGGGGTTTTTTGGACACAACATGGAACATTAACATCCAGAAATGTGGCTACATACAGTCATTATATGCAGCTGTTTTCTCACTTTATAAATCTGCTCATAAATGGTATGTCAACGGAGTCTACCCGCTTGTGTGTGTGTGTGTGTGTGTGTGTGTGTGTATGTGTGTGTGTGTTGGAGGGTGGATATTCAATTAAAATGAAGTGTCTGAACAGGAAGTGTCTAGAATTGAGAAGACCCTAGCTAAGCCAGCCATAGATCAACACCTTCCACTCCCTTTCCGGGGGCCTGTCTTGACCCAGAGTCCAAAAGAGAAAACCCCCTCAGCCAGCTAGTGGTGGGCAACTCCTTAAACATAACTTTTTTACCTTCCATCTGGGAAGTATTTTTTTCAGGGACAGAGCCTGCTTTGAGCATCTAGTGACCAGGATTACTAGGGTTACCCATAGAGGTTGGAAGATACAGTTTTGGTTAGCAAGCAGTTTTAGGATTCTCTTATCAGTGGCTTTATGAGTCAATTCATTCTAAAATAAAAATTATACAAACATTCTATAATCACTTAATTCTCTAATCTAATAATGCTTCAATTATACAGATACAAAGAAAGACTGAGAGAACAGTTGCTAATCTTTTGTGATTTCACAGTCTGTAGGTCAGAATTTTAATATAAAATGCACTGACATTGCTTCTAAACATAAGTTGTTTATTAAATATTCCTACATTTATATGTTTTCCTTATCTAGTCTAATAGATTCCACTACAAAAGGTATAAACTAAAATGGCTCTGGGGAAGAGGATGATATTTTAGATGGGAAATTTCCTTTCTGAGATGAATCTATTCATTATTGATAGTACCTTTTATAGCTTGTTTTAAAAATCCTTCATATCTGGGGCACCTGGGTGGCTCAGTTGGTTAAGTGTCCAACACTTGATTTTGGCTCAGGTTGTGATCTCACAATTTGTGAGTTCAAGCCCTGCATTGGGGGATTCTCTCTCTCTGTCTCTCTCTGCCCCTCCCTTGCTCTCTCTCTCTCTCTCAAAAAAAGAAAAAAAAACTATATATATATATATATATCTTCCATATCTCAATATTTAAAAAGCATTCACTTATTTTTTTTCCAAGAGTTTTAAAGATTGCATTTGGATTTGTTTGTTGTGCATGCTGTGAGGGAAGGAGCCACTTTTATTTTGTGAATAGATAATTTTTTTTCTCTCTGTATACTCCTTTCCTCATTGATTTTCAATGTTGCTTTGTGATGTGTCCATGTTCCATAGGTGCCTATTTCTGAGCTCTCTTCTCTCTTCCATTGATCTGTTTGTCTCTCACTGTATTTGTATTTTGCTGGATTTGCCTGTCATTGCATATACCACACTGCCTTAACCGCTGTAAATTTGTAATAATTCTTGAAGCCCAGTATGGCAGGTGTCTTCTCCTTATTCTTTTTCTTTACAAGAATCTTGGCTGTCCTAGGAACTTTTTCGTGTCAATGTTAGGTTCAACTTGTCAAGATCCATGAAAATCCCAATTAAAATTTTGGTCGAGACATTATTGAGATGTAAATCAATTTACATCTTCAGAATTTAAGTCTTTCCTGTCACTTAGGACAAAATATTTAAAACAACTACCAACAGTTGATTGCTTTTTGTGTGCGTTCACTCATCATGTCATATAATTTTTATGATAACTCTCTCTTGTAAGCATTATATACTGTTTTCAAGTGTGAAGAAACTCAGAGTGTTTCAACTGACATGGCTGCTCAGTAGCAACATGGGGATTTAACACTATGTCAATCTTAGTTTAAGCTCATGCTTTTGACAAGTTTCCAGTGTTCCTTTTGCATATATCATGAAAACTTCTAGCTAAGGCCTTTATTTTTTTAATTTATTTATGTTTTAATGTTTATTTTTGAGAGAGAGAGTGCGCGAACAGGGGAGAAGAGACAGAGGGAGTCACAGAATCCAAAGGAGTCTCCAGGCTATCGGCACAGAGCGCAATGCAGGGCTTGAACCCATGAGCTCTGAGATGGTGACTTGAGTCAAAGTCGGATGCTTAACTTACCAGGCACCCCTAGCTAAGACCTTTATTAAAAAGTGTTACAGGGGCACCTGGGTGGTTCAGTCGGTTAAGCATCCAACTTTGGCTCAGGTCATGATCTCACAGTTAGTGGGTTTGAGCCCCACATAGGGCTTTGCACTAACAGTGTGGAGCCTGCTTGGGATTCTCTCTCTCTCTCTTTCTCTCTCTCTCTCTCTCTCTCTCTGTTTCTCTCAGCAACAACAACAAAAGGGTTGCAGCAGCAGGTTCCCTGGAAAGAAGGGAAATGCATTGTCTCACGTGTCTCCACCATAACAAAAACACAGCACTGCTTATCACTGAATTGTCTTCTATTGATTATCTTTGTATAATCTGTATTGTTTGCTAGGGCTGCTATAAGAAAGTACCACAGGTTGGTTGGCTTAAACGACAGAAATCTATTCACAGTTCCAGAGACGAGAAGAAGGAGATCAGGGTGTCATCAAGGTGGGTTCATTCTGAGAGCTGGGAGAGAGAATCTGTTCCATGCCTTTCATCTAGGCCCTCAAGTTTGCTGGCGAACTTTGCCATTCTTTGGCTAGAAGCATCACCTCCATCTCTGCGTTCATCTTCACATGACATATTCCCTGTGTGTGTATCTGCGTCCAATTTTTCTCCTTTTATGAGGACACTAGATATATTGAATTTGTTGCCCACTTTACTCCTGTATGCCTTTAGCTTCAGTAATTACATCTGCAACAACCCTATATCCAAATAAGGTCATATTCTGAGGTACTGGGGGTTATCATTTCAACACATGAATTTGGGTAGGAGGGTTGGACACAATTTAACCTATAACATGGTCCTAGTAGTAAATCGGTGCTACTTAGAAGCTTCTTAAATGACGATAAATCTGTAACATTGTACTAATCATTATATTTATTTTTAAAGTGGAGGAAGACTATGACAAATTAGCAAGATAAAGGTCAGTCTCTGGGGAAAAGTTTTAAGGAAATCAATGTTCTACCACTATTTTATGTGGTGGGTCACTCAACCTTTGTCCTCTAAATGATGTGTGGGAACAGTGAATGCCCTCAAGTCAAAGGTAGGCACTCAGTTCTCCATGCTCCTGTCCTGCTGCTTTCATTTTATATGTCCTCTCTGAGTCACGATGGGCTTTTGTAGAGATTACCATACACCTTTGTATTCGATTACTTAGCACCGTGCTCAGTATTGGATGTTCAATAATATCACTTCTTTACTCTCATCGGGAGTTTTCTGGGAAGAGTATATGAGTTAATTTGAGGTGCATTAACATCAGCCACCCAGATTCTACTTACCACTTGGAGATGTGAACTGGTGGGGACAATAGAAACCTACACTATCTGAATTAGATAAAACACATTTTATCAGCAAAAGGTTATATGCTCATCATTGTATCTGACTACCACTGACAGATTTCTTTTGCAGGAAGAGGGGATATTAAGGTAAAAGCCTTTCTTATAAGATATATATACCCACACACACATCTATATCCATCTATCTATCTATCTATCTATCTATCATCTAATCTATCATTTATCTCCAAGTCACTGGATCATAAATATCTGGCCCACAGTAGGTACTCAGTAGATATTTGGAGAAGAAAATAAAGGCAAAAGGGTAAGTGAAAGAAAGGAAGGGAGGAATGCCTGGGTGGCTCAGTCAGTTGAGTGTCCAGCTCTTGATTTCAGCTCAGGTCACCCTGCCCACCTCTCAAAATAAGTAAATAAACGAAAAATAAAATAAAGAAGGAGTGCCTGGGTAGCTTAGTCAGTTAATCCTCTGATTCTTGGTTTTGGCTCAGGTCAGGATCTCATGGTTTTGTGGGTTCAAGTCCCATGTAGGGTTCTGCACTGGCAATGTGGAGCCTGCTTAAGGTTCTCTATCACTATCTCTCTCTCTGCCCCTCCCTAACTCACACAGTCTCTGTCTCTCTCAAAATAAATAAATAAACTTTATTTAAAAAATAAGGAAAGAAGGGAAAGAAGAATAAAGAAGAAAGGGTAGAAGAAAGGAAGAGAATGGGAGAAGGGGTATGGAAGAGAGAAAGACAGTATCAGACTGTGATCAAATTACCCTGTAATTGGTACATAGGACTGTAAGAGTTTACTGTTGTGGCTGATGTAACTTAGTCTGAGATGGTTCCAGAAACATAGATTTGATTTCCCCACCCATCAGCCCCTGCTGATTCATTTGTTATGTAAGTTTCATGGGAAACTTCCCTTTATTTCATGTCCATAGACAAAAGAAGATTTTCTGTACTTTATCCTACATTTCTAGGTATTTGAAGGATTTTTTTTGTATGCCATCTTGCAAAAACAGAAGTTTATTCTTCTCCAATTCTTTTTTTAAAATATTAATTAATTAATTAGTTAATTAATTAATCATTTATTAATTTGTATGGTTCTAAGCCTTGTTGTACTGTCGTAGATAGCCAGGGGAATTAAGAGTGAATAAAATATGCAAATATTTTCTAGTGGGTAATAACAATAACCACTAATAAACATGATAATCATGTAAATTATAAAGTATGGCAGAAGCTAATATGTCATAGGAAAGCCCAAAACAGAACAGGGTAAGGGGAATGAGGAGTGTGGTGAAGGGTAGAAGGTGGATAGACAGATACATTGGATTCCATGAGTTTAAAGAGGACCTTTGCCTTGGCTGGAAATTCACATAACTAGAATGTTATGTGAGCTATAGTTTAATGCTATGGTTTATCCCTTGGTATGGCCCCAATAAAAAATAAACAGCTCAAGTTTTGGAGGCCCAACTGACCAGCATATTGTGTTGGTTACATTACCCTCAACTATATACTTGACTAGCCAAGTGGAGTCTGTGCGATAATGAATACATCCTGTCATATCTAAATCAACTCTTCAGGGAGAGTGGAACAATCAATTGATCAATTATAAGAAAAGACTCTTAAGGGGTGGCTCTGGGGTGGCTCAGTCAGTTAAGTGACCAACTTTTAATTTCATCTCAGGTCATGATCTCTGGGTCACGATATCCAGCTTCTTGTCGGGCTCCATGCTAGGCATGGAGTCTGCTTAAGATTCTTTCACTTGCGGGTTCTCTCCCTCTATCTCTCTTAATTAAAAAAAAGAGATAAGAAAAGAAAAGAAGAGAAGAGAAGAGAAGAGAAGAGAAGAGAAGAGAAGAGAAGAGAAGAGAAAAGAAAAGAAAAGAAAAGAAAAGAAAAGAAAAGAAAAGAAAAGAAAAAGACTTTTAGTTAACTAAGTTGGATGAATTGATCCATAGGGCACATTGTTTTTTTTAAGCTTATACCAATATTTACTATTAGTGATTGCTTTCATTGTTCTTGGCCTCCCCTTACTCTCTGATTCTGAAGTATTTAAAAGTATTTAAAAGTATTATCTTGAGCCAACATCCAGGTGAGCAAACTGTCAAAAAGGGGGAGAAAAAATCATAGTGAGGGAAACAGTGCAGATGTGTCTTAAGTGGAGACGCCAACATAAGGACACAGAGACAACTCATGTATATTCCACAAATCAAGAGGTTTCCCGGAAAGCTCACAAGAAGTAGAACTGCCCTCCCCTCCCTAATAATTCTGTTCGCCTACTCTGGGGAGTGTTCCCTTTTTTATTTCAGCCAATTGTTGTACTTTAGAAAGTAAATAAAATAGAAGATTTAATTTTAAGAATAGTCTGAGGTTTTTCCTCTAAACTTTGGCTTTGCCCTTCTTTGTGGAGACTGACTTTGCAGGCAACAGTGATCCCGGCTGATCCTGTCTCTTAGAGCAGATTATTGGATACTCCTACATTTTGCCAGCCAGTTGTGAAAACTTTGGTAGCTTGAAAAGACCTATGGGGAAAGTATTCACACCTCAGAATTTGGCAAGTGCTGCAAATCAGGGCTCTTATTTCTGAGAGCTGTTGCCAGCACACCCCTGTCACAGCCTTGTCTTCCTCGTGGTGGCTGTCCCATAAGTGTGCCTTTCAGATCTCCAACTGCAAGAAGCCTCATTGACTCTTGCCTTCAGCTGCTGTGCCCTGAAACTTACCATTGTTTTTGCCTTAAGGCCAGCTTTCTCAAGCATGGCTCCTCATTGACAGTGAAGCATGGCAGGGATGCTAAAGTAGATCCCCTTCCTGGGAGATGCAGATCTCCTCTGACAGGTGACTTTGGTTCTATGATTCTCGGATGACCTTACCTAACTCTCCCTTGAGCTGCCCCGCAGTCCAAGGTGCCTCCAGTCAACCTACTTTCATTCCCACCTTTACCCTGGATCAGACCTGCATTGTGTTCTGATGACTCTCACAGTCTCCTCCAGCTCCCTCCCCATTTTCTCTCACATGCATTTACTCTAACAAACTTCTTGCATATCCAGTCCTGATATCTGCTTCTCAGAGGATTTGGACTCACACATACACGGGTACATCATCAGCTGCACCCTAGTTAATATCTCTGAATTATGGCACTACTCTGTATTTCATCATCCCCCATATATTCTTCCACACACAGTTGCCTTCAATCTTATTCCCTAAGTATGTATTCCTTGGTGAACTCTCTTTTCTTTTCATTCACATTATATTCTGCTACACTACACAGAATATTTACTCATTATTTTTAAAGATTTCTACTGCAGGGTAACATACATCCTAAAAAATACACATATTTTAAACTCACTGAGTTTAACAAACTGAACTAGCTTCAAGAAACAGAATATTACCAGTACCCTAGAATCCTCTTTCTTATTACTTTCTAATCACATCCTATACCCAAGGGTAACCATGATTCCGAATTCTGAAAATATACCTTGTATTTTATCTTTTTTTCTTCTTTATATAAGTGGAATCATATAGTACATAAATTTTTGTGTTTGACTTTTTAAACTCAACAATACACTTTTGTGTATAATCGTAGGCAGTTTATTCTCAATGTTGCAATGCTGTAGAACATTCCATTATGTGAACATATCAATATATTCTATTGTTGATAGACTTTTCAGTAATTTTCAATTTAGCACCACTACAAAATAGTATTGCTGTGTACATTCTTTTAAGTTTATACTTAAATTCCAGTTAATTAACATACACTGTAATATTAGTTTCAGATGTACAATATAGTGATTCAACATTTATGTATGTTACCTGGTACTCATCACAGCAAATCTACTCCTTAATCCCAATCACCTATTTAACCCATCTCCCCACCCACCTCCTCTCTGGTAACCATAAGTTTGTTCTCTATATTTGAAAGTCTGTTTCTTGGTTTGCTCCTTTCTCTCTTCCCGCTCCTTGCTCTTAAATTCTACATATGAATGAAATGATGTGGTATTTGTCGTTCTCTGACTGATTTATTTCACTTAGCATACTACTCCCTAGCTCCATCCATGTAGTTGCAAATGGCAAGATTTCATTATTATTTATGGCTGGGTAATATCCCATTGTGTGTGTGTGTGTGTGTGTGTGTGTGTGTGTGTGTACACACACACACCCCATGTCTTCTAAATTCAACCGGACCAAAAAAAAAAAACAAAACAGGTGTTAGTCAAGACATGGAGAAGGGGAACCCTCTTGCACTGTTGATGCGAATGCAAACTGGTGCAGCCACTCTGGAAAACAGTATGGAAGTTCCTCAAATAGTTAAAAATGAAACTACCCTACGATCCAGCAATTGCACTACTAATATTTACCTAAAGAATACAAAGGGAAGATGCGAATTCAAAGGGATATATGCACCCCAATGCTAATAACAGCATTATCAACAAAACCAAATCATGGAAACAGCCCAGATGTCCCTCAACTGATGAATGGATACAGAAGATGTGGTGTATATATTCAACAGAATGTCACTCAGGTATGTACATTCTATTACATGACTTTTTGGGACACGTTTCTATTGGGTTTATCTAAGAAAGGATTTAGTGCGTCATAAGCAATGTATATGTCAGCTTGAGTAGATGCTGCCAAATGGTTTTCCCAACTGTAGCCATTTACACTCCCACCAGCAGACTTTAAGAGTTCCATTTGCTCCACATCCTGACCAATACTTAAATATTGTCTATTTCTATTTTAGCCTTTCTGATGAGTATGCTCCTTGTTCATCTGCGATTTTGTTAGTACTTAAATGGATCTCTAATTGCTTTGTTTCTGTACCATTGTATCACAAAGAATGACTGCTATTGACTCTTACTCTCCTTTATTAAGTTTCGCTTGTCCTTTGAATCAGAAATGTTGCCAGTTCTGTGTCTTTCTGATATAAATAGAATAATAGTTGTCTTCCATTCCAATTCTTTGCAGTCATTGATGAATAAGGTGGCTACTTCCTTTTTTTATTAAGTATAATTTATTGTCAGATTGGTTTCCATACAACACCCAGTGCTCATCCCAGCAGGAGGAGGGCTCCTCAATGCCCATCACCCACTTTCCCCTCTCCCCCACCTCCCATCAACCCTCAGTTTGTTCTCAATATGTAAGAGTCTCTTGTGGTTTGCCTCTCTCCCTGTCTGTAACTTTTTCCCCCTCTTCCCCTCCCCCATGGTCTTCTGTTAAGTTTCTCAGGATCCACATATGAATGAAAAAATGTGGTATCTGTCTTTCTCTGCCTGACTTATTTCACTTAGCATAATACCCTCCAGTTCCATCCATGTTGCTGCAAAAAGCCAGATTTCATTCTTTCTCATTGCCAAGTATTCCATTGTATATATAAACTACATCTTCTTTATCCATTCATCAGTTGATGGACATTTAGGCTCTTTCCATAATTTGGCTATTGTTCACAGTGCTGCTATAAACATTGGGGTACAAGTGCCCCTATGCATCAGCACTCCTGTATCCCTTGGGTAAATTCCTAGCAGTGCTATTGCTGGGTCATAGGGTAGTTCTATTTTTAATTTTTGGAGGAACCTCCACACCGTTTTCCAGAGAGGCTGCACCAGTTTGCATTCCCACCGATAGTGCAAGAGGGTTCCCATTTCTTCACATCCTCGCCAGTATCTATAGTCTCCTGATTTGTTTATTTTAGCCACTCTGACCGGCATGAGGTGCTATCTCTGTGTGGTTTTGATTTGTATTTCCCCAATGAGGAGTGATGTTGAGCATCTTTTCATGTGTCTGTTGGCCATCTGAATGTCTTTGGAAAAGTGTCTATTCGTGTCTTGTTCCCATTTCTTCACTGGATTATTTGTTTTTTGGCTGTGGAGTTTGGTGAGTTCTTTACAGGTTTTGGATACTAGCCCTTTATCCGGTATGTCACTTGCAAATATCTTTTCCCATTCCATCGGTTTTTTAGTTTTGTTGATTGTTTCCTTTGCAGTGCAGAAGCTTTTTATCTTGATGAGGACCCAATAGTTCATTTTTTCCTTTAATTCCTTTGCCTTTGGAGATGTTTTGAATAAGAAATTGCTGCGGCTGAGATCAAAGGGGTTTTTTCCTGCTTTCTCCTCTGGGGTTTTGATGGTTTCCTCTCTCACATTCAGGTCCTTCATCCATTTTGAGTTTATTTTTGTGAATGGTGTAAGAAAGTGGTCTAGTTTCATTCTTCTGTATGCTGCTGTCCAGTTCTCCCAGCACCATTTGTTGAAGAGACTGTCTTTTTTCCATTGGATATTCTTTCCTGCTTTGTCAAAGATTATCAACAAAACCAAATTATGGAATTTTGTTGGCCATACATTTGTGGGTCCAATTCTGGAGTCCCTATTCTATTCCATTGATCTATGTGTCTGTTTTTTTGTGCCAATACCATACTGTCTTGGTATTTACAGCTTTGTAGTAGAGGTTGAAGTCTGGGATTGTGATGCCTCCTGCTTTGGTTTTCTTCTTCAATATTACTTTGGCTATTCGGGGTTTTTGTGGTTCCATACAAATTTGAGGATTGTTTGTTTTAGCTTCGAGAAGAATGCTGGTGCAATTTTGATTGGGATTGCATTGAATGTGTAGATTGCTTTGGGTAGTATTGACATTTTAACAATATTTGTTTTTCCAATCCGTGAGCATGGAATGTTTTTCCATTTCTTTGTATCTTCTTCAATTTCCTTCATAAGCTTTCTATAGTTTTCAGCAAACAGATATTTTACATTTTTGGTTAGGTTTATTCCTAGGTATTTTATGGTTCTTGGTGCAATTGTGAATGGGATCAGTTTCTTTATTTCTCTTTCTGTTGCTTCATTATTGGTGCATAAAAATGCAACCGATTTCTGTACATTAATTTTGTACCCTGTGACTTTGCTGAGTTCATGTATCAGTTCTAGCAGACTTTTGGTGGAGTCTGTTGTGTTTTCCATGCAGAGGGCATCACGTCGTCTGCGAAAAGTGAAAGTTTGACTTCATCTTTGCCAATTTTGATGCCTTTGATTTCCTTTTGTTGTCTGATTGCTGATGCTAGGACTTCCAACACTATGTTAAACAACAGCGGTGAGAGTGGGCATCCCTGTCGTGTTCCTGATCTCAGGGGGGAAAGCTCTCAATTTTTCCCCATTGAGGATGATGTTAGCTTTGGGCTTTTCATAAATGGCTTTTACAATCTTTAAGTATGTTCCTTGTATCCTGACTTTCTCTAGGGTTTATACTAAGAATAAAAGCATTTGTCAAATGCTTTTTCTGCACCTATTGACATGATCATATGGTTCTTATCTTTTCTTTTATTAATGTGATGTACCACTTTGATTTGCGAATATTGAACCAGCCCTGCAGCCAAGGAATGAATCCCACTTGATCGTGGTGAATAATTCTTTTTACATGCTGTTGCATTTGATTTGCTAGTACCTTGTTGAGAATTTTTGCATCCATATTCATCAGGGATATTGGCCTGTAGTTCTCTTTTTTTGCTGGGTATCTGGTTTGGGAATCAAAGTAATGCTGGTGTCATAGAATGAGTCTGGAAGTTTTCCTTCCCTTTCTATTTTTTGAAACAGCTTGAGAAGGATAGGTATTAACTCTGCTTTAAATCTCTAGTAGAATTCCCCAGGAAGCCATCTGGTTCAGGACTCTTATTTGTTGGGAGATTTTTGATAACTAGTTCAATTTCTTCACTAGTTATGGGTCTGTTCAAATTTTCTACTTCTTCCCATTTGAGTGTTAGTACTGTATGGGTGTTTAGGAATTTGTCCATTTCTTCCAAGTTGTCCAGTTTGTTGGCATATAATTTTTCATAGTATTCCCTGATAATTGCTTGTATATCTGAGGCTTTGGTTGCCATAATCCCATTTTCATTCATGATTTTATGGATTTGGGTCCTTTCTCTTTTCTTTTCTTTTCTTTCTTTTTTCAATATATGAAATTTATTGTCAAACTGGTTTCCATACAACACCCACTGCTCATCCCAAAAGGTGCCCTCCTCAATACCCATCACCCACACTCCCCTCCCTCCCACCCCCCATCAACCCTCAGTTTGTTCTCAGTTTTTAAGAGTCTCTTATGCTTTGGCTCTCTCCCACTCTAACCTCTTTTTTTTTTTTTTCCCTTCCCCTCCCCCATGGGTTTCTGTTAAGTTTCTCAGGATCCACATAAGAGTGAAACCATATGGTATCTGTCTTTCTCTGTATGGCTTATTTCACTTAGCATCACACTGTCCAGTTCCATCCACATTGCTACAAAGGGCCATATTTCATTCTTTCTCATTGCCATGTAGTACTCCATTGTGTATATAAACCACAATTTCTTTATCCATTCATCAGTTGATGGACATTTAGGCTCTTTCCATAATTTGGATATTGTTGAGAGTGCTGCTATAAACATTGGGGTACAAGTGCCCCTATGCATCAGTACTCCTGTATCCCTTGGGTAAATTCCTAGCAGTGCTATTATTGGGTCATAGGGTAGGTCTATTTTTAATTTTTTGAGGACCCTCCACACTGCTTTCCAGAGAGGCTGCACCAGTTTGCATTCCCACCGATAGTGCAAGAGGGTTCCCATTTCTTCACATCCTCTCCAGCATCTATAGTCTCCTGATTTGTTCATTTTGGCCACTCTGACTGGCGTGAGGTGATATCTGAGTGTAGTTTTGATTTGTATTTCCCTGATAAGGAGCGACGTTGAGCATCTTTTCATGTGCCTGTTGGCCATCAGGATGTCTTCTTTAGAGAAGTGTCTATTCATGTTTTCTGCCCATTTCTTCACTGGGTTATTTGTTTTTCGGGTGTGGAGTTTGGTGAGCTCTTTATAGATTTTGGATACTAGCCCTTTGTCCGATATGTCATTTGCAAATATCTTTTCCCATTCCGTTGGTTGCCTTTTAGTTTTGTTGGTTGTTTCCTTTGCAGTGCAGAAACTTTTTATCTTCATAAGGTCCCAGTAGTTCATTTTTGTTTTTAATTCCCTTGCCTTTGGGGATATGTCAAATAAGAGATTGCTACGGCTGAGGTCAGAGAGGTCTTTTCCTGCTTTCTCCTCTAGGGTTTTGATGGTTTCCTGTCTCACATTCAGGTCCTTTATCCATTTTGAGTTTATTTTTGTGAATGGTGTGAGAAAGTGGTCTAGTTTCAACCTTCTGCATGTTGCTGTCCAGTTCTCCCAGCACCATTTGTTAAAGAGACTGTCTTTTTTCCATTGGATGTTCTTTCCTGCTTTGTCAAAGATGAGTTGGCCATACGTTTGTGGGTCTAGTTCTGGGGTTTCTATTCTATTCCATTGGTCTATGTGTCTGTTTTTGGGCCAATACCATGCTGTCTTGATGATGACAGCTTTGTAGTAGAGGCTAAAGTCTGGGATTGTGATGCCTCCTGCTTTGGTCTTCTTCTTCAAAATTACTTTGCCTATTCAGGGCCTTTTGTGGTTCCATATGAATTTTAGGATTGCTTATTCCAGTTTTGAGAAGAATGCTGGTGCAATTTTGATTGGGATTGCATTGAATGTGTAGATAGCTTTGGGGAGTATTTACATTTTGACAATATTTATTCTTCCAATCCATGAGCACAGAATGTTTTTCCATTTCTTTGTATCTTCTTCAATTTCCTTCATAAGCTTTCTATAGTTTTCAGCATACAGATCTTTTACATCTTTGGTTAGATTTATCCCTAGGTATTTTATGCTTCTTGGTGCAATTGTGAATGGGATCAGTTTCTTTATTTGTCTTTCTGTTGCTTCATTATTAGTGTATAAGAATGCAACTGATTTCTGTACATTGATTTTATATCCTGCAACTTTGCTAAATTCATGTATCAGTTCTAGCAGACTTTTGGTGGAGTCTATCAGATTTTCCATGTATAATATCACGTCATCTGCAAAAAGTGAAAGCTTGACTTCATCTTTGCCAATTTGGATGCCTTTGATTTCCTTTTGTTGTCTGATTGCTGATGCTAGAACTTCCAGCACTATGTTAAACAACAGCGGTGAGAGTGGGCATCCCTGTCGTGTTCCTGATCTCAGGGAAAAAGCTCTCAGTTTTTCCCCATTGAGGATGATGTTAGCTGTGGGCTTTTCATAAATGGCTTTTATGATCTTTAAGTATGTTCCTTCTATCCTGACTTTCTCGAGGGTTTTTATCAAGAAACGTTGCTGAATTTTGTCAAATGCCTTTTCTGCATCGATTGACAGGATCATATGGCTCTTATCTTTCCTTTTATTAATGTGATGTATCACGTTGATTGATTTGCGAATGTTGAACCAGCCCTGCGTCCCAGGAATGAATCCCACTTGGTCATGGTGAATAATTCTTTTTATATGCTGTTGAATTCAATTTGCTAGTATCTTACTGAGAATTTTTGCATCCATATTCATCAGGGATATTGGCCTGTAGTTCTCTATTTTTACTGGGTCTCAGTCTGGTTTGGGAATCAAAGTAATGCTGGTGTCATAGAATGAATCTGGAAGTTTTCCTTCCCTTTATATTTTTTGGAATAGCTTGAGAAGGATAGGTATTATCTCTGCTTTAAACTTCTGGTAGAACTCCCCTGGGAAGCCATCTGGTCCCGGACTCTTATTTGTTGGGAGATTTTTGATAACTGATTCAATTTCTTCGCTGGTTATGGGTCTGTTCAAGCTTTCTATTTCCTCCTGATTGAGTTTTGGAAGCGTGTGGGTGTTTAGGAATTTGTCCATTTCTTCCAGGTTGTCCAGGTTGTTGGCATATAATTTTTCATAGTATTCCCTGATAATTGCTTGTATCTCTGAGGGATTGGTTGTAATAATTCCATTTTCATTCATTTTTTTAATCTTTTTGGGTCATCTCCCTTTTCTTTTTGAGAAGCCTGGCTAGAGGTTTATCAATTTTGTTCATTTTTTCAAAAAACCAACTCTTGGTTTCATTGATCTGCTCTACAGTTTTTTTTAGATTCTATATTGTTTATTTCTGCTCTGATCTTTATTATTTCTCTTCTTCTGCTGGATATAGGCTGTCTTTGCTGTTCTGCTTCTATTTCCTTTAGGTGTGCTGTTAGATTTTGTATTTGGGAATTTTCTTGTTTCTTGAGATAGGCCTGGATTGCAATGTATTTTCCTCTCAGGACTGCCTTTGCTGCATTCCAATGAGTTTGGATTGTTGTATTTTCATTTTCGTTTGTTTCCATATATTTTTTAATTTCTTCTCTAATTGCCTGGTTGACCCACTCATTCTTTAGTAGGGTGTTCTTTAACCTCCATGCTTTTGGAGGTTTTCCAGACTTTTTCCTGTGGTTGATTTCAAGCTTCATAGCATTGTTGTCCAAAAGTATGCATGGTATGATTTCAATTCTTGTATACTTATGAAGGGCTGTTTTGTGACCCAGTATGTGATCTATCTTGGAGAATGTTCCATGTGCACTCGAGAAGAAAGTATATTCTGTTGCTTTGGGATGCAGAGTTCTAAATATATCTGTCAAGGCCATCTGATCCAATGTATCATTCAGGGCCCTTGTTTCTTTATTGACCGTGTGTCTAGATGATCTATCCATTTCTGTAAGTGGAGTGTTAAAGTCCCCTGCAATTACCATATTCTTATCAATAAGGTTGGTTATGTTTGTAATTGTTTTATATATCTGGGGGCTCCTGTATTCGGCGCATAGACATTTATAATTGTTAGCTCTTCTTGATGGATAGACCCTGTGATTATTATATAATGCCCTTCTTCATCTCTTGTTACAGCCTTTAATTTAAGTCTAGTTTGTCTGATAGAAGTATGGCTACTCCAGCTTTCTTTTGACTTCCAGTGGCATGATAAATAATTCTCCATCCCTTCACTCTCAATCTGAAGGTGTCCTCAGGTCTAAAACGAGTCTCTTGTAGACAGCAAATAGATGGGTCTTGTTTTTTTATCCATTCTGATACCCTATGTCTTTTGGTTGGCGCATTTAGTCCATTTACTTTCAGTATTATTATAGAAAGATATGGGTTTAGAGTCATTGTGATGTCCGTAGATTTCATGCTTGTAGCGATGTCTCTGGTACTTTGTCTCACAGGATCCCCCTTAGGATCTCTTGTAGGGCTGGTTTAGTGGTGACGAATTGCTTCAGTTTTTGTTTGTTTGGGAAGGCCTTTATCTCTCCTTCTATTCTAAATGACAGACATTCTGGATAAAGGATTCTCAGCTGCATATTTTTTCTGTTCACCACATTGAAGATCTCCTGCCATTCCTTTATGGCCTGCCAAGTTTCAGTAGAGAGATCAGTCATGAGTCTTATAGGTCTCCCTTTATATGTTAGAGCACGTTTATCCCTAGCTGCTTTCAGAATTTTCTCTTTATCCTTGTATTTTGCCAGTTTCACTATGATATGTCGTATAGAAGATCGATTCAGGTTACGTCTGAAGGGAGTTCTCTGTGCCTCTTGGATTTCAATGCCTTTTTCCTTCCCCAGATCAGGGAAGTTCTTAGCTATTATTTCTTCAAGTACATCTTCAACACCTTTCCCTCTCTCTTCCTCCTCTGGAAGAGATTATGCATAGATTATTTATGCATAGATTATTTCTCTTTAGTGCATCACTTAGTTCTCTAATTTCGCCTCATACTCCTGGATTTTTTTATCTCTCTTTTTCTCAGCTTCTTCTTTTTCCATAATTTTATCTTCTAGTTCATCTATTCTCTCCTCTGCCTCTTTAATCCGAGGTGTGGTCGTCTCCATTTTATTTTGCAGCTCATTAATAGCATTTTTTAGCTCCTCCTGGCTGTTCCTTAGTCTCTTGATCTCTGTAGCAAGAGATTCTCGGCTGTCCTATGTACTGTTTTCAAGCCCAGTGATTAATTTTATGACTATTATTCAAAATTCACTTTCTGTTATATTGTTTAAATCATCTTTTATCAGTTCGTTAGCTGTTGTTATTTCCTGGACATTTTTTTGAGGGGAATTCTTCCGTTTCGTCATTTTGGATAGTCCCTGGAGTGGTGCAGAACTGCGGAGCACTTCCCCTGTGCTGTCTTGAATGACTTGCGTTGGTGGGTGGGGCTGCAGTCAGACCTGATGTCTGCCTCCAGCCCACCGCTGGGGCCACAGTCAGACTGGTGTGTGCCTTCTCTTCCCCTCTCCTAGGGGCGGAATTCACTGTGGGGTGGCCAGGCCCATCTGGGCTACTTGCACATTGCCAGGCTTGTGGTGCTGGGGATCTGGCGTATTAGTTGGGGTGGATCAGCAAGGTGCACAGGGGTGGGAGGGGCAGGATCAGCTCACTTTTCTTTCGGAGATCTGCTTCAGGAGGGGCCCTGTGGCACCAAGAGGGAGTCAGACCCTCTTCCATGGGCCTCTCGTCTGCGCTTGGCTCCAGAGACTTCATTCTGCTGGTCTTCTGGTGGTTTTCTGGGTTATTTAGGCATGTGTAGGTGGAATCTAAGTGATCAGCAGGACGTGGTGATCCCAGTGTCCTCCTACGCTGCCATCTTCCTTACATCCCCTTTCTCTTTTCCTTTTGGGAAGCCTGGCTAGAGGTTTATCAATTTTGTTTATTTTTTTTCAAAAAACCAGCTCTTGGTTTCATTGATCTGTTCTACTGGTTTTTATTTCTTTTTTGGATTCTATATTGTTTATTTCTGCTCTCATTTTTATTATTTTTCTTCTTCTGCTGGGTTTGGGGTGTCTTTGCTGTTCTGCTTCTAGTTCCTTTAGGTGTGATGTTAGATTTTGTATTTGGGATTTTTCTTGTTTCTTGAGATAGGCCTGGATTGCAATGTATTTTCCTCTCAGGACTGCCTTTGCTGCATCCCAAAGTGTTTGGATTGTTGTATTTTCATCTTCATTTGTTTCCATATATTTTTAAAATTCTTTTCTAATTGCCTGGCTGACCCATTCATTCTTTAGTAGGATGTTCTTTAACCTCCATGCTTTTGGAGGTCTTCCAGACTTTCCTGTAGTTGATTTCAATTTCATAGCATTATGGTCTGAAAATGTGCATGGTATGATCTCAATTCTTTTATATTTATTGAGGGCTGTTTTGTGACCAGTATGTGATCTATCTTGGAGAATGTTCCATGTGCACGTGAGAAGTAAATATATTCTGTTGCTTTGGGATTCAGAGTTCTAAATATCTGTCAAGTCCATCTGGTCCAATGTATCATTCAGGGCCATTGTTTCTTTACTGATTCTCTGTCTAGATGATCTATCCATCGTTGTACGTGGAGTATTAAAGTCCCCTGAAATTACCACGTTCTTATCAATAAGGTTGCTTATGTTTGTGATTGTTTTTTATATTTGGGTGCTACTGAGTTCTGTGCATAGACATTTATAATTGTTAGCTCTTCCTGATGGATAGACCCTGTAATTATTACATAATGCCCCTCTTCATCTTTTATTACAACCTTTAATTTAAAGTCTAGTTTGTCTGATATAAGTATGGCTATTCCAGCTTTCTTTTGACTTCCAGTAGCATGATAGACAGTTCTCCATCCCCTCACTTTCAATCTGAAGGTGTCCACAGGTCTAAAATGAGTCTCTTGTCAATAGCAAATAGATGGATGTTGTTTTTTTATCCATTCTGATACCCTGTCTTTTGGTTGGAGAATTTAGTCCATTTACATTCAGTGTTATTATTGAAAGATATGGGTTTAGAGTCATTGTGTTATCTGTAGATTTCATGCTTGTAGTGATATCTCTGATACTAGTGATACTCTGATGCTTGTAGAGATACCTCTGATATCTCCTTGCAACATTTCACTCACAGAATCCCCCTTAGGATCTCTTATAAGTCTGGTTTAGTGGTGATGAATTCCTTCAGGTTTTGTTTGTTTGGGAAAACCTTTATCTCTCCTTCTATTCTGAATGACAGGGTTGCTGGATAAAGGATTCTTGGCTGCATATTTTCTTTTTATCACATTGAAGATTTCCTGCCATTACTTTTTGGCCTGCCAAGTTTCAGTAGATAGGTCTACTTCTACCTTATGTGTCTACCTCTGTATGTTAGGGCCCGTTTATCCCTAGCTGCTTTCAGAATTCTTTCTTTATCCTTGTATCTTGCTAGTTTCACTATGATATGTTGTGGAGAAGATCCATTCAAGTAAGGTCTGAAGGGAGTTCTCTGTGCCTCTTGGATTTCAATGCCTGTTTCCTTCCCCAGATCAGGGACGTTTTCAGCTATGATTTGTTCAAGTATGCCTTCAGCCCTTTCTCTCTCTTCTTCTTCTTCTGGAATACCTATGATATGGATATTTTTCTGTTTGATTAAATCACTTAGTTCTTTAATTCACCTCTTGTAATCCTGGGTTGTTGTTTTTTTATCTCTCTTTTTCTCAGCTTCCTCTTTTTCCATAATTTTATCTTCTAATTCACCTATTCTCTCCTCTGCCTCTTCATTCCGTGCTATGGCTGCCTCCATTTTATTTTGCACCTCATTTATACCATTTTTAAATTAATTATGACTATTTTTTAGTCCCTTGATCTCTGTAGTAATAGATTCTCTGATGATCTATATGCTTTTTTTAAGCCCAGCAATTAATTTTATAACTATTATTCTAAATTCTTGTTTAGTTATATTGCTTAAATCTGTTTTGATCAATTCTTTAGCTGTCCTTTCTTCCTGGAATTTCTTTTGAGGAGAATTCTTCCATTTCGTCATTTTGGCTAATTTTCTGTCCCTTATGGGTTTTAAAAGTGTGTTGTGTGCTCTGTACCTGTGAGCACTGCTATATTAAAAGGTGTGGGGGGGGTCATACACTGTCCAGGCCTGGCCCTTCAGGAGGTGGTTTTGGAGTGTTACCCGCTCTCTGTCGTTGTGACGTTTATTATTTTATTTTATTTCCCCACTTGTAATGATGTTTTGGACCATCCACCAGGTGTGTTTTGATTTGTTCCTTGGAGTAGCCCTGTAAAGGAAAACAAAGATACAGACAAATAGGAGGCAAAAACAAGCAAACACACAAACAAATAAAACAAACAAACAAACAAAGAAAAACCAAAAACAAAAAACTGGAAACAATCCAAAAGCAAAAAAAAAAAAAAAAAAACCAAAACAAACAAACAAAACAACCTAGAAACGCTGGCTACAAGTAAAGAACAATGTGGAGGTGATGCTGATGGAAAAGCCCAGACAAAGAGAAAAACGACAGTGTCAGGGAAAAAGAAAAAGTAAACATTAACTAGGCCGAGAGACTGAAAGGCTTAATCCAGAGAGAGAGAAAGGAAAATAAAGAAGGAGACAGGGAGAAAGAAAGGAAGACAAAGTTACCCAAACAGCGAAACTATACGGCTTGGTTATTCCAGAAAGAGAGAAAGGAGTGTAAAGAAGGAGGTGTACACCATGGGTCAAGACAATGGGTTCACTACGTCTGTTTAGACAAACCAATAACTGGAGTAATCAGCCTAGAGGAGGGAAGAGATAAGGAGGAGAAACGGTAAGGAGAATATACCCACATATCCAGAATTGAGCTAGAGTTAATCCAGGCAATGCTGCAGCGCTGGTCTGGAGGAGCTGTCTCGTTCCACATGGTCTCTCCTGCTCCAGCAGATACACAGCTACCCAGGCATGGAGGGGCGTGGTTTGGTGTAGGCTGTTCCCGCCTCCACTGTGGGCCCCACCGACCGAACCCTGAAGCCTGCCTTGGTGGTGGTGGTGGGAGTTGGCGATACCCTAGACTCTTCTCCACCAACCCGGTGGACTCCATTTGAGTTGTCTTCATTGTGCCGTGGGTGCAGACGGGGCGGTCCTTCTTGCTCTGCCAACTCTCCTGACCCTGCGCTTGGCTAGGATTCAGAGATCCACTCCATGGGCTCTGGTGCTGGGGAAGCACCTCTCTGTGTGGCAGGGTATGTGGTGCTGGCTGGCTTTGCCTGTGCTGTAGCACTTCAGGGAGGACTGCCTTTTCCTGCTGGAGACTTCACCGCTGACCTCACCGGAGGTGGGGGATGCAAGCAGGTTTTGTCCTGTCCCATAGCACTCCAGGGAGGGGACCGCTTTCTCCTACTGGGGACTGCACTCCTACCGTAGTCCTGCTGAACCCAGGGCTGGCTCCCCTCCTCTCCAGGTGTGTGAACAGGGAGCCGGCCCCAGTCCAGAGCAAGCCCTACAGTTAGAGATGGGATCCCTCTCAGTCACAGTCCGAGGTTTTTCTCTTGTCCAGATACAGGGCTACACTTCCCCAGATGCTCTTTCTCCTCCCTTTGTCCCTCTGCAGAAGGGGATCCCTTCCCTCCATGCCTACAGGGCGGTTTTATCTCCCCCAGTTCTCAATCACCCACCTATGGTTTCTCAAGTTTTCCCGTTTTCTTCCTGGTAGATTCAGTCTCTTTTCCTCCCAAACTCTTGGGGTTCAAAGTCCTTTGGCTTCAGCACTTCTTTGAGAGATGCAGGAAGTATGGAGCCCCCTACTTCTCTGCCATGTTGTGTGACTATTTCCTAAAGTAACACTTTACCTATGGATCAGTGATGCAAATTTTAGCAACTATAGTTGTTACCTGAATGTGTTCTTTGGAATAACTCTGCTAAGACAAGTCCTTGTTGACATAGTTACCACAGGTAGGGGTGGCAAAAATGCTGTATTTCTCCTACTGGTTTTCCCTGAAGCTTATCAAGATAAGAGGCTCATTCAAGGGTTTCCCAATTCTGTTGGCTTTGCAAGGGCGAATGGTTTCTCTCTCCTTTCTAACCAGGCTTCATAAAATTTTTGTTATCCTATAATGTAGAATTTAGCCATTTGTACAATAAATGTGCCCAGCTTTGTTTCCAAAAGGACACAAATTTATTTTATTTTTTCAAACAAATAAGGTATCCGTAGTACCTTTACTTGGAAGAATGAATATTATCATCCCTAGCATTAATTTTATCTCCAGAATTGAAAGACATAAATAGGCTTCCGAAATCTCTTAAGTGTCCCGGGTTTGCTTTTCCTTAGTATCCAACTGATCCCTACTGCTACATGCTTTGATTTGAGACTGACAAATGCAAATTCTGCATTTTTGCCAGAATTATCTATCTATTTAGCTTATGTGTATATTTAGCGTACATATATATATATATATTTAGCCTATATATATATTTATATATAAAGTAAGGAAGTGTAGGTGTTCTTTATGATTATATAATTCTCAAGGCTCAAGGCAATAGCATATACTAATAATCAAATTATTACAGGTTAAATTCTTCTCTTATCCAGATATATTTACTCATAGTCATCTTTATTACTGGAGTAAACGTGAGCTACATGCTTGGAGAAGGTTTTTGCAACCATACAGGAAGAATTATTTTAGGAGGCTGACACGTGTCACTCTTCCCAAGCAAGAATCAATGGATTTGCAACTTTCATTTCTTCAGATTGTTTCCTCAGAAACGAGTGACTAGATGATTATTAATAGCCCTTCCAACTCTGCATTTTCATGGTTCAGTGCTTGGAAAAATCTCAAAAGGACACAAACATATGTCTTGTTTATTTCATACATTGTGCAGTCCTTACAACATTTGGCATATGTATTATTTTATAATATATTTATTTTAATATATTTATTTATTAATATATTTATATATTAATGTATTTATTTTAATTTTTGTTTTTAAGAGAAAAATATTAATACTTACCAATTGCAGAACGAGGCCAAAAATTCTCTTTAAAAATAACATTTAAAGCCCTAGTAAAAGCAATCAATACTTTTTAAATTTTTTAAATGATTACTTATTTTTGAGAGAGAGAGACAGAGCATGAGCAGGGGAGGGGCAGAGAGAGAGGGAGACACAGAATCTGAAGCAGGTTCCAGGCTCTGAGCTATCAGCGCAGAGCCTGATTCATAGCTCAAACCCACAAACCGCAAGATCGTGACCTGAACAAAATGTGGGCACTTAACCGACTGAGCCACCCAGGCACCCGAAGGAATCTATACTTTTTTTTTCAATATATGAAATTTATTGTCAAATTGGTTTCCATACAACACCCAGTGCTCATCCCAAAAGGTGCCCTCCTCAATACCCATCACCCACTCTCACCTCCCTCCCACCCCCCATCAACCCTCAGTTTGTTCTCAGTTTTTAAGAGTCTCTTATGCTTTGGCTGTCTTCCACTCTAACCTCTTTTTTTTTTTCCTTCCCCTCCCCGATGGGTTTCTGTTAAGTTTCTCAGGATACACATAAGAGTGAAACCATATGGTATCTGTCTTTCTCTGTATGGCTTATTTCACTTAGCATCACACTCTCCAGTTCCATCCACGTTGCTACAAAAGGCCATATTTCATTCTTTCTCATTGCCACATAGTATTCCATTGTGTATATAAACCACAATTTCTTTACTCTTTTTTTTTTTAATTTTTTTTTTTAGCATTTATTTATTTTTGAGACAGAGACAGAGCATGAACAGGGGAGGGTCAGAGAGAGAGGGAGACACAGAATCCGAAACAGGCTCCAGGCTCTGAGCTGTCAGCACAGAGCCCGACGCGGGGCTCGAACTCACGGACCGCGAGATCATGACCTGAGCTGAAGTCAGACACTTAGCTGACTAAGCCACCCAGGCGCCCCTAAACCACAATTTCTTTATCCATTCATCAGTTGATGGACATTTAGGCTCTTTCCATAATTTGGCTATTGTTGAGAGTGCTGCTATAAACCTTGGGGTACAAGTGCCCCTATGCATCAGTACTCCTGTATCCCTTGGGTAAATTCCTAGCAGTGCTATTGTTGGGTCATAGGGTAGGTCTATTTTTAATTTTCTAAGGAACCTCCACACTGCTTTCCAGAGCAGCTGCACCAATTTGCATTCCCACCAACAGTGCAAGAGGGTTCCCCTTTCTCCAAATCCTCTCCACCATCTATAGTCTCCTGATTTGTTCATTTTGGCCACTCTGACTGGCATGAGGTGATATCTGAGTGTGGTTTTGATTCGTATAGGAATCTATACTTTTTAAAGTGATCTGGTGAGACAGAGTATCAATAGTTAATCACCACCACCACCACCACCACAGTGAAATATGATCTTTACCTGTCTACAATATTAGCATTTCTAGTAGTCATACCAATTCCTACTGAAAATTCACCATAGCCAATTCCAGTTCTTTCCATAGATACTGGATATAGTTTATTCAATATGATTATGCTATAGTTAAATTAAATACTAATCATTTCAATTGATATAAATGCAATGTCTTTAGATAATGGAGATCAGGGAGAAAGAAAGAGGAAAGCATAATGAAAACAATGTTTTTTATTTACCAGAATTCCTCGTAAAAATAAAATTGTAATTTTTGAAAAAATACTATAATGGGAAAGTAGGGAGAAAGGTGAATTTTCTAAAGAGTGCTAAATGTGAGTGGAATTATTTCATGTGAGAAAATGGAAAAACTTGAGATGAGAAAAGGAGGAGAAAAAGTAGAAGAGATGAATCAATGAGATAAATTTTTAATTTTTTTAAATGTTTCTTTATTTTTGAGTGAGAGACAAACTGCACAAGCAGAGGAGGGACAGAGAGAGAGGGAGACACAGAATCTGAAGCAGGCTCCAGGCTCTGAGCTGTCAGCACAGAGCCTGATACAGGGCTCGAACTCAGAAACCATTAGATCATGACCTGAGCCAAAGCTGGACTGACTGAGCCACCCAGACGCCCCAAATCAATGAAATACAGAAGACCATATGATTTTCAATGGGCTCCTTTCCTCTCCAACTAGTGTTATGACAGATTTCTAAATGCATTGACAGTCTAGATTCTGAATTCTTACAAAGACTTGAACATGATGCTTACGTCAAGTTTAATCAAATCCCAAGGGCAGGATGGCTCCAGCTGGCATCTAGGTTATAAAGTAATGGCTTTATGAATACTAAATACTCAGAAATGGAAGTTGTCTATGAGCACTCAGAGTTGCAAAGCATTTGCCAATGCCTGTGGGATGTTGAACATTTGTACCTATGTCAAATAATAATACCTATGACTACTTAATTTGCTACCTAATACTTCTTAAGAAAAGGAACAGTAGTTTACTCACTCCTATTACCTGAAGTTTCCCTCACAGAGATTAATAGATGTTTGATAATGAATTCTGATGAAACTAATTTAAGTGAGCCTAACAAGATATTGTGATATAATGGAAAAAGAAGATTGACTTTGGGAACAAATGACCTAAGTCCAAATCTTGGCTCAAGGTAACCTTAAGCAAGTTCCTTAAATTTTCTGAATTTTAGTCTTATCAATTCAGAATGTGGTAATATTATCTTTCTCAAAGTCTTGTAATAAAATAAAAGAATATAAAAGTATCAATTAAATAACAGGCATAGGAATGCAGTGTGCCTGTGTGTGTGTGTGTGTGTGTGTGTGTAAAATATACATTTTATTGTCAGGCCTTCAAACATTATAAGCCTTTGACATTAAAATTTGATATAGTAAGGACTATTTTCCTTACATTTAAAACAATCCTTTTGCTTAATTTTGTATGGCCCATGGGCTTCTGTGAAAATAGGTTCCATGAAGTGTTTATGTGAGGTTTTAATTGTAGTTTTTTTAGTATATCTATATGCAAATTTTAGTGGCAGCACTCTATCTCTGAATAAAATAATTATAAATGCATATAGTTCTTTTCTTTCTAAAATTAAATATGACTACTACTAACTTAGAAGAGAAATATAGGTGGAAATATAGAAATATAGGTAGAAATATAGAAGAGAAAGTAGGTATTAATACTGAAAGTAAGGAAATATTTTATTAAAAGTGCCTTGTCACTATTTGTAGTAATATACTGTTTGCATAAAACATCTGACATTTTTTACTCAACATTTTCATAAAAATTCAGAAATCACAAATAATTTTACTACTGTTCTTAGCATTATACCCCATTGGTGACTGTGATCTCCTTAAGCTTTTAGAGGAAGCTTAATATAACAAGGATAGAAACTGGTTAGCATTGCAGAATCTTGGGAAGTTTTAAAGACCTCATGATGACAGTTGCACCATGGAGTTAAAAATGGTACATTTCAAGGCAAGTCAAAACTGTAAATTTTTTAAAATCTTTATATAGATTAAAATCCTTTTTTTCCTATGGAAGTTTTTTTTTTTTTTTCCTATACTCTCCTCCATACCTAATAATCCATACCCAATAATTACTGGCAGGGAAATTTCCAGAAAGAGAGAGAAAATTGAACCACCTCAGAGAACAATTCAGTAATTGTATATTTTTCTTATGAGTTTACAGAGATTAATAGATGTTTGATCATGAGAACAATGAGCAAGAGAACAATCCCCAGATGGATCTAAGAACTCCTTGTATTTTAGCTCTCAAGATTTTGCTTTCTTGTGAAGATATGCTTTTCTTAGAGTTTAGAGCATCAGATTATAAATCCTACAGAACAAACTGGGGAAATATCTAATATTACAAAATTTTTAACACATATGATACCAAAAGCACAAGCAACAAAAGGAAAAAGCAGATAAGTTGGACTTCATAAAAATTAAATACTTCTGCATATCTGGCAGGCACTATCAACAGAGTGAAAAGACAACTCATAGAATGGGAGGAAATATTTGCAAATCATATATCTGATAAGGGATTAGTACCTAGAATAAATAAAGAACTCCTACACCTCAACAATAGGAAAACCCAAATGACTCAATTTAAAAATGGCCAAAGGACCCAGATAGACATTTCTTCAAAGAAGATATATAGTGGCTAATAAGCACATGTAAAAATGCTCAACATGACTTATTGCTAGGGAAATTCAAATTAAAATCACTTTGAGATGCCATTTCATACCCTTTAGGATGGGTAATATTTTTAAAAAGCAAAAGAAAATAACATGTGTTGACAAGAATATGGAGAAACTGGAAATCTTGTGTGTTCCTGGGGAGAATATAAAATGGTGCAGCTGCTGTGGAAAACAGTATGGTGGTTACTTAAAAAATAGAATCACCATATGATTCAGAAATTTCACTGCTGGATATATACTCCAAAGAATTGAAAGCAGGGACATGAACATATACTTGTACACCAATGTTCTTATATTACTCACAATTCACATTCATAGCATTATTCACAATTGCCAAAAGGTGGAAACAACCCAAGATTCCATTGATAGATAAATGGTTAAAGTGCGGTATATACCTTCAAAGGAATATTATTCAACTTTAAAAATGTAAGAAATTCTTACACATGATACATCATGAATAAACCTTGAAGACATTATGCTGAGTGAAATAAGCCAGTCACAAAATGACAAAAATTCTATAATTCCAGTTATACTAGGTACCTAGAGTAGTCAAAATTATAGCTACAGAAAAAAAGAATGGTAGTTGACAGGAGCTGGAGGAGAAGAGGGAATGAGAGTTATTGTCTAATGGGCACAGAATTACAATTTGGGATTATGAAGAAGTCCTGGGTATGTATAGTGGTGATGGTTGCACAAGAACGTGAATATACTTAATGCCACTGAACTGTGAACCTAAGAATTGTTAACATGGTATGCTTCATTATGTGTATTTTATCACAAGAAAGAGTTTTAACACAATAGGAAATTCCAGTGACCTTTATAGATAAATGATCAATAGATAGATCATGGATAGATAGATGATAGATAGATCGATAGATGATAGATAGATCAATAGATGATAGATAAATAATAGATGGATGGAGACTTTTGGAAATTATGTAAAGAATTCTTAACTTGAATAAAAGTGGTAAAGAAATACACATGGGGCAGGCTTGAATTCAGACTCATGCTTCTTAAGTTGGGAATCCAGGATAGCTTATCCGAATTCCATTAATTATTCTTCACCTATCTCTACTCAACATTAATTTTTCTAGAATATCTCTGTCTCAGGCTGCCAAATTCCTTGTTTTGAGAACTAAATAAAAAGATCTCAAAGTTATGTTAGAATTAAGCTGAAGGACATTCTGAACAGTCAGAGGCAGACACAGTACAAAGGACAGCACAGATAACAGTCAAGGAGGGAAGCCAAGAGTCAGTACTTAAATCCAATCTCAGTTATTACAGCTAAAGAAAAAGTGGGGGAGTGTAGTTAGGAGGAAAAAGAAATGCTCAGAATCCGGGATTGCCAAAACAGAGAGCAAGACAAGAAAATATTATATGGTTCAAGAAGAGAGACTTTAGCTTTGTTTTTACTGAATGCTAGTCAAGTCTTATTGAGTTGTAGGTCAGACAAAATAAAGCCATAGTAAGAGGAAATTTGCTTCCATATTTTATTCTCTATGCACAGACCTCATATTTATTGCATTCTGTTTTTCCATCTCCATATGTCTTTCTTCCCTTCTTCTGTTTTCATTTCATGTCAAAACAATTCAAATCATACTAAGATCTTATTAACATTGGATAAGAGAGAAGAGTAGGAAGTTGAAATTGGGTGGAGAACAGATGGTGGCTGAGAAGTGCACTTGAGCTCAGACAGGGCTGGAGACAAGTTAAGTCAACTGTAGCAACAAATCCCAGGGAAGGCACTTCTATGGTTTATGATATTTCCAGAAGACAGTGGACTCTCAGTCTGTAGTATCAGAAGGTCCATTGAAGTGGGCAAGAAATTCCAAACAATGGCTGTTTGTTTTGGGAGTGGGAGCATGTCCAAATGTAGTAAGATTTCTGTGAGGAGGGAGAGGGACAAGGAGGATGAAGAATTGTCTCTCCACTCAAAGAGTGGAATTGCCTGGAACTAGATAAATCTGGTTAATCCAATTAATGCTTGAGATTAAAGCTAGAACCTTAAGCTCTGAAGAGGACAGGGGTTAATGATAGAGTAACTATAAAGAAAATGCAAAGTGATGCATGCATAAATGAGTCCTGTTTTTTGGCCAGCTCCAGTACAAAGCATAGATATAAGGTGATATTAATTTAAGGACTGATTAGGACAAATTATTGGAAAACATGGTTAGATAGAAGACTATTAGAGCTCATGGCCCATTGACTGGATTGCTGGAATTTGCTCCTGAGGTTAGTATTTATATTTTTATTCATCCTGTCAGTATAAGCCTAAGAACCTGGGAAGATTGAAGTTCAGGCTTAGCCCATCTGTTGAGCTAGTGATAGGTAACTGGGGAAAACAGAGTGAAAAGGAGACAGTTGTTAACACTTTGTTCTCTTGATCTCATTCAGACCTTGTCTCTCTTGTGTTGCATTTCATTTTAATTGGGCATTGTGAAGAATTGAATAATTTGACTTTTAAATCATATTTATTGAATGTTGTTGGTTTTTTTTTTTTTTTTTTTTGGCATTTCTTGACTCTGCTATTCCAGATGCAAAAAACAAAAACAAAATAAACAACCCTAAAACATATTGTGTTTAACATATGTAGTTCAACATTTATTATCTGATCCTAATCTAAGGCAAGTAGACATAAATAGAACAATAGACTCAATAATAGAGGACCATTGTAGACTCTGGGTCTGGAGTTCTCTCTTGTCCAGCAAGAGAGTAGGGCACAGGATTAAAAATGCAAGAGAGGCTAATGTCCAGGAGGAGATAAGAGTCCCTAGTAAGGGTCCTTGCTCCATTTTTATTAGGATCAGAAGATTTACAAGAGTGATGCACATTTACAGAGAGACAATGAAACCATGAACATTAATTCATGGGTGTGGGGAGAAGGAGGTTTTGGAGATATGCAGGTGTTAGGGGTTTGGGTCAATACAAAACAAGATTCTGGTGCTTGGTGGAAGGTTGTTTCCAGTTAACATGAGGCCCCACCTCTGTTTACCTAACTGGCCTAGGGGACAAGAAAGAGAGAGCATGCTACCTCAGGGTCAACAAGGCATCTTTCTTTTGCTAATTAGCTCTGCTCTGGGCATATTCACCAGCTTGTTTATAGCCCTATTTACCTGCTTACCTAAATTGGTCCTTCCTTCCTGTGAAAGCAGCTTTCTGCTCTTGTCCTATATCTTTGTCCTATACTGGGGGCCTGTGTCCCGTCTGTCCTACACTGGGGGTCTTTGCCCCATTTGTCATATACTGGGGGCCTTTTCCCGATTTACCTAATCTTATTTACCCAATCTTGTTTACCCAAACTTGGGTGTGAGCATCCTATGGCTTTCTGATTCTTTATATCTTGTTAACTCATCAGTGCAGACTCAGAGAATTCCTAAGCTTATTCCCCACAGAGGACTATATATAGTGCCAGATTTTACTATTAGATTAAAAAATTTCTTTGGGAGCTTAGTTTTTATCAGTCGATTCTGTGGTACAAACTGGCAGCCAAGAGTTTGGCTTGGCAAGTTCTGTGTTTTAAGATCATTTAAATTCTTATATCTCCAGGCAGACCGTGTGTTTTCCAGTTCACCATAATCCCTATGACCTCTTGCTAATGGTACTTAGATGTTACATACATTTTTCTAACCTGTTTGTTCATCAAATATGATTATCAAAACACATATAGAGATTTGGCAAGTTCTCCAAGCCCAGTATAACTCTAGGAGCAAACCTCAAAGAAGGAAAGACAAAGCTGTACAGATGTGATTAATGATAAGCTTAGCTCCATCACTGCCTAAGGGACATGCTCCCTAGAGACCAATTTCATAGCCCATGTACCAAGTTTATTATTATTGGCAGAAAACTACAACTTACTCCATGCTGTAGGTTATTTATTTATTTTTTTCTCATCTCCCTACTTATTTTTTTAAATAGACTTATATTTAAAGAACTGCTTTAGATTTACAGAAAAATTGAGATAATATTACAGAGAGTTTTCATATGTCCTATGTCCAGTTTCCACAATTATTAACATCTTACATTGGTCGGGTACCAATATCGTTACATGATGGTTATGGACTGAGTGTTTTTTCTCCTCAAATTTGTCTGTTGAGATCCTAACCCCCAAAGTAATGGTATTAAGAAGCAAGGCCTTTAGGAAGAAATTAAGTCATGAGAGTAGAGGCTTCTTTAATGGGATTAGTGCCTTCATAAGGAGAGATATGAGAGCTTGCTCAGACTCTGCTCTCTGCCGTGTGACACGGCAACCAGGACTCAGCAGACTGCAGCTGGGGAGAGGATCCTTACTAGAACCAACCAGGTTGGCATGGATTTCCAACCTCCGGAACTGTGAGAAATAAATATCTGTTGCTTATAAGCCACCCAGACTATGATACTTTTTATAGCAGCCCAAAGTGACCAAGACAATTCATATTAACCAAAGCCCATACTTGACTCTGATTTTCATAGATTTTACCTAATATTCCACGATACATTTTACTTAGTTGCCATGCCTCCTTAGGCTTCTCTTAGGTATAACAGTTGCTCAGAATTTCCTTGTTTAAGATAACCTTGACATTCTGACTGGTCTGACCAATTTTGACTGATCAGATATATTGTAGGAGGAAGAATGAGTTTACAGTAGAGAAACCTGAAAAATACTGTGTCAACCAAGGTCGACATCAACGTGATAAATTATGTGGATGGAAAAGGAAGATGTAATGAAAATGGCACTTTTCCTCTGTGGTCTTCCTCCTCTCCCTTCCATAATTTTTTTTTTTTTTGAATGAAGTCACTATGCACAGCTCACACCTCCAAGTACATAGTTATCCTCCATCTATGTAAATTATTTTTAATTCTTCTGCATGGGAGATTTGTCTCTTCTCCATTCATTTATTTACTCAACCATTTATTTATATCCATAAGACTCATGGATATCTGCATTATGTTTGGGGTTATAATATACTGCTTTATTTTGTTCTCAATTTGTTCAAGCTTTGGCCATTGGTCCAGCTTTCAGTTGGTTCTAGCTCTTATTTGACATGTCCTCGTCAATTTTTTTGGAGGGAAGCACTTCCTTACTTTCTGATGTTAGAAGATACTTAAGATTCCATACATAGTTCTTGACCCAGTCTTATGATCAAACAGTTCTCCAAAAGGCCCTCGTTCATTTTGTCAGAAAATGGTGCGCTTGTTGCTACTAAGTGTCATCATTTCTAGGTCCTATAAGCTGACAAAGGAAGGATATATATCTGTTTATAAATACTGTAAATATTCCTATATGGATCCATGTATATCTATACTGAATATGAATTCATATTGGTATCTCTAACTCTAATTCATAATTACGTAGATTATTTTAGTCTCTTCCCCTGCTTATCTGAAAGCTGCTACCACAACACACACAGAGCATACCATATTTTTAAATCAGAGTTAATATATCTTTGTTCACTATAACATCTGGTCAAAATTTCAAGTAATTGGAGAAGATATAGACAGAAAGAAAACACACGGTTTATATAAAATTTATGTAATACTACGTGCGAAGATATAATTTAAATTCTAATTAGTAACCATTACTAATTCTTACCTTTATTTTGAGATTAAAGAAAATGAAACAGAATTTTGGTAAACTAAAATTTACGAAATTTAGGAAGAGTGAAAAAATCTCTTCAGGAAAACTTTAGTGCTAGAAAAAGACATATGAGGAGAAGTCCGTGTCCATTTCACGTCAGCGCAGAGACCTCATTCAAGCTTTGCGGGAGGATCTTGTAACCGTCCAGATATACGTATAAGTGGAATCAATGATCACAAACTTCATTCTTAAAAAGTTTCAAATCAGCTGTTTAATAAGTGTGACCGGCATATACTAGAGAAGAATGAAACTAGTGTGGAAAGTCAGTAGAGGGTTGACTCACATAAATCATGATAAAGCTGCTGGAGACCAGTAGACACCTGAGCAGAAACATGTTGTGACTTTAATGAAACATGTTTCCATATGGAATTCTTGTAAGGGGCATGATGAAACCTTTGGAAGCACAATGAAAAAGTAAAGGTAGGCAGAGGTGAAAAGAACTGCATCACAACATGATTAAAACATGACCTAACCATGCCCTATGAAATAGACTTATTAGACACATTAAAACTGATCTTTAGCCCAAGTTCCGTAATTTTTTACAGAGTGATTAGAACATTCCTCTAGGTAGGTCTGAAGCAGACTTTATATGGAAATATCATCTGCAAATGTTTTCCCATCTTAATTTTCCAACATCATCTTGCCAAATCATGTTAGAAGGTCTTGTAACAATAATATTTATCCCCTTGACTTTTATCTGTGGGAATGCAAAAAGTGTAGAAAGCTCTCATTCTTCACTCACTGAGAGTTGGGTTCTTTGACCCTTAAGTAATCTTCTGGAGAATACCTAATTGCTCCATCTGTAAATCTTGTGGGAAGAAATAGCCTGGTGTTTACTTTGTTACATTAAAAATTTCCCTATCTGTTGTCTGTGATCTGCAAATTTAGCTGACAGTTGCTAAACTTGAGGCAATTGCTGTCTGCTGTATTTTTAAGTGAGTAATGGAGAAATTACTGCTTCTAAAGCTTTCTTTTGTTATTGCAGGGTTAATACAGTCTTAAGCAATTTTTGGTTTGCTGTATTACTACAAGCAAGAAGTAAAATTGTTTTTCATCTTTTCTTCTGAAATTTTCAAACCTAGGCCCGATTGAAAATAGATGTATGATAATAAAAAAATGCTTTCAACTTATTTACCAAAATCTTGATGATAAAAGATTTTGCTTTGTTAACTTTAACCTATGAATCTATGTCCTGGTGCATTTCTAGCAAACAAACAAGCAGCAATTATGAAACTTACTTGATTTCGTATGTTGTGCATATGATGTATTATGTATTGTACTGGTTTACAATTAATGCAGTTTTAAGGTGAGCACTTTATTCTTATCTCTCCATTCCTTTTCATTTTGTGTGTGTATGTATATTTGCACTCATGCTTCTATTTGGTAAAATTAGACTTACAATTTGTATTCCACATAAATGGATTAAAGTGATGGAGTAATAGATCGCGTGCTCAAGTTTGAGTCTAAGCCTGTGTCTGTACAAATAAAATCCATGTCTATATACGTAATTTCGCTAAAGCAAAAATTTTCAGTTCAGCAAATTGACTGGCTGTTCCTTCTCTCTCATTCTTGCACTCTCTTACTTTCTCTTATTCTTTTTCATTTTTCCTTTTTGGCTTGTTTACATGATGCCCACTCTCCAGTTCGATCCATGAATTGCCTTTTTGATGGAATATTTTGCTGTCCAATGGCAGTGACAACATAGATGAGAAAGTAGATAAAATCCTTTAGCGTATTTTGAAAGCAAGAAAGATGAAATTAATGATTAGATTTTTAAATAAGGAGTCATTATTAAGATTTATCAGATTGGTGGTGCAGATGTCTTCACCTTGCTTTCAGGGTCAGACACTGATCATATTAAAGGTGTGTACTTAACACATTAAGAGGTTTCGTGTAAGGTCGGGAGTTCTTTGATTCACATTGTCTACTTATTTACCAAAATCTTGAGAACAAAAGATTCTGCTTAGGTAACTTTAACCTATGCATCTATTTCTCAATGCATTTTTAGCAACAAACAAACAAACAAACCAGCAATTATAAAAATTTGTTGATTTTGTTTGTTGCAGGTACTATGTATGTATTTTACAATTCAGTTTTAAGGTGAATACTTATTACTACCTCTAATAAAAATAATACTACAAATGGCATTAAAAGTCCCCCAAGGTCAGACTTTTGAGTGGCTTTTATGTCTTCTCACTTCCTTTTGGGAGGAGACTCTGGAAGAAGAAGGGCCTATAATGTTCGCAATTTAAAATGACGGTAATTGGAAGCTGTTAGAAGTTTTCAATTCCAAATCTCAGCCCCTTACAGATTCCAGAGTCCATTTAGCACAGCTTTATCTGTAGGACTTGTTCTGTTTCATGCTAAACTCCAGCCACATTGAAATTCTTTCACTTCTCAATTTGTGTCATGCTCTTGCCTACAAATTACTTCTCCCCTGATGTCTAGACCAGCCTTGCCCACATATCCTTCTTCCCTTTGTGTGGCTAACTTCTCCTCATCCTTCAGTCTCCAGCTTAGATTTTCTCAGTGAAGTGTAGTCTAGTTAGGTGAGATAACTCTTGCTATATGCTTCTGAGAAATCTTGTATTTTTCCTGTGAATGTTATGCTAAAATTGTTTGTTATCTGTTTTATTCACTGTGTATGAGATCCATAAGATAAAAGACTGCAAAGGGTGGTAGGACAAGGGAACTTGAATCCAAAGAGGAGAATGTGGAAATGAAACTTAGGCAGAACTCTGAGGAAAAAGAGGCCCCCTAACACGGTCTGAGAAGAAATACAGGCAAGAAGAAATCACCTTGAGAAACAATGTTTTTAGGAACAGTGAGTACCAGGGTTGAATTTCCAGTTGGTTGCTTCTTGTGTATTACTCATAAATCTCTTATTGATGCTATTATTCTGCACACTTTTGTGCTCAAGAGTATTGGGAATCAGAAGAGAGAAAGAATGGGCTTTGTGGTCCACACCACAGATAATGTCGACCCACAGAGAGAATGGCAGCTGCAGGTACCTGAGTAGTTGTAAGGAGAAAAATCACAGAGGAAAAGTTGCAGTATGAACCAATGCATGAAAAAATAAGAGAATACTCTTCTTCCTCCTTCCACATTGTGGGGCTTTCAAACAAAGTGGGCTTAAAGGACCCCAAAGCGATAGTAAATGAGTGAGGAGGTACATAAATGTGAACCAAAGCTCTAAGATCCTTCTCTTTTGAGTAGAAATGTAAAGTTAGGCATCTGTAAGTTGGATTTCTTGAAGCTGTGGATTATTATTTTTCATCATTTGTGGAAAAGTTTCAGCCATTGACATTGTCACTTTCATTGTTGTCTCTCACCCTTTCCTCTCTCCTCCACCTGTAAAAACTCAACTAGGTATTTGTAAGATCTTATCCCCAATCCTCCATGATTTTAATTATATTTTTTTATTATTAATACCTCTTTAATTCTTGGATATGAATTCCAGATAGAGTTCTTTGGTTTTAGTTCCTGGATCTCTAATTTTCTTTTCAGTAGTGTCTAATCTGTTATAAAACATCTCCACTGAGTATTTCAGTCAAATTGTTGTATTTTTACTTTTAAGAGTTTCTTTTTTACTTATTTTCAAATATGCTTGGTCTTTGATTATATTTAATCTTCTTTATCTCATATGTGTCAGTTTCACTCCTCAATTAGCTAAGAAGTGCTTTGTAATGAGTAGCCACTTCCCTCTTTCACTGAGTGCTCAGCTGTGCTAAGTTGTACAGACACCTGGGTTGGTTAGTTAAAAATATGAAGTCAGCCTTATTAGTGAAATGGAATACAAAGAGGAGTTGAGAAAACTTCCATTGTTCTATGGAAGAGACTACCATTTGTAACCCATCTCTGGACAAGATTTCTGTTTTTCTACAAAGGTTTGTAATGTTCCACATAATATACAAAATGCTAAGAGGGAGCATTTAAGTTTTTATTTTTTTTAATTTCTCTAATGTTGATTTATTCTTGAGAGAGTGAGTGGGAGAGGGACAGACAGGGGAGAGAGAATCTGAAGCAGGCTCCAGGCTCCCAGCTGTCAGCACAGAGCCCTATGTGGGGCTCAAACTCACAGACCACAAGATCATGACCTGAGCCAAAGTCAGACGCTTAACCAACTGAGCCACCCAGGCACCCCAAGCATTATGTCTTTTATTTTATTTATTTATTTATTTATTTATTTATTTATTATTTTTTAATTTAATTTTTTAATTTTTAAAATTTACATCCAAATTAGTTAGCATATAGTGTAACAATGATTTCAGGAGTAGAGTCCTTAGTGCCCCTTACCCATTTAGCCCACCCCCCACTCCTACAATCCCTCCAGTAACCATGTTTGTTCTCCATATTTATGAGTCTCTTCTGTTTTGTCCCCTTCCCTGTTTTTATATTATTTTTGTTTCCCTTCCCTTATGTTTATCTGTTTTGTCTCTTAAAGTCCTCATATGAGTGAAGTCATGATTTTTGTCTTTCTCTGACTAATTTCACTTAGCGTAAAACCATCCAGTTCCATCCACGTAGTTGCAAATAGCAAGATTTCATTCTTTTTGATTGCTGAGTAATACTCCATTGTATATATATACCACATGTTCTTTATCCATTCATCCATCGATGGACATTTGGGCTCTTTCCATACTTTGGCTATTGTTGATAGTACATCTGTGTCTTTTAATGCAAAATATTATTTTTAATATAAAAAGTTATAAAACAATAACTTTTAAAACTACTAAAGAAAGACAAACACCCAATGACTTTGACAATAAGTTTTATTTTAAGTTGTGTCATAGTTACACTTAGATTTCCACACCATCAAAACAGCAGAAAAAAAATCTCTTTGGGAATACATAAAAGCATCTTCAAGTCAGAAAATAAAGTCAGTGTTTAAAAACACAATAATTTAAATAAAATTAGAAGAATCCATTTGTACATAATAAATAAGTTTTAACTAGCAAGAAATTACTCGGTTAATTTTGCCTGTTGAATTTTTGCTGCTTTGAGAAACAATTATAATTCAGGATTCTTACAGTTCAACACAGCCCAGTACAAGGCAGGCAGTGACAAGACAAGGCTAGGACTATAAAAGTAGGATTTCTAGTTCAATTACAATTTCAGATAAATAGTAATATACATATACTAAAAAATTATTCATTGTTTATCTGAAATAAAAATTAATTGGGTCTCTTGTTTGTTTTCAATTTTGCTAAATCTGGTACCCTTGATCAACATAGTTCTCTGATGTCACATCATTTAATATCAAAATAAATAAAAATTCACTACCGTCATTATACTATCCTACCAACAATGCTTCATTTCCCATTTTCCCCAATTTATACAGAGAGATTCCCCTATTTGTGTCTTAAATAAATATATAAATAATAAATAAGCAAACAAGTTTCACTTGCACATAATAATTCGCCTGACATGAGAAAAAGTTAAAGTGCTTCCACATGTCCTCACGTCTCTGTGAGGTAGGATGGTGACTGATACTTTTTCTCCAGTTGAGGAATAAATACGGAAACAAGGACAGGGACTCCTGGCTCCTGGCCAGCAGGTTGAGGTTGAAAGATGTAACAATAACTACAAAACATATCCAGGATTTCCAGTTAAATTTGAATTTGTGGTAGACAATAAATAATATTTTTAATATAAGTGTGTCTAAATATTGCATGGGACAGTGTCATGGGATATTGGAAAAAAAACTATTCATTGTTTTTCCTAATCTCCAGATCTAACTGAGCATACTCTATTTTATCTGGCAACCAACCCTACACCAGACCCACACACTGCATGAAGTGCTGAAGTGAATTTGCTTGCTTGAAGTTTCATTGGCATCTTTATTGAAGAATTCTTGGAAACCATGGAGAATGTGTTTGTTTGTTTGTTTATGCATTTTGTTTCTCAGCTCTGAAAAGAAGTAAAATTAAAATCAAAATTTTGTAAATTAACATTATTTGAACCAGGAGGAGAGTATGGTTCTTGAAAATACATTTACTATGGAAATTAATACAGTCCTAGATATTCGTGTGTTAGCAATGTCCTAATTGTCAACTATTGTTGAAACTATTGTTTCTATAAATAGAAAGACCAGATAAGTTGTCATCCAAACCGAGACCCTTCTGAGGGAGCCATACTAATGATGCAGGGCACGGCATTTTAAGCCCAGACTTGCCCTGACAAACTGAGACAGATGGTCTTCCCAGTCTTGAGAACAACAAACTCACTATTGCCGCTATTTTTTTGTTAAGTCAAAGGGGCAGATCCCTAGAGAGTAGTCTTCCAGTAGAAACAAGAAAATTAGAGGCTAACTTTTAGACTGTATGTCTCAGAATAAATGAAGCATCTAAATTAAAAACAAACAAACAAACAAAACACAACTTACTTCTTCAAAAATATCTCCACAACCTTCTGCACCCACTTTTGCTTGGGGTCCAGGCACACCTCATTTCCACTGACGAGCTTTACACTGAAATGACAGAGATATGATTGAATCAGTATTTAGTGGGTTTCAGACATCCCTTTGTCAATTCGAGTCGTGGTT
Source organism: Panthera leo (assembly GCF_018350215.1). Classification (NCBI taxonomy): domain Eukaryota; kingdom Metazoa; phylum Chordata; class Mammalia; order Carnivora; family Felidae; genus Panthera; species Panthera leo. The sequence goes on from NC_056682.1 coordinate 145,397,550, forward strand.
CTTGAAATATAGGCATAAAGTCTGAGTTCAAGTCGTTAGCTACGAGGCATGAGAGGTACTGTATGTAAATGTCATGGAGACAAAGAATTTCTTTCTTGTCTTGCCCACTGCTGTGTTCCTGTACCTAGAACTTTGTATGACACTTCTACCTTCCTCAATTATAGGTTTGCTGGAGTAAAATATCTAATCACTTTTGAAAGTACTTACATGATTTCTGAGTTTTCACAGTGTGGGCCACTGTCAATCACTGTCAGTTCTTTGATTAATTTGGGATTGAAAGGTGTGGAATGAGTTTTTATGCACTGGCATCGAAGTTCTGAACTAATTCTTGACACAACTGCAGCTGTGAAAGAAAAAAAGTCAATTCAGGATTAATTTCAACCTAGATACAGCTCTGCTGGCTACTCTCTCCTTAATTTCAAACTGATCATTTAGTGACGGGATGTTTGGTAAACATCTCATCTTTAGTAAACTCATTCTCAGAGTGGAAGCCTGGATATTCTCCTAGCTCCTAAATTCAATTAAAAAAATTGTTGAGGCGCCTGGGTGACTCAGTTCGTTGAGCGTCCAACTCTTGATTTCAGCTCAGATCATGATCCCAAGGCCATGGGATTGAGCCCTGTATCTGGCTCGATGCTGAGCCTGGAACCTGCTTGAGATTCTCTCGTTCTCTCCCTCTGCCCCTCTCCTCTACTCACATTCTCAATCTCTCTTTTAAAATAAAAATGAAATAAAATAACAAACTGTCACTAATGACAGAATTGATTGACTTCCCGCATAAAGACTTGGAGTTGCCTTTGTGAAATGTTGACATCCTCACAGTACTTTTTTTTCTACTTGGTATTGTGCAAACTTCTATGATGCCACAATGTTACCTACAGTATGTAAACTAAAATTCAACAACAGAGAAATTGCCTTCAGAAAAAGTTAATAAAAATAGATAAGTAAGTTGCACAAAGATGTCTCATATCTTGGGAAAATCCTTAATGCTTCACAGAAAAGAAAAAATATATAGAAACTACATGCTATGAACATTTCTAACTGCATTTGTTTCATAGGAGGGATCCCAAAAGGTTTACAATTTGTCAGGGTGTCTTTAAACCAAATAGGAATTGATAGTTGTCTGAAACAGCACAAGGAGTAAAATTACCAGGTTTACCATACTTGATATTAGTTAATAATAATATGGGTATCTAATAAGATACACTCTAAATTATAGATTTAAATTAAATGTATGCATACTACAGAGTATGAATGATAGGAACAGAATGTCGACATTAATCAAGCTTTATACTTTTCTAAGTGTTGTATAGATCAAGCCTAAACAATTAAAACTTCAATTGAACATGAAATGACTGTAAATATTATTTCCTTTTCTTGAATAAGAAGAATGTTATTAAAGCAGGAAGGATAATCTTGCAATCTAAGGATCACATTTAGACACAGGAAAACTGGTAGATCAGAAAGGCATGCTTACCTTCACACAGAGCTGCAGAAAGCATAAAAGCTGCTAAGATAGCAACAACCAGCTTGGAAGTCATGTTGACGCAAGGTGCTTTCATTCTGGTTTCTTCTTGGCTCTTGTCCTAGACGCTTGTGAGCTCTGCTGTCCCAGAGGACTTGTGTTGGATGGAGAGCTTCTGTGGCTTTTTATATTATTCACAGCAGCAGAGAATATGCACCCTCATTCTTGAATTATGTCAGAGGAAATTCCACAATATGCAACCGTCTGCCTGCCCTTTGTGAGCAGACCTGAGTCATCCCACTCCTGGAACATGTCTCTTATCAGATTTTTGGCACGATGGAAATTCTATTTGATCTTTAACATTATTTAATGTATTTCATTTAAAAACATTTTCAACCATGTTTCAAAATAACTGTTACACATTCAAGCTTCTCTTCTTTGACACAGTCTTATCAGATGTACTTTTTTATTTATAAATAAATTTATTGGAGTACCGTCTGGCAATTGTTAGAGAAAGGTCATTTGTGATAACTCTTTTAGGGTAGGGTCATTCCTCTAGGGAAATTACAGGTGCTGTAATGATAGAGAAAGTAATCTTGACAACCACTTTTATTAGAGACACAATTTTGAGAAGTCCTTTTCTGCGTATTTTGGAAAGTTTCCAGAAACCATTACTCTTCTCAAGGAGAGTATTACAAGTTTTCAAAAGATTTGGTTTTCTAACGTATGTTTGAAAGAATGAAAAGGCGCACCTTTCAGTTTGGTTCTACTAATATTTATCAAGTAACTTCTGAGTAGTGCGGGGATCTAGAGATAGACAAGACTAAGTACTTGTTATCAGAGAGTTTGGTCTGTCATAAGAAAAAAGCAATATAAAGACCTGACTGTATTACAGAACAGACAAGTGGTACCGAGATTTTAATTCCAACAGGGACAGAAGGACAGAATATTCCAGAAGCAGTGTGAGCAGGGTGTTGAAAGGAGAAGATGAAGGAGAACAGCACATTCTACCTAAAAACATTGTTCAAGGACACATGAATGAAGATATGTCTGTGCTCCAGGAAGAGGTTCCCTGGGGCTACTTGATAAGGGTAGAATTAAGTAGTATCTAATGGAAAGGCAAACCGTGTATGCTTAGTGGAAAAACCATCCAGGTTCAAACTCGGTCAGCCACCTAATTTTTGTGTGGCTTTTAAACTTTCTGAGTTCCAGTTTCTAGTATCTATTTAAATAACCCCACCCCGTCGCATAAAGTTAATATATGTAAACTTCCTAGCTGAACTTTTGAACTGGTAAATTCTCACCTATTCCAAGAGTTATGACTTATATTTCTCATTGTTGTCAGATTACCCACTTCCAAACTGCAAGGATATTCAACCAATAATGATTTCCTAAAAATCTCATTTGCCTTAGAGGCATTCCTGAAAGAAGATCAGTTGCTGAAAGACCAGTTGAACCAGCTCACATCATGTAAGGTAACAATACAATAAAATAGAAACATCATCAGTTCCAGTTATGGTTTGCTAAAATTAAAGCTCCAGATAAAATTCTGACTGCATTAGCACTCAAATTGCTCTTTCAAATGAAAATCTGGAATATGGAGAGTCTTATAATCTATAGAATTCCAGAATGCTTGAGGCAGTAACTGGTTTAAACACTGATATAAAATTTAAATTAAATTCTTAGACCAAAAAAAAAAAAAAAAAAAGATTGAAAAGTAGAGCAAGGGTAATAATGTTTCAGAATTTGAACATTTGTGGGTTGGGAAGAAAACTTCCTTTGCTGAAAGATTTGTGTAGTAGGGGCACCTGGGTGACTCAGTTGGTGAAGCGTCCAACTCTTCAGGTCATGATCTGAGTTCCTGAGTTCGAGCCTCATATCGGGCTCTGTACTGACAGTGTGGAGCCTGCTTGGGATTCTGTCTCTCTCCTTCTCTCTCTGCCCCTCCCCCATCATGCTGACTCTCTCTCTCTCTCTCTCTATCTCACACACACACACACACACACACACACACACACAAATAAATTAATAAACATTAAAAAAAGATTTGTGTAGTGATCTCAGCTTAACTTCTTAAATATCACTTGAATTTACTTGATGTCAGAGACAGTATGGGTGTGTGTGGGGGGGAGGGGTGTATTAATTAACTCTCACAGCAGTGGGATAAGTAATAATGTCCTCATTTAACAGATGAGGACACTTCACAATGTTTCCAAGTTCATATATCTAAGTTGTGGCGTTGATGGTCCCAAAACTTACTCTTTTGAACACTGGTCTAAAAGCACATGCACAAAAGGGGAGTTCATAGAACTTTTCTTCAGGACACTAGGCTACAAAGCCATCTTTTTATGACTCCATCCTTCTTCAGTCCTCAGAGATTAGTCTGTGTTTTCTCAGGGAAGAGACACTAAGAAAAAAAACTAAAACTCAGTCCAACTCTGGGCAAGTGCACAATTTATAAACAATTCAGTTGATTCAACATCTCCCATATTTCCCAGGAAGCTCAATAAAGCAGTGAGTTTGTCCACACAATGAGTGAGTGGGGAGGGAAATGTGATGTTTGAGTGCTTTCCAAAGATGTTTGGTTTCCTGGTACTGGCATACATCGTTTTATAATGCTTTGCTTTATTGCGTTTTGCAGATACTGTGTTTTTTATAAGTAGGTTTGTGGCAACCTTTTGAAGATAAAGTCTATAACTGTCATCTTTCTAACGGTATTTGTTCACCTTTTATCTCTGTGTCACAACTGTAATTCTCACAACATTTCACATGTTTTCTTCTCATTATATTTATTATGGTGACCTGCGGATCCGTGGTCCTTGAGGTCGCCATTTAATTGTTTTGGAATGCTGCCAACCACACTCATAGAAGATGCCAAATTTAACTCACTAATGTGTGTATTCTGACCGCTACACCTACCAGCTACTCCCCATCTTTCTCTCTCTTCTCTGGCCTCCTTATTCTCTGAGATGCAACAATTATGAAATTAGGCCAATGAATAATCTGACAATGGCCTCTAAATATTCAAGTGAGATGAAGGTCACACCTCTCTCACTTTAAATCAAAAGCTAGAAATGATTAAGCTTAGTGAGGCAGGCATGTCAAAAGCTAAGATAGGCCTAAAGCCAGGCTTCTTATGCTAAACCGTTAGCTAAGTTGTAAATGCAAAGCGAAAGTTCTTGAAGGCAATTAGAAGTGAACACATGAATGATAAGAAGCAAAACAGCTTTTTTGCTGATATGGAGAGAGTTTGAGCAGTCTGCATAGAACATCACACCAACTACAATATTCCCTTAAACCAAATGCTAATCCAGAGCAAGGCCCTAGCTCTCTTCAATTCTGTGAAGGCTGAAAGAGGTGAGGGAGCTGTAGAAGAGAAGTTTGAGCTAGCAGTGGTCGGTTCATGGAGTGTGAAGAAAGAAGCGATCTACACCACGTCAACGTGCACACTGAAGCAGCAAGTGCTGATGCAGAAGGTGCGGCAAGTGATCCAGAAGATCTAACTAAGATAATTCATGAGGGTGGCTACCCTAAATAACAGATTTTCAGTGTAGACAAAAGAGTCTTGTATTGGAAGAGATGCCATCTAGGGCTTTCCCAGCTAGAGAGGAGAAGTCAATGTCTGGTTTCAAAGCTTCAAAAGACAGGCTGACTGTCTTGTTAGGGGCTAAAGCAGCTGAGGACTTCAAGTCAAAGGCAATGCTTATTTGCCTTCTCAATATCCTAGGGATTTTAAGAATTATGCTACATCTACTCTGCCTGTGGTCTCTGAAGGGCACAACAAAGCCTGGATGACAGCACATGTGTTTCCAACATGGTTTACTGGATATTTAAGCCCACTGTTGAGATCTAATGATCAGAAAAAAAAAGATTCCTTTCAAAATAGTACCACTCATTGACAATTCACCTGGTCACCCAAAAGCTCTGATGGAACTGTATAATGAGACTAATGTTGTTCGTATGCTTGCTTAACACAACATCCATTCTGTGACCCTTAGATCAAGGAGTAATTTCAACTTTGAAGGCTTATTATTTTAGAAATACATCTTATAAGGCTATATACAGAGTGATTTCTCTGGTGTATCTGGCTACAGTACATTGAAAATCTTCTGGAATGGATTCATCATTTTAGCTGCAATTAAGAACATTTGTGGTCTGTGGAAAGAGGTCAAAATATCAACATTCACAGGAATTCAGAAGAAGTTGAATCCAACCCTCATGGATGACTTTGAGGGGCTAACACTTCAGTGGAGGAAATAGTTGCAGATGTGGTGGAAAGAGCAAGACAACTAGAATTAGAAGTGGAACCTGAAGATGTTGATTGAATTGCTGCAATCTCGGTAATAAAACATGACTGGATAAGGAGTTGATTCTTATGGATAAGCAAAAGAAAGTGGTTTCTTGAGATGGAAACCACTTCTGGTGAATATGCTGTGGTGATTGTTGAAATGACAACAAAGGATTTAGAATATAACATCAACTTAGTTGAGAAAGCAGCATCTGGGTTTAAGAAGAAAGACTCTAGTTCTGACAAAAGTTCTATTGTGGATAAAATGCTATCAAACAGCATCACATGCTACAGAGAAATCATTCATAGGGTCAATCAATGCAGCAGACTTCATTATTGTCTTATTTTAAGAGACTGCTACAAACCCCCAACCTTCAGCAACCACCACCCCGATCAGTCAACAGATCAACATTGAGGCAAGACCTTCCATCAGCAAAAAGATTACAGCTCACTGAAAGTTCAGATGATGGTTAGCATTTTTAGCAATAAATTACTTTTTAATTAAGGTGTGTGCATTATTCTTTAGACACAATGCTATTGCATACTTAATAGACTACAGCATAGTGTAAACAGAACTTTTATAGGCACTGGAAAAGCAAGGAATTGATTTGACTTGCATTATTGTGGTGATCTGGAACCAAACTTGAACTCTTTGAGGTATGCCTGTAGTCATGTTTCTTTCTTTCTCTTCCTACAACCAATCTAAGACTTGAGGACAAAACAGTATGTGAGTTATATTACCTTTTATAGCAAAGTACATGTTTCGAAACAATACAGTTCAATGGAGTACAATATTGTTTTTAATTCCACTATTTCTGGAACTTGATTGTTTATCTATTCATTTATTACATATTGGGAATACTATATAAATAAGATCTAGTCTCTGACTTCACAGAGTTTCCAGTCTAGTGCAGAATATAGATACTTAGTTCCACAAGCAAGTACAATACAGCAGTGGGTGTTGCCATAAAGATAATTGTGGAAAGATCTGGAAGCAAATAAATAAGACATCTGATGCAGTTTTGATTGACGAATGGAGGTTTTCTGAAGAAACAGCTTCACAACTGTGACCTAACATGGGTGATGGGAAGATCAGAGGGGTGGGGAAAAGGAGTGACTGCCTTCCTAATGGAGGGGAAAGCAAGTACTTACAAGGTAATGAGATGTAAGAGACTATGACTATTGGGTTTCAGAAGTTGTAGAGCATTGTATGGAAAAAAAGGGTAGGAGTGAAGAAAGGGAAGAGTCAGGATGAGATATGTGAGCAAGACCTGCATCTTAAAAGAAAATTCCTAGTCTCTGCTTCAGTAGTGCCGGCTTGTTCAGTGAAGACATATTCTCACATGGACAGACTGACATGAGTAAACCAGTCCATTATGATTAGGACCCAATCATACTAGTGACACCACTAAGAAGCTCAGAGTTCTAAGGATTTACAAACACTCTTTTACTTTTCCCTCAGGGCTTCCTTTGTACTTTTGCTGAGTCCTACTTACAGAAGTACCTCATTTCCCTCTGGTTCATCTCCTCATTTCCTTCCTTCTTTGGCTCAGGGTCTTGTCTGCGTCCTGACATCATCCTTAGAGGTTGAGCTCAGGAGTTCTAGTTAACCTAGGTGCTCACTTTTTTTTAATGGAGGGGAAAACCTTTTTTAATTTTTAATTTATAAGGCAAAATTACCTCTTTGCAAATGTTGTTCATCTCTCACAATGTAACTTTGATGTATTATGTCCTTGAACTCCACTCTCCATCAAAAGGATGGACAAAAACAAAGTGAGTAGAGTGGGAATAATTCTAGTCTTGTTCCACCTTTATAAAGGATTCCTTTTGAGTCATTGCATAGTGAGTGGGACTAAATGGGGTGTTGAGTAGGGGAAAGGGCTAATCAGCATGTTTGAGAAAATGCCACTTTGAAGTGGAGTAGAGAGAAATTTTTCACTGACTAGTAAAGCTGCACATAAATATACATATTTTGGTACCCTCTAGGGATGAATGCAGAGTTCATAGATCTATCAATCTTTTAGCTATTTATTTAAGTTCCAACCAGCTCCTGAGACATGGGAAACACTTAGCAAATAGAGAAAAGCATCCAGAGATCTCACAGCCATGGGACCAAGTCTATCATCCAAGAGAGAGAAGAGCTCAAAAAAGAACTAACATAAAGATGGGTATTTACTTTTCCACACTGATACAGAACTTCTTTCATCAAACTTCCCACACAGGAAAACTGAGTGTCTTTTGGTATGTTAAATCATCTGAGTCCTCCTCCCCACCACTGCAGATAGGTATTTTAGAATTAGGGCTATTTTTTTCTTATCTCCCTACTCACCAAAAAGCTGTATTTATGTAATAGAGCAGAATGTGCTTTGAAGTGATAGGAATTTGGGTTTGAGCCGTGACCAACACTTATTAACCAAGAGACCTTGAGCAAGTTGACCCTATGCTGGTGTTGCAGTTGCTGCTGTTAATATCTGAGCCACCTTTCCTAATCTTCCTTTTGAAGAAATTAATTCCAGCTCAGCAATCCTCAAGATTAAGAGAACCATAGACAAATGCTGAACATGTATCAATGAGTTGACTTACAACGCTATTAATGCTAAATCACAAATAGAAAATATCTACCCCCTGAAATTTTAGTCAATGAAACTCAGAGTTAAGTGAAAGATGTAAAACAAGGTTTTTTTTTTTTTACTTTTTACAGATAATAAACATTTATCTCTACTTTATTAATATCATAACTTACCTTTCATAGTACCTCAAGGACATTTTAGTTCCATTTCCAAGTTCCAATATCTCCAGTTTACAATTTGTAAAAAAGCTAAGTAAAGATGGCTGTTGCTGCTAAAAGTGTTCTACCTTGAAAGAACAGGCATTTTCCAGTCTTGACAAGTTAGAGGATCAAATAGCTAAATGCAATCTTTTTGAGCAATGTCAAGTCAGAATAACTTAATCTGAAGTGTATGCATGGGTGTTGAACTAAGACAAAGTGACCTTCAAGCCTAGTTTTACCACCTCTCAGCCAAACAACCATGAGAAGTATTTTTTAACCTTTTTTGAGTCTCACTTTCCTCGTGTGAAAAATGAGAATAACACCAGTTCCATAGGTTCACAGGGAGAGTTAAATGAGGAAATACATACAAAAAAACGTCAAGAATGGTGTCACATAGGAGATACTCAATGAATGCTAGTTTTCTTCCCCTCTAATCTGTCACTTAAGTCACACTTAACTTTGCCTGGATTGGGAGAACCACGTCGCTTTGTAAAAGTTTACCAATCAAAAAGTAAAGATGTATTGACACAACAAATCTCTTCGAGCATACACCTAGCTGCTTTTTCCCCCCTCCATTTGCAGAACTTTCTTTTTTATACCTAATAATTCAATTTACATTTGTGTGTTTTAAAAAAAGTACTATTCATATACACAAAGGACTGAGTACCATTTCTAATTCTATCCCCTAAATCCATGGAGATTTTGAGATGGAGTTTAAAGGATGGGATTGGAGGAAGAGGCTGATTGTGGAAATAGGCATTTATTGTGACCTTGGGAGATCTTTCAGTATGAAAAAAAACATAAATGTTTACTTATGGTCATTTTTTATTTAATCTATAAAGCAAAATTTTATTCAACTATTTTCTTTGTTAGATTTATATTAAAACCATTTGGACTGTATATTCTAATGTTTACAATAAAATATATCTTTGAAATAACAATTATATGTTATTTGTCACTAGGGTTTCTTTCGTGTGAAGTAAAGATCATAGGAAATGAAATCACTTGGCAGAAAGGGAAGTTGCTATATTAGAAATGACTGGACTTATGTGTGTGTTAATGTCTTGAGGTAAACAAGAGTCACAGAAGCAATTGAGTCAAGTGACAGAAGAAAAAGGAGTTATGAAAATGTTGAATTAAGGTGTTATAGTTTCATAAGAACAGTTTTCTTCTTTTGTCAAAGTTTCCTTTATTATTTTAATCTTTTGCTTTTTATAGACATCCAGGTTGGGGCGCCTGGATGGCTCAGTCGGTTAAACATCTGACTTTAGCTCAGGTCATGATCCCATGGTTTGTGGGTTCAAGCCCCTCATCAGGCTTGTGCTGACAGCTCAGAGCCTGCTTCGGATTCTGTGCCTCTCTCGCTCTCTGCCCCTCCCCAGCTCATGCTCTGTCTTTCTCTGTCTCTCAAAAATGAATAAATGTAAAAAAATATATTAAAACAAATTTTTTGTAAAGCTATGTGAAATTGAAACTCAGCAAATGGAAGAAAGTAGCTTAAGTGGAAAACAAGTCTTACGTTGTAATTCCTTTATGTTGTTTCTCACAACTCTCCTTCTTAAAACTTTGTGTTAAAGTTTTTTGTTTCATAATATGAGTTTTACCTTAACTAGTTCTTTTCCTGACTTTGACATTAGGGGTTGTTGAAATATTTAAAACACAATACGTCCAGAGTACAAACTCTGTGTTGGTGAATTCTATTAAAGTAAGGAAAACTCAACCTATTTGTGTAACTGTTTGTTGATACGTCTCACTCACTTGACTGGAAATTCCATGAGGTCAGAGAGCATGTCTGTCTTGTTTACATTGTGTGCCTGCTCTTGGCTCAGTGCCCCCAATGAACAAGTGCTCTATAAACATTTCTTGGATGAAACTACAAATTCCCCAATTTTCAGAACCTTCCCCAATAGAACAATATCAACAACAGGAACTGAAAATGTTTATCTTTGTCTATTGTTTTATTTACATGAACTCAGAAGAATCTAGTATGGAAACTACAGTTTCAGTTCATGCTATCATTTAGTGGTGGATAGATAAAACAGTAACTAGCTCAGCCAGGCATCAATTTCTTCCTTTGGTGAATTAGCCATCCAAACTCTTTTAGGATGCTTCCGGGCTTGGGGTGAGGGTTACAATACAACAGGCAGGATAAGGGACGGAGGGAAGCGCGCAGGAAATTCCAGTGATGGAATAGACTTCACTGATGGAGAAGGGCTCTGCTGCTCTCTTCTTTCCATAGCCTGTCTGTGGAGAGTCCAAAAGACGATATACAGTATTTCCAGAAGTCAGTGAGTGAACGCGAATGGTGTCCCACAGGTTTGGTCTAGTTAACCCTAAATGTGCTAAGACCTAACAGATCAGCTTTCTTTTTAGGTATTACCTCGGTGGTTCTTAACTTTTTAAAATTTTAACCATTTAATCACTTGAAAGTGTAGTGAAAGTTATAGGCCTTTTGCTTACTTAAACCCAAATGTACAAAGCTATACGTTAAGTTTCAGGAAGTTCACTGACCATTAAAAATTCTTAAAGAGTAAGATCAATAAAGAGTAAAGTGGAGGTAGAACACTTGGATAGTGAGTGAATTTCAAATTTACTACTTTTAGATCACATCAACTGAAAGAGAAATAGTTTCTGACCACTGTTTACTGTCCCTACATATGTCCAGGACAGAGACTTCAGAACAAAAATTCCTGAAGTTCCCAAAAGAGATGGTGGAGATGGATATGGACAAGAATTAGGAGGAGAAAGAAAATCCTCATATTATATGAATTCAAGTATGAATAACCTTTGGTTTTCTTGCTGTCCATGGGAGTAAAATCCAAATCCAAAAAAGATGAAAGCTGAATACTGCTTTCAAATAATGCAACCTCCTTAGCTAATCTGCTCAAAAGATAATGCCAGTGGCAAAAGGTGGCTGATGTAGGAGGCAAAATTTTAGACCTTTCAGAATTTTCTTTAGCTTGCAAAATAGATATGTAATTAAAAAATATGTAATGTTTTAACATGAAAAAAAATTTGGGAAATAATTCAGATTGTGTATGGGCTTAGAGATGTGGCCAGTCTCTCAGGATTCTCTAAACTGATGCAAAATAAGGCTATAATTCTTTAATTAACTCTATTTAATCTTGTGCCCTATGTTACCTGATTTCTGGATGCAAGCCCCTTTTGTTTCTAGGTAATCTATTTTCCCATGTAGCATAATTTACTATTTGCCACATATAGAGTGTTCTTTTTCCTAACTGTGTGATGTTACTCATCAAAATTGAATTCTTCCTTATGGTTGCTAAAACAGAAAGAAGGAAATCACCACCCATTAAAATCTAGTTGAATTTTGAAACTTAGGAAAACCTATCTACTCCAAACCTGCTGGATGAACTTGTCATGCACTTCCCTTTCCCCAGTGGTAGGAGTGGGCATGGAACCATCTCCTACAAAGCTGGAGATATAAGCAAAGTGGGCAGGAAAGAGGGGAAATAACACACCCAGCCAGGGAAGCAAGGCCTTAAAACACATAGCAGAGACCCAAAGAGAAATGAAGCGAGTATTGGAAAGCCAAGTTTAATGAGAAAAGTTAAAAAGACACATTTCCTTTATGGACTTAATGTACTTAGACTTCAGCAATGAGTGCAGAGAGTCCTAACTCAAAACATAATTACACCAGCAAGACCTTGTTCCTAAGTACATCATAGGTTTTATTTTTTGTAACATTTAAAATAACTTTATATTATGGTCTCATTTATTCCCATTTAACCAATGAGGAAACACACTCAGGGAGCTTAAGGAACTTGCAGAGGGTCACCTGGCAAGCAGCAGAGAGAATTAGGATTTGAACCTAAACAGGGTCCAGAGTCCAGAGACTTTGTCTTGTCTCAGAAGTTTCTCTCACGTGGCTGTAAGTCTTACAGACTTGGTTTTGAGCACACATCCTTTGCCCCCATCCTCTGCTGCCTGTGAGTGCTTGGACTGTTGGAGAAGACAGTCTCAATTCAGTGGATTCAACGCAGGACAGGGACAACATAATCTAGTAGGTCTGGTCCATCTTCCTGTCGAGGCATCAGGTTTTTCATTTGTAAAATGAGGGAATTTGCCTATACAGTCCCTCTGTCTGATGTATTATTCTAAGAAGCATAGTGCATATGGACTACATGGAAAAGTTCTTCTGGAATGCTTGACCACTTATGTCAGGAGAGGATACTTGCCCAAACTTCAGATTCAGCAGAACTTTAATTTGTACTTGCCCTTAAATGACGCTAACTAAAAATTGTCATTTGCAAGGTTCTTGTCACCATAAGGTGAAGGGGTTTGACGAAGAAAAATCCCAGAGTTGGAGGTCATGAGGATGGTGTGAGTTACCATCAGATGGTGTGAGTTACCATCAGAATCCTCATCAGATTCTATTCCCATCCCAGAATGAAAGGAAATGCTTCCTGTGGTTGATCATCTCTTTCCCGACACCATTTCCTCTTACTTGGTTTACTCATGACGCTTAGATAAGTTGCAACTATTGACCACTTGTTGTGAAACAAGTAATGTGGTTGGGGTGGAAAATTTTGTTAAGAGAAAGTAATCAAGCAAGCCTACAGGATTTGCTGGAAAGCAAAAACATCAAATTGTATGGATATCACTTGAAAACCTATGTCAAAAGTCTTCACTTTTCCATTATGTATCTATTCAACAGATATTTCCAGAGCACCTTCTGTATTTCAAGCACTTTTCTAGTTGCTTGGGAAGTCTTAGTGATTAACAAATAGAAATGGCTACCAAATAGTGTCTTAGGTGGATAAATGTTATGGGGAAAAGCAGTAGAGCAGGGCAGTGGGCTCAGGGTGTCGGGTTGGTGAGAGGGTGAGAAGATTATAGCACTGGGGAGTCAGGGGAAGCCTCCTTGAGAGGTTGAGATTGAGCTAAGGACTGAAGGCTATAGGAACTAACTAAATGGCTATGTGGGTAAGTGTAGGCAAAGGGACAGTCTTAGAGGTAACAGAGTTGGGAGCATGGCTGTGCATATGAGGGGCAGTGAGAAGGCTGGTGTGGCTGGAACAGAGAGGCAAAGAATGAGTAAAACCGGAGGGCAGAGATTTAAGGGGCCAAATCAGATAGGCTTTGTTGGTCATTACAGGGATGTTAGCTTTTACTCTGAGTAGAGAGTCATTGCAGGGTCTGAAGCAAATCAGAGGCATGATAATGCAGCTGCTGGGGGGGGGGGGGGGGGGGAAGGGTTTTTAGTAGGACAAAGGCAAATCAGGATGACCACTTACAGTTGATCATGGAATACAAGAGAGAGATGATAATTGCTTACACCAGACCAAGGTGGTAACAGCAGAGGTGGTAACTAATGGTCGGATTCTGGATATTTTGGAGAGCACAAAATCCTGGGGGATGGAGTATGAAATATGAGAAAAAAATGATTGATGATGAAAACTTTAAGTGTAAGCAATTGGAAGGATGGCATCTCTGTGAACTTAGACACTTGAGAAAGTATTGAAACTAACGTTGCAGAATAATTGGGGGAAATAGTGTTTAATAGAGCTTTTCCAACTGTGTCCTGAGTGGACCTCCTGAATTACACTCTATAGTTACATGAAGTGGTGGCCATAGGGTTAGTGTTGCAAAGGCCACCAAGACAGGAAGGGAGGTGAGGGAGCGAGGGGTAGATTAATATTTTTGTTCCACTTACTGTGCTAAGGGTTTTTTTTTTTTTTAAATATAAAAATCGTATATGTTTAAGGTGTAAAACATTTCTATTCGTATATGGTATACATATAGATAGTGAAATGATGACCACAGGCAAACTAAGGATCTCTTGCCATTTATTTGTGTGATGAAAGTACCTGAAATTTACTCTCCTAGCAAATTTCCAGTGTTCAATACAGCATTGTTAACTATAGTCACCATGGGGTACATTAGATCTCTAGAGTTTTCCACCCTACATACCCGCAACTTTATACTATTTGACCAGTAACTTCCTACCTCCCCACCATAATTCCACCACCATTCTGCTCTGTTTCTGCATGTTCAACTTTTTAAGATTCCACATATAATTGAGACGATGCAGTTATTCTTTCTGTTTCTGGCTTATTTCACTTAGAATAACACTCTCCAGGGACGCTCGGGTGGCTCAGTGGGTTAAGTGTCTGACTCTTGATTTCAGCTCAGGTTGTGATCTCAGGGTTCATGAGATGGAGCCCTGTATCGGGCTCCAAGCTGATATCATGGGGAGCCTGCTTGGGAATCTCTCTCTCTCCTTCTCTCTCTCTTTCTCTGCCCCTCCCCGTGGTCACTGGCTTGCTCTTCCTCTCTCCCTCAAAATAAATAAGTAAACTTATTAAAAAAAAAAAAAAAGAACACTCTCCAGGTTTGTCCATGTTTTTGCAAATGGCAAGATAGCTTTTTTTTCTGAAGTATGAACAATATTCCATATTACAATTTCTTTTTTTTTCTTCCAGCTTTATTGACATATAATTGGCATATAACACTGTATAAGTTTAAGGTGAACGTGTTGGTTGCTCCATTGATTCATGAATGGACATTTGAGTTGTTTCTATATTTTACTATTGTGAATAATGCTGCAATCAACATGGGAACACAGATATCTCTTCAAGACACTGATTTCATTGGGTATATGCCCAGAAGTGGGATTGCTGGATCATATGGTAGCTCTATTTTTAGTTGTTGAGGAAACTTCATATCGTTTTCCATAGTGGCTATACCAATTTATATTCCCATCAGTAGTGTACAAAGGTTTCCTTTTCTTTATACCCTGGCCAACATTTGTTACCTTTTAGGTTATTATTATTATTTTATGATAGTAATATTAACAGGTGTGGGGTGATATTTCATTATGGTTTTGATTTCTATTTTCCTGGTAATTAGTGATGTTGAGCATCTTTTCATATACCTGTTGGCCATTTGTATGTCTTCTTGAAAAAGCGTCTATTCAAGTCCTTTGCTCATTTTTTAATCAGGTTCAGTTTTTTCTTCTGTTTTATTTTGTGCTATTGAGTTGTATGAGCTCCTTATATATTTTGGATATTATTAACCCTTTACACTTACATGCCAGAAAATATTTTCTCCCAATCTGTAGGTTACCTTTTCATTTTTTGCTTGTTTCTTTTGCTGTGCAGAGGCAGTTTTGTTTGTTGTAATCCCACTTGTTTATTTTTGCTTTAGTTCCATACACTTTTGGTGTTGTAACCTAAAATTCATTGCTGAGGCAATGTCAAGGAGATTTCTCCCTATGCTATCTTCCAGGAATTTTATTGGTTTAGATCTTACATTTAAGTCTTTAATTCATTTTCAGTTGATTTTTGCATGTGGTGTAAGATACAGCTCTAGTTTCATTATTTTTGTATGTGGATATCCAGGTTTTTTCAATAGCATTTATTTAAAAGATTATGGTTTCCCCAGAGTATATTGTTAGCATCCTCATTGAAAATTGGTTGCCTTATATGCTTGGGTTTATTTCTGGGCTCTCTATTCTGTTCCATTGGTCTAGGTGTCTATTTTTATGCCAATGCCATACTATTTGGGTTACTATGGCTTTCTAAGATAATTTGATATCAGGGAGTGTGATATCTCCAACTCTGTTCTTCTCTCTCAAGACTGTTTTAGCTATTTCAGGTCTTTGGTGGTTCCATACGAATTTTATATATCTTTTTTTATATTTCTGTGAACAATGCCATTGGAACTTTGGAAGAGATTGTGTTGGATATGTCTGTAGCTTTGAATATACTAGGCTCTTTATACAAGTTAACTCATTTAAATTTTGCCACAAATTTAGGTGTTTGGTGCTATTATCCTCATTGAGATAAATGAGAAAGCTGAGGCTCAGCGAGTAAAAATGGTGTTCAAATATGAATTCAGTTCTGAACCCTGAAGCCTGGGCTCTTTCCCCTCTGCAGAATGAGGGCCATGCGGGACACGGAGAGTTTATTTATTTATTTATTTATTTATTTCATTTCATAAAATGATTTCAAAAGATCATTTTAAGCTTAGAAATTAAGGGTTATAAGAGTATCAGGAAAAGCTTCTGAGGGGTGGGAAGTTGTTTAGAAGAGCAAAATGTGTCCCGCCACCACCTCCATCACATCTATTTAGTAACATTTGTGGTTTGTAAACAGAGTTCATCAAAGGGGTGCAGGTGAGAGGTAGGAATGTATTTGTCCAGGGTCTTGCATTCACAGAAACTCTTACACCCGGTCTTTGATGTTAGCACAGAACAGGGTCATACCCTAAGTCACAGAGATATATCTTTAGTATTCAACCTTGAACTTTTTAATCCTATCATGGACAGAGAGCCTCAATGTACTGCAAAGTGCTTATATGTATGTTTTTTTTAATTTTTGATTTTATTTTTGATTTTTTAAAATTTACATCCAAATTAGTTAGCATATAGTGCAACAATGATTTCAGGAGTAGATTCCTTAGTGCTCCTTACCCATTTAGCCCATCCCCCTCCCACAACCCCTTCAGTAACCCTCAGTTTGTTCCCCATATTTATGAGTCTCTTCTGTTTTGTCCCCCTCCCTGTTTTTATATGACTTTTGTTTCCCTTCCCTTATGTTCATCTGTTTTGTCTCTTAAAGTCCTCATATGAGTGAAGTCATGATTTTTGTCTTTCTCTGACTAATTTCACTTAGCATAATACCCACATAGTTGCAAATGGCAAGATTTCATTCTTTTTGATTGCCGAGTAATACTCCATTGTATATATATACCACATGTTCTTTATCCATTCATCCATCGATGGACATTTGGGCTCTTTCCATACTTGGGCTATTGTTGATAGTGTTGCTATAAATATGGGGGTGCATGTGTCCCTTCGAAAAAGCACACCTGTATCCCTTGGATAAATGCTTAGTAGTGCAATTGCTGGGTTGTGGAGTAGTTCTATTTTTAGTTTTTTGAGGAACCTCCATACTGTTTTCCAGAGTGGCTGCACCAGCTTGCATTCCCATTATATGTATGTATTTTTAGGTTTGGTTCTTCTATCCCTCTGCAGAAAGGCCACAACCCCAGTGTGGAATTCACTTTTTTTACTTTTATTTTTTATTCTTAGTTTTTCTTTTCCCTTTTGCTTTACTTTTAAAC
Organism: Panthera leo; assembly: GCF_018350215.1. Taxonomy (NCBI): domain Eukaryota; kingdom Metazoa; phylum Chordata; class Mammalia; order Carnivora; family Felidae; genus Panthera; species Panthera leo. The sequence goes on from NC_056682.1 coordinate 145,415,163, forward strand.
ATTTTTTTTAATTTTTTTTTTCAACGTTTTTTATTTATTTTTGGGACAGAGAGAGACAGAGCATGAACGGGGGAGGGGCAGAGAGAGAGGGATACACAGAATCGGAAGCAGGCTCCAGGCTCCGAGCCATCAGCCCAGAGCCTGACGCAGGGCTCGAACTCACGGACCGCGAGATCGTGACCTGGCTGAAGTTGGACGCTTAACCGACAGCGCCACCCAGGCGCCCCTTGCTTTACTTTTAAATTACAGTATAATTAACATACATTATAATAAAATCAATATTAGTTTCAGGTGTACAAGAAAGTGATTCAACAATTCTATACATTACTCAGTGCTCATCATGGTAAGTGCACTCTTCATCCCCTTCACCTATTCAGCAAGTGCTTATATTTTTTAACAACATGAATGTATTGCAACATACTTATGCAATCTTAAAAGTGTAATTTATGGGGACCCCTGGGTGGCTCAGTCAGTTAATTGAACAACTCTTGATTTCGGCTCAGGTCATGATCTCTCTGTGCCTGAGTTCGAGCCCCACATTGGGCTCTGTGCTGACGGTGCAGAGCCTGTGTGGGATTCTCTCTGTCCCTCTCTCTCTGTCTGTCTCTGTCTCTCTGTCTCTCAAAAATACATAAATAAATTTTTAAAAATTATACATAAAAATAAAGTAGTGTAGTTTATTAAGCATATGCAGTGGATTTGTTTAAAGAAGTCTCATAATCTTGTTTTGACTCTTCTCCTTTTTCTTCTTCCTCTTCTTCTCCCTCTCTCTACCTTCAATATACTAGTATTCAAAAGAGAGAGCAAAAGGGCTAGTGGCTCGAGCTCACCTTGACTTTTCAGGGGCTTTGTGAAGACACCCTATAGCACAGCAAAGCTCTACCCACCTTCACATATATGCCATTTTTCAGGGGGGAAAAAATTCTGAGAAAATAAGATATTTTATCTTTCCTATGATAAATAAGTGTTCCAGATGCAGGTCTTAAGCCATGCACTAATTCTGGGTGCTTTTGGAATCCTGCAGCCCAGTAAGGTAATGTGTAGTAAGCTACCATCGGTTAGCTTTAATCATATGTACATGGCAACGCAGAAAGTTTTCTTAGTGGTAAAGGCTAACACAAAGGATCTTTTGATGTTCAGTATGTTCCAACACAAGCCCCGCCTTGTGGTCAGAAAGCAGCAACACCACTCTCCTGTCTACAAGAGATCTGCCAAAAGGTGGGGCTGGGAAAGTTTCAGGAAATGCAGCCAGGATTTTAGGCAAGCACGTAGCCCTCTGTTCTTCATACTTCTCACTTCTCCGGAAATGTTATTGGTTCACCAGCTTGTTTCCTGTGTGTGTATGTGTGTGCGTGCATGAGCTGTTGCATTTAAACCCCTGGGCTTGTCACCCTTTATATCTACCTTGTATATATACAAGCTGATGAAAGCTTCATCAGAATTTCCAAAGCTTCTTGGAAATTTGGCTTCCCAGATATATCTTCTTCCATTAACAGTGTTAGAGTCAAACAAGCTTGTTCTGAATCACCTGTTTTCGGAAACACCATGAAGATTAAGGTGCAGCCCCAGCAAGAGAGGCTGGTCAGGGAGTGTGGGGCTGTGAATTGTGTGTATGTGTGTGTTGGGGAAGGGGGCAGTCTGTCCATCTATTTGTTCTGGGTGGGGAGGAGTGAGAGAAGAAGAAAGGAGATGAGAAAGGAAGAAATGAGCGAGGGTGTTATGACACCTGTTTTTCTCTCCAGAAAACGGGCATTTCCTTCACACCATTGTTAAAATGGTTACATCAAAATATCCTTGGAATATGTATCAATGCAATGTATGATAAAGTACAGCTTTCAAAAAAAAAAAGTTGTGAAATACACATAGCATACAATTTGCCATCTTAACCATTTTTAAAAAAAATTTTTTTTAATGTTTATTTATTTTTGAGACAGAGACAGACACAGCATGAGCAGGGAAGGAGCAGAGAGAGAGGGAGACACAGAATGTGAGGCAAGCTCCAGGCTCTGAGCTGTCAGCACTAGAGCCCCACGCGGGGCTCGAACTCACGAACTGTGAGATCATGACCTGAGCCGAAGTCGGACGCTCAACCAACTGAGCCACCCAGGCGCCCTGCCATCTTAACCATTTTTAAGTATATAGTTTGGTGATATCAAGTACATGCTCGCTGTTGGGCCACCATCAACATGGTCCCTCTTCTGAACTGTTAGCACTGCCTTTTGAATAAAAATGACCTTGGTTCACATGGACACTCTGACAGTGGAATCACTTTTGTCTGAGGCCTCAGTCTGTCTCGTCTGTAATTTTTAAAAGCAAACAGACAGGGTTGTTGTTGTGAGTAATGTTTGTAAAGTGCCTAGTAGAATGAAAAATGATTGTATTTTTATTGTTACTATGATGACTTCCTGGAATTCTAGCTAAGTATTACTTCTCCATAAATGAGATGATCCCGAACCTTTTACACCACTTCCCTCACTCCTAGATCTTTGGCCAACATACCCTGTTGCTCCATAGTTTTTACATCATCATCATCATCATCATCATCATTATTATTATTTTAGAACTGTGTGTATAATTCCTATAGCAGGGAAATGGGCCCAGAGAAGCGGGGGAGAGAAAAAAAGTAGCTGCCAATGCAATCAAAGAACAGTCTTTAGCGCAACTCTGTTCCAACACATTCAAATGATCTCAGCAACTAGAGCAGCAAATGCTCTGAATCAGTGGGGCAAGGTCAAGGTCTGGGCAGGCAGTCCTCAGCACAGCTTTGGGAGGGCAGCCTCCATCCAAGAAGTTAAGACTCAAAGATGGCTACTTCCCTGCGTACACGTCTCGTTCTTGTGACTTGTAGCTCTGGCTAACCCAATGGACAGCCTGGGAGGGCACAACCCCGTTCCCCCCTTAGCTCCTCCCCTTCCATCCGCTACCGCCTCACAGTAGATTAGAGCTCTATGCCAGGGACGAAACGTTTACACAGGTTAAGTTTAGAAGACTCCTGCAGGAATCATAATTTACCTCTATTTATGAAACCGTTCTCACTCCCAATACATTATCCCATTCAGCCCTCAAATATGACACTTTTTTCCTCTCTCCCTCCCTCCGTCCTTCCCTTCCTTCCCTCCTCCACAATTGTAATCCCTGATTATAAATATGATTCACATTCAGTGTACAACATTTAAAAAATAAAGAAAATAGAAAAAAGAAAACAAAAATTATCTGTAATCTGTCCATTTAGAAATAAAGGTTTTGAGATGCATCTTCCAACGTTGCATTTGTGTTTATAAGTGTATATTTTTAAATATGTATTTTACTGTGCATACCATTGTATGGTCTGTTTGTTTCAACTTCCATTCTCTTGTCAGCATTTACTATCAGTCTGTACCTACACCTTATGAGTTTTAGCATTTGTGGTATATTATAACATGTAGTTTTACCAAGTCACCTCTTTTAAACATCTCCCTATTGGAGGCCTCTCCCACTACACTAGGCTGAACCTTCCTTTCTCTGATCTTGGTCACCATAGAAATCTGCTAAATAGTCTAACCTCAAATTTCATCCCTCCACCATCCACTCATTTCTGCAGGGGAACTTTCCAAATGCGAATCTGCCCATGCCTTTTCCTGGTTTTAATCTTTAATCTTCAATGTCTACCCCCCGGTTTCCAAGATACAATTTGCATGCCTCACTGCTCTAGTTGCTGAGATCAGTTGAATGTGTTGGAACAGAGTTGTGCAAAAGACTATTCTTTGATTGCCTTGGCAGCAACTTTTTTCTCTCCCCCCCACCTCTGGGCCCATTTCCCTGCTACAGGAATTATACACACAGTTCTAAAATAATAATAATAATAACAATAACAATAATGCTGTAAAAAACTCTATGGAGCAACAGGGTATGTTGGCCAAAGATCTAGGAGTGAGGGAAGTGGCATCAATAGTTGATGGTAAAAAGGTCTGGGATCATCTCATTTATGGAGAAGTAATAAGTAGCTGGAATTCCAGGAAATAATAATAATGAGGCTTGTTGATACACAAATCACACAGCACTCAGAAACTCCCAGGGTTTCTATTTCAGAAGGTCTAGGGGGCCTGAGAATTTGCATTTCTACAAGTTCCAAAGTGAGGTTGATGCTGTTTTTCTAGGGAGCAGAACTTAAGACCTGCCGCTAGAACCTAATATACTGTATCATAAGTAATTTTGTGTGTTTGTTTCTCCCTTTTAGACGGTGACTTCTGTATAACAAGGTCTGAACAGAATCCTAAGATTGTAGGGATCCTGATACGGAAGCCATTCCAGGCTCAGCAGCCAAGCAGTAACTGTGACCATCCACAGTCCACTTCCTCGGCAGGCTCCACGATGATAGATTTCTGAGGCATGACTCAATATATATTTCTGTGCAATGCCACTCGATGACATGCCACAGGAATCATGGTATGAGCCCCTTGACTACATGTGGAATTTCCCTAGGATTTTGGAAATCTCCCTTCAAATCCCCTTTCCACAATGAATTTTCCATCACACGTGCCTCACAGATAAGAACAACAAAACACTACTTTCCCGTGGATAAATCACCAATTACATAAATGGCTGTCATTAACTTTGCTAGTAGGTGTCACAAAAAGAGAGAAAGCTACATGATATTTGCCTTAAGATTTTGGTAAGATGTTTTCCATACGTAAATTATTTGTATTTCTCATAAAGGGTAAGGAGCAAGAAAGGCAGAACTCCATGTGATCGAAAATACGGTGTTGTGGGAATAAAAGCCCCTCTGAATGTGACCAAAGAGAAGGTTTTCATGGGACGAATTCAGTTCCACCTACTACTCTACTAACCATATCTGCTTTCATGCAGATGACATGTCGAGTCTAAATCTAAAACTACCAAATTCGGGGAAAAAAACCAGAAAACTGTCCATTCAACTTCCCTTAAACACAAGAAGCCGGGAACCCAAGTGCTGCTTCCCTAAAATGTTCTGGTTTCATTTTCACATGTGAAACGTGCAGGTGTTAAGCCAGTCTCTGAAACAGTGCTGATAATTGTATATAGGCAATTTCTATTAAGAAAGTGCTGCTAATTTCTATAGTGGTAGCTGATGAAAGAATTCCTGCTGACTCCGTATTTTCAAAGACCCCAGTTTTGGAATTTCAGTTTCCTTAAGCAAGCTTAGATTTCAGCTTTCCTTCCTAGTACCTAAAAAGACAAAGCCGGGCAACAGGAGTGATCTGGCTCCAGCACTATCAATTTTCCCTATTTTATTATTATTATTATTTTGCAGTTGTTGCCCAATCTTTATGGGGCCACCCAAATCTGTTTCTTTTATGTCTTCATTAACAGTGTAACCGCCCGGGCACAAATTACTTAATACCTAGTACGTGAGCACACGTGTGGGGAGCTGAACTCAAAATGACGATTCAGTTTTTACCTCATGAATGATTAACAACTCGCTAGATGACTAATAGACACTTAAGCAGCAAAAAATTAAGATAGCCAACAACAGAGATCCATTTCAAGTGTGTTATTTCAAGCATACGTTAAAACAAATGCTTTCAAAGGAATTTTAACCTTGTTGTTTTGTGGGGGTTTTTTGTTTGTTTTATTATTTGAGAGAAAGAGAGAGAGTGCGCAAGCAGGTGAGAGATGCAGAGAGAGAGAGAGAATTTTAAGCTACATGCTTAATGTAGAATTTAAGCTACATGCTCAGCGTGAGGCCAGCACAGGGCTCAATCCCACGACTCAGGGATCATGACCTGAGCCCAAATCAAGAGTTGGACTCTCACCTAACTGAGCCACCCAGGTGCCCCAAATTTTACCTTTGTGTGGGCCATCAGGCTTCTACTGCTGGTCCCCAACCCCTAGGCTCCAAATGCCCCCCTGTGCCATTAAAGGTACTCTGGTTGCAAGATCAGAAGTGCTGGTCCACTGTGATTTCCAGACTCCTGCTCACTCCTATCAGCTCCCCTGTATTTAGCAGTCAAGTGAAGTGTGTATTTATATTCTGTCTCCTACTAAGGGGGGGCACTCTATCGGGACAGGGACTATGTCATTTAAATCTACCTCTTCCACTGTGGCCCGCACATGGCTTTACTGCCCCGAAAAGAGAGTGAGATTCATTAATTCCAGGACAGATGTTACCTGAGGAATATTCCAGCGCAGAACTGATTACAAGCAAAATTGTGGAGAAGCCCGCTCTCAGAGTTCTCAAACCACACCACTTCGCGCTCCGCTTCTAGGGCCGAAGACCCTCATTTTCTCTTCTCCCGTCCCCTTTTGAAAACCTCCCTTTGGATTTGTCTTTTACAATAGGACATAAGTGATTAATAAAACCTAGAGTGTTCTCCCTAAGAGAAAACTGTGCATTCGAACAGGGAACAAATCCTTAGACCAAAGGGAATTGCGGGCATCAGTCAGCGGTTGGAGAGAAATTATTTTTGTCATAGAATATTCCCAGTTCTCTTAACCCACATAGACGATGACATATTCCAATGACTTATAAGGCCACACTTGAAGTAATCCTGCCCTGGATCACATGAGTCAGACTGAACTCACTTTTTTACTAAAAAAAAAAAAAAAAGGAAAAAGAATGATTTTAAAGTCCAAGTCCAAAATAAGCAGTCAATAACAGATGGCATTACACACTGTGGAACCCATTGGGATTAATTACGTAGATCTAAGTCTATGGCAGACCAGACTCTATTCTCTGATAATAAAAAGAAAACCACTTTATTCTAATGGCTCTCACTTTCCTCATCTATTAAATGAGAGTCTCAGGCAGTTGTAGCAGAGACTATTGAACAGTCTATTTTCTTCTTGCCAGGAACTCTCCTTGGTGTTTCCACGTAGCAGACCATTTGACTCACACGTCAACTCAAGAAGTTCGTGTCATTATTAGCCTCGGGTATAGATGAGGGCACTGAGGCAGAAGAGGTTATGCAGCTTGTCCAAGGTCCCGGAGGAACTAAGTGGCAGAGGAGGATTCAAGCTCTGATATCAAATTCCAGAGTCTGCCTTCTTCACGTTCTCCCATGAGCTACAAAACTCTTCCAGGACTAGATCTCGTTCAGCCTTGCTGCATGTCTGATATCACAGCATTCATCTGCACCATAGGAAACACTTTCATGCTAAATAAATGATTGAGATAATTATATTGTGTTGTCTGTCCGACTTTCTCAGTATGTAATGATGGTTTGAGAAAGACTTGTCTAAATCTCTTTGTTTCTAGACTAGTTTACACTTCTTTAGTATGTGGATTCTGGAATATAAAGACCACTAATAAGTAATAACTAATATTAAAAGTTTGTTCTATTTGTTGACGCCGTTAGAATGGATAAGTTTGTTGCGTGCAATCCCGTTGCACGCGAGGGGGAGCAACTGCCGGGCTATTCAAGGTCATACCTAGAATTGGAGAGCTCTGAGTGTCCTTGGAAGTCTTCTAGCCCAAACTCGACGTTACAAATTTCATCTTCTATTTTCCACTTGGGAGAATGTTTTGTTGTGCATTCAGAGGCTAAAATGCAGCTAAAATTTAAGGAGTTCGAAATATTTGGCTGTATTTTTCGTGGGCAAAAGGTTTCTACTTACAAAGTTGGACAGAGCTTCTAAACTTTAAAAGGGACGACACTATTGATGACGCTAGAACTAAGCTATATGTTAGGACCTCTATTAAAAAACCCTTATCCACCCACTTTCCCCTCTCCCCCACCCCCCATCAGGAGGGCACTTGTTGGGATGAGCAGTGGGTGTTGTATGGCAGCCAGTTTGACAATAAATTATATTAAAAAACAAAAACACAAGAAACAAAACCTTATCCAGTAACCTGACCTGGTTTGAGATTTCATCACTTAGAGCTGACCTAAACGAATCATTTTCCTTTGAATTTTTTTTTTTCACAGAGAGATTTGGGTCACTTTTTCATAACAAAGTATTTATAGAACTCTTAACTATTAAAATCATCTTGTTGCCTGCTCACGAATCCAGATAACTATCAGATGATAGACTCTACCTTGCAGTATTAATGCTGATAATTAAACAGATTAAATGCTTTTATTTCTCTTCTTCAAAGCACTTTCCAGGTAGTTTAAGCCAACGGAGATATCAGGGAACTGGGTTCAGAGCACCTGCTCAGCTGCTTGCTTGTTCTGTGACCTTATAGGGACTAAAGTGTGTGACTAAAATAGGGATTAGACTCACCTTTATCATTCCTTTCTGTGGTTGTCCTGGTGACTAATTTACACATGGAACCTCAATAAGTATTGGTCTCATTTGAGGGAAGTGTCAGAAAAAGTAGATGTCATATCCTTTAAAGTTCCTCAATCTGATCACCTACAAAAAGTTGAGGTTTCTCCAAGCATAGTTATAACCGGGCCATTATATGGTTCGCTTTTGTGTATCTCTCTCCCTTAAAAAAAAATGCAAAACGTTGTATATTTCAGGAAAAAAATTCAAATTTCTTATATGTGTGTGCGCTTATTTTAAAATCATAGCATTATTAACATATATGATCCATTATAAAACCAGGCTTAAGTATACAGGTCCAAAAGATAATCAAGCATTACCAAGAAAGATTTCAGTAACTTCTATGTTCAGTCCAAATTTGTTACTTATTTCACCTACTCTGTTATGCCAGCTAGTCTTCAGTTTATTGATATGCCATTTTGACCTTTCTTCCCTTTGCCTTAGGATAATTTGACCAGCCTTAGAAAAATAAATTAGTTAAAAGGTAAAAGGAGGGGCGCCTGGGTGGCTCAGTTGGTTAAGCGGCCGACTTCAGCTCAGGTCATGATCTCGTGGTCCGTGAGTTCCAGCCCCACGTCAGACTCTGTGCTGACAGCTCAGAGCCTGGAGCCTGTTTCAGATTCTGTGTCTCCCTCTCTCTGACTCTTCCCCGTTCATGCTCTGTCTCTCTCTGTCTCAAAAATAAATGTTAAAAAAAAAAAAAAAGGTAAAAGGAATGCGGGGGGGGGGCGGATTATGTTCTATCTAGTAAAGTTTAGCTAAATTAATTTCCAGATTAGATATACCTTAATAGGTAATCGTTATCAGCGTCTTGAATTTTGAGCATTTGTTAAGAATACAATGAATGCGACTCCAGGGAGAATTTTCATGGGTTATTCATTGGTGCTTCTGAAATGTATTTTCAGAATAGATTTCACAATTAGCAGGCACCATCTTGTCTGCACAGCATCCCTGAAGGAGCAAATGGTCAACATCCTCTAAACAGTGACCAATTTTGGAAAACATTCATTGAAAAGGGAGATAGTGCCAAAAACATTTCATGGGAGACTTGAAATATGTCTGTTTAGCAATAACATTCTTATCTAGTTTCCTCAACTCAGGTTAACCTGATCCCCACTCTTGGTGGCTCGTGTTTATCTTTGCAGCTACCAAGTCTGCCAAACCCATCACTAGCCACATCTTCTTTCTACTTTTGAGCCACGTACCCTCAGCGACACTGAAAATTTGAGCAATCTTGCACACAGGGTTGGGAGGATATCATTTTCCAAGCTGTCAAATATGTGGGTATTAGGAACAATCCCTCACGTTAGCCTCCATTCTCAGATTTTATGAAATAATTGCGCCACTCAATTTCTCATTTATGATTCACCAATAAACAATAGCCCTCCTTTAGTAATCCCCTTGGCGGTTCTTTGTAAATATTTGAGCTAAGAGCAATTTATACCATGATACTTACTCTTCTTCCACATTCTGGTTAGGCCTGGGTCCAATTATAAAATAAAAACAGAAACATGGATTTTCTTCACGCAGCCCTAATTCAGCTTCAGCCCTAATTCAGCTTCCATCAGCACACTGGATGGTCAGATAAACCTGGCTTCCAACCCTTGTTCTGAAGGTGTGACCTTCAGGAAGTCATTAAATAAAGGAATTTCTAGTTCCTTGTGTGCAAATTTGGGGTGATTATAACAACCAAAAATTGACCAATGCGATGAGTGTATGAAGAGTAATCCACACACAATAGGCATTCAATAAATGGAACAATTGTTATCACCATCATTTGCTGAAAGAATTACTGAGTTGCTTCTTTTGAAGACCTGAATAACACTATATCTTAAATCTGCTCATAATGGGTCAAGAGTAGCAGTGAGCTATGTGAAACATTCTACTTATTTGAAAGTACGAATATATGTAATTTGCTAGGAAGTTGGTAAGGAGGGCAGCCTGACACGGAGGGCAACATCCTCTTTATCTCACATGTTACTGGCACTGCCATGAGGCTGCATTTCTTCTACTGATTTAGAAAGATTGTGTCATGTATGCGAACACAAATGTTGTCATTTTTAAATGTGCCAACCATTCCACCCCGGCTTCTGACCCAGAAAATGTCAGAGGTCATGACTATACTCCTTGACATCATGAGTCTAACTTTCAAATTAACCATACAAGACTACAGTTTCTTAGTTCTAGTTTTTCTTTTTTTCTTTTTTTAATTTTAATACTTAACTTATCATCCCAGGCATATTCATGTATGCTATTTTATTTAATCCAAACAACTCTGTGAGATTAACCTTATTACTCCTCATCACCAATGCCAGCTACTCACTGGCTGTGAAATATCAGAGGAAGGGAGTGGTGTATAAACCACCGCGGACAAGGGCATTTCTTATGGCAAGGGGACAGCTATGAGTCATTATCAGCCAGCACTTCTACCAGCTGAGGGAAGGGTGTATGGCCTGAAAGAAAAAGGGGATAGGGATAGGCACCAGTAGGATCTACCATAATCCCATTTTGCAGAGGGAAAATGAGAATTAGAGCATTTAAGTGACTTTACTATGCTCACATATCTGGTAATGGAAAGCCAGATCCTAAATCAGACTGCCTGATTCCAATCAAGTTTTCTTTCTACCATACCACAGCTGGTTTACTGAAGAATACTGCAAGGCCGGTTGTGAATTTATATAGACCACTTAAGAAGTGGTAAATTAGAAGAATGACTTAAGTGCATTACTCACTGTGAAAAGTGGTAGTTCTTTTAGATTTCTCTACAGTTAATCTCAACTTCAGCTGATATCCCTTCATCTTTGTTTTATGGGAACTAGAAAACATATCCATGGGCATTCTATCCATGTATCCAAGGTACATGACTGCATGTACCTCGATCTCAAATCTTCTCAGAAATTCATTCCAAACTTGAGTCCTGTCCTTTGTCTGATGTCATAGAACAGTTTTTCATTTCCTTGGAAATGAAAGTTTGGGGCTTGACCATGCAAATCTTGATGTTCAGCGTGTCTGTTCTCATATGCCTTATGACTTACAGCTCTATTTTGGATGACATCCACAGTCAGCACTCGAACTGTGACGCTAGAAGGCATGACAATGGTTGAATGGCCAACACCTAAATTCAGTAAATTGAGAATGCTATTCTGGCTAGGGCATTGCATAAGCATGGACTTGCAAGGAGACCCTTGCTTTCAAGATAATTTCACATTTAATGCGAAAGTGGAGAAATGCTTGAGATACAAAAAAAACAAAAAAACAAAAAAACAAAAAAACAAAACAAAACTGGAGCCAAGAAGAAAGAAGTTTATTCTAATTGAGAGGATTGGGAAAGACTTCTTGGAAAAGAAAACAATTAAATGGATTTTGAGTAATAAAGAAAATTTGAAAGACAAACATTTCCCTCCCAAAGGCAGAGGTCAGAACTGAAATCAGGAACTAAAGCAAGTAGACAAATATCTGGAACCAAGACCTAACAGCACTAAGTTCAGAAATACAATGAGGGTCAGATTTGGGACCCAGAGGATAAAAAAATCTCAAACCAAAATCAAAACCTGGAGTTGCCACTAAAGACCGATAGATAACCAAAACAAAATCCAGAAAAATAACCCAAACTGGAACCTAAAGATAATATGGGAAGTTTGACACAGAGTCTTTTTTTGGAAAGAGAGCTTTCTAAGAACTTAGGAGAGGTTATTAACAGGAGACAGAAATGGGTCATTAGGTTGCCTCGGCCTCATCTGGTCAAAGTCACCCTGACACTTTCAGTCAGGACCTGACCACACTACTTTTAGGGATGGTGGCTTATGAAGACTTTTTGTCCAAGAATCACTTTGGAGAAGCAAAATGTCTTACTTGTTCCTATTCCTAGAACAAGCATATTGATTATAGAAATAAGATCATCTTAATCTAGGTCTGGGTTCTAGAAAGTGCAAAAGGAAAGGGTCATCTTCGATATCTTAGTTATAATATTACAAGTTAGCAATGGCCTATAACATTATAGGGTCGGTCCTTCCTTCCTTCCTTCCTTCCTTCCTTCCTTCCTTCCTTCTTCCCTCCTTCCCTCCTTTCTTCCCCTCACCTACTCCTCCCTTCCTTTGCTCTTTCCCTCCCTCCCTCTTCTCTTTCTTCTTTCTTTCTTTCTTTCTTTCTTTCTTTCTTTCTTTCTTTCACTGTTACTTTTTGCCTAGTGACCTAGTTATTATCATGTTGGAACTAATCCACTTTCAACTAATTAGAGTAAAGAAAGAAGAGGAGATATGGGGAGAAGGAGTAAGAGTAAGAAGAGTAAGAAGAGTAAGAAGAAGAGTAAGAGAAGAAGAGTAAGAAGAAGGAGAAGAGTAAAGGAAGAAGAGTAAGAAGGAGTAAGAGGAAGAAGAAGAGTAAGAAGAGAAGAGTAAGAGTTAGGTATCTTCTGAAGACATCTGAAGACATTCCTTTCAGGGAGCTGAGCACTCCTGATACCCAGACATAATGTAGCTGAATAGTCATGATTCAGGGCTCTACAGGTAAAGCAAGAAAAAGAGAGAGTGGGGCCAGAAATAAGATTTCCAAGTGTCTATTTGAACCAGGCACAGTGACAATTATTTTGCATCATTATCTCCGTTTAGTCCTCTTCATGTTACAAGGTGGTAAAGTTCCAAAAGCAAATTCACTCAGAATAATAAATATGCTTCCTTTAACTACATGCATCCAACCTGAAGGGTAGCTCAGTTTGGCATTTTGGCCAAGTAGAGGGTCTTTACTGACCTTTCTTTAGTTCCAGATAACAATTAAGAATCTCTGCCTTTATGAGATTAATAAGCTAATTTGTTTTATCTTTACAGAATTGAATAGCAGACATAACCTGATTCACGAGTGAAAAAGGAACGATAAAGTGTATCATTTGTTTCTGTTCTTACAGGACTATTACCCATAACTGATATCACAGCTCTAAGAAAACCACTGGTATAACAAAGTATACCCATACATGGTTCTTGGGGATGAAAACCTTTATTGATACCACTGCTTCTTCAACATTGAGGGACCCTGTTACATCTCAGCGAGGCCACTGTCAGCTCTAATTTTGAATATTTCCATACAGATATAATTGAAAATTAAAATACTAATTTCATATAAAGGCCTAAACAGTTTAGCCTTTGCTCAACCACTATGTAAACCATTTAATTCAACAAAGATTTGGTATTTGAACATTCCAAGATGTTATCGAAAGAGCTAGAGTTTCACAAGACCATTTTCAAAACATTTGGCATAGAGGTTCAAGATAACAATAAATACAAATTTTTTAGGTAATCAGATTCTGAGCACAATTTTTTACATTAACTGTTCTATTGACTCAGCCAGTTTCCTATTAATTTAAGATATTTTTTTGACATCTGTTTTCTTTGAGTAAAATCTACCTTAGGATAATATTTCTTGGTTGTTTGCTGAGTGTTCAGCCCTAAGAAGTTATTTGTTACCAAAAAAGATGATGACTAGAGATTCATCCAGTGGAACACATCACAAGACCCTCATGAGTACCTTTACTTCTAGCATTTAACACCAATTCAGTCCATTTTCAACATTGCTATTCACCAAGTACCTTTTGTGATAACTTGATAGTTTAAAATTTAATCATTAACAATAATAATATAGGTCATGTACTATGAAGCCTCTTGGATGAAACGGTGAATGAGATAAACACAATTCCTGCTCTCACAGAGCATGGAGTTCAGTGGGCTCAACAATCTCCCCCACTTGAAGATTCTGAATTTCAAAATACGTGGCTCTACATTTTCCTGAGCAATTGTTCACATCTCTCTATCTCTTGGTCTAAATTGGTGACGTTAATTTATGTGTCATCCTTGCACAGGGGCCATGCAAATCTTCTCTGTATCATTCCAATTTTAATATATGTGCTGTCGAAGTGAGCACTAAATTGGTGACATTAAAAGTAGTGTATGTGGGCATCTCTATAGCCTATTATGGACATGAGGGTTGGCAGGTCTGTGAAATAAAGCACAACTCATTCATGCAGCAAATGTTTATTGTGTACTAACCATAAACCAGTTGGTGAGGCTTACAATCTTGGCAACTGTAGACATATTCTCCGCTCTCCACATTTTAGAAGGATAGAGGGTTAAAAAGTAGGTACTTAAATTATCATGTGATACAGTATAGGCCCCAAGAACAGGGTTCACTCTCTCTTCCTGTCCTAGGCAGTATAGTAAGCACCATTGGACACAAGCATCCAATCTTACAGCTGCTTACAAAACCCCACTAAGTAATGGTGGCCTTGAAGAACTCAGTGTCCTGTGCAAACTAAATCCATGAGTTACTAGGATTATTCAAAATATCTGTGTTCAATCTTTGTATTCATCTCCACAGGCAAGGCCTCAAGGCCATTTCTGACAGTCTACTCCGCAGAAAATCCAGTCTGCAGGTGACACATGGTGGGTACATTCTGTGATAGTCTGGGCTCACCTGCTCACAGGTGTTGTGAATGGGCATCACAAGCCCAAAGCAGAGATCTGCTATTACTCTCAAAACATTTCCTGTCAGAAGAAAGTCATTGGCCTTCCTTGTCTTCAACTAAGAAATGAAGGATTTAGGCCAGAAGAAATAGCAAATTCTGATTCTGCATTTACTTCTTCACATTATTCTAAAATTTTGGTTGGCTAAAGACACCACTGGGGACAAATGCATATCTCCATCCTTCGGTCATTTTACTTTTCAGTGTAAATAATACAGCTTCTCCCTTAGTATAAATGGTTCTTGGCATTTGGAGAAAACACTTGTATGGCCAGCCTTACAGCCCACACCTTGTCTGGCAGGTATCACCACTGCAGAGACATTCGGGCACTCCATTTCCACTATTTGGGATGAGCCATTTTCAATCTGCAGGGTGAATGTGCCAATTGAAGAAGATGCACTTATAAAGCACCAGGCAGAGTATTATGCAGAGTAAGCATGAAGATTGTCTTATTTATTCCATTTTCTTTTCATCTCTCCCTCCTTTTAGCTGTTCTTTAACACATAAAATGAATTGTGCTAAAAAATTATCCTAAAAAATTCATTTATGAAGCAAAATTCTGTATATCAAATCTACTACCTCAGTTTTATGATTTATTAAAGTATAAATTTTATGGATAAAAGAGAATCTATATTACTTTTCATGAAATACCTCTACGAAATAGTTTATTTCCTCCCATTTTAAGAGTTTCACTCTCTTTGGAGATATAAAGTCATGCTTTCTATTAGCAGATCAAACATCTCCATGAAATTATGAATGGGATTAAATTTTACTTTGGGAAGTCCAAGTAGATTTTTTTTTTAATGAAATAAAGCATGGACTAGGTTCTTTGTGCCAGGTGTTGTGATGAGCATTATGCTGTGTTGTACAAATACTGTTTTTATTTAACTTGATGCCATTATGCTATGAAGAAAGTACTAACTTACCTATGGCATTTGACCTAGCAACTCTCCTCTTCCTCCTCAGCTTCCTTTCTTCCCCTGGCTTCCAGGACAAAACACTTTCCTAACTTTTCTCTACCTCTCTTACTCTGTCGCTGGCTCTTCTGAGACCACTAAACATTGGCAGACCTCAAGCCTCAGAACTTGGACCTCTTCTCTTCTCTACTTAGACCCACTTCTGTTAACTTGAAATGTTTTTAATACTTGACAACTCCCACATTTATATGTCCAGCCTGGTCCCCTCTGCTGACTCCAGACTTGACTACCCAACTGACTTCTTGACATCTCACTTGGGCAGCACTGGAAATCTCAGACTTAACCAGTTCAAAATCAGGTATGGTCCTTCCCAAGATTTTTCATTTCTGTAACTGAAAGCTCCATTATTCCAGTTGTGCAGTCTGAAACCTTGACCCCTCCATTGACCCCGTGCCCTCTTGATTTCCATGCAATCTATTTCAGCCACCCTGATTGTTGTTATTTTAATCCCGCCAGGCAGGTCCCTGCCTCAAAACTTTTGCAGTAGCTCTTCCATCTGCTGGAACAGCCTCTCTCAGGTATCTATACGACTCCCTTCTTCTCCTCCCTTAGAATCTTTGCTTCTCAGTGAAGGCTTCCTTGACCATCCTATTTACAAGTCTAACCCCTCAACATCCTTGGCTCCCCTACTCTACCCTCAGCGGATAGTCCATCACACCTTCCCTGATTTTTCTCTTTGATACTTATAACCATTTGATATCCTATATATTTCACTTTTTCATTGGTTTATTACTTGACTCGCTACATTGCTCCCCCCACCTACACTAGAATACAAATTCAACAAGGGTGACAATTTTGCATGTTTTGTCCAGGGCTGTATCCAGTACCTACAACAGCATCTGGCACATTGTAGGCATTCAGTACATGTCTGTTGAATAAATCCCCATTTTGCAATTGTAGCAATTGAGGCTCAATGAGATTAAACACCTGAGATCACCATGTGAAGGTCTAACAGAGTGAGGATTAAAACGCAGTTCTTTCTGCCTCTTCATGCTCTCTGACCCTGAGCTATCAGCCTTTGATATTTATTTATCTGTCCATTTGCTTGTTCTCCTTGGCACCAAGCAGCTCTGGACTTGAAGAACCAGCTCTCAACCTGGTGTCTCACTTGGGAAGTGATAGGAATCTCCAACATAACTTGTCCAAAATGAAAAATGCTCATTTTCATCAGCAGACCAACAGTTCTGAGAACTAGGAACTGCTCCTGGCTCTCCTCTTAGAAATGTCAAGATTTCTCCTGCAGAGAAAGGAAAGGACAGGACCAGAGTTCTTTCCTCACAGTTCTTGCCCTCCCTCTAACAAGCTCAAGGCTGTACATGCCACATCCCCTACTTTTCCTGGGTGTTGTTTCTGCGTATTCTTGATGCTTTGAGGCAATGATAGACAAATTAAATTTAACACGGAAATTAAATTCTAGGAAGAAAAGATCTATGAACTGTAGAATTCATGGAGTTAGAGTTTTTAGCAGTGCTTGGAAAATCTTCCTCCTTATGTGATTATAACATGGGACAGTCTATTTCCATTCTTTTTAAGACTTCATCTAAAAAAACAAAATGACGTGTGGAAAAGTTGGAACACTCGTAAAAGCTTGAAATGTATTTTTTTAATTATACGGAAAAATTTCTTTAAAAAATTACACACATATTTAGTTCCTAGTAATTAAATTAATTACTCAGGGAGACAGATTAGAATTATGGTTAAGAGCCTATGAATTTTAGAGATTTAAATTTGAATCCCAGTTCTACTAACAACAGTCTGGGATCTTGGGTGAGCTACTTAACCTCTGCATTCAGTAGGTACTTCATAAGATGGAGATTAAAAAGAGTACCCACCCAACAGTGTTGTGAGGAACAGTCAGTATGTTAACAAAGGTGTTATGAAAGTATTGCCATTATTCCTATGGACCTTGATCTCATGGCCTGTGGGACTCCACGTAGCCCTGTAAGTCTCAGCTATTTTACCTATAAAATAAACCAATAATGTCTTTTTAAAAGATTGGTATAAAAAGTAAGTCACTAGATCCACATAAAAAGCCAGCCACATTGCCTATTCTCAATGTATATTTGAATTTTCACCCTTTTTGTTACCTTTGCCATACTATAGTCTCAAAATTCAATAATCTAGACATCAATATGTGTATTATACTCACTCACATCAGTGTAACAATTCAGTTTACCAATTGTTTGCATTTAGATCATTGGAGTCTGACAGTCTGGGAACCTGACTGTCTTTTGCAAAGCTGCTGAGGTGCAGAGCTGAGAAGGTGGGCCCAGATCCCCAGGCCCAGGCTCAGCGGAACACCCAGCCACCCGCCCACTATCCCTCCTACAGGGACTCTCACACACCAATACCAGGGTGATCCATTCTTTACCAAGCAGTTTCATAGAAAGTGCCCTCAGTCTATGGATGATTACTCTGGCTTAGAAAATTTCAACAGAAACACTTAAGGCAAGACTTTAAATTACAAGAGGAAGTCATACATGCTTTCCTGCCCTGGTCTTTACTTTCTCAAGGTGGATCTTCCACGTAGTTCGGGTGACTCACCCACTTTGTTGTAGACACCTGGCCTATTATGGGTAC
This sequence comes from Panthera leo, assembly GCF_018350215.1. Taxonomy (NCBI): domain Eukaryota; kingdom Metazoa; phylum Chordata; class Mammalia; order Carnivora; family Felidae; genus Panthera; species Panthera leo. The sequence goes on from NC_056682.1 coordinate 145,433,454, forward strand.
TGTGAAGCTTCATGGGATATGAGCCCTGATGGAGTCTATCAAAGTCACTAGCAAAGCCTCTGCTAAAATGTAAGTTCCCCTGAGAGTGGGGAATTAGGTCGATTTGTTGACAGGGGTGTCCTAATTGTCTAGATTAGTACTTGGCACATAGTAGTGTTCCATATACATAGTTTTAATGAGAGAATTCTCCTTCATATGGAGAATAATTCTCCTTCATTCATATATGAATGGGATTCTGACTATGGTTTCACATGAAATCCCAGACAGCCATGATGTGGTGGTGCTCAACCTGAACTGCTCTTTTCTTTTCATGTTTATTTATTTATTTTTGAAAGAGAAAGAGAGCATGCGGGAGAGGGGGAGAGACAGAGGAAGAAAGAGAATCCCAAGCAGGCTCCTCACTGTCAGCACAGAGCCCAATGCAGGGCTTGAACCCATGAACCATGAGATCATGACCTGAGCCAAAACTGAGAGTCAGGAGCTTAACCAACTGAACCACCCAGGTACCCCCTGAACTGTTCTTAAACTTAGCATAGTTGACCAGGAGTTGTCCATCTCATGGTATCTTTCCAACAAAACTGTTAACCATTTTAGGGCAAGGGCTGGGTCTTGCCTCTTGAGGAAAGAATACCTAGCATGGCATGTATTAAATACACAAATAACTTCTCTTTCAGGAATTAATTTTGTCTAAATTATCAAGTCATTTTTATAGACTCAATTCCTCTGTAGAAGAATTCAGACAATTTGGTCTATACACAGTGGCACAGGTAACATTTCCTTTAAAAGAATCTAGAATGCCAGCATCCTAATCTGTAATTTAGCCAGAATTCTGCTGGCTAAAGAAAAACAAAGAACAGCAAAAAAGGTTGAGCTCAAAAGCAAAGGAAGCAGAGGGTTAGAGGGTTTTTTCACCCAGGTCAGGGGGAGGCCTCTCCACAGACAGTTTACCTGCCAGTGACCTCATTGTGGGAGTCTCTTCCCTGTTTCCCCATCTGCTTCTTTATTTATATTTCATGTTGTAATTAATGTTTTTCTTTTTTTAGCTTTCCAAGATTTTATTTAAATTCAAGTTCATTAACATATTGTGCAGTATTGGTTCAGGAGTAGAATTTAGTGATTCATCAATTACATATAACACTTAGTGCTCATCCCAACAAGTGCCTTCCTTAATTCCGATCACCCATTTAGCCCATCCCCCCGCCCACCTTCCCTCCAGCAACCCTCAGTGTGTTCTCTATAGTTAAGAGTCTCTTATGATGTGCCTTCTTCTCTGTTTTTACCTTATTTTATTTTTCTGTCCCTTTCCCTATGTCCATCTGTTTTGTTTCTTAAATTCCACACATGAGTGAAATCATATGGTATTTGTCTTTCTCTGACTGACTTATTTCGCTTAGTATAATACACTTTAGTTGTGTCCATGACGTTGCAAATGGCGAGATTTCATTCTTTCTGATGGCTGAGTATATATACCACATCTTTATCCATTCATCAGTCGATGGACATTTGGGTGTGTGCGCCTGTACATTTGAACTAGTATTTTTGTATCCTTTGGATAATGTTTTTCAGAGCAGAAATTTTTATACAGAAATATTCATAGGAAACTCTGACAGTGTGATTCCTTAGCAAGTAAAAAAAAATAGTAATTAATGTAAAACAAATTTTCCTAGTCAGTTGGGTAACTTCCTGTTTTGGCATTTTGTAGTCGTCCCTCTGGTGACTGCCTTTCCAGCATGCCTTCTATGTAGCCCATGCTCCTGCTATGATTCTTGTGGCCACAAATTCAGAACTAGAGAACAGGATGGCAAGACCTAAGCATGTGCTCATACAGTCAGAAAGTCTTAAACTGGAAATGCCACAGATGCCAAACATGTGCAAATGTTTGCAGAACAACATTGCAGCTATCTATTTCCAGTGTAAATTATCTCATTGTACACTGTGACAATTAACGTTCATAACCATGATGCAAACAGTGTTTTTCTTGCAATCTATTCTCCAGCAATTTTGAGCTCCAGGAAAGAAGGGTCTTTGTGGGTGCACCCAGCACCTAGCTCTTTGATTAGCACAGAGTAAGCCATAGTAGTACATGGTGGGGAGTTAATATCCTTTTGCTGGATTGAATGCACTTTATTGTGACCCTTGTAATAATGTTAACATAGTAGACATCATGGTATAATTAACAGTGCCCGGGAGTGGAAATTAAGGATCTGATTACCACCAACAAGCAACTCTTAATGAGCAACCTCTCTGCACCTCTCCTTGCTCTGAACAAAATTGAAAGAGTTGGGGTAGATTATGTTTTAGAACCCTTCCACTGGTAAAGTGTTATCTCCCTCCATCTTCACTTAGGATAATTGAACACCTTACCCCAGAATAAGGAGACTTTCTTTGGTTGTTGCTTGGAACAGTGTTTCCAGTAGAAATGGGGTGGGAGCCATAAAAGTGGGCCCAAAGCTGGTCACTGAGAATTTGTACTTGGAATCTGCATATGGTAATTTGGGGATACAGAATGCTTCACCAGTTTAGGACGTTCTCTAGCACATGAGAAATAAATTTTTGATCTTTTAATACTTCATTGCTAGGTCCTTTGTTGGTGTTAAAGAACACCTTCCCTGTTGAGTCCAGGAAGGAGAAATTCTTAGGACAAACATCCTCTACCACAAGAGCTGCCTGAGTGGGTGAAAGTAGATAACTAGAAGCTAAGGGAGAAAAAAATGGAGCCACCCAGTAGAGAACAGTGCAAGTGGAGGACAGAGCCCCCGAAGGGCAGTGTGTTCATACGGTATGGCAGGTGGAACTCGAGAGCTGTAAATGACACCTGGAAACACTTTAAGACCCCCAGGAGCTCCTATAGGACCAAGGGACTATATCCTCTTGCAGAAGACTTCCTTTTTCTGGGTATTTATTTTATTTTCATGAAACTTCCTTCTGATATATTAATGACCACTGCATTTTTACTTAGGGAGTCAACGTTCATATCCTGTTAGACAAGAGGAGAGAGTTTTTCAAGTGGGAGTTGCAATAAAGATGCGATTTCACTGTCAGTTCCAGGCACCTCCACTCCCAGGTTTAGATGATAAATACAATTCCTTTAGTGAACCCTAGCTATTCTGAGATTGGAAGGGGTGGGAGAGAAAGACTAGAATAGCAGTGAAACTGTCTTGTGCTATCTCCCTGCCTCAGGGCCTCTCACTCCCAGCCCTCCTTGTAGGGACTTAGCCTTTCTGTGAAATAAACATAATATGGCCCGAGCTTGTAGGAAAAATTGGAAGAGCTAGGTTCTAAAACAAACTAATATAAGCCATATTAGGAAAGATTTGGCAAAAAAGGAAAGATTTGGCAAAAAGAAAAAGAAATTGCCTTCCAGAAATTATTTTAAATGTTGTATTTGCATAAATTTGTCATGGGTCTACTATTTCACTAGAAGTGGGGGAAACGGCATGACCGGATTCTGCTGGCATCCTGTTGCCCTTCACAGGCAAAGTCAGAATATTTCACCTTTTACTTCATTTCTGCTCCTCTTCAGGGTCTCAAAGCTGGCAGACAATTATATTTAAAATTGTATGCGCTGTGAGTGAGCAGCCTGAATTGTGCAACGTTTCATTTGGCTAATACTTCAGTTTCTTGAGTCATAAGCCTGACAAGTAGCTACACAACATGAAGCATTTCCTGAGTCAGTGCATGTGAGACAGAAGTTTTAGATGAAGGTTAAGCACAGTAGACACTCTTGGGACCATCATCTGACTCCTTATTCTATGATGTCAATTCCTCTCCACTTAATTCAATGACATTTGCTCCTATAAATTTAATGCAAATGTCAGACCTTTAGAAACATATCCCAAGACATGGGATGAACAGCATTGGGTGCTCAGCCTCCTCTTAACCCAACGGTGAAAGCCCCCCATGAAGGAATGACAATAGCTGTTGGCGTATTAATTCATGAGCTATTTGATGTCTCTTAAGTGATAAGTGCACATCGGGAAATGAATTTCCTGCTGTTGAAATTCCAATGCTTTAGAACTCTTCAGTGAACAAATACAGATTTGTTCTCTACATTAACAATAGTAATTTTTTTCTTAAAGCCAAATTAAGTGACTTAACAAATGTCAGTGTGATGAGTTAAGTTCCTAAATCATCACACAGTGGGTCTACTTCATGTTGCCATTTTAAGAAGCTTTTTTTTCTACATTTATTCATTTTTGAAAGAGAGAAACAGAGCACAAGTCGAGGAGGGGCAGAGAGAGGGAGACACAGATTCCGAAGCAGGCTCCTGGCTCCGAGCTGTCAGCACAGAGCCCGACGCTGGGCTCAGGCTCGAACTCACAAACTATGAGATCATGACCTGAGCCAAAGTCGGATGCTTAACCGACTGAGCCACCCAGGCGCCCCTTCATGTTGCCATTTTAAAGATCCATTGAGGATTCACGAAAGACAAGACCATAATTTTTCATTTTTCCTTATCATGGCACACTGTTCTATGTTATCATAATGTGACATTAATTAAAATGTTCATTAATTGCCTTGAAATTTAACTTGAAACCCCAGGTATAAATGTCTCATCTGGAAGCTTTAACCACTGAAGCTGTACCTTAGTCCCTTCCCCCAAAGGTCTTCTCCCAATTCATTAGGTACTTGCTGGGTTCAAAATACCATACTAGGAACGATGTGAGAGGGGGAGAAAATATTAAGAAATCTTTTTTCAAAAAGATAACAAAATGTAAAGTCATCATAATAACTAGTTATTTTCAAAACTCAGCTTTTCAATTATTTTTTCTAGAATTCTTTTCTAAATCTCTTCCCCCAAGTTCAACACTCTCTGTAGAGAGTTATAAATAACATACAACACTCTTTCTCTGCCTTGATTACTTATTTTAACTTCTAGGTATACTCCTCAAAGGGGCCATGTGAACTCCTTTCTTTCATCTCTAGGATCTAACCTAGAGCCTGAATAAGACCTGACACCTTCTTCATCTACTGACCCATTTCCTCATCCATAGTGTGAGTTCCATGATAGAAAAAGCTGTCTTATCATGGCTTTCAGAGCCCTCCTTAGAAGCTTGATGTTTACCATATGTTTACAGAGTTAGTAAACTGAATACATGTGGAGTCTCCAGGACTGTGTCCCAATTGAAGACATGTGGGAACAGTGTGGTCCTTATCCAACATGGCTTAAATGTTAGTCTGACAAAGAGCTAAAATAATTACAAAGAAAATACAAGTTGGGAACAGCTTGTGAGTCCAAAGTGGCTTCTGGCCCCTATTCCACTGCCTTGGTCATATATTTCTGTTCTGGTTGCAATGTTACAGTAGTTGACGTTTAGTTCACCCAGTTGGTCATTCCCTTAGAGTTGGGTGAGAGACCTTATATCCTTTCCTCCTACTGTTTTCTCCTATCCCAAAGCCCCTTTGTCCTTGTATACTCTTTTCTCAGAACTTGTAGTGGGTTTCTTCTTGTTGGCCTCATTACCAGCCCTTCATCTCCAACTGCTCCCTGCTGAATCACAGAGGAATAAAGGGAAAGCTGCGCTGGAGGGAAGTGGTAGCTGCAAGACAATCAAATCCTTCACACTACTCAGATTAACAATCTCGTGGTCCGTTTTCCTTTGTCATCTCAGCCAAAATGAACTTAATCTCAGGAGGAAAAAAATTTTTTTAAAGCTCATCCTGCTACTGAGGAGTTCTATTTCAGACAAGTTGTTTCTGAGATGCTAAAGGCATGCAGGAAAGAAAGGTGTAGATTAAAACATGGACCTCAAAGCCCCACAGGGAGGTAGATAGTTAGCTCTTCATGGCTCCATAGCAGGAGAGATCAGAAGCAACACCTTTCTGTGTAGACCACCAGAACTCCAGAGTTCGGTTTAAAATCAGACAATTTGGAAAGGTTTCTGCAAAATTTCATGGTTAATGACTGAAAAACACATTAATACTTATACACAGAATTCTGTGACCCTGACCCAGGGCAGGTCATTCTTAGGTCTCTCCCCTGCAGGTGAAAAACCTTTTCTCACCATGGTTTTCCCATGGTATTCCCTCAATTTTAAAAAAAATTGTGAGAGTTATCATATTCACAGAAGCGAAAAAAATGCTTATCTTTATATATAAAGTATATGTCTATACTTTAAATCATTATTATAGAATAAGCATATGTGTAACCACCACCCAGATCAAGAAATAATATATTACTATCACCCTCAGAACATTCTTCCTATTTCCAGGCTCTTCTTCTGCCCCCTCACATAACCACTTTCTGTCTTCTCAGCAATCATGCTCTTACAAGAGGAAGAAGAAGAAGAAGAAGAAGAAGAAGAAGAAGAAGAAGAAGGGGGAGGAGAAGGAAGAGGAGGAGGAAGAAGAGGAGGAGGAGAAGGGGATTAGAAGAAGGAGGAAGAGAAGAAGAAGAAACAGCAGCAACAATAGGAGGAGGAGGAAGAATAAGAAGAAAATACAAAATATGGCAATATGTTTATATACCTTCCCAATAAAACTTTTTAAAAATACCATATAAAATATTACTTAATATTCTAGTTTGATATATTCTGACTACTTTTCTAAATGTCTGAGCTACCCCAAGGAGAAAGAATAAACAAGTCCCAAAAATCATATGAACTATCTAGAGAGTAAACCACTTAGGACAATGAATGAATATGCCAAAAACAAAAACTTCTGCTTTTAACCTTAGAAGCTCTGGAAATATGTTTTCTATTGAGCCGTTTAGAATGGGCTCAATAAAAAACAAATTTGCTAAATATGGAATCAACAAAGTTTCTTCTTATTTCCAGAAATTTCTTTGAGAAAGTGGATATAAAATTAAACCAGTAAAGTTGGATTCCAGATCCCTATTCCTTGCATAGACCATAGGAAGAGGACCCAGAGGATATGACAGGGCTGTCCTCAAGGCAGGTCATGGGGCTTAAAAATGAGTTGAACCAAAGAAACTTAAGAGCCAAGGAGTTGTTTGGGCCTATTCAAAAGTATAAAAAATTTTCCCTTTGTTATAAAGCTTGCGTTGTGAGACCCATGAATTAGGAGGTTTTTCTTTCCCAGAAATACCGTTGTCTGTCTTCATTCTAAGTACCATTATAGTGAGATCACACACAACTCAGTGAAGCAGAAAAATCTCTCCTTCTTAGCTCAGGGGAGTTCTAAATTCGTTGGATCTAAAGGAGATGTCTAAAGCCTTCTTTTTAAAATAAAAGCTTAAAGTAATTTAGGTTACCCTAGCAATCCTGATGGAGAAGAAGAGAGAGGAGAGTATCTTTAAAAAGAAATAGACATGAAGGGAAGAGAAGGTACATTATCCAAGACTAGAAAAGGCAGTCTGATTTGAGTTTCCACTAGGAATAAATATCCTGAACTTCTCTCAGATGCCCAGAAAGGTAACAGGGCTCTGGGAAAATGGTTGTATTTTACACCAGGAAAGTTAGACACAAGATTGGGAATTTCCAACTTGGCAAAGATTTCTGTGCTCCAAACATGGTTACTTTATCTGTGCTCCAAGCATGCAGCTCTTCACTTAAACAGACCATGTGGACTTAGAAAAATTGTCTTCAGGGATTGCAAGACCAAAGGAACATTCTTCAAATATTTTCTTTTTTATGTGTCTCCTGGGATCATTGAAGTATCTGAGAGATAGGTGGAAAAAATTAAGAAAGCCCCATTTATGGCTAAAATTAAAATCTCCTAAAACTCTAGGCGAATAAAGAGTAGGGTCAAATTTATATTATTTACTTAAAAAAAAGAAATGTGGGGGTGCCTGAATGGCTCAGTCAGTTTAGCAACCAGCTCTTGATTTCAGCTCAGGTCATGATCTTCTGGATCTTGTGATCGAGCCTTGTGTAGGTCTCTGTGCTGATAGTGAAGGGTCTGCTTGGGATTCTCTCTCTCCCCCTCTCTCTGCCTCTCCCATAGAAGCTCTCTCTCTCTCTCTCTCTCTCACACACAAAATAAATAAATAAACTTAAAAAATGAATCAACTGCCCATGTATTTATCAAGGCCAGCTGCCATATCTACGTATGAGATCCCTTCCACTTTCAGCTCTTCAAGGTCCTCACCACAGCAATTGACCCGTCTTCTATTTCACCAACTTTCCTCTCTCTAGACCTGTGCTGTCCAAATTCAGCATTAGCATGTGCGACTATTTAAATTTAAATTAACTGCAATTAAATACAACTTCAAACCCAGTTCCTCAGTCACATTAGCCACATTTCCAGTGCTCAATAGCCACACGTGACTAGTGGTTACCATATAAGATGGCACAGCACAGATTTAAATGATAGGACATTTCTACCTAGTGAGAGTTTTATTGAGCAGCACTGTTCTAGGAAATTATCCCCATCTATAAATTCTGTAATCTTACATCTTAAAAAATCACACACACACACACACACACACACATATATATATATAAGCAAAAACTCTCTGTCCTCCCTTCCTCCTCTGGGTACTGCTCTACTCTTCACCATCACTTACAGCATAATTCTTCAAAAGAGGATCTACACTTAGGTGTCTTTTTTTTTTTTTTTTGAGAGAGAGAGAGAGAGAGAGAGTGAGCATGAGCAGGGGAGGGGCAGAGGGACAGGGAAAGAGAATCATAAGCAGGCTCCATGCCCAGCTCGGAGCCCTACTCGGGGTTCCATTGTGACCATGAGATCACAACCTGAGGTGAAACCAAGAGTCCGTTGTTCAACTGACTGGGCTACCCAGGCACCTCTACACTTAGCTGTCTTAACTTTTGTTTCTCTTTTGAGCTCAATTAAGGCTTTCATCTTCACTATTCTATATTAAGAAATTTTTATCAAAGACACCAAAGACCCATCCATTACTAATTCCAATTGTCAATCAGTCCTTGTCTTAATCAACCAGAAACCCTAAACGCAGCTGATCTGGAAGTATGTTTCTTCATTTGATTTCCAAGATACCACTCTCCCTTGATTCCCTTTCTACTTCTGTGCTACCCTTCTGAATCTCCATGAATAGATCCACTTCATTAACTGTAGGACTCCCATTTTCTGATTTCTTTTTTCTCTCTGAATTCACTCCCTTAACAATCTTATGCAATCTCATTGCTTTAGATATCATCTTTACACTGATAAATCCAAAATTTATATCTCTAGGACAGACTTCTCTCTAAACTCCATACTCCTTTTCCAATTGCATCTTTGCAGTCACCATTTGAGTGCCTAGAAAACATCTCAAAGGTGGCATTTTCAAAATTAAACTCCTGCTTTCTCTCCTACACATGGCCCTGTTTCTCCTTAAGTCTTCCTATTTCAGTAAACACTTAGTCCATTCTCCAACCTGCTGAAGCATATATCTAAGATTGAGACATTTCTTAGTTCCCCTTTTGTTACCACTAAAATCCAGGCCACCATCATCTCTCACCTGGAGTACTGTCAAAGCCTCCTCTCGGTCTAATTGGTCTACTTACTTCTATTATAACCCTACACTATATTTTTAATTGGAACATATTCATCCTGAATGAATGAAAACAATACTTTTGTTAAAATACAAGTCTTATCATGTTCCTTCTCAGCTCAATATCTCCAGTGACTTCCCATCTCAGATAAAAGTTAAGATTTTATTTTTAAGTAATCTCTACACCCAATGTGGGGCTCGATCTCATAATCACTGACCGAGCCAGCCAGACACCCTTCAGAAGTTCTTCTGATCCCTATATGATCTCCTTCTGTGGCACCTTTCTGACCTCATCCTTTGCCACTTCTGTACTTTGCCCTACAGATTCTTCTGCAGTCTTCTCAAACTGGGCTTCTTATAGACACTTGCACATTTTAAGTGCATTCCCTCCGGGTCTTTCTCTACCTTGCATAATCTTCCTTCCTTCTTTCTGTTCTCTTTGCAAATGCAAAAACTTTAGAGAAGTTTCCTGACTACCCTAAAAAGCAGCAGTCCCTTAGCACTCTCTATTCCCTTTCCCTCCCATGGTATTTGAATTAGTAATTTGTTCACTCTGCCAACACTTTTTTGTTTCCAAATTTGGCAGTAAAACTATCAAGATTAAATAAACATTTTTACAAAGAAACAGCAAATAAAACTGTCAAAGAAGTGTCATACTCTCTTATTTTCTCCATTCCCTTTCTTCTTTTATTACCTACAAATCAGCCTGCTCTGTTGTCACTTAACCTAACATTATTTTTTATTCTAGTGTCCACATCCAGATTCCTGGGTTTTCATTTCTGTATACTTCTTACATGGAGTGTCTTCTAAACCACTTACTTCCCTCAAATGTGAACTTACTCATTATAAGTAGGTACATGCACCTGTCTGCTTCATTAGGTCTTCTAGTGTATCTATGCCTCAACATTATATAAAACACATTATTTAATTATAAATTGATTTCTCTTTGTTTCTGCCTTATATTATGGACAGGACATTATATTGAGTTCCACCCAATTATGTGTACAAAGGGATTATATTGCTTCTGCATTTCATTTTTAGAAATTTAGATAACATTTATTATAATAAGGACAAGTTTAGACCTAAATGGTTGTAAACACCTGCTCTAATCCCACTCCCTCCTTTAACAGATGAAGAAACAGAAGCAGAGGCTCCCAAAGACCACGATGCTGGTGCCAGAGGCAGGTTGGCACAGGGCAAGTTGTGCAATGACTTTCACTCACTCCTCTCCTACAAAACATTGCCTCAATCTGGTTTCAATTCTAAAATAATTAATAGAAATACTTGTTGAATTACCCTTCTTGCCTAAGAATTTTTCTTTGAAAGGGACATTTTATTCCTAATTGGATTCTCTGAAATCACATCAATGAAATTCTAACCTTAATTGGATTATCTGAAATTACCTCAACACTTCATCTTTTATAGAAGTCCATAATTTAAGACACTTGGCCTTTTATAAAAAATAGAGTATACTGGCTCATAAATATAACCTTTCAAAGAGCCATCACACACAATCATATTATTGTGCTGTTGGTTTTAAGTGTTTAGCTTCTGTTGATTGTTCAGTGAAGTCACCCCACAGCCAGTCTTATATTTCAGTAACAAATGCATACAAAATGCTTACATTGTAGGAATGTCTTTAATTCCCATGGAATAATTCAATATTCAGACATGAAATCAAACATTGCATGCAGACGTCTGCCAAATAGCAGCTTTTCAAATTTAACATGCAAACATGAAATGTTTAGCAGACGGAAGTAACAAACTATGCCCCAGATTGTGGATTAAAATGTATTTTGCTTATAAAAATCAAATTGAGGCCCTACATTATGTGCAATACATGGTAGTGAGCTGTGAAACCAGAATTTGTCTTAGATGACCTCAAGGTTATCTTAGTTTCACTTCATGTAAATCTTTGATTTTATTTACTTACTATCAAGTAGATTAATTGTGTGCTATGCCTATGTTCAGATCTGAGTGTTTTCCACAAATATGTTCAGAAATGCTCATGTTTCTGCCATAGCATGAGTTACAGTGTTCTGTATTAAAGTTACTTGGATATGTGCCTGACCTCTGCAACACTCATGTTTATTAAGCAAATATGTTTTGAGCTCCTTCTATGTACTAGTTGCCAGGAATATGGAGATAAATATGATGTTCTTTGACCCTGCATCATGGAACTGTTTGCTCTTAAAGAAGAGAAAACCATGTCTTTCATCTGTGTTCCTCCATATTATGGCTTAGTAAGATGCTTTGCTCAACATATGTTTATAAAGTTGAGCAAAAGAGAATAATAAGTACAGTTAAGAAGGAAATAACAAACATGCGGTTGATAGCAGAATCCAGTAGGCCTAGCCCAGCCCAGAAGCCCAAGGGCCTTGGGCCTATTTTGTCTTATGTATTTTAGTTTTTCATACCTTAAAAAATATATATGTATATTCGGAATAGGCAGTGGGAGATTCTAGCTCCTTCGCTGGGAGACATCAAAAGAGGTGGGTGGGGGTGGGGGTGGGGAATAAAACCATAAAGGAGGCAGGGAAATGTTCCCATTTTAGGTCATTAACACTCTGGCTTGAACCAAGTCAAAAACATTATCTAAATAAAATTGTAATACACCAAAACACTCTCATTGGTATTGATTACCACTGAAAAGCACTGAATTAGCAGTGTGTTTCTTTTCTTCCTAGGGATGACTGATGATAAGAGCACACAAATCAACTTGACTAAAATGTCAGGAGATAACTTGAAAGTCATCTTTGATTTCTCTCCCAGAAAGAAATCTTCTGACCTCCTTAATCTCATTCAAGTAAAGTGTTAACATGGGCATTCCTTTTCATCTCCTGCTAGTGGTCACTCCCAGGAAACGAGTTCAGAAGTCTATCCATTCTTTTTTTCCTCTAAATTGGCTTCAAGAGGAATTCAGAGGTTTAGAGGCACCCCACCTCTTTCTAGCCCCTTGCCCTTGTGCTTTGGGTCCAGCCAGACCATCCTTCTATCGTCCCACAATTCCTAACAGTTTTTACTCATGAAAACAATCTGTATCTAAACCTTGTTGACCTCTTGTTTCTAAGAAAATCCTTGAAATCCTCACCACCTATGTAGTGGTAAGTATAACTGTTCTCAGCATTTGAGAACCTTACATTTCTAGAGATCTGTGAACATTCATAGTGATTAAAATAGGTAGGGCAGGCACGTAGACATATCTAAGACTTCTTTTTTTTCTTTTTTCTTTCCATGTGCCCACTCAGGAGTACTTGACCCTGTTGCCTGCTCCCTTGTTCTTGAAAACCTTTTTTCCCTTGGCTTCCCCAACATTACACAATTCCGATTCCGTATTTTCTCTATGGCTACAACCGCATCAGTTTATTTTGCTGTCTCTTTTTTCTTCTGTGTTTTAAAAATATTGGTGTTTCTCTCTCTGCATCTTTCTTCTTTCATTAGAATTCCCTTACTCAAGTTACTATTGAGTTGCCAATAACTCCCAATCTGTATTTTTCACCTAGACCTCTCTCCTGAATGAAAGAACTGCGATCTGCTGTCTCTTGGACACACCCATTGGGTGGCTTCTGGTTTTCACCAGACCAGTCAATCCAAACCTGATCCATCATCTCCCTCTTCACCATAGTCTTCTCCACACTGTCTGCTTATACTCTAACACCTACACACACTGAACTTCCCTCAGTTCTTCAAAGTGACATGTTCTCTATTGCATCGGGCTTCTATACAAGCTTGCCCCTCTTCTGGGAATATTCTTCCTTCACCCACACAAGGAGACTTTATACATAAATTTTTATGCATAAAATTTTTTTGTATTACTTACATATCAGTTCTTGGGTCATAGGTAGTTTAAATATCTCTTCTTTTCTTTTTTTTCTGTGGTTTTATTATTAAAATGTTATCCAATGAACACATATGCCTTTTATATTTAAAAATCCAAAATTAACATATGCATACTTGTGACCCATTAATTCCATTTTGGATATATATTTTAAAAAGTGCAAATATATACCTTTTTTTCACTAACGATCTGATTACTTATGAGAACTTTTGCCCTTTCAAATTACTTAAAGGCAAATATATTAGAAGTTTTAAAATGATAGTTGGTACTAGGTGAGGGGTACAGTGGACTGCTTTGTACTATCCTTGCAACTTCCTATTAACCTATTTCAAAATAAAGAGTTAAAAATATAATAGTCATTAACATAAATATTATATAGTAACTATAAGTAACATTCCTCTGAAGATTAAAATTTAGCTGGCAACTGAATGTGTGAAACACAAGGAATCATTGACATGATCTGTTTTCAGTGCTACTTTATGGTTTAAAAAAAAACATTCCTTTAAATGAATCATTTGAATTACTCATATTTCTTGAGATATAAATATCAAAGAGGTAAGTGTTGAACTATTGTTCAATAAGACTATATATTTTCTTTTCCTGATTCCTAGACTCAGTGACCCCAGAAGTTCATAGACAAGGAAGCCTTAGTGTAAAAGCCAGAATGAAAAATGAAGAAAAGTGTGATCGGGTTTCAATGACAAATGAGGATTGCAAAACAAAGAATGTATAGTCAATTGCTATTTTCCTTTTTCTGGAAAGTGTCCCTCTTTCAGGAAGAAAGATGGTCTGGAGAGGGCATGAGAGAGGAAGAGGAAGGTACACACAGCAAAGCCAAGGCTCGATTGCCTAGTGTGGCAGTCAACAACCACCACAACAGTGAGCATCCTCTTCCTCATGCTTCTGTGTCCCCTCCTCCCTTAACACTCATCTCCTTCTTGTCCAGCTCTCCCCAAGTGATCAATACATCAGTCATGCAAATAAAAAAGCTAAAATATCCGTAGGATCTTATGGCCAAAACAGAGCTCCTGATACTCCCTCCACAAACCAGCTCATTCATAAGGTTTCCTCAAGTTGATAAATGGTACTGTTACCTACTTAGTTGCTCAAGTCAAAAGCCGAGAACTTATCTTTGATTTCTTCTTTTTTTTCCTGTCACAATGTTATTTAATCCATCAATAATACACCTTTGATATTCAAAATGCATCTCAAACTTGTCTGCATCTCTTCATCTCCACTGCTACTACCTGGATCCAAACATCTCTTATCTGGATACAACAGTTGGGGTGATCATTTAAAAAACACAAATTCAAATCAAATTACTGCTCTGCTTAAGAACTTCCAATGACTTCCCACTATAACTAGAATAAAATAATGACTCTTTGTCATAGCTTCTCAGAGGCTCAAACTCAGGCCCATCTTTGCTTCTTAGGAGGCACTCATTCTGCCCTAGCTGCCCAGGCTTTTTTCTGATACTCAAACAGGCCAAGTTCAGTACTATCTTAGGGTCTTATGCTTTTCCTGGAAAACTCTGTCCCAGAGTTGTGTGTGGCTCAAATCACAGCTCAAATATCATCACCATCTAACAGAGGCTTATTCTGAACACCCAAACTAAACTAACTCTCTCACTGTGAAATAATTATTGTGTTCATCATTCATTGTTTATTGTTCTGCCCCTTCCCAATCCCATGTAAATTCTAGGTAAGCAGAGATTACTGATATCTGGGGGTCCTAGAATCATCTGACACATCATAACCTCTTTAAAAGAATGTATTGGCAATTTTTTGGTCCATTTTTTTCCTCTGTTGCCTTTTATCAGGATGACTAAAATACAAGGGTAAAAAAGACTAATAAGAAGAAAGATTGTAGGGGTCATGGAAAGGCTGCTCAAAATGTGCCATTTTGGCATATTGATTTATTTTAAGTGAAAGTTACCTGTGGAGCATGGGTGGCTCAGTTGGTTGAGCTCAGCTCAGGTCATGATCTCACAATTAATGGATTGGAGCCCTGCATTGAGCTCTATGCCGACAGCACGGAGCCTGGAGCCTGCTTCAGATTCTGTGTTTCCCTCTCTGTCTGCCCCTCACCCACTCATGCTCTGTCTCTCTTGCTCTCAAAAAAAAAAAAAAAAAAAAAAAATTAAAAAAATTACTTAAGAGACAGTGTATACAAGGACACTCAGAACCTGTCCCCCCTGGAAGTAGGAAATAAACCTGTCATGTAAAGACACCCTCCCGGTACAAGAAAGAGATATACTTATCACCCGAGGTAGGAAATTTAGAGCTAAGAAGGCTATATACACAAACCTTGTTACTTTGTACTAATCTGTGACATTAGCCCAAATTCTGCTTAGAATTTCTTATTACTTGAAGCTCCCAAATTTAAGTTTTCTTTGGACAGGTCAATTCTTCACAGATTTACTGTCTTTGTATACAAAGTATAAAAACTACTTACCTTGGTCATTTCTTTAGGTCTTGATTTCATTACTGGGCCTTTGTGTGTGTTCGTAATACAACTTTGGTTGTTTTCGCCTGTTAATCCATCTCATGTAAATTTAATTCTTAGCCTAGCTAGAAGAACTTTGGACAGAGGAAAATTTCTTCTTACTCTTTAAGATCAAGAAATAACATATCAAAGGGAATAGAACAATTACTCCAGATTGCTCAATATGAAATTAAAAAAAAGAGAGAGAGACAGAGAGAGAGAGAGACCAGTATACCTGCCAAAGGAGAAATAGAACAATTCCTCTGGATTGTTCAACATGAAATAAAGAGGGGGGTGGGGGAGAGAGACCAGTATACCTGCCAAAGGAGACATATGCAAACTGCACACAGGCAGAGTTCAATGAAGTCGTCTCTTGATTTGGGTTAGTGTGACCATTACGCAAATACTTTTGCCTGCTTTTATTTTAGTGAGCATTCTTTTCCACCATAGGTTTTGGGCGGAGTAATCATTGTGCTTGCAAAATTATCAATATACTATACTTGACTGAGACAAAAATGAAATCAAAACATTCGTCCCCCTGTAATGACTGTCACAGTGCTGAACCTCCCCCGGTTGCCATAGGCCTCTTTCCATCTGATGCATCAAAACTTCTTTTTGATTTTAAAAGAGAGTAAAAGAGAAAGAGAGCTGGAGATTTAGATAATTATCCATTGAATTTTATATATAAAATAGTGAATATACTTTATATATATATATATATATATATATATATATATATATATATATATTTGTGACTGAGACACACCTAACGACTGGGGGATTTGTCACCCTTGCTCTTGATGTATATTTGTTCTTTATGAGTGAATCATACATGTTAAAAGTTACCCATGCTAAGACTCCACTCAAAGTGATGAGTTAAAACCAGTTTCCTTTGTTTTTTGAGCAGAGAGATCTCTATTTACCTAAGATGTGTCCTTTTGTCTGCAGATAAATAATTGGCCAACACACAAGGCACTTCCCTATCTCATTAGCCAAGGCAAGTAACAGAATAATGAACTCTACCTAAAATCATTCTCTGTGACTAGTAGGAAAAGAAGTTGGCTACTGTGCTTAAAATATCAACTGATGTCATCCTATAATTCCACAGGACTATGGAACAATTGTTGGAGAGCTTCAATTAGGTTATTCTTTTTTTTAATTCTTTTTTTTTTTTATTTTAGAGACTGAGAAAGAGCATGAGTTGGGGAGAATGGCAGAGGGGGAGAAGGAGAGAGAATCTTAAGCAGACTCCACTCTCAGTGAGAGCCCCATGTGGGACTCGGTCCCACAACCCCTGGGATCATGACCTGAGCCAAAATCAAGAGTCGGTTGTTCAACTGACTGAGCCACCCAGGTGCACCTTCAATGAGGTTATTCTTAAGGTAGAAAATTTGCTAGAATTCTATGTGATGACAAAACAAGTTTAATCAAAAAAAAAAAAAAAATGACCTGAACAGTAAATATAGTGAGGAAGAAAAACAACCACCTTTGGTTTGTTGGAAATACCTATTTGTTTGGAACACCTTACACCTTCCTCCATCTAGCCTCAGTCTTGGGCTAAATTATGACCCACAGTTCTAGTAAGAACTTACCTGTTGCCTACAGGACTCCAGGTCTTCTTGCAGAGTATTTTGTCTCTATTGTCGCTGCTTGAGAAAAGGGAAGGTGTTTCTGCAATATGAACCAATAATGGGAAACCATGAAAAGCAGAGTGTTGTCCTGGAAAAAAATCCCAACGTCAGAATCAGGAACTTTGTTCCTAACCCCTATATGACTTCTCTGGGCCTCACATTCCAGACTATAAAGCAAGCATAGAGATCTTCTGGGTTTCATTAAACTCTAAAAACAAAATAAAAAATAAATTAAAAAGTCATTGCAGTAAAGCTTTCCTTAGGCAATAAATGATTAACATTATATCTGCATTGAGCTATCAGAAGAATGAAGACATTGTATTAGTAAAGAGAAACTCATTAAAATCATCTCTAAAGAAACTGTTTTTATTGGAAACACTAGAAATGTCATCTTCCAACTGATGATATCAGCACAAAGAGCAGTAAATATGTCACGACTTTTCTAAATGAGCTGTTTTCAGTTCAGTTCAACCAGTATTTACTGAGATTCTGATTTGTAGAAAACATTAGCTTGACCTTGGACACCACCACAGAGAGCAGTTTCTCATCATTGAGGACTTGTACTTTGCAGATTTTTTTTTTCACAAGTAGGAACAGGTTTCCCTTATTGTTGAAGAACACACATTGAGTTTTTTGTTTTTTGTGTTTGTTTGTTTGTTTTTGTTTTTGTTTGGCGGGAAGTAGGGGGAATGGTGAGAAAGACACTGTCGATAACCTAAACTTTCCAAATGGTAATCCTGGAGTCAAGACCTTTACATTCATCAAATCCTCACTTACCTTAAATGCTTAGAAGTGAAGGAAGCCTTGGAACAACAGAGCTGGTCCATAGAGAAAAAGACTCTTTGCACCAAGGTTGGATCAACTGAAAGAAAAAAAAAAAATGGAGAATAAGTATCCACGAGGAGGCTGCAGCCAGTGGTCAGAGCCCAGAGAATTAACACGCTCAAGTCTGAGAGTCTAAAATCTGGGATAGCACAATCAGGTGAGTGGGAGAAACAGCCGTTTTACAGTGTACATGATATTTGCAAATGAGCGTGCTTGGATGTATATACTTCTACAAATTCGAGATCTCTTCCTTCTTCCCTTTTTCACTCCATCCAGGTTTCTGCCTGGCACTTGCATGGCTGCACTCTCTACGGGTCCCTGGCTAGTCCAAAAGTATTGCCACCAGATACTACCACTTAGGTGGAAATAAGAGCACAATTCCTTGCGTTACCATGTCATTAATACCCACAGAATGGCTGAAGGGCCTTTGCACTTACTGCTCTTCCCCCAGATACATGCCTGGCTCACCCCCTCACCTCCTTCAAGTGTCAGCTCAAATGTGGCATTATCCAAGAAGTCTCCCTTCTCTTTATTCCCCTGCTGGTTTCTATCCACTCATACACTATATTTTTTTCATATCCCTAATAACCCCCTGACATATGTTTTCGTGTAAATATATTCATTTGTTTCTATGCTTTGCTTGTGTCATGACTAGAAAGTAAGGTCCATGAGAGTGGGGACTTCCATTTGCCCATTGCTGAATCCTAGCACCGATAACAATGCTTGGCTTAGTGTAAGTGCCTAACAGACATTTGCTGAGTGCATTGATTAAATGCACTCAATACATTTAATCATCCTTTAGAAGAAGCCACACCACTGGTCAGGTAGAGAAAGAAATTGTCAAGACAAGACCATTTTCTACCACCTGGCTTTTCTTATTTTATCCCTTCCAAAGGCTTGATGATAGTTGCCTCTCAGAAGAGGAATTAACAGATCATGGACAATGTAGAAGATCTTTTGTTCCTTGTTTTCTGGCTCTGACCATAAAACTGTAATTTTTCTAGGGGAAATAGCTACAAGGCATGTTAGACACTCAATTTTTCTGATAACAAAGCAGCAGTTAAGTTTAAGGGAAGGGCCCTGACAGGAATGTAGATGATACATAAGGTAACATGAATCTCCCCCCGCCTTTTAAAAAATATTCCCAGCCTTGGTTTGGTTGATTTGGCTTAACTGGTCAGATTCATGAACTCTTTGAGTTTCAAAAATACTTAAAAAAAAAAACAAAACTCTAGGAATTATTTAGGCATTCTTCTCTTTCTCAGTCTTTGCTGGAGGCCAAAATAATAATAATAATAATAATAATAATAATAATAGGCTGTGTACTTTCTTAGCTTGACAGATCCTAAAGAAAATAAAGAGAAAGGGAGCAGAAGATGTTTACTTTCTCTTTCTCTCTTGGTTTTAGATGGCAAGTCACTAACATTTTGGGAGGACTTATAGGTTTTTAGTTTCCTGAGTGCACTTGGATAGAGAACATTCTTGAAGAAGGTCTTATCTGACATTTTATTGAGTTGCTGCTTTGTATCAGAAAGTATGTTCTATTCAGATGACTCAAAGCCATTATTTCCATTGCTACCCCCAGTTTCTAGACAGCCTGTTGCACTCATCTGCTTGAAGGCCCCACGAACATCTTGAGAACTCCCTGTCCCTAAATTAAACAATAGCGGGACTGCACACACTTACTCCATCCCTGTTAAACAATGTTGGTGCCAAGCAAAACAACTTAGCTTCTTGATCCAGGAAATACTCTTTCCTGAAAGCTAAGACTGTAAGCCAGTTAGACAGCTTATTCATCAAGACTTGCTTTAAGAATTTTGCCTCAGTGTGCCCACTGATCCCTACCACCCTCCTCCTTGTAAACTGTACCTTAAAATTCCCTAGCCAGGCCTTGAAATTCTATAATGTTCTTGCCTTAATATTTTGAGATGTCACTGAAACTGTGTCACATTGTAATAAACTTAGCATTGCTTGATTAACAGGTTTTTCTTTAGCCTTTTGGGGAATTGACAGCCAACAACCTAAGTTCAATATGTCAGTTAGAAACAGAGTTATCTTTGACTACTTTCCCTCACCGCCAATAAATAATCAATTCCAAAGTCAGTAATTTTGTTCTTAAATATTTTTCAACTTTCACCTTTCAATTTATTGTTGTGGTCTTCTTCTTTTCCCTTTCTTTCTTTCTTTCTTTCGAGAGTATGAGGTGAGGAGAGGCAGAGAGAGAGAGAGGGAGAGAGAGAATCCAAGCAGGATCCACACTCACTTATGTGAGGATCAATCCCACAACCGTGAGATCACGACCTGAGCTGAAATCAAGAGTCGGGCGCTTAACTGACTGAGCTACCCAGGCACCCCTCTTCTCACTTTTTTCCATCACTGCCCTGAGAATTCTAGGTGATTAATTTCACTTACCTGGTTAGAATACTTTCAGGTTGGCATCATGTATGCTGCTTAAATCCAGTGCTAAACCAATGCATTTAGGACCAATGCTAAAATTCACATCCTAGAGAGAGGGTTTGGAGGCTTCCCACCCCTCATCTTTCTCCATGGCTCGGGAAGTGGGATTTGCTGGGCTCTCTTTCCTACTTAACTAAAGATCCCCTTACTTAAACAGTGCCACACCTTGCCCTCAGCCCCACAGTGACTATTACTGTTGCTTTTTACTTTGGTGATAACACATGAGATTTTGCTTGGACTATGCGGGAAAAGTGAGTTTGAGGCTATGAAGATGATTTTGAAGGCAGATAATTTTTGAAGGGGAATGCTTTTGTCTGTCCAGAGTCCAATACTCCTTCAAAGAAAGGAGCAGGTTCTCACCCCACCAATTCCATACTGGCGGCCACAGGAATGAAAAAGAGGTGGCATTATCAATTTACAATCCCATGCACACCTCATCATCTCATGGGCCACAATTTTTAACCTTTTAACCAACCGTTTGACATCCTTTGACTGTCTTCTTTTGTTTCTGAAACTGGCTAAGAGCAAGGTTGATGGCTCAAAACTGAAGTGTCTGGATCTTGGCTTGCCGAGTTCCCAAAGGAAGGAGCAACCAAGATGGAGGTCTTCAGTTGTTGACCTGCAGAGGCAGCCCTGCCACAGGGCCTTCTCGTGGAAGAAAATGTGAGCCCTAAGTAAGCAATTGCCAGGGCGTGAGAACTCAGAGTCACAGACTTCTAACGTGAGCTTCCTGTATGCTAAGAGAGGTGTGCACGGACCCCAGTCACTATATTAGGTATGTCTCGTTGCCCTTGATGATTAGATTACATAGTTCAGTGTTATTTTTAGCTGCATTGTGAGGTCAGTAACATACTTGGGCATGCCCTATCACAAGGCGATGATCAAGGTTCGGTTTTTCGCTTTTACTTTTGGCCCCCACCACCCTACCACCTCACCCCTCCCACCAGGGAGTAAGATTAAAATAAGATTAAGTTACTTGATTAAGTACTTGATTAAGTACTTAATTGATTGACTCAATTAATTGATTGACTCAATTAAGTACTTAATTGAAAGACTCAATTGTAACTTGATTAAGTTACATTTATTGAATGCTAAGCAAAACCCTATTTGTAAAACTTTATGAAGTAGGTATATTACTCTATTAATTTTACTGATGAAGAACAGAATAGGTACAGAGAGTTTCCCTAACTTTCCCAGTTACACAGCACCTAATGGTAGAGCTTGGACTTTCCCTGAGCCTATGCACTTTGCCATTTTTAGCAGGGCTTCTCAAAGTGTGTTCCACAGGAAAGCAGTCCTACAAGATTCTTCATAAGAATCATTCTAGCGACATACAGGTACCTTAATTTATGGCAATTTACCACAAACGTTACCATATAAAGGCTCTGAAAAGACCTGTGTAACTTAGTATTACAGCAACGTTAGCAAACTTACGAAAGCACAGCCCATTTGCTGCATAACTACCACTACCACCCCAGCAAACACGAACACGGAAGGATGGTACAGGATGGAACCCCACACTCTCTTTACATCCTTTCTGGATCCAGACACAACATGCCACAAAGAGGTTTGCTCCATATTTCCCAATAATAGAAATTCTTTCACATGAATCTCAACATCTACGACATGTGTCTCTCTCTGTGTGTGTGTGTGTGTGTGTGTGTGTGTGTGGTCTTTAGCTTTGCCTGGTGGATGACCTTCCAGGGTAAACCTATCAAAGTCCAGTATGTAAGATCACTAATTAAAGTGCTGGACATGAGTCGTAACCTCTCTGTGGTTTCCTAAAAATGAAAACATAAAATTGTAGTGTCTCGAACCCAGCTGGCAGCCCTCTGAGGTCGGCCAGAGTTTCTACAGGTAGGCAACTGCGAAAAATTCAGCTGGTTAGTTCATAAAAGGAAATGATCATGTAGAAATAAAGAAAAGGGACAAATTCAGAAGAAGTTAATTTTTTCCTTTCCAAAAGATATATGCACTCCACAGGACTCATAGGGACAATAATTTTCCAACACAAAATCCTTCTATCCAACATTGTATAGTGTTAACAGTGCACCCTGGCTCTGAACAAATACTTCTCTTTACTTCAGTTTCCTTATATGAAAATGAGATCATGTAAGTCCCAATCCAAAAGGTTGTTATGATGATTAAGCAAGATAATGCATGTGAAGTGCTAACTCAATGCCAGTACATAGTAAATGCTCATTAAAGCTGGTTATGATGAAGAGAGTAGGAATTCTACAGAAACGGCTTCTGTCAAGTCACTTCCTCCTTCCAAGTGCCTGCTTTCTTGTGTTGACAGTTTTCTCAATAATTCCTTGGCCTACAAAAAAAAAAAAAAAAAGCAGTGGGAAAAGGTAGCCTCATTGGATACAAACAGTCTATGAAGATACAGCTGGTCTCAAGCTGACACACAGATTCTGACAGAAATAGGATGAGTTCCCAATTCCAGGACCTCTGGTCTTATGAGTACTAAAATCATTTAACAAAACACAAATTAGAGTTCCCTGAATAAAGCAGGACTTGGTGTTAATCAGGAAGAACCTTGTTTTAATTGTTATGTTATTCACTAATGCAAAGTTAAGGTGGGAAGTATCTTCAAACGATACTAAAAAAAGCAGCTAAAATGCACTGAGGTCTTATCATACATTCTCTGGGCAAAGCACTTTATAAGCCTTCTCAAACTGGATGCTCAAAGTAAACTAATGATGCTGGCACTATGTTTATGCCAATTCTCTGGACAAGAAAATACATCCTGAGAGAGGTTAAGGAACCAGTCTGAGGTCACACCCAAGGTAAATGCTTTGATCTGATCCCAATGAGTCCACGTCCAGAACCAGTCCATTCAAGGACTCTGCTGCACTGTATACCTGGGCCAAACCCACTGCCCCACTGAGATAATCCATTGTAAGTCACCTACAAGAACATAATGTAGATGCATGTTTTCAATGACTAGAGAATTGACCAGAATGTTCTCTTTTAGACCAGGACACTCTGCCATGTTTCACCAACATTTTGTCCATCGCTGCACGGTTTCTAATCACCAGAAACTCTTGTGTTATTTAAATAATGCCAACTGGATATTTCACTGGTTAAAAAACATCTTAACTGCATATGACCTGTTCATGAGTCTTCCTAATCTCTAAATAGGGATTGGTCCTCAATACCACAACTTCTGTCTTCAGCTAAGCCACTAGCAATCCTAGGAGACAATCGTCCTTAAGATGAAAGGCAGTGACAAAGTTTAGGGATCCTAAAGTCATATGGATGTTAGATGGAGTGATTATATGATAAGGTCACCAGATTATTTCACTAAAAATGAAATCAGCCCTAGAATTTAACTATTCTGAAACCAGAGGCTTGTGATGGAATTGGTTAGTTATTTGTTGTGATACTGTGAAGGGCTCGTCTTTCAACAGTCTTTTTTTTTTTTTTTAATTTTGAAAACAGTCTATTTTTTGGTTTGACAAACATGTAGCACTTCTGCATTGGGTAAAGACATTAATAAAGAAAGCCAAGCCCTTGAAAATTTTAATGAACTCAAAAGTAAAGAAATTATAAGAAAGATATTTAAGAAATGTTAAAACAGAAATATTGATGCAAAATGGTGGTTACAGTCTAGTCATTATACAGATTATTTTGGCACCAACTTTGTGTAGCCAAGCAATTTTCTAAGTTGATGCCACTGGTGTACAGGCCCCACACAAATCGCAAATGTTGACGTATGTCTGAATTGGAATGGACACAAATGATGATAATCTCACTTACATAATGTTTTCTCTGTGGCAGACAATGTTCTCATTTCATCTTCAATACAGCCCTATAACAAAACTGAGGAAGTGAGCCAATGAGGCCAATAGAGGTTCAGCAATTCACCTGAGGCCACACAGCTTGCAAGTGGCAGAGCTGGGACTCAAACTCGGAAAATACAGCTTCAGAGTCTGGGATCTTCACCCTCATGCTCCAATTCAATATTATTCCCAAGATGTCAGCTTCAAGCACAAGACAACTCCTAGTCATAGGAGCCCTAGGGGAAGAAGTTCATGCTCTAGCCTTCCACTCAGAAAATACTGCAAGAGCGACCCAGACTGAGAATGACTGGAAAAACACAAACTGACTGGCCCAGCCAGGGCCTGCCAAAATGGCCAGCCTCACAGGACAGCCTCCTACTGAGAGACTGTCTAGGATGTCCACCTAGGTCAGGATGTCCACCTAGAGTTGCCGATTGACGCACATGCCCCTCTGGCCTGCTGTGCTTATGTTTCAGGAGGGAAGAAGGGTCTCTGTCATATATGAATTTCCCTGGAGTTTCCCCCTACAGAATGTAAAGTGTCACATCAGGTGACCGATAGGGACTGAGGATAGAGAAGTCATAGGTCTATGTCTTCCAGAAAATCATATTCTAAAGTTCCTTACTGGCAGCTATTCTTGATTCTTGTTTCCCTCCAACTTCCCTCAAATATCTGTATTTAATTTTCAAGAAATGCATATTATTTTTTAAAATTTTTATTCTTTAAGTAATCTCTACACCCAACGTAGGGCTCAAACTCACAACCTGGAGATCAAGAGTCACATGCTCTACTGACTGAGTCAGCCAGGTGCTCCAAGAAATTTTTAGTATTACATATAGGTTCCATCTTTATCAAACAGAGAAATGAGTTGACTTTCAAAGTTAATCCATTGACTCATAAAAACCAGCCAAACAAGTTATAGTGAATCTTGCACCCTTATGCCTTGCTCTGATTCAGACATAGGTGTTAGTGAGATTAAGGATCTGAATGAGTTGACTCCCAGCACTACTGATATCCTTCAGCTATGGACTCTGGGACTGATCGGCACCAACGACCTTGGGACAGACAGAGGACTTTGTGCTACAAAAACAACTTAATCCCGCATCTATATATGCCAAGCAATGACAATTCAGGAGTTATTTGACAAAGCCAACACCATTTGGTACATTCACAACAAGCTGGAAAGTCATTACCAAACTGCCTGAAGTGTGGTAATAGGAAAATTAGAAGTATTCAGTAGGGGTATTGCCTACTTCAGAGATAGTTTGAATAGAGAAGAGCATTTATGAATTTTGTGATAGAGACTAATGGTTGTTAGTCCAACAGCCTATCCCCTTCTCCCCTACTGAGAAAATCCTGATTTGACTGTGTACTTTCCACAATGTGACACTGTGAATTCTGTCCCCCAGAGATGAATTATGATTGATCTTAATCCAACAGGACAATCCCATTTTCCTTTGCTACTGATCGGTTTAGGGGTTGACCTGTGACCTATTTCTGGGCAGTTGGATGATAGAGCAATATACTAGAAAGGCTCCTGGGAAGGACTGTCTTCTCTATTAAGATAGAAGTATATGATAGATATACTCTCTTTTTACTAAGAACATTGTTCTGTGCAAGTAGGATACCTGGGGGTGCCACCCCCATCTTGTCGACATTGTCTATGTGATAGGATCACTAGAGCCTTAATAACACGATCAATCTGTTGAGCCACCCTTACAACCAACCATTTTATGACTTTCTGTTATGTGAAATCATAATAAATAATTAAAAAAAATTTTTTTTAACGTTTATTTATTTTTGAGACAGAGAGAGACAGAGCATGAACGGGGGAGGGGCAGAGAGAGAGGGAGACACAGAATCAGAAACAGGCTCCAGGCTCTGAGCCATCAGCCCAGAGCCCGACGCGGGGCTCGAACTCACGGACCGCGAGATCGTGACCTGAGTTGAAGTCGGACGCTTAACCTACTGAGCCACCCAGGCGCCCCAAATAATTTTTGACACAAATGCACAAAGTACATTGTCCCAGGCTCAAAGATAACTAATAGGAAGGGCTGAGATTTCAAACACAGATATACCCGATTCAAAAGCCATTGGCTTGGTCCTCTAGGCCAGGCTGAAGAAGTAAAAAACTGAGAAAGGAAGAAATGAATATTAAATGTCCTGGTTCTTGCCCTGGCATACCACTAAAGTGGATATCCCTGTACCGTATACTGGGCAAGTGCCAAATTTGTTCAGGAGTTTCTGCCTTCTATGCCTTAAGTCAAGGTCAGCAGCAGGGCAGGTAATAGCATTCTAACCGGTAGAGTTTAGCTAAAAGATTCAGAACAAGACTGTTCGGTTTAAAACTGCTTTAGGGGGGCGCCTGGGTGGCTCAGTCGGTTGAGCGGCCGACTTCGGCTCAGGTCACGATCTCTCGGTCCGTGAGTTCGAGCCCCGCGTCAGGCTCTGGGCTGATGGCTCAGAGCCTGGAGCCTGCTTCCGATTCTGTGTCTCCCTCTCTCTCTGCCCCTCCCCCGTTCATGCTCTGTCTCTCTCTGTCTCAAAAATAAATAAATGTTAAAAAAAAAAAAAAAACTGCTTTAGGTATTCAAATCCAAATGTCAGAAGTATCAACAACTGTTGATAGTTTTCAATCTAAACGAACATTGCCTGAATGAGCATTCTTCTTGATCTTTAGTTATGCATAAATTACCTTCTTTAAAAACTTTCCAGAGCAATCAAATAAATGTCTGAAGCTGTCCACATTAGG
The DNA here is from genome assembly GCF_018350215.1 of Panthera leo. Lineage (NCBI taxonomy): Eukaryota > Metazoa > Chordata > Mammalia > Carnivora > Felidae > Panthera > Panthera leo. The sequence continues at coordinate 145,460,641 of NC_056682.1, forward strand.
TGAAATACTTTAGCAACTTCTTTTTCCTGACCAAATTTTGAGTCATCTTGTAACTGAAAACAGAGGTATATGTTTCTCACATATCAAAATTAATTTAAGAAGGCTACGGCAATTCGAAATACTCCTGGAGAAAGAACAACATTCTCCTGGCATGGATAAAGATGACGGTGGCCTCAGGAGAAGAAGCGCCACCTGGGAGAATGCAAGTCAAAACCAGGAATATCACCTCATGCCTGTTAGAATGGCTACTGCCCAAAAGACCAGAGATAATGCTGGTGAGGATGTGGAGAAAGGGAGCCCTGAGGCAGTGTTGGTGGGAATATAAATTGGTACAGTCACTATAGAAAACACTATGGAGTTAAATTTAAAATAGAACTACCAGGGGCGCCTGGGTGGCTCAGTCGGTTAAGCGGCTGACTTCAGCCCAGGTCATGATCTCGCGGTCTGTGAGTTCGAGCCCCACGTTGGGCTCTGTGCTGACAGCTCAGAGCCTGGAGCCTGTTTCAGATTCTGTGTCTCCCTCTCTCTGACCCTCTCCCATTCATGCTTTGTCTCTCCCTGTCTCAAAAATAATTAAACGCTAAAAAAAAAAAAAAAATTAAAAAAAAAAAAGAAAAGAAAAGAAAATAGAACTACCATAGGATCCAGCAGTTCCACTTCTTTATCTGAAAGAAACAAAATGCTAACTCAAGAAGATATATGCCCCTCACCATGTTCATTGCGGCATTATTTACATTAGCCTGGGCATGAAAAGAACTCTAGTGTCCACTAATGGATGAACAAATAAAGAAAATGTAGGTGTGTGTGTGTGTGTGTGTGTAATGGAATATTATTCAGTCATAAAAAAGAATGAAATCTGCCATTTGCAACAACATGAATGGACTTTGAGGGCATTCTGCTAAGTGAAATAAGCCAGACAAAGAAAGACAAATACAGGAAGACCTTGGTTTGTGAGCATAATTAGTTCCAGAAATATGCTTGTGACCCAAAGCACTTGCATATCAAAGCGAACTTCAAGAACCATTGGCTCAGTGGTGATCATGTGACACTGGGCATCACATATTACTCGCATTGGAAGATATCACTCATTCATCAAGTTAAAATTTATTAGAAATGTATACTTGTTTGGTGGAACCCTCACAGAACAAGTTACTCACAATCCAAGGTTTTACCATACTGCATAATATCACTTATACATGGAACCTCCAGAAAAGCAAATTCACAGAAAAAAGAGAACAGATTTGTGGTTACCAGAGGCAGAGTGCAGGGGACAAAGGAATTGAGTGAAGGTGGTCAAAAGGCTCAAACTTCCAGTTATGAGATAAATATGTCCTGGGGTGTAATGTACCATATGATGACCATATTTAACACTGTTGTGTGGTATATTTGAAAATGTTAAGAGAGCAGGGGTGCTTGGCTGGTTCAGTTGGAAGACCATACAATCCTTGATCTCAGGGTCATGAGTCCGAGCCCCACACTGGCTGTAGAGATCACTATCAATAAATAAATAAATAAATAAATAAATAAATAAATAAATAAACAAACTTAAAAAAAGTGCTGACAAAGCAAATCATGCAAGCTCTCCTCACAAGGAAAAAGAAATTATAATCATATGAGGTGCTGTTACGTTAGCTAAACATTGCGGTAATCCCTTTGTAATAGATGTATGTCAAGTCACTATGCTGAACATCTTAAATTGACATAGCACTCTATGTCAATTATATTTCAACAAAACTGAATGGGAAAAAAAGCAATTTCTGGGAAACAGAAAGTATGTTTTACAAAAGGCTTTTTTTTTTTCTTCTCCAGAACTGGACAGTGGCAGGAAGAGAGAGAGAAATAAGCATCTCAGAGCCTTGCAGTAGCTCTGGCTCTGGAGGTCCTGGAATCAGTAGCATTGGCAATGCCTAAGAGCATGTCGGAACTGAGCATGCCCAGACCTAGAGGATCAGAACCCATGAGTTAATAAGACACCCAGTGATTTGTATGCACTTTACAGTTTGAAAACCAATGGCTTAGAGCAATGATTCTCCACCTTGGCTGCACTTTGAATTTTCTGCAGAGCTTTAAAAAAATACTGCTGCTAGGTCAACCCTCAGAACTTCTAATTTAGTTGTGCTAGGGTCCAGTCGGTGCACTGAAGTTCTTTAAAGTTTTCCAGTGATTTCCATGTGCAGCCAAGGCTGAGAACGACTGATTTGGTGAGCTGATGGCAGCCATTCCAGCTTATTTGTTCTCCTCAGTGACACTAGGGAGTATGTAAGTTTCTCAGTCTTAGACCTGCAGCCATGGGATCCTGTGACAGGAGAAAGCTTTGTGATTAGATGTAGGACATCAACAAGAAATCAGGGAACTCTGAGTGCAGGCGTGATTTACATCATGTAGTAGATCTTTCCTTACAGCTGTACATGTTCAATATATCTTTATAAAGAAGAATAATTTTTGTGCTCTTCATATCTATTGCACCCTGTGCTAGACAGCTATGTCTATTCCTCTGATAATCCCATAAACTCTACAAAGAATATACTATTGTCCCTCTTTCACAGTTTTGGAAACTGAGGCTCAGAGATATTAAGGCATTTTCCAAGGTTGCACAGCTGATGAACGGCGCTGGCAGGATTTGAGGACAGGTCTTTCTGTCTCCAGAGTTGATGTTCTTTCCCTTAATCTAATTGCTTTTGTATGAACATAAATCCTATTTCGAATTCACCAAGTTTATCACTTCTGAAAATATACAAGATAAATCACTTTGAAAAAGCAAAGAGTTATTTGATGCAATCGCTCCTAATTCACCTTCTTCATACACTACAGAGTTTACATACATTTCCCAAAGGCGTGCAGTCCAAGCTCTGATTTTATCACTCAACTGGGTGAGCCTGAAAACAAGGAATCAGGGTTACTTCACCTCCTTCCTCCCTGCTGTCCACTGTCCCCACCCCACCTCTAGCCTCGATTCAAACGAAATGAAAGCGTTACAGACCAAAAGAGAATCACTTCGTTATTGCCACGTGAGTATATTCAACTTTCTAATTACTTGAGCATAAGGAAGTAAGGAAGGAATAATCAAAGCATGATTTCTCTGTATGGGCCTTAATGGGGGCAATTTTCCCTATAAGAAACGATACAGGGCCAGGAAGATGATACTGGCACCCAGCTCTCAACTGTGTAAGAATGATAACTTAGCCTGCGAAGGACTCTCCCCACAGGAACACCTGGCGGGGCTTCTTTTTAAACGTTCATGCCACAATGTACCTCAATGCGTCACTTCTTCAGGATCAGAGCACTCTTTAGTTTCAGGGTCCAAGAATTGAGTCTGCCTCAAGTGAATTTATTAACCGACAAAAATGACCTGGGATGGGTAGAGAATTTTCCAAAATGTCGTGAGCAGCGCGCAGATGCCTAAGCAGATAAAAACAATGCCATAAGGAGTCCGTCAAATAACTATTTTACATGTAAATATAGTGTCCCCTGTATTTAGAAAACAAGCCCTATGCTAAGTACTGTCTGTGCATCATTCCATTGAATTCTCATATCAGCTCTGCAAGAAGGATTCTGTTAATTTCATTTTGCAAATGAAGATGCTGAGGCGTGTACAGCTTAAGTGACTTGTATAAAACCATACTGCTTATAACTGGTGGACCTAAGAAATGAAGGGCTGCAACCCAAGTCCAGAGCCCATGTTTTTAAGCCCAACACTGCCACCTATAGGTAAAAGGAGATATCATTTCCTGTAGGGATAAGGTTTAAAATGGAAAGTCCTACCTAGATAGACCAGACCAGCATCTATTCTCTTTCCCCTGCCCAACAGATCTCTGATTTCCTTTAAGGAAATACCTGTGGTAACCATGCAATATTCATGCATTAAGCACAATGTTAAAACGGACTACTCACTTCCAACCCCAAGTGATGGTCAGTTGGCATAGTCTCATACCCCTCGCAACAATGATCAATGTGCCTTGGTTCAACCTTAATGAAGAACTGGACACATCATGTGATATTGTGAGAAGTGCTACCTTCTTCCCTGGAAATGGACAAGGAAGCAGTTGCTGCGGGTAGCCATCTTTGTGACTGTGGGGTCACATGGTGGCTGAGGATAAAGCCAGAATGAAGAGAGAGAACCAAGATCTTGCCTAAAACATGTCTGATGCTGGATCCTCCTTTGGTTTTCAGTTACATGAGCTAATAAATCCACATTATTAAGTCTCATTTACTCAGATGTTTTGCAACTGAAAGTTCTTAACTGACATGTAGATACCGATACTGTATAGTTTGGTGCCTGAAATAACTTTAGAAGAAGGATTTACTTTCTACATGCTATATTTTAGTAAGGACTTCGTTGTAGATACCTTCTTGAAGATTAAAAAACAAAAAGATCTAGAATTGTCTCCAGACCAAAGCAGTGATAAGATTATTGTCAGGCAGCTCGTGTAGATTGTGTAATTTGAAATTCATCATGATCGGTTCATAAAAATAAAGACATTCACACTGAGCCAACCATATTACCATTCACCAACTTGTGTAACAGTGTGAAATACAATTTATGTCAAACTCAAGGAAAACAAGCCTCATTTTCTGAGAATTTGGAGGAAATGTTATCAGTCATAGGTACGTTTCCTTCTAAGAACAGGAAATGATGTTGAGAAATAAAACATGACCCAACCGCTTGTTTCTCGTTGCATTTAAAACTATTTCCGCCATGAGGTTTTCCTTAGGAATCCAAAGAATTAGATGTATGGAGCATGACTCAGTCTCTCCACTGACCTTACTTACTGACAGCTGCAAAATTTGACTTCCTCCTATTGCATCTAATACCGTACCAGAGCACTTGCCATTAAAACAGACCCCTCTCCAACCTACATCCTATTTACCTCTCTGCATGTTTCCTGGGGGCATCTTTCTACCTACCCACAGGTGGCTGGATCAGCTCTGCTCAAGTTAGTAGGAAACCTCAAAGTTTCAAAGTGACGTACAAGGAAATGACAAGAAGTACACCTAGCCAAACACAAACTGGATTGTTATCTCTCCATAAAATTGTGTAAAGAGAGAAATATGTAAATATAAATAGCTATGCATTTATATATATACACCTACATGCATATATGAAAATATTGGGGGAGGAGGAAGAATGCCAAACATTTAACAGAATTGTTGTTGACCTATTACTTGTCTGGAGAAAAGCGTACCGAAGGTTGAGGAAATCAGGAAGGAAAATACTATGTAAATTAGAGAAGCTAACCTGGAAGTCTAGATTAAGATCAATTGATCTTTTGATTTAAGATCAATTGATCAATTCTAGCCAATGTTTATATTGAAACTACTCACAGGTGAAGTAAAGAAGTTATCCTGCCCCAACCCAGCAGGACATCACAGCAAGCGGTATGTGTTGCTCTTTGAGAGAGAAAGTGCACCATGGGGAGGGGTGTCTCACTAAAATGCCATTTGGGAAAACTTCTGTTAGAACTAGCACTTGTGTTAGGACATTTGGGGACAGGGCTGGGAAGCAGAGCTTTGGTCTGGGTTGCATGTTGTCAGGAAGGGGGCAATCCTATGACTGGGTCTGTAAATAAAGCTTATCCGGCTTGGGGAAGTCTGGAGCACCTGAGACTGTAACCAAGCAGCAAACACTCTGAGTAGCCAGAATAGGGGGATGTTGGACCATTTGGGGGGCTTGAGTCATGTTTGTGATTTTGTCTGTGTACAGACGTGGTTACGGAATGCTCTCATTTGTGTCTTCGTCCACCATGGTCACAGAGTGGCTTCTCTGATGTCGGTGCTCTGTGAAATCCTTTATTTCAAAAGGAGAACACTGCGGTCTCATTGGGAGTGCCAGGCCAGCTCCTGATGTGAGGGGCAGCTTTTCTCTTTCTCAAAACCAGACAAGTTTTCCAGTATCTAATCACATAAAGCAAATCTTCCCAAGAAACAAAGAAACAGATCCAAAGGGACTGACCAAAGATTTGTAAAGTTATCGTGCAGGTGAGTAGGGAATTGTTTTATCAACCTAGCAACTTTCATTAGAGCAAGTTGGTAAAATTTCTCCTCTTCACCATTCAAATTTAGATACATTGTTTAGACTGGGTCAACATAAAATTTCAAAATTAGCTGAATTATTATTTTATGCCAAGAAAAACTGGGCAGAATTTTTAATAGTCCACAAATACCCAAGAAATATGTTATTTTTCTCTTTTTAAAGAATATCTACGTAGAATAAAGCTTCATGATCAGTGTTGCTAACTCAAAGCCCATGTTTATACCTCCCGATGACACCTGTGGCCTAATTGCTTTTCAAAAGGATCGTGGAGATTGCTGTAGCATGTATCAAAATACATGTTCCCATATAGCCCATGCTGTGTGTGGAAATGTTTACAAAGCATGGGCCGTAGGGAAACATATTTTAAAAAAGAAAAACTACATACTTAAGATGCTATCATCAAGTTTTTTTATGGTAATTAAAATTTAATTGCATCCTAATTTCAAACAACAACAGAAACTTTAAGTAAATTTGCATTTAAATCTTTTAGTCTATTAAGTCATAACTTAAACGATCATTACTGGAGCTGCAATGGTCCATCAGAGTAATCCTGCTTTGAGTCAAATGAGTCTTTATACCTCCACCGTATCAGTCATTGGTTCTGGAACCAGTGGTTTAATGGAAGGGTCCAGAAAGGTATGACCTTGGCGGGGTGACTCCACAGCTGAGGCAAACGCTGAAGGATCTGAGCTACAGGCCATCTGCTCATAGTACCTCAGTAACTGGGGCAATGCAGGAGAATTTGGGGGCATAGCTCATGTCTACTGTGGTCGACCCTCAGCACTGCCGGGATGGACTTCTTCACGTACTTACAGGAAGCAGCTCTTCCAGGATCTTAGGGGTCTCTCTTCCTGGGAGAAATGTGGGAGAAGAAATTAAGTGGGAAGAACTACATTCCCTGAACTGCAAATGGTCTTGGGATTGACTGATATTGTCTCCCTTCTCCATTATCCCTTGTAGATTACCCTTCTCTTCAGCTTGACTTTGAGTCTTCCTGGTGCCATGATCCAGAAACTCGTCCTTGCAGAGCCTAAAGTCCTGATCACTGTGGCCTTCTCGAGCCAGGATTGCTAAACTTGTCTATTGACCATCAAAACTGGGCAAAAGAGTGCCAAGAGTCACCCAAGTGGATCCCCTGAGCGTGAGCCACTGCTATGGGATCCCACATAATTTCATGTCCAATCAGGACATGAAATTCCCTCAAAGGAGATGAACGAATCAGCCCATGACTTTGAGCTCCACTAGTACTTAACACAGTGTTTGGCACCAAGAAAAGTACCATCATTCTCAGCAAATGTGGATGGGAGGAAAAGGGGTTTACTATGCAGATGAAATGGCTTAGTGTGTGTGTGTGTGTGTGTGTGTGTGTGTGTGTGTGTTTCAGTTGAGCCTAAAACATGGTGGTTGCTCAATAACTATGAATTGAATGAACTGTAATTATGCATGTACATCTTGTGAAATAAGGAATTTTAATCATTGACTTCTCCTTGCTATCTCTAAGCACAGGCAGTGCCTGTCCAACCATGGAGAAAAGGTGACTTTATGTTCGAGAATACAGACTTTTCTATACCAGTTAAGTTCTATTACATATTTCATTTTTATATTTCTATTATGTTAATCCTTCTAAGGGTTTCTCACACTCCTGTATTTGCCACTCCAGTCTCCTGTCTGCAGACTGGGGCGAAAAGGCTAGTTACTATTCATCACAAATCAACAGAATGTATGGAAAACAATCTGTTGTATGGATAACACGATTAGTTACTTTTTCGCCAGCTCCGGTGGCAGCTCAGGTAAGTCTCTGAATCCATGACCTCTGCTGTAGAATAAAGCAGCCGGAATCCAGCTCCTTTCCTTTCTAACAGGATGTTTGTTGAAGGTTATACAATGGAAAATGCGGCTGTGGCTGCCACAAAAGAAAAAAAAAAAAAAAAAAAGGCATTTCAGTTTCTGCCACTAGAGGGCACCGCAGCCCAAGACCTAAGATGAGGCTCTCGCTAACCTCACTGCACTGCAGGGGCAGTGAGACATTTCACTGTATTGCATTGCATGGTTTTTTTTTTTTTTTTTTTCTGTATTGTACTATACTGTATTATACTGAATTGCATTAAGTTACATTGTGTCGTATGGTATGGGTTTCTAACGGTATTTAATTGGATTGCCTTAGAGAAAACGCTATTTGCTATTATCTTTTTAAGTTGATGCCTATCCTTGATGCCCATGATTGTCATTTTCGTTAATATCAGTGGCTGAAATTGAAGCACAGAAAAAGCATAATTCATCTCCAGAATTCTTTATCAGGCTCATTGAGGAAGATAGGAAGAGACATCACGTTATACATGAAAGTGCGTGGGTGATTCGATCAATCTTGTGAACCATGGCCTAGAACTTTGCTTACACAGAGTAGGCATTCAAGAACATAGTTCGGTGAACTAGACATGATTCTATTGCATGTGTGCTATTATTGGGTGAGCTTGGGAAGACTATTTAATTAAATATTTCTGGAAGTGGGTCCCCTGATTACCTATAATTGAATCATCTGGGTGTTAGTTTAAATGTTATTACTTTTTTTTTTTAAATGTTTCATTTTTTGTTTTTGAGAGAGAGAGAGAGAACACATGTGAGGGGGAGACGGGCAGAGAGAGGATAGAAGATCTGAAGTGAGCTCTGTGCTGACAGCAGAGAGCCCCACGCAGGGCTCGAACTCACGGACAGTGAGATCATGACCTGAGCTGAAGTCAGATGCTCCAATGACTGAGCCACCCCAGGAACCCCAAGTGTTTCTGAAGCTACCTTAGACCTCATACACCAGCACCCCTGTGGTGATGGTGGCATTAGCGGAGAATCTGCATTGTTTTAACATTTTTTTAATGTTTATTTTTATTTTTGACAGAGAGAGAAAGAGAGACAGACAGACCATGAGTGGTGGAGGGGCAGAGAGAGAGGGAGACACAGAATCCGAAGCAGGCTCCAGGTGCTCACCTGTCAGCACAGACCCCACGGGGGGGCTCGAACTCAGAGACCGCGAGGTCATGACCTGAGCCAAAGTCGGAAGCTCAACCGACTGAGCCACCCAGGCGCCCCTAATCTGCATTTTGAATAAGTGTCTTATGTGTGTATTAAAGTTTCACAACCAGTGGCTTAATCTCCTGCTGGTCTTGGTTTTCTCCCTTTCTTCATCTGAGGGACTAATGAAGAAACTAAATCAATTCTTCGGTACCGGTGCGTCTGTGGAGTCATCACCATTTGCCAGGGGCGGGAGATGTCAGTTCTCATAGTCACAGAAGCAAAGCTCAGCAGGAAGAGTGAGACTGAGCTTATTTCCATCCACTGCTTCCAGTCCCTCAGCCACCGGCAGCATCCCTGGATGTGAAGCAAGGGAGCCTGGACCTGGGCACAGCAGACAAATCCAGCCGGGGAAAAGAGGAGCAGCAAACAGACATCAAATCTGTATTTCAAAGTCTGATCCCTGAGCCAGCCAGGAACTTGTTTAAAAATGCAAGTTCTCAGGTTTCACCAAGGACTGAGTCAGAAGCCCGGGGACTGGGGTCTCGTAGTCTGTGTTCTGACAAGTCCTTGGGTGATTCTGAAGCGCACTGAAGTTGGAGAGCCAGTGCGCTGCCTGTCTCCAGTGCTCCAGGGACAGCAGAACCTGAACAACTTGAGTCACTGTCCTGACTCCCTATGGCCCACGGCTTTTGGGTGGACAGTGCTGCAAGGTTGGACCTCTCCTTCGTGAACCAAACAGGCTCTTTAGTAAAAAAGATTTTCCTTCCTGGAAAACTGCCCAGACCCTGACATAATTATTAAAAACACCTGTATACACATAAATGCTCATTTAGACTGATGCCACTTTGAAGCAGAAGAAAGGAATATATCACCATTTTGTCAATGGCTTCCATGCAACTAAACAAGAAGAAAAGGGCTCTGCTTTGTCAAGATTCAAGGGGAATAGTCCTTTTAAAATTCTCTATTGGAGCATATTGCCTATTAGGCTAAAAGTTTCCCCCAAAATATAGTATTCTCCTGAGATGTTCAAGTTTATAGATGGGAATACTACTCAACTTTATGTCTTAAGGCCTCAAGAAGGGCTTCAGTATATGTTTGGTAAACTGCAAAATAATCCACCATCACCAGAAGGACACTCCCTTCTGTAATAGAGGGCCCAATACTATAAGGACTTATTAAAAATTGGCACCATGTCTTTTACCTAATAATGTAGTCTAAAGTAAATATATTGGGGTGCCTGGGTGGCTCAGTCGGTTGAGCGTCCGACTTCGGCTCAGGTCATGGTCTCACAGTTCATGGGTTCGAGTCCCGTGTCGGGCTCTGTGCTGACAGCTCAGATCCTGGAGCCCGCTTCTGATTCTGTGTTTCCCTCTCTCTTTCTGCCCCTTCCCCACTCATGCTCTGTCTCTCAAAAATGAATAAATGTTAAAAAAATTTTAAAGTAAATATAATTATCAGCATATTCATTCATGTGTCAATTTTAATCTGCCAACATATATTTGTTAGTGTCTATTGTGTTCCAGGCACAATTAGAACCACTAAGATTACAGCAGTGAACAAAAGAGATGAAAATCCCTGTCCTCATGAGGATTATATTCAAGTGAAAGAAGATTAACAATACACAAACAGAAAAATGAAAATCAGTAAGTGCTGTAGAAAAAATAATGCAGGGAAGGGAGACAGGTGGTGCTGGGTGGGGGTGGGGTTGCAATTTTAAGTAGTTAAAGAAGGAATCTCTAGGATGGTGACTATTCAGCATGCTGTGTCTCCTCTGGGGAAATGTAGGTCAGGTAGAGGGAACAGCGATTGCAAATACACTGAGGGACCACCAGGAGGCCAATGTCACTAAACAAAAAACAAAAAATAAAAAACAAAAAACCTGAGCAGTGTGGAAAGGACAGGAAAATGGCCAGTTGTGTCATGGAGAGCCAGACTGCACAGAGCCTTGAGAGACATTTGCAGGACTTTTACTCTGAGTGAAATAAGGAGTCAGTTGAGCTTTTTAAAACAGCATGAATGGTATGATCTAAAATACGTGCTCTACGAGGACCACTTTGGCTATGGTGCTAAGAATAGGCTATGTGGGAGAAGCAGAACGAAAGCAAGAGAACAATTATTAGGTTTTCCAAAATTCATGAGTGAGACAATAATGCCTCCGACCAGATGATAAGAAGAGGTGCTAATAGTTGGAACATTCTATATATATTCTGAAGATAGAACAAATAGGACTTGCCCATTGCCTGGATGATGGAAGAGAGAGGTTGGGGCTATGTCTGTATTTTATGGTTTGAATAATCGGAAGGATAGATTTTTCATTTACTGAAGATTGAAAAATTGCAGTTGGGGTGGGTGCCGAGCAGGAGTTGGCTTCCAGACATTAGATTTGAGATGCCTATTGAAAATCCAAGTGGAGGCATTGAGTTGGCATTTGGAAAGAAGATGTGGTATATATACATGATGGAATATTCATCAGCTTTCAAAAAGAATGAAATCTTGCCATTTGCAATGATGTGGATGGAGCTAGAATGTATTATGCTAAGTAATATAAGTCAAAGAAAGACAAATACCATATGATTTCATTCATATGTGGAATTTAAGAAACAAAACAGATGATCATATGGGAAGGGGGGAAACAGAAGAGAGGGAAACAAACCACAAAAGATTATTAATGATAGAGAACAAACTATGGGTTGACAGAGGGAGATGGGTAGGAGATGGGCTAGATGGCTGATGGGTTCTAAGGAGGGCAGTTGTGGTGATGAGGACTGGGTGTTGTATGTAAGTGACGAAACGCTGAATTCTAATCCTGAAACCAATATTGCACTTTATGTTAACTAACTAAAATTTAAATTAAAAAAAAAGTCTGTAGTGGAGGGGCAGATTTAGGCTAGAGATATAACGTTAGAAGTCAGCCATATATGTAGACTACAGTTGTCACGAGAAGAAAAGAACAGTTTTATAAAACCAGCTTATAACTTATACAAGGTTGTTCAGAGCCACTCCATTCATAATTGTTTAAAAGTGGAAATAGTTCAGGTGTCCAGTAGTAGGAGAATGGATAAACAACCTGGATATACAACAGTATATATACTGTACTATCACTCAGTCATGAAAAGGAACATGCCTCTGAAAACGGCAACTACCTGAATGAAACTTACAGAAATGATAATAGGTAAAAGAAGTTAGACACGAAAACTACACACTGTATGATTCCATCCACATGGAATGGGCAAAACTAATGTGTATGGGAAAAAATCAGAACAGCAGTTGCCTCTGAAGGGTTACCTCTGCAGGAATCAATTGGGAAGGCAAATGAGAGAACTTTCTGATATAACGGTAACTTCTGTTTCTTGATAAAGGATTGGGTCGCATTGGTATATGCATTCATCAAAACTCATCCAATGGAACATTTAAGATTTGTTCATTTCACTGTATGTAAGTTACATCTCAAAAAGAAGCAATATTTGTTCATATGCAAGTATTGAACTCTAGCTAATAAAAATGATATGCATACAAAGTTTAGGAGTAAAACAAACTGATTTCTATAATTTACTTGGAAATATGTTTTTAAAAATATGATCATAAAGAATGGATGGATGGATACATTGATATACAATTTTAAAAACAAGTATAATAAAGTGTTAATTGCAGAATTTATGTGGTGAATATTTAGGTATTTGTTGTAAATTCTTTCTACTCTACATTAAAAATTTATTATGAAAATTTTGAAATTGAAAACTATGAAATTACTGAAAAAAAATCAGACTACTATAGGTTCAACGCATTGGTTGGTTACTTTTATACCCTTCAACTTCCATCTGAACTTACTAGAGTGTAAGTCCCATGGGAGCACAGGGTCTGTCTTCCTACATGCTGCTCTGTGATGGACACTTGTCACAGTGCATTGGGACACTCCCAATGTATATATATTTGATTGTGATTGACTCAGTGGCTCAATCACAAGGTAGTCTCAATTTATCTACTCAACTGGGAGACAGAGCCGCAGTTAACTTAATGGGGGTTGTACTGGGGGAGAAGAATTTATCAATAAATTTGAGGAAATACAGGAAAAAAGAAAAAGACTTCACTCTTCAGGACGTCTTTTTAAAATTTGTTTATTTATTTTGAAACAGAGAGAGACAGAGAGAAAGAGAGAGCGAGAGAATCCCAAGCAGGCTCCGCACTGCCAGCATGGAGCCCAATGCAGGGCTTGGACCCACAAACCACAAGATCACAAACCTGAGCCAAAATCAAGAGTTGGATGCTTTTTCAGCTGAACTATCCAGGTGCCCTTCATTTTTTTTTAATGTTTATTTTTGAGAGAAAGAGACAGAGCATGAGTGGGAGAGGGGCAGAGAGAGAGGGAGACACAGAACTGGAAGCAGACTCTAGGCTCTGAGCTTTCAGCACAGAGCCTGACGCGGGGCTTGAACCCACGAGCAGTGAGATCAGGACCTGAGCCAAAGTCAGGTGCTTAACCGACTGAGCCACCCAGGCGCCTCATGTGCCCTTCATTTTTCAGGACATTTTAAATACCTCTCCCCACTCTCTTATGTTTTGGGGCTCCAAGGAGAAGTTGGATGTAATTCTTCTCTTTGCCCTTCTATAGGTAAGAGGTTTTTTCCTTTGGCTTCATTTAATAGTTTTAGTCATCTTCTGCAATTTAAATACTAGTTTTGGCATTTATCCTGCTTGGTGTTCTCTGAGCTTCCTGGCTGTGTGTTTTGGTGTCTGACATTAATTTAGGGGAATTTTTCAATCATTCTTGCTTCAAATATAGCTCCTGATTTTCTGTCCCTTTCTTCTTCTTGGGGTATTCGCATTATGCGTACTTGCCCCACCGTTCTTAGATATCCCATTCTGTCTTTTTCAGCCTTTTTTTTCTCTTTGTTTTTCCGTTTGGGATGTTTCTACTGACCTATCCGCAAGCTCAGAGTTTCTTCCTCAGTCATGTACAGTTTACCTACGAGCCCATCCAAGGCTTTCTTCATTTCTCTTACAGTGTGTTGGATCCCCAGCGTTTCTTTTTTATTCTTTCTTAGAATTCCCACCTCTCTGCTGACATGGCCCTTCTGCTCTTGCAATGTTGCCTACTCGGCATATTAGTTATATGAGTTTTACCTCCAGGAGCTCTACCAGGTCCTCACGTTAATCATAGTCTTAAAAATTTTGTGAGGTTAAACTTACATAAGTGACCCCTCCACCACCAATAATGGATCCCCCTGGAGTTTCTTTAATGTTTATTTATTTGGGGGGGGGGGGAGGGGCAGAGAGAGAGGGGGACAGAAGATCCAAAGCAGGCTCTGCACTACCTGACGCTGGGCTCAAACTCATGCACTGTGAAATCATGACTTGAGCCCAAGTTGGACACTCAATGGACGGCCGGAACCACCCAGGCATGCCCCCCCACACCTTGCCCCACATGGAGTTTTTAACTCTCTGACTTGTCCACAGGAGCCTCCAGCAATTCAGCAATTTCAGGTCAGGTTTTCTTACCCCCAGCACTGGTTGCCTGGACTTTTCTGCTCCTGTGTTTCTCTTCTGGTGAGTTGTGATTCTCTACGGTTACCTGTTTTCCGGAGAGCAGTTGGCCCCGCTAATCCCCCTCTCTTACGGATTTAAAAATTTTTGGTCAGTTCAGATTTTTACTTGTTGTTAGCAGAACGGTGACATCTAAGCTCCTTACATTCCAGACAAGAAACCGGAAGTCTCTCCTTTGTTCCTGAGATTTGCAAGTGAGGCAGAGAAAGAGAGGCAGCCTTCAGAGGGAGGATTCTCTGAGGCCTGGACCTGAACAGTAGAATTTAGGCTAGTGACGGGGGGAGGACAGGAGCAGGAAGCCTCTCCTCCTAGATGTATTCACCACTTTGGCCCCTCCAGACGTGACATTTTGGGAAGCCTCAGGATAAAACACTCAGGCTTGGGCATCAGCCTTGGTCCCAGCAGAAATGCAATGGCAGTGAAAGGGGTGTGGCTTCAAATGGTTGCAGCCAGGGGTCAGGAGAAATCTAATCTTCCCCAAGCCTGGGGAAATCTAGAAGCCCTTACTTAGAAGGGATTTTGCTGGGGCTGAGTTCTGGCGCCCTTGAGTTAGAGAACAAATGGCCGTGAAATATGGGGTTTACCATTTACCCCATGTTGAGCCACATTTCACCCCCTTGGGAGTGTCCACATCTCCTCTTACAGCGGTTTCTGGGTTCAGTCAAATGATTAGAGCAAAGTCAGTCAGGAATATTGTGACTCTTTGGTGACAGCAAAGAAAATATGTTCAAATTTGCAATGCAACAGGCCATAAATAGGTCAGATACAGTTGACCCTTGAACAAAGTGGGGGTTAGAGACACCAACTCCTGCATGTTTGAAAATCCTTGTATCACTTTTGACTCCCCCAGAACTTAACTACCAATAGCCCACTGTTGACCAGAAGCCATACCAATAACATGAACAGTCAGTTAACACATTTTGTAAGCTACATGTATTATATCCTGTATTCTTACAATAAGCTGGAGGAAAGAAAATGTCATTGAGAAAATCATAAGGCAGAAAAAAAATGTTTATAGTACTGGACTGTATTTATTGAAAAAACCCCGCCTCTAATTGGGCCCACATATGTCAAACCTGTCCTGTTCAAGGGTCAACTATAGTAACATGTGTAAAAGGGGAAACTGGTGATTTGTGGCCCGGAACTGCAGTTTCAACATCAGGAGTTCAACATCATGGGTTCCTGTGGCTTCAAGTTCCCCAGCTGTAGAAAATAATGGCAACAAAACCAGACTCAAAGTGAGAGATGGACAGGAACCAGGGAACCCTCTGGCTTTAAAACTGCAATGGAAATGTGAGCCCCTAAGTTTCAGGTTCCAGGGATCTGTACCCACAGGAGCCTGAGGCTAAAAAAGCCAGTCCACTGCTTCGGATGACAGCTGATGTGGAATTTGGAAAGGAGGTGCTGATGTGTTAGTCCCTTCTTGTGCAACTGAAGCCCAGAAACACATCCTGAGTCCTGGTCGCAGAACGCTGGTCTGGATGCAAGATGCTTAACTGCCTGCAAGTGAAACAAGCTTCTTAACTCCCTTCCCTGCCTTCTATCTTCTTTCGATTTTTCCCAGGCCTTAATTTTGCTGGGGCTGATGCCAGGGGATGGGGCAGCCAGTAGGATTGACGTGTTTGATGTTGACACATGAAATTAGGAAGCGGAAGAAGAGCTACTCAAACAGTAATCTTCCCCCCTCCTTGCTACCTCATGCACTGGCTATGATGAAGCAACACTAGTCCCTAGAAAGATGCTGTGGGGATTAAAACATTCTTCCTCTTGTCCACTGCCTTTGATAGCTGCAGTATTGAACACTCATTAACACCAAAGCTCTTTTAATTGTATACAGCACCCTAAGAAGATTATACACAGCTTGACATCAAGATTATCAAAACCTCATGTGTGTATTTATCTTTATATTTATGTGTATACGAGTACACGTGTGTATATGTTGGAAGGGGGAGGCGCAAAAACTGACAACTACTTTGGGCGTTAAATTAATCGCTAACATTATTTACCATAGCCAAGATATGGAAACAACTTAAGCTCATAGATGGATGATCGCATAAACAAGTTGCAGTATATATACAAACAAGGAGATTCTGCCATTTGCGATAACGTGGATGGAATCTGAGGGCGTTAAGCTAAATGAAAAAAGAGAGAGAAAGACACATACTAGGTGATCTCACTTCTATGTAGAATCTAAAAACAAACAAACAAAACCAAAGTCACAGAAATTGGGATAAGATTAGCAGTTACTAGAGGTGAGGCAGAGGGGGAGTTTGGAGGAATAGAAGGAAGGTGGTATAACCTCCAGTTATAAAATAAATAGGTACTAGGGATATAAACGTACAACATGATGACCATAGCTAACACTGCTTTGGGAGATATAGATCTATCTATCATCTATCTATTTATCTGAAAACAAGAGAGTAAATCCTAAGAGTTCTTATCTCAAGAAAAAAAATATTTTCTTTTATTTTTTGCTTTCTCTTTTTATTGTTTTCTATAAGAGATGATGGATGCTGACTAAATATATATGGTAGTTATTTCGCAATATATGTAAGTGATACATATGTAATGTATGTAAACATTATGTTGTGCACCTTAAGCATATACAGCATTCCATGTGACCTATATCTCAATAAAACTGGGGGGAAAAGTTATTCTGTGCCAAAAGCTTTCCTAAAGGCTTTGCACATTCACTGTGTTTACTCATTTTATCCTGACAACAACTTTGTGAAACACCTATTACTATTTTCATCAGTATTCCGTTTCTAGGGATGGGGAGGCTAAGATTGCAGAGACGTCAGGAATGGAGAGGAATTTGGATCTAGGCTGTTAGTGCTACCATTCCTGGACTGCAGGTGCTCTCTTCCTGGGGGCCTGAACCTCTAGCAATTTCTGAGTGACGTCTTTCAGGTTTTCTATGTAGAGTCTCATGGCATCTGCAAATCGTGAGAGTTTGACTTCTTCCTTGCTGATTTGGATGCCTTTTATTTCCTTTTGTTGTCTGATTGCTGAGGATTGTACTATATTAAATAACAGTGGTGTGAGTTGATATCACTCTCTTGTTTCTGACTGTAGAGGAAAAGTTCTCAGTTTCCCTCCATTGAGGCTGATATTAGCTGTGGATTTTCCATTTAAAGTCTTTCTTTTGTTGAGGTGTAGCCCCTCTAAGACTACTCTATTGAGGGTTTTCATCATGAATGAATGTTGTGCTTTGTTAAATGCTTTTTCTGCATCTATTGAAACGATCATATGCTTCTTATCCTTTATTTCATTAATGTGGTTTATCACATTGATTGATTTGTGAATATTGAACCTTTTGCAACCCAGGAATAAATCCCCCTTGACCGTGGTGAATGATTTTATTTAATGTATTGTTGGATTAGGCTTGCTAGTATTTTACTGAGACTATCTGCATCCATGTTCATCAAGGATATTGGCTTGTAGTTCTCTTTTTTAGTGGGGTCTTTTTATGGTTTTGGTATCAGGGTAATACTGGCCTCATAGGATGAATTTGGAAGTTTTCCTTCCTTTTCTGTTCTTTGGAATAGTTTGAGAAGAATAGGTACTAACTTTTCTTTAAATGTTTGGTAGAATTTACCTGTGAAGCCATCTGGTCCTGGACTTTTGTTGGCTGAGAGTTTTCATTTTGTGTTGTTTTTACTGGTTCAATTTCTTTGCTGGTTATCAGTCTGTTCAAGTTTTCTATTTCTTCCTGTTTCAGTTTCAGTGGCTTACTTGTTTCTAGGAATTTATCCATTTCTCCTCGATGATCCAGCAATTGAGCTACTAGGCATTTGCCCAAAGAACACAAAAATACTCATTCAAAGGTATACATGCACCTCAGTGTTCACAGCAGCATTACCAACCATAGCCAAATTATGGAAACAGCTCAAGTGTCCTTTGACGAATGGATAAAGAAGATGTGGGATATTTATAGAATGGAATATTACTCAACCATCAAAAGAATAAAATCTTGCCATTTGCAATCACGTGGATGGAGCGAGCGAGTATTCCGCTAAACAAAATAAGTCAGTCAGAAAAAGACAAATACCATATGATTTCACCTGTATGTGGAATTTAAGAAACAAACAAAAAAATGACCATAGGGGGAAAAAAAGAGAGAGAGAGGCCAATCAGGAAAGAGACTCTTAATTACAGAATACAAACTGATGGTTACCAGAGGGGAGGTGGGGTGGGGGGAGGGTGTTAAGCAGGTGATGAGGATTAAGGAGGGCACTTGTGATGAGCCCCGGGTATTGCATGGAAGTGTAGAATCACTACATTGTACACTTGAAACTAATATTACACTGTATGTTAACTCACTAGAATTTAAATAAAAACTTACGGGAACCTGGGTGGCTCAGTGGGTTAAGCATCTGATTCTTGATTTTAGCTCAGGTCATGATCTCACTGTTCGTGGGTTTGAGCGTTGACAGCATGGAGGCTGCTTGAGATCCTCTCTTCTCTCTCTCTCTTTCTCTCTCTCTCAAAAAGAAATAAACTTTTAAAAAAGGACTTACAAAAATTCATTGTAGAAAATGTAACAAACAAACAAACAAATAAACAACTAAATAATACTGCATCCTCAAGGCTACCTAATTCTGCAATTCAATTTAATTCTCTAATACCGCTAAAAGAGCTTTTTCTGCAGTAGCTTCCTTGTTCAGATCTTTGCTTACAGGTACACATTGGGGGTTGGGACCTTTGCCTGTAGGATAGAAAAATGACAGATTAGGGGAATGGAATGTCACATTTCAAGACAGTCTAGGGAGAAAAAAAAAAAGATTTATAGCATTGGGTTTCTTTGACCTCTTCCTTCCTTCCTTTGAACAATGGCTGCCTGACATTCCTTCTCTCATTGACAGGCATCTACATAGTCCAAGACCAAAAGAAAATACCACACTTCTCCCCAAACTGTAAGTCTTCTGGGCATTGCAGGCACCGGGATGAGTGTGTCTGCCAGGTTGGTCGTAAAGGGTGAGCACAACTGAAATGTTAGAGAAGTTGATCAAATGTTACACAACTGAAAAAAAACTCTTCATCTCTGCAACAATTACGTAATTGTAATTGTAGCCACAATTTAATGAATAGCCACCATTGGTTGGGCATCTCACATGCTCTCACTAACCCATAAGATAACCTTATGTGTTATTATCCTCAGTTTACAGACAATGAAGCTGGAGCTTCTGATTCCCCCTCGGGCTGTCTTCACTCCAGCTACCCTGAATTTTTTTCAGTCTTTTAATTTTCCCTGCTCTTTTCCGCCAAAGATCTTTTGCATAGGCTGCTCCTTCTGATTGGATGCCATTTCCTCCACCCTGTGACTTATAATGCAGTTTAGAACTTATCTCAGAGTATAATCATATATTCATTAGTGTCATTTTTAAAGAATGTCTGTCTCCCACTTGATACTGTGAGGTCCATAAGAGTGGGGATTATAGATGCCTTTGCTCATTATCATGTCATAAGAAATTAGTACAATGCCAGGGACATGGTAGGCACTCAGTACTACAGGTTGCATTAATTAATTTGCCCAAATTCACAGGGCTAAGAGTCAAACCAACTTCTTCCTGGCTCCAAAGCCTGAACCGTCTCTATCTGTGCTGTGCAACCTCCAACATTTTCATGGCACTGTAGGAAAATAAATTGGCCTTTAATGAATAACCTACATAGAGATTCCATGGAAATGGAGCCCAGTAGACCACAGCACAACCACAGTTGCAAAATGTGGGTGTTGGTATGAATAACATTGCAGATGCTTTCAGCTTTTGAATTTGCAGGGACTTCTCCACCTCTCTTCTGTCATAGTTGTCTGTCCATCCATCTATAGAAACCACTCTTCCTACCCTCTGCCCAACGCACCCTGAATTTCAGTGGCTGCCAGTCCATGTACTCGCTTCAGTGAATAGATGGACAGATAGATACATGTGATATAGGTACAGATGATACAGATTTGTACGCATGTCTCTCCTTTTGGAAAGGATTAAAACGGATGTTTGAATCACAGTGGAAAAATAAAACCTTCAAACTATGAATTTTTTTTTCTAAAATTGTTGTTCAGTATTCACAATCTACTTTCATTTTCCCTTTAGTTCCATCTCTCAGTTCTAATGCTGCACTTCAGTCTTGGAAGTATCGGTTTCTTGCTTTAGAGATCTTTGCCCTTTCCTGCTTGGGTCTCAGCAAACAGCAATATAGTTTTCACTTACTAAGCAACGATTACGTGTAAGGTACATAGCACTTCACCTGCATGGCCTTGAACAGTAGGACTCCCAAGGTCTCTGTCAAGCTTCTCATTGTACAGAGTAGGAAACTAGGGCTCCAAAAAGTGGAGTAACTTCTCATGGTCACACAACCAGTACGGAGCACAAGCAGAATTCAAATCACATCTGATACCAATGTCTTTCTGTTCTTTCTGCCACACTGAAAAAATAGCTAGAACATTTGAACCCAATTTAAAAGAAGTAATAAAGTCAGTCATCTCAAAGGCAGGGGCTGCTTGAACCATATGAAAACAGTAAGGGCAGATGACAAGCTACACTTACCTTTCCCTTCATTGTCTCAAGCTTTCTCTCCCCGCTTGCTTCCCATCTACACTTGCTCCTGCGTAAAGGAAACTAGGAGTGCTTGACTGGTCAATTGGAAATGTCTAAGAAACTAATTCTATATTCGAATTAAGAAAGATAAAAGATTCAGGGGCGCCTGGTGGCTCAGTCGGTGAAGTGCCCGACTCTTGATTTTGGCTCAGGTCATGATCTCACATGAAATCAAACCCTGCATTGGGTTGACATGAGCAGAGCCTGCTTAGGATGCTCTCTCCCTCCCTCTCTCTCTGCCCCTCCCCTGCTCATGTGCTTGTGCATTCTCCCTCTCTCAAACATAATTAATTAATTAATTAATTAATTAATTAAAAGATAGAAAAATAGAAAGTAAATATCATGTACCTTCTTCATAACAAGTGCTTTACAAACATTGACCCATTTACAACAATGCAAAGAACACTATTCACATTTTGTAGGTGAGGGACACTTGGACAGGTTAAGAAACTAAAGCTCATCATTTTCTTGTGAGTCATTTCTGTTCCCTTTATAAACTTTTTCTGGCCAATTTCCTCCACATTCATATTTCAATCACCAGCTAAATGCTGATTACTCCCCAAATGTACTATTCTAGGTCCCACGCATCTCTTTGTTCCCAACCAACAATTCTCAACGTTTTTAGTTACTTGAAATCTCTTTACATTTTTCCACATTATTGACAACCCCAAAGAATTTGGCTTACGTAGATTATATTTATAGATGTTTACTGTGTTAGAAATTAAAACTGAGAAAAAAATCAATTTACCTGTTAATTTATTTAAAAATATAAATTCACTACATGTCAATTCTATGTTATCAAAAATGGCTATATTTTCCCAAACAAACAAACAAAAAATGTACTGAAGAAAATGTCACTGTTTTGTAGTTGGCAAATCTCTTTTCTATCTAACTTAATAGAAATAAGTCTTTTTTTTTCAGTCTTTCAATTTTCAGTCATTAAATTTTAATTTTATGTGTCTGCATTTAATTCTCCTATCTGTTTCTGCATTTAACCTGCTACGATATTGACAAAAACTGGCATCATACGCATATATAGTTAGAAAGAGGAGTATTTTAATAGCCCCTCCTTTTTATTCTAAGTAATAAACAGACACTACCCAGAAGATACATAATTACATTACTAAAGTGTTTAACCTTGCTCCACCAGTATGTTGTGAATTACTTGATGTCACAGGAATTTGTCCCGGGAAGGATGCAAACAGGATATGTTCCAGGAGCTACTTACAGTGGGTGCAGCCAACATAAGCTCAACCACGTCCTGTTTTCTGAAACTATACAAGCACCTATGCCTAAGATATATGACCATATGTAGCTAGAGTTATCAGGGGATAGAAAAACAGTTGTGAGAGTTTGAGAACTTTTTAAAAATCAGTTAATTTATTTTGAGAGAGAGAGAGAGAGAGAGAAAGAGAGAGAGAGAATCCCAAGCAGGTTCCGTGCTGTCAGCATGGAGCCCAATGTGGGGTTCTATCTCACGAACTGTGAGATCACAACCTGAACTGAAATCAAGAGTCGGGCGCTTAACTGACTGAGCCACCCAGGTGCCCCAGAGTATGAGAACTTTTAAATGAAAAACTAAAAGAGAAAAAAAAAAAACAAAAACATACACACACTTAGTTACTTCTACATGTGACTGCTGTGTCAAGTGTGTGTTATAAGCAACAGGGTGGTTTCGATATATGCGAGATGATGGGAGCTATCCAAAGTGTGGTCCCTTAGCAATAATACAGACAGGGGTCAAGAACACATCACTCACAGTCTGAATAAATGAGAACTGTGTTACTTATTTAACATTCATATGTCCCTGATTTCCTAGCAAATTCCTTTTTTTTTTTTTAATATGGAATGCTTCATGATTTTGTGTGTCATCCTTGCACAGGGGCCATGCTAATCTTCTCTGTATCGTTCCAATCCTAGCAGATTCCTAAATTCATGGATTCTGCCCAGAAAGCAGACCAAATGTTATGGTTTTTCTTTCGAAATATGGTCACTATTACAATACACCATTAAAGAATGTCCAGGCTGTGACTTGACTTTCAGTATCATTCCACTGCTTATACAGAGATGTAAGAACATTGACCTTAACTGCTTATATGGTGTTATTATTATTATTACTATTGCAGTTATTTTATTCATCTTTTTCCAAAACTGGAAGAATGTGAAGTGTGTGTGCATACTCTGGGGGGAGAAGGAATGAAGAAACAGAATGATATACAAATCCAATTGACTAACTGCCATATTTAGGAAAAAAGCAATCACTGTCACATTCTATTGGATGTCTTTATGCTTATACACAATTACCAATATTAAAAGGCAGTAACATTTGGAGTGGGAGAATGATGACTGCTTATTCCATTTGAAAAGGACTCTCCATTCCTTTAAAGAGTCCATTTATGGGGCATCTGGGTGGCTCAGTCGGTTAAGCATTCAACTTCTGCTCAGGTCATGATCTCATGATTTGTGGGTTCAAGTGCTGTGCTGATAGCTCAGAGCCTGGAGCCTGCTTTGCATTCCGTGGCTCCCTCTTTCTCTGCCGCTCCCCCACTCACCTTCTGCCTCTGTCTCTGTCTCTCTCTCCCAAGAATAAATAAAAACCTTACAAAAATAAAAATAAAAAAATAAAGAGTACATTTATCTGTTAAACAAAAATGTTGAGGCTCCCACCTCTTAAAATCTATCAAAACACCATCATGCCTTAGGTTTCTTTCTGTTACTGAATTTTGAAAGTATGTGTGTTTTGAAATCGCTTCTCTCCTGTGGCAGAGAAGACTGAATGAGGTCCATGTCCATGTTGACGATTGTGGCTTCTTGAGGGCAGAGACTGTCTTGTGCATCTCTATGTGGCCATCTCTGCATCTGCCTGGCACACAACAGTTTTTCAATGACTGGGTAATTTGAATTCTCTCCACTGGCCATTACACTGTTGAAAAACAGTGTCTATTGAAAGTGAGAAACTTTCTCTTAAAGAGGAAAAGTGCTTAGAAATAGAAATTATTGGGGCACCTGGGTGGCTCAGTTGGTTAAGCATACGACTTCAGCTCAGGTCATGATCTCACGGTCCGTGAGTTCGAGCCCCATGTCAGGCTCTGTGCTGACAGCTCAGAGCCTGGAGCCCGTTTCAGATTCTGTGTCTCCCTCTCTCTCTGCCCCTCCCCTGTTCATGCTCTGTCTCTCTCTGTCTCAAAAATAAATAAACGTTAAAAAAATTTTTTTAAATAAAAAATAAATAGAAATTATTTGGATCATTCTCAATATTATTTTTCACCGTTCAAGTTGTGAACGCAGTTGTGTGGCATTTATCCCCATCATGAAGACGAATCATAGCCTGATTCAAAAGTTACTGTTCAGCCTGCAATGCAACAACAGAGGGTGAGCCTTTCTAAAAATTCATCAACTATGGGGCGCCCAGTGGCTCAGCCAGTTAAGCATCTGACTTCAACTCAGGTCATGATCTCACGGTTCATAAGTTTGAGCCCCATGTCAGGTTCTGTGCTGGCAGCTCAGAGCCTGGAGCCTGTTTCGAATTCTGTGTCTTCCTCTCTCTCTTCCCGTCCCCCACTCATGCTCTGTCTCTCTCTGTCTCTCAAAAATGAATAAATATTAAAAAAAAATTGTTTTAATTCATCAACTATGTAAAAGTTTTTAAATGACCCAATCATCAAAAATAGCATGGCCTTAATTAAACTTTGGGAAGAATTTTAAAAGGGAATTTCTCCTCCCTTATCTTATCTTTCTCAACAAAGAAAAATTTTTATTTTTTTAAATCAAAGTTCGAAAGCCTTTGTTTTCATAGGAAATAAATTACATGTTCCTTAATCTAAATAGGAAATGATGGTTTACTCCTCAAGTTCAAGACAAACGTCAGGATTTTTCCCAGAGAATTAATATTATCATTGTTGTAATTTACTAAGATTTCGAACGTAAAAATTCCCAATTGTTAAATATATTTATTTTAAGCATTACATATTGGAAAAGTAATTTACCATGTTGCCTCATTATGAATGGCTGGCTTCCTTAATAAGGCAATCCAGTTTGGTTTTTACTGGGAGTCCCTTCAATGTTTAGAGTTGTGCTGCTTCCTTTTTTATTTCACTTAGTGCCTAGCATAGGCCTCAAGTACAGCTTCAGATACAAAATGAGGTGTGAGGCCACGAAACAAACTGATAAGAATGACCCACAGCAATTGGGTCACACAGTATTAGAATCAGGTAATTTCTTGTTCTTCGTGTATTTTCCTCAAGTTACAATCATCTCTAAATATTTTTCAGGAGTGATATAGTGGTCTGTGGAAATGACCTAACCTAATGATAACCCACATCTCTTTTTTTTCCTCCTTTTCTGTTCTATTGCTATGGGTCATTGTATTCCTGCAACAGAATTGTAGTAGAAACACAACGTAATCTAAGTATTCCTTCCGACTTTCAATTAATGATATATTGGCATGCATGCATGTTTGTATTTGTGTATATGACAAAACACACCAGATGTATTCATTAGATTGTACTCTAAAAAAAACCACCTCAAAACTTAGTGGCTTAGCACAACCACCATTGAAATAGCTCATAGTTCTATGGGTTGGCAATGTGGGCTGGGCTCAGCTGGATGGTGTTTCTGCTGTTCTCAGCTGCACTCATTTCTGGGTCTTTAGTCAGCTGCAGATTAGCTTAGTGGCTCTGCCTTTAGGCTGTCAGCTATGGTAATGGAGCAACTGGGCCAAGGGTCTCTCCTCATCCCACAGGCTAGCCCAGCCTTGTTCATATGGTGGTTCTGACTTGAAGAGCCCACCAAAGCTTAATCAACAGAGTAACTCCCGTGGCCCAGCTGATTTTCAACTTTCTGCTTATATCACTTGGTACTGACCCTTTGACCAAAGCAAGTCACATGTCCAAACCCAGAACCAGTTTAGAAACATCCTTCCAAAGAATATAGGGAGGCATGAACAAAGCAGAGCTATTCCTGTAGTCAATCTAGCACTCAGTTGAGTACCCTAAAAGAAGGTATTAACGAAGAAAACTATCTCCTCTTAGGAGACTTTCTCCCCTAGACCTGAAGTCAATTGATAACATGGATGAACCTGCTGGCCTAGGAGAAATTGCCAGCAACAATGGTTAATGGTGAAATCACAAAATATAAACTAAATCATTATTATGCTATAGTGAGCAGCTATTTATGGTATTATAAGGCTAGACTAATCGAGAACATTTGAGAAAAAAAATGATGATCAAATTGTACTTCCAGACATTAAGCTGTACCATAAAGTTAGAATAATAAGAAACTAATGCCAGTATAGCTACATAGATGAATGAAATGAAACGTAAATTCTAGACTCGTGTTAAAAATATATATATACCTTAATACTTGCTAAAAGTATCATTTCAAGTTGGGAAAAAAGTAGATTTGTATTTATATACTCAACATGTATTTTTTAAGCCACTATTATTTGTTCCTCTACCAGTGTTTCTTAAACTTCTGACATGGGCCTAACATTGTTTTAGGCACAGAAGACAGAGCCATGAACCCAGAGGTCAAAGTTCCCGTTTTCTTAGAGCTAAAGTTTTAATGAAAGGAGACATAAAATAAACAAATCACCCAAAACAATAAATACATGCTCAGTAATAAAACAGTAAAATGAATTCAGATGGTGATAATTGCCATTAGGACAATAAAATAAGGGACTGTGTTAGAGAAATATTGGAGGCCTTATTAGGATATGATGGCCATGGAAGGTCTCTCTGAGGTGGTAACATATAAGAAAAACCAGAAAAATGAAACCAGCTGTGTTGAGAGCTGAGCTTTCTGACAGAGACAATGATAAGAGCAAAGGAAATGAGGCCTGGTCTGTTTCAGGAACAAAAATCAAGCCAGAGCAGCAACTATAGAGTCAGGACCAGGGAAACAGAATCAATCAAGTAAAAGAAATAGGGAAGAATTTGGTCACGGGGGCCTCTGAGGCCATGGAAAGGAGTTCAGATTTAGATTTTCTCCTGGATGTGGGGGTCAACCAGCAGAAAGGTTTTCAGCAAAGGAAATCAGAGGTAGTATTGTGATCTGATTTTTGTCTGTAGAAGATGTTGCTGGTTGCGGGTGGAGAATGGACATAGTGAGACAAGAGTGAAGGCAACGACCAATTAGGAGGACATTGCAGTGTTTGAGGAAGAAGTGATCCTGGCCTAATTTAGGGGGTAGTGAAGATACAGAGACTAAGATACAACATCAGGACTTGCTGATTTACTGGGAGTGGATGAAGGGAAAGAAAGGAGTCAAAAGTGACTATTAAACATTTGACCTGAGCGACCATGAGCCTGACAGTCACTGTGCTATATTTTGGGGATAAAATGGAGAATAAGACATAGTCCTTGCCTTGTGGAGTTTGTAATCTATATTATTTAATAAATGTTACTTGGTTAATAAACTACTAGTTTAGAAAAATTGTTAGATTTAAATATCACGGTTTTTCAGAAATATAGATCAATGGAACAGAGAACCCAGAAATGGACCCAAAAATGTATGGCCAACTAATCTTTGACAAGATAGGAAAGAATGTCCAATGGAAAAAAGGCAGTCTCTTCAAAAAATAGTGTTGGGAAAACTGGACAGTGACCTACAGAAGAATGAAACTGGACCACTTTCTTACACCATACACAAAAATAAATTCAAAATGGAATAAAGACCTACATGTGAGACAGGAAACCATCAAAATCCTAGAGAAGAGAACAACCTCTTTGACCTTGACCACAGCAACTTCTTACTAGACATGTCTCTGGAGGCCAGGGAAACAAAAGCAAAAATAAACTATTGGGACCTCATGAAGATAAAAATCTTCTGCACAGTGAAGGAAACAATCAGCAAAACTAAACGGCAATGGGAGAAGATATTTGCAAATGACATGTAAGTAAAGGGTTAGTATCCAAAATCCATAAAGAACTTATCAAACTCAACACCCAAAAAAACAAATAATCCAGTGAGGAAATTGGCAAAAGATATGAACAGACACTTTTCCAAAGAAGTCATCCAGATGGCAAGCAGACACGTGAAAATATACTCAACATCACTCATCACTAGGGAAATACAAATCAAAACCACAATGAGATAGCACCTCGCATCTGTCAGAATGGCTAACATTAACAACTCAGGCAACAGCAGATGTTGGCGAGGATATGGAGAAAGGGGAATCCTCCTGCACTGTTGGTGGCAATGCAAACTGGTGCAGCCACTCTAGAAAACAATATGGAGGCTCCTCAAGAAGTTAAAAATAGAACTAACCTATGACCCAGCAACTGTACTACTAGGTTTTTATCCAAAGGACACAAAAAATGCTGATTTGAAGGGGCACATGTACCCCAATGTGTATAACAGCACTGTCAACAATAGCCAAATTATGGAAAGAGCCCAAATGCTCATCAATTGATGAATGGATAAAGATATGGCATATATATTCATGGTATATATATACAATGGAATATTACCCGGTGATAAAAAGGAATAAAATCTTGCCATTTGCAACAATGTGTATTATGCTAAGTGAAATAAGTCAGTCAGAGAAAGACAAATACCATATGATTTCACTCATGTGGAATTTAGGAAACAAAACAGATGAAAATATGGGAAAGGAAGGAAAAAATAAAATAAGGTAAAAACAGAGAGGAAGGCAAACCATGAGAGACTCTTAAATATAGAGAACAAACTGAGGGTTGCTGGAGGGGAGGTAGGGATGGGCTAAATGGGTGATGGGTATTAAGGAGGGCACTTGTTGGGATGAGCACTGGGTGTTATATGTAAATGATGAATCACTAAATTGTACTCCTGAAACCAAAAAATAAATAAATAAATAAAAAGCACAGTTTTACATCACAAAGTCTAGATGTGTTGAATGTTAAATTTAATATATGAATAATATCTAAATAAATAAGCTAGAAGAAAATAAATATGCATACTTATATACTTCAAGGACAGGAAAGCTTTTTAACAGATGTAACTGAAAAGGAAAAATATTAATAGATTGAATACTGAAATTTTCAACCTTTTGAATGTAAAAACATCTACAATAAACAAAATTAAAAGGCAAGTAATACTTGTGAAATATATTCATAGCATATATGATGAAGAGTTGATGTGCCTAATAAATCAATATGGAAAAGATGAGCAAAGAATACAGTAAGTAAAATAAGCAAAAATACAGGGTAAATCTATAGAAGGAATTTAATCTTACAGAAAATCAATAATGTACATATTTAAAATAGGACTTGATTGGTAAATAAAAAAATGAGAAGAATCTAGGAGTTATCCTAGGGGTATAAAGTTGACATTTTTTGGAAAGAAATTCTTTAAAAATACACAATTCCCTCTGAGTTGGCAGTTTCATTTTTGGAAATGTATCTAAAAGGCATGATCACGGTTGTGTGCTGCTGTATATAAACATTTACTGCAGTCTTGTTTACAGTAATATAAATTTCTCACAATAAAGAACTGATTAAATAATACCTTATATGGTGTAATATAGTGCAGCTAGTTAAAATCACATTGCAGGAAAAAAACAACCGACTGACATATGGTAGATAGTTCATAATATGTTTTATGTGATAGAATCAGGTTATAAAACATCAAGCCAAAGTTAATTGCATTTTGGTAAGTACCTGTAGAGAAACTACATCAATGAAGACATACACCAAATTGTTTATATATTTGAGTGTTGGGATCGTGGGTGACTTTTTCTTCTACATGTCTGTGATTTGCAACTTTCCACATTGCACATGTGTAACTATATATGTTTTATATTACAAAACAAAAAAATGTATATATTTATGGAAGGGTAAGTACTCGAAAATAAAAGGAGTCACTGAGCCTCTAACTAAAGGTAACTAGTTGGAAACCAGAAGTCAGAATAAAGGCTTCAAGGATGCTTGTGATAAAAAATGCAAAACAAAGGTGCCCTGATACTGATAATAAGCAAATGATCCCCATAAGAGTGCAGGCAGTGAAGGTGAAGCATAAACTTAGACAAAGAAGTTCTGGAGTCTGTAGGCTAGAGACACTGTGGGGCCCGTTAGCCATCATTCAAAGGTCAGTCCATACAGCAGGGGATTATGGGGCCAACTAATCAAGTTAACACCCACAAGTAATCCCAATTTACACTGACCTCATATTCGAGGTTATAGAAGCTTTGACTGTGATCTAATAAGCCCCTTGCTTGATTCTGTTCAGTTTATTAAAATAACCCCCCAACGTGATAAAACTCATCATTCCTGACCTTCACACACAAGTTAAACAGATAAACTGTCTGACCTTTTGAACATACACAATCCTTAAAACACTCCATTGATCAAACAGGTAACCTGTAAATCTAGAAAAATGGTCTATGACTTTGACATTTGAATTCAAAGGACACCAGAGGTCAAATGTGCCTACTGAACTCATTGTTGAATTATATTGAAATTCTTTTGAGGACTCTAAGGTTTACACTTGTAAAATAACTTTTTTAAAAAATTATCAATAGTTGCTTTACATGGGAAACATAAATGAACAATGATACTAAAAAGTTTGTGTGTGTGTGTGCGTGTGTGTGTGTGTGTGTGTGTGTAAATAAAAGCACTTTGCATTTCCACAGTATCTGTCATTGGAGGGTCTCTAAGTCTTTGGTGCCCATTTTGAAATTGGAGGCACTGAGGAAAAGCAAAGTCCCCAAATTCCAGTCAGTAGCCTAATGACTAAATAACTCTTTAATTCCTCTCTTGTACTTCATTACAACAGTTTTTGAACGTTGATACTTACAAGATTCTTCTTTGGAACTTAAAAAAAAAAAAAGTATCAGTGCCTGCGGTCTATCCAGACCTACTAGATCAGAGAGGCTCACCGGTGCGGAGGCGCAAGGCGTGCGGGTTCGGCGAGTTACAGAAGTGGTTCTGGTGTGCCCTGAGGTGTGAGAACCACTAGTCTGGGTGAAAAGGTGCCGGCAGGGAAGGAGCTGGCAATAGAACAAGGAAAAGAAAACTGAGACATTTCTAATTCAAAGCGAACATTTTTAAAAGAAGGACGTGTGAATAATGACATTCCTTCCCAGGTAGTGTCATTTCTTAGGGACCCTTCACCTGTAATCTGGGCACAGAGTCGAGGTTAGAGTCAGTCCAATTCAGTGGGTAATGTCAATTCACTTCTCACGATGTGTGTCAGGGAGCAAAGGAGTGTTCCTATCAGCTGCCCCTAAGAAAGAAAGTAAACACTCCCAACATGCACTGAGGTAAAGGGAGTGGCTCAGGTTTCTTACACGTCCCTGCTCTGGCGAAAAGGGGTAATAATTAACAGCTCCTGGGGCTCGATGATCCTGCGGAGGGCACTGCCAGGTGCAGAGCTGAGCAGCACGGGGCGTCGGGTCGCCCCTCCTCCACACTTGGCTCCGACCTCCAGGACAGGTGAGGGAGCCCTGCCTTTCCAAAGGACGCTCGGAATTGGTGAATCTGTGACTGAGCAGGGGAACAAACTCTCCGGAGCAAGTTCAGCTCAACAACTCAGGTAAAAAGCCTTCTCCTGGTAAAAAGCCTTCTCCTGGTAAAAAGCCTTCTCCTGGTGTGAATAACAGGTGACATATGGGCCTGGGGAAAAGAACCCCTCTAATCCACCCCCCGCCCCAGGTCAGGTTGAGGACACGTTATTAGAAAGCGGCATCCACGGGCAGCCAAGTTGAATGTAGGCATGCATCAGACCAGTTGAAACTCAGACATTGCTTTTCCTTTTTGATCGTTTTCAGAATACCCTTTCCTGACGCAGGTAAGCATGTGGGGAGGAGGGAAAGGCACGAACTGAAGTGTGGCCACTGAAGCCCTTCTCCCTTTCCTCAAGGGAAATAGCTCAAAGAGCGCTTTATCTGGAATTGCACTTAACCCTCACATCCCCCTTTCTCTTGAATCAGCGGACTTGAAAGGTCCTTTTAAGTGAGGGTTCCGCTAAACTTTCCACTCAGAAACTACAGAGCTACAGAGACATATCCCTCCAAAAATTGAAAACGATTTCTGCTATAATTTAAGAGTTCACCAAACAATGAATGAATGAATAAGCATAATTAAATGGGAGCCCATGAGTTAAGGATACAAGTTCTGAAGCAGGAGAGCCTTAAGTTCAAATCCTGGCTTTGCCACTTATTAGTTTGTCCTGTAGCAAGTACTTAACCTAGCCAAGCCTCAGTTTGTCATCTGTAAAACAAGCCCCATAACAGGATATGCCAATGGGGCTTTGATGGGAATTAAACACTTAGCAAGCATCCTATAAGTGGTACCTCCAGTTAGGATTAAGAAATTAGCAGTTCTGCCAAAAGGGCCAGATCAGGGAGGGTGAGCTAAGCTGGGGAGACCAGACAGTGTGGAGGTGGTAAAGATTAACTGGTTTCCAGAGAATGGGTCTCGGACACATGAGCGGATGGCCAGTGGGCAAAGAACTACCTCTGTGAACAGCAATGAAATCATCTGGCTTCTTGCTCCTTTTCAAATAGTGTACATAGTGGCAAATTCAAAATTATCTGCTACTCAATCACTTTTGCTTTGGAAAAGTCACGTTCATTTTAACTGTTATTTCTAAGCAGAAAATATAATTTTGTAGTAGGAGACTTACACACAACCCCAGATTGTGCAACCTGTGACATTTAGTTTTATAAGACAGATAACCCTTGAATGACTTTGATAAAATAGACCATGGTAGCACCCATATTGGATTGTTTGTATTGAAGTGATATAGACTTTCGTTTGTGTTTATGGACAGAAGCATACAAGAACAATACCTGTGTTTGTTGGTCTTCACCTCTGAACTTAAATTACAGGGAAGTGACCTTTATGAAATTTTATTTAAAGGGCACTTTTGTTAATGTTGCTGTTAGTTTTATATTAATGTTGGTAATTTCAAGAAGGGAACAAACTTAGAAGTTGCAACTAGCAACGTATTTTCATTGATGACATTTTATATTTTCATTACATTAATATACATTTAAATGGTTTGCAGTTGATCCCAGCTTAATATCATCATTGTTTTGATGGATTCTTATTTCAAACTGCAGATTTGAGATTCTCCAATGTACTTATAATTGGATATTTGCTAGAATTCTAAAGCCAACCAAACTGAGCTTTACTATGTTATTGTCCTCTGGGTCTTAATTGTGTTAGTGTTTATAGCTAAAAGCTTATAAAATATTCTAACCTATTTAGAATATAACTTTATGCCAAATATATATATGGTTGGAACTTCTTAAACCAAATTATTTGATTTAACATTTTGTAATGTTGTATGTTTAAACAAACAGTAACCCCAACTGAGATAAATCTACTTAACTGTACTTGAGATTAATATGAGATTAATTTATCTAACCACATAACTAGATTAAGTCTTCCTAGTTAAA
This sequence comes from Panthera leo, assembly GCF_018350215.1. Classification (NCBI taxonomy): domain Eukaryota; kingdom Metazoa; phylum Chordata; class Mammalia; order Carnivora; family Felidae; genus Panthera; species Panthera leo. The sequence continues at coordinate 145,494,194 of NC_056682.1, forward strand.
CTCTATTTTAGTGTACATATGTTCCTCTACTATCTCCAATATGAATAACATTTTAAGATATACTATTAAATGTATTGGTCCATCGAGAGAGAGAGAAATAACCAGCAATGACTAAGAAAAAATGAACTTTCCCAATTATATGGAAGATAGTGTAACACATATATAATATTTTTTAGCATGTAATTCAAAGTTTCATATTTGATACTTGTTTTCACTTTTCCTAAAATAAGAAGCACCCTATACTTTTCACTGAAATGGAAATCTAGTCCTAATAGTCAATTTACCTGTACAGATTCATTGAAGGTAGGGAATTTAGGATTTATAGAGATACAGGAGATTCCTATAAAAGTTTAGATTTGGGGGATGCCTGGGTGGTTCATTCGGTTAAGCGTCTGACTCTTGGTTTCGATGTAGGTCATGATTTCATGATTCATGGGATCGAGCCCCATGTTGGGCTCCATGCTGACTGTGTGGAGCTTGCTTGGGATTCTTTCTCTCTCTCTGCCCCTCCTCAGCTTGCTCTCTCTCTCTCTTCCTCTCTCTCTCTTTCTCAAAAAAAATAAACATTAAAAAACATTAAAAATAAATAAATAAGATAAATGTTTACATTTTTATCTTGCCATTTGCAATGACATGGATGGAACTAGAGGGTATAATGCTAAATAAAATAAGTCCATCAGAGAAAGACAAATACCATGTGATTTCAGTCATATGTGGAATTTAAGAAACAAAACAAATGAGCAAAGGAAAAAAAATAGAGGGAGAAACCAAGAAACAGACTCTTAACTACAGAGGGCAAACTGCTGGTGACCGGAGGGGTGGGGGGTGGTGGGATGGGGGAATCGGTGGTAGGGATGAAGGAGAGCACTTGTCATGATGAGCCCTGGGTGATGTATAGAAGTGGTGAATCACTATATTGTACACCGGAAACTAATATTACACTGTATGTTAGCTAACTGGAATTATGATTTTTTTAAAGTTTAGATTAAAAAAAAATTTTTTTCAAATATAGGTCAATCAAAGATACAACCTCTGAGAAAGAACTTCTGAATATTCTCTCTTTGCCCTAAGGTCTAGTGTTAGAGAAGGTTGGGTTTTGTTGCAGAAATTCATCTGTGTCTTTCAAAGCTATCAGATACGGTGATTATATCACTTCATAACATCATTTCAAATTGCAGACTAATGTCACTGCTTTCAGTAGTGGAACGTGACGATGTCTCCCTTTTAAGTGATGACAGTGTAATCTTAATCACCTAAAGGACCACTTCCCCGTCACCATCCCAGAGCCCAGTAAACGGGGTTCAAGAGTAGAAAGTGCTCACTCTGCAGCCAACATACAAATAAGAACAAGAACAATGATTCACCGTCCCTGTGAAGTCAAGCTTAGAATTTCCTCTTGGAAACTAGATGAAGCAGAGAATCCTTGAATGGTACCACAGCAGCAGTTCCAGAACATGCCTTTGGCAGACTGAGCAGCTGCCTTCCAGACTGAGTGGTGGCAAGATGCCTTGAGTCCTGAAGTGGCTGAAAACCCATGTGCTTCTGTTACAGTTCCTGTGCCTTGAGGGAGCTCTGGGGACAGTCAAGCCAGTGCATTAATGTCCTGTCAATATGGAATAGAATATTAAAGGTTGGCATTTCAAATGAGATTCCACTGGGACTGACAGGAATGGTATATTCACATAGAAGCCTGGGTGTTTTTTATCCATACCCTGTTGAGTCCCGTCTTATATTCAAGCATTATGATACATTGTTATGCATTTCAAAACAAGCATTTCTTAACTGTAATAAATATCACTTAATAAAGTGATAGTTTTTATATGCCAGCTTCTCACTTTTGCCATCTTTGCAAATGAGGCAAATTCTTTAGAAAGATAGAGCCGGATATTTCCCAGAAACCACACTTCTCTGGACTCTTGTACTGTTTTACTAAGAACTGGATAATGGATAGAATTATAGATTTTTTTTCTCATTTCCTTGAAGTCATATAATTGTATATAGATCTGTTCTTCTGAACTTTAAGGTTCCTGGTCAGAGTTTAGAGAAAAAACTTTATTTTGGAACTGAATACATATTTGTAACTTTCCATTGCTTTTTCCGGCCAAAACAATGATTAAAAAAAAAAAAAAACCTTCATGTTTACTGCCCTGAATATAATCTTACTTCATAATTTAAATACACATTTGCTATTCCAATGTGTTACTTTCCATTCTTTTTTTTTTTCTTAGTAACTTTTATGGTGTGTGTTATGTAAGATATGTTCCTTGTATATGATTTAGAAAGAACATATGAATCAAAAAGAAAATAATTATCATTCATGATTTCATAGCTTATATAGCTTTATAGTTAATATTTTAATATGTCTCCCTATATATTGCATATATTCATTCTTTTATATATGTTTTTACCTACATACTTGCATATATACACTCACTCTAGAAGGTACAAAAACGAAATAATCCATAATCTTGTTCTAAAGGAATAGTCAAATTAACTAAAGTAAAATTTAGTTAGAGAAAGCAGTAAGTAATTAGAAAGCTGCAGATATTTTGCTGTGTAATTTCAGAGGCAGGAAAAATATCCTTTGGCTGGGGAATGTTGGGAAGTTAGCACCTATATTCTTTTAGTTCATTGTAAAATTCTGACTGTTCGGCACCTCATGCACCAGTGATCCCAGGAATAAGGGGCTACGGACACAGATGTAGGCTACGCTTCCTGTGCCTAGCACAGGGGCAAGCCCAGAGAGGGAACTCCTGAAACATTTGTTTACTATACAAAGGAGTGAATCAAATTTTCCACTTGTTAAACAAGTGGCCATTTAATCCATGATAGGCCACAGGAAGGTACTTTAAGTGACTGGCCCATTTGAGTTCATTGGGGCTGGGATTCACCTCCCATCCTCTGGCCTCCTTCTGGTACCTGGCCAATCCAGGCAAGCACATGTCTTGGCGGGGTACAGGCAGGATACAGGCAGGATACAGAGCAGGTGGAGGCAAAGCACAGGTGCTCTCTGATGCTCCCAGGTCTCACTGTGGCCTGTGAGCTGGTGCTGTCTGCTCCTGCCTTCTCAGGCTCCTGATCTTGTCTGCTTGCTTAGACCTTGCTTGTCTGCTTTGCTTTGCTTTCTCAGTCTCTGCCCTTCCCTGTCGAGCCACCTAGGCCCATCTGAGCTTAGACCCATCTAGTATTTCCAGGACTGTTTATTTCTCCAGGACTTGATTACTGACCTAATTTCCTGTCTTGTGAGCTCCATCCTATCTGGACAAAATGAAAAAATAAGTAACCAAACTTATTCAATAATAATCTTATTTCATACGCAAAGTCAATAAACTCTGGCCCGAGGACCAGATAGCTTGTGTGATTCACTCTCCCAGTAAAGTACATAGATTTGTAACAACTACCTTCCTCCTCAAGGCATAGTTTATTATGCCCTACCAAGCAAATTGTGAATGTCCAACATGAGACCTCTAAGCTTCTAGAATTATCATTTTTCCTTTTTTCATAAATCCTCATCTCTGCTAATCATGACCTCTCTTATCTTGCTCTTAAGGTTTTTGAGGTAACTAGCTCAGATCCTTAAATCTACCCAGTCTCTATAATTTAGGAGATATTCACAAATGTCCTACCAGGTTTTAAATTACTATGAGTCATAATTAATGGGATTGGAGAGGGGAAACTGTTTGAATTCACAGATCTATTTCTCACCTTGGCAATTAATAATAAAATGAGACTTTTACCTTTCGGGTATTTAGACTGTTTGAATATTTTGTTGAGCCAATTTTTAGATTCAGATATGGCCAATATGATTCCTATTTAATTAGCATATATTGCCAATGAACAAAAAATTTTATCCTGTTTTTTTCCCCCATAAATTCCATTTAATTGTCTTCCTTCCTAAGGTCAGAGAATAATGTAAGTGCTTTTGAAATCCTTTAATCACACCTGAAATCTTCTGATTGGCTTTAGCATAGCTCACCAGTTTGACAATATAATTCCACAGCAATTGTTTGGTATCTTTAATGACACCTTAGCTATTTTTGTATAAATACAAATAGGAAGCCAACCAGGAAGTTCCTGCAGTGATTTTCAGCCCATCACTGTCAATGTCACTTTGTGATTGTAAGAAACTTCCACTGGTGATTCTTCAGTTCAATATATACCCAACTTCTAATCTCAGCAAAGCTATCATGTTAACTATGAGGTCAAGAAAGATTTACAAATACCAATTAATCAGGCCATATCTGCAATTCTACATTTAGTCAGTCACTCAGCAAATATGAATTGAATTCCTTGCATGTTCCAGGCAAAATTCTAAGAGCTGGGTGTATACAGATAAATACAAAAAGCCCTGATCCAAAGAAGTTCATGTTGTGGTTGGGGAAGACAGATAAGTAAATAAATAAGATCCTTTCAATTACTGTTACATACCTAAATGGAAATCATGTGGTAGTGGCTGACTGAGAATTGCTTAGGGAAAGCCTCTGAATGAAGAGATAAACTTGGCCCACGATCAGCATGATGGAAAACAGATGTGGAAGTCTAAGAGCAGGGTGTTCTAAGTAGGAGGAGTAGCAAGTATAAATCCCCAAGACGGGAATGAGCTTAGGGAGTGATGGAAAATCAGCAAAAAGGCCAATGTAGACAAAAGGTAATCAATGAGGAAAGTAATGAAGGGAATGAACACTGAAGAGATTGATGGGATGCTGTGGGTAATCGTAAGGAAGCTATATTTTATTCTATCTCATTCTTGGAAGTCATTGCAAGTTTTTAATCATCAGATGATGAGATTTATTTCAGTCTTTAAAAGGAATAAATAAAATAAAAATAAATAAGAAATAAATACAATAAATAAAATTATCATCCTAGCTTCTGTGTGGAGAATGGAAGACTAGTCACTGGTGGATGCTGGGAAACTAGCCATGAGGCTGATGCAGAAATTCAGGAGTTAAGGTGGTGATGATGATGATGGCTTGACTCAGGGTGGTAGCATTGGAAATAGAAGCTTTTGAGTTCAGGTGATAGATATGTTGGAGGTACAATTAGTAGGATTTACTTTTGAATTAGAATCTCGTTCTAATGAAAGAGGAAAAGATAAAACTGAGTCTTAGTTATGGTGCCAAATTGGGTAGATGGGAAAGAATTGTCAGGGAGGGAATTCTGGAGACTGAAGAAAGTCCATGGTCCTGTCTGGGCCATTTGTATGGAGATATCTTCTAGACTTCCAAGCACAGATTAAGTAGGTAGTGACATGGGTCTGGAGCTCAGAAGGGAAGTTGGGTTAGAGATGGATTCGATTATCTGGAAGAAAGTGTAGACAGAGAAGAGGACACAGGAGAGGATAGGTTAGTAGAACTAACCAGCATTCTGTGATTGTGCAGAGGAGTCTGGACAGGAGACTAAAACATGGAGTCCCATGAAATAGCAAAGAAACAAGGCAAGGTTGTTGTGGTTGCTGCTTTGTCTCAAAAGCCTCAAGAAAAAAAAAGGGGGGGGGGGAGTTCAAAAGCAGGAAACAATCAACCTTGTCAAATGCTGCTCAGAGAGAAAATGAACCACTTGTCAAGATATAGGCCATTGGAACATGGGAGGAGAGGTGCAGGGAGGGGTAAATTAAAAGAATAAATGGTAAATAATAGATATCCAGGAGAAGACAGTGTTTGGACGATGAGGTTACCACTAGGGGATTCTCAGTAGGGAGCAACAATAACCTTTTTTGTGGGTGATTCAAATGATAGCACCTAGAGGCAAAACTCAGGTTTTAGAAGCAAGAGCAAGGGCTATATAACGAAACAGCCCAGACCAAATCCTATGAATGAGTAACTGGGATCTGTTGGGCTCCTGGAACGTGCTGTATCTTTCTCGCAAGGCAGCCTAAAATACCCATGTAACTTCTGACTTACAGAGTTGATTTGCTTGATGGCTAAGCTTCTGTCCCTTCCATCACAAGTCCTCCAAGAGACCCCCTTCCAATGATGAGCTGTCAAAGAAGATGACATCCCCAACTAGAGGAACACTGTTCTTTCAGCAAGAAGATAGGAGTAGAAAAGGTATAAATCAAGAGCAATGATACAAGGTGAAAAGCAGAAAATGGCATCAGAGCAGTGCAGATAAGAGACTATGGAGAGACTTGATAAGTCCCACTTGAGCAGAGACTAGGAAGAAGCAAAAATCTGAACATCAACCTGTGGTGATGAGGGCCCTCTCGTGTGAGGGAACTAACTGGTGACAAGAGACTCAATGGCTTGAGAGCCATTGGACCAGTAGGCCTGGTATTTGAGAAAAATCTTCAATTTTAAGTTTAGAAGAGTAGATGGTTTGGTGGAATTGCAGAAAACCTGAATGTCAGGTTAGGAGACCTGGACTATATTTGCTAAGAATGAAATCCCAGGAAAGTTTGTGAACAAGAAGATGATGTGATGGTCCAGATAGTAATAACATAAAGGGGAATTAGTCAGGCGTTCAGCTTAGAGACTATTACAATGTTCCCAGTGAGATGTGCTCACAGCTTTCAAATAGATTATATATTTTCAAATAATGTGCTATAATGCATCAGGGAATTTGTGAACATAGCTTTCCTTTTTTTTTTTTTTTCTTCTTTTCTTTTCTTTTCTTTTTTTCTTTTTTCTTTGTTTTGGGCAGTGGGTGGGAGGATTGCTATTATCCTGGAGAAAGATGATATGAATACCTTCCAAACACCTTACTCCAACCAAATTAAGCTAATTTGGAAGTAAAAGGAGGAAGTCCCTAGCCCTCTTTTTTTTTTTTTTTTTTTTTTTTTTAATAAAAATTGAACTTTTCTCTCTAGCCTAGCCTTTTATCCTGGCTATATCCCCTATGATTCTATAGGCTTGAAGCAATAGTAATTAAATATGTAATTTCTGCAAAATGGAATGACTGGAAAACATTATATTTAAAATCTCTGGTCACACCCGAATGCCATTTAGATGAAGACATAAAGGAGGATGTTATTCACATCTGACCACGGTTTCCAAAGCCTGAAGGAAACTTGAAGGATGTTACATCACACTTAATCAACACTTGCGAGTCAGAGCTTGATTTTAGATGCCTGGAAACTTAAAATTGTGTTTGCAGGACTGGGGCACAGTTCAGTCAATTTGGGTTGAGTGGCTGTAATAGAAGAAATGTATTCCCTTGCGCAGAACCATATAGGAGAGAACTCATTCTAGAAATACTCCAAAAACAGACTTACCAAACTGGCCAATCCTTCCTTGCCTTGGACCACTGATTCTGTAGTTTTTTAGTTTACTTGGTACATTTTCCTCTTTTCTGCACATCTCCAAACATTGATCCAGGATTTCTTTTCTACTTTACCTATCTTGTCTTCCCATGTTGCCAAAATAATTTCAATGATTGTAAAATGCTTTTGGTAGGGCAGGGGGATTGTAGAAGCCTTTGGGACTTTAGTATCTTCTTAAAGAGAATAACACTGAGCTGTCAAGTAAGCAGAACTTTAAAACTGACTGAAAATTTTTTTCCACAAGTTTCTGGAAATTTCCTTGAAAATGTAATAAGAGCAAGACATCTAAATTTTTTTTCATAAATTTCTGGAAATTTTACTAGAAACTGTAAAACCAGCAAGGCTTCAGAAACTATTATTCCAGACAAAGTTCCTCATGTAGCTTCTTCTTTTTTTTTTCTTTTTTATACTTCTCAATAAAAGTAAGATCTGAACCAAAAAAACAGCAGTTTCAAACACCCCAAGCACACTTGTGCATTTATAGAGCGAGCAGGAACATAACTTTTGAATCACTAAAACCTGGTAGTACCAGAACTGTGGATAAATCGAAAAATGAAAAAAATCCTTAGAGTGCGTTCCAAATCAAATACTAAAAATTCAGAAGTAGAATTCCTGACAGGAGTTATGCCAAATTTAACCATACCGGATACATTCATTACCAGGAGCATAGCTAATACAGCCATCAACTGTAAAGTGATCATCAGCACAATTTTGACCCGGGGTTTCACTTACAAATTTGCAAATCATTTGCATTTAACACGGGCCAACATTGCGGTTTGTATTGTGCTTTCTTAGAAATATCTTTCTATCCTGTTGGCCTTTCTCTCTCCCTATCTCTCCATTCCATAGTTGTCAGTCTCTCAAGTTGATTACCAAGGGGAAGACTGGAAGTGAAGTTATATACTTCTGGCCCATCTAGTATTTCTTCATATGCCCTCTTTATCATCTTTATTCAGAGATTGTTAAAATTAAATTATATGTTCCTCTTCCTTTACTATTTTCCCTAAGAACATGAAGAATATAATTTTCAATTTCAAATGAGAACTATATCATGAGAGATAAAATGAATTTTTCTCAGAAGCACATATGGATAACAAAAACAGGAAAACACCTAAACATCTTAAAACTTATAAAGGTCAAGTGGGGGCAAGAGCAGAGAAAACAAGACATTATTACTTGCTGTCAAGCAAGTCACTTTGTGAAAAGTCATGAAAAGGTGGTTTACAGGATGCCATTTAGAAACTCACTCAAAATGTGTTATAGTTAAAACGCTGAACTGAACCTACTTTCTAACAATTGAAATTTTGGAGGGCATCTCACTTATCCTCAATAGTAATTCTCTTAGAAAAAAAAATATATCTTTGAAAAGAATCTTGGAATGGGCCAACTAATAGAAAATCAAAGATTGGAATTTGTATAACCTTTCCAAAATGCAAAAACAATGTTGGTGAAAAGAAAAAAAAATTAGAGGCCTTCAAGATTCAGACTTTGTTTCAAATTATGTGTCCCACTACTTACCAAGTGTTGGAAATAGAGGTAATAACATCCACACCCTGCTGGGACGGTCTGAGGATTGAGTAAGATAACATCTGGAAAGTGGCTCACAGACAGAGTATAAGATCTGTGGCACGTGGTAAAAAAAAAAAAAAAAAAAAAAAAAAAATCTTTCTCTTTCCTTCCCTTCCCAACCCTCATGCCCGTAGAAGAAACACTACTTAAAAACTTGTCCCAAATACTTTTACTCACCGGGGACAAAGCAAAACATTTCAATTTAAGTCAGAAACTAATTTATGAATGCATCACAGGAGTATACCATTAATGTTATCCTCACGTCTTAGGGTATCCTCAGATGATCTCAAAAAAGGAGAAAAGTTGAATATGATGGCTCACCAGTGCTCTTCCTGGATCTTCATCAATGAGAGGACATTCATTACCAGGTAATTATATGCCTGTATGTGTTATCCTACTCAGCAATCATTGGTGGATTAAGCCCCAGGACTTTGTCATTCTAAGTATGATGAATGAACCACAAAATCAATATGAATCAACAGTGCAGTCAGTGAGTACTAGTCCTAAAGACTGCTAACCCATAACCTCTCATGGAACAATCACTCATATTTTATAAATAGTGGTCTAATTTCACTATAGTTGGCAGAATTCTCAGGAGCAGCCTTAACTAACGGATCTAAGTCTCCTCATAAATTGGATATCCAAAGAATTGGTCCAGGGGCTCAAAACAGGCCTTCCCATCCTCTTCTCTCCCTCCCTTACTCCTTAGGACACACTTCATTTTCACTGTGTCCCTCTTGATGTTAGGTTATGCAATATATAGAACATCCACAGCGGTTTTCTTATACACAGCAAATAGCATCTTATATTGGTTTGGGAATAACTGAGCAGGAATTTGAAAACTCTAAGAGTAAAGCTGAGCACTGAACTGGCTGAGTTGGAGCAAAAGCAGATGAGAAAAAAAGACGGGGAAAAACACACACACACACACACACGTGCACAATTGGCCCTGAAACATGACCCATGTCTCACTGGGAAGAGAAACAAAGCCAAACAAATGATAGGAGGTGGTGGGTATAAATTGATGCTGGATCGGGCCACAGGAAAGCAGAGAGAACAAACATGGTCAACAATGGAATTAAAGTCAGAACGGAGGATAAACATGAAATATAAGAGGTGGGAAGAAGGTGTGAAGTAAAAGACAGTGGATTCATCTATTCATTCCTCAAGTATGTATTAACTGCTTCCCAAAGACAGGTATTCTGGACCCTGAGCATTCAGCAATGGCCCGAACAAAACCTTTAGCCTTGTGGGGTGGCCTCCTCAAAGGGGGATGCAGTTGCTGTGTAAGATAAATGAGTAACAATATATATATTATTAGACACTGAAAGGTAGGAAGAATAAAATAAAGCGGGAAAGGGAATAATGAGTGCTGGAGGTGGACAGCTGGGGGTTATGATTTCATATATGATGTCCAGGGAAACCTCGGTGAGAAGGTAGCATTAGAGGAAAAGCCTGGAGGAGATGAGCAAGCCAGTTGTGTAGGTATCTGGCTGGGAGCAAAGGGGACAGCCAAGACCAAGCTCTGAGGCAGGTGCATGCCTATATGGATGGAGGAAGCCAGGCTGGGGTAAACGAAGTGGGAGGAACAGCAGAAGCGAAGGCTCCTGACATCATGGGCCAGAGCACGCAGGATCTCGTAGGCCGTTGTGGGACTTCATCTTTCCCACCGATGGGAAGCCATTGAAGGATATTGAGCATTTGGGTGACTGGATCAGTGTGGCCGAAGAGGGCATAAGAGTGGAAGCAGAGAAATTATCAAGGAGCTGAAAGTTCAGGGGAGGGATGATGGTGCCTTGGGCCAAGGTATCAGTAGTGGAGGTTAAAAAAAAAAAAAATCAGATTCTCAGATATTTTGATGGAAGAGAATGAAACCACTTTTTTTGGGGCGGGGGCGGGGGGGGAATATTTCCAAGGAAAGGTCTGCAATTCTGAAGACCCTTATTTTATGTCATATTTTAAATTGGCCAAATTGAGGACTGACAGTTTATATTTTGTAGCCCAGCGCCCCTTTCAGGCCCTGGTGTCTACATATCAGCTGGAACTCCAGTAAAATTTTATTACATTTACACAAACGCCAGACTTGAAGATAGCACTTCTCAAAATGTGGTCCACAGGCCGCCCACCTCCCAATCAGACAGTTGTTGACAATGCAGACCCCAGGCTCCCCTTGACAGTTAATCAGATAGTTCTGATGCATACTGAAGTGTAAGAACCACTGCTCAGAGGAGGAAAGGATTAAAGTTCGAGAACTTCTGACCTCCTGAAATAAACAAAATCCCAGAGCCCGGGGAAATCTGTACAAAACACTTGTCAGAAATTAATACCACCGACCACCCCCGATATCCAACATGTCACAAATCTGACAGACACCTCCATTCATTTAGTCACTGGATGAGTAATCATTCCGCTCCCACTCTGCGCTAGGCTTTGTTCCAGCGAACAAGGCAGAAATTACAAACTTATTAGGGATTTTTATTTTCCTGCACAAAAACATGTGAAAATAATGGAAACGAATAGGGAAATAGAATCCACTCAATGGAGATTTTGGCCTCAGCACATTGCATGAGAGCTACATTTGATCGATAAAATAAGAGGTTGTGACATTAATAGCATAGCAGCAATGGAGCATTTAGGTCTTACTGCTGAATGAGGATTCTTTGAGTTTAGAAACTTCCCTGGGTAAATGGCGTTGGCATAAGTCAGCTTCACGCTCCGATGACTAAGTTTCCAGTTGCCGTTTTCATTGCCTGGGGTCATCACTGGTCTGCTGCTTCACATGGTAAATATTCTAAGTGAGCAGAGTTTCGAAAAAATATATATATGGTTGCTTTCAAAGTACTTTCAGGTGCTAAGCTGAAATCAGGGCACTTGAGAGGTGAGTAAATGCCAACCAGAGTACTTGAAAAAAGTTCAAATCCGGTTTTAGAATGCAGATCAGATTTGATTCTCTGGATTCCTTCGTCTTTGTCTCCTCCTCGGGGAGCCCAATGCACACTCCTGTGGGCTGCAGCGCTACCCACAGCCCACAAGCCATGTGTGCATTCCTGTCCTTAGTAAATAATTTTAATGAGCATGATGTAATAAATTTTAGCAGAAAGTGCATTATTCCACACGGTGTCTCTTTCCAAGCATGTTGGCCGGGCACCCTTTGCTGAAACAAAGGAACCAGCCACCTGCACCTCTGAACACAAATTCAGCACAAAGAGCCAATGTTCCACAGGCTGCTTCTACCTGGCCAGTAGAGCTAGAGGGCAATGTTTGCCCAGTTTCCATGGCCAGGGTCTTCTCTAATCAAGGAAACTGGATAAAACACTGCGTGCCCCAGCGTGCCCTGCAGGTGGGTTTATAAAGAGGACACCCCTCTCCTGAAGGCCACTGGACTCTTGTCTTTTTTTAACTTTTTAATGTTTACTTATTATTTTTGAGAGAGAGAGAGAGCAAGTGGGTGAGGGGCAGAGAGAGAGGGAGACACAGAATCCGAAGCAGGCTCCAGGCTCTGAGCCGTCAACACAGAGCCCAATGCGGGGCTCAAACTCACAAACTATGAGATCATGACCTGAGCCAAGGTCAGCCACTTAACTCTTAACTCTTGTCTTTAATAAAGGATAAGAGAGCGCTCCCTGACATTTGTTTTAAGGAACCAGGATTTTAAAATAGGTCAGGGGGGCGTCTGGGTGGCTCAGTCGATTGAGCGTCCAACTTCGGCTCAGGTCATGATATCACAGTCTCTGAGTTTGAGCCCCACATGGGGCTCTGTGCTGACAGCTCAGAGCCTGAAGCCTGCTTCCGATTCTGTGTCTCCCTCTCTCTCTGCCCCTCCCCTGCTCATGCTCTCTCTCTCTCTCAAAAATAAATAAACTTTTTTTTTTAATAAAATAAGTCAGGGACAAAAAGTTCAAGACATGGTTGGGACCATCTCCTTTAAAAATGAGAAATTTTTTCTACATGGAGATCGTTTTTTAAAATTTATTTTAACATTTCCACTATGAGGTTTGATAACCTAATGAAAATAACATAAATGTTCATAATGAAAAATTGGATATACTAATGACATTAGTTACTATGTCAAAAAAAAGGTGAATAATGTCCCCCCAGATATGTGAAAAAAGTTCATTTTTTTAAAAATTTTTTTTTAACATTTATTTATTTTTGAGACAGAGAGAGGCAGAGCATGAACAGGGGAGGGGCAGAGAGAGAGGGAGACACAGAATCCAAAACAGGCTCCAGGCTCTGAGCTGTCAGCACAGAGCCCCACGCGGGCTCGAACTCACGGACTGTGAGATCATGACCTGAGCCGAAGTCGGATGCTTAACCGACCAAGCCACCCAGGCACCCCAAAAAGTTCATTTTTTAAAGCTTTCCTTATATCGGATATTTTTCAATGAGCATTGACAATCACGAAGCATATTAATGTGACTGTTATTCCCAACCCAATTTACTTATTCCACATTTACCTATTTTATCACTTTGGTCAGATCATCCATCTGTCTAAGATACACTGAAAATATTTCAATAGGCATCTGATAAAATCAAAATTCAAAGACTAGAAATATATTAACTTATGGAATTTACTTGAATTTCTGGATATGTTAAGTGGTGGCACTGGTAAAGGTTTTTTTTTTTTTTCCCCTCTAAAAATAGGTCAGGGTTTAATTTTCTATATTTTATTCCCTCAACAAATAATTATTGGGAACACACCACAAGCCAGAAGTTGTGCTAGAAACTGAGGTATGGAATTTTGAGCAAAAAAAGACAAGAGCTGCTTGGAGCTACAGATCTCCGATTTGAGCCTTCACTAGAATGACCTGGAGGGCTTGCTACACTAAAGATTGAGGACCCACTCCCAGCTTGTGACTCAGTGGGTCTGGGTTGGCGTGAGCATTCCCATGTCGAAGTTCCCGGGTGGTGCCCATGTTACTGGTCTGGGAATCACACTTTGAGAACTTCAGGTCTAAAGGCCTGATCGATAACAAACTGACGCAGATGTTCAGAAGGAAAGGGATCCTTTAGAGAATAAGGAACTAGCCTAAACAGTGGCGGGGGTGGTGGGGTGGGGCTCCCGATATCTGACCAAGGAGGAAGCTAACGAGTTTAAGGAAGTGAGCAGGAGAGCATTCCTGACATAGGGAGTCTGCCTGAAGTCCTCATGGCCAGAGAGAGGTCAGGGTTCCAGCAAGTGAAGGGGACCCAGTGTGGGTGAGGTACAAGACACAGGGAAATGCATCTCTTCAAAGTAGGCTAAAGAGACGTAGCAGGACCTCCCCTGCTGTGATAAAGATTTGTAGTTTTTATCCCAAGAGCAATGGGAAGACGTTTAAAGATGTTAAGCACAGCAAATGCTATGTCATGTTCTCTATGCTCTGTATAGAGTGTGGAGTATATGGAGGACACCCAGAGGAAAAACAAGGAGGTCCCTTAATATAAATTTTTATTTAATTTTTTAAAATGTTTTCTTTATTTTTGAGAGAGAGAGAGACAGACAGACAGACAGACACAGAGTGTGAGCAGGTGAGGGGCAGACAGAGAAGGAGACACAGAATCTGAAACAGGCTCCAGGCTCTGAGCTGTCAGCACAGAGACCAATGCGGGGCTCGAACTCATGAACCACGAGATCATGACCTGGGCCAAAGCCGGACGCTTAACCGACTGAGCCACCCAGGTGCCCCTGTATTGTTTTAAACGTAAGGAGAATCAGTGGTCAAAGTCATGGCAGCGTCATAGAAGAACGAGGTAAGAGCCTGTGTGTCAGGAGAGCTCCTGTCTTCAGCTCATGCTCATGTGCTTGGCCCCGAGGATCACTGGCCACCTGCTGTGTTTCAGGCACTCTGTTAACAATCCTAATGGTCCAAGAGGCTGTTAATGAATTAACAGAGTAGATAGATCATTTCCTCATCCCTAGGGAACAAGGGGCATCAGACTGTGGAGCCAAGGTCGTCATCCTCAACAAGCACACAAGCCTCCAGCTGTTCATACATGAAGGGTGTTATTTTACAGCCAGCCTGTGTGTGCTCCAGTAATGACCAGAGTTGTGTGGCACACTTGTGTTTACTTTTCAACTGGCTTACAAAAATGTATAAGACTTGGATTAGAAAAAAAAAAAAAAAAAAAAAAACGAAATGAAAGTTTAACTCATGGGAGAGTAAGACCCCAATATAAGCTACATACCAACCCAGCTGTGCCATTCCCTCATCTCTATACCCAGCCCCACAGCAAATCTAATTGGCTCCACCTCCAGAATCCAAACAATTCTCACCACCTAGTCCAAGCCACCATTATTTCTTGCCTGGACAACTGCAGCAGCTTCCTGCTTCCATTCCCTGTCCCTAGAGATCTGGCCTGGAGGACCTTTAGAACCTCATCTGAAACCACTCTTCCCTTCTTTCTCTCCTTCAAACATGCCAAGCTTAGTCTTGTATACAGGGCATTGCATCTCTTGCTTGGGACAGTCTCCTTGACTCTTCACATGGTTGGCTCTTTCCCATTATTGAGATTTCAGCTTAATATGGCGGGCCTCCTGATCACCCTTGCTGACACTTCCTCCACTATGCACTCCGTCACATGACCCTGTTTTATTGTTCTCAGAGCATTTATCCCTATGTAAAATTAGTGTATTTCTTTAAAAAAAATTTTTTTTAACATTTATTTATTTTTTTGAGACAGAGAGAGACAGAGCATGAGTGGGGGAGGGTCAGAGAGAGAGAGGGAGACACAGAATCCGAAACAGGCTCCAGGCTCTGAGCTGTCGGCACAGAGCGCGAAGCAGGGCTCAAACTCACAGACCGTGAGATCACAACCTGAGCCAGAGTTGGACGCTCAACCAACTAAGCCACCCAGACGCCCCCAAAATTAGTGTATTTTGCTCTTTTGTTTTCCTCTGTCTTCCTCCCCCTCAGAATGTAAGTCCCATCAGTGCAGGGGGTCTCATTCACTGTATACTTTGCCGTATCGCTAGCATCTATTACATCATCTATTATATAGTAATCCCTCAAATTCTTGCTGATGATGCATTCCTATGGGAACTAAACTTCAAAGAACTAAATTAGGAGCTCAGTGTTTTGACATGTGCTACCCTTAAATACTGTTTCATATCTAAGGGCAAACTGATTACATCAGCGCTCCTCTTGAGTTTAATATATATGCAGATTTCCTGGGTATCTTGGTTAAAATACAGATTTTAATTTCTAACAAGATGCCTCCTATGTGTTCAGATGATATGAGAGGAGCCACTCTTAAATCCTGTGACAGGCATATTAATGGCCTCCCAGAGATGGCTACATTCTACTCCCCTGAACCTGTGAATATTTTACAGTTGCATGGCAAAAGGGAATTAAGGCTGCCAATCTGCTGACCCTAAAATAGAGAGATTATTCAGATGGGCCCAATGTGATCCCCAGGGTCTTTAGAGATGAGACAGGAAGGGGGCTCTGTGAGGGGAGTCTGTGTCAGAGTGGGGCTGGTGAGAATGACTCCATGGTCATTGCTGGCTTTGAGATGGAAAGGGGGACAGAAGTGAGGAATGTGGCAGGCTCAGGAACTGAGAAAGCAAGGAAACAGGTAAATACGGTCTCTGGTTCAAAGTGCTACCACTATACATAAGTCAGTACCTGTTCTCTCCAAACACTCAGCTACAGCAAGGGGCACCTGGGTAGCTCAGTCGGAAGAGCATCTGACTCTTGATTTTTGGCTCAAGTCATGATCTCGAGGTTCGTGGGATTGAGCCCAACGTCAGGCTCTGTGCTGACAGTGCAGAGCCTGCTTGAGATTCTCTCTCTCTGCCCCTCCTCTTCGCTCTGTCTCTGAAAATAAATAATAAATATTTATTTTTATTAATTATATTTATTAAATAAATTTAATAAATATATTTGTTAATATTTATTAAAATATTTATTTTATAATAAATAAACATTTTTTTAAAAAGACAAAACACTCGGCCAGAACAAGAAAACGGACTATTTCATCAAAGTGGAGGTGGTTTCAAGTCCTTACTTCGGTTTGGAATAGAAATAGAAGCATCAGTCCTGATTTGTGAGTAGTGTTAGGGCTGTGAACCAAAGGCCATATTTCTCTGTGTTTCCGGCCAAAGAAGACAGAGCACAGACTTCCCTCATTCTTTCCTCCCTGTCCACAAACTGCTCGGGCTGCCCATAAGGGTTCAGCTGCTGCAAGTGACAGCAGAGAACAAGGTCTGACACGGAGGCAGCTCCTCGCAGCTGCCAACTAGAATATAGTAGGTTGTGAATTTTTTTTTTAATCTTTTTCATAAAAATCTTTGGAAGCCAAACCATAGAGGAAAAGGGAATAGATAAGTATCTTCCCTCGTCTGAGGCTGTTGGAAAACACGCCAGTGTGTTAATATATCAAATACTGAGATTTACTCTTATGAAAGGATTCTCTCAAAAATCCGCTATCAGATCTGGAGCACATTCTTGTTTCCTTCAGAAGCACCGGTATTTGAACAAATGGCACAGTCCTTTGCCTCTCCCTTCTTATCCCCTCTTTTATGTCTTATCAACGCCCAGTGGCATTGTTCTGAGTAGCTAAACCCCCTGTCTTCAAGGGTAGAGTTTTCATCCTCAAGAAAACACTTTGGGCATTTTTCTTTGTTTTGT
Organism: Panthera leo; assembly: GCF_018350215.1. Classification (NCBI taxonomy): domain Eukaryota; kingdom Metazoa; phylum Chordata; class Mammalia; order Carnivora; family Felidae; genus Panthera; species Panthera leo. Next base: position 145,511,633 of record NC_056682.1, read on the forward strand.
TATCTACCAACTAGCCATCACTTCCAGTTTCTTTTTAATACCATGAAATTACTCCTTAATCTTTAACCCTTTTGCCCTTAGCTGAGTTCTAGGGGTTGAGGACCCGAGAGAAACTGACACGTCTATCCACTAATGGCTCCAGGGCCATTTTTTACAGGCGTTATCAAGAAAAGATGAATGCCCAGAAAATACAAAAGTCACAATATGGCCAAAAGCAGTGAGGGGGAGTGTGGTGGAGGAGAGGCAGGTCTGGCTGTACTATCGTATTGATTAGATTACTAGTGGAGCTCACGAAACTCCCAGGCCCTTTTTATTGTGGGTTGTCAGCTCTGAAGAGGGAGTTAGGTCTAAGGATAGAACCGTTTGGGAGAACAAAGCAAACAAGTCAGGGGCACCATCATCCTGACCGCCAGCAACAATTACTGATATTTTAGCAGAATTACTAAAAATGTTAGAAGCCCTTCCTTTTCAAAAAGAGCAGCCTCCTCAAAGGAAGCCGGGAGAGGCAGACAAATTCAGAGGTCCCTGATCAGTTAGGGTTTGCATTTTTCCTGCAGTCAGATCAAAACAGCCCTCCTTCCTCTTCCCAACTTCTCTCTTTTCAAACTGTGGAATCCAATCCCTTCATTTGCAATGGAAATGTGAATAACCTACTTTGCCAGCTGAGGAAGGTCTCTATGCAAAGGTGGAAAGGTAGTCTTCTTTCTTCTTTGAGCCAGGAGCTGAGGCTAAAGGCAAAAAAAGACCCAGAGCTGTAGCCGCTTATAGAACAGTTGCAGAAGTTTGCGATTTGAATTCCAGGATTCAAGTTGACAGTAATGAAGGATAAAGCGGGTTAAGAGAATTCTGCTTCTGCTTGCAGACATCATGCGGATATCAGTAACATGGAATGATGGGTTGTCTTGGCATAGGGCTTAATGATAAGTCTCCATTTATTCTTTTCTGTTGTCCTCCTATTTCCTGGTTCCACCTTTCCAAAAACATACAGGAGCTTATATTATATATATATATATATATATATATATATATATATATATATATTAAATTTTTTTAATGTTTATTTATTTTTTGAGAGAGAGACAGACAGAGTACAAGCAGGGGGAGGGGCAGAGAGAGAGAGGGAAACAGAATCTGAAGCAGGATCCAAGCTCTGAGCTGTCGGCACAGAGCCCGACACGGGGCTCGAACTCACAACTCCTGAGATCATAACCTGAGCCGAAGTTGGACGCTTAACAAACTGAGTCACCCAGGTGCCCCTATTTTATATTTTTGTTGGAAGTAAAATTATGACAACATTATAAATGCATTATGCACTTATTATATGAAGTTTGGAAACTATACAGAACTATGACCCATAAAATAAGTCACAATCTTTTTTTCCCAGAAAAATGGTCAATTTGTTACCTTTCCATGCTTAATTCATAACTATTTTATTAAAAACATATTAAGTTTTAAATTCAGTTTTGTAACCTAACATGAAATTGTTGATCTCATTGCTAGAATTTAACATTATGAACAAACTCCATGTGTGTTATGGGGAAAACTAAATGTTTAAGGCAGCAAGTTAGCATTTTTATTCTGCCTAAATTTTTCAACTCTTTGAAGATATTCTTTCAAATGATTTAGGCTCCTGTCCTTAAACATGGAAATATGCACAGCAGGATGTTGTTTCTAATACTGCTGTCACAATGCATTTCAGGGTCGGCCGGATTTGGAGCCTGGACACTTTTCGACAAGTCTCCAGGAGGCAGAAGTAACACAAAGTCAGGAAGCTCAGCCGTGGCCAAATATGCCTTTGGTGGCTGAGTTGGGTTGTGTTTTTCTCTGGTTTAGTTTGTGTCATGTGTAGCCTCTGAAGTTTGTGTTGGGTTACATTGTACAACAGTGTTTCTCATTTGCCTTTATCGGGTCCAAATAGTCAGAATCACTTAGCAAAGAGGGGGCCAGGGTTTTTGGTTGCCAGGAAAGGGATCGAATATCCACTTAATTACATTGCAAATCATTACTGAAACTAGAGAGAGAATTCTATTGCCACTAATATTTGACATCCATTCTGTCTATGGATGCAGGGCGTAACTCCGTTCCATCCGTCATGCTGTCCCACGTCCATGGATATTACACTTTTATAAGATCAAATAAAAATGGTTTCTTCCGGCCAGCTCAGTAGCATGATAAGATTGAGGAGCTCATTTCTTGCAAAGTCCATTATTCATGGCAGACGTCACTATGTGGGTAATTCCCATCTGCTGAGCAGCTGCAGTTCGGGCCACAAAGTACAAAGTTCACCTAAGCATTTTACAGTGAATTCTGGATCCACTATTGCTCATAAAACCAACCTGGGAGCCTTAAAGGAACAGGAGCCTGGGGCCCTCCTATGCATTGTTCCCCTGCACCTGTCACCCCTGTATCAAGTCTCTCCTGCCTGACACTCTTCACGAGCTGCGGTGAATAATTCTGGGTGTCCACCAGCAACTATCAAGATGTGATTTCTGCCCAGCCAGCAGACGGTGCCAGCTTCCGTCTTGGGAAGCTTATGATCCTATGTCTTCATGTAGGTTGGAAGTCCAGTTTATACGGAAGTTTGCCATTCCTCAGTTTTGTAAAAACACTAATCCATATTATTTACTGTGTGGTTTAAAAAAAACACAAACCTTGGGGCGCCTGGGTGGCTCAGTCGGTTAAGCGGCCGACTTCGGCTCAGGTCATGATCTCACGGTCCGTGAGTTCGAGCCCCGCGTCGGGCTCTGTGCTGACAGCTCAGAGCCTGGAGCCTGTTTCAGATTCTGCGTCTCCCTCTCTCTGACCCTCCCCCATTCATGCTCTGTCTCTCTCTGTCTCAAAAAAATAAATAAACGTTAAAAAAAAAAATTTAAAAAAAAAAAACAACACACACACACCTTGTTATATATTATGATGCGGTATTTCATGTTCCAAAAAACCAAGCTCTCAGAAAGTCATTGTTTTAGGTATCAAACATAAACTGTATAGGCTATTCGATGTTTGTTTCTTGGGTATCTCTGTGACTTCTAAATATCACAGAATTGTAAACTGAGAAGATTGCATGTGGAATCTATTTCTTGTCACCCATTTTATAGCTTTGTTAGGGCAGCTGAATAGTTGCTAAGTGGTCTGATCTAGGCTGGGTGGGGAGCTTTTTTGGCAGCTGAGAGGAAAAGGTACACAGATGCCTGTTTCCTTTTTTGATGGGGGAAGGAAGGTCCATATGTGACATGTAAATGGACCCAGAAAAATCTATTATAATTACCATTGACAAGGCACAGAGTGTATTAAATCCCTGTCCCCTTTCCTGACTAGGGACTGCCTAGATAGCGCTTTAGTGATTAGATGTCCTAAATCATGTATAGGTCCCATCTAGACTTCAGACCCTTCTGTACATGCGGGACACTTGACCCCATTTCCATAGAACACAGCCTTGCTCATGCACCTCTACCCCAGTACTGTTTGCCAATAGTCCCAAACATCTTTCTGTTTCCATCTTGTCCTGAAATCTGTCTTCTGTAAGTTCCCTAGTGGCCCTTATCATCATGTCTTTCTTTTGCCTAGAACCTTCCGTAGCTGCCCCCTGCTGGCAGGGCGAATGTTAAACTTCTTAAAATGGCTCACGAGGTTCCTGCCTGCTTCTTCAGCTATTCAATTCTCACCACTCCCCATTTACATGTTCTACCCTTAGAATCCCGGCACTCTGAGCTTCCTCCACAAAAACTATGGAAATAGCTACATGTCCTTGTGAAAGGTATTTTTGCCTGGTAAGCTCCTCACACGCTTCATGTTTAATCCCTCCCTTCCGAAGTTCACTGTAGGAAGCATCTATCCTTGAAACTCTCACCCATCCTCAGAATATGAATGAAAGCCCTCGATGGAGCTCACACGGTGACTATATGACTGTATGAGAGAATGACCGTTCACTGTTGGAAGACACAGTTTGAATCAGTCTGCAGATACAGGTGATCGACTTGACAATAACTTCTTAAGCCCTTGTGCCTTCAGTGCCAACGCGTAAGATCACAATGTTGCAGGCTGGGTTTCATTACTACCAGCGTTCTATTAGACCCACTGTTCCATCAGATGAGCAAAAAAATCATCTTCAAAAGTTCCTCTGGGAAGGGATATACAAATCAAATGTAATGGTGCTTTAATATTTGCAATGTATTCACTTTTGCTATAGTTGTTTACATAACTTGTGAGGTTTTGTGTTTGTTTGTTTTTTTTGTCTAATTCTTCACTTTATCCCAGAATCCTTCAAAGTCTCATTAATATTCGGTCAGAATGATCCTGCCTATGGTAAGAAAAATATGGATGACTTCTGTGGTGTTCAGCAACAGCCTATGTTATACTTGGGGAGGGGTGGAGGTTGGCTGACCCTCTCTGTAAAGGGCCAGATAATAAATATTTTAGGCTTTGTGGGTCATATGGTTTCTGTCACAACTATTCAACTCTGCATTTATAGCAGGAATGCAGCCACAGACAAGAAGCAAGCAAATCAGTGTGACTACATTATAATAAAACTTTATTTATAAAAACAGACAAGCTAGGACCGCAGTTTGCTGACTCCCTGGGTCATCTGGAGACTTATTTCTGTAGAGGAAGATTTAGTCAGGTTCGGTTCAGGTACAGAAACATTTTCCAAGTGGCTTGTTCCCTGAGAATATCTTTCTAATTATACATGATTCTTAGGTAAATACTTTGAAGGATATTTGTACCATATCCTATTATGCAATTTTATCAGAAACAGAAGCTGAGGGAATAAGATTATATAAAAATTCATTTGCCTTAATAACAACCCTCACAGCTCAGCATATCAGGAATTGCATCTCAAGTGAACCAGAAATTTCTATATGCTGCCCTAGCACTCAATAATGAGAGCTATAAAAAGTGTTCATGCTCCTCACCAGTACAATAATTTTTAGGAGATATCCCACAGTAATGACTCCAAGGGAACGAATCCCTTGTGTGTGCAATGATATTTAGAACAGAAATATTCATTAACATTGAAATTCTAAAGTAACTCAGTTGGAAATGGAACCATAGCGTGGAGGAATTCTGTAGAACTTTTTTTTTTTTTTAATGTGGCAACTGAAGTGTATTGAACCTTGAAAATCTGTGTATTAAAGTTACAAAGTGAGGGGCGCCTAGGCGGCTCAGTTGGTTGAGTGTCCAACTTTGGCTCAGGTCATGATCTCCTTGTTCGTGAGTTCGAGCCCCCCCGTTGGGGGCTGTCAGAGCCTGGAGCCTGATTCAGATTCTGTGTCTCCCTCTCTGTCTGCCCCTCCCCTGCTCACACTCTCTCTCAAAATAAATAAGCATTAAAAAAATTTTTTTAATAAAATAAAATTGCAAAGTCAGATGGAAAGAGTATGTCTACATGATATCAAGCATAAAAATCAATATACATGAATTCTGTCGTTCAGCATTTAATAAATCTTTATTGAATAAGAGCCTACTCTGATCAAGTCTCTGTTCTAGCACTGGGAAGACAGTAATGAATAAAATAGACCAAAATTGCTGCCCTCATGGAGCCAATATTCTTATGGGAGGGAAACAGATATTGAAGATTGAAGGAATTTTAACAAATGATATATTTGGAAATTTAATATGAGATTTCCCACCCCATCCCCCATAAAACTGTTTATGTAAAGATGTTTTTCCCCCTTTATTTGGCATGTTTCCATTTTTAGTAATAAGAATTTCTCTGATCATTTCACTCAACCAGTGTTCATAGAGTTCTTACTATGTGCCAAACACTCTTCCAGGCACATGGAACATAGCGCAAGCAAAATATACAAACACACCTATTCTCATGGAGCTGCGGTCCGGTGAGAGAGACCGAATATAAGACAAATAAGTAAAATACGTGTAAGGTTAGATGGTGACTAAGGAGCAGAGATAAGAAAGCAGGATAGGAATGTTGGGAGAAGGCAGACCTTTAGATCAAGTGGTCAGGAAGGACTCCTTGTAAAAAGGACTTCTGAGTAAAACGTTAAAGAAAATGTGCTAACAGTGTGACAGTGGGGGTAGGGTAGGGGAGCTCATTCTAGACAGGGGGATGAGCAAGTGCAAAGGTCCTGAGGTGAGAATGTGTCTGACATATTCAAGGAATATTAGAGTCCAGTGGCTAGAGAGTGTAGTGAGTGAAGGAAAGAATAGTCGGAAATGGATCAAAGGGAAACAGAAGACCAAATCACATCTGGCCTTTTAAGTCACCAGAAGGCTATTGGCTTTTATTCTGAATAAGGAAAAGATAATTGGAGAGGGGCACCTGGGTGACTCAGTCGGTTGAACGTCCAGCTCTTGATTTCAACTCAGGTCGTGATCTCACAGTTTGTGAGTTCAAGTCCCACATCAGGCTCTGTGCTGACAGTGAGGAGCCTGCTTGGGATTCTCTCTCTCTCTCTCTCTCTCTCTCTCTCTCTCTGCCCATCCCCAGCTCTCACTATCTCTCAAAATAAATAAATAATCTTAAAAACATTTTTTAAAAGATACTGGAGAGTTTTGAGCCAAGGAGAGATGATCATATTTGCACCAAAATAATACCTACTGTTACAACAGACTACAGAATCAGGGAGGCTTTTAGGAGACTGTTGCAGTAATCCAGGGATGAGAGGATGGCTTGGACCACTAGGTTAGGTAGGGTAAGGATCGTAGGCTGTGGTGGCAGGGGAGAGGAGAGAAGAGTGTCAGGAACCAGTATTCCCACGAGCCCAGCTGCCTCACAGGAAAAGTAACTCGGGAGCAGTGACCATTCCTGAACTGTGACTATACCGCTGGTGGGAAACACAATGTCAGGCACATACTACGTGCTTAATGTAGGCTGCTTAAATGTTGCAAAACCAAAAAGAAATGTGAAACCAAATCTCTATTTTATGGCTGTCTCCTGTCAACCAACAGTCTTCTCACCACTTTCCCCTCATTTTCCCTCCTTTGGTGATTTATTTGTGAATTAGCCCCTCCAGCATTTGTCGATGTCCCAGGAAGACTTCCATTTTCAATGACCTGCATTAAGGTAAAACCACAGAACAGTAAGGATTCCATTGAGCCATTTCTATCTCATACCTTTGCGAGCTGAATGAATATTATTGCCTTTTACTGTCCAAGGGCATGAGTATAACCAAATGTAACTTTTTTTAGGGAACAACTCAACTCTTTATTGAAGACCTATAACATTTTTTACGAGAACCAGAAAAACCTGCATATTTTATGTGGACAGGTAAGCCCATGAAACTAATGCAAAATACAGTTTAATTCACAGAAAGAAATTCCATAGAGGTTATATAAAGGAATCAGGATGGGTTGGAGTCTATAATCTAGCAGCACAAGTGGTCTGGAAAAACAGGTGAATCTTTGACTGGATCATGACTTTCGTATTTAGACTCTATCACCAAATCCCAGGCCTGGGACATGTGACCTTTTAAGCAGCTTTGGGGACAGGAAAAGCATTTAAAAATCATTTTAATGACCTGTTTACTTTCTAGTTTTAAAACAGTGTATGAATAGATTTTGAACAGCAGTTCCACTAGAAAGCTATTATAATACTTTCTTGCAAATGTGCCAGAACAGATAGAGAAGGTGGTGTTATCCCGTGGTGACATCATTTGTAATGGAGAGAGTATCTTCAGTCCATATCAATGGGGAAATGCTCGAATAAATACGACGCAGGCTGTAACATAGTTTGATTTGGTGGTTAAGATGAATCAGATTCCAATGACTGTGTACTGTGGTATAATAACAAATTTTAAAATGTGAAAGAAACACTTCAGAAAAGTCCTGAATCTAGAAAGTATTTTTAGGAGTGCAAACTGGCCTTAGACTTTTCCTTTCTTCCTTTTCTTCTCCTTCTTTGAATGCTTCGTTCTCCACAGATCTCTCCACTTAGCCTTGCATTCTAATGGGACTCGCTTCACATCGTTACGGTATCTTCCTGGCCGTAAGGAACATTGGAATTTTGTACCTCCTATTAAAATCTTCACATTTGATGGTACAACATTGAGTTTAGGCCACTGTGGTTTGACTTAAAATTGCAGTTGAACACAGAGAAACTTACTAGCCACTCTGGCCTTTACTAGTGAAGTTAAATGAGTTAGTTTGATTGAATATTTCAGTTACCTGCCCATATGTAATAGAAAAAGGAAATAACTAATCTCTTTACAAAGAAATGGGCCTAATTTTAAATTATTTCAATATCATCCTATATCTTAGATCTCTAATCTATATCATTGTAAAGATAATTTAAGAAAAAATCCAAACTTTAAAAAAATGACTATTTATATTTTAGTTCAAGTTTCTACAAAGTTCACGATGTGAAGAAGTTTGTTTCCTTGAGGAAAATGTTCGAATTTTGATGTTATGAACATATAATGTGAGGCATGTTCTTCCCAATTCTGCAAATCAGTGTTCAATTTACCATACAAAAGTCATTTAATTGTTTTTTTTAATTAAGTGAAGTAAAGTCCACAGTGAGACTGTCAGATTGCTTTAACCTTTCCAACTTTACTCACTGGTCAATGAAGTGAGAGTCCAGAATTCTCAAAGCATTCTGACTGAATTTCATTAATAGACACTGTTAAAGGGGGCAATATGGAGGACGACATGTAGCTTTCTTAATCTCTGGTTAATTAAGCAAATATTGGTTGCCTACCATGTGCCAGACACTGTTGTAAAAGCTGCAGATAAAGCAATGAAGAAATGGGACATAATATCCTGCCTCGATGCTTCTTACACTAGAGCACACCGACAAGAAACGAAATATGTAGTATATCAAATGGTAATAAGGGCCAGGGACAACAGCAAAGCAGGGAAGAGAGCTCAGGGATCTAAGTGGGGAAGGGGAAGAGGAGCATTTGACCTGAGACTCTGAAAGATGTGAAGAAGCAAACCTTGCAGAAGCCTCTGGGACGCACATTCGGGCAGAGACAGCAGCCCCAACAAGGGGCCGGAGCTGAACTAGTGTCGTTGAAGTACAGCAGGGAAGCCAGTGGAGCAGAAAGCTTGTGGGAATGGGGAATTAGTAGACGATGCAGCTAGAGAAATAACTGCGGAGGAAAGCACCAGAGCGTCTGGGTCTTTAGATCGTTGTGAAGACTGGAGCGTGTACTTGGAATGAGATGGAAAGCCACTAGGGAGTTTTGGGCAGAACAGTGACATTATCTGAAAGGATTCACTTTACAAGAATCTCTCTAGCTATGGGGAATATATGAAAGGCCAAGAGAAGAATGAGAAAGAAAACTCCTGCAGTAATCCAGGCAAACAATGAAATGGCATGGACCAGAACCATGGTAGTGGATAGATATAGTGAGTACAGTAGTCACGTTAGGGATATATTTTCAAGGTGGAGCTCATAGGATTTGCTGTTGCATCGGATGTTGAGTACAAAAGAAAGATTAAAGGTGGCTCTAAAATTCCTGGCCTGAGCAACTGGAAGGATAAGGCTGCTATTTACGCAGATGGGAACAGAATGACTTGGAGAGGAAAATATTCATGGGAGAAAGATCAAGAGTTAATTAGGAGCATCTTAAGTTTGATGTCAGGAAGGCAGTCAGACGATTGGAGTTTAGGGGGAAGGTTTGGGCTAGAAATATAAAGTTGGAAGCTATTAGTTTAGAGATGGCATATAAGGATCTTAGAGACTGCCAAGGATACTGGTATAGATCTAGAAGAGAAGAAGCCTAAGGATTTAGACAATGAGATTATATTAGTGTAAACAAGCCTTCGGTGACATATTTAGTTCATCTATAAAGAGATGCTTTGTGAAATTAAAAAAAATATTCTTGTATTCCTGGGACACCTGGGTGGCTCAGTCGGTTGAGCATCCGACTCTTGATTTCAGCTCAGGTCATGATCTCACAGTTGTGAGATCAAGCCCCACATCGGTCTGGGCACTGTGCATGGAGCCTGCTTAAGATTCTCTCTTTCCCTCTGCCCCTCCCCTGCTCGTGGGCTCACGTGCACTCTTCCTCTCTGTCTCGAAAAGAAATATTCTGATATTCCTTACATGAGAAAACCTAACGTTGCCTGATAACAGTTGGAGTGTTTCTTCTTGAAAGCAAGAATGCGATCATCTCAGAAAAGCAGTTATTCTGTGAGTTTTTGATGTAGGGGATCAGTTGAAGTATAATTAAACAAAGAAGGGATGCTATACATCGGTAACTAAAAGTAGGACCCGCATCATGTGCTGCCATTTCAAAGACCAAATTATGTTTGGTTGTTCAAAACAACTGATGGGTATCCTGACCTCTCAGTAATCTGAAATGTGAACTCAAAAGCGGGAGAAAGGGCATAACTTTGTTTCAGGAGTGACTCTGAAGTTAGTTTATCAGCCCAAGAAATAATAAGCAACAACATTTATGAAGTGCTTATTAAATATCAGGTCCTATGAGTTAGGGACTATAATGATGTCCATTCTTCAGAAGCAGCAGGCTTAACTGTGTTCAGCATCTTGTCTAAGGTCACCCAGTGAGGAAGTGACAGAGCCCAGGTTCAAACACAGGTCTATCCGGTTCCAGAGTCTGGAGTGTTCATTACACTCTCAAATAACAAGTCCTTTACATTTTCTGATAATTGATTTTTCATAAGAACAGTAGTTATTGGATGTTATAGTAATTATTGGATGGTTGGAATGTGATTTTTCTTGGTTTCTGTATTTTTTGAAACCATTTTTTATGTTATCATTTCTGTAATGATAGCATTACTTTAATAGCAGAAAGACTTTTACATATACAAACGAAAAATAGATTAGAAAATATATTCTATGCGACTATGCTTTGGCATTAATATTTACACCCACAGAATAAGTAAGTGTTCACAGTCCGTGTTTGCATGGAATTTCCTTCTTTTGTTACATTTCCAACTTAAAAATTAGTCAAATGCTATTGATTTTTTCCAATATGTAATTTCTGTTATACATTTTACACTGTTGTTCATACATTTCTAACTCATTCTGCATAATAATTTCGTGAGTTAAAAATTTCCTGTTCAGAAATGAGCAAATAGCCACTAAATCTCTGAAGAGCTATTCTTCTGATTTCTAGTTTAGTATAGTTTTCAATTCTGCTTTAATTTTACGTTGACTAGAATTAAACTTCTACCTCATTGAAGAATCCTGGAGTTCAGAAAGCATTTTAACATGCTCTGCCCTCTGGTGGGCATATCATTACCATTATGACTTACTTTACTGGTTAGAGCTGTTTTCAAAAATAAAAGAATGTTTCCAAAATTGAATTATTTTGAGGATAAATTGAAAAGCCAAACAACCTTATCGGGGAATTTCTTTTTATCTATTAAAATGTCTTATAGACTTGATCTCTCCATTTTCAGTTAAAAGATTAACCTTCTATAAATAACACAAAAACAATGTTTGAGATGATTGGTTTCTTCTGCAGACAGAAGATGGCAAACTAATTGTTGAAGGAATGTTGGACATTTTCTGGGGAGTAAAACGGCCTATACAGCTAAAAATACAAGATGAGAAACAAATCCCTTCTTTTACTAGGTTGAAATCACCAGATGTCTTTCCCAAAAGGTAAGCTATCTTTCACTTTTTTTTTTTTTAATGTTTATTTATTTTTGAAAGAGAGAGAAAGAGAGAGAGACAGAGTACAAACGGGCGGCGCGGGGGGGGGGGGGGGGGGGAGGGTTGCGCAGAGAGAAAGGGAGGCACACAATCCGAAGCAGGCTCCAGGCTCTGAGCTGTCAGCACAGAGCCCGACACGGAGCTCAAACTCACAAACAGCGAGATCATGACCTAAGCTGAAGTCAGACGCTTAACCGACTGAGCCACCCAGGCACCCCTATCTTTCACATTTTAACTCCTTAGATCATCCTCATATTGACTTACATTTATTGTGTGCACTCTTAAAGATGGGAGCTCTAAAGCTTCTAACACCATCTCATTTAATCCCCAGCAATTCTGTGAAGTAGGTGTTCAGAACCCAGAGCTCTCAGGGTTTCGGTAATTTGTGCAAAATGTCTAATTACCATGTAGCAGGACTGGGCTGGACCTCAGGTCTACCTCTCTGCTGTGTTGTTTCTCTCCTGGAAGATTGCATTTCTTCGTTAGAAAAGACAAATTTCATTAGCCCGTTAGCCTGGCCTTGTCACCAAAAGGGGAGGTAAAATTTAAATTTCTCTTTTCCTTGGAACAGAGGGCTCTTCCTGCTTTCTAGAAAGGAGATTTAATTATGCTCCACCTGACTGTCCTGATCTTGTTCAACAGGGCACAACAAAATGCAGTTGGAGCTCAGTAACAATGTGAAACCGTTCTCTGTGTGGGTTTATGCAACTGTACCTTGAATACATTAAGTTGGGCTGATTTTTTTCATTATCCTTTGCAATTTTTATAAAAATAAATACTCTGAGAAGGACTCGTGCATGTAATTTTTTTTCTTTTTTTCTTCCTTCCTCCCCACTTTCCCTCCTTTTTAATCCTTAACTTTCTGACTCCTCCCCCCTGTTGTGCGTCTGTGGGAGGACCGAGCCTTCTCTCCCATCCTGCCATCTATAACTGGATGGGCTGGGGTTCTAGGAAGAGGGGATGGAAAGAGAGCTGCCAGGACCTTTTCCTCAATCTGATCTTGGGCTATAAGCAAGGAAAACCAAGGATCGCCTTGAGGGAAGCCCCACTTTTTCTCTGGACGCCCCGCTATGATTTGCACCTTGCCAATGTTCTCAAACATGATCCAGCAGTTCTGAACATTTCCTAATTCCCTACACATGCCATGCAGTCTCTTACTTTCCTGACTCCTGGAAAGTCTACTTGCATTTCAACATCGTTTGCCTGACTCCCCTCTCTCAGTCCTAGGAGACTCTGGTCAGGTAACACATTCTCCAGAAAGCCTTTTTCTGACCCTACAGTCTCTCCTAGGTGCACTGGCAATTTTTCAAAACACGCCGTTAATTGTGTTTTTATGCACCCACCTCGTGCTCTGGCCTGTGAGCGTTTTCAGGGTACGGAGCATGCCTTATTCGTCTGTTATTGGGGTGTGTAGCAGTTTGCCTGGAATGAAGAGAGTCGAAATACAAAATTGAATAAAGCCCCCATGATCCTGGTAGTTACATCACCTCTGCTCTGTTGTGAAAACTGCCTCTGTCTACCACTTCTGACTAGTCTCCCATCCAGGCTAAGGGTTGCCCATGGGCGAAGGGTCCAGTATTTGTGGAAGAGCGGAAGGGGGACCACAGACTTGGGCAGCCTAATGAAGCCCTGCAACCCTCCCCTTCAGGTCCTAGGTGACCGATGGGGCTGATGATTCTAAGTGACTAGGAGCATCCTTTAAAAGGAGAAATTACCCCTGGGCTCTGGTTTTAGATAACTGCACAAGAAATGAATTTGGCAAAATTAGCTATCATTAGTCATATTGCCGAAAAACTCATTGCAAAGTTCTCTGAGCAGCCGGCTGCTTTTGATGCAATTTAATTATTTGAGTCATGAAAACTTAATAAGTATGGCACATTAAGGGAAGATGTCAAGGAGATACAGTAAGGTACTTGTATTATCACATTGTCTTTTTAAAAAAAAATAGCTACCCCCAAGATATTTTTAATTTTTTCAAATTAAAATTCAAAACACTTGTTCCTAAAAATCCTCACTGTGGGGAAAAGTTTCAAGAGACCAGGTAGACAAAGTGATATTGATGCCCGTCCATATACTGTGGCAGATTAAAAGTTAATATTTTCACGATGTGCCTTCCATGGACACCAACTGTGGTTTTCATTGTTTATCAGCACATTGCTGTGAACCAAAGAGGAATTACCTCCCTTAGTTTAAAGTTGAGAAAGAATTCCCTAGAAAACTTTGCTTGCCCTTTACCACAGTAATGAAACTTACCAGGAGAACATATGAAGTGAAGGGCACACTTGTGGTGTATCAGATCTTTCTGGAGGTTGAGAATTATCAGAAAGAGATCCTACTGCTCTCACACTCAAAAGCAAGATTAGATTCAGTCACGATTCCTTAGCCAAGAATCCTCCGTGGGAAGCAGCTGAACACTCAGCGGGAAGGTGCATATAATTTGGAGTGGCTGTTCCTTGGCCTCTGTTCCCTAGTGGGGTGCAAAACCACCTAAGGTCCTGTCTTTGTTTCAGTCTGGTCCTAGACACCTTCACTCTGGTTGCCATCCTTAAAGGTAGCATTCATTTAAATTCTGAGCCTTGAATGAAATCATATAAAGAAAGGGACTAGGGGCACCTGGGTGGCCTAGTAGCTTAAGTGTCCAGCTCTTGATTTTGGCTTCAGGTATGATCCCAAGTATGGTGAGATTGAGCCCTGCATCAGGCTCCGCACTGACAGTGTGGAGCCTGCCCGGGATTCTCTCTCTCTCTTTCTCTCTCTGCCCCTCCCACGTGTGCACATGCACATGCTCTCTCTCAAAATAAATAAACATTAAAAAAATAAAAGAAAAGGAACTATTCCCTCACTCTATAACCCTCCTCAACTCTCCTTTCTCATACTGGGTTTCTGTGTGCAGAACTTTTTAATTTTTTTTTTAAGTTTTACTTATTTATTTTGAGAGAGAGAGAGAGAGAGAGAGAGAGAGTCAGTCCCAGGCAGGCTCCGCAGAGTGCAGAGACTGACTGGGGGCTTGAACTCATAAACAGTGAGATCAAGACCCGAGCCAAAAACCAAGAGTCAGATGCTCAGTCATCTGAGCCACCCAGGAGCCCCTGTGTGCAGAACTTCTACCTTTGGTCTCACATGGTCACTCATGTGGTATCTTCAGTGGGTGTGTGTAGAATAAAGGACGGGCGTGGAAGTTGTGTACTCAGCTGCAGGAAGGGCTGTGATCTTGTCTTTCTGTTCACCCATTGAGAGAATCATCAGTTTGTCATGCTAATTTGTTTTAATTATCTTGGAAATGAGTCACACTGAGTTAGCTTAAGGGGAGTGGTAGAAGCTTAAATATAAATCAGTCTGTTTGAACTGTGACCCCTTAAGATCCTTTATGGAAACAATTCTGTGGGAAGTACTTTGATCTCTCATATCTGGTCCAAGTATTTTGTTTTGAAATTTTTTCAAAACCTAAAACAAAACAAAACAAAACCACCAAGCCTTATTGAGGTTATGTTTACTTGCACTAGTTTTCATTGCTGTTTTTAATCTTTCTAAAATCAGCTTTCGCACATTTTGTACAAATCATGACAGAATGACATAAAGAGCAGAAACTGGACAGGTGTACATTTGAATAACATTTATAGTGTAGGTTTTTTTTTTTCTCCCAGCGCAGGTAGAAAAATAACCACATCCCGTTTGTCTATCAAATTACTACCTCCTTTTTTATTTTGCAACTCATTTGAAAACTTGCCCACAGTTTAAATTTACCAACGTATACATCCTGAAGCATGGTCAGGGCAATGCTAACAGTCTTGTGCTTGAGCAAGTTAAACTATTTGATGTTGCATAAAGTTCCACCTAGTTTTCTTTGAACGACTCCGGGTTAACTGCCCTCAAGCATAGCCATGTGCACAGTTGCGCGTGGGTGACTCTTCAAATTACACAATCCAGAGCTCAAAATTGGTGTTTTCTGCTAAGATGGGTAGAGAGGGGAAAGGGCCAGACACTCATATATGGAGCCATGTTTGTCCCCTGTATTTGTGTGACGCCACTAAACTGTAAGAAAGTGAGGACAAGTGTCCAGTCTACCAAGATTACCAAGGATCTATAGAATACCACTGGCCAGGCACTCTTGGGCTTTCTCATCTTCCCCCGTATGAAATAGCATCAGGCTGCCTTGCCGTTTTAGTTTCTGCTTTTTATTGATATTGGGCTTTTCCCATGACTACCACTCTTTCTGTGATAACAGCATCTGCTTCCTCTTGATAATTAAGTTCCTAGCGATTGGGGAAGATGAGCAATTTTATCTACCGTAAGAATAACTTGAATCTGAGTCAGGACCTGAAGAGGTTTCCCTTGGGTTAGTTATTATTACCTGTAGTTCTTGGACTTTTCTTACGTGTGTTTTAACTGGCTATGTTCTGGATAGTAGAGCTTACTGAAAAATTAACTAACAAATATGTTAAGATTACCTTGTTTACATTATAAGACTATTATGAGACTCAAATGACATAAAAGTTGTAAAAAGACACGAAAAGAA
Source organism: Panthera leo (assembly GCF_018350215.1). Taxonomy (NCBI): domain Eukaryota; kingdom Metazoa; phylum Chordata; class Mammalia; order Carnivora; family Felidae; genus Panthera; species Panthera leo. Next base: position 145,527,733 of record NC_056682.1, read on the forward strand.
TTCAAAGATCAAGGAGAAAATACTCGTGTTTGTCATATTCACCACCAGTAGTCTGAATAAGCATTTTTTGTTATTGTTGCCACCAGTGACATTCGGATAGAAGCAATGTTACAAATGTCACATTTGGATAGAGCATATGCCACCACTTACAGTCTGTGGTCATAAGGAAAACAGACATTATGGAAGAGATTTTTAGTAAGAATAAGACCAATCCCAGCAATAACAGTATCCATTAACCTAGAGAAACCCAAGAATATCTTGGATCCCTAATGATTCTTCACCCATCATGAAATGGATACAGGTGACTCTGATGAAGAAGACGATGAAAATGATAACTTTGAACACATACTGAGTGCTTACTCTGTATTGGGCACTATTTCAAGAATTTTACACAAATTAACCCACTTAATCTTCTCAGCAACCTCACACTGTTATCATCCCCATCTTATAGATAAGGACACAGAGAAGTGACGTGGCTAAGACCAGATAAATGAAGTAAAAGTGACTGTTGGTCCAGCTGGTAAAAATAAGTAGCTGCCCAGTTTTATGTATTGTAATTATTAGAATGCATTGAAAATTGTTAGTGTCCTATATATAAATCATGTTTTAGAAAAGAAGCCTCCCATACACTTTCCTCCTTTGTAAATTGCATTCTTAGTGGTAAAGAGCCTTAAACGTAGGCACCGCATCTTATTGAGAGCCACTCTACCCAAAAATGCTTTGAATACAATAGGAACTCAAAGTATGTTGGCAGAATGAACAGTTTTATATCTAAACTCTCCTAAGAGCATTGTAAGGTATCTGTGTAATGATGGATTATGTTGGTTTCCACTAATTCCATTTGCATACACACATTTTAGAGAATCTATATAACCTTGTATTTCAGGGTTTACTCAATTATTATATCAGATTTGCTCAAAATCAGTACAGGAATTATTTAAAATACCCACTGACCATCCCGGTATAAATATAATTTTAATAATATCATAAAATTGTTATAATTTAGGATATGCCTACCATAGTCCCTCAGTATCATATTAATACTCTAAATCTGAAAATCATCATAAGGCTTATTATGAATAGAATTGATGCCATTTACAAGATTTATTACTTTTCAGGGGAATGACACGCTGGGGGGAATTTGATGATCTTTACCGTATTAGTGAGCTGGACAGAACCCAGATTCCAGCATCTAAAGGAACAGATTCCCAAGAAGGTCAGTATCAAACTTTTATTAATGGAGAGACATTTTTTATGTAAATCACAAATCCTAAACGTTTCTCTGAAATTTAACAGTTTACACACCACTATTTAATAAAACTCTTATGTTAAAAAAAATCTCTTAGGATCATACTAATTTAAGTCACTACAGTGCTCATGTGATGTTTAAGAACTTTACTACATAAAAATACGATGATTTTTAAAATTACATCAAGTCACTTAGATTTACTAGGTTAGGGAAAGCTAATGGTTTGAATAAACTTGTATACATAAAATTCTTTAATATTTTCCCCAAAGTTGGGATCATTTATTATACTCAGCAGCTTTTTATATCAGACCAAGCCCCTCACATTAAATTCTACATCTTTTTAGAAGCTGAATGTCTTAGTTAATGGATATTTGCGTGACAACACTTCCCAGAAAGAGGCAAATATACTGGAGTCAATATATTTAATAGTTGTTTCAAGCATTTATTTGAAAAAGAGAAATCAACTTGAACATCAAATGAATTCATATCAAACATGACAAACCAATGGTAAATGGCAGCTCCTATGGCATGTGACATCAGTAGTCATAATGATGATGTGATAGTTGTAATATTACTAGCTGTCATTTACTGAGACTCTGATAAGTGTCCAGTATGATGTCATATATCTTAGATAGATTTGGTTTTCATATAATATGTAGAGATACAAGGAGGAGCTGATGACTGGGGTTGGGAGCAGAGTTCATGTTTCTGGGGTGGCCGTATTACCAAGCTGACTTCAGACTGAAAATAGTACCCTGCCGACATTACCTTCATGAATGTACCAACAACTTCCGATGTTGAGTTATTTTTTCCAAACGTTTCTCAAGTCAGTCTTCTCTGCTGTCTCTGTAGCAACCCATATTCAATAACAACCATGATACTCCTTCCAGGATTCCCTTATTTTTGTGTGATGGCTCTTGGCATCTTTTATATTAGGGTCCTTCCAGTTAGCCCTTTGAAAACACTCATCTAAACCCAAGGGAATTCTGATTTCTAATTCTAAATTCTAAGGGAATTCTATGGTGTCTTGGCACCAGAGATACCACAAAAACCTAGTTGCAAAAGCACCAATGCTAGAAGAAAATGAAATCTCCCATGCCTATGGGTTGGTACTCTAATTACAATAGAAACTTCTTTAAAATCCCGAGGTTAAATGGAATACTATTTCCCACTGTTTGATGCATTATAGTTCACTGCTTAGCTGCATATTTACTTATTAAATACATATACAAATTCACCCAAAGAGGTAGGCAGCTAAATGATATGGCCTTATAATCTTTATTCTTCCTAGATTATTTATCTTATCCCAGTAGCACTCTGAAGGCTTATGCAGATGAAGAGCCAGAATCCCCATTGCTCTATCGAACCATGAGTGAAGCAACCCTGGTGAGAAAAAGGATGAAGCCTCCAATGATGGACAGAAAAGACAGACAGAAGCATAGGGCCTCTATTAATGGGCACTTCTATAACCATGAAGTGAGTTTTGATTCCTCTAATGTCATTTGAAAATGATGTCTATTTTTTTTTTATTTTTTTTAACGTTTTATTTATTTTTGAGACAGGGAGAGACAGAGCATGAACAGGGGAGGGTCAGAGAGAGGGAGACACAGAATCTGAAACAGGCTCCAGGTTCCGAGCTGTCAGCACAGAGCCCGACGCGGGGCTCTAACTCACGGACCGCGAGATTATGACCTGAGCTGAAGTCGGACGCTTAACCGACGGAGCCACCCAGGTGCCCCCCGAAAATGATGTCTATTTTAACAACACCACTCAATTCAACTTACAATTAAAAATAGTACTAATAAAATAGTGGTAGTGTATTTAATATTTATTGGGTACTCTCTATGTGTTAGGTTTTAAACTGTTTTAAATTGGATTTTGATGGATTATCTCATCAATCACTAAAACAATTCTTTGAAACAGGTACCATTATTTTCCCTACCTTACATGAGTTAACTGAGGTTCACAGCGGTTAAGTAATTTGTCTTAGGTCACATTACTTTTAAGTAGCAGATCGGAACTTGAATCCAGCTTTGTCTGACTCCAGAACCGTTATTAACCACCGTGATGAGTGAGCCCTATCTAAGTGGCAGGATCTGTACTAAACACTGGGGATCTGAAGATGATTCCGATGATGCCTCTGCCAGCATGGAGCTCAGGTGTTGGGCAAAGAAATCAGTAATCGACAAATGACATTAGAATAATATAAATGCTACGATGGAGATTGGTTCAAAGTACATTTGAACATTAACATTTAAATAGAGGGGAAAAAACTCCATAGACCTATTCTTCCAATAAATCAAACTTCTCATCTTGTCAACATCTCCTTCCAGGTCTTGTACATATACACATATTTTTTTATGCAAGGATTAGTTGTTTATAATTTTTATTCTGACATAATTTTTATTCTGATTTTTCACTTAATGTGTTAAATTTATGTGTTTCTTTTCCACAGTTTTTGTAAGACATTTCACTTTGCCGAAGGTAGGCAATGTGTCGTCTTTTTTTTTTTTTTAACTCAAATTTTTCATTGTCTGGTACTTCAGCAATTATTCATCCATTCATTTAATAAATACTTAAAGAGCACTTGCTCTGTGCCAGGTACCATTCTAAGCCCTTTCATACAAAATGTTAACTCATTCATCGTAAGCTTTTTTCCTGTAGGGCTTTCTACCTTATTCCTTCCTCTACCCTTGGGAGCATATCCACAGTGTGCCTTTGGAGACTGGTGGGGAGAAACCTCCTTCGTGAATTCTTTGTTCAAATTAGATATCTTCCTGGCTCAAGCATTTACCCTTCGCCATAAAGTAATTTTGACAATCCCCCATAGATGTGCAATGACCAATTGTCCTGGTTTCTATTTCTCCGAATCACGCCGTGTCATCATCTTGTGGGGTGATTTGTGTTAAAGAAGGCTGTGAAAGCCACATTGTTCCAAATGAGCGGCTTCCAGATGGGACCCCTGTACTAAGAATGAAATTGGCACTAAGTGGGCAGCACGGTGTAGTGGCTAAATGCTTGGGTGCTGGAGCTTGACAACCTGATTTCAAATTCTTGCTGAGCAAAGTTTAAAACTACCTCCATCTCTTAGCCTTTATCATTCCTACTTTACAAGGTTGTTGATGGGACTAAATGGAATAAGGGGAGCTAAGCACTTAGCACAGCGTCCGGCACAAAGGAAGAACTCAATTTACATTAGCTTTATTGTCATTCGTTAAAAGAGATCAAGCTGGAACTACACATATTTCATACAGATGCCAGTCGCTGCATTGTAATAACTAGCAGGAAAAAAAAACCCAAAAAACATTCTATCCATGGATGGGCAGTGAGAGGCATCTAGGAGTTTAAGTTGATAGAGTCATTAGATGTGTTTTTATATCATGATACCCCACGAGAACACCAATATTGTTAGGACACGAATAACACTCATTTTAGAGGGTTAGATTATGATATTTGTATATAAGTTATGACTATTGACTTGACCTGTGGTATATTTCTATCCGTGCAATAAGGATAGACGATTTTATTTCATTTTGTGTTTTGGCCAACAAAACTAATCTAAAACTCTGAAAAACATGATTCCAAATTCATTGTATGTTGGTACTTTAGATGGGCTCTTGGGGTCATCTAGTCCCACTCTCTTATTTTACAAATGAAATCCTTGAGGCCTCTTTAGGCCTCAATGTGAAGTGAGTTGACAAAGTTGGAGTTAGAAGACACTATGATCCAGTTCTCCTAAATCCTAATCTAGTGCCGTTGCCAAACTCCATAAAGATTCTTCTTATAGACAACATCAAGCCACATATGTAACATATCCTTGCCTTAGTGCCAGATGAACGTATGGCTCTCCAGGGCTCCACAGAACTCATAAGCACTGGTCTTATGTGTCACAGAGTGATTCATCAATGCCTCACAATGTCCACAAACATTGAATTTTCTTATACTTAGCAAGAGTTTATTCCAGACGGCCTCCATATATCTACTTTGAAAAATTATTTCCATATCCATATTTCTACTCACACAAGTGCTGTGCATATATGCACTTTAGTGTTTATTTTGACATTTATTTACTGGTTTCCCAATATAAGGCTCATCTATCTAACATTCCATTGAGCCACCCAGAACCCACCCATCTCCATGTCTGCTGAACCCACCACCCCCCTCTTCTAGAGTCTTGGAACACTATTAATATTACGTTTTATTTGTTCTTAGTTATAGTTAATTTATTTTAAATATTTGAACCACATTGAAGAATGGTATGATTATCTAGTGAAAATGTTTTGAACATCCTCAAATGATGTCTTACCTAACTTAATTCTAGAAACAATGTAAAGTTGCTTAAAAGGATGCATAGTATCCAACAACAAAGAAAGAAAACACGAGAAAACAAAACTTTTAAATTGGTAATTTGTGATTTTTCTTTCTTTGCCCATAAGAAGGCCAGTTTCACCAGATGCTCAATATCACTCATCATTGGGGAAATACAAATCAAAACCACATTGAGATACCCCCTCACACTGGTCAGAGTGACTAAAAATAACAACTCAGGAAACAACAGATGCTAGCGAGGATGTGGAGAAATGGGAACCATCTTGCACTGTTGGTGGCAATGCAACCTGGTGCAGCTGCTCTGGAAAACAGTGCGAAGGTTCCTCAAAAAGTTAAAAATAGAACTACCTTACAACCCAACAATAGCACTACTAGGAATTCACCCAAAGGATACAGGAGTGCTGATTCACAGGGGCACATGTACCCCAATGTTCATAGCAATGCTTTCAACAACAGACAAATTATGGAAAGAGCCCAAACTTCCATTAACTGATGAATGGATAAAGATGTTGTACACACACACACACACACACACACACACACACACAAACACACAATGGAATACTACTCATCAATCAAAAAGAATGAACTGGAGGATATTATGCTAAGTGAAATAAGTCAGTCAGAAAAAGACAGATATCATATGTTTCACTCTCAATTTGAGAAACTTAGATGACCATAAAGGGAAGGGAAGGAAAAGTAAGTTACAGAGAGGGAGGCAAACCAAAAAGATTCTTAAATACAGAGAACAAACTGAGGGTTGATGGGGGTGAGGGGTGGCCAAGACTACACTGTGTACACTGTGTGTTAGCTAACTTGACAATAAAGTATTAAAATATAATATAATATAATATAATATAATATAATATAATATAATATTGGGCTCCTCAAAAAAGAAGTAGGAGAAGGAGAAGGAGAAGGAGGCCAGTTTCACCATATTGATTCTTGTTAGTTTGATGTAAGTTTAAGAATTTCCATGGCAATATTTTTTTCTTGTTGTTTCTAGACATCAATTTTCACTCCAGCCTTTGGATCAGAAACTAAAGTCAGAATAAACAGTAATATGAGAACTGAAGAAGTAATTGAGCAACTTCTCCAAAAATTTAAGGTAATCTTTATCACTAAACTGAGCTGTAACTGTCTTGTATATAAGTTAACTATAGGTACATAAATGTACTCTTCTGAAAAAGACCTATGAACATGTACATATAAATTAAATGGTTCGTTTCCGAAGAATTCTTTCTCACGAATAACACCTTTTCATAATTGGGCCTTGAGAGATTATATTATTCTCTCAACAGGGAGCAGAAAAGGATTCTTGTCTAAAAGTGTATAACAAAAGTGAGGAAAAATATACAGATTTGGGGCCTGGCTGGCTCAGAAAACATCTGCCAATGACCAATCAAATATGAAAGAACTCATGTCTGCTTATTTTTTTTTCCATTGACAGATTGAAAATAGTGCCCAGGATTTTGCACTTTACATTATTTTTGCAACAGGAGGTAAGCGTGATCCCTCTTTTTACATGATTCCAGTGTGTTATAGTTTTCTGTCCACAGGGGAGGCCCAAGAGCAGCTAACCCTCTTTCTGTGGAAGAAAGGGAAGGAAGGGAAGAAGAAGAAAAGTGGGGAGGGTATTTTAGAAGATTATTCATATTGCACAGTTTCAGAGGTGGATAACCTATGAATAAGATATCCTAGAAGAGTTTATAATACAAAAGAGTTTGCTTTTTGGCCAGACATCAAATTACCTGAATGGCAGTCAGTGCCTGGGAGAGTCTATGGAGAGTTCCAAAGAATTGTTACACACTGAAGTCCTTGACTTCTGGACCTCTTTCTTTTTGGCTTTCCCTTCTCCTTCTAGCTCTTACTGCAGTCATCAATGCATACCATTTATCTCTGATCTTGTTATTACCTCTTTCTTACACAGTGTCTGACACACTGTAGGAGCGTTCTCTCTTCCTCAGTAGAGAAAAATATGCAGAAGTTGGTGGTAGGGAGTAAAAGGTTGGCATTGGGAAGAGGCTATATGTGGGGTGCTGGGAACAGGATGGAAGAGAGATTAGAGAAAAATCTAAGGCAATAGTGAAATGATCTTTTTGAAAACTCTTAAGTTGAAAAAAATTATATATTAAATTGTAGAAATATCTCCAGTTAGAGTTTAAGTGTCAGAATGTTTGAGCTGGAAATTGAACAGAATAAAATAATACATTTTGATACCAGGAAAACTGTAAGAAAATGGAAGTCGGATCTTCAAACATACAAAATTAAAGTCCTTATTAATTTAAAGCTTAAATGTAAGAAATATAATATAAAGTTTAAAAATTCTAAGGGTGTGTGTATATATTCATATTCTAATTGTTTAGGAAAAAACTAAAAGTATAAAATAAAAAGCAGAGACAAGGGCACCTGGGTGGCTCCGTTGGTTAAGCGTCCGACTTCAGCTCTGGTCATGATCTCACAGCTCATGGGTTCGAGCCCCACGTCAGGCTCTGTGCTGACAGCTCAGAGCCTGGAGTCTGCTTCAGATTCTGTGTCTCCCTCTCTCCTCTGACCCTCCCCCACTCACACTCTGTCTGTCTCTCAAAAATAAATAAAATGTTTAAAAATTTTAAATAAATAAAAAGCAGAGACAGACTTATAAAAATGTAAAAGATAGGAACAGCAAATTATGAAAAATATCAGATAAAAATTTAATACGTACAATATCAAATAGTTCTAGCAAAGTGACAACAAAGACAACTCAATGAAAATAGAACCCACAACGCAATATTATCTCATATTTATCGGATTGGCGAAATGTTTTTGAAGGATTCTACCTATGTGTGGTGTGGTGAAGGGTAAAAGGGTATTTTCATGCAGTTTTGGTGAAAATATGGCTGTTTTTACTTTTTTGGAACTCATTCTAACAATATTATTAAAATTTACAGTATAAGTACCCTTTAACCTGGCAATGCCACTGCTAAAAATCTATTCCACAAAACTAAAAGGACCAGTACCTATAGATTTATGTGCAAGGCTATTTATAATGACAAAAAATTAAAGACAAAGTCACCTATCACAGAAGAATGATTGAATAAGTGGTTATGCAGCCATTAAATGGAATGTGTCAGATTATACCAGTTAAATGGAAGGGATTCCATAATATATATTACATGAAAGATGCAACATGACTAAAAATGTATACCATATGATCCCATTTTTCTAGAGGAATTACAAACCCCTATTTAAATATACGGGTATATATGATCATATGATCAGGAAGAAAGGTATGAAATGATAAATATGAAGTCACTGACACCACTTACCCCGTTAGGGGGTCAGGACAATGCAGGAAAGAGGATGGAAGGAGGAGGAGCACAGAAGGAAAAACAAAAACAACAAGTAAATCATTTTTTTTAAATATGTCTGCGATAAAAATAGCAAGTATGACATGACCACCTGTACGTATTGTGTGTTTGTGTGTGTGCATAAAGAGATATACGAAGGGTTGGCCACACAGAGGGTAAGGCTGATTGTCTCAGGGTTCTGGGATTCCAGGTGATTTTTACTTTCTGCCTTTTACTTTTCCCCATAGTTTCAATTCCAGTAGCATACGTGGTTTTTTAAGACTTTACTGGGGAAGGGGCACCCAGGTGGCTCAGTGAGTTAAGTGTCCCTCCGACTCCTGCTCAGGTCTTGATCTAGTGGTTTTTGAGTTTGAGCCCCACGTTGCACTCCCTCTGACACGTTGGAGCCTGCTTCGGATTATGTGTCTCCCTCTCTCAACCCCCTCCCCACTTGCTCTCTGTCTGGTCTCTCTCTCTCAAAAATGAAACATCAAAAAAAATTTTTTTTAAACTTTATTGAGGAATAATTGGGAATAACTGACAAATATAATTGCTATATTGAAAGTACAATGTGATGATCTGATACACATATACATTATGGGATGATTACCAAGATCAAGATAATTAACATATCCTCACATCACATAATTAAGGCTTTTTGGGTATGTGTGAGAATGCTTACGATCTACTCTCAGCAACTATCAAATGTACAATACCATACTATTAACTCTGGTCACCAAGCTGGAGATTAAATCCTCAGAATTTATTTACATAATAACTGAAAATTTGTACATATATCCCCCTCGTTTCCCTCCCTGATAGCTTGAATTATTTTTATAATTAGAAAAAAAATGTTTATTTTCACCACAACACTGTAGTTCTTTAAAACTTTATCTGTGAAAATCATGTTTTATTTTGTTTTTCGTGTCAAAAATGCTTGCACACAAAATCCAGAACAGAAGATAACCCTAAGTAGCACCTTTTAGGGATCAGGAACAGAGAAAAGAATGGAACCTATAGCACCTGTTTAGGTATTAATCTGGAAAATAAAGGCAGGTTCATTTTAACACCTCGTATCTACTAAGCCCAGGATCTATAACAGTGTTTTTCAAATTCTAGTGCACTTCGGGATTACCTGAGAAGTTCATTTAAAATACAGATTCCCAAACCCCTCCAGATCTAGGAACAGTCTGGGAATATGTATTTCTTAATAATTATCCCAGAAGCAAATTCATGAAGCAAGAAACCTTGCTCTGGAATATTAAGAACGCAACAAACAGAGGAGGCAGTTATACCACATGTAGAGGTCAGAAGAGGATTCTAGTATGTTATTAAGATGAGCTAAATTACCGGGGCTGTAGCCTTGCCTCAGAAATGCGGAGGAATTAAAACAATGAACTCTGACTCTGTGGAAACAAGAACGGATAATATGACTGACTTTTTCCTGGGGTAAGTCCCATCCAGGGGATGAGCACAGTTCTGATTCTTGAAACTTTTAAGTGCCTGACATAATTGATTTCCTAGATGACAGTGTAGAAAGGACTAACTGGTCTACCCGTTTCCCTTTTCAGTCTCTTTCAACATAGCAGACAGATTGTTCTTTTTTTTCCTTATAATTTATTGTCAAATTGGCTTAAATACAACACCCAGTGCTCATCCCAACAAGTGCCTCAATGCCCATCACCCATTTTCCCCTCTCCCCCACCCAGACAGATTGTTCTTTAACAATAGAAGTCAGACAATGTCATATCACTTCTCATCCTCCAGGGGTCTCCCTTCCCACAATAAAGCCAGAGTCTTTATGCTGGTCCCAGTACTGTTCACTTCAACATTTAATATTCCTTTCCTCATCTTTATGTTAGCTTCCCTGGTCCCTTGCTGCTCTTTGATAGCATTAGGCATGCACTGACCTGTAGGATGCTCTACTTATTTACTTACTGTGTTTGGAACACACCTCCCCGAGAGCTCCATGGTTCCATACCACATCTGCTTCTGGTTGTTTTCAAATGTTATATCTTCAGTGAAGCCTTTCTCAGCCACCCTACCAATAATTGCATACTTGTCCCCTGTACACACCTATTTACACAGACCCATACTTTCTATCCCTCTCCTTGCTTTATTTTTCTTCTGAGTACTTATCACTAATACATGATATGTTTTATTGGTTTATCCTCCTTATTGTCTGTGTCCTCCACTAGAACGTAAGTTTCGTAAGTGGATTTTACTCTGCTTTGTTTTAGAAGGTGCCCAGCACAGAGAACAATGCCTGACACATAGTAGGAACTCAAAAAATATTTGAGAAAGGAGGAAAGGAGACGAATGTAAGGACACAGTGTTCTGTTTGTGCTTCATTCTGATAAAAATGAAATGACAGATGTGAAATTATTTTGACAGAAAGTTGGAAGTGCTTTTGTGAGTGGGAGTATTTATAACTTTTGGAAATTTGAAATTCTTGGAATATACCAAATTGGAAGTTGTTTCCTTTCTCATCTCATTATCTTGGCATGGATGAAGCCCACAGATGAATGAAATAATAAAAACACTGACCTGTGATGTGAAAGACATTCTCAACAAGTTTTTAAGGAAGATCCAAGGATTTGATTGAGATGAGAAACAAAGGGATAATTGAGGATAGTTATAAAGTTTTGGACCTAAACAACTGGAAAGATGGAAATACATTAACTGAACTAGGAAAGAATTAATAAATATTTGTTGAATGAATGAATGAATGACAAATGATGAAGAATTTTTAGGTGTGTCGCTTGGTAAAAGCATAAATGGCACTGGAGATTTGTCTGAACATCCAAGCTAAAGGCAAGATTGAATTATCTGAGATATAAATCAAACCTTAAGATCTAGCAAGAGAAAGAAGTTCTCTTTGGGTTCTTTTAAAGGTTTTACTTTTAATTTACTCCTTTGAATGAGTGCCTCCTGTTGTATGTTCTTCTTAGGTCTTCTCCCCACGTGAGCTAAAGAAAGAAAATGAGTGGACAACTTGTCTTTCTTCTTTTTCTCTAGGATGGACTGCTAACTATAGTTGATTCCTGTTTTCATTTGTAGAGCGGAGGCGGCTAAAGAAGACAGATGTCCCGCTACTGCATAGGCTCGTGCAGGGACCTTCCAAAGAGAATGCTCGCATTTTCCTCATGGATAAAGATGAAAAAGAAATTAGCAGTGATGTATGGATACTGTCACCCTGAATCTCTCTTTGCTTCCTCCTGACTCAGCACCTCTCACAGAATCTGCATTCTTTTTTGTTTTGTTTTGTTTTGTTTCCCTTTTCAGGTGGCTCAGTACATTAACTTTCATTTCCCTCTCCTGGAATCCATCCTTCAAAGATTAAATGAAGAAGAGAAAAGAGAGATTCAAAGAACAATAACAAAGTAAGTTGGGAGTATGTATGCTGGGTGCCTATTCCTATAAGAGGTTCAGCGCACAAATTGTGTTCAATTTTTAATACCCTTTTTCTCCTTCTCCTTTTCAGATTCAGTACAGAAAAGGCTATTATAATGAAATGTCTCCAAAGTAAACGGGTAGTAAAAACTGAGACAACCGTTTAGCAGACCAGGCTGTAATTGCTGAAACTCTGAAACGCTTTAGCAAAATTAGAGGGATATTACTATTTGATGAATGCACAAATTCCATACTTGCATTCATACAAATGTCTGTGAACTTGAATCTGTGGAAAATTGAATGTTGAAAAAGCTTGTCTCCCTTTGAAGTGATGAGTTTACCTAGGCTTCACAGTTGCACTGAAAGGAGCTGGAATTTGTTTCAGGAACTGAAACACGCTTGGATACTGTGTATCCAAAATACTTTCTTATAGTAAACCACTCCATGAACTTGAATCTAAATGATGTCTTCAGATATCATGTACGGTAAACTTCTTTCAGCTTGAACTGTCAAGAGAATTAAAAAATCATCAACGGATTCTCACAACTGATTCAGAAGTAAAAGCTGCCAGCTCTTGAAATAAAAAGGAAGCACACTCTTACCCTACAAAGGAGTCTGATAGTGAGTGATGGTGTTTCTCAGCTCCGTGCAAACTCTAGCTTCTTCATGCAACCCAGGGCTGTCTCTATATGGTTGGTGGCTTTTGGCTATTTGTAACTTCAGAACTATCTGTCCTTTGGGACAGAAAAGATGATTGGATTTCTGTTAAGAAATCCAAATTGCAATTTCCTCAATCCGAACTCTTCTTTTTTTTTTTTTTTCTGTTCTTCTCATGACTTTCAAAAAGTATTTTTAAGCATTTTTTTTTTTTTTTTTTAGAGAGAGAGAGAGAAAGTAGGGGGGAGGGGCAGAGGAAGAGGGAGAGAATCTCAAGCAGACTCCACAGTCAGCACAAAGCCTGGTGTGGGCCTCCCAGCTCATGACCCTGAGATCATGATCTGAGCCAAAATCAAGAGTCGGACACTTAACTGACTGAGCCACCCAGGTGCCCTGAGTTCTTAAGCATTTTTAAAAAGTCAGTTAAACTGGTTTTCATTATTTTTCCAAACAAGTATACCACAGAGACTTAATACGTTTAATGGGTTAGGACATTGTTGATCCACAATAACCATTTGTTGCCAGATGAAAACAAAGGATAACGCAACTGTTGTAGCAAAAAATAGGCAGGGAATCTGGAGCTCTGCTCTTTTTCTCCAAGACAACTCATCCCACAACTCCCAAGATACTTAAAAGTCTGCTAAAACTGACTTGAAGAAAGGGGGGACAAAAAACTGGTAATGCCACAAGTATCACCTATGATTTTATTTGTGAACTCTATGTTAAAATGGAATTTTATGCAACATTGGTCCATTCCCTAAACCACTTTCCTTCACATTCCTCATAGGCATTGTGTTACCTGGTTTGATTACATTACATGTACTAAGGGAAAAAGTTGTATGTAACAAGCCCAAGTTCGAAGACTATCAAAATTAAAATATGAAACATTTTTAGACAAAGCTATTACTTCCTAGTGTCACCAAAACCGAAACCTAAACTCAATGAAGGTAAAAGTGTGCTGTGACCTTTGAGTCCTAGGAAATCTTTTATTGAGGAAAACAGAGGCTTGCATCATTATCTTTCCAGCTATCGGTTAATAAGAAATTATGTTCTCAGGGTGCCTGAGCATCTGACTCTTGGTTTCAGCTCAGGTCATGATCTCACGGTTCATGAGTTTAGACCCTGCGTCAGGCTCTGTGCTGGTAGCACAGAGCCTGCTTGGGATCCTCTCTCTCTCCCTCTCTCTCTGTCCCTCTCCTGCTCACATACCCTGTCTCTCTCAAAATAAATAAATAAACTTAAAAAAAGAAAAAAGAAAAATATCTCATCTTCCTAAAGTAGGGCAAAAGAAATTGTTAAAATTCAGAAAAAGTCTCATCTTGCTAAAGTAGGGCAAATGAAATTGTTAAAATTCAGTATACTTATAAAAATTTAAAATAGTGTCAAGTGCCTTTCCTAAATGACAAAAGATTAATCATTAATATATTGAAAGTCTACAGGATATGTAAGAAAAATTCCAAGACATGGATAGAAAAAAAGAAAAAAGACATGAAAAGTAAAATCACAGAAGAAATACAAAGAGCTACTAGGTGTGTTGTGAGAGGAGACTTGTATCTTAATGGTGATCAACTGTATCCAGCAAGGAGACAGAAACACAGTAATTTAAGCAGGAGAAGTTTAATATAAAGAATTAAGCTGTGGGGCGTCTGGGTCGCTCAGTGGGTTAATCGTCTGGCTCTTGATTTTGGCTCAGGTCATGATCTCATGGTATGTGAGATCGAGCCCCGCCATCAGTGCTGAGCCTGCCTGGAATTCTCTGCCCCGCCCCCACGTCTCTTTCTCTCTCAAAATAAATAAATGGACTTTTTTTTTTTTTTTTAATTAAGCTGTGATGATAGGAGAATAACTGTAAAGTAGAAGTGTGTGTGCCAGGATTGGGAGCTATAGGGGCCCCTTTTGCAGGAACCCAGTACAACTCTGTGCATCAGTTGGGCTGCAGTATCTTTGAAGCTGTGTGGGACAGAGGGTGGTCAGGTAGCTTACTAGATGGCCACCCCCGGGGGCCCTCTCTGTGAGCAGGCACTGAATCCAGGGGGTGGTGTGGAAAGCAGTGATTTGTGTTCAGGTTAGGGTTAGCTCCAGGCTGTGCCACCACAAACCCAATCGAAAGATGAAGGAGTTGGGGGAACAAACGGTAAAGAAAGCTGCACCCTACAGGCAAACTGCCCTGGAGAAAGCACTCTGGGCAAAGCAGTGGAGGAAAAAAGTGGGCTTCCCCAAAGCCTTGTCAGTCAGCCCTGGGAATCTGGAAAGACCAAATTTCCTGCTACAATGCTTCTTCAGCGCCCTCTACCGACGAAGCAGGACATCATGCACAATGCAAAGGAAACACACTTAAAGGGTCCATATCCATTTTCACAGAACCAAGAGCTAAGAACAAATTTGGAGGAGAGAGTCAATAAAATAATTCTAAAGGGTCCGTATCCATTTTCAAAGAACCAACAGCTAAGGATGGATTCGGAGGACAGAGTCAACAAAATAACTCGGATGTCATCAAAACACAAAGTTAAGAAAAACAAAATGCACTTTGTGGTCTATTGGCAAAGATTAAGAAATGAGATTAAATACTCAGCAAATTACAATCAGATGGCCACTGAGACTACTGGTGGAAATACAAGTGGATATAACTTTTCTTGAAAGCAGTTCAGCAGTAAGTTCATCCTATAATTCAGCTTAGAGGATCCTATATTGAAATAATCAGTCATACAAAGCCATTGTGCAAAGATACTTATTATATTGCTATTGTGATAAAAATAATTAAATAGTCTAAATTTTCAAAATTATGGAAAAAAACAGAAGGAAAAAAACATTTACCCACAGAATATTATGCAGCTATTAGAATTATGTTTCCAAATAAATTGTAATTATGGAAGAAATTCTTCTTACATATCCGATATCTAAATAAGAATATACATACAAATATTCAAAATATCTGTTATCCATAAAATATGTTTGTGTGTGTGTACACTAACCAAAAACACATTAGATGTGGTTATATCTGAATTGTAGAATTATGGGTGAATCATTTCTTATTTTTCTATGCTTATTAAATAGCCTATAATAAACACGTGTTACTTTTTGAATTAGGGCATAGATAAGTTATGATTAGAAAGTTACCAACAAGAAGTAGCAAGTACATGCAAGCAGAGTCCTACCAGATGCAGAAAAATAAAATTATTTAATAAGACATTAACTTCGCTTCTGTGGTAGTTTTAAAATATATTCATAAAGTCTTTGATATTCCTCCTCTCAAGAGGTGGGGCCTAATCCTTCCCACCTTGCAAATGGACTGGACCTAGTGACTCAATCCTGATGAGCAGAGGACAGCAGAAGTGACACTGTGTGATTTGGGCAACTAGGTCATATAACGCTGTGGCATCCTTCTCGCTCATTCTCCTGGGTCACTGGCTCTGGGGGAAGCCGACTACCATGGCGAGAGCAGCCCCAGAGAAAGATTTGCATCATGGGAACAGAGACCTTTGCCAGAGCCGGCAACAATTGAGGCCTCCTGTCCACAGCCAGATGAGTGGGCCATGGGCTGGTCCCGGTCAAGCCTTCAGATGACACAGCCCTAACAGTTTGACTACAGCCTCCTGAGACACCCTGAGCCAGAAAACCCAGCTAACCCACTCCTGGATTCCTGATCTTTGGAAAATGTATGAGAAAATAAATGGCTGTTGTAGTATGCCAAATTTTAGGATAATTTGTTACATGGCAATACAATTTCAGAGAGAAAAATCTGTTCGGAGGTATCTTTGCATAATACAAGAATATAAACTTTTGTCATAAAACTCTTTATCCTTGCTTCAGGTGGCTCAGGTTTTTTATTACCAGTTACATATTAGTTCAAATTCAACCCCATACTTATTACCATACTTATTACCATACTTATTACCATACCATACCATACTTATTAATGGTAGAGGACCTGTTACATTCATCTTTGTATACTTGGCTGAATTTAATGCTGTGTTTTGTATATAGGATGTGCTTAATAAAAATCAATTGAATAAAAGACTTAATGAATTAGTGAATCAGTGAATAAAAGAATGTGCAAATGAGTTATATGAAATGTTTTTCTAAAAGCTCCTGTATATATGCATCCTTTTCACAAATCAGACCCAGTAGCTAAAGAAATATAGAATCTTTTCTGTATGGTTTTCTCTGATTTGGTGGTATATTTTACTATCTCTTGGTTATATGAAATGTTCAGTTAGGCAGTGTTGCTATGGAATTTTGCTTAGGGCCGTTCACATTGGTTTCAGGAACTGAACGGGGAAGAAGTCCATTTTCAAGGCAGCCTATGAGGTGGACAAGATGGCAGGTGTAACTGTCATGTTGCTATATCTACACGGGAAAGGAAAGAAAGGAATAGGATGCATTAGAACAAAACCCTTCAATGGCATCCATTTGTCCTTTTTTCTTCTTTTCTTTTTTCTTTTTCTTCTTTTTTTTCTTTCTCTTTTTTCTTTTCTTTTTCATTTGTCTTCTAAATAACAATAGTTAACACCTATTAGATTGATTGAGCCCTTTGAAATTGTCAATATTTAACCTACCAAACTGGCAATTTCACATCATTCAAATTAATAGCACTTACCATTTGTCAAGTACTGTTTTAAGCTTTACCTATATTAGCTGATTTAGTGTTTATTATAGTCCCACAAAGAAGCTACCCTTTCAACCCAATTTTATAGATGAGGAAGGCCATGGAGAGGTTAGGAGATTTGCTAAGGTCTTTAGAAAAACTGGGTAGGATTTGAACCACACTCCGGAATCCACACTCTCAACCCCCATAATCTATGGCTTCACCCTAAACTACACTCTGTCTGGCATTCTTATTTGTCCTCATCTGTAAAATGGGATAGTAGTACCGACTTCACTGGATGGTTGTGGGAGTTATAGGAATAATACATGTCAAGGCTGGCACCTTACACATTAAAAATGTGATAAACCTTAACTGTTGTTAAAATTAAACTACAGTATGTCCCCACCCACCCTTATATCCCTATCTTCCACTGGATCACACTGCCCACAACTACTTAATTTTTGTCTTACAACAGACCAAACTGAATCACTCACCATTCCCCAAAACACCTCACATCCCCCCACTTCTCTATCTGTTCAAGCCTTGCCTAATTTCCAGTCGTTGGGCAGGGTCACTTCTTCCATGACTTTTCCTGGTCTCTGTGACAATTTGTGAACCCAGACTCTTGTGAATCACATTACCAGCTCTGCTCTTGTGACACTGGAAATTTGAAATCTGCCCTTTGTTGTAATTCCTTATGTGTTTGTCTCTTGTATAAATGCATTAGTTATCTGGTCTTAGTAAATTCATATTCTTCTCTATAGCACCTAGCAGTGTATTAAACACAATAGGAACTTGCAAACATTTTTTCACATCTAATTTGCTAATGTATATGAACATGTTGAAATCACTGGAGTGAGGTAGAACTATTTAAAATCAAGGTGAGATGCAATATAATGAGAATTTTTTTCTCTAATCAGAATAACTCACTTATTTAGTAAGCACTACACTATTACTGCTTATTTTTTATTAAACACAAAAAAATCTGGAAAAATAAACATAAGTCCAAATGATAAGTTCATTATGTCATTGATCCTAGGATTGCTGGGGAAAAGACTACTACACAAATCATCACCGAAAGCTCAAGTTAATAAACATTAGGGCCCCTGCATTCCAATGTCAGCATCACATACATAGGGTAAAGATAAAAGGTGGAAGGATGAGAAAAATGCGCCAAGGGGGTCAGAACTCAATTTCAAAGTTTAAAGAAAGAAATGAGCACACATAGAAAAAGGAATTAACAAATATATATTAAAGAGATGAGAGAAAGAAAGAGATAGAGAAAAAAGAATGAGAAATTGAATGAACCTCTGAGGGATTCTTCCAAGGCTGAGGCGTTAGTGGCAGAATCAATGGTTAAAGGAGACGGAGCGAGTTATTTGGTTCGCTGTTCACAGAAGGAATTAGCCATTCTCTTCTCAACATGGTGCAGAGAAAACTACCACTGTTTGCAATCAGTGCTTCAGGGAGATTACTCTGCTATTGAGTTTTTAGATAATGATGTTCCTTGACATGACAAAAAAGCATGAATGCACTGATTAAGAGCCCAGTTTCTGGAGATGGATGGTCTAGATTTGAAACCTGGTTCCAAACCATCTGTGAATACTTGGGCAAGATACTTAACCTCTCTGTGCTCATCGTCTTGGTCCATAGAATGGGAAGGTTACTAATAGTACCTTCCTCATTAGATTATGATGAGGACTAAATGAGTTTTTACAGGTAAAAATTTAGTATCTGGCACCATGCTAGTTATTATTACTGTAGCCAGTGACAATAATAAGCAAGAAGTTACGTGTAATGATGTGTCTTTAGGACACCGGCTGTTGCAAAAGCAGACTTATCTGGCACGTAGGAGACAATGTACGGCCAACAGAACCTATTCCCCACCTCAGTTATGACCTTTTGTAGCTTTGCAAGTAACTCAAAGGCTCTTGGCAAACAGAACGTTAAATATTTTCTTGATTTCATCATGTGTTCAATGCCATAGGCACAAGGCAAAGTCCTAGTTAGTTCAAGTCTAACTGATGGTGAAAGAGAGAGAGAGACAAAAAGAAGGAAAGATATGTTTTCACCAACCTCCCCCAGAAGGTAAACATGAGGAAGATAGGGATTTTGTTTAGTTTTTCATGGTCACCGATGTATCACAAGCTCCTAGGATAGCGCCTCATACACTAGACCCACTAAAATCTATTCAATGAATGTTATAAGCAGTTCCAAGTACCCTGCCGGTTCCACACTTTCTCAAAAAAAAAAAAAAAAAAAAAAGCCAAAGCAATTCTAAAGTTAACTTATTATAAAGCACATTCCATTCAGTTCATCAATAATCATTTTCAGCAGTGATATAGACAGAAACTTCCAAACTGCAGGTGGGTCTTTTTCACTCTGGAAACCCAGCAGCCAGTTTCCAGCTCAGTGTGGCAGCCCATCGCGTCTACCTGAGGCTTTGAAAGGCCCCTTGATTTCATATTTCTGGTGCTGCTTCTGAGAAGCCGAAAGCTTAGGGGAGAAAGGAAGAGTGTAAGCTGGTTGTATCAGGGTTACGATAAGTAGGTTTCTCTGAGTAGAAAAGGAGAGATTTAGTGTAGCCGCACTAGTGTTCTTGAGTAGCATTGTGAGTAGCTAAGAAATGATTTTGTTGAATCTTATTTTGAATCTCAGACATGGGTTTGATTACTCATGAAAAATAAAAAGCGGATCTCACCAAAGATTCCGCACTGACATTTTCTGGGGTCATTTGTGTCCCAAGAGAGACTGGCACTTTTCAATCAGTTTGGACCCCTAGAAAAGAAAGCAAGTAAGTACATCGGTAAAGAAAGAGAAAAACAGAACAAAAGAAGACACCCGAACGTTTATGATCCCCAAACAGAAAAATCTTTAAGACTTACCTGTATATGCCTGTTGAGGGGCTCTTAAGTGCTCACTGCTCAAGATCTTAGAATTTCTCACAGCCTAGTCCCTTAGCTTAAGCTCTTACTTAACTGCAATACCTCTCTCACTCTGAGGACCCCAGATTTGGATTTAAAAAAAAAAAACTTTGCTTTTTCCTCACAAAACTATGGGACTCTTTTGGCGCAGGGTAAAAACAATCAACATCAGTTTCTCAATGCATTTTAAAACTGCTCTAGGCTAATCCCATGCTAAATCATTATACAATTAGGTACAAGAATTCAAGAGGATCAAAACCACGAACTTCGATCCGTGTCCTTACCATCTTCGTATACACTGGTATTGACCTCTATTCTAAGTCCAGCAGTTTTCCCCAATTTTTACCTGTATGCTCTTTATTCAAATGAAAGTCATTCTTGGAAGCCCAGAGAGATAGGTAAAAGTTAAGTGATCTTTAGTGAAGTGGGAATAGGGCCCTAGAATTCCATTGCTAAGATTAGTGCATGAGCGAGTGTGTGTGCGTGTGCACGTGCATACACACACACACACACACACACACACACACACGCCCGCGCGCCCTAGTGGATAGGTGACCTGAACTCCCCAGAACTCCTAGCACCCTGTGGGACATGCTTAAAAGTCTATTAATTTAGCTTTTCTTCCTACCCTCAAACAGTACCACATCTAAATTATCTAGAGACTGGAATCTATTTAAGTTTGGTTTTCAAAATAGCTCTGCAGTTTAAGGAATCTTTGTTTCTCTGGGAACCCATGACATTTTAAATCAATCTTCATGGGACATTTTCCCATAAGCTCAACCTCAAGACCCTCATATTTAATCTTATCCATTTGCTCTGAACCTAATATTAGTGGGTAAGTCCCATTTCTCCATATCCGTCCTTCCTGACTTTATTTATTCCTATTTATTCCATAGTTCCTTGGTAAATTTCTCACTTGTAATGATGACAGATGCAGAGGTGGGGGGAAAATGTTTCTGGTAAAGGTAAGGTAAGGTCGAAGAAAGGAATCTGAAAAACTACTGTAATAATGAGAAATGTCCTACATGAAATAAGGGATAACTCAACATCTTGCGGCAAAGCACAAGCAAGATTTAGAAATAGAAAGCATGGACTCCTGTTCCATGAGGTTATGGAATGCAGAGAACAGAGAAAAAGAGGAAACATTTTCCTTACACTGACATCAAATTAGTCACTCTAATGTCCTATAATCCTGGACATGTTGGTAGACTGCTAACAGGTCACCCATCCTAAGACTTTGGGATAACCATTACCAGTCAATTTCTCCATATCCTTGTGACATGCATTTCAATCCTTTTTTTTCATTCTAGATACTCTCTGGACATAACAATCAGCTAATATCCTCTTAAAATGTGTTTTCTCTCATCTCTTCCAAGACCCCAGTGAAATAATGGTAAAAATGCTTTTAAAAAAGAAGAAAGCCTTGTCGATGCTAAAAAGAAAAAAAAAAAATCAATTTAAGAGATATTGATGAACTGCTAAGGGGGAAGAAAAAGGCCATCAGTATGACATTGACAAAAATATCAAAGTGCAAAAATAGGGGCGAAGAATAATGAAATGATGATATGTCATAGCAGTAAAATACCAGAAAGTCACTAATTTCTGAGTTGCTTTTGGTTTTGGTCTACTGCTCAGCTTGTTTTTCAAACTGTAGCTGCCACTATTCTTTCAATAAACTAATATTACTTAGCCAGAATTTGATCCTATTGTTTACACCTAAAGAACCTCCACTGACATATCAGCAAAAATATTGTGCAAATATATGGACAAAATAATATTTTAAAATACAAGAACCCAATGGCCCCTGGGTGACTCAATCGGTTAAGCTTCCGACTCTTGATTTCAGCTCAGGTCATGATCTCATGTTTTGTGGGATCAAGCCCTGTGTTGGGCTCTGCACTGACAACACAGAGCCTGCTTGGGATTCTCTCTCTCTGCCCTTCCCCAGGCTTTTTCTCTCTCTCTCTCTCTCTGTCTGTCTGTCTCTCTCAAAATAAATAAATAAACTTAAAAAAATAATAAAATACAAGGACCCAGAAAGTTTATATATTATTTTGAAATAATACATACATACATATGTACATATGTTAAGAATGTAGCCCAACAAAACGTAAACTAGTCCAAGAAAAAAACAAAAAAAATTGTATTTAGAAATAGTCCAATTTACCCAGGATTACACTAAAATGAAACCCTATGTGAATAGCCATGGATAAGTCCAGAAATAACTACATCTGATTGAAAGATTAGCTCAGAGGGCTTTTTGAAATATTCTTTTAAGATGACAGAATATTCTATTAAAAAACTGTCTTATTAAGAACTTAAAAGAGTCTAGTAATCTGATGAAAGTGCGTGCTTTATTTGCCAACAGAGAAAAAGAAAGGAAATTAGAAACTCTTAAATACAGAAGGATATACAAGAAAATCATAGTCCAAATATGTGAAACTAAATAAAAGTGGCAGAAAATGATTTTCTGCAGCTGGTAGTGGTAAGAGAAGAGTGTTCATTTAATTTCTACACCTTTTAACAGGGTAAATCATTCAGTTGGTCAATCCATTCATGGTACTGATATAAGTAATATTCAAAGTAAACACACAATTAAATATACTATTGAATCATTTCCAGTTTTTAGCATTAACTTCTGAACAAAGCATATAAACTTTGTATTTAATAAGCAGATACATAAACCCAGACACTGTAGAACAATGGTATAGCTTTAAAGAGTAAACTTGGCAGGAAGTCAAAGGAAGTTTAGACATGTTACTTATGTTTGGGAGAATCACTAGATGCTGACTGGAACTGAAGGGCCAAGAAATAGAAGCAATAAAAGAACTAAAAATACTTTTAAATAAATTAAGAAAGAGTCTCTGGATAGGGTTCTTGAAGTCAGCAGAAGCACACCATATTCATTATGTGACGTGAATATTTTGAATATTTTAGGAAACTATTAAGGTGATGATGGGAATCACTAGGAAAACTAGAAGAAAGAACTCAAAATTGGGAAGGGGAAATGTACCCTGGTGTTCTGTTTGAGCTCTTGTTGTGTTCATGTATTGCTTATATTATTTTCAAAGCTTGTGTAATGTATTATAAGAAACTGAACATAGTAACCTGTGACCACCTGCATTGGTAGTTCACCCACATTGATCCACCTACGTTGGAATTATCACCTTGCTTAACCTGGTCCTTGTTTTTTCTTTGGAAATGCATCCAAGACTACAGTGACTCTGACAGTAGACCCATCAAGTTGTTGGGTACAGACTACTTACCCAGCAGATCTTTTCCCATGAACTTGTGTTGAGTCGCATCTAAAAGTAGACCTTCGCTTTTTTTCATTGTGAAATTGCATGTATTATTTTCAAAGCATTGTTCCAACCTGCCCACATTTCTGCTAATTCATGTTTGCTTTCTTCTATATTATACTCTGCTGGTTGACAGAGAAATATCTCAGGCTATAATTATCATTCCCCGTTGACCTGGCAGAGAGTATCTGTGAGTAGGGTTTTCTCCTTGAACCTGCTGAGGTCTACAATTTGTGTTATTATTTCATGAAATGTGAGAGATGCCTGTTCTTTGGACAATCCAAATTCACCCTCTATAGCTGAGTTTCTTTTTTTTTTTCCTCTTATATATTCGTTTTTCTCTTGTCAACATTCCAACATTGTTGGTTCACCCTTTTTCTCCTTAGAATTTGGCTTCCTTCTCAAACTATGTCCTCCATCTTATCTAAAAATGCTTTGTCCTCCCAACAGCCAGAGCTAGAAAGGCAGTCTTCAAACCTGCTCACCCTCTCTTTTAGCAGGCAGGACATGTTTACATAATTGACTACTATAATATCAGAAAAGAAAACAAAGAAAATGCCCGTAGGTCCCTAAAGTGGTTAGTCTTTTATAGCTAACTTGGAACAGCCACAGACTGCCAACTGGCTGAGCCTCTGAGCTTCTGGGGTCATGGTTCCATGGAGGCTCCTGGAGTCTCTAGGCATTATTCCTCTGCCCTATTGTCAAACCTAGACTCCTTTCACAAACACAGAAGCATGGAGATTTGCACAAATTCTTGAGGATAAGATTCTAAAGTAGTTTTATCATCCATTCCCACATTTTTTGCTAAGCCTGTTTATATACTATAAGGTTATTTTGTAAATATTCCAGTCTTATCTTCATATCTAATATCCACAGATCCTTTCACTTCCTTTTATAAATGTTATTTTCCAATTGTTTCATTATTTCTGTTACTGTCCTTGGTTCCAACTTCTCACTGAGAATTAGACAATTCAGAAACATGGGGAGGGAATGGGGGAACAGTTTATGATTATCTACTTGCACCTTACTAAAGTGACCCTTAAAGTGGTCCCCAAACCAGCAGCACCAGCAGCACCTAGAACTTGCTAGAAATGCAAATTATCAGACCCCATCCCAGAACTACTAAATCAGACACCCTGGGGTGGAAAACACTGATTTTGTTTGAGTAAGCTCTGTAAGTGATTCTAATGCACACTAAAGTTTCAGACTCACTGCCTTAGAATAATCATACAAGGATCAACTTGACCAAACTTTAGAGATAATGCATAATTACAGATAATAAACATTTTTATCTGAAGAAGTAATTCTGGCAAATTATAATTAACATGATATATTCTTCAGATAGCTTCTGTTTTCTCCTTTAATTTGGGGGAGAGAAATCCTAAAAGAAAGTAGAGAAGGAAGGGGGAAAGGGGAAGATATTGGGCTTTTCAACCACTAAGTTGAAGATAACTGTTAGGCAAAAAATGTGGGGGAAAGAGCACAGAAATCTTCCTAGCAGGCCATTGGTTAAACAGTTTGAGCAAGTAGTATTCTTACTCAGGAGCAAGAATGCCTCAAGAAAATTCCCTTGGGAGTTCCCAGACTAGGCCCTTCTTCAAAGTGTTGATCTGTGTGGTTATGGAGTTGTCGCTTAGATGGAAACATGTTTTCTGAATGCTTTACAAAAAGTAAAAAGACTTTTTAAAATAAATAAATAGAAGGGCGCCTGGGTGGCTTAGTCAATTAAGCGTCCGACTGTGGTTCAGGTCATGATCTCACGGTTCATGGGTTCAAGCCCCGCATCTGTCTCTGCGCTGACAGCTCAAAGCCTGGAGCCTGTCTCAGATTCTGTGTCTGCCTCTCCCCTGCTCAAGCTCTCTTTCTGTCTTTCAACAATAAAACGTTAAAAAAAAAAAAACTAAAATAAATAGATTCTAGCATAGGTGATTACTTTCATTTTTTGTATCAGCTAATCTGGGAGTCAGTGAAGTTTTTCTGTGAACAGCCTGATAGTCAATATTTGAGGGCTTTGCAGTTCATGCAGTCTCTGTCACAGCCACTCAATCCTGCAATTACTTAATTCAGCTGTTACAGACAGAAAGCAGCCATAGACAATATGTAAATAAACGGGCAGGGCTGTGTGTCAATACAACCTTATTTATATAAACAGGAAGTGGAGCCCATTAGCCTGAGAGCTGTAGTTTGCCTGCCCTTGGCTAGACTATAGATATGTGACTTTTAACATAAACACATGTACAGTTTAGCTGAATAGGTAGAAAAGAGCCACTGAAGGTAATCAAGGCATTCAGGAAAATTGTTACCTGTGAAAACATTTCCCTCGGCCATAGCTAGCCTTATTCCCCATCTGAACCATCCACAGCCTGTTTTCACTATAAAGACTACTTTATTATTATTATTTTTTAACTACACACTTGCATTCCTTTACTCAGATACTACAATATCTGAGTTTCTGCTCCTTGAATCACGTCCCTGGGAGAGCAGTTTGTCCTAGGTCCCTTCCATGAATTGACATGAATTTTCTGGGCCACAGCCTACCATGATATTCTTAGCAGTTTAAGTCCTATAACTTTACCATCTTAGGAAAAGTCATTTACTTGGTAACCATATGCAATTAGATTAGTTACAGAAACTAATGTAGTAGTCAGTTTGGTGAGTAAGCACGAGCACTCTTTTCTGGTCATTTCTCTTTCCTCTATGTAGTCTTCACCCCTATTCCAATGATCTTCTGGCCACTAAGAAAATGAAACCCTCGTCCCTGATTCCTTAGTTAAGCCCCAATTACATTTGGCAACTATTCCCTATTGTGCCCCCCAGAAATATCTGGAACAAAACTACAGTTTGCCCATAAGGTCTTCAAACTGTCATTTCTTTAAAATTTCACTCTATTTTTAAGGACACCGTTTCTCTACAATTACCAAAGTCTTCAGTTCATGTTTCTCTCTCCCACCCCCAATCCACCTCCATCTGGTGCCACGACTCTGGTATTCAATTCTAATGTGCCTCAAATAAGCATAAATAGTAACATACCCTGAACCCAAATGTAGTCAATTACACCAATCCGTCTACACTGTGCTTTTCTCCCAATCCGTTCACGTTTGGAATGGAGAGAGTACTTTGTTTAGAACTTCAATAAATCCTAAGAGAATAGACAAGGAAACAGGGATACCTCTCCTCTGAAGCACATTTCACTTTCCTCTGCTTGGCAGCACGTCTCCACCAGGTGAGCGAAATCTGCAATAATTGATTGGAACTGCATCTCCGTTGCCCGTGGTTTCTGCTTCACAAGATTGCTCAGGAGCCTGAATCGGAAATCAGTGGCAAAAATGCAAGTGCTGCCTGAGTTCTAGATGGCCAGCCTGCACACCTGCCTTGCTAACTTAGAGCTGAACACCACCCACGCCTCTTTGTCACTCCCACTCTCAAGTTTATAAAAGGCCTGGGGCCTCTGGGTGGCTCAGTTGGTTAAGCATCGGATTCTTGATTTCCGCTCAGGTCGTGATCTCACGCGAGATCAAGATTGAGCCCCACGTCGGGCTCTACACTGACAGCTCCGAGCCTGGTTAGGACTCTCTTTCTCCTTCTCTCTCTGCCCCTCCCCCACACACATGCACCCACATGCTCTCTGCCGACAATAAATACATTTTAAAAATATTTAAAAGCCCTGAAAATGCCGTGGTGTATTCGTACTTTTCACACTGCCCGTCTCCATCTCTGTGTTTTATCCAACATACTTTTCTTCCAGTACATCTCTTTAACATAATTGATACATTAAATTTAATTATTTTACATGACTATTACTAGGGTAAACATGTTTGTTTTCTCTTTTCATTGCATTGGATGATAAATAGATTATATCTTAAAATTAAATGCTTTTTCCTATCGCATTTTGTAATGAACATTTATTCTGAACAACTAACTTCCAAATAAATATTACAAGTATAGCACACCTCGAAGTTGAGGGTCCTTCATGTGTTATTAATGATAAACCAATAAACTAATATGAAACTATAATGGCTTGACAGTCATCTCCAATTTCCTTCACAAAAGAGTTTCCCCCACAACTGTAGTTTCTAGCCACTATGAATCTTCAAAAGTGTAACCTGGTTTCTGTGTCTCTACTTGACGAAATAGTATTCCAAATCTTCCAATGTTATCTTTCTCTCTCTCTCTCTCTCTTTTTTTTTTTTTTTTTTTACTGTTTTAGACCAAGACAGATTTAACCACAAGGAAAATAAGGCATGAAGGGTAGGGAAAATATACATTAATCCGTCTTCTACTGTTTCACCAAAAACCTTTCCTTATTCTTCATTTTCAAGTTCACATGTATACTACCTAGTGGCCTTATTTGTGCCTTGGATGGGTATAAAAGAAAATATCTCAAAGCTCTAAGTAGCTACTTCTATGACAATTTAAACCAGAGGTCCAGTAAATAATTCCAGATAGTAAAGATTTTAGGCTTTGCCCACAGACAGGTAAATGGAGGCTAATATAGAAGTGCAATGCGATACTCCAAACCCCTGTTTGCCTGAGGTGGGCTGCCCCATGTGGCAGCCACAGTTTGTGTCCAGTTGCGTCAGCTGGAGAAGAGGGAGAAGAGAGACCAGGCAATGAGGGAGGAGGTAAGCACTGTGGTTAGTTTCACTCTGGGCCCCAGACACGCCCTCCTCTTCTCCCAGCTACCTCAATGTGGGCCGCTGGCCCAAGCAACTTGCTGAGTCATTCGACTCCTGGACTGAGATGCCACCACCTTTTGCTGCCCAGAAGCGACCAACAGCGAAGTCCCCCACATGTAAGTGGCACAGCTCAGGCACTGTGCGGCAGTGAGCATGGTCACTCGCAGGGAAGGCAGGCACCGGGAGCAAAGTGGGGGACTTGGGTAAAGCAAACTTGGCCATCCGCAGCTCTCAAGCCTAGCCCAATCAAGCAGTGCCCTCAGGACCTACAAAAACAGCCGTGCCCTGTTGCCCATAGCATGCTGATCCCATTAAACAGTAAAATAAGGTATCCAGCTTAACATGGCAGCCCAGGGGACATGCCTCTTTGAACTAGCCGTTTCACCCTCTCCCACTCCTCCAACTCTCACATCCCTGCCACCTCCCCCCAGAAATATTAAAAATAATGGCAACGGCCAACATCTTCTGAGTATGCTGATGTTTACTATGATCCAGGCAAGGTGCGATAACTTATCGATGTTATCCCATGTAATACTGTCTGTTAGCTTTTTAATAAGGTTCTATGTCCTCTCCATTTTGCATTAGAAACATTCCCTGGGAGCGTTATAGTTCTGGGCATATACAGCAAACCAGGGAAGTGAGCCTCCCTCCCAGAAGGCATGAGGATTGGGAACCACGTGGGAGAACTCATCCCGACACAAGAAGTCAGGCTCATACCCTTCCCGTCCCGGAAGAAAGGCTTGGTCAGTGGAAGAAGCAATGATTCTGTGGTTCCCGAACCAAGCCTTCATTGGACTCATTTCTGAGTCACATGGGATCAGGGTAACTCTTTGAAAAAGCACCGTAAGAGAACTTTCGTTAAAGTTCTGCAAACCATGAAGACACACAGGAGCAGCCCCGCCCTGGTACCTGCTGAAAGGGCATAATCCTGGGAGTCAGGGGAAAGGGCTGTCTTTCTTCTTACAACAAAACATAAAGTAGCTTTGTCATTTCAAGGGATCCAGTCTGCAGCTGAGCAGGCGACAGCAGCCCCTGGAGGGCATGACTGTTCCCAGTGGCCCAGGAGTGGTGCCAGGGAGAGCATGCTTGGAGAATGCTCCAAGGGGGAGGGGGAGGGAGTTTCATAAGCTCTCCCCAGAGGACTCTAGGGATAATTGCTGGGACTGAAATTTGTGGAAGCAGGTAGTCGCAAGGCTGTGCAAAACTTGTATTATTAAATATTAGAACCACAAAGGGCAATTGCGGGAGTGTACACTTGCATACATATGTGACATGTATTCTTATACTACCCATATATTTATAATGGGTAGATCTGCAGTGTTGGAATAAAATTGTTATGATTTTTCCTTCTCTCTTGTGTACTTTCTAAGTTTTCTGCAATGATTGTGCATTACTTCAATAATAACATAAACCAATATTTTAAAAAGAAATAGAATAGTATCAGCATTTTTTCTACCCAGCTGTTCTGTACATATTTACTCTTCTAATTAGACCTAAACTTGATTCCACTTGAAAGAAAATGCTGTATTCGTTTCTAAGTGCCTCTATATAATTTAAGTCTGTATGGTTAGATAAATAATCAAAGAAGTTTACCCTACCTTCGAATAATCAGTATCGGTTTTTAAGAAATTAATTAGTAAAGGTGGAGAAATACAGGCTATTTCCCATTGGAATTTGGTGGGTTTTGTCTTAAAATATACTTTCCTATAGAACCAATATTACCCATGATGATGAAATTCACTGACCTATCCATGAAAGCATAGGATTACTTAAGTCCCAGGCAATAAACACTAGCTGTCATGGATACTTATACTGTGGGAATGACCCTATTTCCAAACACTCATTTGGGGCTTCTGTAGTCTGGCTTAGGGGATTCAGCACCAAAAGGCCAGAAGCTGGTATAGGAAGGGGACGAGGTTTACCCCTGGTTCACGCAAAATCTGGACTTCTCTTTCCTTCTAATATCCTATAGAGGGCACAGACTTTGAAGTCAAACTTACTTTGGTTCAACTAGTTAGTGTGATGGTAAGCGAGATTCTTAACCTCTCTGACCTTTATAAAAAGTAAATTTGAACACCTACATTGCAAGGTATTTGCAAGGACCAAAAATAACGTATTAAAGAGCTGAGTACAGTAACTGGTGCACTTAAGGCAATAAATAATGTCAAAGATAATAAGAACGATGAACAATTATAATAATCATAGCACAACTTGCTTCCATTTCAAATTAACGGTTGCTTCCAACCATGGTTCCCGTCCTCCCTGACTCCCACAATAAATAGTACATTGTCACAGCTCTCCTCCTATTTATTCACTTATTCATTCAGCAAATAATTAATGAGCATGTTTACAATTCCCCTGAGGATTTGAGCTGTAGATCCCACAGTAATAGAGAAACCTAACAGGAGAGGCAGGAAAGCTCCCTTGTCTATACCCTCCTCTTGTCTCACAAGCTGTGGGATCCAAGTGTGTTCATGGCTTGGCCCCTCCCAAACTCTCTAGTCTCACCCCCAAAAGTTTCTCTCCCTTCCTTCACTTATGCCTGAGTCACCCGGCTTTCCTCTCTCTCCTGCTGGGTGGGCTGGTTTCCAAAGGCACTTCCCCAGAGGGACCAGTAGGGGGAAAACGGGCAAGACTGCTATGTTTCCAGACCAGAGAGCAACTGCTTCTTTCAACCAGGAGAAACACTCCAATCGTCCTGGAACCAGCAAGGGGAAGAAAAGGATCCCATTATGAGAAGACAAAAAGTCTGGGAATGAGATTCATAGCAGGGGTATTAGGATGTCATGATATCTCTCCTTAAAACCCCAGATATAAAGGCTGCTGCTTCTAAAATGGGGGATTCTGTGCCACTTAAAAGCTTGACTTCCTCCCCCCCAGACTGCCACATACTTGTGACCTGCTTGGAGTTGATTTACCCCTCCTGACCACTTCCTTCCTCTCCCACTCTGATCTTTCTACCTACCAACCCTACTGCTGTTATGTAAAAACAGTTCCCTTAAAAAAAATTATAATAAAAATTTTTAAAAAGCTCCCTTAATTCTTTATGTTTTTAGCTTAAAATTTTTAACTTACCTTTTTAAATCTTAAATCCTAGTTTTGATTTTCAGTACCATCAACTTGTTTTCGGTTTTTCATTTCTATGATATTAATCTTTTCTTTTCATGAAATTTACCCACCACTTCATTTAAAGCATAGTCTAGTCTTTATATACTATCTTAAATCTTTATATACTCTCTTAAATCTTCTCATTGCCACTCAGTATTTTTAACTCAATTAAATTCTTTTACTTCGAACTTCTATTTCCTTTTTATTGTCTCTGTCTTATTACATGATCTCAACTCCTACCTTCTCTTCTATCCTGCTGAATTTTTCTTTCCTCTCCAGAAACTCCTTTGCTTGGTTTTCCTTTTGTGTTTTTGCAAATTTATGCTGTGATAGCCAGCCATACAGAACCCTTGCCGCTATCCCAGGAAGTAAGAAGGTTTTTTTCCAGCTTGACCCTTGACTCCCAATGTGGATCCTCCCAGAATATTCCAGAAATCTCTACATTAACTATCTGTATGCTATTGTTTTCTCCATACAGAGAACACAGTGATTTCGCCAGGACAGGGACGATTCCTAATATTTTATACTTTTTATTATCTAGCCTTTATAGAATAACTCAATGTTTAAAAAATTATAACTAATATTATAACCCCTTGATTCTGGCACACTAAGAGCTATATGTTGGTAGTTACAGCCAGATAGCTTGGGTGAAAATTGCAGCTCAACAACTATTTACCTGTTGCATAGTCTCATACTAAGTCTTCTTGCCTTCTGAGCCTCGGTTTCCTTACAATTAAAATGGCATATAATGTTATCTCCCTCATAAATTTGTGTGTAAGAATTTGATGAGATGCCATACATAGAGTAGTGCCTATCTATACTCAGAGACTTCCTCAAGAGGAAGAAAATTTGCACGCTAGAAGTAAAAGAGACCTTGTTCTTCTACATTCTCACATCAAGCCTGAACTAAAGAAAGAATGGCTAACTAAATGTCTCAACAGTCTTTGGGTGTTGACTGGGAGGTTTTAAAGGCTAGTTTGTGACTGGCTCACCTTGGAGAACTGAAGAAAGGATTTCAAGGGTCAGCTGGCATAGGAATTGCAAGTACTGTGATAAAACAGACCAAGCAACAACCTGTGCTTGCTGCCCATGATTATGTATTCGTTCCAGAAGCAACAAAAACTTTGCCTCACTTGGCAAGATGATATTGTTGGACCAATAGTATTTAGACCCTGCAAATGCATGTCTTCGAGTAAATAAATTAACTAGAAATACAGTAAGCTATCATTTCTAATGAAGTTGGGGGAGAAGGAACAATGAGGAGGAGGGCTTGCATGTTTTCTCCTGAGGACATGATCAGGGGCATTAGGAGGGAACCGCCCGCTGTCAAGGGTAGGAGTGCTTTCAATGCATCCTGCTGATTCAGGGATATTAGAATTTCACCCTTTGGCTTTTTCTAGAACAGTCACTTTTGGCAACTCCAAATGGGGCCTCTAACATCACATTCACCAGCAGCAGAATTCCTGCTGAGGGAGAATGCCTGGACCATGAGAATATCTTGGCTCTAAGCTCAGGAGCTGAATGGGAGCAAAGAGATGGATGATCAATGCCACTAAGAAAGATAATTCTTTGTCTTCAGCAGCAAGCAAGTAGTCTCTTTACTAAGACCTGACAATGAGTTCCGTTCGATCCGTCGACGCAGGAGTGGGGAGAATTGGAGAAAATGCCAACCACCTGTGAGATCTTAATCACCTGTGCTGTCAGTGGCAAAGAGCAAATCAGCTGCCCTAAAGTTTTCTGTGCTGTGTGTGCTACTTCGAAAGCCCAGCCCATGATACCTCTGTCACCTCAGCCTCAGTCACAACCAGAAATCTAAGCCTCCCAGATCATCTGTCATCATGCTGATGTTTCTATGCCCTTAATCTGACCCATCCCCTGCTCTTTTGGTCCTCTGTCTCCTCTGTAACATGAGGCTTTCTCAAGAAAACGTTCCCAGGGCACCTGGGTGGCTCAGTCCATTAAGCGTTCGACTTTGGCTCAGGTCATGATCTTATGGTTCATGGGTTCGAGCCCCGCATCGGCTCTGTGCTGACAGCTCAGAGCCTGGAGCCTGTTTCAGATTCTCTCTCTCTCTGCCCCTCTCTCTCCCCTCCCCCCTCTCAAAAATAAACATTAAAAAAAAAGAAAACATTCCCATATCCACAGCTTCTCTTCTGAACTTCTCTGTCTTGCTCTAAACGAAAACAGGAGGCTACCCAGAGCACATAACTTCCCCCAAGACCTTGCAAGATGAGACTGTTTTTGCTTGAAATCCACTTACCTTTGTATCTAGTTCTTTTTTACTGCTTTCAATATAACTCCTTCATTCTCATTTGAAAGCCACAGCTCCTTTGAAGTACAAGTTATCAAACTCTGACACCCCTTATCTTTACTTATTTCTGCCGCATATAGAAAGTCTTGTCATCCCCCTCATTTCTGATGACTTCAGACCCAGTTAACCGCCTCTTTTTCCACCATTATCTTGACATTTGTCATTTTCTATAGTTTCAACAGCTATATTAATGATCCACAGGTGGCTGATAGATTACAAAAATGGACCAATTGTCCATCTTTCTCTGTATTCATGTCCTTTATGATGTGACTTCCCAACCCTTCCTATCAAGAAATGAAGTCTATTTCCATACCACTTTAATCTGGGCTGCCCCCATGACCTACTTTACAGAAGCATTGGCATTGCATGCTTCCAAACCTGGGCCTCATGAGGCCTCCACACAGCCACTTTCTCCCAGCTGCCATGTGAAGAAGCCTAGGTTAGCCTGCTGGAGGACAGAAGACCATGTGGCCCAGGCCAGCCAGCTCCCAGCTGACTTAGCAGCTGACCATAGAGTCTTCTGAGCAAGCCCACTGAGAATGGTTGAGGCTCGCCCCAGATCAACAGACTCATGCAGTCAACCCACAGACCCCATTGTTGACTTCATCCAGAAACCCTTTTACATTAGAATACACATTGGGAAACCCTGTTCAAACGTAAAGACGTTGTATTCTACTGGCAGCATTTCTGACCAGTAGACTTCAGTATTGGTAACAGCAGCCAAATCAGAATAGCACTTTGCAAAGTAATAACTTATGTTCATAAAATTATCTAATTTATAAATGTTTTCACATGCATTATATATGTATATGTCACACACACATACATGCATGCACCCACGCACAAATGTTCCAAATTTTGCATTTTAGGAAAAATACTTTAATGTACTTCTCTGTCAATATTTTCTGACCAATAGACTCAATCTCATTAACCGATCTGATTGGGGTAGCAACCACGATAGCCATAGTTGCAAAATATCCCAACATTCTCAATTCTACTGGACCTCCAACATAACATTTAGCTGATCCATTCATTATACAATGTTTATATTTGAGCCCAGTTTACCGTTCTCCGTACCTGCTCCCCTGCTGGCAGAACAAATTAGAGAACAAACTAAACAAAGATTCTTACTTTTGCTTCTCAGTTTGGAATTGCTCCTCCCGAGCTTTGCACAAGTCGTCTTTAAGGCTGATGACTTGGTCACAGGATAAAGGTGGAGAAATGTAAGTTCTATCTACCTGCAGATCATCAAAGCATGGCTTCCTGAAGGCATAGGAGTCCTCACAGCAGTGACCCACACCAGCATTGATAGGCTCTGCTTCGTGTCTTCTGCATAAAGCTCCAAGAATTAGTTTTGCCTTTCCCAGAAGAGAATTAAAATAAAAGCCATAAGGTTGTGGTCATTTTTTGTGTTTTTTTACTCCATAGAAAATAGGGCTAATAAGTATTCTCAGATTCTGGTTTCTGCTAGTTCATCCTGGATTTCACTGTTTATGAAAAATCAGGAGGGTCAAGTGCAGCCTGGTTCCCAGACTTGTCCTCCCTCTTCTCATCCTCAAGTTGAGCTCACTTGGACTCCACTTCCAGGTTCCTCTCCAGTCCAGTTTATAGACCAGGGTTGACTTAAGGTTGGAGTTTCTTATGTTCTTTTAAATTAAAATCAAGCCTCAAGTCAACAGCACTGCTAATTTGACTCAGTTATATGACTGAAGCTCAAATCCAATTTGTTTCTGTTTTTTTGTAAGTGGACATCTGTAACTGCCACAGAACTTGGCATATGGTAGATGCTCTATGAATATTTGCCGAATGAATGAATGATGAGAGAAATCCTTGGATCCTATTTCAATTATCTCCTTCATTTTCTGGTCCTCTTCTAAAGCTGTCACCTTGCCTTGCTTCTGTGGTGTCTGATTGTTATCCTGATGCTCTCTGCAAGCCTGCCCATGTGCCTTTCCAAGTACGACTACCCCCAAATCCCTATCATTTAGGTATTTGGGGATGAAGTTATTGAGGCCAATAAGCATCAACATTTCATGTATGAGTTTATCCATTTTAAATGCAACCAAAGAGATCACCTAAAAATAAGGCTTTAGGAATCTAGAAGTCTAACTGAAAGTCCTTCCCCAAGAAAGGCAGGGACTAGATAACAAAAATTTATAATAAAATAAAAGGGAGACAAGGCTAGATAATAATGTTTTAAATCTGCAATCAAAAAAATTATATTTTATCAGAAGAAAGACCAATTTAGCATGAAAGAATTGTTCTATCAAGAACATAAGGCAGAGAAAGCTGTCACCACACAAGAATTTAGTAGTGTTAAAATAATACCACTCGAGAGAGACCTGGAGCCTACATCTTGGAGATGTGAGCATACAGGTCCCTAGAGGGATGTTCTCCATTGTGAGGAAGACATAATTTATCATTCTTCACTATAGCCTGGAAGAAATATCCCTTAAGACTATTCTTTCCCTTCTTCTGATTCCATTTGCACTAGTCATATCCTACTTCATCGTCACAAGTATTCTGATCCAGGAAAAAGTGCAGTCTAGTTGTTAAGCCCAATTATTGCTGTCATTGGAAAGACACTTCTCATTGTAAATGAACACACTGGTATTCTGTCTAATAAATTTAACACTTGTGAGTTTGATGTGAGATAATAGAAAATATAAATATTGGATCTTTGACCCGAGATCCTGCCAACTGTCTTCTGAAACCCTTGTAAATTCCTAAGTGATAAGAGCACTAGGAGCATCTTTTGTCCTAATGAGGCAACTTTGTGTGGGCTCGTGGATGGGCACTGGTCCCCAGAAAGACAAAGTAGTGATTAGAAGCTTGGAATTTTAAGTCTCCCCCATCCATTTTCCGGAGAGGAGAGAGGGCCTGAAAATGGAGTTAATAATTGATCATGTATATATAAGGAAGTTTTTATAAAATCCCAGCAGTATGGGTGTTGAAGAGCTCCCAGGTGGGTGAACCCATCCACATACTAAGAGGGTGACACACCCCAACTCCACAGGGACAGAAGCTTCTGCACTCAGGATGCTCCCAGACCCTATGTATCTCTTCCAGTCCTATGTATCTCTTCATTTGGAAGTTCACCTGTATCCTCTATCATACATTTTACTTATCTTGTAAACTTAAGTAAGTATTTCTCTGAGTTCTGTGAGCTGCTCTAACAAATTAATCAAACCTGAGGAGGGAGTCATGGGAACCTCAGATTTATAGCTCACCAGTCAGAATCACACAGAATCACACAGAATTACAATTGGACTTGTAATTGTTATCTGAAGTGGGATGGGAGCAGTCTTATAGGACTGAGCCCTTAACCTGTGGGATCTGACACTATCTCCAGACAGATGGTGTCAGAATGAGACAAATTGTAGGATAATCAGCTGGTGTCACACAGAATTGCTTGTCGTGGGGGAAAACACTTGGTGTCAGAGATGTTGTGAGTGTGATAGTTATGTAAGATTAAAGGAGAAACATGGGAAGAAGACCAGTTTGTTGCTGTTGTTGTTTTCCTATACATTCGAGTTAGTTTAAAATCAGCATTATCTTTGAAGTTGTTGGCAAAGTCATTTTTGTTGACTTGAAAATCCAAGAATTAGACCCTAGAGTATGATCCAGACAAAGACGTGTTAAATCTGATATTGCCACCATTAGGGAAGTGACAGTCTTACCCCTGCTGCTAATCAAGACAATTGGCATTAGTTGGCCTAAAAGAATTTCTCCTGAGGACAGAAGTATTATGCTCCATTGACAGTTCATGAATGTGTCCACAAATATGAGATGGATTGCTGGAGGTTGGGGATTAGGACTTTAAGAACAGGCAAACATGAAGTCACAGATGTGCTTACCGAGTCCTCCATGCAGACAAATCGCTGCTCATCTCTCAGTGGGCAACATTTGGTGGCAGCAGCTGCCATGTTCTTCGTGAACGTAACCAACTCTTGAGCAGATAGTTGTGGGACTTTCTTAGTATAAAGGATTATGAGCCTGAAAGAATAATTTCCTCTTACTCCTGGCAACGACTATGTGCCTATGATGAAGAATTCTAGAGTTTTCCTTAATATTTGACAAGCTGTGGTTTAGGCTGAACAAAGCATTAAACTGGGTTTAATTCTTTTTAATCTTTATTCCAATGGCCCAATAACTTCATCAATATACCTGGAATTCTCTTCTCACCTCACACTTTGCTCTACCCTGATCCACCAAAGATACTATGACAGCTAATTTGGATGACAGCTTCTGAAATAATTGTACACACAGTCATTAAAGATTGCATTGGTTGTCTACAATGTGTAGGAACAGGGGCCTACAACAATGATCAGCAAATAGTGCCTACTCTCATGGGGCTCACACCGTACTGGGCAAGATAACAGGTACCCTTGAGGTAGTGAGGGGAGTACACAGTGCTGTAGATACACATGGAATGGCAAGCAGTCCCATCCCAGGCAGGTCAGGTAGGCCTCCTGGAGGAAACGACACGTGAGCTGAGATCTAAAAACAACAAAAATGAACCAGGTGAAAGGGAGTGCAAGTGGGAGGGGAGCCACTGAATGTGATTTTGGTTTGGTTTTGTGGGTTTTGTTTTGTTCTGTTTTGTTTTGTTTTGTTTTTGGGGGGGCAGGAAATTGGGAATCAGAAACAGAACAAGAAAGAAAGCTCAGTTACAGAATCAGAACTGCATTATTTTTAGGGTAATTATAGTTGCCATATAAAGAATGAATGGAGGTGAGCAAGAAGCAATGTGAAGGAAGAAGCAGTTTGAAGACTCTTCCGGAAATTCAGTTGAGAGACGCTGATACCCTGAACTAGGAAAGTGGTGGGAACAGAGGGACATGAGAAAGATTTTTTAAGGAAGAAGACTCTTACAGACCCAGATGTGAAGACAACAAAAAATCAGACTCGATCATTGCATTTTATATTGAAATGGAGTCAGGGAAAGAATTTAGTTGTAACATCCAATGAAACAAGCAACCTAATCCAGTGGTTCTCAGAGTGGGACTCCTAGACCAGCAGTATCAGCAGCCCTGGGAACTTACTAGAAATGCACATTCTCAGGCCCCATCCCAGACTTACTGAATCAGAAACTCTGGGGATGGGGCTGTATTTTAACAAGTCCTCCAGGTAATTTTGATGTATTGTAAAGTTTGAGAACCAAACATCTAATCCTTAAACCAGATATTTGCAACCAAACATAACATAGAAGTAATAAGCCAAATATTCTCTCAGAAAGAATACGTTTTTCTGGATCTATGATTCTGGACATCTATTTTAAGCTCAATATTATTGGACACTATATCAAACTGATTTTTTCCCCAACACTCTGCTTCTAAATAGACTATTACAGTAAGATCCTAAAGATTACTAAAAATTGGTTTTTGTTTTTGGATATACCAATCTTTTAAATACAGTGGGTTCCACCAGTCTCTGCACACAAGAGGTTTATGTATTCTCACTGGCAAATAGCTATGGTATCTCTACCCTAGGTGCTGAAAATACTAAATTTGCTATAGGAACTGACTTGAAACTGACAAAGGGACCCTAGGTTAGATTGTTGTAGCTTTGACTTAAAACTGCAGGCAGGGGTGCCTGGGTGGCACAGTCAGTTAAGCGTCGGACTTCAGCTCAGGTCATGATCGCACAGTTTGTGGGTTCGAGCCCAGCATTGGGCTCTGTGCTCATAGCTTGGAGCCTAGAGCCTGCTTTGGATTCTGTGTTTCCCTCTCTCTCTCTGCCCCTCCCCCGCTTGCACTCTGTCTGTCTCTCTCTCAAAAATAAACATTCAAAAAACCCTGCAGGCAAAGCCCCCCAAACTAAATGTGTGAGGGAGAGATATGAGGGAGGGGTGTGAGGGATATGAGGGAGGGGTGTGAGGGAGAGGACCCTGAAGAGACTGCAGGACGGGAGTCAAGGCCTGCTTGGTTCCCTAACCTGTGGGCGTTGACCAGAATTCTGGAAACTGGCCTGGAGAGCCAGGTAAAGGCACATAAGTCTGCGTAGATATCTGTATTATTAAGACAAAGATAGGTTAATTTTGAACTCACATTTTCCTTGGCCTCTGACATTTTAAGGTTCGATATAGACTCATAGCAGCTCTCAGCATCAGGAGTTAGCAAAAACTCACCAACAAACATATAAACCTGGACAATATCTTGGAAGCATACCTGTCATGGAAGTTAGCATCTCCTAATTTCTCACGTAAATCACAGTAATTTTTTATACGCTCATGGCTTTCACCAACCACTCTTTGGAACATCTCTTTCTGGAAAATAAAGATAATCAATGTTTATCACTGTAACAATATATCTTGAGGTAAGATTGCAAAACCGTCTTCTGTAACAGTTTAATGTAACTGTTTTCCTAAATCCAGGGCTTTATTTACTTAGTGAGTTTGCAAATCTTGAAAAACGTGTTTTGGTAAAGCAGGAATGTCCATGTACTTTGCGGAGAAAAGAAGTGGTACGAGATTGATGTTTAGTTTCTGGTGTATAAACTCATTTGTGGGTTTAAATGGCATATTTTATAAGAATAACGCAATCATTCATCAAGGCAAAAAGAGATTCCTAAAGGTAGTTTATAGAGCTAAGTTTGATTGGTCAGAGTGTGTTGGTTATATTTAATAAGACAGCCTTTTTACATAAACAGCACAGATAAAGAGATATAGATATAGGAATAGAAATACAGATACAGGGCACCTGGGTGGCTCAGTCGGTTAAGCATCTGACTTCGGCTCAGGTCATGATCTCACAGTTATGAGTTTGAGCCCTGCATCGGTCTCTGTGCTGACAGCTCAGAGCCTGAAGCCTGCTTCAGATTCTGTTGTCTCCCTCTCTCCCTGCCCCTCCCCTGCTCACACTCTGTCTCTCTTTCTCTCTCTCTCAAAAATAAATAAATAAACATTAAAAATTTTTTAAGAAATAGAGATACATATTAAGAAGTCATGGTTTAATAAAAACATCTACCAGCCTTCAATATAGTACAGCACTCCACAAATACACATTGAAATGAATCAAATGGAATTCTCAGAAGTAACTGCAAGTTCAAAGAGTTCTTCAGCCATGCACATAAAATTCCAGTGGGAAAATACAAGCGACCTTCTAACCTTAACTCTTCAGTAGGAGGACTGGTTATCATCTTAACCAATCAGACCCAGTGCACCTGATCCTAATAAGCAGTGTTTGTTACAGTGAAAATGTTACCAGATTTGCAAACTATTTACCTGGACTTAACCCTTAGCCTTGTCCTTTACTGCCTGTGTGATATTGAGCAAGTCTTTTAAACCTTCTAAAACTCAATACCGTCATCCAGAATACAGTTAATAATTCTGGCATTACCTATGTTACTGGACTGGTGTCAGGATCAAATAGGACGCTGGTGGTAAAGTCGCTTTGTAAACTCTAAACACCCACGCTCCTGTTATTAACGTTCATGCTTATGCTATTATCATAGTGATTATTGTGGAGGTCTACTGGCTACAAAAGGGTAGACCTTTTGTAGGTCTACCCTGGCTCACCTACAGGGGACTAAATTACCTTCATCGATCCTTCCCTCTAGAAACAGAAAGATGATAGATGTACCTGCTTGGGCCCAGACAGGACAAGGGATGCCTTCAAGCCTCCACCAGCACTCCACCCTCTGTAAACATGTAAGCCACTGCTTAGATAACAAAAGCCAGAGTCACTTGGTTCCTGGTAATCCGTGGATAAGTGATCACCTGGTCAGATTTGTAAGGTCACCTGCTTTTTTCATGTCAAATGCATAACAGAGCTACTGCCTGTAAACAACATCATCTGGCCTGAAATAAGGATGGTTTCCGGGACTGCTTGTTGGAAACTGTCAACCTTCCCATACCCTAATACACTGTGCTTTCATGCTGCTAGCTACTATGCCCAGGAGACACTCACTAAAAGAGGAGATTGCACAGAGAAGGTTTCGTGAAGCACAGAATGTACAAGACAGGGATTCATATAGAGAACTGCTACAGTATGACGATGTGGCCTTTGGTTTAGAGAAGAATCACATTCCTTGTTCAGTGCTCGCAATTCACAAGCATATGCACGATCATTTTACAAAATAGGACACTATTAACAGCGCTGGAATTATTCTCATGTTTGTAATCACTTGTGAGTAACAAGTTAAAAAATAAAAAGGAATTTACCCCATGGCTATAGCATTCCAGAGGATTTTCTAATTTACAGCATTTTCCCAATAAATTTTGATATACTGTATACACTCTTAAAATCACAGAAACTGCCAATTCTGAATGTCTTCTTGAATATTCATAAAGAAACCTATATCCATATGAAACAGATAGTAAACAGTAAAATTTAGAAGTCATGAGTTTTCTCTCAAAAGCCAATTATGATTATAAAATTTATTCAATATTGTAATTGATTTTAGGCATTTGGAAACCTTGAGAGGATGGCAGGGAGGTTTTACTGACTTCATTTTGAGAGAAGGAAACCAAGTCAGTAAAATTATGTGATTTTTCCAAAGTCACACAGGAGTGGGTGTCAGATTCAGAATCTGAAACTAAAACAATCTGATTGGCTGATGGGTTCCTGGCACAGGAACTTTTATGAGAAATTAATTTCAAGTGTTTGAATGAGAGTACATTTTTCTCAGGCATCTTTGAGGCTAGATTTTATAAGTATTAGAATTTTTTTTGAAAGAAAGTGCCAGCTAGGTATTAAATCACCATCTTCCCCTCTTGTCCAGATAAACATTCAAACCTGAGTAGTCCAAGCATAATCTACACATTCTTCTGTGTTACAAGAAAGAGAAATTTGGACTCTAGGATATTTACAAAGGAATCACAGAACCACAGGAGGCAAACTTATCTTATCCAGCCACCTCAGTTTATAGCTGGAACACTAGAGCCTGAGGAAATTAAGTGGCTTGACCTACATTCCAAAGCTTATGCATGACAAAACTAGACTTGGAACTCTGGTCTCCCAATTCATAGTTTAATGTGATTTCCACTAGGAAGGTGAGCCTATCGACTTTTCCAGTACCAAATGCAAGTTTAGGAATGAGTAGTTTCAGGCAGTGACATTTACTTTTATAAGCCGTATCAAATGTAATTTTGGAAATATAGCTAAAGTCATTCTACAAAGAACTTTGAAGAAAATTCAAATTCTTATGCTTTGTTGGAGTTTAGTTGCTTCAAATAATGCTTCACAAAGTGACTTTGGAAATACTTCAATCACACAGCAATATTGTTTTAATATTACATATTGAAATCAGTTTGTCTTGCACAAATTAGTATGCATTTCTGAACGGACACCGGAGATGTTAATAGCCCATGTCTCTAATCTTTAAATGCCCCACCATGGCTTTGGTAATAGGTATTAAATTAATTAGAATAGAAGAACTGACCAGGTATACCAATCTGAAGCCCTTAGAGATGAGTCCCTTAGAGGAAAACTTGCAAACACTTAACCCTCATTGTGTTCTTAAAAATGCCTGTATTAGTTATCAGTATTTAAAAAATCAAGCGACTTCCAGCTTCTTTCAAAATGCAGTGGACCCAACAGCCCAAAGCCTGCGTTCCCACATGCTAACAGGTGGCTGGAGCTGTGCAAATAACTGCCACCTTTTAGACTCCACAAAGCATCTCCTCTGGATCACCGTTCCCATGCAGCCACTCATTTACGTCATGGGCCAGCCTCCGTCATCATTCAGGTTTACAACCTTTCCCCCCAAAATGCATAAGTATAGTATTCCATTAGTAAGATTTTACAATATACATATATATATGTACATATATGTACATATATATATGTACATATATATATATATATATATACATATGTACATATGTATATATGTATTACTCTGGCAGGAGATCATCTTGCTTATCGATGAATTGCTTGCATACAAATCGGTCTTCTGTAAACCTGCTGAGTGGCCG
Source organism: Panthera leo (assembly GCF_018350215.1). Classification (NCBI taxonomy): domain Eukaryota; kingdom Metazoa; phylum Chordata; class Mammalia; order Carnivora; family Felidae; genus Panthera; species Panthera leo. The sequence continues at coordinate 145,571,512 of NC_056682.1, forward strand.
AGATGAAAGATCAGGTTTGTCATCATTTTCTGAGTTGATAATGCATTCCCCTCGGAATGGCACGGACAGTGCACAGCAGGGAGTGATTTTGCTGGATAGGGTCGACTGTTTAGAACAGGTATCGTTCATAAGCTGGCTCTATAAAACATGAAAAGGGTAGTTATTTTTGATGACTTCATTCTGAACTTATTTATTTTTGTTGTTCTTGCTAGAAAACCAGAGAAAAACTTGGCACTCCTTTACTCTTGGCAAATTGAGAGACCGAAAAGGTCATTTATAGTGACTTGTTCTAATAAGGAGAGCTGCTCTGTTTGATCTTCCTCAAGTGTCACAGGCTCTTTCAACATCTCTTGCACTTAAAGGGAGACAGACACAATAATAGTGTCCATGGTTAGCCCCACAAAATACAAATGAAGAGAGGAGTTTTATTGTCCTGCTATTGTGGTTATTGTTTTAGGATTCCAGTTCGGAAAACATTTTGTCTCTGTCATTTACCATATATATTATCATATTACTATTATGTTTACATATTTAACATATTTACTTACAAATATTATGTGTGAATGATATTTACAAATATTAAATTTTACAAATTTACACGCAAATATTATGTGCGTGTGTGTATGAATAAGCTAATCTCTCTACACTTAAGAAACAATCTAATTCGAGAGTCAAATAATTAAACAACAATCGTAATGCAGTATAATAGAAGTTGTAAGAGAAGTGCATATGTGATGCTTTGGAAGAAAAAAGATTGGCAATCCAGACTGGATGGAGTCAGAGTGAAGATCTTAAACAATTTGAGTCTTGATGGACAAATAAACTTAGTTGGAAACCAATGAAAAGGAAGAACACTCGAAAGTTATTCATCTTTATATATAAAAATCTTGGAAGTGAGAGAATATGACATATTTGGGGAAATGATATATCGGATATATCGGATTTTGAGAAAATGTAGTTGAGAAATGATGGAGAACAGTATGGAAGTTCCTCAGAAAGTTAAAAATAGAACAACCCTATGACCCAGCAGTTGCACTACTAGGTATTTGCCCAAAGGATACAAAAATACTGATTCAAAGGGATACGTTATCCCTGATGTTTATAGCAGCATTATTTACAATAGCCAAGATCTGGAAGCAGCCCAACTGTCCATCAATAGATGAATAAAGATGGCATGGTATAAGTATACAATGGAATATTATTCAGCCATAAAAAAGAATGAACTCTTGAGGAGCCTGGGTGGCTCAGTTGGTTAAGTGCCTAACTTTGGCTCAGGTCAAGATCCTGCGGTTTGTGGGTTCAAGCCCCATGTCTGACTCTCTGCAGTCAGTGCAGAGCCTGCTTCAGATCTCTCTCCCTCTCTCTCTGCTCCTCCCCCACGGCTCTCTCTCTGTGTCCAAAATAAATAATTCAAAAGAAAAAGAATGAAATCTTGCCATTTGTAAAGACATGGATGGAGCTAGAGCATATTAAGCTAAGTGAAGTAAGTCGATCCGAGAAAGACAAATGCCATATAATTTCACTCATATGTGGAATTTAAGAAACAAAACAGAAAAACATAGGGGAGAAAAAAGAGAGGGAAACGAGGAAATAAACTCTTAACTATAGAGAACAAGTTAACGGAGGGGAGGTGGGCAGGGAGGTGTGTTAAATGGGTGATGGGGATTAAGGAATGCACTGGATGTTGTATGTAAATTCTACACCTGAAACTAATATTACACTGGATGTTAACTAACAGGAATTTAAATAAAAACTTGGAATGGAGAAAAATAAGGGAAAAAGAAAGAAAAAAGGAAATTATGGAGCTTGAACCAAATGAGTGATTGGGCAGACGTAAGAGCTGACGCATAGAATTGACAAGATTTTCATAAACGATAATTAGATTGGAGGCAGGGGTGAGGTGAGGACGAAGAATCTAGAAGGGTGTAGGACACTGAGGTTAGCACTATTTACTGAAGTTAATATTCAAGAGAAATTAACAGATTTTAAGAGAATAGCCAAAAAGGGACACCAAAGAGTTAAGATGTTTTAAGGCATCTATTAGGCATCTACATGGAGATTTCCTCTAAGCAGTTAGGACTTTAGATTAAGGACTCAGGAAAAAAGAAGAAAAATGAGCAAAAGGCCTAAATATGAAAGTAGTAAGTTGAAGCTACATCAACAGGGTCACACTGAGACTGTTAGGGGAGATTCTGTGCATTAGTTAGGTGACCAGCAGGCTTTCAGTGACTTACTAGAAGTAGGTTTGTTCCTTTCTTAATAAAGAAAGAATGCCTTGTGAGAAGACAGGCATATTGCCTCCAGGCAGTCGTTGGGGGTAGGAGTAGTTCCAGGCTGACAGAGGCTGTGTCATCTTGCCCTTGTGGTTTCTAACATTGCCTTTGGATTGGGGTGCTTGGGCCAGGAGATTATTATGGGCCAGGCCTAGAAATGGCATAAATCACTTCTGAACTCAGAAGGCAGAAGGCAGAACTCAGTCAGGTTGCCCTCACCAAGTTGTGAGACAGGCAGAAAATGTAGTTCATGGCTCAGCAACTCATCTAGGTCATGGAAAAGGAGAATGAAAGATGGCCAACCATCTTGGACCATATGTGTAAAATAAGAAAGGAAAAGGCCAAGAACAATTTTTAAAGCGTAGTAGAAGAGGGGAAGAAAATTGATGAGAGGAACTGTAAGAAAACAGGCATTCCAGGTAGATGAAAAACCTCTCCCACCATTTCTTACCTTCTAAACACACCTATGCAGAAATAATAAATGCTTCTGAGAACTTATTTGACTGGAAAAATAAACCAGTTGCCGTGGTTGACAGCTTTAGCTCTAAAGTCAGACTTCCTGAGTTCTAATCTTGACCTTGCTACTTCCTAACTGTGTGACTTAGGCAAGCTACTTTGCCTCTCCATGTCTCAATTTCCTCATCTATAAAGTGGGGTTAAAATAGTACTTAACGTCTTATGGTTGTGGGAAGTAAACAGACTAGTAATTGTTAGGAACAAAGAAAGGAGCCTGGAACAGATTAAGCACTAAAAAAAAAAAGTGTTCATTAAGTAACAATGAAATGCTTACAATTAATGCCTGGCACACAGAAATCATTTTTTAAAAGTTTGTGCTATAGCAATTATTACACAGTCCCAGAATGTCGGTCTAATAGTGCCTTGAAGTCAAAGAAAGAGAAAGAACTTTACAATGTAAAATTGAATTACATGGACTGTGTATTATAATAGACTGATAAGCCCTACTAACTCATATCACTTAGTATTAAAACATCTAGTATAAAGATTATTTGCTTTTTATGTTGGTGTGGTGTTGTGAAGCATCATGGGATGATATAATAAACATTGATAAAAACAAAAAAGCTTTCTAGGACATACAATTTAAATGTGTACAATCCATACAACATTCCTGAAAGCATTGGGAGAAATACTCTATTAAAAGACAATTAGATCGAGACAAAAAATAAACAGTAGAAAGGGTATCCTTTTCATGGTGAGTGCTGAGTAATGCACAGAATTGTTGACTCACGATTTTGCATACCTGAAACTAGTATAACACTATATGTTAACTACCCTGGAATTGAAATGTTTTCAACGGAGAAAGAAAGAATGAAAGAGAAAGAAAGAAAGAAAGAAAGAAAGAAAGAAAGAAAGAAAGAAAAGGGAGATGGGGGAGGAAGGGAGGGAAAGAAAGGGAGAGAAAGAGAGCTAAAGTTCTTCCTTCCTTCCATCCTTCCTTCCCTCCCTCCCTTCCTTCCTTCCCTCCCTTCTTCCTTCTTTCCCTCCCTCCCTTCCTTCCTTCCTTCCCTCCCTCTTTCCTTCCTTCCTTCCTTCCTTCCTTCCTTCCTTATTTCGCTTCCTCCCTCCCTTCCTCCCTCCCTCCCTCCCTCCTTCCTTCCCTCTCTCCCTCCCTCTTTCCTTCCTTCCTTCCTTCCTTCCTTCCTTCCTTAGTTCCTTCCTCCCTCCCTCCCTCCTTCCTTCCCTCTCTCCTTCCCTCTTTCCTTCCTCTTTCCTTCCTTCCTTCCTTCCCTCCCTCCCTCTTTCCTTCCTTCCTTCCTTCCCTCCCTCCTTCCTTCCTTCCTTCCTTCCTTCCCTCCCTCCCTCTTTCCTTCCTTCCTTCCTTCCTTCCCTCCCTCCCTCTTTCTTTCTTTCCTTCCTTCCTTCCTTCCTTCCTTCCTTCCTTCCTTCCTCTAGTGGAATAGAGTGTATCAAAGAAATGATAGTACAACTGAAATAATTCTTGTTAACAAAATTATTAAAAAAGAGTAAGTACAAAAAAATCTAAGAAGTCAACCCAACAACTGAGATAAAACACCTAAGCGAACCTGAGAGAATAAAATTAAAAGCATAAACGCAGTAGAAATAATAAATAAGTTTGAGAACTTTCTCTTGGAGAACACTGATACATGAAACAGGAGGTTTGCAAAGCTAATTAAATAAAGGAGAAAACACAAAATACATGGAGAAAAGGAAGTATAATTACATATTTGATGTTTTTAATTATCAAATAATAATATTATGTGGAACTTAATAGGTAAATAAGAAAATGCTGACAAAGGAAACTTTTTAAAAAAAATGTATATTATAGGGTGCCTGGGTGTCTCTGTTGGTTAAGTGTCTGACTTCAGCTCAGGCCATGACCTCACAGTTTGTGAGTTTGAGTCCCACAATGGGCTGGGTGCTAACAGCTCAGAGCCTGGAGCTGTTTCAGATTCTGCGTATCCCTCTCTCTGCTCTCTCCTGCTCACACTCTGTCTCTCTCTTTCTCAAAAATAAATAAACATTTTTAAAAATGTATATTATAAAACCTGACCACAAAAAGGTACAGTTGATTCTCATTAGTCACAACAGTCCAAAATTCACTGAATTTGTGAATACTGAATAATGAGCCTTAAGGGAATATAGGATCAGGTTCCTGTAAGCCCCTGGTCACATTTTCATTGTCAACAAATCAAGACGTAACTTTGTTTTGTGTGTGTTTCTATTTAAAGACACATTATAGGGCACCTGAGTGGCTCAGTTGGTTAAGTGCCAGACTTCGGCTCAGGTTATGCTCTCACGGTTCATGAATTTGAGCCCCACATCAGACTCTGTGATGATAGCACAGAGCCTGCTTGGGATTCTCTGTCTCCCTCTCTCTCTGCCCCTCCTCCCCTCAAAATAAATAAACTTAAAAAATTTATTTAAATAAAAAGACCTTATTTAATATATATTGTTGACTTATTAATGTTGAACGAATACATCTAACACATTGTCTTCTCCAGAAGCACATCATGACTTTTTGCGTTTAGGAACACCAGATAGCACTTCAGCACTAGGCTTGGGGGCCACTTCAAATAGCTAAATCGCCCACAAAAAAACCCACAAAATGTGGGAAATGTGGCACTAGACTGTAGGAAGGAAGCTTATTTACAGTATGAGAGCTAAAACAAGAAGGTGAGCCTGGTCGTATTCCCTCCCAGCTGGGACCCTGTGCATCAGGCAACTCAAATGCTCCGCTGTTCTGAGCATGCCCCGGTCTGTGGATGACCACACAAGTGCTCTGAGTATTAATTTGGGGGTTACAAATAAATTCTGGCAAATAAGTAATTCACAAGTACAGAATTAATAAACAATGAGGATCGACTGAAAAATGCTAAAAGAAATCTATAGCAAAAGAAATGGAAAAGCTGTCACACCAATTTCTTGTCTCAGTCTCTGCTTCAGTCTCATGGACAAGTTCTTTCAAACCTTCACAAAACAGGTAAGACCCAATGCTATTATATTATTTCAGAGACTTCAAAAGGAAAAACAATGCAATTTTTGGAAGTTAGCGTGACTGAATACCAAAACCCGGAAGTTCTAGATCAATCTCACATGTAAACACAAATGCAAAAAATTGGAAATTATGTCCATATAAAATCCAGAAATACAGTAAAAGGAGATTGACTTAAGCAATCTAAAGATAGTTAAAAATTAAGAAATCTGTTAATATGATTCAACGAATAAATTAAATGAAAATCAAATGATCATCCCCAGAAGACGAAAGAACACTTACTAATGTTCAGAATCCATCTTAATTAAAAACAAAACCATCTCTAAACTGGAATGAAAATCTTTTAACACATAAACAATATCTTTGTCAAGCCAGTAACTTTGAACTTTGTACATGAAAGTCTGGACAAAGACAGGAATGCTAGAGCAGTCCACAGTTATTTTACATTGTTTGTGAACACTAGCCAATGCTATGAAATCATTCAAGACTGTTCTGGCATTCCTGACTTGGTGTAGAACTACAAATGGACCAGTTCTGGAGTTACTGGTTTGGGGCAGGTATTGTTTCTGTGTAAAGGATATTAGAGATTTTGTTTTGTTTTATTTTAATTATGATTGATTCTGTCAGTCCTCCAATTTCTCTTACTTTTTCCCCAAGTTCACCTAATCATACAAATAACACTCTCTTAGCCTGTCCTGAAAAGCCAGGACTCCTTCTAAATATGCGGAGTAGAGTTTCTTTTTTTTTGTTTGTTTTTAATTTTTTTTTTTTGTATATTTATTTTTGAGAGAGAGAGGCAGAGAATCTCACGAGGGGCAGAAAGGTGGGGAGAGAAAGAGAGAAGCGGGGTTCACCAGAAGTGGGGCTCGTGTTCTACCTGAAGCAGGCTAGGAGCTGACAGGAAGCGGGGCTCGAACTCATGAACCATGAGATCATGACCTGAGCCAAAGTCAGACACCTGACGACGGAGCCACCCAAGCGCCCAAGTTTTTTAAAGTCTGAGTGAGTTTTAAGAAAGGGGAGGCTCTTACCCTGCCAAGTACACAGGCTACCACATCTCCTTCACAACAGGTCTGATGCAGATTTTTAACATCCCCGGCCAGTTTGGCAATTTCAGAAAAGTTAGCTTTCGGTTGTTTCTTAGTCAGCAGAACCAATTCCCTGAAAAGAAAAAGAAGTGCATTTTAAACCGTATTTTGAGTTCAATGCTTTCTAAAATTAGTTCTAGTTCATTGAGTAACCAAAATAATAGAAACACATTTGCAAATGTGGGATGAAGAGACTATGTTTTAAATGCTTTCTGTTTCTTCAATGATAGCACTCAGAGCCACGCAAAGATGTCAATCACAAAACAAACACCATTCGGTTCATGATCATGCAAAATATAGTCATTTTCAACATTTAAATTATCGCTTAAAGAAGCTGAGTTGCTTAGATGGGTAATTTGGAAATTTCTCTGACCCAACTTTCTAAGTAAAATCCTTCATCACAAAGAAAATAATTATAAGAGTCTTGGGTCTCCCTTGCCTGTCCTTGTGAACAACTGAGCAGTTGTGAGCAACTGTCCTTGTGAACAATTTCCCTGGCAATAGGGAAAACGGGCCTGCCTTATAAGGAGAACTAAGCTTCCATGCAGCTCAGGTCTGTCCCAAATTGGGGAAGAAGGTGATAAAAGGAAGGATACATCTGGGCCAAGAAAGAGGCACACAGAGTAACATCAAATTCTCCCACACTTTCCATCCCTACCCTGAAAACGTCACTAGATTTTTCTATTCTTTTTTTTTTCAATTTTTTAAAGTTTATTTTTGAGAGACAGAGAGACAGAGTGCGAGTGGGGTAGGGGCAGAGAGAGGGAGAACAGAATCTGAAGCAGGCTCCAGGCTCTGAGCTGTCAGCAAAGAGCCCGATACAGGGGCTTGAAATCACGAACTGCGAGATCATGACCTGAGCCCAAGTCAGCACTTAACTGACTGAGCCACCCAGGAGCCCCTAGATTTTTCTGTACTGCAAGACACTGGAGCCAAAATCCTTCTTATCTTCACAGAGACAAGAATACATTTTATCTTCCAGCCTTTATCATGCAGAACAATTAAGTGCCTGCACCTGAACCTACAGAATCTTTTGCGCACTAAGGCAGAGGCTTAGGGATCTGAGCAGATGGAAGAAATTGAGGCAGGAGATAGTGGGTTTAGATGAGGAATAGTGTGGTTTCCAGTCCAGCTTTATGTGCCCTATTGAACAGGCAGGTAGCATCCGTATGGAGAAAGGAACCAGGTTTGTACTGAAAGACATTATTAAATGAAATAAAAATGATTTTTTGACCAGAATGGGTGCCCGGGTGGCTCAGTTGGTTAAGCGTCCAATTTCGGCTCAGGTCATGATCTCACAGTTCATGAGTTCGAGCCCACTTCGGGCTCTGTGCTGATAGCCCAGAGCCTGGAGCCTGCTTCAGATTCTGGTCTCCTTCTCTCTCTGCCTCTCCCCTGCTCATTCTCTCTCTCTCTCTCTCAAATAAACAAGAAAGAAGAAAGAAAGAAAGAAAGAAAGAAAGAAAGAAAGAAAGAAAGAAGAAAGAAAGAAAATTGATTTTTCAAATGAGTTTGATCAAATGGGGTGATCCAACAGCAACAAAGTTCACGTATCTCAATCAGTAACTTACACTGCTTTTGATACTTTGTGGTTGAATTTAATCCCAATTTCACATAAATGGTGATGCCTCAAAGATATTTCTCTCACGTATTTCCTGATAGGTTCTAACTGTAATCAGAAAAACAACGGATCAAAGACATGTGGTAGTAATAGAAAAAGTTAATCTTGTCATTAGTAAATAAGAAAGAAAAGTAAAAGTTGTGTATCTCAAAATTAGAAAGTCCTTATTGTTTTCTTTAAAAGATACCAAATCCAAAAGCACAACGTGGTTGGTTGGTTGATTTCATAAAATAGCATCTCACTTCCCAGAGATCACTTGGTCTAGTAGCTCAAACCTTTAGAATATAAAGAAGACAAGAAGGTGAGCACGCAGAAGTCCAGACAGCACTAGAATAAATTGCAACAATGTCTTACAGTTGTGTTTTATTTTTATTCAAGTTACCAGCTCTGTCATCTGGCACATGTCTCCTATTGCAAATCTAAAATATATGCTCTCCAGTTTTGCAATATATATTAATGGAGTCCCCCCCCCGCCCCACCCCTCAAGTATGTTTGCCATTTTCAACCTAGGATTTTTACTTTGGAAACTATCGCAAAAAAATTCGTCTAAATAAATAAAAACATAATTATGCAAAAATGAGAACATGCATGTTTTGTTATGAGAGCAAAAATTTAGAGACAAACTGTCTCAACAGCAGAGTGATGGTAAGGTAAATAATGGCATATTAATTTTGGCAAAATGTTTACTCTTAATAAAAACTTGGCATTTTTAAATCTCAAATCAAAGCTATATATTCAGTGTGATCACAACAATGCACAAAATAAAATCTGTGAGTGGAAAAATGAATAAAAGGATATACACCAAATTGGTATCTCTGTATGCTGGGCATATTAGTAATATTTTAAAATTTCTGGACAGTTCTATATTTTCACTTAAGAAATTATAATGACTATAGATTGTTTTTACTTTGGGTAACTGCACCTTACAGTGCTATTTTTAAGAACAAGTTAGAAAATACATACAAAGGCAATATTCAAACCACAAAACTGGCAAAACAATTATAATTTAATTTAATAATTATGATTAAATGTAGCTAATTATATTTTTATAATACTTACACATATAATTATTACTTTAGTCATTTTGTTGTATTATACTCATTTAAAATCTAATACAAACAAGCCCATACACTTCTTCATGAGAGAGTCTCTGAAGACTTAACTCATAAACCACATTCTTTGATCATAGACACAATTTTTATGCACTTGCTTATGGAATTTTCTCTGAGGAAGCAGCGAGAACTACTGGGAACAGACACCCTGGAAGCAGCAATACCGTAAAGATCATAAAGTGGGGGAGAGAAGGGAAGAACTCTTAGCTAACTTATAGGGGCATGTTTTACATCAAGGAAAATTCTCCAGTGAGAAAGGTTAAGATTAAGAAAACTTTGTAACTATGGGCACCTGGGTGGCTCAGTCGGTTAAGCATCCGACTTTGGTTCAGGTCATGATCTCACGGTTTGTGAGTTTGAGCCTTGCATCGGGCTCTGTGCTGATAGCTCAGAGCCTGGAGCCTGCTTCAGATTCTGTGTCTCCCTCCCTCTCTGTCCCTCCCCTGGTCGCACTCTGTCTCTCTCATTCAAAAATAAATAAAACATTTAAAAAATTAAAAAAAAAAACTTTGTAACTTAGAAGAGGAAGCATGTTACTTAAAAAAAAAAAAAAAACTAAACTCCACAAAAAGTTCATTCTTCAGAAATGCAAAGTAATGAGACATAAGACTGCACGATCTTTTATTTTTGTTGTCTTTAATTAATATAAAACCAAAAGAAAAAAAAAGACTGCCCTGCTTAAAAATTCAGAATTGGCTTCTGAAGGCGTCACTAGGGGACAAATAGTAAAGGAAGTAAGAAATATACATATAAATAGCTTTAATGATAATAGCTATAATTATTGAGTACTTAGCATATGCCAGAACTCTTTAGATACATTATTTAATTTCTCACACAAGATAAATGATGAGGAGCTCCATAGGAAAAATAGGTGTAGAGGAATAGAGAAATAGGGGTTTGAGGAATATGAGATAAATTTGCACTGAGAAAACCAAAGAAAACAGAACAAAGTAGCACTGCATTTAGTCTTGAGGAATTCATCAAATGATTATCAAACTACTACTCATTTAAACACAACCTTTGGAAAAATCCATGTAGTGCCTTTTCTAGTAAAGATGGTTATTTTATGTTGAGATTTAGAACCTGTAATGAGCATGCATACAAAGTACTTTTATCATAGAACTAGTCAATGAAGGAGAAAAGGCCACATGGTTAAAATTAAGAGCAGTAAGATTGTATTTTCCAAAGATGGCTGCAGCAATATCTTCCATCTGTGTTCCTCTTACAACGAGTCTTTGACAATCTGCTCCTCAAGAGGTACAGTATATATACTGTCCCCTTCAAACCGGCGAGGTGTTTCAACCAATAGACTATGACGGAAGTTATTTCTGAGGCTAGGTCATAAAAGGCCATACAACTTCTGCTTTATCCACTAGAATACTCATTCTTGAAGATTTGGGCCATTTGTAAGCAGTCCAGCTGCCCTGAGGCTACCATGCTGTGAGGAATCCCGAGCTAGCCAGGGCAGAGAGACCACATGGAGAGGCCCTGAGATTATATGAAAAGAAAAAGGTGTTGAGCTAACCCCCAGGTGCTTCAGTCCCTCCGAGTCCTAGATCTAGCCACTGTCTGACTACAACCACAAGAAAGATGAGTCAGAATAGCCCAGATGAGCCCTTCCCGAACTGAGCCCCAGAAATCATGAGAGAGGATAAAATGATTGTTGTTGTCTTGAGTCAAAAAATGTTGGGGTGCTTTGTTATGCAATAATAGTAACTAGAATATTAAATATTTGTAATGAAGTACTGTCTATGCTAAATTATGCTTTCAGATTTTATTGACAATACGAATTGCCTACGTATCTTGTTAAAATGAAATCTTATTTAGTAGGTTTGGAGAAGAGCTTCAGGCTCTGCATTTCCAACAAGCTGCCAGGAGGTAGGTATGATGCCAGTTCACAGTCCACCCTTTGCATAACAAGGCTCTAAATAACAATTGACAAATATTTTACCTTTATCTGGAAGCACTCAGTTTTGTTTTCTTCTTGGCAACATGACCGAACAGCTGTTTCATAGCAAGCAGACATGGTCAGAATAGTAGGTCCATACAAGAATGGATGCTTTCTAGATGTTTCATAAATGTACCTGTAATGTGGCAAACGCGGAGTTGTGAAATTTAGAATTCAAGGACATGTGCCAACACTGTCTCTTAAAAACTTAGGATTCATTTTGTTTTGTTAACCTGAAACTTCTAGAATTTCGTGGTGAAAGAGATGAGGCAGCAGTATACATAAATGCATCACACGTTCACACACATCACTATGGACAGATCCCTGTGAAGTTAGTCAGACTTTCCCTGAATGCCCTTGAAGTGGCCAACTGTAACTACCAAGCTGGTGGGGAAAGAAAAAAATAATGAAAACCTGTCGCTTTTATATAAGGAGTGGAAGGTAGAAAGTTCAATAGTCCAAACTGAATTGTAAATGCACAATTGTATAGCTGGTGCAGGAGGATTACATTTAGGAGCTAGTGGTGGGGGTAGAGGAGTCTCTCAAGATCATCCGGAAGTTCTTTCTAGACGAGGAAAGTTAATGTCACTGCCCTCCAAGATGTGCCCCTCAATATTTGGGTTTGTTACTAAGTCCCCAGTTTTTATTTCCCTCTCAGGTTTATTCATTCTTCCTACTCATAGAGCTTGGGCTTCAGGTCTGCCTTTCACTTATAATTATATCTCCTATATGTGCAAAGTTTGTTCCAAATACCCCACAGACACGCGTGCAAATATACTCGACAAGAGGACATTACAGGCAAAAACCGTCTCGAGGCTCACACAAATTCATTTCTTTTCCTGTTTGTACAGGGAGAGTCTTACTTCAGCCTCCCTTGCAGTTAGGTTGGGAACATGTAACTGAGTCCTGGATGATGAAATATGAATGAGTGTGCTCTACACCGCTTTGAGGTGTGGCTGTTAATGTCTTAGCACAGTTCCCTGTTTTCTCCTTTTCTGTCTCACAGTGACCGTGGAAACACACGCTCCAGATAATACAGAGATGGAAATGTCTTGCATTCTTGAGTTACCGCTTGGAGACGAATTGTCAGGGACTGAGCCAAGTTAGAGAGAGATGAGCTTCAAAGTGTCAGAGCAGCCAATTAAAACAAATTGAAAGTAACACTTAAGATTTTAATCACTTACGAGGATAGTATGAGCAAGAGGTTAAACCAGAGAAAGTGCTGACTCCCCACCCTGTCCCCTTGTCCATTCCCAACCCCCCACCCCCACCCCATGGACCTGCACCAGTCAAGGATCAGGTAGATCATCACAGATGTGAGGATGGCTTACTCCTGAAGGAGTCCCAAACAAAAGGCCCCTGTGGTTTTAAGGACACTGGGTCAGGGGGGAAGGGGAAGGGAAAGGTCTGAGAGTTGGAAAACTCTGAATGCTGAGCTAACATGCACAAAATTCTCTCCAAGTTTCTCCCTTCATCTCCCCCCCTCCCTATTAGAAAGTTTCAATAGAGGCACCTGGGCTAGGAATGAAGCTAGGCACAAAAGTATGGCCAGTTTGGAGGGAGGAAGGGACTGAGTCCTTGACTGCGACTCCTTCAGTGACTGAAATGTGTTTTGCCCCAATCTGGAATGGGAATGACAGCTTTACCCCATGAGGAATGTCATCTGTAATTGCCAGGCCTGAAAAAAATCATGCTCAGGATTCAGCCAGGAGCCAGACTCTTCAAGAGTCACCAAAGAGAACTACCCGATTTAGACTGTGATATGAACAAGAAATAAATCTTTATTAAGTCAATATTTAGGATTTTAGGATTTATTTCTAAACATAGGATTTACTTGTGACCACAGAATAGCTTAGTCCATCCTGACTTTATAAAACTTAATAAAAGTTTAAGATGTAATGTCTATAAAGTAGGCATATGTCACCAGAAAAATGGTGACACCAGAAAACCAGGTTTTAACATTAAAAGGATAATGGAGGAGATGATAGATAGAACAGGGACTTGGTTCATGTTTTAATTTCCTCCCGCCCCCAGTTCCTTGGATAACACATAAATCTTTATTCCTGAAACTTCTCTAACTCCAGTTTCTTTTGGGATACCAGCTAAGGACACAGCTGCTGCAGCCATTGAAGTCAAACAACAAGTTGGTATTGTTGCCTTCCCTGAAATGATTGAAAAAAACAATTATATTTCATGACAAATGGCCAAGGAAATGCTTAAAATATTTGAAGAGAAATCCTCACGTGTTACCGGGTCTAGAAAACAAAATCACACCCAAGAAAGTGGCTAGAGTTTCTGGAGTCAGGGACTATATCCACATGTGACTGCATTAGAAGAGTATTTCTTGCTGCTTTCTGAAGTTTAGGGCCAGATTGAGAATAATGGCACCATAATGAAAGATGAGAGATTTTGCAGGAGACCTGAAGCACTAACCAAACAGAGACCTTATTTACAACGGATGTGTTTAGCAATCTTGTGGTAACATTTGCTTTTGGTTAAAAGTACAAAATCTTTTCTTGTTGGTGGAGGACCAAGATGGTGGCCATTAGAGTTGTTTACTAAATATTTCCAGTTCCCCTCCTTTCAGGCAAGTGGTAGGACTGTACATACCCGACCCCTCTGAAGTGAGGTATGACAATGTGACTTGCTGGTTAGTGATGTCTGAGTAGAAATGATGAGTATTTCTTCTAAACAAGCTTAAGAAACAGTGCATGATTTACTATCAGCCCCTTCCCTTGACATAGGAATCAAAGAAGCAAGTGTTGGGTCTTTCTCAACCTAGGTCTCTAAGTGACTGTGATAATCAGGCCTCCTACCAATCTACATTGGACAGATAGCATGAGTGAAGAAAAAAAAAAGTTATATTGAGCTGCTGAAAATTAGAGATTGTTTGCTTATTTGCTACCACACTAAATTTAGCCTATCCTTTTGCTCTTTAAAAACCTATAACGGAAAAAAAACCATCTACAAACCATGGAGGGGGAGAAAAAGGCCAAATAATAGAACCGAACATGATTCATTAGCAAGACTTAGAAAAGTAGGTGTGTGCTCGGCAAAACAAAAACAAAAACAGAAAACAAACAAACAAACAAATCCTCTTCATTCTCACCAAGGGGCTCTCAAGCCCTTGGAAGTTTAGTCAATAGATTTCTATCAGCAGAGTTTCTCAGGCCCAACTTGTAGAAACACAAGAGCAGAACTGATATTATCAACATATACCGGGCCTCCCAACATAAGGCAAAATTCTTGATCAAAATGAAATTTCACCAAAGCCATTCAATACCTCTGCTCTCTACTGTGCATGCTAAATTAAGAGTTCATTACTGTGCTACAGTAACTTAGTTCCCTTGGAAGATATTCAAAATGAGCCAACCTAATTTCAAATCTCCAAAGGCAAAGTTTAATTTAGTATAAGGAAAAGGTTTCTAATAATTACAGCCATTTACACAATGGAATGTCCCTATTGTAAGATAACATGGGGTCATGCTTGACTGGAAGTTGGGTTCTATAGTCAGACATACAATGGAAGCTTACAATAATTAAAACTGTTATTGAAATTTTCTTAGATAATCCAAAGGTACAGTAACTATGGTTTTGTGTATCCGTATATTATATGTACCTTTTGAAAAGTCTAAAAGAGCTGACTTTTCACTCCAGCTTTGATATATACGTTACTGTTTCCTTGGTTGAGAATTAAGTAAAGTTATTGCCTTATAATTAGGAGAAAAGTAGTTAGAAAATTATTTTTCCCCTGAATATTCATAGTTGTCTGCACATAAGTAAAGATTATCATAGGAAGAGAGTTAAAATGACAGAGTAGTGGGGTGGGGGGGGACCCTATGCTTGCCTTGTCCCTCAAGCACAGCTAGATAAATATCATATCATTCTGAACACCCAGGAAATCGATCTGAGAACTAAGAGAACAAACTACACATCTAAAGAGAGAGAAATGGCCACATTGTGGAAGGTAGAAGCTATGGAGAGTTGATTTGGGGGACAAAAGAGTTGTGGGTGCTGTGGAAGGGAAGGAACCCTGATCATGGAGAGCAGAGAGAGAAAGAGAGAAAGCAGCATGCATGGGATTGCACAAGAAAAACACTTCCCCAAAACCATTGACTGGGAAAAAGAGAGAGGCTGATCATCACAGTTTTTGCAAGCAGTGGAGTTCAATGTCTGAAGTTTTAGAAGTCTGGGCCATCACCGGGTAGAGGCTGATAAGCTTTGCAGTGTTCCTGTGGAGGAGGGCAGAGACACTGGAGTGGACAGGGTGCTCTGAGGATCCTCTGGGCCACACTGGGAGAGAGAGTTCCCTTTCTTGAAGTGCATTTAGGAGAGGTGGCACTGCCTCTCAGGGGACAAAAGACATGGTGGGCACCATCGAGGAGCCCCATTAATCAGCAGCAGAGACACCTGCTGAAGGCAGCTAACATGGAAGTCAGCTTTTGGCATTGCTTCACCATAAACTCCGAGCCCCTGTGTGTTCATGAAACTGCCCTTTTGGGACAAATTGACACCAGCCACAGCACAAGACCCGCCCCCAGAGGATTAGCATGGGTCTGTGTCATGCCTGGTCCCTAAAATTTGGAATTTTGAAACCCAGGCCCGTGCCTGAGATAAAACACAAGAGTACTATGCCACAAGGCAGGCAGTTGGCTCAGACGCAGACAGGGTGAATGCAAGGATCTGACGGAAGCCTGAAACACAACAGAGATTTTTCGCTCCTCTCTTGAGGGCTTCCCAAACAGCAGCAGGTGCAAACTCCCCAGTCCAGGATGAGAGAACTAGCTGATGCCATTTTCCCCCCCAGCCCATCAGCACAGATGGATTTCCATAAGCAGCACAGCACCCCCAGTGGAGGCTGGAGTCACTTACCCCAAGCCCCACCCCACTGAGCCCTGTAGGTGCATCTTTACTAGGACAGGAGTGCCTGAGAACCAGTGCAACAAGACTCTCCCCCAGAAGACTAGCACAAACCTCCCACATGCACCAAGTCTATTGATCATAGAGTGCTACAAACTTCAGCTCTAGGGAAAATAGAAACCAGCCGTTTATAACAAGCACACCAAAACACACCTAGTTAAAACTCACCACACACTGGACAAGGTTCAAACGCTTCCCATTGCAGGCAAGGAGAAACTCTGCAGAGAACTGATCTGAGGGAAAGAGCAGCCAAAACATAACAGCAAAGTGCACAGGCATACACCAAAAAAATCTTCTTGAAGTACCAAGGCCTATACAGTGTATGACTTCGTCTTAATATAGCCATTACCCTCAGGAGCAGGAAATGCAATGGTATTTCCTAACACACAGAAGACAGAGTCTAGCAAAATGCCAAGACAGAGAAATTCATCCCAAAAGAAAGAACAGGAAGAGGTCACGGCCAGGAATCTAATCAAAACAGATATAAGTAATATTCCTGAATCAGAATTTAAAACAACACTCATAAGGATACTAGCTGGGCTTGAGAAAAGCATAGAAGACATTATGGAGTCCCTTACTGCAGAGATTAAAAAAAAAAAAAAAAAAAAAACACTGGGGCGCCTGGGTGCCTCAGTCGTCTGAGTGTCCGACTTCAGCTCAGGTCATGATCTCGCAGTTCGTGGGTTCGAACCCCACGTTGGGCTCTGTGCTGACAGCTCAGAGCCTGGAGCCTGTTTCAGATTCTGTGTCTCCCTCCCTCTCGACCCTCCCCTGTTCATGCTCTATCTCTCTCTGTCTCAAAAATAAATAAACGTTTAAAAAAAATTAAAAAAAAAAAAAAACACCTAAAAACTACTCAGGCTGAAATAAAAAAAATGCCATAACTGAGATGAAAAACCTACTGAATGTATTGACAACAAGGATGGAAGAATCAGACTACTGATTATATTACTAATTAATAATATAGAAGATAAGATTATGGAAAATAATGAAGCTGAAAAGAAGAAGGAAAGAAAAACATTAGATCATGAAAGTAGACTTAGGGAACTTAGTGACTCCATAAAGTATAATAACATTCTTGTCACAGGAGTCCCAGAAGAAGAGAGGGGGAAGTGGGCAGAAGGTTTGTTTGAGGAAATTATAGCTGAAAACTTCCTTAATCTGGGGAAGGACACAGACATCCAAATCCAGGAGAGAACTCCCATCAAAATCAACAAAAGCTGTCCAACACCAAGGCATATCATAGTGAAACTTGCAAAATGCAGAGATAGGAATCCTGAAAGCAGCAAGGGAAAAACAAATTCTTAGCCTACAAGGCAAGACAAATAAGGTTTGCATCAGATCTCTCCACAGAAACTTGGCAGACCAAAAGGGAGTGGCATGATACATTCAATGGGGAAAAAATGTAGCCAAGAATATTTTATCCAACAAGGCTGTCATTCAGAATGGAAGGAGAGATAAAGAGTTTCCCAGACAAACAAAAACTAAAAGAGTTTGTGACCATTACACCAGCCCTGCAAAAAATATTAAAGGGGACTCTGAGTAGGAAAGAAAGGCCAAAAGACTAGAAAGAAACCGAGAAAATCTCCAGAAACACTGGCTTTACAGATAATAATATGGCACTAAATTAATATCTGTCAATAATCACTCTGAATGTAAATGAACTAAATGTTCCAATCATAAGACATAGGTTATTAGAATGGATAAAAATAATAATACCCATCTGTATGTTGCCTATAAAACACTCATTTTAGACCTAAAGACACTTGCATATTGAAAACGAGGGTATGGAGAACCATTTATTATGCTAATGGATGTCAAAAGAAAGCTAGAGTAGCCGTAGCTATATCAGGCAAACTAGATTTTATTTTTTAAAATATTTTTCAAGTTTGCTTGCTTTGAGAGGGGGGAGGGGCAGAGAGAGAGGGAGAGAGGACCCTAAGCTGGTGCCAAACTCAGCGCAGAGCCTGACACGGGGCTCAATCTCATCGCTGTAAAATCATGACCTGAGCCAAAATCAAGAGTTGGGTGCTTAAACCAAGCCACCTAGGTGCCCCCAAACAAACTGGATTTCAAACCAAAGACTACAGCAAGAGGTAAAGAAGGGCACTATAACATAATTAAGGGGTCTATCCAACAAGAAGATCTAAAAAGTGTAAATATTTATGTCCCCAACTTGATAACACCAAATATATAAATCAGTTAATAACAAACATGAAGAAACTCATTGATAATAATACAATAATAGTAGGGGTCTTTAATACCCCATTTACAACAACATATAATAGATACATTCAGAATATTTCATCCTAAAGCAACAGGATACACATTCTTTTCTCCTTTTTTAAGTTTATTTATTTGTTTTGAGAGAGAGAGAGAGAGTGCAACACATGAGTGAGGGTGGGAGGGCAAAACAAAAGGCAGAGAGAGAATCCAAAGCAGATTCTGTACTGATGTGCACAACTGTGAGATCATGACCAGAGCCGAAATCAAGACTCAAACACTGGACTGACTGAGCCACCCTGGTGCCCCAGAATACACATTCTGTTCAAGTGCACATGGAACATTCTCCTGAATAGATCACATACTGGGTCACAAATCAGGCTTCAATAACAACTAAAAGACTGAGGTCATACCATGCATATTTTCAGACCACAATGCTATGAAACTTGAAGTCAACCACAAGAAAAATTTGGAAAGACCACAAATAATGGAGGTTAAAGAACCTACTACTGAAGAATGAATGAGTTAACCAGGAAATCAAAGAAATAAAAAACACATGGAAGCAAATATCTCTGGAGGAAAGGGAACAAAAGCAAGAATAAACTATTGAGATCTCCTTAAGATAAAAAGCTTCTGCATAGCAAAAGAAACAACAAAACTAAAAGGCAGCCGGAATAGGAATAGGAATAGGAGAAGATATTTTCAAATGACATATCTGATAAATTGGTTAGTATCCAAAATTTGTAAAGAACTTATCAAACTCAATACCCAAAAAACAAATAATCCAATTAAAAAATGAGCAGAACATGAATAGACATTTTTCCAAAGAATACATACAGATGGCTAACGGACACCTGAAAAAGATGCTCAACATCGCTCATCTTCAGGGAAATACAAATCCAAACCATGAGAGATACCACCTCAAACCTGTGAGAATGGCTAAAATTAACAACACAGGAAACAACAGATGTTGGGAGGATGTAGGGAAAGGGGAACTTCTTACACTGTTGGTGGGACTGCAAATTGGTACAGCCACTCTGGAAAACAGTATGGATGTCACTCAAAAAGTTAAAACTCGAACTACCCTACAATCCAGCAATTGCCCTACTAGGTATTTACTCAACATATACAAAATAGTGATTAAA
Organism: Panthera leo; assembly: GCF_018350215.1. Taxonomy (NCBI): domain Eukaryota; kingdom Metazoa; phylum Chordata; class Mammalia; order Carnivora; family Felidae; genus Panthera; species Panthera leo. The sequence goes on from NC_056682.1 coordinate 145,591,314, forward strand.
AGGACCACATGTACCCTGATGTTTAAAATAACATTATCAACAATAGCTAAACTATAAAAAGAGCCCAAATGTCCATCAACTGGTGAATGGATAAAGAAGATGTGGTATATATATATATATATATATATATATATATATATATATAAAGATTACTCAGCCATAAAAAATGAAATCTTGCCTTTTGCAACAATGTGGATAGAGCTAGAGTTTATTATGCTAAGCAAAATAAGTCAGTCAGAGAAAGACAAATACCATATGATTTCACTCATATGTGGAATTCAAGAAAGAAAACACATGAACAAGGGGTAGGTGGGGGAAAGGAGAGGAAAGCAAACATAAGAGACTCTTAAATATACAGAACAAACTGAGGGTTGCTAGAGGGGAGGGGGGCAGGGGAATGGGCTAAATGGGTGATGGATATTAAGAAGGCATTTTTTGTGATGAACTCTGGATGTTATATGTAAATGATGAATCACTAAATACTACTCCTGAAACCAATATTACATTGCATGTTAACTAGAATTGAATAAAAACTTGCAAAAAAAAAAGATTAACATATAACATAACTCCTTAACATTGATTTCATTGTAAATTCTCAAGAAGAGACTAGATTCACTGCCTGAGTATTGGTCAGACTTCGTAATCTCTGAATGTTCAACTCAAACCTGATTTTAGACTTCTCCTTAGAGTGGAGGAACTACAGTAAATAGGTAGCTGGGTCCTATTTTGGTTCCCGTTTGGTTTCCCCTGAAGTCAGATGAGTTGTAACCTGCCCAACCTTAGTCCTTTCTACCTAAGTAGCTGGGGCCAATTAATTTCCTTTTGAAGGCTCGTAATCTCTGGGGGCAATTCTGCCCTTATATGGGTGAATTAAAGGAGTTTGTATTATTCAGCATCAAATCATCCTGTCTGCTCATTTATCTGTGGTCTAAAATTTTATGTCCAAAATCTGAAATAAAATCACTACTATGCTCCTTGCAGTCTAGAATCAACAATCAGACCTTTGCCTTATTCCCATTGTCTGAACCTATCTTGATAAGATGGCCAAAACTTCATTCCTTGAGAACTGAAGCTTTGTGTTTCTCTTGTCATTTCTATCTCTCTAGGCGTTGGTTACCTGCCTCTAAACCCCAGTCACTTGCTCACACCACACATACATAGACCTCTATGCTCACAAGAAGAAAATATGACCTTGCCTACCCATTTGCTATAATGCTATTTACTCCAGGTGGGAATTATAGAATCAGACTTTATGAATAGAAAAGCATCTCTGTCTAATCTGCAATTGTCACTTATTCCTAGGTTCCATATGACAGGCTCTCTCCATGCCTATCAGGTACCCTCTCTGCTATCCCTTGATGAGTCTCCCAAATGCCAGCCTCTTGCCAGAGCTATTACCTGCTCTCTGTCCCCAGTACTCTCTGTTTATTATCCTTGGCCTGATTGCTATACCTTGTAACATCATTTGCTACTGGTCTGACTAATCTAACCAATAAGGAGGTGGGTTCTTTACATTGTCCTAGTCATTTTTAAAATTTATTTAAATATTTTTTTTCATCCTAGTCATTTTTAATGCCTCTATACACAGACCTGTATATTCACTAAGACTGTAATTGTCATTCTGAGGGAGAAAAATATATATTGTAGCTCAAACCTTTACTTCAATTCCATGTAATAAAGCATTGTGTTGTCAGAGCCCATATATTAAAAAAAAATCTGTCTTCAAAATGGAAAACACTCTTCTTCAGAGAGTATGGCAAGGAGAAATGACTTACCTCTCCTTCACTGATGCTTGATTCTCTTTGTCTACCTCGCAGATCTGCTCGAGATTTGGAATTTGGAATACATCGCTATATTCTGTGTCATCTTTTTTGTATAATAGGAAGCACTTGAGTCTTGCTTTGTTATTTATATTGCAACAGTCAGAAAACTCCTGTTTGTCAGCCATTCCTTGGTTATTACAAACATGCTCTAGGAAGGTAGTCATCTGTAGGAGGAATAATAATAATTTAAAGGTGAAAAATGTGTGATCTACATCCCTAACCACAGGAAAGTTAAAGAATTATTTCAGGAAAAGACCACTGAGTGTACAACTTGTATTTAACAGTCCCTGGACATAGCTCTTTAGAGAAAAAGCTTTTAGATTTTGAAGTCTAAAGTCCCACATGCTGACATGGGCCCAAAGGAATTCATCACTCTCTCCTTTCCTATGTAATTGCTTCATTTTCATATAGTTGTTAAGAGGTATTAAACACAAGCCAAAATTACAGAGCCTAACGAAGTTCAGGTATTTTTTTATGAGAACTATCCACCAAGAAATAGATGGTAATTTGCTTTCCTTGCTTCCTAATTGTTTTCAGTTTGGTTTCCATGGGAAGTTATTTTAAGAATGCAACTCTGAGGCAGTGTGTATTCAATGTCAAATATTCAAATGAAAATGTGCTAATTTAGTTAGTTTTCAAATACCTTTGAGTGGCAGTAAATGTGTGGGATGCTGTAAACCTCAAAAGACATACATTTCTAGATTTAGGGGAAAAAGGCAAAAAAAAAAAAAGGCCATCTTTTGAAGTAGACATAAGAAGTAATCACTATAAAGTAAGTGAGACTAGTCATTGGCAGAAGCATTTCATTTAAAGTGTGTTTCTCCTAAGACTGATAATTTTTCTGTCTATTTAGAGTCTAGTAAAAGATAGGTGAGTTTTAACTCCAAGAAGATGGACTTAAAAATAAAAACCTCCCAAGAAATAAGAAAACCACTGACTTGTAGTTTAAAGTGTTTGGCATGAGGTAAGTGATCCATAAAATATGTAGATTGTACAAATATGTTGTTAGTGTTTATCAAGAATTCACTAATTACAAGACAGACATACTTTATGAGATAGTAATAGTCCCCAAGATTTCCTACTAACTGGTAAAAGGAGCCTATAATAATATTCACCTCTTTCTTCTTTTTCATATTCTCTTAGAAACTTTTTTAAATTAGTACTTTGATTTCCCAGTTACCTTTGTATAAGGATGTTGGACAATAGTATTCCAGAGGCAGAAGAACAACCAATTTAAATGAACAAATTGGCATTTTAGGTTATAATAGTCGCTTGAGTGTTTTGTTCTCTGAGTCTGACCTCCCAGCAATGAAATGAAAAACTATAGGTTTATAAACCTATAAAATTTACATTTTGAGTGTGATTCACGTACACATCGCTGCCTTAAAATCCCCTACCTAATTGTTCAGCACCCCACCTCATAACAACACCTTCTGGCTGGAATTTCGGTTTAAAAAAAAAAAGGGAGAGAGAAAGACAGAACACAATTCACCTACCAACTGGTGAGAGCATTCGGACGGTGATTCCTGTGGCTTGAGGACCTTGCACTTCTCTGCACGATCTACCAACTCTTCAACTATGGTTTGTACTTCTTGATAAGTTGATTTCTGAAGAAACTGAGCAACCATAATGCTAGTACTGAAACATAACACTTGTGAGAGTGCTAAAGATAGAATCAAAACTCTTCCCCCATCGTTGTGAGATCACTGCCCCCTACCCCCTCCAGAATAAGTATGATTTCAAATTTCAGACAAAAGAATATCAATAATACAACTCACATGTCTCTTAAGTTCTCTTGCAGATAATTCTGGCTATTAGTGTGGTTCAAGGCTGAAGAAAAATGAGATTTTATTTGCCTAAGAGGATATTTTCAAAATTGAAATCTCCCTGTATAATTCTGAAATGTATATTTTTTTCACTTATGAATTTCCAGGTCAATTCCATTTGCCCTCAAAAATTAAAACACATTACCAGAATTTATATTCACTCGTGTTTAAACTGCATTCTGTGAATAACTTATTTCTGTTCAAATATATTGTGTACTCAAAATCTGTCATTGGCCTCCCATTAAGTTGCGTGTACTTGTGTTGACACACTTGAATTAATTAATGTGATTTGGTTATTTAACTCTTTATGTTAGAAGTTACTAGAACATCCAAGGAATGCTAAGAAAATTAAGGTTTAACATTGGTAGCAAACATACAAACATTAGCACTTTGACAGGATTCATTTGGCAAAGACATTATCTCACCCATTTTGGATTTACTTATCAACTTTATCTTTCTTATCACCTCCACTCACCGCGCGCGCGCGCGCGCGCGCGTGCGCACACACACACACACACACGTTCTCTATTGAAAACAATACCTTCTGCTTATACTAATAGCTCCTAAAGAGCTTAGCAGCTACCTATTAAATAAAGAAATCATTGTTATTTACTTGCCCTGTTAATATAGAGAAACGTTCTGGAGTCAGTTACTCTGAGTTCAACTTCTAGCTCTAATACTGACTGTGGTCTTGGAAAAATTACTTAAGCTCTCAAAGTTGCTGCTTCTCCATCTACAAAATGTAAATAAACTCTACCGCATTGGATGTTTGTTAGGATTAAATGGAAACATGTGTGAGGCACCGAGCACAGTGCCTGCCACAGAATAGGTACTGAAGAAGATAGATCATAATATTATTCCTGCTACTATAAATACAATTACTTTATCCAAAATCATTTATCCGATTTCAAATACAAGTTTGAAATGGATCATTCCATCACCAAGGATGGAAGTAAGACTAAAACGAGATCTTCCTGTGTGTGTTGCCTCAATATGTTAGTTCTCTTTCTGCATCCGTTCCACAAATTAATTTCTAGCCATTTCCAATGACTCTATTGACAATGATGAGCACTGAGAAAGATAAACCTTTCCATACATATTTAAGTAGTTGCTATGCCTTTACTTCCTGGCACATGGGATATATAGAATGTAAATAGGATCCCTACCTGCAGCTAGTAAACTTCTCTGTAGAGTTTGGCATTGAACGTAGCTGAAGAAAACAAGAAAACATATGGGTCTAAGATTCTTCATTATTTTAGATGAACCTTTAAAGAAGGTGCTCTATCACCTGAAAAAAATGAAGAATCCTTTTATACTCTTTTCAAGTAATTACTATTAATAATTAACCTTTTCCTGGTGAATATTTTTTCCAGGCCAGGACGACCCTGATAAATTTAAGAATCTCATGACAATGAAGAAATATTGTTAATAGATGGCATTCATTAATGAATACTGGATTTTAAAATCAGTCATGTCAATCTACTTGTTTTTTCAAGATTATACCATGTAGGCCTTGTAATAATCAATATGCGCCTTTGGTAAACATCTCATTTCCTGGAAATGCTTGTTGACATGTACAAAGTTCTGAAGTGGCAGGAGGAAAGTAAACATGAACTACAACAGATTCAAATAAATGGCTAAAGCCCTGATTCCAGTGCTGGGCACATTTTCAAGTCCCTGGTGAGAGTGGGAAACATAGGCCTCGGAAGCAAACCCAAGGAAACGGGACCTAATTTACCGAGTGCTTATTGTGAATCTGGTGCTTTATATGACTGTATTTAGATAACACTTTTCTTGTTTCTTGAAGAAGACATTAAGACTGAGGATCATATGGGCCTGCCCACCATACTTGGTAGCCAGCTAAAAGTGGCACCTGGGAGCCTCAAGTTCTGGAGAAGGCCAGCAACACATTGTGCAGTCTGTCTAAAGACCATGAAGCTGCTGACAGCACTGGTGAGAGTGAACCAAGACAACAACATGGACAGGCTCTTGGCCCAGTGGCTGTATGAGATTGAGAGCATCACGAAACTCAAGGTATCTTGAAACTCAAGTACTACGTGGAGCTGCTGGACCAATGAAGCCATCAGGATGCAAATGTGCAGATGAAGTGCATCCTTGTGCTAAAGGTGCACTATGAGAAATGGGAGTTGGCAATGAAATTGGGCCTTTTCTTCATCAATTGAAGGAATGAATTTTTTTGATGACCTAGGACGGGCAACCAGAAATCACTTTCTAGTGTATGCTGCTCTTGAGGCTTATATCTGAGGCAGACACAGAGGACTTAGATTTGCCCTGACAAATTGGGGTTTGCTCATGGGATTGGGAAGCCAGCCAAAAGCAGCACCTGGGAGCCTTGAGTCCTGGAGAAGACTAGGAACACATCATGCAGGCTGTCTATAAGGTACAGGTGGAGGAGTCTGGACTGCTTTGCAAGGACACGGCTTGGCAGACTGCAGGAATATCCTTCACTAAGAGATACCTGGGAGCCCTGATTACTGGCAGAGCAGACAAATCTGGAAGCCTTGCAAGAACTGACTCCAGCATGCTAACCATGGTATCCTCAATAAGAGACACCAGAAATTTGGTTTGTTACAGAAGCCTGGGACTTCAGAAAACAAGCAGACTTAGAGGACTTGGATTTCCCTGCCATGTTGGAAGCAGGAAGAAATAGAAAATTTGAACAGACCAATTATCAGGAATGAAGTTGAATCAATAACCAAAATCTCCCAACAAACAAAAGCCCAGAGCCAGATGGCTTCACAGGCAAATTCTACCAAACATTTAAAGAAGGTTTGGGGCGCCTGTGTGGCCCAGTCGGTTGGGCATCCGACTTTGGCTCAGGTCATGATCTCACCGTTCGTGTGTTCAAACCCCGCATCAGGCTCTGTGCCGACAGCTCAGAGCCTGGAGCCTGCTTGGTATCCTGTGTCTCCCATTCTCTCTGCCCTTCCCCCCCTCATGCTCTGTTTCTTTCTGTCTCAAAACTAAATAAACATAAAGAAGAATTAATACCTACCCTCTTCAAACTACTTCAAAAAAATAGAAGGGAAAGGCAAACTTCCAAATTCATTCCATGAGGCCAGCATTATTACCCTGATACCAAAACCAGATAAAGATGTCACTAAAAAAGAGAACAACAGGCCAATATCTCTAATGAATATAGATGACAAAATCCTCAACAAAATACTAGCCAGCCAAATCCAACAATACATTAAAAAAAATCATACACCACAATCAAGTGGGATTTTTTTCCAGGATGCAAGGGTGGTTCAATATTCACAAATCAATCAGTGTGATACATCGCATCAATAAGAAAAAGGACAAAAACCATATGATCATTTCAATAGATGCAGAAAAAGCATTTGACAAAGCATTTGACAAAGTACAACATCCATTCATAATAAAATCCCTCAACAAAGTAGGTTTTCAGGGAACATACCTCAATATAATAAACCTATGAGACACCCACAGTGAACACCATATTCAATGGGGAAAAACTGAGAGCTTTTCCCCCAAGGTCAGGAACTGGACAAGGATATCCATTCTCGCCATCATTATTCAGTATAGTACTGGAAGTCCTAGCCACAGTAATCAGAAAACAAAAAGAAATAAAAGGTATCCAAATTGGTAAGGAAGAAGTAAAACTTTCACTATTTGTAGATGACATGATACTAAATATAGAAAACCCTAAGGACTCCACCAAAAAACTACTAAAACTGAAAAAAATGAATTCAGTAGTCACAGGACACAAAATCAATGCACAGAAATCTACTGCATTTCCATACACTAATAATGAAGCAGCAGAAAGAGAAATTAAGAAAATGATCCCATTTACAATGGCACCAAAAATAATAAAATACCTAGAGTAAACTTAATCAAAGAGGAAAAAGACCTGTACTCTGAAAACTATAAAACACTGATGAAACAACTTGAAGACAATACAAAGAAACTGAAAGACATTCCATGCCCATGGATTGATTGGAAGGGAAAATATTGTTATAATGTCTATACTACCCAAAGCAATCTACACATTTAATGCAATCTCTGTCAAACAGCATTTTTCATGGAACGAGAACAAACAGTCCTAAAATCTGTGTGGCACCACACACACACACACACAAAAAAAACCAAACGGACAATCTTGAAAAAGAAAAACAAAGCTGGAAGTATCACACTTCTGGACTTCAAGTCATATTACAAAAGTGTAGTAACCAAACAGTATGGTGCTGGCACACACAAAAAAAAGACACACAGATTGGGATGGTTAGGTGGCTCAGTTGGTTGAGCATCTGACTTCAGCTCAGGTCATGATCTAATGGTTCGTGAGTTCAAGCCCCATATCAGACTCTGCACTGACAGTGCAGGGCCTGCCTGGTATTCTCTCTCTCCCTCTCTCTCTGCCCCTCCCCCACTTTCTCTCTCTCTTTCTCTTAAAATAAATGAATAAATTTAAAAAATATAGACAGCCAGATCAATGGAACAGAATAGGAAACCCAGGAATAAACCCACAATTATGTGGTCAATTAATCTTCTACAAAGGAGGAAAGAATATGCAATGGGAAAAAGACAGTCTCTTCAACAAATGGTGCTGGGAAAACTGGACAGCTACATCCAAAAGAATGAAACCACTTTCTTACACCAGACACAAAAATAAACTCAAAATGGGTTAAAGACCTAAACATGAGACATGAAACCATAAAAATCCAGGAAGAAAACACAGGCAATAATTTCTCTGACATAGGCCATAGCAACATTTTTCTGGATAATGTCTCCTGAGGGAAATAAAAGCAAAACTAAACTATTAGGACTACATCATAATTAAAAGTTTCTGCACAGTGAAGAAAACAATCAAAAAAACTAAAAAGCAACCTATTGGATGGGGAGAAGACATGTACAAATGACATATCTGATAAAGGGTTAGTATCCAAAATATATAAAGAAACAATACAACTCAACAACCAAAAAACAAATAGTCCAATTAAAAAATGGGCAGAAGACATAAACAGACATTTCTCCAAAGAAGCCATCCAGATGGCCAGCAGACACACGGAAAGACACTCAATGTCACTCATCATTAGGGAAATGCAAATCAAAACTACAATGAGATGTTATCTTGCACCTGTCAGAATGGCTCACATCAAAAACACAAGAAACAATAGGTGTTGATGAGGATGTGGAGAAAAACAAACTTTGATAGACTGTTGGTGGGAATGCAAACTGGGGAACCACTGTGGACAACAGTATGAAGGTTCCTCAAAAAGTTAAAAATAGAACTACCCTGGGATCCAGCAATGGCACAACTGGGTATTTAGCCAAAAAATACAAAAACACGAATTCAAAGGGATACATGCATCTTTATGTTTATGGCAGCATCATTTGCAATAGCCAGATTATGGAAGCAGCCCTAGTGTCCATCAATAGACGAATGAATAAAGAAGAAACGGTATGTGTGTGTGTATATATATGTATATATATGTACACATATATATATATATATATATGTATGTGTGTGTGTATATTACACATATGTATTACATATACATATATACATATATATGTATATATACATATATACATAAACATGTATATATACATGTATATGTGTATATATATATGTATATATATATATGTATGTATATATATATATATATATATATATATATACATATTTGTAATGGAATATCACTCAGCCATAAAAAAGAATAAAATCTTGCCATTTCCTACAAATGGAAATGGATGGAGCTAGAGAGTATAATGAGAAGCAAAATGAATCAGAGAAAAACAAATACCATATGATTTCACTCATGTGGAATTTAAGAAACAAAACTAGCAAAGGAAAAAAAAAAAGAGAGCGAGACAAACCAAGAAACAGACTCTAGAGAACAAAGACAGTTACCAGAGGGGAGGTGGATGCAGATTAAGAGTACACTTATCATGATGAGCACAGAGTAATGTATTGAATTGTTGAGTCACTATACTGTATACCTGAAACTAATATAACATTGTATCTTAACTATACTGGAATTAAAATTAAAAACTTAATTTAAAAAAATGATCAGTAGCAACAACAGAATCAGGATCATGTAATTTACTCATGGATTCACAAGTAGAAATTCAGGTCTGTCTGGTTCTGGAGCCCACACCACCCAAGAGCTAGTATTGAAAACTGAGATGTCAACATTCCTCAGCTATTGTCCCCTCTACCTAACATCCAGTTTGGGGACCTAAAGGAAGAAATAGGTAATTACTGATTAAATAAAAAGTCTAAGATAAATGTAAAGTCCAAAAGTTTTGTAAATGGGAGATCACTGGTTACTACCCTAACAATTCCTGTCCTTAGTTTCCTCATTTATATATGGAGGATTTGGACCAGATAAGATCTAAGGCTGTCAGTCCATTGCTTAATTCTACTACCCATATATTCTCAATTCTGGATTCCTAGGCAAAAAATATACCACAAGTAAGAAAGATATATTTACCTGAAAAATAATGACAGTTCTGTTATTATTTAGGTTTGGGACACATTGGCCAATGATAAAGAATATGGATGATGTGTGATGGAAAACTAGGGTCAACAAAGGAAAAATTATCCTTGGCAGGTTTTTATAATCCTCTTCAGGGTCCTCTAGACAGTTCTAATGCCCAGCATCTCTTCTGTTGTACATTCTTAGAGCCGTGCCCTTGAGATCTTACTCTGAACCTCCTGGAACAATCAGAAACGGACCTGTTACTCAGGAGTGACAAATCCCTTCGATGAGTGCTGACAGACTGTCACCCACTGCAGACGTTACTAACTGATCACTGCACTCTTTCTCTTTGAACCTTGGCTCAGCCTTAGGATTATTCACTGCACAATGCCACAAGAGAGACACTATCAACTGATTGGAGCTGATGAAAAAAACAAAACACACAACAACAAAACACTATATGTGTGCTAAACTAATTCTTCTTTTTAAAAAACTGGAGAAAACTAACATCCTATTGGAACTTTCTTCTCAGAACAAGAGATTCTTGAAAGCATAAAAAGATGCTAAGTCCTTTGTCAGTGACTAATGATGGAATTTCAGACCAGAGGAAAAACAAGTAGTGGGGATTATTTAAACAAAGGCAAGGGGATGAGTTTTGTGATAATACTCAAAAGACAGCACAGAATTTGTTCTCTGAAAGAATGAGATCTTCGCATTGACTTTTCAGATAAAAAATGAAAGGTATACAAGTATAAGACACAGTGATGATTTTTAATAAATACTATTTCACAACAAAACTAATTCTATTTTTTCTTAGAGAGAGAGAGGGCATGCATGCATGCAAGTGGAGGAGGGATAGAGGGAGAGCGAGAGAGAGGGAGAGAGAGAGGGAAAGAATCTCTTTTTTTTTGAAGATATAACAATCCTTTTTAAAATTTTTTTAATGTTTATTTTTTGAGAGAGAAAGAGAGGGACAGGGTGTGAGTAGGGGATGGACAGAGAGAGAGGGAGACACAGAATCTGAAGCAGGCTCCAGGCTCTGAGCTGTCAGCACAGAGCCCGACGGGGGACTCAAACTCACGGATCTCGAGATCATGACCTGAGCTGAAGTCAGACGCTTAACTGACTGAGCCAACCAGGCATCCCAAGAGAGAGAGAATCTTAAGCAGGCTCCGCACCAGGTGCAGAGCCCAATGTGGGGCTCAACCTCATGACCATGAGATCATGACCTGAGCCAAAATCAAGAGTTAGTACTCAACAGACTGAGCGACCCAGGTGCCCCATAACAAACCTAATTCTTAATTGAGTCATAGAAAGAGAGTTTGAAGAAAACTTAGAAAGACCAGGACTGGGGGGCACCTGGGTGGCTCAGTCGGTTAAGCGTCCGACTTCAGCTCAGGTCACGATCTCGCGGTCCTGGGTTCTGGGCTGATGGCTCAGAGCCTGGAGCCTGCGTCCGATTCTGTGTCTCCCTCTCTCTCTGCCCCTCCCCCATTCATGCTCTGTCTCTCTCTGTCTCAAAAATAAATAAACGTTAAAAAAAAAAATTAAAAAAAAAAAAAAGAAATACCAGGACTGGATCCCTGGATCCCACCTGAAACCTGGGTGGGGGTTGCTCATGCACATGCAATCTTGGCACTAATTATTGTATCGTGAGTCTTATCCCACTGAGGAACAACATCTCTAGTACTAGTAAATTCTTCATGTGCTGAGTGCTGGTATGTTCTATTCACTGGTGTGAGTTCTGTCTGAGCAATACAGAGTAAGTGTGAGTTGCCCTCATTCCACATCCTCTCCTCTCTAGGTAAAATATATCTTTTGAAGAAACCATCCTCTTTCCTTTCCCTCCTTGCCTCACATCACACTGTTTACCTGCTTTTTACTAGTGTGTTCTCTGGCGTATCAGTAGAGAGGTCTTTGACAATACTCTCTGTGATTATAGAGTCTTGTGATGGCAGCAAGTTCCTGGATCTCTGGTTTCATATCTGCCGTGTTTAGCACAGTATTGGACACATAGCGGAATCCACTGTTAGGTACAAAATTGAATTAGCTAACTGTGCTCTGATTCGCTTCTGTTTGCTAAACTTATTATCCATTATCTGAGTAAAACTTTCTTCCCGCTCTCCTCATTAGTAAATGGAAGTGTTTGGAAAATGGCAAAAGGACAAAATAACGTTACAAAATAAACATCTATTATCTGCTGGCCATCGTGTTGGGTACTTTATACAGTAATTTAATACATTTCTCTAAAGCCTTTGTGATGTGGAGAATATTCTCCCACATGACACAAAGAAATAGAGGTCTTGGAATGTAGGGAACTTATCTGAGGCCATACAGCAAGTTAATGGCAGAAGGCATTTGATGCCCACCCCTTCTCACTTAGATTGAGTGCCTGTGCAATGTGCTCCCACAGCAGAGGACTTTTTCTATCCCTATGACATCATATGTGATTGCTTATTTACTATCTGTCTCCCCTGTCATGGGGAACCATCTCTAATTGGCTCACATTTGTATCCACAGTGGGAGACTAATAACTATTTGTTGGTGAAATAAATCAAAATCCCAAGACTTCATTGCAAACGCTATGCCAAAAAAATTCTGTGACTGTTCTCATGTATTACCTACTAAATGGTCATCATCTTCATTTTCAGACACTGAAACACTAAGAACATTAAAAGTTTAGAGAACAGTCAGGCTCTGAGCCCATGACCAACCTTCATCTCCTCTCTGTTCCCACCACGCTCTCCTGAGACATGACTGACAAGCACTTACATCTCCAGCATTCACAGCAATTATGGCTTGGAATAGCAGGAGAAAAGAGCCATTGTCAAGGATCGTGGGTGCTCCTCCCTCTCTATGAATAACAGATTTTGTTTGTCATTCAACATGGCCACACCTAGGAGGTACTGTGTACAAAATATAGTTCTGGGATTGGAGGACTCAGATTCAAACCTTGGTTCTGCCAGTTACCAGTTGTATGACATTGAACAGATTCGTTTATCCCCCTGAGACTCAAGTTGCCTATTTGTAAAGTGGGAATTAAAATGATATCTCCTGCATAGAATTGTTAGCATTAAATGAGATAATGCATGAAAAGTACTCAGGACAATGTTGGCTACACTGAAAACATTCAGTGCCAGCTGGTAGTATGGGCAACAGCAACAGCAATGCTTCCTGCCCTCAGCTCTCCATTTCTCTCCCAGTAGCAGCAAGAACAGCATCTGTGAGGATTCTGTCCACACCATTGCTGTCTTGGAGCCCCATGTCCCTTGGAGCTATGTACCATTGAGCCAAAGATTCTGATGGAATGAGTGAATCTTGACTGTTTAATTTTGTTATCAAGTTGACACATAACATCAGTCTTTGAGAAATAACTTGATGATTTTGTTGTTTATTGCTTGCTACAATAACACGATTTCAGGTAAAGGTTACAGAAGAATCGTTTCACTGTGTTCTTCTCAGAAAGTAAAATCCACCACAGGACGGATAGGAAGCAGGTCAAGTCGGTGTTCCTCTTTTCCCCACAACCTGGGAAGAAAAAATAGCATCTTATGCGGCACAAGAATGTGAAATAGTGTAACTTGGGCGATGGGAAGTCCTGTGCGCGGTAGAGCACCCGGGTGGCTCAGGCAGTTAAGCATCCACCTTCGACTCAGGTCATGATCTCACGGTCTGTGAGTTCGAGCCCCGCGTTGGGCTCTGTGCTGACAGCTCAGAGCCTGGGGCCTGCTTCGGTGTCTGTGTCTCCCTCTCTCTGTGCCCCTACCCTGCTCGTGCTGTGACTCTCTGTCTCGCAAAAATAAACAAACATTAACAATTTTTTAAAATAAGTAAATAAATAAACTGTGTGTGGTAACTATGTTGTGCTTCTTGTAAATCCAAACCTACTTTCTGTGGTGGTGGTCCAGGTCTCTCTTCCCCGACACTTGAACATCATTTTGTTCCTGAAGTTTGTGTATGAGTCTTACATAAACTGTGGAGGAGAGGGCATCCTTTACATATCTTTGTGAAATCACAAATATATCGCTTTGCATCTATGTACATGCTGTTGCAGTAAGACTCGTAGAACGGGTTTACTGAGGGGGCGTCTGGGTGGCTCAGTCAGGTAAGCCTCAGACTCTTGATTTCAGCTCAGGTCATGATCTCACGGTTTGTGAGTTTGAGCCCCACGTCAGGCCCTGCACTGACAGTGTGGAGCCTGCTTGGGATCCTCTCTCTCTCTGCCTATCTCTCTGCCCGTCCCCCACCTTCTCTCTCTCTCTCTCTCTCTCTCTCTCTCTCTCTTTCTCTCTCTGAGCCCTGTCTGCCCATCCTAACCCCTCCTCTTGTCAATATTCAGAGTTTCAATCGCCTCTCTGTTCTGGTCCAGACAGCAGATTGCGGTGGGAAAAAGGCGGAAGAGAAAAAAGAAAGGCTACTCAGAAAGCTTGAACAGTGAGAGAAGGTGCTACCACAAACACACCCAGAGAGACATTAGAGGATGAAGGTGGGGTTTGAGGTCCAAGGCACATGGGATGAACCAGAAATAGACACTGAAGCATGAGAAGGGAGAAGCCCCGGTGGACCAAACCAGCTACAAATACATTTGGCATTTGACTGAAATAAGCAGGTATTACCTTTGGCGGGTTTTACTTTGTATTTCTCAAGCAGCCTAGCATTTGGCTGCCACTTTGGGGCCCTGAGAGGTGGGAAAAAGAAACAAAAACACATAGAAAAATTTAAGACATTATTATTTAAATTTGGAGAAGCATGTCCCCTTGAATTTTGAAAAGAAAAACGAAAGCTGTCCCATGCTGTACAGGGAGACAATGAACACCGTTTCTTCAAGTGCCTTTTATGAACTGCCAGTGAATGCATCCCTCCCTTTCCATGGCCTCAATGTACACACTCACTCAAGTAAATGCCAGCTGTTGAGAACCTCTGATTACGTTAAACGTATTTTTTAAGCTAACGATTTGAACCGCGCACACACACAACATTCCCACAGACTAAGCACCCATTTGGACAAAGTAGAGGGCTGTCGAAAGCTGCGTGTGAGTCCGTGTCTGAGGATGCAGGAAGGGCACAAGTGGTGCCAGTTGTGTGTGCGCGCGTGAGAGAATTCACATACTAATACCCTACTGCTCCCCTCCCTTCAGAGCTGATGACGATTTCCTTTGCAAGTCAGTTTGGCTATTTGTCTTGTTTAGCTGATGCGTGATGGAAAACAGAAGAGTAAGGGCCAATGGTATAAATTCAAGGATAATTATTACCATCCTCATTTATAGATGATGAACTACGGTTTGGTTTAAGTTACATGACCAGGACTACTGGAATTAGAACCCAGGTTCTCCTGACATCTTTTCTTACACCATGTTGTCACCAAGGAGACAGTGCCAAAGTCCTTCCACAGAGACATCTGCATGTTGGCCTTGCGGGAACTGTGCCCTCAGGCCTCAGAGACAGAGGAAGCAAGGTCCCATTGGGAGTTCCATTTTATTTTATTTGACCACGAATACCAGCTGAATTTCAATGGAAAAGAAATAGGACTACCTCTTCATTAAAGCAGGCTTCAGGCCCTTCTGCTTGGCAACACTTGACCACCACATTAGTGAAATCTGTAAGCAATGACCGCAGCTCCGCATCTGGAATGTCAGGCTTTAGCTTCACTACATTGACAAGAAACCTGTGACCCAAAGATGTCAAATAGAATTCATTAAAGATTTCTTTCTTAAGCTCTCCTTCTCCTAAATGCTTGTCACAGTATCACATGTCTTGGGGGTCTTGATTTGGATGAATATAAGAAGTTAAGATATTCCACTTTGAAGGGATTTTCTGAAACTTTCCCACTCAACTTATGGGATGGATTTCATGGTAACATTCTTTGGAAGGTTATGTAATTATAAACAAAATGATATCAAATCTAAACATATATTAGGTCTTCATTATGCACAGAATTGTAGATTACGTGATTACATTTGATCTTTCTAGAAAATCCGTTCTCAAAACAACCTCCATTCCCTCTTTCTCAGTAGCTGAATGCTGTTTCCACTCAACTTGATAGAGACACTACCTAATTCCTTCCCCCTCCCCGAAAAAACTTTATTCTTTAGCATTTATAACATTGTGCGAGAAAACAAAACTAACACTCTTGTCCCTTTTGGGCCTCTCCTTTTTTCAAACATTAAGCAAGATTCTCGAGGCAAACATCTATGCCATTCCCTCCAGAAAGTCCAGTTCATTATGAACTTGCCCATGAGCTTTTATGCTGGCTGCCCTAACTCACCTTTGCAAATCATAGTGTATTAGACACTCCAAGTCTAGCAAAAGAAAACACTAGCTAGGTTTTGACTTATAAGCAATGGCAATAAATATGCTCCAGTGTTTTTCTGAATGGGAGAGATTGGACATTTTGAGGCAAGGAATAGGATTATAACACCAAAATCATATATGCATTAATAGTACACCTTCCCATTAATACATTATGTGCCTTCAGGCTGAAGAAAAGATGAATGGAAGAGAATGCTTATACCTGTCTTTCTTTCTCTGGAGCTCCTCCTTATGAGCCTGACATAAGTCTGTGTGAAAGGTAAATAAACCTTGAAAGGTAGATGGAGGCACATATGCTTTATCTTCTTCCAAGCCTTCAAAGCAGGACCTTCTGAAGGCAAAGTTGGTTTTGCAACAGTGGTCCACATCAGGGTTGATGTTCCGATTTTCATTTATTCCACATAACTCTCCAAGAACTAAATCCATCTGTGCCAATGAATGATGAAATTCAAATATAACTTTAAAACTTAAATAGTTTTGAAATATGGTTAGATAAATTGTTAGATTGTCCTAAGGTGATTATTAACTGTACTCAGAAAAACCCATGCACTTATAAACATAACACTACACACAAAGCAAAGTAGAAGCTCGCATTATGATAAAGTTTCAAGCCATTGTAATTCAAATGCCTATAGGTTAATTTCTTGTTAGCATATATACAAATCTGTAATTGTGAACAAAGAGCTGCAAAACAGCCAACTGAAAATGACAGCCAAACACTGTGGCCCTTAGATTTATTCTCTTCCTCGGATGTTCCCCAGAGTAGTCTCCATCCCAACCCTAAAGAGATACACCCAAGTTGTGATTGGGCAGGAAGCATCAAGTCTCTTACCAACACTGTGGGGCAAGACTGAATTTGTAACTTTACTTAAAATTATAAAGCTGCTTATATTGTTCTGAAACAATGTCATTATTCCTGCCTTTTGCCCTAACAAATTACACATAAGAAATTAGTAATAAGAAGAAGTAAGAGAGATGATTTGGAGAACCCCAAGAAAATATTTAAAACATTCTCTTGCTTCTTATGATTGTGATGCAGTGAGCCTCCCCAAAGAACTTTGACATTCCTTGCTTAACAATGTTGAAACAATGAAGAAAGGTAGATAACAGCCTAATGGCTATAAATCAATTAGTACAGCAGATTTCTTTTCTTCCTTTTGTTTTTCTTTTTTAGGAATAATTAGGTACACGTGCCACGCTTACCAAATTATCAACGCAGGCAAACTCTTCACTCAGTGTGCAGCAGGTGGTCAAAGCTGTCACCATTTCCTTGCCAAGAAAGGTCAGTTCTTCAGTGGAGAGCTGGGGGGCTATCTTTGTGAGTTTGATAAGGTAGCTGAAAGAACAGTTGTCTAATTGGTTCTAAACAAAACCGAATACCCATTTTCCCTTGTCTAGCTACTTGAAACCCTAACTCTTCAAGTCTAGGGACAACCAATGTAAGGGCAATGTGAACCACAGCTCTCCCATAAAATGATAGGTAACTGTCTCTTTACTCCCTCTTTTCCCACACTCTGCATTTTTGGCTTCCTTATAATTTCATGGTATTCTCAGAAAGTCTCAGATTTGCCCATCCTGTCTTACCTGTGGGTATAGGAGCTCCCTGGAAGCAAATACTTTGGCTAGTGTGTAAAATACTGCTTGAAATCTGCATGATTAGTAAACATTTTAAAGGGATAATTTAATAGATATATGTTGGAAAGGGTAATCAGAGATGAAGGAAACTAATATCTTTAATGGGCTGAGTTTGACTTCTCTTCACTGAAGCGACAGTGAAATCGTATGTTTTAAACTGTTTTGATTTGAAGATGCTTGGTTTAAATGCACACTATATTAGTCTGGTAATTAATTCAGAAAATCCAGAATAAACTGTGTATTGCTCACAAATACTAACAAGAACTCTAAAAAAATAAATATTAAAATGTTAAGCAAAACCAGAATTATTTCTGTAAACTTGGTAAGGTGGCCTCAAATTCTGGGCAAACCATCTTTGCCTGGGAAATTGTAACAATCTGAAGTTCGCTGTCTCTCCTGCCCTCCCAAATAGGTCAGAATCCAGAGATTCTATTTTGGGATTGAGAAAAGCAAGACCAAGCAAAAACTAAAGTATTACAGGATCAATTTTCTAGAATCCTGTATTTTTTTAAAAAATTTTTTGTAATATTTATTTATTTTTGAGAGAGAGAGAGAGAGAAACAGAATGTGAGCAGGGGAGAGACAGAGAGAGAGAAAGAGGGAGACACAGAATCCCAAGCAGGCTCCAGGCTCTGAGCTGTCAGCACAGAGCCCAACCCTGGACTTACACCCGTGAACTGCGAGATCATGACCTGAGCCAAAGTTGGACACTTGATGGACTGAGCCACCCAGGCACCCCATAGAATCCTGCATTTCTTTAACTTCTAGCGTCATTCTTGGTAAAGTCTTACTATGACAGCTCAATATGCATTCTTGACTTTTGTGTTTTTATTCTTTCCCAGTTTATGAACTTGCTATAACTGAAAGACTGAGTTGAATTTTTGAAATTTTGTGGCACTCTTTATTTTATCCTGGTCACAAGTGCCAACCTACTTGCAAGCAAGCAACTTACTAGTATTTCAAGTCCTCTTTCCCCAAATTCTGGGAACGTTCACATTCTCGTTGTACTATCTTGAGGCTTTTCTCAGTTGTCTCGTTGAATCTGTGTTCCTAAAAATAAGAACAATCATATTCAGGAACATTTTATCTAAAATGTAAACACAAGCTTCATGTCAACTTGACAAATAGCTTTTTTTATTTGCATAGTATTTTCAAACTATCATTACCACTCATTGCTCACTAAATTGAGAGTAGTTTTTTTTTAATCCATGTGTGTCAGTACTGAAATCTTCTCAGCTATAAACACAGATATGGTTTACGCTAAAATTTGAAATCTGCAAATTTTTCGTCATCATGTACATTTTTTAGAGCTTCCCAGTTTACAAAGTATAATTCAAATCTTATGTTGACAATGAGCGTAACTGATTATCACTTTCAACTGGCCAGAGCAAGCTCTCATTTTTACATAAAGGAAATTAGCCTCTTATGAAGTCAAATGACTTGCCTTAGAATGACCCAGCTAGTGAGTGTGGCTACAGAACATTTTACATCACATTTATCTTTATTTTGTACCCTCCTTTTCATCATTTAGAATTGGAACTTTAAAACTCCAACAATTGTCTTCAAATATTTGACAAACTCTATCTCGTGCAGCATAAAATTGGATATCTACTGAGTGGCCAGACAGAAAACTACACACCAGTGGATGGATGCTGTGGGACAAATTGTGCCTCCATATGAAAAAAAACCCAGAATTTTCTAGCACTATGATTCATTCATTCAAAGGTCAGGAACAGACTTTCTCATTAGGAACAAAGCTAGACTGGAAGTCAAGCCTTCTTGTTTCATGGCTCAAATATGAATGGGTGTAAGGTGGCTTTTATGGCAGGTGGAAGCAATTTTTTAAATAAGGCAAAAAAGCAGCACATATCAAATGAATGAGAAACGAATTCGAAATTTCAAATAATTAGTTTCTGTAATACATAAGGGATGACTATGAATTGATACTAAAACACACTAATTTCAACAGGAAAATGGATAATGGGCACGAATAACTTGTTCACAAGAAATTTATAACTGCAATAGCTAAAATCAGATGGGAAAGACTTAATTTCATTTAAAAATCAAATAAATGCTTAAAACACAGTCACTATTTTTTTTTAATCTAGCAAAGTTAATTTCCATATGCAATGATGGTGACAATGAGGGTTTGGGAGATTGGCGGGGAGGGGGTGAAGTGAGTATTGTCAAGCACTGTTGTAGGACTGTATGCTGATAAAACTTTCTAGAAAGTAACTTGACCGTTTGGATCAAATGCGTTTTTTTTAAGTCTATACACTTTGACCTAATAATTTCCCTTCCGATAATCTAACTTAAGACAAGAGTCATAAATATTAATAAAGATGAATGAAATGATATATTCACTTCAGGGGCACTTACAAAATTTAAAACCTAGTCAAATGTTTAAAACGTCCACTACACGGTAGGAGGACAGTTGAATAAATTACTATGATGAAATTCCATCATTTAAAATAAAGTATATTTTGAAGTCCGTTTAATGACCTAACAAATTTGCTGTGATAGTAACTAAAAAATAGGCACAAATATTTTTCTTTTTTAAAAAATGTATTTATTTTTTGGGGAGAGCGCAAGTGGGGGAGGGGCAGAGAGAGCAGGACAGAGGATCCGAAGTAGGGTCTGTGCTGACAGGCTGACAGCAGGGATCCCCAAGTGGGGCTTGAACTCATGAACCCCAAGATCATGACCTGAGCTGAAGTTGGACGCTCAAACGACTGAGCTACCCAGGTGCCCTAGATGCAAACATTTCTTAAGAAAGTACTATTCCAATCTTTTTTTTTTTAATTTTTTTTTTTTTTTTTTTTTTTGCGTGTGTTTATTTTTAAGACAGAGAGAGACAGAGCGTGAACAGGGGAGGGGCAGAGAGAGAGGGAGACACAGTATCCGCAAACAGGCTCCAGGCTCTGAGGGTCAGCACAGAGCCCTACGCGGGGCTCGAACCCACGGACCGGGAGATCATGACCTGAGCCGAAGTCGGAAGCTTAACCGACTGAGCCACCCAGGCGCCCCTCCAATCTTATTTTTAAATCTGCACACACATATATGCATGTTTGCATAGAAAAGATGAAAGAAAATGCTAATTATAGCTATTTCTCAGTGACAGTATCACAGTTTTTATATTTTGTCTTTGTAACTTTGGGGATTTTCCTAATAATCGTCAATAATCATTTATTACTTTTACAATCATAAAAAAATCCAATATGGCTTAATAAAATGCAGAATACATAAATAAAGATATAAGTGTAAAATATTTAATGGGAAGATCTTTTTTGCATTAATACCCAGAATTAGTAGTTCAAAGCGTTGTGCAGAAACCTAACACGATGTCAATCTTCCCAATGATCGTCCTTCACTGAATTTAAAGTAGACTCAGATGGGGTGCCTGGGTGGCTCAGTCGGTTAAGTGTCTGACTTCGACTCAGGTCATAATCTCACAGTTCATGAGTTCAAGCCCTGCGACAGGCTCTCTGCTGACAGCTCAGAGCCTGGAGCCTGCTTTGGATTCTGTGTCTCCCTCTCTCTGCCCCTCCCCCTGCTTGTGCTCTGTTTCTCTCTGTCTCTCAAAAAAAATAAACATTAAAAAAAAAAAAATTAAAGTAGATTCAGATTGGTCAAGCACATTTCTACCCCTAAACTAGAGTAAAACTTTGATTCAGTTTTGAAGTGTTCGTTGTTTGGCTTTGTTTTGTTTAGTTCTGTGAGCCCAGAACAGTAGAACCTACCGCGTGGCGGTAACAGTCTGGAGGGTTTTCTGTGTGACAACACTCTTTCAGAAGATCCTCGTACACGCCAGCGATTCTTAAAAGCTCTGGTGTAGACAGTTCCGGATGTCTCCTTGAGTATTCATAGAGAAACCTGTGATGTGTAAAATAATTTGAACATTAGAACTTAGAGAAAAAACAAAATACCAAATCCTGCCATCTTTTAAGCTAGTCAGATCTTGTAATACTGAGTCTGCTCTCAGATGCTAACTTCTTCCTCAGGTTTGCTCAGGCAGTGATTTAAGAGGGTATTTTGACCACGGGAGATCTATTTTGCAAAATTCTCTTCTGTAGCATGTTCTCCACTAACTGTTTTCACTTGAGAGAATAGAAGGATTAGAGTTATTCAGAGTTAATTATAAAATGATTTAATCCATAAAACATCAGAAATAGTGTATCATGCCACCAATACTTTAGAAAATACATGCGGGGTAGAATTCTGTTGGAAAATACATTCAGACCTCCAACTTGAGATGGTGGAAATATGGCTTGCTCCCCACGCCAGGGCCGCCTCGGTGAGAGACTGGGAAACAGCTTTGCCCATTACTTCATCCTGTCACTTGTCAAATATGGGAGTAAACACCCCTCTAGCGCTAAGTCATTGGCAATGGTTTCCGTGACCCCAATGAGAGGCTCCGAGGGGATAGGCAGTGTGATTTGGGGAGAAATGGGAAAGCGAGAGGAAAGAGGCTAACACTTATTAAGCCCTTAGTAGGTGCTAGCACTGGATCAAGCTCTGGGCATAAGAGATAAAGAAACGCTTCCTAGCTGCTGGAAACACTTTTCTCGTTTAACTTCACCAAGTCCTCAAGATAAGTACTATTTTATAACTGAGGAAAAGTCTCAGATGGGGTAAGTACCTTGCTATTAATGGAAGTGCAACATTTGAACCTATATTTCATAGGATGCCTACTTCATTCTTTTTCCAAACCAAGTTGACTCTCTTTGCAGGAGAGGGGTACCTTCTTTAAGCACCTCAGCTGTGCTATTTACAATCTTCTTCATAAAAAAATCTTATCTGTTCATTCAAAGTAAGTTAAAATGGCTTTCTATGCTTTGTGAGAGCAACACCTCAGAAAAGTTTCTCAATTCCAGGCAACTCCTTATATCTCTTTCTGTTTCGCAGCCTTTGATTTCCTTGATTAATCTTGGTCTTTCTGACATAGTCTCTCCTGCTTCTCCATCCACCTTCTCAACCTTATTTGTGGAATATATTCCCAGATCCTAAAGCAACAGTGTTTAACCTTCAGAGAATCAAGGACTCCTGCCTTTTAATATCTGATGTAAGCCAGGACCCTTCTCCAGGAATAAAACCACACCTAAAAAAACACCCAACCAAAATGCTGCAAACAAAAACTCCTAGAAGCCTACCCTTGAGGCAGATCCATTGAGATCTTGTGCCAAATGTTTACATCCAGAAAGACTACTCCTTACAACTCAGCGTGCTCACTGTTGCTCTGTGATTTCTCCTCAAACACTATGTTGGATGATGATGATGATGATGATGATGATGCAAAACTTGCTTCCACTTGGTGAACACATGTGTCAGGACAAGTGAAACTACCTCTATCATTTTGTTAGGTTTAATTTGAGTTAATACACTCATGAGAAGCAATAGAGCACAGTGCTTATAAGAAAAGGAGTCTGGAGCCAGACGGCTCGCCTTTGAGTCCTGGCTCCACCCCGTAATACCTGTGTGACTTGGGAGCAAGTTACTTCACTTCTGTGCTTCAGTCTCCTTACCTGTAAGATAAGGATGGTAAAAGTGTTCTAACCATAAAGGGTTGTTCTGAAAATTAAATTGGTTAGTAGATGAGAAGCACTTAAAATTTGATGTTTTCCATAATCTGTATCTTCCAGAGCTCTGGGTTCACATATAAAATTGTCTCATGATATTTGAGACAATATGGATGGGCCTGGAAGGTATTATGCTAAAGTAGTCAGACTGCAAAAGACAAATACTGTATGATTCCATGTATGAGTGGAAAAAAAAATAAAGCAACACTAAAAACAAGCAAATAAACAAAAACAGCAGAATCAGACCTATAAATACACAGAACAAACTGATGGCTGCTGAGGGGGGGTGATGGGCAAGATAAGTAAAGGGAAGTGGGAGATGCAGAGTTCCAGTTATGGGATAAATAAGTCATGGGAATAAAAGACTCAGCATAGGGAATATAGTCACTGGTCTTGTAACAGTGACATATGGGGTCAGATGGTAACTGCACTTGGTGATGAACCTAGCGTAACGTATAAACTTGTCAAATCACTATGCTGTACATTTGAAATTAATGAGAAGTTGTGTGTCAGCTATGCTAAAAAAATTGTCTTGTGACCTTCCTAATTAATTACTCTACAGATAGCTCAAAGTCAGTGCGGTCAGATCCAAACATATTCTCTTTCCCACAAAACCTTCAACCCATACTTCCCATCTCATTGAATCTGAAAACTACTTACCCAACCACCTAAGCCCCAAACTGGGATTCATTCCAGATGAAGTTTCTAAAAAACAAAAGTGATTTTGTCCTTCCTTATTCTTCAGTGAAAGCCCTTTAGTGGCATCTTGTTACTTAGCGTGCCTGTGTGATCTGACCCCATATACTTCTCGCTACCCTCGACTCTCACCACAAATGAGAAATTTTACTAATTTCTCACCACCCTACACAAAGCCACAAATGCACCAAGTGGTTTTATACTTTTATCCATGATCTACCCCTTCTGTCTAGATTGCCAAAATTTCTTTAAGTACCTCCTCCCTACTGAGCCTTCCCAGGTTTCTTAGGTACAATCGACCACTTCCTCCTCTGTGCCCACATTACATATTACGTAGTGCTACTGAAAATAAAAGCATGTCTTGCACTCGTTTATTTATAAGTCTGTCTCTTCCCCCATCACATCCCCTATTGATGAAAGCTTACCGAGGATAAAAGTCCTGTCTAATGTACTATAGTCCCTGAATTATATTTCATTACCAATAAACTTAGAATGAATGAATGAATATTCTTACATGAATTTTATATATGATGTTGTAAAACACAAAGAAGTTAACTTGTTCTAGTGATTCAACAGGACTCAAATCTAGTCCCTTTGGTTCCATGTCCACTAGTTTCCCTTTGACGGCTATGGAAAGGTATAGCATGGCAGTTCAGCCTGGAACTTCTAAGACCAGATCTCCTCAGGTCAAATCCTTACTCTGCCAGCTTTTAGCTATGAATCTTCAATAAGTTATTTAACTGCTCTGTACCTCAGTTTACTTGTCTGAAAAAAAATGGGGGTAATCGTATTGGTTTTACATGACTGCTACGAGAATTAAAATAGATAATCTACATAAAGTAGTCAGCCCATTGTCTGGCACGTATCAAGCACTCAATAAATGTTAGCCATCCCTGTAATAACACAGTTGCATCTTTTTAAAATCATGTGAAAATACTGTAATCTGTAGCCAGGATTTTTAAAAATTATGTGATGCCCAATGATTTCAATGGTTCTCATTCCTCCCACCCAAATTAGCTGAAATAGGTCAAATCATAAGTTTCTGTTTGCCTTATAAATTTCAGTATAGACTTATGTTACTCAGCCATGAAGCTCGTTTGATTAGCATCTCGTTCTTCACACACATTTTCGCTTTCAGTAAATTTTGCTTCTCTTAGAGATAAGTCCTTTGGTCTGTCATCTTTATTTGAAGAAATTATGCACTCGCCACGCTCTGGTATTTTCTTTTCACAACACTCTTTGATTTTGCTGGAGATGGAATCTTGTTTTAAGCAAATATGGCTCATAACTTTGCTCTGTACAAAATAAGAGTGAAAAATTCATTTATTTTACTAATTTCTTCAGGGCCGGATTTTTCTTCACAATGAAATGGTTGCATGCAAAACCAACCATGAGCATGACATCTGGAGTTGTTCCATCAGATAATTTGATAATAATATTTACTTAAATTTTGTATTCATTTAGCGCACGTGAAGCTTTCATATGAATGCGAATTTTTTTTTAATTTTTTTTTTTAACGTTTATTTATTTTTGAGACAGAGAGAGACAGAGCATGAACGGGGGAGGGTCAGAGAGAGAGGGAGACACAGAATCCGAAACAGGCTCCAGGCTCTGAGCCGTCAGCACAGAGCCTGACGTGGGGCTCCAAACCACGGACCACGAGATCATGACCTGAGCCGAAGTCGGCCGCCCAACCGACTGAGCCACCCAGGCGCCCCGCAAATTTTATTTCTCAAGATTTTAAATGATAATTATGAAAATAGACTCTGTTGTACATTTACATTTTATTGTTAAATATTAATCTTTAAAATACTTTACTCTTATTCGTGTGATATATTGGCATTTTAAATTCTAAATGTTTCTTTCCCATAAGAGTTCACCTGTGTTTCAATGAAGGCCACCAAAGACATGAGACTATAATATCTATAATACTAGATGTCTTTCTTCCCTCGTGGCCTGAAACTATATTGCCAACACAAAGTAGAAACTCAATAAATATTTAAAAGGCGAATGAAAAAATGGTAAGTAGATGAACTACTGTAGCAACTACCAGATAAAGACTTCTCAAACATAAGAAGCTTTCCTACTCATTGTTATCATTTTCCTATGGTTATGGTTATTACTAATTGGAAACTGTTCAAATTATCAAATAGTGTACAAAACAGAAAACCTTACTGTCTCTCCTCTTTATCCCGATTATGACCCCTACATGAAATTGTGAGAATAAGAGAGAAGGTGAAGTTTTCTTACTTACACATTAGTTGGACAATCGCTTTTTATTTTTTAATTTGAGAGAAAGAGAGTGCATAAGCAGGGAAGAGAGGCAGAGGAAAAGAAAGAGAGACAGAATCTTAAGGAGGTTCCATGCTTTGCACAGAGCCAAGCATGGGGCTCAATCCCAAGACCCTGGGATCATGACCTAAGCCAAAATCAAGAGTTGAGCCACCCAGGCTCTGCCAAGTTGGATAGTTTATTAAAACTGATCTGGTCCCTAACCCCTTCTCCAGACTCTCCAGTGTGAGCCTGCACATTCTTCCTCCTCTCTGTTCCAGCTTCACATGTACTAGGCTGAGTTCCATAAAATGCCAGGCTATTCCAGGTCTCTCTGACTTTACTCAAGCTGCTCCTTCCGCCCAGGACCTTCTTCTGGCAAACATTGAGGATGAGGAATGGGATGAAGCTCTGGGATGAATTGAAATATGGAATGGGGGTTGTTGGTACCATGTCTCCAACAAACCATACGGAACCAGGAAGCCAATCTTTGCAAACATCTACACATCTCACTGAAAGCCATCACAGTTCTGGACAGCACATCTCTTAATGTCTGGAATTCACTTCTGTTTTGAATAAACTACAATTTAATTCCTCTTATTTCTCCATGAAGGCATTTTAAAAAGGGATATTAAGGACATAATATGATCTCTTCATTTCAGCTTCATACTTCACAGAAAACTCTTAAATTATACTCTAATTTAGTATATAATATTTAATATTATAAAACCCATACTTCCGTAAACAAACAATACAAAACTAAGTAGTGAGTGAGATTGCTTTTAATTGGAGTCTGATTAAGAGCAAAATAATTCTTTGGGACATCTGTTGTCCCTGCTTGAAACAAAGTGTATATATCTTTATATTTTAAAATTCAAGTTAATTAATTAACATACAGTTTCACTGTGAGTTTAAAACAGTAAAACTAATTAAAAGTCACTGAGAAAAAGTCTCATTTCAACTAAGAAGGCAGGATTATTTTTAATAAAATTGTGTTACTTTTATGTGCACTTAAACTTTTACTGAACAACTTAAACTAAGTCAATATGTTTACGAGTAAATATATTCTAAAAATCCAGACTTTTAGAAAATCACTTTGAAGAATAGTGTAATAGTTATTTCAAATTAACATATCCACTTATTTGAAAATACTTCTCCTAAATAGCTGGAGGAAACTCAGAGGAAGCCATTCTTAAAAATACAATGGTATTTCCATTCTCTGAGTTTTACTATTTAATTTCTAATATCTCTAAAAGAAGAGTTGCAATATTTTTTTTGAAAAGTATTTTTTTAATATATATAATTTGTTGTCAAATTGGCTAACATACAGTGTGCAAAGTGTGCTCTGGTTTTTTGGGGTAGATTCCCGTGGTTCATTGCTTACATACAACACCCAGGGCTCATCCCAACAAGTGCCCTCCTCAAAGCCCATCATCCATTTTCCTCTCTTCCCCACCCCCCGGCCCCCCACATCAACCCTTTGTTTTCTGTATTTAAGAGTAGAAGAGTCACAATATTAAAGAACACTTCAGTCTACCTTGAGTGAATGTTCACAAATTCTAAATTCCAAAAGTTTATGTCAAGGATGTTTAGCCATATAAATAGAATCTGCTGAGTAATCTAACGACAATCAATCCCATGTATTAAAAAAAAAAATTACTTGACCTTATTTGTTGATATATCATTTTTGTTTTATTTATTTTGTTATTACTTAACAATTTATTAACATTCTGATTTCATTGTGGTAAAGTAGCCACAACAAAACTAGGACAACTTCAGAATTTAAAAATAGCTGCCCACAGTCATTATTTTTACTTGGTTTTAGAAAATACTTACCCTGCCACGGATGCACTGCATAGCATCCCCTTCACAGCATCCATGGTACTTGGAAGAAACATCTTCTAGAAGGGAGGTAAGTTCCTTAAATTCAATCTTGGGAAATTTTTGACTAAGTATAGCAACATTTCTGGAAAAAAAAATGAGGAACCACGGAAACAACTTGAACAGCAAGTAAAATAAGAGAGAATTCTTTGCTGATACAGTATAAATAGCTGCAGTAAGAATTAGTACCCTTGTTTTTTCACGGATATCTTTACCAAATAGCTGTGTATATGTTGTACAGCCTGCATGATCACTTGGAAACTCAGAGGCTGATATTTCGAGTCCCGGACCAGGACTGGAATAAAAAGTTCTGCGAGATATTCCCCCTTCCATACTTATATAGCAAAACACATTTTGTAAAGACCACCGCTTCCTGTGGCGAGCTTATGGCAGGCATAGCCCGTCACAGAACACTTTCTTGCTGATCTATTTGAGATCTCAGAATTTTTCTAAAGATATGCAACAGCACCATTACTAATTAGTGAGGATGAGCACTTGAGATAAAATTTATCCTTATAAGGCTGCCTCCTAGTCATTAGAGTCAAAGATGGATGGACGCATCACATCTAAAGCACTTGAAGGCTTTAAAACCCTGATTGGGAACTCCCAGACCAATTCAGATTTCCAACTAACCAAAGAATATCTCAGAAGTAACCTTCTTTCTCTCTGGGGTCGCCCCACCTCCCAGGTCTTCTTGCATTCTGACCTAATGTCCTGGTTCTGAGCTATCCATGTGGACTGAGACCCACCTCAACACTCCTGGAGAGGAGTAAAAATCAAAAGCCATCAACAACTTCACAAAAATGGGACACAGAGGAGAAAATATAAGTAAAGACAAGATACATATTGTAAAACTCACATAAATTCTAAGACTTGCAATCCAAATTTTATAAGTGCCCCACAGACATTTTTTTGAAAAGAAGATGATGCTTTTAAATATTGTATGACAGGTTCTGCCTGAAGGAAAAAGAGAAGATTCTATTGAAGCAAAAGCAAAATCTCACCAATCTCTTATTTCTTAACTACATGTCAACCACATTTTCCAAAATTTGCTCAGAAACAGAAAATCAATGGGATTTTTATCCTGATAAGTTTATATATCAAAAGAAATATGCATTTGTGGCACATTATAAAAGTTAGGCCAGTCTTCCTGATGACTGAATTACACTTGATGGGAAGGTAAGTGGTGCAGTGTGCTGTGAGCTTGTCCACCTCTATTGGGATGATTAAATTTTATAAGTAGTCAAAAGAGGACATGCCCAGGATAGATGATAAAATGACACCTTTACCCTAGATATTCACTCACTAGGGCTTCCTTCCAGTTTACATGGAAGACAATGCCAGAAGAAAGACCCCCGAAATAGGCAATTGTCTTTCAAGGTCTCAAGTAGTAAGAAATTTAAATCAGCAGCCAGTGGCCAAAGGGTTGAAAAACCAGTGGAAGTGGCAAGGAAATGACTGATAAATGATAAACAACCCTTTGCTATAATTTACCTTTAAGTGAGGACCTGCAGTTTGGGGTCACCCCTTACCATTTTAATGACATAAATGCAATGCTCACTTTTGTTCGAAAGCAGTTAGCTTTGTCTTGTTCTTCACAACATGTTTTAGTCATCTCCTCAAAACGAGCAGCCACAGTTAGAAGGGTAGGGGCAAAAACAAAGGGGTTCCTTCTGGAAACTTCATATATATAACTATAAAAGAAAAAAAGAGAAGGAAAGGAAAAGGGAAAAACACAGAATAAAAACGAAAAAAAAAAGGTAGATGAGGGATGGAAAGATAGGGAAAGACAAGAATATCAAGTTGTAAAACTGAAGGTAAGCCTTCAATATAAAACAACATTATCTAGCCTCCAATAAAAGTTTTATCAATTAAGTCTCAAACTTCAAAATCAGAGTGATGGTTAGTTTTCATCCTGAACACTGAACTAAGGCTGCTGTCCTTCCTTCCTTCCTGCGGCTGCCAGATGGTCAGCGGCTCTTCCTTCCACATTCAAAGAGCAATTACCTGTGTATACTCTGTTTGAGATTTGGGGATTTTATTTACTTATGTTCAAATAAACTTATAATTTAAGTTTTGATGAGCACACCAGCTTTCCAGGAAAAAAAGGCCTCTGCTTCTGCAATTACTGCACTATTGAAAACCCATTTTTGGTAGATATCCATTGATTGAATGTTTACCCTCAGTAAAAGCTGCACCTTCCCTTTAGGAAAACCAGATTATTCCCTCCAGTAGAAGATTGGCACCACGCACACACTCTGTCTTAGGACTTGCCACACTGAAAAATGTATATCATTACTGAAAGAATCTTGAAAGTAGGTTGCATATCTTGTTCATATTTATACCGTGAACACTGGACACAGAATCTGACACACAACACATGTTGAATGTATTCATCCCTCAATGAAACAAGCTATGTTCCTTTGGAAGAGGTATTGGACTTTGCCTGAGAATAGTTCTTCAATTAGATAATTCTTCTACTAAAAGTAAACTTACTTGTTCAGAAAAGATTCTCTGTTATTTTTATAAGTCTGGCATTTCTCTTCAGGATCCAAGGTAGGAAGAGGGGGCAGAAATCCTACATCAGCTTTCTTATGATGGAAGAAACAAAGTTTTTTTTCCAAGTCGACCTTACTGCAGCAGTGTGAAAAATTATGCTTTTGTGGAAGTCCCTCCAAAGCACATATATTTTCCAGTAAAACATCATTCTGGACAACAAAAAAGTAAAGGGCATCTTTTATTCATTGTAAAGTTTTTCAGCTTTCTGAGATGACACAATGAATACAGTGAGTAATGAGTGTCACCCTTTGCGAAGGAAAGTCCAATTTTCCCCAAATTACTAGCAAAGCATTCTTACCCACATCTTTGACAGCCATCCCACACTTGGGGAAACTTTCTCTGTCTTATCCTGGCGCCCTTTAATCTCTTACTCCTTCTTTGCTGCCTACATTTCCCTTATATAACAGCTTTTTTTTTTTCCCTTTACTCTTAAGGTGAAAGGGCCGGAGAGTGAATGTATCGGTAAAGTATTAGCAGTAGTTGTTAGTAATAGTCTTCCAGAAATGCAGATGGTGACTCTATTTGGCAGAGGCTAAGAAAAAGGGGGTGTGATGGTAAACATACATTGAAAGAGGCAGCTAAGGAGGGTACCTCTGTACTTTTGTGCACTTTGTCAGACTATTGGTTGCCCCCCTTGCCTACATACATATGGCATGGCTGCAATCTCATAGCCAAGTGCATCATAATGCAGAATTACATCTCTGCGAGGAAAACACCTTATCGTAATTCCAAAGTCAGGCAAACTAACAATATAATGGGGCATAGAGCATCTCTTTTTTTTTATATTTCAAGCCAAAAATTCTTTTTGAAAAATAGGCTTATTTGTTTAAGAAATACAGACAATTTACTTACAGCTAATTCGGAACACTCTGGGAGTGTCATGTCAGCCAAGCATTTATCTCTATATTCTGTCATGGTTTTTACCAACATCTCCACTTCTTCGAAGGAGGCCTCCTGAATATATTGAGCAAATATGATGATGGTGCTGTAACAGTCCACAGGGTACACAATGATCACCCGAAGGATCTCCACTTCTGTCCAACAAAAACTTGTAGAAACATTAACTTGCTGAATAGTCTCAGGACATTATCAATGTCTGAGGGCCATAAATTTTATAATTTTTGACAATTCAATTGCCTCATCTGAATTTTGTGAGTAAAACTGTATTTACTTTTTAAATATGGCTTTCTATTGCATTGAATTATTTTTGAGAAGCATTGACATTTCTGAAATATATCAGATAAGATCATGATAAACACCATCATCATCAAAAATAATTTAGAGAGGGGCACCTGGGTGGTTCAGTTGGTTAAGTGTTTGACTCTTGGTTTCAGCTCAGGTCATGATTTCAAAACTTGCAAGTTCGAGCCCCACATCAGGTTCTGTGCTGACAACTCAGAGCCTCCTTGGGTTTCTCTGTCTCCCTCTCTGTCTGTCCCTCCTCACCCCCCCACCACTCTGTCTCTCTCAAAAATAAATAAATAAAATTTAAAAAAATAGTTTAGAGAAACTCACATATATCCAACATTCTCTTCTATAAATTTCTTAGTAATACTGACATCATCTGAAAAGCAACAATATTTAGGTTATTATGTATCCTGGTATTTAAACATTTTCCTACCAAATAATTGCATGATATCTAAATTTATAAAGTATAAAAGGGAAAACTCATTGTAGAAAATAATTTGGCATACTTCACAAGAAGGAGAAAAGTCATATGAACCAAATATGAGATCTTTATCACAGCTTACTACGTACTCCAGACATATCCATTAAATTGAATTGACTTGACATAATTTCAAATCTGGGTCCAGCCTTCGGATTTGCCATTGACGGCTCCTCAGCCACAAATGCCAAATCCAAGCACCATGTCCATGCTAAGTATCTATCATGTATGACTAGAAGAGTCATATGAAGGTTAAATGATATGTGATGTAATGCTTCCACAGGGCCTAACAAAAGATATCATAGTGTGCTAGTAGTTAATATAGTTTATAATGCTAGCAAGACACAGATATTTAGATCATCTCTGGACCAATCTAAAATCATCAATTCCCTCCCAAGGAACACACTTACATTTGTCCACATAGCCTATTTTTATAGAGTCCTTACTTTTGCAAGGTATTGTGCTGGACACTATGAGGCAATCAGTAATAATTAAGACATCTCTCCTGGACCTCAGGTTTCTAAGTACTCACTGTGCACGTGACTTACAAACATGACTATAATCCAGTTTAGAATGTACATGATATTCTAAAGTAATGTGGGTAAGCATATGACAAGAATGCTTTATGATCCCTGGGTGAGAAACCAGAAAAGGATTATAGGAAGAGTGGCATATGAGTTGAGTCTGAAAAAATGCACATAGCAGTGAAATGAGGACGCTCTTCTCTCTGTGTGGAGAAAATGATGAGTAAAATTACAAAGATAAGAGATTTTGAGATATATGTGGGGAAAGTAAATTAATTTACTTTCATGAAAGAGTGGGTCATAAAGAACAAAAACTACGATAGAAAGGACTTGGATCCATATTTTGGAGGTCTTGCATATAAAGCCTAGGAGTTTGGGCTTCAATTAGAAGCTGTGAAGATCCATTAAAAATGTTTATATAGAATAGTAATGTGATTATTCTTTTTTTAAATTGAGGTATAATTAACATACAGTGCTGTATTCGTTTCAGTTGTACAGCATACTGATTAGACAATTCTATATACTACTCAACGTTTACC
The DNA here is from genome assembly GCF_018350215.1 of Panthera leo. Taxonomy (NCBI): domain Eukaryota; kingdom Metazoa; phylum Chordata; class Mammalia; order Carnivora; family Felidae; genus Panthera; species Panthera leo. The sequence continues at coordinate 145,625,086 of NC_056682.1, forward strand.
ACAATAAATGTAGTCACCATCTGTCACCCATAAAACATTATTGCAATATTAGTGACTGTATTCCTTATGTTGTGCTTGTCATCTCCATGACGTATTTATTTACTTTATAACTGGAAGTTTGCACTTCTTAATCCCATTTATTTATTTCACCCACCTTCCCTTTGACAACCACCAGTTTGTTTTCTGTATTTAGGGTCTGGGTTTTCTGCTTGTTTGTTTGTTTTCTATTTTAGATTCTACATATAAGTGAAATCATATGGTATTTGTCTTTCTCAGTCTGACTAATTTTACAAAGCATAATACCCTCTGGGTCCACCCATGCTGTCACAAATGGCGAGATCTTATTAATTTTTTTTATGGCTGAGTAACATTCTGTTGTATGTATTTATACCACATCTTCTTTATACATTCATTTATTGATGGACACTTGGATTGCTTTTATATGTTGGCTATTGCAAATAATGCTGCAATAAACATAGGGGTACATATCCTTCAAATAAGTGTTGTCATTTTCATTGGGTAAATACCCAGTAGAGGCATTACTGGTTCACGGCACTTCTAGTTTTAATTTTTTGAGGAACCCCATACTGTTTTCCACAGTGGCTGCATCATTTTATATTCCCACCAACAGTGCACAAGTGTTCATTTTTCTCCACATCCTCACCAACACTTGTTGTTTTTTGTCTAATTTATATGCAACCACCAAAGACCCACAGAGACACAAACCATCAATAAGATAAACAGCAACTTACTGAATGGGAGAAAATATTTGCAAATATTATATTCAGTAAGGAGTTACTATCCAAAATATATAAAGAACTTATACAACTCAATACCAAAAAGCAAACAAACAAACAAACAAAACTCAATCCAAGTAAAAAAAAAAGGGAAGAGGATCTGAATAGACATTTTTGGAAAGAAGACATACAAGTGGCCAACAGACATACAAAAAGAAGTTCAACATCACTAATCATCAGGGAAATGCAAATCAAAACCACAATGAAGTATCGCTTAATATGATCATTTCTATATGTTAAGACATACGAGCCATGTAGTAGTATATATAATGTTCAGAGAATTAGAAATAGACACAGTACCTGACAAATAGAAAGTGACAAGAACTATTTGTAAATTAGATGGATGGAAGAATGAGTGGATACAACACACAAAAAGCAAGACCCACGAGCCCATTAAAAACTTTTGTAATTGTTCTATTGAGAAATTAGCAAGACATGAATTTTGTTAAGAATAATGGAAATGCAAAAGAAAACGTCGATGCAAAAGATATTGAAGAAGATATTGAAGAGACAGAAATCAACAGGATTTTTGAAGAAGTCTTTAAAAAGAGCAAAGGAGACGAACTCAGGAATGACCATTCTTCAATCCTGTGACTGGTCTCGTCCCCCCCTACAGTATGTAGGGGGACGAAAGTAAGACACAATCCACATTTTTCAGGGCCAATGCAATGCTTATGGCACCCTTGTGCAAGTTACAAAAAAGTCCTTTCTCCTTGCCCCAGGGATTTAAAAAGACACATTTTCTAAAGAAATGAAGTTCAAAATGTTTCCCCTTTGGGGAGAAAAAGTATGTCACCCTTCCCTGCAAACTGACACTGTGTTGGCCAGGTTTATGGGTATGTACAGACTTGAGGATATTTATAAACTGTACAGTTAGTTGGAAGAAGCTGTGTTCTGCATGCCCTAAAGGTGTTTATCACCTAGTTGGGAGATATGTTGGACACCCAAAGATTATTGAAAAATCCCAATTCATACTTGATGTTCCACTCTTAACATACATGATATACGTTTTCAAGCAATACTAATATTTTCAAATCCAAATTACATATTTCAGCAACACTTTCTATACTGCCATAAAGCTGGTGTCCATTTCCCGAGTGTGATAACTACCATCTCTGTCTAAAAATTGGGTAATATGGCCACAAAAATACAAAATCTGGGAAGGTTAGTTCAGGATATCTGACCAGTATATATAAACTCATGGCGGGGGGGGGGGGGTGAAAAATTAAATGGAAATGAAACAAGGTAAGAAAATAAGAAATTATCCCAACTAGTTATTCCTTAGCTAAGATACAAGTAAATTTCTTACCTACATCTTGAGGCTTTGTGGACAGGGTTAGGGATTCAGTCAAAAAGAACAAGAAAATAACAAAACCTGTAAGTTTTAACTGTTTCATTTTCTTTTTTTTTTTTTTAGAAATCACATTCACAAAAGAAAGTAATGTAACTGAGGAAGATCAAGTTTTTATATTATTCTTTGACACTATTAGTAAAAAAGTAACCTGTTTAACCTATTTCTCATATACCTCACGTTTGATTTTTATTTGATCACACTGCAGATTTTTTTGCTAATTATTAACTAGGAAAAATTATCTCTGTGTTTTACTGGAAAAATCTATTGAGTTAGAAAAAAAAGTCCACAGGTTAAGTATGCACAATACCTAATCAAATAGACAACCAAAGGAAAAAAAAAAGTCTTAAAACATTGCAAATGCTAAAGGAAAAAGGACTAGAATAAATAATTTACTAAAGAAGAAGCACAACTAGAAAGATGCTAAGTTTCACTGGAAATCAGAGGAAGTTAAATTTTTTAAAGTATATTTTTATACTCCTGACATAATTAGAAAAAAACAATTAAGATGTCTAATTCAGGTAAACATATAGTAAAAAAAAAGTTTCATATAATCAAGGCTTTTGGAAAACGAGTGTATAATAAGGATCAATAGTCTTAAAAATATTCATACTATTTGAGCCAATCACTCAAATTCTGGGAATCTATACTGAACGCATGGCCCTTAAATATGGAAATATTTGTAAGTATATGATAAACAGGAAATCTATTTTTTATTTATGTCCACTAAAAGGGCCAGCAACCAAGTAGCAAAGGCATTTAGTGCCCACATTTGGGGGTTCTAAACACTCTTTTCTACTACAAGGATCCTGGGCTTCTTAGAGAAATGAATAGTTTCAGGGCTGGGACATGAAAAGTGTAAGATGAGCTGAGAACATGGTGCCAGCAACTGAGGAAGTGCTCGAAAATGGACGGGATCAAGTGCAAAAAAGGTAGAAGACAATGGGACAATTTGACAACATAAATGATGACAGCAATGCATTATCACCCATCACATTCTTTAATAAGAATTTATGGATCTCTACCAATACAAAATTAAAACAAAAGTAAGGAAAGGAAAAGCTCTTCTCTACAAAAGAATGCCAACTAATAAATGTAGTTGGAAGCAAAGCATCACTGTTTGTAACACCATAGTAACACTAAATGGTGAGCTAATCACTCTGCAGGTTACCCTTGGCCTTTATAACTAATGAATATAAGGAATATATAATAACTGGAAATATTTACTACAAAATACTTGGAGAAAGAGTAGAATCTAAAATTGTTTATGTTATGTGTAGAAAGTGCTGACGTGAACAGACCTATTAAACCAAAAGAAAGGGAGAGAGAGAAAGAGAAAAAAAGAATGGGAGGAATAGAGGAGAGACAGAAAGAGACGGAGAGACAGAGGGAGAAAGAGAGAAGGAGGAGTGTGTTATGGACAATCAAGAGAGATAAACATACATCAGATTCAAATAGCTATCCATACACTAGGAGAATTCAAAATAGGGCAGACATCCAAATGCAAAAAGGAAAAACGAACATAAAAGTACTCGAAGAAACACAAGTAAAGTGGGAACATTTTTTCTAACTACGGTACAAAATCCAGAAACAGTTATAAAATCAACTGCATAAAGAGATGTTAAAGACTTCTCATGGAAAAATACTCTAGGCAAAGTCAAAAACACAGAGGAAAACCTGATAAAAGATAGCTGCAATCTATATCATACAAAGAGCTCTGGAAATTTGAGGAGGAAAAAAAAGACCAAAATCTAATAGAAACATAATAAAGTGATCCAAGCAAAGAGTACACAAGGAGAAAAAAAAAAAACTAATGGGTTCTAAACATAAAAAAAGAGGCTCTCCTAATAAGAGAAATGCACATCTAAAGACCACAGCAGCATTTCTCACCTATATGATTGGCAAAAATCTGTAAGTCTAACAGCTCACTGTGAGGGTAAAACTGTGGGGGAAATAGTTCCTGTCATCCATGGCTGGTGGGAACGCAGATTGGTGGCACAATATTTATGGAAGAGAATTTGGCAATATCTAAAAACATACGCATTTGTCCCCTGAGCCAACAAATTTTCTAATAGGTACCTACCCTAAAAATACACGGCCAATATTTCTAAGTGACTGAAGCACTGGGCTATTCATTGTGGCACTATTTGTAATAGCAAAAGATTGGAAAGGATTCAAATGGCCACCAATAGAAGGTCGGTTAATAAACTAGAGCATATCCACACAAAGACATTCTATGAAATTATTTAAAAACATCGAGGAAAAAATATGCGTAATATGGAGTGATTGCCAAGACTATGTTTTCAAGTGAAAAAGGCAAGGTAGAGAACAGTATACGGAATGGGTAACCTCTTATGGAATAAAGATAGAGTGGTATAATAGGAATATATTTATATACATATTTGCTGAGATATTAAAAATAAAGAACAGAATGATTAAACTGAGAAGTAAGAAAAGCTATTATTTATAGGAGAAAGGGAAAAGGGGAGACTAGAGTAGAAAGAATAATGTCTAGTCAGTTTGGACTATTATAACAAAATACCATAAACTGGGTGGGTCATAAACATCAGCATTTTATTTCTCACAGTTCAGGAGGCTGGGGTCTGTGACAGGGTACCAGTGGGGTCGGGTTCTGGTGAAAGCAGTCGCTTGTGGGCCACAGACTTCTGTTTTCTGCTGGTATGAGATCTCATATGGCAGAAAGAAGGTATCAGGGTGATGCTGGCTTCATGGGCTGAACTGGAAAATAATCTCTTTCTCTAATTTTCTGGAGCAGTTTGTGTAAAATAAGTATTATTTCTTCCTTAAATGTTTAGTAGACTTCAATGAACATCAGCCTGAAGTTTTCTTTGTGGGAATGACCCTAACTACATTTCCATTGCTTTCATAGATACAGCAATAATCAGATTATCTATTCTTTCAAGGTATTTTCCCATTTCCTTTAAGTTGTTTAATTTATTGGCAAAATATTTTTCAAACTAGCCCCTTAGCATTTCAGTAGCTAAGGTGATGTCTCTCTCCTCTCTCATTCCCGATACTGGTAATTTGTCTTTTCTCTTTTTTTTCCCTGATAAGTCAGGTGGGAAGTTTATCAATATTATTGGTCTCCTCAAAGAACCAACATGAGGTTTCATTTATATTTATCTATTGGGTTTTTTTCTGTTTTCTATTTTGTTGATTTCTGCTTTGATCTCTATTATTTCCTTTCTTCAACCTATTTTGTTTTAATTTGCTCTTTTTTTTTTTTAAGTTTCTGAAGGTGGAAGCTGGGTTCACTGTTTGAGATCTTCCTTTTTTCTAATATATGTTATCTGAAGATAACAGAGTGTTACAAATTATAAAACAGAGTACCTTTCGTGCTATAAATTTCCTTTAAGCGCTGTTTTACTGGCATCCCACAAATTCTGATATGCTGTGTATTTTCACTCAGTTAAAAATATTTTTTTAATTATTATTTTCAGAGACTGAGAAAGAGTCACAAGCAGGGAGAGGAGCAGAAGAGAGAGAGAGAAAGAGAAAGCGAGAATCTTAAGCAGGCTCCACACTCAGCACAGAGCCTAACATAGAACTCAGTTCCACAACTCTGGGATCATGACCTGAGCCAAAATCAAGAGTTGGACATTCAACCAACTGAGACACCAAGATGGCCCCTCAAAATATCTTTAAATTCCCTTTTAGTTTCTTCTTTTATTCATGAGTTCTTTAGAAGTGTATTATTTAGCTCATGAGCATTTTGGTATTTCCAGAGATCTTATTATTATCCATTACCAATATAATTCCATACTATCAAGCAATTTTCTGGAATCTCCCTTATCTCTAATTCAGACTGGCCTATGCTCACCTGCTTTCAACAGTTTGTCATCCCAACAGGAATTTAGGCCTATCTTGATATTCTGTTATGGACAACAGGCAGTCTGGGTTACTGCTTCTGATTTATGGCAATGAGGCAAGTGAGACTTCCTTGCAATTTAGTGTACAGACAAAAGCACAAGTTAAAATCTATCCTCCCTGAACCTTCTTACACTCTTGGTGGGAATGCAAACTGGTGCAGCAACCCCGGAAAACAGTATAGAGATTCCTCAAAAAGTTAAAAATAGAACTACCCTATGATCAGCAATTGCACTACCAGGTATTTACCTAAAGGATACAAAAGTACTAATTCAAAAAAACACATGCACCCTGAAGTTTATAGCAGCATTATCAACAATAACCAAAATATGGGAAGAGCCCAAATGTCCTTGTCTGATGAATGGATAAGAAGATGTATATATTTTTATACATATAAATATTTATATGTACATATTATATATTATAAATACATATTTATACATATAAATATCCAATATATATATTACTCACCATAAAAAAGAATGAAATCCTTCCATTTGCAATGACGTAGATGGAACTAAAGAGTATTCTGCTAAGCAAGATAAGTCAATCAGAGAACGACTAATACCATATGATTTCACTCATAAGTGGAACTTGCGAAACAAAACAAGTGAACAAAGGGGAAAGAAAGAGAGGCAAACCAAGAAACAGATTCTTAACTATAAAGAACAAACTGATGGCTACCAGAGGGGAGGTGGATGGGGGATGAGTTAAATAGGTGATGGGAATTAAGGAGTGCACTTGCTGTGATGAGTACCAGGTGTTGTATGTAAGTGTTGAATCACTGAATTCTACAGCTGAAACTAATATTACACTGTATGTGAACTAACTGGAATTTAAATAAAAACATGAAGAATAAATAAATAAATACAATCTATCCCTCCCAATACCTATAAACTCTCATGAAAGATAGCTACCTTGGACTACCACTCACACCATATCTTTTTTCTTCTTTTCTTTTCTTTTTTTGTTTTTGTTGTTGTTCTTGTTTGTTTGTTTGTTTGTTTTGAGAGAGAGAGGGAAAGAAAGTGTGCCCATGAGGGAGGGAGAGAATCCTAACCAGGCTCCATGCCCAGCATGGAGCCCAACACAAGGCTCAATCCCACGACCATGAGATCATGACCTGAGCCAAAATCAAGAGTCGGATGCTCAACTGACTGAACCACCCAGGTGCCCCCCCCACACACCAGATCTTAAGAGTCTTTAACTTCCTCAGAGGTTTCTCATGTTTTTATGTAAATTTCTCAGACCTATGTTTCTCCCTCTTTCTGATGTGACTTGGAGAAGATGAAGCTAGCAACCTCTCTTGTTCACCACCTTATAATAAAAATATAGCCTGTGACATGTGAGATTCACCCACGTATCCAAAGAATATTTATAGAATGCTTATTATTTTCCAGGCACCGTTCTGTATGCTGAGGATAACAGAAGTGAACAAAACAGACAAAAATCCCTCTCCTCAGGGGCTTACAAGAGGGGGATAGACAGAAAATAAACAAGTAAAATCTAGTGTATATCAGATGGTGATAAGTGGTGTGGAACATGGGTAAAGGGATACAATTTAAAATAGGTAAGTCTGAGTGTGGTTTTGATTTGTATTTCCCTGATGAGGAGCGACGTTGAGCACTTTTTCATGTGCCTGTTGGCCATCTGGATGTCTTCTTTAGAGAAGTGTCTATTCGTGTTTTCTTCCCATTTCTTCACTGGATTATTTGTTTTTCGGGTGTGGAGTTTGGTGAGTTCTTTGTAGATTTTGGATACTAGCCCTTTGTCCGATATGCCATTTGCAAATATCTTTTCCCATTCCGTTGGTTGCCTTTTAGTTTTGTTGATTATTTCCTTTGCAGTGCAGAAGCTTTTTATCTTCATGAGGTCCTAATAGTTCATTTTTGCTTTTAATTCCCTTGCCTTTGGGGATGTGTCAAGTAAGAAATTGCTGCAGCTGAGGTCAGAAAGGTTTTTTCCTGCTTTCTCCTCTAGGGTTTTGATGGTTTCCTATCTCACATTCAGGTCCTTTATCCATTTTGCGTTTATTTTTGTGAATGGTGTAAGAAAGTGGTCTGGTTTCATTCTTCTGCATGTTGCTGTCCAGTTCTCCCAGCACCATTTGTTAAAGAGACTGTCTTTTTTCCATTGGACATTCTTTCCTTCTTTGTCAAAGATTAGTTGGCCATACTTTTGTGGGTCTAATTCTGGGGTTTCTATTCTATTCCATTGGTCTATGTGTCTGTTTTTGTGCCAATACCATGCTGTCTTGATGATGACAGCTTTTTAGTAGAAGCTAAAGTCTGGGATTGTGATGCCTTCTGCTTTGGTCTTCTTCTTCAAAATTACTTTGGCTATTCGGGGTCAAAACCACACTCAGACACTACCTCACGCCAGTCAGAGTAGCTAAAATGAACAAATCAGGAGACCTATAGATGCTGGCGAGGATGAGGAGAAACGGGAACCCTCTTGCACTGTTGGTGGGAATGCAAACTGGTGCAGCTGCTCTGAAACAGTGTGGAGATTCCTCAAAAAATTTAAAATAGATCTACCCTATGACTCAGCAAAAGCACTGCTAGAAATTTACCCAAGGGATACAGGAGTGCTGATGCATAGGGGCACTTGTACCCCAATGTTTATAGAAGAACTTTCAACAAAAGTCAAATTATAGAAAGCCTAAATGTCCATCAACTGATGAATGGAAAAAGAAATTGTGGTTTATATACACAATGGAGTACTACGTGGCAATGAGAAAGAATGAAATATGGCCCTTTGTAGCAACATGGATGGAACTGGAGAGCGTTATGCTAAGTGAAATAAGTCATACATAGAAAGACAGATACCATATGTTTTCACTCTTATGTGGATCCTGAGGAACTTAACAGAAGACCATGGGGGAGGGGAAGGAAAAAAAAAAGGTTAGAGAGGGAGGGAGCCAAAACACAAGAGACTCTTAAAAACTGAGAACAAACTGAGGGTTGATGGGGGGTGGAAGGGAGGGGAGGGTGGGTGATGGGTATTGAGGAGGGTACCTGTTGGGATGAGCACTGGGTGTTGTATGGAAACCAATTTGGCAATAAATTTCATATTAAAAAAAGAAATAAATAAAAATAAAATAGTTCAGTCAAAGAAGACACTATCAGGCAGATGATAATGAATAGAAGCATAAGGAGGTGATTGAGTGAGCCCCACATATCTGAAGGCAGTTTTCCAAGCAAGAAGAATCACAAGGGCAAAACTCTGGGCAGGAAATTAATTGGTAATTTGAAGAATAGCAAAGAGTCCATTGTGCCTATGCAAAAAAATCCAATGGAAAAGAGGCAAGAGAAGAGGGCAGAAAGGTATCATCATGTAGGGTCATTGCACAGACTGAATTTTACTCTGAGCAAGATGGGAAGCCATTAGAGGTTTTAAGTGGAAACGTGGTGTAATGTACTTAGATGTAAAGGATGATTTCAATTACTATGTTGAAACTAGAGCTGGGGATGGGGCAAGGGTACTTGTAAGGAGACCAATTAGGAAGATATTGCAATAATCCATGTGTGGTATTATTGCGGCCTGTACTAAGGGTATGGAGAAAGAGTCGTATTCTGGATATCCTCTGAAATAGAACCAACAGGCTTTGCTCATTGGTTGAATGTAGGGGTGATATGGAAGAGAGAAGCCATAGATGGCTCTAAGTCTTCTGGTTTGAGCAACAAGAAGGATGGACAAGACAGAGGGAGACACAAGTTGGGGCAGGACAGAGTTCAGTTTGGAAGTGCTATGTTTGAATTGTGTCTGCATTATCAACATGAATATGTCAGAGAGAAACTGACATGGGAGCCTGGAGCTTAAGGGAGAAATCCATGGTGGGGATATAAATATGTGTTGTCAACTCCTAGATGGTATCAATGAGCTAAGTCCAGATGAGATCCCCTGGAGAGCAAATTTAGATTCAGGAAAAGCTGCTCTGAGACACTCCAATATTTAGAGGTTAAAGAGTTGCGGAAAATGCAGTGAAGACCAAGGAGATACAGCCAGTAACGTTGGAGGAAAATGTAAATGCCAAATGGGAAAATGTTTCAAGGAGAAAGGAGTGATCGATTGTGTCAACTGTGCTGAGAGAATCCAGGTAAGCTAAGGACTGAGAATTGACCACTGGTTTTCAGTATGGAAGTCATCCATAAACTGGACTAGAGAAGTTTCCACTTTAATGTTTGCCTAACTTGTTTTTTCAAAGAAGTAGAAATGCTCTAACATCTCCAATTTACTATTATACTTGTGATACTCTGTCCTTGTGTTTCCGATCATTTTTGTTCTTTATATATATCAGGGAAATGTCATTTGACTCATAGATTTGACTAATAGTTTCATCTTCATTAAACTTTCTTCTTAATAATAAAAAAATGTTTTTTACCATTTAATGCTTTTATACTGAATTCTATTTTATCTTATTGTGATCTCTGGGTTACCTTTTAGAATTACACCAAAATCAGACAAGGTCCCCAGATGTTACAACAGAATTGAAGAAAAAAATGTAAAGTGCAAAACAACTGAGTTAGAACTGAAAACTCATTTTATTGCTCTGGAGCAATTGTTTTGCCCTGGAGCAGAGGCCAAAGCATGAGTGTAATTTTTAGATTTCTATTCAAAGCTAATATGATAAACAGGCCCCCTACTGGTGGGCTGATCTTTTTGCATCACTTGCTGATCTTGCCCCTCTGCTTTCCCCTGAGCACACTCCCCATACTCCTTATCTCATGAGTTATCCTCCTAAAAACTAACCATGATGACTCTTCTCTGTTCAGATCTCACTTTGGTATTCTGTTATAAGATATTGTCCACACCCTTTGGAATAAAACTCATGAGAACCTGCTCAATCCTTCATAGTTTTTATATCTGGCTTCATCTTCTATATCTATACCCTTCCTACTCACCCTGTACACCCCCAAGCCATTCATCATGTTTTGTCATAGGCTATGTTTTCCTCTTTAATGAATTGGACTTCTTTACTTGAACTAATGAATGTCCACTCATCTTCTAAGGCTCTTCTTTAATGTCTGCCTCTTTCAGTGTGAACCTTTCCCCCAGTCAGAATAGGCTTCATCTACCCATTGACTCACTCCATAATTTGTTGCCACCTCTATAGTGTCCATAATCTTGTTGCATTGCTATTAGTTGTGTCCTTCTCTACTGGAGGACAGTGACTGCACCCAGAACGGGACCCGGTACCCAGTGAGTGCTCAGTAAATACTTGTGAAATAAGGAAAAATCAACTGTTAAAAATATTAATTATATTCAATCAAAATAACTACAATAAACACTTGCATTTTTAAATGTCTGTGAATAGAGAACTGAACAGCATTGAGAGAAAAAAAAGTAGATGTTAAATCTTGAGTAGCATCATCCTGGATGGGTCCCCTAAAAACATAAGAATTTCTTTTTCATTTCCAGTGTATCTGTTAGAATACTTAAGTGTTCATTTAATGAACAATGGTTCCTGGCAGCAACACAGGGCTTAACTTGAACAATTTTTTGGGCACCAAGTAATCTAGCCTTCATTTTTTTTAATGTTCATTTATTTATTTATTTTGAGAGAGAGAGAGAGAGAGAGAGAGGGAGGGAGGGAGTGGGGGCAGAGAGAGAGGGAGGATGGGGAGTGCTAACAACCTAGAGTACAAACCCACGAACCCATGAGATCATGACCTGAGCCAAGATCAAGAGTCAGATGCTTAACTGACTGAGGCACCCAGGCACCCCATAGCCTTCAGTGTTGTAAATCCATCCTTGAGTTGTTTTAATCTCCTACAACAACCAAGACTCACCGCTTTTTTATCAGAATCTGCTTCAGACAGTGGTATACATAATTGTTTTTTAAAATCATTTATAAACTTTCATAAATAAGCAGGCTAGGAAAAAGGAAATATTTGAAGATACTTTATTTATATGACAGAGAAATCTCATAATAAAGTCGTTATTTCATTAATTCACAAAAAGCACTATCTCAGTTAGAATTAAAGGAAAAGATGCACACCAAACCATGAAGACTTATTTTGTCTTCTTCTTCCCCCTGTAATACAAACAAAAATATGTTAAGTACTAATTAAGTGAATGGTGCAGCAGGTAACTGGTTCTATTATTTTGCATCGGGGAAGTACTAAATAGATGGGAAGATCTTCTGATGGCATTCTCTGAAACCTTAGAAAAAACCTAAGAGAATTTTGAGTTTGTTGAGTCACTGATTCAACATTGTGGACACAATTTTGTTCCAGCATTTCTAAAATAAACTCTGTATTAAATTGCATTTATTTTTTAAAAAAACATTTTAATGGTAGGTCTCAGGATGTATTTTGCTATGGATCAATATTTTGGGAGAATGACCATTAGATTTATCCTTGTCCGAATTTTCTGTTACCTGCAGTAATTTAAACTCCCAAGGCAGCACGGGTTTTTGAAATCAGTTTTGGACCCTGAAAATTAAAAGCAAATAAGAATCATCAGATGAAGAGATGGATGGCTCTGCCATTTTTACCATTAACTCTCCACCATCTAGGGGTGAACTCACATGGGGCTCAAACTCATGAACCGTGAGATCATAACCTGAGCCAAGATTGACTTGCACGCTTACTTGTTTTCAAATTTCAAGTACACCTCTGATGCTAGCAAGCTGGGACCATGGAAGCCAGAGAACACAAAAATCCACTTGTACCAATAGTAGACATAGCTTGTTCTCCTACACCAATCTCCAAATTGTTACCAAGCCCCACCACACCCCTCACCTTCCTCCACAAATCAGTCATAGAAATTGGAAGGTTTGCAGAGAAAGTATAGCTGCTACGTGTTAATGTTCTCTATATCTAAATGAAATGTCTTCCCATATCAAGCAACATTTATCTTTTTGTATCATGTTCATCAGAAAAGGTTTACATCAAAACTATTTTATCAGTTTTGTTTTATCTGATTTGGTTATCTGTGTTCCACCCTCTCTACTAAAAGCACAGGCACATATTGATAAGTGTACACCTGGCAAAAAGGCTGAATTATAAAATATCTTTCAAAATTGTAATGATGCTATATTCAAATATATTTAGTGACCTAAACTAAAGGCTTATAAAATGTAGGCAATTACAAATCCATTTAAAATTATTAAATAATAAGTTTAAGATAATTCCTAATTACTAGTCTGTTGATATACAAAGGCATGATCCTAAATGAGTTCAAAAATATTTTTTAGAAATATTCCCCCAATGAGGGTTGATGGCGGGTGGGAGGGAGGGGAGGGTGGGTGATGGGTGTTGAGGAGGGCACCTTTTGGGATGAGCACTGGGTGTCGTATGGAAACCAATTTGACAATAAATTTCATATATTAAAAAAAAAAAGAAATATTCCCCCAATATCTTGTTTGCACAATTAACTTGCTATTAAGTCCTTTTACTCCATTTAGCTGAAGCGATCAGTTCTAGGCCAGAAACTATCTAAATTATCATCAATTAATTATATATTCAGTTCATAGTTCCCTCTATCAGGAAATAAGTTGAATCTAATAATTTTCTTAACATATTCTAAAATTATGCTTCATTCTAATACTAGTGAGAAAACTGATTATTTCTTAAATGTCATAAATTCCTTCAACCTATTTCCAAATACATTTAAATCTCTGTGGCATTATTTTAAAGTTTTAGATGAGTGGAATATTCTTTCTGTTATTCATTACAGAAAACTCCATCCCAAGTATTTTGAGTGTGAAAATGAGCTTCACATACCTCTTCTGCAAAGCAGGCTTCCTGCTCTTGGCCTTGGCAGCACTTTTCCAGTAGACCAGAGAAATCTGCAATGACAGCCTCAAGTTGTTCTTCTGTTATTTGAGGCTTTTGCTTCACAAGGTTAATGAGAAATCTATAATTTAAACAAAATAAAAGAGAAATCTGTTATGCAAAGGTATTTTTCTAAAGACTTCCTAGCAGAGTCTTGAGAGTCCTAGCAACCCTCCCCCTAAACCCTCACTCCATCAACCCATCACCAGATTTACAACATGCACTCTGTCTAACACCTTCGTCAGAAATACTGAGGCTAGAAATGGGTAGATATCCCACTAGTCTGGATTTGTGCAGATGACTGATGAAACATGATTTTATAGTGCCACCATACTGATATGTAGTAAGATACAGTCTTTTTCTTACTTGCCTGGAATATCCTTCCAGTTCTCCAGTCTAACTTATATCCTGTCAATACTCAAAGACCCAGAGTTCCAAGCTCCTGCCATTCATAATTACCACACCCATACCTGAGCATTGGTCCCACCAATCACCTGCACTACTCATTTAGCAGCACTTTCATGTTGGAACCAATGTTGACTGGAGACTAGGGAAGACTTGCCAAAGGAGGCAGCATTCTTACTGTACTTTGAAGCATGACACAGATTGTGACAGCAAAAAAGGGAAGGAAAGGTTTCCCAAAATGAAGGAAGACAATTTACAAAGCAAGCGAGTAGGAGCACCTGGGTGGCTCGGTCGATTAAGCAACCCACTCTTCATTCTGGCTCAGGTCATGATCTCATGGTTCGTTGGTGAGATCGAGCCCTGCGTCAGGCTGTGTGCTGTGAGGATTCTCTCTCCCTCTCTCTCTCTCTGCCCCTCCCCTGCTCTCTCTCTCTCTCTCTCTTTCTCTCAAAAAAACAAATATTAAAACAAAGCAAGTGAGTACTAAAATGCATGGGAATTTGGAGAACATAAGTTCCACTAGCGTGTGTTAACACACTGTTACAGAATGCCTCCCACAATGAATTGAAATGTGCATTCCATCTCATAACACCCATACTTCATGGTTGACTCAAATATTATGGTTACTCTCTTCAAGAAGTAAACAGTGCGAAAAAAAGTTTCAATAGTGCTTTCCCAGTGTTTTGGAATGGAGGTACCCAAACTTACTGCAAGGACATATCCTAATTCCCCAAAGTAGACTGCCATTTTTCTCAGTCCCAACATGTATCACAACAGTAGTTACAGAGGATACTGTTTTTACAAACAAAAACTTGTCCGCCCTAGTGAAATTTTCCAGGCCTATGCTCCCATGAGGCTGTGAAGGCACTGAGACAAAACTATTTTAAAAGCCACTGTAAGTGCTTTGGGGCAATAACATTCTCCTAATAAACCCAAGATTGTTGGGTATGTAAGGTAGAAATCTCAACTCCTATTTGGTGTTGTTGGTCTTCTCCCTGTTAGCAAAGAACCATTTCTTACTGCTGCTTCATTGTTTGCAGTGCTACACCCTGAGCTCGGCACAGATCCTTATGGAAGATGAATCTGTCAGCAGAGAATGGCAAAGGGACATATGTTTCATCCACCACTAAGCTGCTGAAACACGGCCTCCTGTTGGCATACGAAGAAGTGCAGCACAGGCCAACACCGGGGTTTACAGGAGTCTCTTCATGCCTGATGCATAATTGTCCAATAATAAGATCAGCCTGGTTAGGACAACAGGAAAGAAGAAAGCAAGGAGATTCAGCATGAGCCGCTATGTTGACTCAGGCTTCCAGAAAATTCTTGCAGTTTTTAAGGCAGTAATTTATAATCAGTATTACCAAAAAAATCTGCTCCCTGGGATCATATGTTGCCACATTGTGGATTCTTTTTTCACTCATTGTTGGGGATAAACTTCACATTTAGTGGCAAATATTTCATAGGTAATGTCAAAGATAGTCCCTTCAGTTATTTGAAATACGCTTCCAGTTCCATACATACTTCCAAAGGCAAAAAATTATCTGCCCTGATGGCTTAAATACATGGTTTAAATTTTTCATGTATATCTATCTAGTGGAACTTTCCATTTTCCTTTTGGGACCCAGAGAATCGTTTTCTGAAGGTACAATTTCACAAGCCTCATCCTTTCATATACATACATACTTGCACACATCATACATGCATACAGGTACACATATGTATATGTGTGTGTGTGTTTGTGTGTGTGTATAATCCTAATTGAAAAGAAACAAGGCCAGCGTGTGTATGTGTGCATGTGTGTGTGTCTTTTAAGGCTTTCCTCTTGTAGAGTCCTCCTACCTTCCACACTTCAAAGATATTTCTTAAATACCTGGCAATAACTTGTAATAATGGCCAATATGTTTTGTGTGCATACTATGTATCCAACCAGTTCTGAACGAGTTACAGGGATTACCTCATTTAAGACAGTCATCCTATGTGGGTGGTACAATTCTTATTCCCAAATGTCAGATGAGAAAGCTCAAGCCAAGTGCTATAACTAGCTTTTCAGTGGTGACAGTGGACGGGGATGCAGGCAGGAGGCCTCCAGAACCTACACTCCCAATCTGCTACAACAGCCCATGTCCCTGCAGTCTCTCAGCACGTGGGATTCAATCAATGATAAAGGTGATGCTTAATCACAGGAATTCTCCTTCCACTCTTACCTTTTTGTGGAAAATTCCAAGACATGAAGACTAGCTAGCAAATAAGTCCTTGGCATTCGAAAGAGGAAAGGGGAAACGATAAATGTACAATTTGGTTCACAATTATGATTTTAAGGGAAAAAATAATGAAAAAAATCAGCCTGTCATTTTATGACACTAGTGACATTAGAAAGTAAAGATGATTGGCATTACTAACGAGAAAGTCATTTTCTTATTCAGCTTACCCTGTTCTAAACTCTTTACCCTGTTAAAGGGGTGAGGGGGGAATGTCCCTAATATGATAAGATGATTATACTACAAAAGGCAAAAATATAAGTATACTAAAAATAAAATGACTTGTAGGGGCACCTGGGTGACTCTGTCAGTAGAGTGCCCAACTTCGGCTTAGCTCATGATCTCACAGTTCGTGTGTTTGAGCACCCAGTCAGGTTCTGTGTTGACAGCTCAGAGCACAGAGCCTGCTTCGGATTCTGTGTCTCCCTCTCTCTCTCTCTCTCTCTCTCTACTCCTTCCCTGCTCATGCTCTGTCTCTCTCTCTCTCTCTCAAAAATAAACAAACATTGAAAAAGAAAATTTTTAATAAATAAAATGACTTACTTTCATCTATCAAAAGTGAAGCTTTTTTTTTTTTTAACTCAATTCACATTTTTTTCCTTGTGTCCATTAGACCAAACTCAATGCTTATGGATGCACAGTGGAGTAACTAAGATCTATGTGTGAACTAGATGCAGTGGGATAATAGCACAGCAGCAGTAGAGGCATGTGCAACCAGAAAGGAAATTGTGAAGAAGGTATGGCATTGGGTGTTGGAGCCTGGGCTCTGGGAAGAGCTGCATATGCATTCAAATATCAGCCCCACCATTTACTACCTGGGACATGTTGGTCCTAATGTAATTTCTTTGAGCCTCATTTTGCTATAAAATGGAGATGGTAATGGGGCATTTCAAAATTGATTTTCTTTGTCTTCTTTTTTTAACATTAAAGTATTTCGTGAACAAAAAGAGGAAATCATTGAATTGAATGATGTGTTGGTTATTCTCTTTCCGGTACATAAAGCTTGCTTAGACATCTTTGGATAAACTGGTTGCACTCCCCCAGCCTTTCTAGAAGGACCAGAAGCCTGGCCACATGCCCAACTGTTCAGAGCTGAGTTCATGCCCTCTCCAACTGTAACTAATCAAACAAGTGTAGTAAAACCATCTCCACAGTGGTTTTTACCATTTCCCCTAAATGGGAATTATGAGACCATTTCAAGTCAAACGGGGCAGAAACACAATGGGACTAAACAAAACACTCACCGCTCCCTCACCACAGGCCAATTGCTTGTCCTCACTGAGTTGGCAACAAGTGGCTGCTGCGGTTGCCATTTTCCTAGTGAAGGCCATCAGCTCAGGTGGGGTCAGCTGAGGGGCTTTCTTTGTGTAAGCAACAAGAAACCTGAAAGAAGCATTTTTTTTTTTCACCAAATCCTGCTGAGCCATTCATGAGTTTTTGACTCCTCACTCGTTCTCAAAGATCCTCTCTTGGTATCAGAAGCCATGATGTCAGCTCATTTGTATTACCAACAAGGTATTTGGACCACCTTTCAAGATGCATTTGCTCTAGCCACCACTCCCTATACTTCTATTATAGCGACATATCACAATGGGGAAACAAACTCTGGAGAGTAGCCTGACACCTATTCCAACCTCCGAAGTTTCACTGATACTAGCTTTGATCTATTCAGTGATTCCACTCTGACAGACTGCAACAGAATAAATATCTTTTCTGCAAAAATGTGCATGATTTGGGGAACCCAGAGAAGTACCAATATCAGACTTTTATAAGCCATTCTTCTTGCTCTCTAGAAGAGGGGAATGGGGATGACTACCTTCTCCCAAGGGAAATTGGGTGATCAGATTACACCGATTTCCAATATGAAATAGGGGCTGAAATTAGAGTAGCCCTGGGTGACTAATTTAGGTTTATATTTCCCTCGCACTACAAAATTTGAAATCACTGAAAGTGCTGTTTAAAAAAACATACGTGTTGGGGCACCTGGGTGGCTCAGTTGGTTAAGTGTCTGAATTCGGCTCAGGTCATGATCTTGTGGTTCGTGAGTTCCAGCCCCAAGTCGGGCTCTGTGCAGACAGCTCAGAGGCTGGAACCTGCTTCACATTCTGTGTCTCCTTCTCTCTCTGCCCCACCCCCACTCACACTCTTTCTCTCAAAAATAAGTAAACATTAGAAAAAATTTTTAAAAACGTACGCATTTTGTAAATAATACTCTCCTAGTTTCTGGAAGAGGCCACAGCTTCGCTTTGCCAACGCTTGACTTTCCTGGATATATTTCTCCAATTCTTCTTCCTGAAAATACAAGCATTATTATGTACATTTTCTTCTCTTCCGGGACACATAACTTTGTATGTAAAAATTGACCAATAATATATTATTCTGACACCAATCTTAGAAAAACCAATTTTAGAGGGTTTTTTTTGTTTTTTTGTTTTTAACGTTTATTTACTTTTGAGACAGAGAGAGACAGAGCATGAACAGGGGAGGGTCAGAGAGAGAGGGAGACACAGAATCTGAAACAGGCTCCAGGCTCTGAGCTGTCAGTACAGAGCCCGACGCAGGGCTCGAACTCACGAGCCGTGAGATCATGACCTGAGCCGAAGTCGGCCGCTTAACCGACTGAGCCACCCAGGCGCCCCTAGAGGGTTTTTTTGTAATACTAAAGATAATGAGAGTGTGACTTGTGACAATTAAAATAAATGGACCGGGGCACCTGGGTGGCTCAGTCAGTTAGGTGTCTGACTTTGGCCCAGGTCAGGATGTCATAGTTCACAAGTCCAAGTCCCGCATCTGACTCTGTGCTGACAGCTCAGAGCCTAGAACCACAGCTTCAGATTCTGTGTCTCCTTTTCTTTCTGCCCCTCCCCTGCTCGCACTCTCTCTCTCTCAAAAATAAATAAACATTAAAAAAATAAAAATAAGAACAAATGGACTTTGGGGAGATTAAGCTTAAAACTTTGTGAATCACCAAGTTATGTGAGGACAGAATTCAATGTTTGGATAAAGGATTACAGTTCTTTCTGTACAAATTCTTGCTTTTCTGGAGCTGTTCAAAAATGAGTATTATTGTTATTCTGTGTGTCAAAGAACTTTTGGTTGCCATTTTTCTTCCTACATTAGGCCACTGGTTGTTGACTACTAGTTAATAACTACTTAATATCTAGATGACTACTTAGTAGATATAACTAGCTAACTACTAGTTAATAACTAGATGCTTTCATAGAAACAGCATTTTTAATGGATAATTTCTATGCAGTTTTTCAGACTCTCCCTAAAAAGTAAGAGCAATTTACCCCTTTATCCTGGCATTCAAGAGGGTTTTCAGACTGGGAACACTTCTCCAATAACTCCTGGTATCCTTTAGCCACTCTTAGAATTACTGGGACAGCAAGTTTAGTATGTCTTCTGGAATATTCATAGGTAAATCTGAAATGAGTGTGAAAAAATGTCATGTTGTTGGAATTAAGAGACAATTTATTCCTGTGTTATATGGCATGCAAACGTTAAAATTCAAATGCATAAGCCTGGAAATCAAATATGACTTGAACTATATGCACAGTAAAACTATTAATACAAATTATAATCCATCCAATTGTTCTAAAATGCTATTTTGTTTTCTTTTGCACTCTTCACTTGGGTTTTTCAATTATGAGCTTTACAGTCATTTATTCAACAAATATTTTTCCAGTGCCTACTCTATGCAAGCATTTCTTTCAGCAGTAAGGATTCAGTAAGGTATAAGATAAAATGCCTGACCTCTCAAAAGCATACATTACAGGGAGACAGAAATGAATAAACAAAACTAGGTCATCGAATTCAGGTGGTGATAAATGAGTGAAGAGAAATAAAGGAAGATAGAATGTGGGGGGAGTGAGTCTTAATTTAGAGCATTGGTCAAGAAATGTCTCTTTGGGTGGCTCTTTTGGAACAGAACCCTGGGTGAAGGAAGCTACACAAGTACCTGGAGGAAGATCATTCTCAGCTGAGAAAATTTCTACTGCAAAGAACCTTTCTAATTGAAGAAGTGCTTCTATTAGATAAACAATTCTTGTTGGATGTGTGGGTGGGTAAGTTTAAAGATAATTCTTGAATTTACTAATTGTATTTCCAAGTCATAGATATAAGTAATATTTCGTTCTGCCACCAATAAATTGTCAGCGTGGGTTTCTTCAATTTGGACTTTGTTCTTGTGTGTGTAATTTTATTTAGCAGTGCAAATGATGTGAGAATGTCCAATCTGAATGCAAGTAGAGAAGGATATCCTTAGGGAATATGAAAGAGACAACTGGGCCATTATTTGCATTATTACATTAGAAGCAGGCTTTTAAATTTATAAAGACCCTTAGAGATCATTAAGCCTGAAATCCTAAGAGCTACACAAATCCCTCCTCGAATAGTGTCCATAGATATACACTGTACAATAAAGGAAAATGTATGAACTTGACTGCTTGCTTCCTATCGGTTATATTACAATAAAGTACTATACTGCAAGTATCTCTACACATTTTTATTTTCTTACAAAAATAAAACACATATTAAATAAATAGCAAATAAACTGTTCTAATAAAAGCCCTTCTATCTACCATTATCTATTGAGTTATACTTCGGAAAGTTTTGAAAACATGCACAGTGAAAAAGCACATTCATAACCATTAGCCCTTATTATCACAAAATATCCATATCTTATTTGGAAGCTCAGTAGTAGTCTTCATACGAGTAATCCATACAAAGATGACAGTGCTTCTGATCCCAGAGAAATTGATACAAAATAAAATATAACTTCAGTTAGTAGCAGCAATAGTGAAAGTCTCATCAGTATAAGATAGATCTCATTTCCTTATTCCCTACTTATCTGCTTAAATAGATTTTGGTTCAGAACATTCTAGCATCACCCAAACATACTGAGTTCAAAACCTGTAACCATCACTCCCCATTTCAGCAACACAAAACTGTCAGCTACATACTAATCTTTACTCATGTGAACATACATTTACAGAGTGTGTTACCTTGCCATGAAAAGATCTTTTTCCCTTGAAGAAAATTGGTTGAAATCTCTCTCTCCTAAAAATCTATTTAGATTCAGAGATAATCCTTCAGGTGTGTCATCATTTTCTGCATGAATTATGCATTGACCAAGTTCAAGTATGGGCAATTTGCAGCATTCTGCTATTTTGCTTGACAGAATATCTTGCCGAGAACATAGGTAGGACATAATTTTTTCCTGTAATAGGAAGATGAGGGAGGAAGGGAGGGAGAGAAGGAGAGAAAAAAAAGAAATAGAAGACATTTTACCTTGTCTCTAATGTTAGTGCTTTCTCCCTACTTTGCTTTTCCTTACTCCTTTCTACCTACCCGTTTGTTCAATTCTTCTTTTCATAGTTGTCAGCTAAAATCAATTTTGTTGTATTAGGAAGATTTTGAAAACAAGATAGAAATATACTCTTCAAACCAAATGACATGCACATAGGTATATATCTTTCTATTCCTATTAAAATGGGCTACTGGACAACGTTTGCTGTTGATGTCCTCATCATAGAGAGCAAACTTTCTGCTCCACGTTAACAGACCAATCTGCAGTGACCCACCATGACCTCCAGAGGGCAGGCTATAGATGATGAAATTTCAGCACATCTAAGAATGGAACAGAACTTCCATATCCCTGTCACGGGACTAAAAATCCAAGCCTTCTCAGTAAGAGCAATTAGAACCCATCATTCAGCCATTAAAACCAATTGACATACCATGTTGAAATTAATTTTTCCACTTTAAAGGAAAAGGGTGGTAATGAGCTCCAAAAATGGAAAAATAATTTAAGCGCCTATAGAAATCAGTAAAATCGTCTATTAAAACCAAGACAACTAACTTCAAAGAAAAACAAAGTAATTTTTCTAATATGCAAGTAAAAAATTTTTAAAAGGTAAAATAAATGAAATAGGAAATCTGTCTTTGGGAATCTTCCCCAGCTCTTCACACCAGGATCTCTGCCTTTGCTCAGAGATTGCCTCTTTCAGCCAAACTGCCATGGGACTGGCTCAAATGAGCATTTTATCTCCACATCCAACCCTTTGGAAACGAGGTTCAAGCGTGGGTTTCTAAGCCTCTTGAATATCTAAGAACAATGGTTTGAAGCCTTCTTGGAGAAGACGGTGTATCACCAGGGACCAAAGAGGAAGGAATTTGGGGATAGATAGTCCTCTTGTACAGTATCCAGGAAGCCTAAAGTTGGCCCAGAATAGATGAATGCCATGCTGCTAAAATGGCGACTAACTATGGCACGTTTGAGGATTCTGTTTGGGGGATTTTCTTTTGGTTTTTAATTCTCCTAGAGCCCTTTATCCACGCCTCTCTCTGTGGCTTTGTATCTTGTGGAACAGTTTCTGGTGTTGTTTTTGTTGTTTGTTGTGTCATTTTGTTGTATTCATATAATAAATATAATAGAGCCCCTTCTGTGGCCGAGGCATCGTGCAGCCGGCCTGTGGAGATAACAGCAAACAGAAGACAGGCCCTACATGCCTCATCTCTCCCATCAAACTGTAAATTCCCCGAGCGAAGCTTCTGCCTTAGTGTCCTTCATAGTGTCTAGCACACAGAAAGTATTCCGTATATATTTGCCAAATGAAATGATAAATGGCTAGAAAAACCAATTGGTTAAAAGTAAAGAGTCTCTCCCCCAAGATTCTATGTGGAGTTTATGATCATTTTCAGAAGAAAGAATGGGCCCTGGTGTCACGAGAGGAGAGTATCTCTTAAGTGAAAGGCAGGGTTAACAAAACACGGTTTCAGTTTTACTGTCAAGAAGTCTGTGACTTGACTCAGCCAGCTAGCTACCTTACCCTGTGACCAACTCCAACAGCCTTCTCCCATGTAGAAGGAGAGCCAAAGAAAGAAAAGGAAGTGGAATTATCTCTGTTTTGGGAAACAAGACTCTTTACCCCATCCTGCAGACACTCCAGCACGTTTCCTCTGCAACATTCCTCATGTATGTGGGCCACATCCAGGACCAGTTTCTGAATTTCGGTAAAATTCGCTTTGGAAAACTTTTGACTCAATTTAGTAACAGTTCTAAAGGGGAAGGAAAGGAATTGGAAATCAATCCTGATTATCTACCAAAATTAAATAATACAGAGAGAATATTAATATAGTTGCAGTTCCAAAAAGAAAGAATTGAAATGCTTTCGCTGTTTGAAAAGAAAAGGGAGGGGCGCCTGTGTGGTTGCTTTAGGCTCAGGTCATGATCTCACAGTTCATGAGATCAAGCCCAGAGCCTAGTTGGAGTTCCATGTCGCTCTCTCTCTCTCTCTGCCCCTCCCCTGATTGCACTCTATCTCAAAATAAATAAACAAACATAAAAAAATAAAAGAAAAAGAAAAGGGAAAGCATTACAAGTCTTGTCAATTCCAACCAATCTTTGAAGGCAATGGTTCTATAAAGTGACCCATCCCCACAAATACTTTGGACATTATTTATTTGTCTTTAAAACCTTTCCTGTGAACTGGGATGAAATCTATCTTTTTGCTGCTCATCCGTGATGCTGAGTGCTTATAATCATCATAGTGAGTGGGTGGGAAAAAATTAAAAAGACAAACAATTAAGAAATGGAAAATTCCATGAAAATAATAATCATTTTTTTTTTTACTTGGGAGAAAAAAAAATACTCTGAGAATACAGAAGGGGCGTATATGTGCAAATACATGAAACAAGACAAGAAAGTAGAGCCCACCGAACATTCAGACATGTCAGCATACCAAGAATGGAGTGTGGCCAGAAGGGAAATAAGAAGTAAAAAAGCTTGTTCTTTCTAGATATTTCCTTAAGTGTTAAGAGATGTCTAGATGAAACCACTACCCCCTAGAGCAACTGGTGTTGCTGCTTCTGATAAGGATAGATTTTCTTTATAAATTTATAACATTTAAGCTTAATCACTTATGGAGAGCAAATAATAAATACAACCATTATAATAATAACTTAATTTATATTTTATTAGTAAGAAAAAATTGAAGCAATTCACGAATCAGTCTAAGCTTCTAATAACTAGAGTTGGAAGGTAGTTAAAGCAAAATCTGACCTATTCTAAGAAAACATTTTAGAACTAACTCCATGACTAACTTTAACCTAGGTCTCCACTATGTATAGTAATTTTTAAATGTGTCATTTAACAAGCACACAAACAAATGAACGTTGAATGCATGTATTTAATACTCGTCAATTAGCATCTCAAACATTTTCCTACACTAGAAATGCTTCATTGTAAAGGTTGAAGAGCACTTTAAACCAGGTATGTAGTTTAAAATTTTCTAGTAGCCACATTAAAAAGTAAAGAGGAAAAAGTTAAATTCACTTTAATAACATGTTTTTAACCCAATATATCAAAAATGATACCATTTCAACATAGGATTTCATTCATATGCGGAATCTAAAAAAGGAAACAAATGAATCAACAAACAGAAAAGCAGATTCAGACCTATGAAAACGGGGAACAAACTGGTGGCTGCCAGAGGAAAGGAGGGTTGGAGGATGGGCAAAATGGGGGAAGGCAGAGGGAAATACAGGTTTCCAGTTATGGAATGAATAAGTCACAGGGAATAAAAGGCAGAGCATAGGGAGTATATTCAATGATATTATAATAGCGTTGTGTGGTGACAGGTGGTAACTACATCTCTATAGGTGAGCGCAGCAAAATGTATAGTGAAGTTGAATCACTATGTCGGGTGCAACCTGGTGCAACATTGTGTGTCAACTACATGCAAATAAAAAAATTTATTTAAAAAAATATTTTAGGGGCGCCTGGGTAGCTCAGTCGGTTAGGCATCCGACTTCGGCCCAGGTTCTGACCTCGTGGTCTGTGAGTTTGAGCCCCGCATCAGGCTCCGTGCTAACAGCTCAGAGCCTGGAGCCTGTTTCAGATTGTGTCTCCCTCTCTCTCTGACCCTCCCCTGCTCATGCTCTCTCTCTGTCTCAAAAATAAATAAATGTTAAAAAAATTTAAAAAAATATTTTAATATGCAGTTAACATAAAAACCAATTAAGAAGATATTATACATTCTCTTTTTCATACTCAGTCTGTAAACTCTGGTGTGTAGTTTACACTGGGAGCACAGTTCCTCATTCACATCAGCCAAATTTGGAAACGGTCAGGAGCTACATGAGGCCAGTGGCAGCCTTGCCCTGTAGTACAGCCTTAACCCCTTGGTAATTCTGATTCTTACATCTGATGCCAAAGTCTCAACTGTCAGGATACAGACAATTCGAGATCACTGGCCTAGTAGACGAATAGGAATCAGGAAAATAAATCACGATCAGGACGTAGAAACACTGGGCTCTGAAGACTCGCAGTGGGGTCCTGAGTAAATTGCTTTAATCTCTCTGGGTCTCAGTTTATTCCCACGTACAAATGAAGAGGTTGGACTGTCTTCCTCAGTATCCTTACAGCAAAGACAGAATATGAGACAGAGGTAAATTAAGTGTGCTTCACAAAGAGTTAAGCAGCAGACTATGGGTTAGCTTCCTTCCACTCCTGGGATTTCAGGATTCTAATCACATCAGCTCTCATCAAAGGAAACTTCATTCTCAACAACAGAAACAATGAGAAAAATGAGCTCAAACTGAAAAATAGTGGTTTTGCACATATCACCCTCTTCCCTACTTATAGGGCGTAAACTTACATGGCTCGGAAGGTTCGGGGTCCAAAATTTCTCATCACTGCACATATATGTTGATTTAACAAACTGCTTTCTCTTAATTCTTTTGTAATCAGGGCTGTCTAGATATACAAGAAACAAGTTGTCAAGAAAGGATGTATTTTCCTTTGCAGGTGCTAATAATTAGAAAACCAACAGCTTCAAGGAAAGCATGAGACCATAAGGAATATTACAAAAATTGCAAACATGATACATTTTTACATTCACTCTTTCTTTTAGGTTGGTTTATATACATCTATGCCAGACAGATTTATTAAAAATACTCTAAAACAAGAACATTATAACTGTCATACTTGGGATACTGAGTGCACAACTGTACTTTTAAACTCATTGAAACCTGATGATTTCTTAAATGTCTGCTCTGTCACACACATAAAAGTGAATAAATGATAAGATCGCGTCACAGACTGACGTTCTGGGAATCATCACAGTCTTTAGGAAATTTTTGTTGTATGACTTTTGTTGCGGCAAGTAATTAATTGTGGACGTTATTCTCATTCTCCAAACCCAAAAAAGCTGCTCACGTCTCCAAACCTACATTTCCTTTCATTAGGTGATGATGATGTTTACACCTCAAATTTGTTCTTAGCATCAAAAGAAATAATGAACGTAAAGTATTTGTCATAGTTTTCTTTCTCTTTTTCCTCTCTCTTTCTGTGCCTCCTTTTCTCCTCCTGCTCCTTCTACCGCACCTCCTTCCACCTCCTATTCCTCTCTCTTTCATTTATGTTATGACCCGTACCTCTGTCTTCCTTTATCCCACCCCCAGACTCATGTCCTTAGTCATATAATACTTGTTGGCCAAAGGAATGAATACAAAACAGCAAATCCAGCTGTTTTAGCCCAAAGAATATCAGACTGCTAACATATGCTCTATTCTGAAAATGGTAGTCTGCATACAAAGCATATTCCCATTTTTAACTTTGTTTCGTTTTAATGAGCCATAGCCAGATTAAAGGATTGGTTCAGATATCTGTACAAATATAATACCTTTGTTTGGAAGCATTCGACTGCATTTTCAGTTTTGCAGCAAGGTGGAATTATTTTGCCATAGTGGGTAGCCAAAGAAAGAATTGTGGGTGCATACAGAAAGGGGTGCCTTCTTGCTATCTCATAGATGTACCTATGAAATGAAAAGGCACTGTAAGATTTACAAACATATAAAACTAGGACAACCATTAGAACTGGAATCCGGAATCATCCACCTCGACAGTCCCCATGGCAAAGATGGTCTAAGGGCAGCCTCTCTATTTCTCTGGCTTAGACATGCAAGACAGCAGCATGCAAGGCAGAAGTGATTGAGAGTTACATATAGGATCCCCTAACAGAGAACCTGTGTTCAAATCCCTGCTTCGGAATGTACTAGCACTGTGCCCTCAGCCAATTATCTCAACTTTCTAAACTTCAATTTCCTAGTCTGCAAAATGTGAAAAGAGTGAAGTGAAAAAGGACAGGCTTCAAAGGCAGGTAGTGAGCACTAATCTGATCACGCATGCCAAGCACACATGGTCCTACAAAATCCTAAGTGTTCAATAGCTGCTAGCCATGTTTAACGTATCTTAAACATTCCTGAATCTCTAATTTTTTTTAATTTCCGGGTAATTCAGTGAACACGAAACACCAAGTATTTGGCTCCAGAAGGAACCACTTTGTGCGGTACTAAAATATTCCCGGGCAAACTAAAATGGAGAGATTAGAAGGAAGGAAAAACAAAACAAAACAAAACAAGGTGTATCTCACAACTGTTGGGTCCGGTGAGTGTTGTGTACTCATCTACCTAGCATGCTATGGAAACAAAGTTGCACTTCAAATGGTCCGCCTGATTTCCTAGTGCAGGACCTCAGCTGGTGCAAAACTATTGCCACTTCTCTGCCTTTTAGAGTACCTCTGTAAATTGCAGAAATACTAGATTACGCTTGGTACTACTCTCCTTCTGGGGTTTTAATCTACCTTTAAATTGGATCCTTACCTGTTCAGGAACATGTCCCTGTTTTCTTCATATGCTTTACAACTGGTGACAGGTTCTGGAACTTGGAAGGGTGGGATGGATGACGGAGTAGCCTTTTTGTGTGCCAGTAAACAGCTATGTCTTTCCTCTTCACTTTGGCTGCAACAATCTGAGAGTCCATACTTTTCAGAAATTTCCTTCTCATGGCAAATTTCGTCCAGAAAGGCAGATAGCTATAGGAAATATTTGTTTTTAAAGAAAGACAACTAACTGTATTTTGAAATTCTGTGAAACACATGAGTTTTCTAATACCCAAAATCAGAACTACAAATTAAAAATACAAATTCCAATATATTTTATTTAGTTTCAGCCAGATGAGAGCTTTCTCTCATGTCTTTTGGGAAGTCGAATTTTGGTGTACAACCTTGAGAAATACACATGACTATTAAATTACTTTATCTTATGGCCAAAATGAACAAATCAGGAGACTATAGATGCTGGAGAGGATGTGGAGAAACGGGAACCCTCTTGCACTGTTGGTGGGAATGCAAATTGGTGCAGCCGCTCTGGAAAGCAGTGTGGAGGTTCCTCAGAAAATTAAAAATAGACCTACCCTATGACCCAGCAATAGCACTGCTAGGAATTTACCCAAGGGATACAGGAGTACTGATGCATAGGGGCACTTCTACCCCAATGTTTATAGCAGCACTCTCAACAATAGCCAAATTATGGAAAGAGCCTAAATGTCCATCAACTGATGAATGGATAAAGAAATTGTGGTTTATATACACAATGGAATACTACGTGGCAATGAGAAAGAATGAAATATGGCCTTTTGTAGCAACGTGGATGGAACTGGAGAGTGTGATGCTAAGTGAAATAAGCCGTACAGAGAAAGACAGATACCATATGGTTTCACTCTTATGTGGATCCTGAGAAACTTAACAGAAACCCATGGGGGAGGGGAAGGAAAAAAAAAAAAAAAGAGATTAGAGTGGGAGAGAGCCAAAGCATAAGAGACTGTTAAAAACTGAGAACAAACTGAGGGTTGATGGGGGGTGGGAGGGAGGGGAGGGTGGGTGATGGGTATTGAGGAGGGCACCTTTTGGGATGAGCACTGGGTGTTGTATGGAAACCAATTTGACAATAAATTTCATATATTGAAAAAAAAAATTACTTTATCTTAAAAGGGAAAACACCATGCAATATTTTATCCCCCCCAGAAAAAAATATTTGAAATATTTCATTTTCCCCTCTTATTTTATCAACACTTTGGCTCCATGATATCTATGAGCCTTTTAAAAATACGTAAGCCACTTTTTTTGTTGCCTTAATTTTACCAACATCGGATGATGAGACCGATAGTCCTAAGAATGCCTTAGAAATACATGTTTCATTCATCTCAGGAAATTTTGTATAGCTTCTATAACTGCTAATATTTAGAGAATCCTACAGCTCTTAAGCAAGACTTTGAATTCTCAATCCACATAAAAATCATGCCTTTAAGTTTACAATGATAAACCGCCAATCTGTAACATTAACGTGAACCTCTCACTGGACGTAAAGTTGCAATATGGAACGTATTTTGCTTACTTTTTACATTAGCAGGACAAGCCAAAAATAGAGATGCAAAACAGAGAGTTTTATGAAATCATCAATTTCAGAGTTGCAAAGTATTTTATATCTTTAAAAGGGCATCTCCTCTAAAATATTCCAAATACATTGACTTTTGGCCATTCATCAATCCCACCATGAGAGAAGATTCTCTGGGCATTTTGTCCCATAATTGGGTAACTCTAATCATTACAAAGTTCCTAGGTTTTTTTTCTATTGAAATAAAATAAGCAATAATAACTATTATTTATTGATCTTCTACATTAAGGTATATTTAAAAAAAACTATTCATTGTTTAACTAAAACTCAATTATAAATGAGTTTCATATTTTGTTATTGTTTGTTAAATCTGGCAACCCTCAGTATGTGCCTCACTTTCACTACAGTATAGAGTATAGTGTAATGAAGCCAATAAGGGTGTTAATTTTAAAGCCTGACGGCCTAGTTTAAATCCTTGTTCTGGACTCCCTCAAAAAAAGTTACTCAACCTCTCTGTGCCTCGGCTTCCTCAACTGGAAGAATAGCATTTACCTCCTAGGATTATTGTACGTATTTAATAAACTAATGTTTGTAAGCAAAGCTGACATTCTACCAGTAACCAGTAACCCCAGTGAGGGGTTCTTCTTCGCTCACTTGGACATCCATCTGAGTCATCAGTGCTATGCTCCATGTTATAAAATATTTTTATTATCAATGAGTATGTAACACTCCCTAGGATAATGTCTGTCACATTGTGTGATTAATAAAAAGTGACTTCTTCTGTTATTATTATATCCGTCTTTATGACAAACCTGAACTGAAAGCTACTATTATTCCTTTTTTTACAGATAAGGAAACCAAATCTCGAAGAAGTTAAGTACCATGCTCATGGTCACCCAGATATTCAACTTTCAGAACCTTTGCTCTTAGTCACCATGTTTATATTGTCTCTTTACAACAGGTACTCACTGCTTTTTCTTCAACAATTCAGAATTAATCCAATTCTTCTTTCATACAACAAGCGTTCAAATATTTAAGTGTATTTCTCACGGCATCCCTGTATCTGCTCTTTTGCCTGCTAAACTTTGGTCAAATACTATAGTGGGATAATATTATTATTATTATTATTATTATTCACTCACCTGATTTTCTAAACACCCTACAGGCTGCTCACTGCCCGTGGATTTCTCAATTACAGTCAGTATATCTTTCACCATTTTGCTTACTTCTTTGTAAGTGGCTTCTTGAACAAACTGAGCAAAAAATATGGTAGCTCTGGAACAAAAATACATATGAATGCTTAAGGAATAGACATGTCAAGCTGCTTTTCTTCAAATGTAGTTTTCGTTTGTTTTTGTTTTCTGTTATGTGACTTGTTTAGGGGATGACTTTTGCTAAAAAAAAATTATGTGAAATTAGATTCTAGTCATCCAGAAAGAAACGTCAATCTTCTTGCCCCGTACCCCCAAAGTATACATATATCTATTAAAGAACTCAAAGTGGATTTTCCTTAAGAGTGGTTCCTGCTTTTGTGGTCACCCATCCACTGCAATGAACCTACAGCTGAGGGTATCTATATTCTACAGTGCCTTTCAAATTTAAGCAAAGAATTGGTCGTTAGACGTCTGCCTGTATCTACTCTTAGTTGATCAAGATCTGATCCAAGATGGTATTCATGGATTGACCAAAGAATTGTCTTAATAGGGTTCTGGGTACAAGCAGTAGCAATAAAACACTATTTTAAATTCCTTATTAGAAATTTCAGGAGCATAGAATAGACCGAACTCAAAAGAAAAACATACTCTCTACAAATAACAAAGTAGAATATTTTACCTCCTATTATTTGCTACTAGGATTTACATAGTATTCAGAATACAGAATATTGTAATATCATCTTATTGGTACTGATGTGAAAAACTCCTGCATTTATATATTGTGGTTACCACTGATCTGATACTAATCTTCAGTTTCTAAAATATGATTTGGTTTTTCCCATGGAATTTCAAGGACTCTAGAGGTTAATTTAATCTAAGGCATGGACCAACATTTCAACCTCTTCAATATCCATTTGATATCCAATATAAATAACTTCTTCAATTAGCTTTTGTACTTTTCAAAACCCATAGGGCTATCCGGCCTCATTTAATTACCTAACTAAAATGATTATTGCTTTGCATATTTGAAGTGCATTTATATGAGCAAAACTTACAGGTCAACGAAATTCATCTCTGCAGAACATTGGGAAGAATCCAATATGGAAGCTGGAAAGCAAAAGAAACTCCATGAGAAATGGTGTTTTCAACTGCAACCAGGAAAGTGACCGTTCTTATATGTAAATGTGTATGTTTAATTTAGAACTGCACAACTGAGAAGACATTAGGGAGCATCTATCCAAACATCTTAACTTTGTACTTGAGAAAGCTAGGAAACTAAGGAATAGCTAAGATAACAAGAATAATTTATAGTAGACCTAGCACTAAAATTCAGTTGTTTGGTTTCCCCCTGTACTGTGATGCTCTAATTGGCTTGGAAATGAAAGGATTAAAAATACATTTCAGACCTCCTTTTGAACATGATTGCATCACAGTTTGCTTGCTTATTTATATCCCAGCCACATTGTTTCTTCTTTAGTCAAATAATGATCCATTTTTTTCTGAAGTAAAGATAAAGATGTTACTTATTTTATCAGTCTGAGGGGGTTTTATATGTGAAGGAGCCAGGATTATAGACTCATATATAGAGATATAATATAAATATATTTCAAAGTTAGCATGTATGACAATTATATAAACAATGTACAAAACATTAATTCAACATGGAATGTATAAGTCATTCGTAGATAATCTGGAGCACTGCCATGATTTTGTAAACCTCTTGTAAAGCTACAAGTTTATCATACATTTAAAGATATTCCCCATTAAATATTTTTCTTCTGTGTGGAGCAGGAAGTATAAATAAATCAGGACAAATGAATAAATTCAAATGTAAGAATTTTGATGTAGAGAAAAGACAAAAAAGAAAACAAAATATCTTACCTATTCCATATGCATTTCTGTGCATTGTTCGGGGTTCAGAAAAATTTAGTAGGAAAGTTAAAAAAATTGATATGACCCACTTCATGGTTGTTAGTTATTTTTTCGTTGGCAATGATGGGGGGAGAGTATTGAAAATCATGCTGAAATTCTTTTATACCCTTCTCAAGCAACGCCTGTTAATTAGTAATCTTCTGTTAGTATATCAGTATATGTGTTACTTTATTTCCTTAGGTTGCAAATGGGACAACTTGTCGATAATTAACAGCACAGGGATTATTTGCATTTTATGTCCAAGGACACAGACCTCTTTTCAAAGGAAAAAAGGGGGAAAAAATTTGCAAATTCATCCCATGTTGCAAATGTTAACAAATACTCTCCTCAACCTACAGAGTATTCAAAGAAATGTTTTTTCCTGAATTGCACAATAATGAATATATTTCAAATTAAAAATCTAATGGAGCCATAAAGATGAAGATTCCAGACTTTGTATGAAATTCAGCTAAATGCATTAATTCCTTTAAAAAATATTAATTGAATGCCTGTAATATGCCAGGCACTGGACACAGTATTTGACCAAATCAAACTTCACTGAAGAATACATTCATTGCTTGATTATTATATGGATTAACTCAAAAATCCTTTTCACCTAATTTCGTGCCACTACAG
Source organism: Panthera leo (assembly GCF_018350215.1). Taxonomy (NCBI): domain Eukaryota; kingdom Metazoa; phylum Chordata; class Mammalia; order Carnivora; family Felidae; genus Panthera; species Panthera leo. Next base: position 145,658,506 of record NC_056682.1, read on the forward strand.
TCCATTTTTAAGTATTTAGTATGCTGTGTATGGCTTAACAGAAAACTTAGAGCACAAACTCTGATGAACCAAGCCCTATAATAATTTTGTTTGTTACAAAATAATTTTGCATGTATGCCAAACTGAAGTGGGTCAGTTGCACTCTTCATTCAGCAACTCGAAATGATTTTGTTAACACTAACAAAGGAGCACTTACAAATGCCACCTGATTCTAGGAGGGGTTCACCTCGTTAAACCACTGGAGGAACTTTTAAAATTCCTGTTGCTTTGACTGAACCCCATACTAATTAAATCAGAATCTTTGCAGGTGGGATCTAGGCATCACTATTTTCTAAAATCTTCACAGATTATTCACTATTCTAAAGTTAAGATTAAAAATAAATGAATTACTGTAGGAAATAAATAGATATGGTGCATTCATTTAAAAAAATTTTTTTAACATTTATTCATTTTTGAAAGACAGAGCATGAGTGGGGAAGGGGCAGAGAGAGAAGGAGACACAGAATCCGAAGCAGGCTCCAGGCTCCGAACTGTCAGCACAGAGCCCGATGCGGGGCTTGAACTCTCAAACCGCAAGATCATGACCTGAGCGAAGTCGGACGCTCAACCGACTGAGCCACCTGGACACCCTGATATGGTGCATTCATTAAGTGGAGTGATATTCAGCCACCCTAGTAATTTTGTGGCAGAATACTTAATGATATGGAAATATGCTCATAGTATGTCACAAAGTAAAAAAAACAGGTGTAAAATTACTGTTTTTGTAATTCCTCCTTCCTGCTCAAAAAAAAAAAAAAAAAAGTAGAAGACAGGAATAGTCGATGACAAAGTTACAACACTGGGTTTCTCTGGATGGTGGGATTGCAAGTGAATTTCTCTCCCTCGCTTTCCCTCTCTCTTTCAAAACTTGTTCAATGGAAGTTTGATTATGTGATTTAAAAATAAAATTTAAAATACTAATTGAGTGTATTTTTTAAAAAGAAATTATACGGCTTAAGTCAGAGAAAGACACATACTATATGATTTCACTCATCTGTGGGATTTAAGAAACAAAACAAGTGAGCAAAGGGAAAAGAAGACAGAAAGAGGCAAACGGAGAAACAGACCCTTAACTGTAGAGAACAAACTGATGGCTGCCAGAGGGGAGGTGGGTGGGGCAATGGGATAAACAGGTGATGGGGATTAAGGAGTGCACTTGTGATGAGCACTGGATGATGTATGGAAGTGATGAATCTCTGTATTGTACACCGGAAACTAATATTACACTGTAAGTCAGCTACCTGGAATTAAAATAAAAACTTTAAAAAATAAATAAATGAATTATAATGCAACTCACTAGGGCAACCATTTAGGCAAAGGTTTATCAATGCCTTTTTACATAAACTTCTAGCCCTTCTGGGAGATTTGGCATAGCATCGACAAGTTCTTTATTGCTTGCTGGTCAAGTAAAATTCCCATTTTTTTGATAATGTTTGTTTATTTTCTGCCACGTGTGGCTACACTAGGTTTTGCCTCCTAAGGAACACACTGATGGGAACAAACCTCGTTCCTCACTCCATAGTGAGAGGCATTGCTGACCTTGCCTGCCCATTTGAGTATGGGTGGGTCACCACTCTCCTACTATCCCTGATGAGGAGTCTTAACTCAAATATATGAAAACAACAGCATTAATTATGAAGAACTAACCCCATTTTATGGAACAAACTGTAAACAGTGTTGCTAGGCAGGGGCAAAATATCCCAAAACCCTTCACAGTGTCAGATCCATAGTTAACCCTTAGTAACATTAACTGAATGAATGCTGAATGTATTTGTTCAGAGAGGAATTTAAGGTGGAGGAAGACCGTGCATTTGGCAAATCTCAGATTCTATAAGCTCTGAGATCTTTGTATCTTTACAAACCATATTTCAAGTTTTATGCTGGTGTGTGTGTTTGTGTGTGTGTGTGTGTGTGTGTGTGTGCATATATTCTGCATGGCTGGACAATCTAATGTCATTAGTTCATCAAAAGGTTAGAAGGGTCATATGCAAAATGCCTGGCAAGAAGTAGGCATTTACTAAAGTGTAATCATTTCAATACGATAAATAGTCACATAACTACAAATACTATGTGCACATCAGGCTGAGGCGTGTTGTGTCAGCCACCAATTGATCAGGCTGCTGACAAGCCTAAACCAGGAGTAACAACCTGTCTCATCAGCCCAGGTCCTATTTGAATCTTTCCTCTGATAATAAATTGGCTTTGTGCCATCCTTTGATCTCCTTCCATATTCTCCATTATGGAGCAAGTCTCTGATATTCCCTGCCCTGTGATCAGAAAGGCAGTAAAGTGTCACTGTTCAACATGTGAGCTCAGGCACCACGTTTGAATTTCTGCCCAACCACTTAGCCCTACATGACTTTGAATGAGTTAGCTAATTTTTCCGACCTTTATTTTCATCATCTATAAAATGAGGATAGTGATAATACCTCATTCATGACTAGATGAGGATAAAATAAATTAATGAATGTGAATGGCTCAGAATAGGGTCTTGGGCAGAGTAGCACTTAATAGATGGAAGTTTTATTTATTCATTCAAAAAGTTGAAGTCTGCATACGAGACACTGTGCTTTGATGGGAATAATCAGCAAAACCTCTCACTTGGGAGTAAAGAGCAAGGACTGTTCCTGTTAGCATGTTCCTTAGGAAATGAAACTAGGGTGGCCACACATAGCGGAAAATGAACAGAAACCATCAAGTGAATGGGAATTCTACTTGACAAGGAACAGGCACCATCCCTGCTCTCACTGAGCTTACATCTAATAGGAGACAGACAGTTATGCCCACAATCACAACATGGCATGATGGATGCAGTGATAAGTGGGGTCAGGAGGAACATGGGACATTTTTCAAGGGGGTTAGGGAAGGCTTCCTGGAATAAGTAACCTCTCAGTGGAAACCAGACTAAAAAGTGGAGGTGGACCAAATAGAGGGAAGAGTGTGCTGGGCAAATGTACAGAACAGCACAAAGGCCCAGAGGTAGGAGCATGGCGTATTTAAGGAACTGGAAGGAATGCAATTTCAATGAAATACAAAGTTTGATGATGAGGAAACTTGCTCTCTAAAGAGAATGTGTGACACAGTTATCAGGGGCCATATCTCAAAGACTTTTTACATCAAGTTTACACCTCCTCCTAAGAGAATGGCAGACTAAAAAGGGAGCTGATACAAATCACATTTGTGTTTTGAAACCATCTGTCTTATCATAAAAGGGAACACGATTGTGAAGACCACTTAGGAGGTTTTTGCAATAAAGTGATCCAGTAAGCAGCCTGGATAAGAGTAGTGCTAATGGGAAATGACAGTTGCAGGTAGAGTCAAGTGATATGAGTGAGATGAAATATATCAGTTTGGGATATATCGAGCTTAAGATAGAGTGGCTGGTTTACTCAAATAGTCCTTGTGTTACCCTGTTGACTTAGTGTAATTATTAAGCAGAGCACCTTGGTTTTGCATGTTGAAGTATCTTTAAGACCTCCAAGTGGAGAAGTTGATGGGCAGTTGAATAGTACTCCTTGTCCTTTGGAACAATATCAAGACTAGAGATGGAGGTTCAGGAATCGTCAATTTGTAGAGGGTCATTGTAGCCGTGTGATTGGAGGAGAAAGAGAGACCGTAGTGAAAAGTACCCTGAGGAACACCAAGTTTCAAAGAAGAGCTTTGAACCACAGTTTGCCTACTAACTGCAAACAATCCTTGATCTATATGTCATTGTTCAAAGTTTAGCCCTAAGTACACAGTTCACATCAAACACGTTTTGGTTTGATTCTGATTCTGTTTACTTTTTATAAATTTGTGAAACTGCTCAGAAGCAACACAGCATGGTAAATGGGATTTTGGTATCAGATTCCAATCTTGATTGTGCCAATTATTAGCCATATAACATTTGGCAAATAATTTGCTTTCTCTGATCCTTAATTTTCTTACATATATAATGAAATGATAATATTTACCCTGAATTTTTATATATATTTATATATCATATAAATCTCTCTATATAATATATATTCTCTCTATATAATATATTATATATACATACATATATACATATATGAACTATACATATATATATAGAGAGAGAGAGAGAGAAGTAACGTACTTAAAGTATCTGATACCTAAAAGACATTTTTTAAATAACAATAAATACCATCATGATTACCATTGCTATTAGTGTTAAGTGTGAGACGTACTCTTCTTCCAAGCAGTTAAACTGTATGTGTGTTTACTAGAAAAATGCCTTCTCTTATTCTTCTGGGATAATTTTCATATTTGTTGGTTTGAGTGGCTAGTTGTTTGAACATTTGGCTTTTATCTTTTACATCACTTTCCCTTCCTCACCAATGCTTGTAAAAACTTTATCTATCTTTTAAAGTCTATATAAAATAATTTTCCATGACCCCTAACTAGAAAAGAACTCTCTCACCTTTGACAACTTATAACACCCTTTAGAATGTTTTCACATGGTACTTCTTTCGACCTTATGTCATGTTGCTAAGTTTATGCGATTCTTCCTGCATAGTTGACTTCTTGGATTCAAGAACTCATCTTTGTCACTCCTACAATGCTTAGCATATTGTCTGGCACAGAGCAGAACCTTTATAAGTATGAAATGAAAGGCAGTGAGTCAGACTGTCATCGTCAGGATTTATGAACTAACTGCCCTCACTCATTCGTTTGAGTCAAATACCCTTCTCATGTTTACATTTATATTTTCTCTGATATTTGGAGTCTAAAAGCCCTGGGACAGATCTGAGAAGACGATAATACTGAGGGTCTTGGGAGGAAGCTGATAAGTCTGGTTGCAAGTCCTGTAGATTAAAACAAACTCTACAGAGACATAACCCACATTCCAGTAGGATGAATGTCCTCAAAGTCCTCTAGCCCCAATTGAGTCCTCTTGCCCCTTTAGATTTAATTACGTTTAGTCCCATGTTGATCCCACCTATAGAAAGCAATCAGAATTACCACTGCTGCCCTCCCCAGTTTTCTAAAGCTCCGGGAGTCTTACACTTGAGTCCTCCTGGGGACTACTGCTTGCATTTATCCTTGATATCTCTGGTTCTTACTTTCTGGTGCTGCTAAATTCTCTTTACCTGTGCTTTCTCTTTTCTGTTGTACATTTGCCTCTTCCCAACCCTGAACCCCATGTTGCATGTCCCCCAATCACTTTTTCAAAGAGCCCCCAACACAAGTTTGTATCAAAGAACTTGAAATCAAACATGAAAAGGCCTTTTCAGTTCTATCAATACCACCTGATTCCTCGTTGAGCCCTGACTAACCTCCTCCTTTCTTGTTCTCTCTTCAGTCCTCATTTCTTATCTTTTCTTATCTTGTTCTGTCTCCTACACTCCCCTTCCTATTACTGTTTTCAGGCAGAGCATATCATCTCTCCCTTTGCTTAATTTGAGCCTGTCTAAATTATGCTTTGGAGGGAAGAGGCCAGCTTTCACATTTGCCCCCCCCTCCCCAAGAAGCTATCAAAGTATTTTCCTTCATTCCTTTATCAAAGAGATTTTGCCTCTGGTTTTTAGAGGGGATTTTTTTTCCTTCCTCCTACACAAAGAACAAAGTGAGAGGGGTCAGAATCAGAAAAGGCAGGCAATCTGCCTGTCAAACTTGAAAGGACGGCAGTGTCATGAGGTCAGTCAGCAAGGTGAAGGAAGACATCAGTATGAGTCAAGCACAGATAGAGTGAAGTCAGTTAAGGGTCAATTGGAAATACATTTCATAGAAACCTGTGTTCCATTAACAGAATTTCTCCTTATATGGGTCGGCTGTTTCTGGTAGGTTAGGCACAGGTCCTTAAAACAGCTGAACTGGACCACATACTCAAATAGATGATACTACTTGAGGAAAACAATCATACTTTGTGAGCATCTCCAAAAAGTCCTAAACAATAACTTGTATAGAAAAAAAAAAACATTTTCTAAACACTTTTTGTGCAATGACATACACTTTCTCTGATGAGGAAATACTTCTGACCCCTCTTTTCCTGCCTGCTATAGCAATGACGGGTTATGAGACATAACAAAGGGAGTCTTTAGCCTTACACCATCATCAGTGTCATTACTGGATACTCTCTTTCCTTTGCAAGGTTGTGAGATGGCTTATTTTCATAGGAAATTTAGAAAATATCCCCTACATGATCCAGAGATTTCATATAATTCTTATGGACTGAACGTTTGTGCCCTCTCAAAATTCATGTGTTGAAGTCCTACACCCCAATGTGATGATATTTGGAGACAGGCCTTTGGGAAATAATTAGGTTTAGACAAGTTTACGAGGGTAGGACATTCATCATGGGAATAGTGTCCTCATGAGAAAAGACACAAGAGAGCTTTGTTATCTTTTTTTTTCCTCTCTCTCCCTGCCATGTGAGGACATTGCAAGAAGGTAGCCATCTGCAAGCCAGTAGGTGAGCGTTCACCTGAAACTGAAGCTTGGACTTCCCAGCCTCCAGAACAATGGGAAAATAAATTTCTATTTAAGCCACCCAAGTTAAGTTTTATATGGTATTTTGTATGTCAACTAAGGTGGACTAAGACACACACACACACACACACACACACACACACACACACAAATCCCTGTAAATATACATTCTTCTCCTGGAACATACATGGAATACGGGGAGCCTGGGTGGCTCAGTCGGTTAAGTGTCCTACTTTGGCTCAGGTCATAATCTCGTGGTTTGTGAGTTCGAGCCCTGCGTCGGGCTCTGGGTTGACAGCTCAGAGCCTGGAGCCTGCTTCAGATTCTGTGTCTCCCTCTTTCTCTGCCCCTCCCCTGCCTGCTTGTACTCTGTCTCTCTCTTTCTCTCAAAAATGAATGAATGTAAACAAAATTTTTTTTAATACATGGAATAAAAAAAACTAGAATTATTATCTATTATTCTTAAGGAAATCACACTACTTCTCAGAACATAGACTTTATATTTCTAAACAAGTCCTCTTTATTTAGGGAAATGCTACTTGCTTTTGATGTTCCTAAAAAAGCATAAGAGCTACGTGTTTCTAGTATTGTGTGGGAGATAAGAAGTTTGTAGTGGTTTGAACTGTGGCCCCACAATTTCTGTCACGAGAAAAGTAATAAAATGGGCCAGAGCATACTTCTATTTCCATCCTCAATACCTCACAATCATTCTTGCATTGAATCAGCTTTGTTTCAAACAATAAATCTGTGGTCCACCCCATCACAAACTTAGAGAGGCTAGCTCTCTTATGCAAGACTGTTCTGAATATAGAAGAGCCATTCTTTCATCACTGAAAGAAAGCAATGGATCAAATATCTGGATTTTTTGTGGTGGTCTACATTTTTTTTCTTATTGCAATTAAAAAAAAATCAATGGATCATCTTTCCAATAATGCAGTCTTCTTAATTTTGGCACATACTCTGCTTGATAGCCACTGGAGCTAACTCTGCACTCTGCTCTCTCATAGCCTCTGCTCTTGTGCCCAAGTGGCAAGCCCAAAGTCATAGGCTAACTGAGTCTGAAACTTTAGAGTGTTCTGCCTTGTTGAGGTCTCCTTCTATCTCCTTCTTGACTCCTAATACTCAGCTGTGTGGCTCCTCACATCACCAACCAATTATCTGACTCGAGTAAGAGCCTTCACCTATTCAGACAGGATGGACCTCCTGTCTCTGTCACTTACTACACCCTCCCCCCTCCCCGTGTTACTGCCTCTTAGTTTCCAGTGACACTGTCTTTAATTCAGTTCTTCCCTGGAGGTTCTTAAGACCAGCTCTGTAAGGAACCAGCCCTTAGGGTGCAGATATCAATGGATAAGCAAATAAATGAAGAAATATGCAACAGACAGAACTGAGTAAGACCTAAGTGGAGACAAAAAGTAAATTTGGAAAAATGATCTGTTCTTTGGCAGGCAGTATTTTTCAGCTGTTGTCCTGGTAACTGTTTATAGTCTAGTGCTAAAGAAATTACACAGTTTCACATGAATTAAGTGGACAAAATATTGTTAATCTATATGTCAACCATCATATATAACATTTTATAAACAAAACTTTTTCATTAGGCAGAAAAAGATTCTACCTTTCCCAAAAGATATATCACAAAATGCTAACACACTTTCTTTGGTGTCATACAAGTATTCACGTACTTATTTGTCAGTTATGCACATAAGAGATAATTTGGGTAATTTTAGATCAATTGAGCTGATGCAAAAGTGACACCATCAAATGGAACTATGGCTAATCAGCTTTAAACATTCAGTTCTTGAGGTATCTTAATTTGGAGTAATTTCCTTTATTTGACATTTTTAAATAAAATGTATCATTATTATTATTATCTTAAAGCACAAATTTGCATGATTCAAATTTGCATAAAGTTCACTTCACTATATTTACTATTTCTGAAGTTCAAGAAATTATTATAAGCAAGGATTCTGTGATTTATACTTGAGAATATTTAAAGCCCATAGCATAAATCAGTTTATTCCTCTAATTTTTATTGAATCTGCATTATGCAGCAGATTATGTTAAATGCCAAGAGAGATACATAGACTTCTTTTTTTTTAATTTTTTTAACATTTATTTATTTTTGAGAGACAGAGAGAGATAGAGCATGAGCAGGGGAGGGGGATAGAGAGAGAGAGGGAGACACAGAATCCAAAGCAGTCTCCAGGCTCTGAGCTGTTTGTTACCACAGAGCCCGATGCGGGGCTCAAACTCACAAACTGCGAGACCATGACCTGAGCCGAAGTTGGACGCTCAACGGACTGAGCCACCCAGGTGCCCCGAGATATACAGACTTCTAATTGATGCCCTGTCTGGTGAGAAACACTATCTAGTTGGAGACAGAGATATATAAATGAACTGATACCATTAAATGGGCCTGCTCTCAAGAGTCAGAACCATGTGTATTCAAATTCCAGGCCTAAGATTCAGATTTTACGTTTCAAATGGATATAAAATCTATAATTATAATAAAATGTGAATGCTATAATAATTTAAGTTCAAAGAGTGAAGGGGCATCAGGAAAAGAAGTGAGCCACTTAATGCAGGGAAGTTTCCTCAAAGAAGGTGAGTTGAATTAAATGAGTTGAGTTGAGTGAATTGAGTTGAGTTGAGTTGAATTGAGTTGAATTGAGTTGAGTTGAGTGAGTTGAGTTGAATTAAACAGATAAAGAAGACAGAGAAAGACATCCCAGGTAGAAGGAAAAAGCATGCATAAAGAAGCATGGTGTGTTAAGGAATAATATGAAGTTCAAACTGATTAGAATCTTGAAGGGAGGGGCGAGTTAGTAGCTCAGCTGGTTAAGCATCTGACTCTTGATCCCGGCTCAGGTCATGATCTCATGGTTCATGGGACTGAGCTCCACATGGGGCTCGGCGCTGATAGTATAGAACCTGCTCAGGATTCTCTCTCTTCCTCTCTCTCTCTCTGCCCCTCCCCTGTTCTCTCTAAATAAATAATTGAACTTAAAAAAAAAAAGAATCTTGGAGGGAAAGTGAAAAAGATACACAAAAGATAATCACTTTATAAAGTGACTGAAGAGGAGCAAAGAAAGATTTAGGTGAGAAGGATGGGTAGAAATTGTGTGATTCAAGGTGTAATGTCCATATATGCCACACATCTGGTATAATGCAGTGGTCATTACACTGTCAGCCACCCTTCGGAAATCGAATTCCTAAAATGTTGGCAATATTGATAAAAAAAGAATTACTGGGCCCATGTTGTTCAACTCCAGGTGAATCCCTTCATATTTTATTCTATATTAATGATGTCCTCCGGGTTTATGCAATACCAGCATGGGCCCATGTGAAGTATACTCATTTATCACTTAAGATTTAGAGTAATGAATAGAGAAGCGATACTTACATATTTGTTTATTGTACAGTCAGTGCACATGAAGTTTCTTCCTAATGTGCAGACAGCCTATCTTCCTGTTCAGATCCAGGTATCATCTCTTTGTTGGTACTATCTTCTTTATTGTCAAATGCATCTCATTCTTGGTTAATTTTATATCTGCCATCTCAAGAGTAAGGTAGCGATGTTGTTATTATTCACAATGTGATGGCTCCTTGGAGCCTATTTGTATTGAAACAAATAAATCTTCTTGCCTCTGCACTTCTCAATTGTCATTTACTTAATGTGATATTGGTTACATCATCATTCGTGGTGATGCATCATTCATCATGTCACTGTGAATTCTGGCTTCCAATGATTCTCTTGAATGTTACTGTGCTTCATTGATGACAATCACAAGTGCAAGTCTCTGGTCATCTTAAATTGATCATTATGACTTTCTTAGCACAAACATAGATCAGCACATCTTCCACCCGTATTTTCTACGGAACTCTTATTATATCATAATCACTGCATTTCTAGAATGTGATCTCTTTCAATATTAACTGTGTTTTGGTTTCAACACACAGCCACCAACAAGGACGATAGGTGAGGGTTCTGTGGTGAAGAAAGGAAAGTTATTCCATTTCTGCAAGGGGTATTTGGCAGGGTGTAAAACCAACCCTGGGGAGCATGACATAACCAAATTGACAGAGACAAGAGAGGATGTCAAGTGGAAGGGCCCAGTAGCATTGCAGAGCAACTGTCTCCAGAGCACTTGGAATAGATAGACATGTCCACCTCTGAAGACGACATGGCTTGATGTGGAGTGTTTGAAGGGATTGGAGTGACCATCCTGGGTGTCCATGGAAGGGAATACGTAAAGGACACCTGTCACCACCCACCATCTTTGTGTACTGCAGACAGAGACTGCCCTGTTGGAACACAAACAAAAAAAAGCTACTGGGTTGGCCCACACATGTAGCTCAAGCCAAAAGTCAGTCAACCTCCCAACCCTAAATTCGTCTTGTGTCCAGTGTGAGTGAGTCACCCAAAACTCACCAGTCACAACCTCACTGAAGAGGGTAGGAGAAAAATGGAACTGACTAAATAACTTTGAAAAATAAGGTATTGACTGGAAATTATAAGTTGTATATACACAGTACTCTAGTTGGTAAATGTGTTTCATATGGAGATATAGGCCAATAAATTTGAAACTCCTTCATATGTATCCTGGTGTTGAACAAATAAGTAAACACATGGTAGATAATGGGAGCCAAGTTTCTCCCTATCAAAGAGGGAAGTAACAAATATGAGGAAGAGAAAGACTTGAGTGAACTTTGTGGTTCTGGAGTAGTCAGAGACATCAGTACGAACTCATATGTACATAGATAGGTGATAAATGATGATAGATAGATAGATAGATAGATAGATAGATAGATAACAGATGATACAGAAATAATTACAGGTATGTGTGTATACATGTGTTAGTATACACACCTACATTTCTTAGCTCTGTTCCCTGAAAGAGTCTAGAAGCAGTGATACGTCACTAACAGCAATTGCAACCAGTACTCAGATCATTGTCTAAATACCATTATCTGTGAAATAGAACCAGGGCTCCTTGAAGAAATGGCTGTTTTCCAGGTCTGGGGGAAGGGAAAATAATAAGATGGGCCTGGAGTGTCTCAAAGTGCCAGAAAGTAGTGTTCAAAAAACAAAGTACGGTGGCATATCAAAGGGACCCAAAAGCCAACTGAAAGAACTCACAAAGGCCAAAGCTGAAATAATTTGAGTAACAAAGTAAATAATGTAACATTGAATTATAACCCAAAGTACAAAGCAAATATACATGAATTCATATATAAAGTGAATGAATAAATTAATAAAGTGACAAATCTTTCTTACAGAAGAATTCTAAATAATACCTGTCAATACTCGCACTTCCAGGAGCTTCATCCTCTCCCTCCCTCATTTTAAGTGTAGACTAGATTCAGTGACTGGCTTCCAAAAAGATAGTATGTAAAGGGAAAAATAACTTTACAACGGAGTAATCTGGCAAACGCTACCTCAAACAAGTGCTTGATCTTAACATCCCTGGTAATAAATCATACAGATATCATGTGTTCCCTGATATGGTATGAAGAGCACTTCACACACACACACACACACACATACATCACTGTGTCTGCACCGTTCTGGTGGCCCCATCAGGTACACTGTGCAGCAAAGAGCACACTGCAACAACTATCCAGCCTGAATGATGTGCTTTCCAGGCTGCCCTCTCAGAAACAGAGCCGGCCTTGGGCTCCTGGACCACACAGGCTCAAATGTCTGAATTCCCTGGGGGAATCTGACCCCTTGGGAAGCAGGGAAGCCAGACTCTGGGAGTTCAATGTTTCATAGGATCTTTTCCGAAAGTCTGAAGTCCTCCTTCAGTGTCAAGGTGGCAATGCCATCCAGACAGGGCCCCCAGACTTTATCCTGTGTGGGTTCAGTTCTATGAAAACATCTTATTCAAAATTTCTAGATCTGCCTCCTGGGCCTTTGATGGGCCAGTGCCTACCATCTCCACTTCTCCCCTTCTGGGCTCTCTCCCACCTTTGTGATGATTACTTCCAGTGTGGAAAAGTATTTGATACAGTCAGTGATGAGGCTAAAGTGGTGGGTGAGAATGGGTAGGGATAGGGAGGTGGGGGACTGTGGAATGAAACATTCCAGAAATGGAAGGATCTGTTTTTAACTTGGTACTAAAATCTTTTGTAAGCATCATACTTATAATGAAACTATAAAGTAACATTATTAGGGACACAATAAGCAAGTTGTGGATGGCATGTACATATGAAACCAAATCTATAAAAATTCCTAAAGCACAATAAAACTAATAAGGCTATAAATGACTTTAGGTATGTAAATTCATTTTAAAAAGTATATAAATTCATAGATAATTTCTGGTATCCGTGGTTGCCTCTGAGAACAGGGATAAGGGGTTAGGTATTGAGTATAACATCTCAATTTTTACAAGAACATTTTACTTTCCAATTCTTGAACTCCCTTACTCCTATATATCTGGCTCACTCTCTCTTGTACTTTTGTCCAGATCTTCCGTCCCCTCCCCCAACAGTGCTTCTCCAAACTGCTTAAACTTCTTACACTTCATGTATTGTCATCGTAAACTGCCTTAAATCTCTATCTAGCCTGTTTTTTTTTTCAGTTCAATTAGCCATCCTTATAATTACCTCTAACCTCTTTGTCCCTCACATTTCTTAGTCCTCGGAGTACTGAAAAGCCATGTTCTCATGGCTTTGCCCATACTAGTTTTCATTTTTTCATTCAGAATGATCATAATGTTAAAATATTGCTTTGAATGTTTATAATCCATGACTCAAGAGAATATTCATGTTTCTTTTCATCAATTAGCCCCCAAAGAACAAGACTAAAGTGCGAAAAGAGAGGCCAGTGGGACTTGTACAGAACCTACAAAAATTTTCAAGATGGCGATTCATCTGTGAAACATAACAGCCTCGGACAATTATGTTAGATTATTTTCATTTTTTATTAATTACAGCACAGAGAAAAAGGGAAAAATGTTTAAAGAAATGTGTGTTTTCTAGACAGGGTGTTGGTTTTGCACCAACAGAAAAGAAAAACAGATGAATAAGCTCTAGATCTTCATTTCTCTTATTCTCGGGGCAGGCTGAAAAAACGAAAAGACAGATATAAATACTGTTAGTAAAATGGCATGTGTTTGACAAACCTATTCAAGTGAATAGTAAATTGCTTAGATTGCCTTCCTGCAATTTCTACCAATGAAAGCCCTTCAGCCTGTCCTGGACTCTTGATTCTTCTGTTGGGCTGGTGGAGAGGACACACCGATAAGTGTTGTAAAGTCCTCACTTCATCACTGATGTCATAAGCTCCTCAGGCTTCAAGGTCCCAGGTTTCATCATCCTTCCTCAGGGTCACTTACTTAACTCCTGCTTGTTACCTACGTTAATGACCAACAAAACAAGTGCCTTCTCAAAGTAATACCTTTCAGAAGAAATTCTTGCCATTTAGCAATAAAACAAATCACGTTTTGAAAAGGTCAAATTTACAGAGATACAAAGTTACTTCCTCATCCGAATGCACAATATGTAGGTATTATCAAGTGGGCAGAGAGTAAGTGAAAACCAAGTAGAGGTGGTAGGCCTTACAGTCAGTTTGGAAAATATGAAAATAAATTCATGTTAGAAAATAGTTGGACAATTTGTTTTAAAAAAAAAGGGAGTTGAGGGGTGCCGGGATGGCTCAGTTGGTTGAGCATCCAACTCTTGATCCCACTCATGATCCCAGGGTGGTGGGACCAAGCCCTCTGTAAGACTCCATGATGAGTGTGGAGCTGACTTAAGGCGCTCTCTCTCTCTCTCTCTCTCTCTCTCTCTCTCTCCTCTCTCTCCTCTCTCTCTCTCTCTATCCCTCTGCCCCTCCTCTGCTTACTCTCTCGGTCTAAAATAAAATGAAATGAAATGAAATTAAATAAATAAATAATTTACAAATTAAAAAAGAGGGTTGATTCTATTTTTTAATTTCCCCCAAATATTACAACCCAAATCACCGAAACATGTTGATGTTTAAACATTTAAATTTTGAAGTGCACCTTAGTAGCAAATTAATCACTGTAAAGTGCAAGTTCACGTACAGTAGATCTATCATATTCTCCAATGAAATTAATTTGTTACTGGGCTATTAGGTTGCACCATGTGAAATCATTACTATGCAATTGGTTTTTATCTTTAAAAAATGCATTTGCATATGGTCCAGCCTAATACCTAAGTACCCCACTGCTGAGCCATCATTTGGTTTAGTGATTCTGTCTACTATGTCATAATAGGTCAGAACAGGACAGTGGTTAATTCTCAAGCTTTGGTTTGGATTTTGAATTGTGGCTCCACCTCTCACTAGCTGGGTGGTCCTTGGGTAAATTATGGAAACTATGCTGTGATCTATGCCTTCATTTTCTCATCTGTGAAATAGGAAAAATAATGGCACTCAATTCAGACAACTATTGTGAGAATTAAATAAATTAATATATATATATAGGTCTTAGAACAGTGATTGGCACTGGCCTATATGGCTCTTGGTAAATAGCAATCTTTGCTATTTTAAAAATAAGTATTATAATTACTTTTTAAAAAAAAATAATGCAAAGTATAGTTACCTGAGACGTTGTGATTGTGTTGTTTTAGGCTAAGGCAGCTTGAGTTGTAGCAACAAGTTTTGGACCCTAAATAAAGAAAAATGAAAGATTTGGGGAAAATATTAGCATCACTATTAGGATAAAAAATTAACATTTATACAGCCATTTGTGATTACAAACTAATTTTACATGCATCACATTCTTTAATTCCAGTTTAGTACTAGAATATCTACAAGGAAGCTTACTGACATCCACTGTTCCCAAAGGAATAAAAACATTACTGTCAAGTCATAGAGGGAAACAGTAAATATAAACTTCCCCCATTAACCTGTAAAATCAAACTCAGATTCAACCAAATTACAAACCAGCATTTTTCAAGAACATGTTTAAATAAATTTGTGTTCTGGCTTCATGCTATCTCTACCAAAGACTTGAGCCTCACAAATATCTATCTATATTCATAAATATCACAACTTTGGAAACAGAACAAATACTGTAAACATTTCCCAATATGCTCCAGTGAGGCAGGAGATAAAACAAAAACAAGAGCTATTTAAGTAATTTTGTTGGGTAATTGTATGTGGAATAAGATTCTGATCCTAAATGTACAGAGTATCCCTAAGATAGATGAAGCCCTAAGCCCTCGCCTGATCGAACATAACAACAAAGGAAATCAGCCATATGAAAATGAAGAAAGTCCAGCACCTCCTCAGCAAAGCAGGCCTCCTTGTCTTCAGCTGCGCAGCACTTGTCTACAAAGCTTCCAAAATCCCCCATGACAGTTTTCAGTTGTTCATCTGTTGCCTTGGGCTTGTGTTTCAACAGCTCAACAAGTGCACTGCATTTGAATGAAAACAAAACAAGAAAGATAAAAATCAGAAAAAAGTTTACTCACATAAAGAAAAATGGAGATGGAAGGAGAGTGGGAGATGTAGGCTTCCACTTATGGAATGGATAAGTCACAGGAATAGAAGATGACAGCTTAGGGAATACAGTCATTGGTACTGTAACAGTGTTGTGTGGTGACAGAGGGGAGCTAGACTTGTGGTGAGGACAGCAGAATGTATAGACTTGTAAAATCACTATGTTGTACACCTGAAACTAATGTAACATCGCATGTCAACTACACTTCAATTAAAAAAAAAGGAAAAAGAAAAATGGAGATGGTAAAGATAGCTGTATTATTGTTTATAAGTCTTGGAGTGAGGCAATTCTGAGCTTGAGGCCCAGGCTTACCACAATAAGCTTTAATATTCTCATTTGCATAATGAGAATAAAATCTTCCTTCCTAGGGTTGGTGGAAGGATCAAATGAGATAATCAATGTAAATTGCTCAGCACATCTAGTGTCAATAAATCTCAATAAATCAATAGATCTCTTTACCGTAAATGTCTAGAAAGGATAGGTCATTGCATTTTTACATTCTTCACATTTTAGAAGTTATACAATATTGAATTGAATTTTATAGTGATTTAAGAGCTAAAACTGATCCTTAAAAGTTTAATTGTCTTGTTGGACTTCATCTAAAAAGTTTCTAAGAATCTTTATATTTGGTCTGTGAAATTTACTCCATTCAGTTAATACTGGGAAGGCCATCAGTAATAAAACTAATCAAACTTCTGGGAGGTGATGGTTCCCTTTCACTGACATCTGCAGAGATAATAGTACTAGAGAGAGAGTCACATGGGTACGATAAGTTTTGCAATATTACTTGTAAATCTATGACTATGATTAGAACCTCGAGAGATGATAGCAACTTTATGGTGCTAAATGTCAAGCACTTTTAACTCCTGTGACATCAATAGGACATCAAGCCTCAGAACTCATTTTTCTAGATGGTTTCCACCCAAGTTCCATTCTCAAAAGTTACATCTTGGGGATTTGCCTTGTCTGTTGGCTGCCATAGAACAAACTTAAAATAGCCATTCATGCCTAGAAATAAATTCACCAATTCTTTCTACTAACTAACTTGCTCTTTGCACAAATGTATCAGTTAACTGTTCATCTTTTTCTACTGTACTCATCTTAAAACATTATTCCACTGCAGCTTTTATCCACAAGATTATTCTGAATGATTTGTAGGCAAGATTGTGATATAGAGGTTTTTTGCTAGGAAAACAAAAAGCTATCCATTTTATTCTTGACACTTTAATCAGCTTACTAAGGCCAACACTTAATTAAATACTCTTTTCTAAGGAATATAATCACTGCTTCAGAAAAAGTTACTCATTTCAATTTACAATTCTCACTCTCAAAATGATAAATGCTTACAGTAATGAAACACTACTCACGATTGTTTCTTGATTTGTTTCTCAGCCTCAGGAAGTGTGCATAAATCTGCATGGAAGGTGAATGTTTCAGCACTAAATTCTTTGGGAACATATGTTTCATCGACTTGCAGAGCAGAAAAGCATGGTCGTCTGTTCACCAAGGACTCTGTGCAGCATTTGGTAACTCTCTCGCTCACAGGGGTCTTCTCATGCAACACACACAACCGGTTCAGGACCACGGACAGCTAAAGAACAGGTGGAAGAGCAAAAATTGAAAAAGCATAATAAAAGTTTTCCATGAACCTCTACTTTCCAATGGACGAAAAAACATGTTATATATTAACTAGCAAGACTGAATCCAAGGTTGATTTGAGGTAGCGATTTGCTTATCTTTAGAACTACAAGTAATAAGAGACTTTTTAAAGTATTTTCTCCTTTAAATATGTCTACATTTTAAGAATTATTCACTTGAGAAAATAATGATTAAAATAATTTGATGTGAGTCCTGAGATATGTGTTGGAGTGGGAAGGAAACAGTCTTATACTTTAAAAAAAGACCCAAAAGATTAAGAAAGATTTTTAAATGCCAGGGGAAACATTGAAAACTCATGGAATTTTTTTCAAAACAAGTTATCATTTTGGGGATCTTATACAAATTCTCACTGTGATGGCCTGGGTAATATAAGTGGCCAAGTCCTGGCGGCCACTACCACACACATACACACATGTGCATGCAAGCACATGTAGTCCACCCTCCTTCTGAAAGTTAGCTTTGTCAATGTCTAACGGCAAAAATTCATCACGCTTAACTTATTGTACTTAAAAGACTCACATAGTCTTCAGCACAGGACAGTCTTTCTGATTCAGGATGCGTACAACACTTGCTGCCCACTTTTCCTAGGCTTCTTGAGACCTCCACGAGAGTTGGAGTTGACACTTGAGGTACTTTCTTGGTGTAACGAACTAAGAGCCTGTAACAAAATAATCCATGTGTTTTCAGCCAGGCAAGAAACTGTCTTTCTCAAACACAGCAGGTCAAACAAAGAACACTTAGCCAAAACCAACAAAATGACTTTCTGTTCATAAAATTATCTCCATATCCATGTCAGTGGAATAGCATGGGGGAGGACCTTGTCCTGAGTAACTAGGTAAGCCTATCTTTGATTCCACCTGTGCTGTATACTCTTAAGAAAGTGACTGACCTTATTAGAATTCGGTGACACTAGTATATTTATTAATTGCTTCTTTCTTTCAATAAAACCTACTGACAGCTTAATATATATCAGCCTTGTGCTAAATTTGAAAGATATGTATAAATTTTCTCATCTATAAAATGGGAGAAACTATACCTGACTCAATAGGGATGGTACAAGTATTAAATTAAAATTTTTAAAAAGCACGCAATCAACCTGGCAAGATATCTAGCACATCGTAATCATTTACTCAGAATTCCAATCACCACTGAAAGTCATATATGACTATAATCTACTAAAAGGAAGAGACTATACCTGGTTCATTGTTGTTGTTATCCCTAATACCCATAGTTAGAAGAGTGCTAACATAAATATCTACTGAATGATGTGTCTCTTCTTGTCTTTAGCTCCATAGATAAGGCTCTAGTAGATCAGGACATTTGTCCATCGGCTTATATATTACTTCTCGAGCTACTATCATTCAAAGCCTACCATTTCCTCCTTTGTAAAGCATCACTGTATTTTGTTTGCCCATAAGCTATTCTTTAACCTTCAAGGGGCATCCTCAGCTCCTATATTCCAAGATGTGGTATTTTCCTTTCCAATCTCAAGAGACCAATTTTTTAAACCACACTCAAACATAGGATTCTCCATCCCATTAACCATTTTCTGTCTCCTCCTCCAGTTTTTCTTTATGGAGAGAGATGAGAAATATATACTGTATTTTCGTGATTAAAATCTCTATGATAAATTGTATCTATATTAAGTTTTAATAAATTACAAATTGATCAAGAAAATAATCAGCCGATAAACAAAAATACATACGCATTTTGGAAGCCATATTCTCCAAGTTTTTCAAAAAGTTCACAGTTTGTTTTGACTAAATTGTGAGGCTCTTCCACAAGAGGTTTAAATTCATCAAACTGAAAGAGAACAGAATTGTGTTGACAGAATTCTGCCTTAGGACCATACGAAGGTTGCTTTTCATCCTTCTAGGCAGAAAGAGATCCTTCCACCCTTTGCCCAAAGTCATTAATTAGATCTTTGATGCCAAATCTATTACAATATGTTCAAACTATTTATTTTATTTGGTGAGACTGTATAGTAAAAGGGATTAAGAAACTCAGGCTCTGGTGTGCTACTGCTGGTTTTTGAGCCAGGCCACTTGACCCATTTTCTAACTATGTAACTTTACTTTCCATATCCAAGGTTCAGAACCCTTACCTCTACAATAGGGATGAAAAAAAGAAAAGAAAAGAAAAGAAAAATTAGAGAAAAAAAGAAAAATAAATAAACAAAATGGGGATGAAGATGGTATTCACCTCAGAGAATTGTTCTATAAACCACCTGAGTTAATACAATTAAAACAGTACCTGGAAGATAATAAAAGCTCAATAAATGATGGCTACGACTTTATGTATCATTATCATTAAACCATATCTCTAGTTGGATTCTGAGCTCCCTGAGATAAGAGATTTTACCTTGGTCAAGGACTCCAGTATGGTACTTGGCATAGAGTAGGTTCTTGGTAGAGCAAAGAATGACTTTTCTTTGATTCTGAAGTTTGGAAACCACTATATGTGCCAGGAGTGCTAACTATCTTAAACATGTTACAATCTGTTGGGGATGGCTAAATATGGCAAAGATCCTCCAGAACAGGTTTTCTCTCCTTACATAAATTCTTGTAAGACAATTCCTAAACTTTTTCCAAAAATTTTGAAAATATTCTAGGTGAATAGATCTCACAGTCTTCCTTAAGATGCCAATTCTTTTTTTAAGGAATATAAAACTATTTATTAACCATTGTTTACCAGCATTTACAATAAAGTAAACAATGTACAGCTGGATAACATTCTAAGACTCTACTTCTTGATATTTGATCAATCTTGGAATCCGGTTAACTATATATCTAAGTCCCTTAATTGACATTAATATTTATCTTATTTTGTTCCCAGGAACACAAAAAAGAAAAAAGCATGGTCAAGATTTTTTTGAAATTAGAGGTTGCACCCTTTAGATCTTTCCCTTCTAGCCTATTCTAAGTCTTATTAGCCATCTATTTTTCCTATAATGTTTAAGAGCACAGAATTAAAGCCATGTCAAGAAAAGATATAAGTTGCACTATTTAACAATTTACATTCTTGCATTATTTTTCTTTCTCATTATGAAGGATCACCAGCCAGACAGCTCCATTTTTTTTCCCTTGAGAAACCTACCACATGGGCATAGCAAGTAGGAGGATCATCGGTGGCACAGCACTTCTCTAGAGTGGCTTCATATTCCTTGGCAAGTCTCAGTAGCAATGAGACAGAGTATTCAGGGTGCCTTCTTGAGTATTCATACAAAAACCTAATTCAGATGAAAATAAAATAGATTTAATTGGACGAATGAGCAAGACAAATCACCTAACTAGCCTCAAGAGTAACTCATATCCCAAAGATCTGAGTTCGACTAGACCCCATGCAAGGAAGGTTAATGACTAAGAGTCTGGGGTTCAGAACTAAAGCTACCTGCATTCAAATCCTGGCTATGTCACCTATTTTACTATATCACCTTAAGCAACTTATTAAAACTATTACAGACTTAGCTGCCTTCTCTGTAGAATGCAGATAATAACAGCACCTATCTCACAAGGTGGGTTGCAAGAAATGCATGACATAATCAATGCAAAGCATACCCTGTCTGGCACATATTAAATGTTTGATGAGTGACCCCTGTTTTTATTATGTATTTTTTTTTATAATCTGGACTATATCTCAAAAAGGTTCTGATAGATAAATAGAGATATATTCTTAATTGTTTCTTTTTCCCCACTGCATGAATAAAATCTTTAATCTTTACGTAAAATACATAGTGCACATTACACTGTTATAATCCAACAACAGAAATGCAAAGTCTAACACCCCACTTACTGACTATATGTAATCATTTATTTTGTCACAGAATTTCATGCTGCCCTGCCATGCTACTGTTATTTCTGGTCTGTTCAACCAAGTATAAAGCAGACTTTATGAACAACCAAATATAAAGCAGATTCCAACTTCTCTTTATATTTTTTATATAGATAGATAAATGGTAGATAGATAAATAGATACAGATATACAGAGATATAAAGATGTATTATGTATATTCACACATAGGTATTGTAGTAAGTTCAAGAAATGCTCTTTGAATGAATAATATGTGTATAATTTATGTATATACAAATGTTCCTAGAGGTATTTCCAGAAATATCCCTGAGGAGAAAAGGAATGGAATGGGGGCAAGGATAGAAACTTTTACTACTTCCCTCCTCTTCCCTATTCTCTGTTGATTGAGTTTTTACCATAAGTATGTATTCGTTTATAATAACTTTTTAAAACTAATTAACTTTTTCCAAAAAAAAAAAAAACTTAAAAACTAGAAGAGGGAAGGATTAAGAAGTATTGTAGACAACACAGAAATTGTAGCAATGCCAAAGGAAAGCCTAGTATCTCTTCCTGTATCTTGAGACCATAGAAAAACTGTGGAGGGATTATTCTTTATCCACTTACGTGCCCAGGAACACATCCTTTGCCTCCTGATAGTTCTTGCAAACTTCCTTATCTTCAACAAAATCAGCAGCTAATGGGGCCAGGTCAGCAGGCAACTCATCTCTTTCCGCCTCGCTGATGCAATGGGATTTTTCCAACACAGGCTTACCACAGCATTCCTTCAGCTTAGTGGAGATTGAATCTTGATTTTCACATATATACTTGGCAAGATCCGCCTGTAAGCAGGTTGATAAAAATTTTTCAATGTAAATTGACATCACTACACTTTCTCCTCAGACCTTTATTATGTTGGCAAAACATCTTTATTGTATTCTAAGACCATACACATACCAACATGCCTTCCATGAACACTTTCAGTCTGCGCTCCCAAGACTAGAGACTCGGATAGAATTACTAAAATATTTCCACTTGATTACAAAAGACCGGTCCGTAACAGGGGCCCATATTGGTTACCATTAATTTTATATTTCTACCACTAAGGCATTTAAATTTTTAAATTAAAACTCAGTACTATTTTTCCAAATATTTCCCTCAAATTAAGTACAGGCATTTTGAAACCAGATAACTAAATAAAATGTGAGATATTTTTGAAAAACTAGTCAAGACCATAGTCACAGTTTCTATTTACACATGTAAAATATTTGCCTTAAATTTTCCAGAAAGTATCCTGAGAGATTAGGATTCTGGTATTTGGTCATATTTTCAAGTTTGGGGAAAAGAGATCTCATGCTAAATATTTGCATAGTTAACAAAGATGGTTAACTAAGAGAATATAGAGGGGCAAAAAATTACATAATTTCCAAAGATCTCTTTAGCAACTAGCCCTTCTCCAATTCCACCCACCTCCCAAAAAAGTTTTCTTTGAAATCTACCTTTCTACCAGCTGTCCTACTTCAGTGTAAGCCTTTGTTCTCAGAATATGACTGAAAGGGTTACAAATTAGGGAATGCGTTTATCAGATCATTTCATGAGTGAGGTGGCCAGGTTTAAATAAACGACAACAACAAAAAAGTACCATAAGGCAGGCAAAGAATTGAGCAGATTGTGCATAGAAAACAATCTCAACCCACTGTCAGCTTCACCAATAATACTGAGCAAATTCATACTACCAACTGAACCATGTATGTTAGCAAAGAGTATACTTTACCCTGTCATCTGCACATTCAAGCAGGTCACCATGGCAGCATTCCTTGTGGATTTTGGCAAGATCTGTCACTAACTTGGAAATCTCTGCAAAGTCAGCCTTGGGAAATTTCTGGCTCAGACGAGCTACTGACCTAAGAAGAAAATTTCCCATCCAAACATTAATAACATGCAATATTTTATGTGAAATCACTAGGAAAATACTACTTGAACCAAGAACATTCAGGACAAAATAGCATAAAGAAATAATTTGTAAAATTTGTTGGTTCTTTTTTTTTTTAATGCTAGTTCTGAACCACACGGTTATCTTAGGACAAAATGTTTCTTTAGGGCAGAATTAGCCATTTTAAGAGTGTGTGTGTTGGATAGAAGTCCAGCCATTCATAAAAACAAAAATCAAGAAGAGATTCTAAAAGAGGCAACATAAGGGACACCAGGCTGGCTCAGTCAGAAGAGTTTGTGACTCTTGATCTCAGTGTTGTAAATTCAAGTCCTGTGCTGGGTGTAGAGATCACTTAAAAATAAAATCTTTAAAAAACAAAGTGAAATAAAATAGGCAACATGTGGAGAAGCATCAAGTTTGGAGCCCAGACCTGGTTTCTCAATCTGGCTTTATCACTTATTAGAAGTGGGACCCTAGGCAAGACTCAGCCTCTACCCAGTCACAACAGCATGCTAAATTGCAGGACTGATGTGAGGATTAAGTTAGTTGATCCATGCAAAAACATTTTACAAACTGGAACATGCCACGCAAACTCCTGTTATCTTTTTTTTAATCAAGCTCCCTGACTTCTAAAGGTGTCTGAGAAAAAAGAAATTCATAACTTCTACAAAATGAGGGAATTTTGATTAAGCATACTTTCACCAAGAAATTGATCCAACACAGTGTCTAAACTCTATGACATGTAAAAGGCGAATATCCGTATGCCTTCCCAAATCAAGTC
This sequence comes from Panthera leo, assembly GCF_018350215.1. NCBI lineage: Eukaryota > Metazoa > Chordata > Mammalia > Carnivora > Felidae > Panthera > Panthera leo. The sequence continues at coordinate 145,682,609 of NC_056682.1, forward strand.
AGAGTCTCCGAAATCTGTTCAAAGCTTCTTCTTCCCCCAGACCAATCACAGCCTGTTTAACTGTTTATCATTTCCTGTTGGGGTTGTTTTATTTACTGAGTTAGTTTATTTTTCGTGGAGTGGTGGTAGACACGGCAGGCAAAGATAGCTCAAGTGATGGTATCTAGAGAGCTTGCAGAATGTCTATTATTTTCATTCCTCTCCTGTTGCCATTGATTCATTGTTGACTACCATGTGAGGTATAGGGGAGAGGGGATTTCTCTTGGCTTAGAAACTGAAGAATGGGGGTGCCTGGGTGGCTCAGTTGGTTAAGCGGCCGACTTAGGCTCAGGTCATGATCTCGCGGTCCGTGAGTTCGAGCCCCGCGCCAGGCTCTGTGCTGATAGCTCAGAGCCTGGAGCCTGTTTCAGATTCTGTGTCTCCCTCTCTCTGACCCTCCCCTGTTCATGCTCTGTCTCTCCCTGTCTCAAAAATAAATAAAATGTTAAAAAAAAAAAAAAAAGAAACTGAAGAATGTTCCTTCAACCAACGAAGTAATGTAAAAACAGAGGCCCCGACAAAAACAAGAGATTCACAACAGAGCTGAAGCTATAAGAAAGCCTCGATGGCTAAATTTAATTATCAGAACATAAAAGGACAAATATTTCCGCATAATTGATGGGGAGGGTGGGTTAAATTAAGTAGAAGACACTACTGCTCTGTAAAAATACTGGATCATTAGAAAGGGATCTTTAGTTTTTATAAATAAGTGGGTGATTAGATACCTTAAAGACAAAAAAAGATACCCTCTAAATTCTTTGACTACTTAGAAAAAATATGATAAAAAAAATTATGAGGAATTGTCACTGATGTTCTGATTTTCACTGCTGTTGATTTCTGCCTTTTAAACAACCGAAAAGATGCATGTGAAAGCATCACATAAGGTGCCACATAAATGTACATTTTTGTCATCTGAACCATTATCATCTACATCATTACAAAGATTCAAACTAAGTTTAAAATACCATGCTTTGGGGGCGCCTGGGTGGCTCAGCCGGTTAAGTGGCCGACTTCGGCTCAGGTCATGATCTCACAGTCCATGAGTTCGAGCCCCGCATCGGGCTCTGTGCTGACAGCTCAGAGCCTGGAGCCTGTTTCAGATTCTGTGTCTCCCTCTCTCTGACCCTCCCCTGTTCCTGCTCTGTCTCTCCCTGTCTCAAAAATAAATTAAAAAATGTTAAAAAAAAATTTTTTTAAATGAATAAATAAAATAAAATACCATGCTTTGAAAGCTCTTTCTCCGAATTTTTGGAGGCTGGCACACTTGAGTCTCTCTTTGGCAGATGAAGCCAGTACTTTTTCTCTCAAAGCATCAACCTGCAAAAAAGAAATGATTTGGGAAAAATTAGAAAAGGAAAATTCTACGCAAAACACCCCTTCATAAGTTCAGATGAGACTGTGCCACATGGAATTTTAAAGAGATCATTTACACCTAAATTCCCAAGTGCTTACTATTGGCAAATAATTATTTTGCTATGGAGGAGGAGGACAATCAGTCTGGTCATAGCGTAAGCCTCTAGGTGGTTAAGAAACAGCATGGAGGCTTCACCAGGGAAAAGGGACCTGAAGGGAAATGTGGAGGCACAGAGTACACTAATATCCCAGGGAATACAATTTTTCTGACTTCTTAATTTCACTTACAATTGATCTCAACCCCTCCTCCACCAACTCTCACAACATCAATAAGCTCCTTAGAGAATACAGTCCATAATAAATATTTATGGAATGGGTGAATAAACCCAGCCTTCTAGAGGCAGTTGAATTCTCTGCTTCGAATTCCCTACCCAGTAGAAAAAAGGCTGGTGAAAAGATTAACAAAACTGTGGCCCCTTGCTGTGCAGTTTTACAGATGAGTTTCTGTATGTCACTGTGGTGACCCACGCCATAAAAGACGCAGGATATTTAGACACATACACAGTGATTTCCTCTATCAGATCCACCATGGCAAATCTGAGAAGGAGGAATGAGGAGGTCATAGGTCTTCAAAGAGGGTGAAAGATCTTTGGGGGAGTTACGAGCGAGGGAGGCTTTTCTGTCCATGTAAAGAAGTTTGTATCAGAGACAGGCATTCCCTAAATCTAGCCATATGATGTGCAAAGTCTGAGGTTTGGTTATGAGTTGGCCCTCCTGTTCCGAGGAATACCTTTGGTGTCAGGCAGGCAGCTTTATCTGCAGCTTCGCAGCATTCTGTAAAAACTCCTTTGTATTCTTCGGCGTAGTAAAGGAGTTCTGGGGCATAAAAGTAAGGATGTCTTCTGGCAATTTCATATAAGTATCTATATGTTTAAAAAGAAAAACAGGCAGTCATGTTTCTGCAGCAAACAATATTACAGGAACAATTGTAATCAACAATCTCATCTAATTTACCAGTTAATCTCAATTTGCACACGATGACCTTGACTTTGTCATTCTGTAAGTCCATGAAAAGGCTAAACTTGTACATATAAATTATATATATATTTATATATGTATAAAGTTTTATATATATGTACACACATATACCCACACACATGTATAACATGGTTAAATTTTGGTAATATAATGTTTTTGACTAAAACAAAATCAGCTCTGAGAATAAATACATATCTTCATAATATTTTAACAGACCTCAATCTCAGTTTTTTATACAGAACATGTCCTGTTTTAATGAACTCCAAAAGATCTTTGATCACATTTTTTTATCATGGAGAATTTTGTAGTATCAAATATAACTTCTTTGAAAATTATCATTAGAATGAAAGCTTCTAAGCCTTAATGCTGAAAATGTTTTTTATGGTAGCAATTGTTATCATAAGCCTTGATCTATTTCCTAATGTTTCATTTTGCAGCATAAAAATCTTATTACTTACTTTCCCAGGAACCTCTGTTCATTTTCGTGGAAGGCAGTGCACATGGCATCAGCCTCTGGGGTCACCAGCTGACCGAAGCCAGGATTGTCATCTTTGTGCTGCAGGAAGCATTCGTTTCTCTCAGGTTCTTTTTTCTCACAGCAATCAGCCATCTCACCATACTTGTCGCGAAGAGAGGCAACTGTACACAGTTTATCTCCAAAGAGTTCGTGCTAAATGGAAGAGAGCAGACTTCAAATCATGGGGAGGTACTTTGTTTTCTTTGCACCCAAAGAGCAGTCTAAAAAGTTTCATGTATCGGTAAACCTTGGTTAGGAAACCATGTAAATTTAACATCCACTTTTTTCCTCAGGTGTAGATAGTTTCCCAGGATTTGACCATCTATGTAATTTTTGCAGGAATTAGCCATCACATGATTACTGACAGTGAATAAAAAGGAAAGGCAACAAGACAATCAATGGCTTTAAGGAATGAACATTGCTCCTATTTCTACGGGCTACAAGCTGGAAGAGCTAATAAAAAAATCAAGGGAAAATAGTCTTCTAAGTAGTAGGTGAATTCACATGAGGAAAGAAAATACTCAGAGAGTTTCTCATTTGATCTGCTCTTTTCTGAGGGTCCAGCTTTTAAGTAGATGCCATTCAAAAACTGAAGAGTAACACAATTTACTGTTTATTAATTATTATATGAAAATATAGATCTTTTTTATTCTAGAAACATTTGTCTCAAAACACATTCCATTAAATGTATTCTTTCTGTCCCCCTTAATTTTTATCATGAAAGTAATTGGAACTCCAGGGAAAATAAACTGCTGAAGACAGAATTAATTTGCAAAGCAAATATATTTCTAGAAGTCATATTTAGAGTCCTAAGATCATGTTAAAAATATTGAGTTAAAGTACCGATTCTACCTGGAGGGGAAGATACATGGAAAGAAGGAAGTAAGAGAAGGGAAGCCTTCACTGATAAATAAAAACTGACCTTGCCCCCAGCAAGGTATATACAGATTGAATGGGGAAAGAAACAAACCTCTCCCTGTATTGAAGACCTACCTAGAAACACCACAAGTTCTAAGTTCCTCAAAATGAATAAATGCCCTGATTGTTTATTGTATGTAAAAATATGACTATCCCTAAAATGAGGACTATATACTTATACTATCATTTTACCCAAGTAACAAAATTGACACAGAAATCAGATGAGTGCCTTCTAAAGATAAAAAACATGCTCTCACTATTAGCCTCTATGATAGAAAGCACACTTCAGATTTTAAAAAGAGACTTTTACAAATAACAAATTTCCATTTAAATACACTATCACTAAAGAAGAAATAGAAATTGGCAATGAAAAAGCAAAATAAGTCAGTCAGAGAAAGACAGGTATCATATGATTTCACTCATATGTGGAATTTGAGAAACTCAACAGATGAACATAGGGGAAGGGAAGGTAAAAGAAGATAAAAACAGAGAGGGAGGCAAACCGTAAGAGACCCTTAAATACAGAGAACAAAGTGAAGGTTGATGGAGGGGAGGGGAGTGGGGGGATGGGTTAAATTCGTGATGGACATTACCGAGGCCACTTTTCAGGATGAGCACTGGGTGTCCTATGTAAGAGAGAAATCACTGGGTTCTACTCCTGAAGCCAAGACTACACTATATGTTAATTAGCTTGAATACAAATAATAAAGAAACAAATAAACTATCACTATTGTGTGTGGTCTTAATAAAGAAATGTTTTTAAACCTCTGGCTGTAGCTAGAACGCCTCTATTGTAGAAGAAACAAAAGCTAGCCTTGCTTTTGAGACTTGCTTACAAAGGAATAATTGAGGAAACCAAACTTGGATTTTTTCCTTTGAAATTATCAGGATTACCGAAAAGAAGAAATGACAGTCAAAATCAGAATGTACTTACAAGTGACTTTTCACAGTTGGCTGCTGACTGGTCAGCCACACATCCTTTTGCGAACTCAGTTACTTCATTCACTAATTTTACATGATCTTCAAATGGACACTGCTGGAGATACTGAGAAAAGGCAACCAGTACCCTGAAACAAAGGACATAGAAACATGAAACACGGTGAAATTTTAATATAAAGTAGTTTGCTATGCTAAACAACAAATCGTGTATCTGTATGTGTTCTATATTTTATACAACTTACTATTAGCCAGAAAGTCTATCCACATCAGCTATTATCTGAAGCCGTATGTGGCTGTCTAAGCAAAGAAGACATGTATTTATGCCATGTTTAAATAGATGTGCACGCATGTCAGCAGATGCACAAACAGAGCAGGCAAGCAAACTGTATTCTAAATAAGTCTAATTATGAGGACTAGGGACATTACATAGGCACTTTGTCTATTTAAAACACACACACAGGGGTGCCTGGGTGGCTCAGTTGGTTAAGCGTCCGACTTCGGCTCAGGTCATGATCTCGCAGTTTGTGAGTTCGAGCCCCACGTCGGGCTCTGTGCTGACAGCTCAGAGCCTGGAGCCTGCTTCAGATTCTGTGTCTCCCTCTCTCTCTGCCCCTCCCCCACTCACACTCTGTCTCTCTCTCCTTCAAAAATAAATAAACATTAAAAAAATTTAAAAAAATAAAAAAATAAAAATAAATAAATAAATAAAACACACACACTCACATGTCTCTCATTTAATCAGACTGTAGCATGAAATTGACCTTTAAAAAATAAACTATTTTCTCACTTTTTATTAGATTAAATAATTTTAAAATGGTCTCAAGAGCCACAGACCTATTTGCTAGGTAAAGGAATTTAGTAAGTGAGCAGCAAAAGAAACCATATAATAAAGTCTTTCCCACCATGCAGGTTATGTAAGCATTCCAGAAGTACACTGTCCCATATAAGTGGCCAGTAGCCACATGTAACTGTATAGACTTAAATAAATTAAAATTAAATGCAACTTAAATTTTTGATCCTCAGTTGCACTTGCCACATTTAACATATTCAGTAGCCTCGTGTGGCCAGTGGCTACCATATTGAACAGCACTGGTATAAAATATTTCCATCAATGCACAAAATTCTATTGGATAGTATTGTTCTAGAGCCTGGACTCTGATAATATGGGAATATAAGATCTTTAGAATAATAACCAACTCTATTAGAAACTTTCAATTTGACTCTTCAATATCTTAACTTACAGGCCTCTGAAATGTTCTTCTCCCAAATCATTGAACCGATGAGCAATCTCACTCTGATCTGAAAAGGAGAAAAGAAAAAAAAAGATTTGTTTACATTCTGAAGAAAACAACTTAGTTATAATGTTACTTTTTGTGTTTCTCTCCACGCAAATTAGTCATTTGCTCCAAAACCTTGGCCTCTGATCCCTACAGAAAATCTGAGGATGATGGTGAACTATTTGTTCTGAATTAAAATGGAAGAGTTATTCTATCACCAAAGATACTATTTGAAAAATCATGAAAATTGTTAAATATTTATAGCTTTATATTCAAACTTGGATACGATCTAATGCTCCTGCAGTGTCCATTAAAAGCTACTGAGAGGACAGTCTGAAATGAAAAATATAAATTCTATTTATAAGATTAACAACACAGGTTTTGGGTTTTGTTTCTGTTTTGGGGTTTTTTCATATCTATACCTGTCTATCTATCTATCTATCTATCTGTCTATCTATCTATATCTCAACGTGCAGTACCTAGGCCTTTGGGAATGTGGAGCTATGAATTCTAACATTAAACTAAATTCTGTGAAGTTGAAGTCACTCTCGGCTCCTTCATGTGCAGAAGGAAATTACAGCTACTAAACAATTCTCACCATTTTTTTCACCTAGGATGTTAGAAATATATTAATAAGATAACTTCCTAAGGGATCACAAATATAAAATACCATCACAGCCTGGAAATAAATGCTAACGGAAAACACTTCTTTAAAGATGCAGGGTTTTCTAAAACCATTCTTTTACTAGGAAAATAAAACAAAGGTTGAATAATAGGAAAATAGAATTCTTACTTGCTTCTCGACGAGTCAAGCCCCTGGAATAAGCAGAGCTAAAGAGGAGGAGGAGGGAAATAAAGGTTACCCACTTCATTGTGCCAAAGGCTTGTGGGGTTGATAGAAGAGAAAAGGTAGGACGAACAGAGGGAAATTAGCACTAATATACCTCTTTAACCAATAATTGTAGATTATTAACCAGACTCATCTTGGTATTTCATTGGCCCCCAACTGATTACAAAATTCATATTATTCTTGCCAAAAAAAAAATCGTTTGACTAAATCCATTGCGTATGTTTGCCATCTGGAACTGTTTTTTCCACAAGACCTTGTCAATTCATTAGTTATGTAAAACATCAAGTTTTACATAAGACTTTAAATGATTTGTCCCTATTATTCATTACCATGTTCTTTATTTGTGATTTACCATTTGAATATTTTAATTTTTAATATGTGCAAAATTCTAACCAGATCGATGACTTAAATTAGAAATTAAGACTTACTAAAAGAGCTAAGCTTTGAACTGTATCTATTACTAACTCCAGCTATGTTTTTATCATCAAGTAATGAAAAATTTACACACACACACGCACACATACACACACACAAGAGGGCTTCCATGTCATTCTCATTCTCCTGAAATGTTCTGTCTTAAAAAAAGTTGATGTTACCTCAGATGCAAGCTAAGAAAAAGCCACAGCCACAATAGCAACTAAAGTGGATGTCCAGAAGGTCTACATTCTTATCCCAGCTCTGGTCCACAAATGATTCAGGTCCTGTGGCAGGATATTTAGATGCATTGTAGGCATATCTCATAGAATTTTCAGTTAAGGAGACATGGGGAAGAAAATGGGCACAGTGACAGTAATGACAATCTTTGCCATAAAAATATACACAGGGCAGGTTGAGCCTTGATTAAACCTCTAGAGGTTATAAGAATCCTAAACCTTCACCAGGGATCACATTCTTTCCATCCCTGCTTCACACTTTTTTTCCTTTCTTCCTTTTAATAAAAAAAGTCACATGTTCTTCTTTAATGTTATTTTTATTTCAAAACAAATTTAACATTATGTCTGAAAACAAAGCAAACATGACTCTTCCCGCCCAAGATTCTGATCTCTACCTGTGAAGGGCTGTTCTATCTCTGCTCTTTTGCTTTAAAGATAAAGAACCTTGGGGCGCCTGGGTGGCGCAGTCGGTTAAGCGTCCGACTTCAGCCAGGTCATGATCTCGCGGTCTGTGAGTTTGAGCCCCGCGTCAGGCTCCAGGCTGATGGCTCGGAGCCTGGAGCCTGTTTCCCATTCTGTGTGTCTCCCTTTCTCTCTGCCCCTCCCCCGTTCATGCTCTGTCTCTCTCTGTCCCAAAAATAAATAAAAAACGTTGAAAAAAAAATTAAAAAAAATAAATAAATAAAGATAAAGAACCACAAATTTCAACCAGTAGGAAAATTGACTTTGTCTGACACTACAAAGCAATAATTAGTTTCAAGCCAGTTATTTCACTTAATTAAATAACCAAGTCGATCAAAACTGGCAGTCAAGTGTCGTATGGCACACGGAGGCATAGAGACTAACAAACACCCCAAGAGAAGCATTACCTTTTTTATTCAGCCACATGATGAAAGGAATACACTTTCTAGGATCATATTTTATTTTATGTCATTTTCAGGTATGGGTGCTATTTAAATAATCAAACACAGAAGAGGAGATCCTAGATAGGGAATAGGAGATACTAGGTAATAGATGATAGATACATAGATAGATGATAGATGGATAGGTACGGAGTTTTCTTAAGTAGCACCAGAGAGTGCTGAATAATGGAGCTATACTTATCTTTCACGCCACAGACAAAAAGAAATCAAAGAATACCTTCCTGTAGAATTATTCCCATTAGGATAGAAATGGAATAGAATAGACTAGAAAACCATTTTTAATTCCAAAAGCTTATATTAGAAAATTTAAAAAGAATACTATTTTACTTTGTAAATAGAAAAAAATAATTTTTTTTGGTAAATTATATGTAATTTTTTTTGTCTTCCAAGAGAGTAAGCATCTTTTATTTGAAGTCAGGGTGCAACCCTAGCTTTTCTTTTCTATCAGTCCTTGAGGAAGGCTTGGTCAAACAGGCAGTCCTCATCATTGGATATAATTGTATTGCTAAATCACAAAAACAGGCCTTTGTCATACACACATACACTTTGTGCATGTTCTTTGATGTAACAAATGAAAATAATATTAGTCTCTCCATCTACTTTACACGGCAATACTATATTGTAATATGATGGTAAATATAGATCACAAAAGAAAAATCAAATTCATCATGGTTCTAGAAACTTAGAATTGATTTTCCCATATTTATAAAGACCTCATAACTTTCAAATATAAAATTGAAAATGCCTGAAAGAATTTGTCCTTACGGTACCAATATGGTGTTTCCATGGACATATCCTTATGAGAAATTAGTAGATGGCTGAGAAATTAAAATATTTAATTCTTAACAGTATCTGCATGCTTAAAATACATCTTAATTAATAAGAAACACTTGAACATTTATATTTTGTGGATTCCCAAAGTAAGAATTCCTACATTTATCTTCTATTAGTTCTGCATGTACATTCTATATTGAAAGGAATAAAACCACATATTTGTTAGTTTTTCTAAATATTCTGTTCTTCAAGCTTTTAAACTCTTATGTTTAGTTAGTCATCAAAGGACTCTGGCATGGGAGTAAATGTAAATGTTTAAACCAAAAGTTATAAATATGGATTACAGAATCTAGTTTCTAAGTAAATAGGAAACTAGCTCCAATGATTTTTAGACATTTTCCCATTTTTGTGGGAGAAGTTTAAAAAGAGAGTAGGTAAGAAAATTCCTTCATATGAAAAGAATAGTATACTGATCATTTAGAACAGGAAAAATAGCTTAGTTGAAATATAAATATACCTGGAAATTAAATCTAAGTCTTTATCCCTTTTCTTCTTTGTTTTGCTCTTTTTTTTTTTTTTTTTTTTTTTTTTTTTTTTTTTACCAGATAGAAATGGAAGTTTTGAAGCACATGAAACAACTCTTTGGACCAGTCCCTCACTTCCTTGTCACCTTCATCATAACCTTAAACCTATGTATACCTTTCTACTACCCTCTGGGATTCCTGAAGCTTCTCACCAAGTCATTCAAACCAAGTTTCCCTCCATCTGGCCATCTTCTTAGTGCAGCCCTTATGCTGTTTCTTTCTATAATAGATGACTACTACTGGATTACCTTCTCTTGAAATAAAGTGAGGCATGCATAACAATGTGGAAAACATCTCCAATAATAGCCTCAGTATTTTAACAGAAGCTTTCGAGAGACAAACACTTAAGTCATTCCAAAATATGAGAAATTTGGATCCATTTGGAGAGAAAATTGGAGACAGGGAAATCTTTTCATAACCTTCTTCCTACTATCCTGTGGACATATGCAGGTTCTAGCTGACACGAAGGGCCTGCACTGCTACATAAGGAGTATAGAAGAGTAGACAAGTGAAAGACCATGAAGCATCAAACTAACCAGTTGAAACATTTAACTGAGTTAATTTCTTATTCACTTGTGAAGAATACATTTCCCATTAGAAATTCAGAAAATTAATTTTCAAAATGTATAGACTTACACAGACATTTCTGAAGGCAAATTAAAAAATTGTAATCCAAATATCAATTGTCCCCTTATCTCCCTCCATAAGCCAATCCCCCCCCCCAAATACCCACTTGCATTAATGAGAAATACAGAACTTGCTGGAGATTTCATAGAAGACAAGGAGAACATTTATATTATAATAACCACACTACATAACTATCTTTGGCTTGTTCCATCTCTTAAGTCCCTCCCTCTCCAAAGCTCCCATGACAGAAGGGCCCCTATTTCTGCCTCTCCTCATGGTACACTGATCCTGTGGAATTCACTGTGAATTTCACAACTCTTTACTATGCAGTTTAATTCAGTTCAATGTGAATTTCTAGCTCCAAACTCGAACACACATATCCATATATATCTCCATGCCATATGGGTCAAGTTGGATTAAATTATCTTTAAGAACCCTTCACCTTGAACATTCTCTGATTCATATTCCAAGGTAGCAGTCTTATAAAATGAGAAAAGGGCCTGACTGGTAGAAGGTAGAATGAATACATGAAGTTAAGGTTTTGGAATCCAAAGTTGAGAATTTGTTCATTGCTGACCTGCCCAATGGCTCCTCACGCATCACTCTCTACCTAGTTCAGGTTGACATTTTTAAGAAATAAAAAGATCCTTTAAACTTGCCTAAACTATATAAGTAAAATGACACTTTCTCATATCTTTTTATCATTTTTCCATTTCAAGAAAAATATAGCTAATGCCTGAAAGCCATGCTTATTCATTCTTCATATAAGTTAGCAACCAATAAAATCTATAAACATATATTTTGAAATTGATGCCAGTAACTCTTCTTTTATAATAATAACTACAAATGGAAATCAAACAAATGAATATGCTGCTGAGAGTTTAATAGTGCTAAAATATTCCTCTGCTGAAACTTTAGTGGATCATACACCTGAAACTAATGGAACATTTTATGCCAGCTATACTCAAATTTTAAAAACTAACACAACAGATGAATGGATAAAGAAGATGTGAGATATATATATATATATATACATATATATATATATACACAAACATACATACAAACAACATATAATGGAATATTACTCGGCCATAAAAAAGAATGAAATCTTGCCATTTACAATGACATGGACAGAGCTAGAAGTATCATGCTAAGCAAAATAAGTCATCAGAGAAAGACAGATACCATATGATTTCACTCATATGTGGAATTTAAGAAATAAAACAAATGAGCAAAGGGGGAAAAAAGAGAGAGAGAGAGAGAGAGAGAGAGAGAGAGAGAGAGAGAGAAACCAAGAACAGATTCTAGAGAACAAACTGATGATTACCAAAAGTAGGGGGGAATGGGTGAAATAGGTGATGGGGATTAGGAGTACACTTATCTCAATGAGCACTGACTAATGAGTAGAATTGTTGAACCACTACATTATACACCTGAACCTAACAGAACAATGTATGTTAACTATACTGGAATTAAGATAATAAACTTAATTTTAAAAACTAACAAAAACTAACAACAACAAAAAACTTCAGTGGATCAAGTTTAGGAAGTTTTCATTAAAGGATGATTTTTTTTTCTTGATGTCTTCTAAAGCCTAAAATTTATTAGATGCTTTGTAATCTCCCAGTGCCAGAATCTAACTAAAACTAGCCCACCACCCAGCTGAACCTTGGAAGTTAAGTCTTGAAATTCTCATCAACTTTTCAAGCATCTATGTATGGGCTAACATTAAGAAGTGAATTATTTGATCCAAAAAAACTTGTAACTCTTAAGAAGTATATCAAATAAATAATTGGCCTACTTCATTTTTTTAAGAGAAATTCATTTGTAGCTTAACTTTAATAAGCTGTACAATGTAAATATTTTCAAATGATTTTTAAATATAATTATTGCACATATAAGCACTGAATTTTTCAAAATCAGTTTGTCATCATAGGGGCACTAATAAAAGCTCTTTTATTAGAATAATATCTACAGGAATAAAGTTTTTATATATAAATATAGTTAATTTAATAATAATTTGTTGCAACAAAAATATTAATTCAAGTAGAATAAAGAAATAATTTTAGTACCATATGATGTTGATAATGGCTCTCTGTTTCCAAAATGCTTCTGATTCAGTTATGAGACATCCAGTATATTTAACACCAATGGCTTAAGTTATTCAATAAAATCCATACAATTACTCTTTCAATTTAATTTTAATTTTGTCTTCCCACTAAATATTTATTCACTCATTAAAATTATATTAATTAATCTTGCAGCATTTAATGTCTTGAAGGCAAATGACGGTTATTGATGAGTCCAAATTTCTCGTTGTTGTTACACGGAAAATTGGCAAAAAAACGCACATCAAGAAAGATGGTATCTACAGCAAACATTGTGCTGGCATCAACAAACCCACTATTTATTTAAGAACACCAGCGTTCTTGCTGACAGGGCACAATCCAGAAAATCATGTTTTATACTTATTTTAAGTAGCACAATCTAGTCTTTCATTCATGCTAAAAATGTATCGACCACTGAATGTCAAGTATTTGCTGGTGTATGAGGATACAAAAGATTAATAAGACAGTTGCTGACTCCAAGGAGCCCCCAGTTGAATAAGGGAGACAGACACATCGAAAGATCATTATAACGCAACATTATAAATTACTGTGCATGTAGGATACAAGATACTTTATCCTGGGGTGATAAAGAAGTATCAGAGGGGCACCTGGGTGGCTCAGTCGGTTGAGCAGCCGACTTCGGCTCAGATCATGATCTCACGGTACATGAGTTTGAGCCCCGCGTCAGGCTCTGTGCTGACAGCTCGGAGCTTGGAGCCTGCTTTGGATTCTGTGTCTCCCTCTCTCTCTAGCCCTCCCCTGTCTGCGCTCTGTCTCTCTCTGTCTTTCAAAAATGAATAAATGTTAAAAAAAAATTGTTTTTAAAAAGAAGTGGCAGAGAAGCTCTAAACACAAGGGCAATCTAATGTGTAAATAAGATGTGTGGGCTCTTAACTTCCTAACTAACTGTATAATTCAACAGGCTGTAAAGCTTCAAATTTGCATTCTCTGGTTCATTTTTGCTTGTGAGGTAACTCTGCCTGAAGAAATGAAATGAATGGGTATAGGACTGAGGGAAGTAAGGTTGGTATGAACATGTGTGATTTCTAAATAGCTGATAAAAGACCAAAATACAAAAAGCAAAGAGTTGGGCCCCAATTTAGAAGATGATGGAAATTCTTGCAGGAGTGAGAAAGAAAGGAAAGGCAAACTGGCAGACAGAAAAGAGAAGCAGAATTTGCAATTATTTAGATTTCCAGGTAAAGCTAAGGATGAGATTGGACATTTTAATATTATAAGCACAAAACAATATTCTTATAGAAACTTACAAAATTTCCGTGGGAAAATAGTTTATCTAAGATGATTGACAAAGCTGTGGACCACCCAAATGTTTAGTGATGAAAAATTGTTCCTGATTCAAGATATATTTGTTTAACCATGTGCCTAGAAGTCTGAGAGGGCTTTTCTAGGGATCTAACGTTTATGCTGAGGAAGTTTTTAAATGGACATGAAGAATAAGGGAAGAAAATAGCTTTCTAGGCATAGGGGACAGCATGTGCAAGTGCTTGAGGCAGGAGAGAGCATGAAAGAAACTGAGAAACTAGGCAGAGTTGGAGAGAAGCACTGTGTGAGATATGAGAGTAGATGGCTTTTATGTCATCCTAGCTCCGGCATTTTTGTTTTATTCTGAAAGCAATGAGAAGTTGAATGATTTTATTAGCGCAATGATATAATCTTATGGATGCACAGAAAGATTACACTGGCTGCAGGGTAGGGAAGGGACTAGAGAGGGCAAGTGTATATATAAGGAAGACTAATCAGGAGACTAATGCAGTAGTCCTTGCAACAGATGGTGAGATCTTGAGTTACATCAGTGATGTAGAAACAGAGACAGGTGGACAGATTGAAGAGATATTTAGGGACAGTACTAGCCAAGCAAGAAATCCTCTTCTTTAAAACCCATGCTTTAGAAGGCCTCCATTGGCCTCTTTTGGCTATGCACTGTCTCAAAAGCCATTGAGTCCACAAAACCAAGAGAATGCAACCACCAAAACCTGTTTTCCTCCTTTCCTGAACCATGATTCAGGCACCCAGACCCTAGAACTCTGTCTAGCCTGCCCTGAAATTTTTCAGGAGCCTGAGAGGGCCACTAACTTGGGTATATCTTCCCAAGGGCAGACCATGTCACTGATATATTCACTTCTAGGCCTAAGAAGTGGCCAAGAGACAACTGTTTGGAGGAGATGTGGATAGAGCTGGAACATATGAGGAGGCATTTCCACATGTACATACCTGAGGCCCTTCATAATACAGAATGAATACAGGGGTAGGCAGAAAGGAGAGATAGGTCAGAGGTTGGCGCTGGTTCTTCCCAGCTCAAAACTTCAAGGAGATAAAATTAGCAGGACTTGATGTATTGAAAATGAATGATGAGAAAAATAGGGGTCATAATGACTTCTAGCTTTCCACCTTGTATAATTCAATGTTTGTGGTATGACGCACTGGTCCATGGTACATTAGACAAAGACCAGAGCGATGTAGAAAGATCATTCATTAGTATGACTTAGACATGTTTGGTTTCAGGTATCTTTGATACCTCTAAGAAGAGATGTCAAGTAGATGGTTATAGAGTCCAGAGGTCAGAGGTAAGGCCTAAGCTCGGAATATTATTGGTGAGTTAGCAAGAAGTACAGGATTGAGTTGGCCTGGGGAGTTGGGATGAGCACTGGGTGTTGTATGGAAACCAATCTGACAATAAATTTAATATTTAAAAACAAATCCTAAAAAAAAAAGAAAGAGAGGGAGAGAGAGACAGCCTGGGGACAGAGTTGTGTGAAACAAGGACAGGCCCATTATGAAGTACTGAGAAAGATCAAAGATCAAAGAACAGATGGCCAAAGAAGAGGGGGAGAAAGCAAGGCAATGTTATATCGGGACACATAAATGGAAAAGGTAAAGAGTTACAAATATTACTGACATGAATGGTAGGCAAAAATTGAAAAAACAGGGGTGCCTGGGTGGCTCAGTTGGTTAAGCATCCAACTTCAGCTCAGGTCATGATGTCATGGTTCATGGGTTTGAGCCCTGTGTCAGGTTCTGTGCTAACAGCCCGGAGCCTGGAGCCTGCTTCAGATTCTGTGTCTCTTCTCTGTCCCTCCTTTGCCCACACTCTCTGTCTCCCCAAATAAATAAATAAACAAAAAAAAGAATTGAAAAAACATCTGTTGCAAGGGAGTTACTAATTTCCTGAATAGAGCTGTGTTTGATTAGAATGATAATATCAAAAACCCAGATTGGAGTGGCTAGAGAAGTAAACAGGAGGTGAGAAATAAAATCTGCAGTATTAATAAATCTTCCAACAAATTTGGATGGGAAGGGGGACAAAGAAAGAAGGTTGAGAGTCAATGACTGTTATTACTTGTGATCATTTAGAAGCCAGTGAGAAGGGTTCCGCTAATTGTGATTTCATTTTCTCTGTAAAACAGTGATTGTTAAGAATGAAAGCTTGGGTGTCAACTATACTCAAAAAAATAAAATAAAATAAAAAAGAATAAAGAGTTTGGAGTTGAATATTTGAGGGAAATGGAGAAAGCTAAAGTAGTCATTAAAAATGAGGGCACACACTGAGCAGGGAGACTTATTGCTTTTGGCTAAATTGTAAAGTAAGAAAAATTAATCCATGGCACTCATCTCCCTCTCCAAACCCTCACCGGGGCTCATGATAATCCCTCTCTCCCATTCCACTGCCCTCTACAAACCTCAAACACATGCTTTGGACTCACCCCCAGCACTGCTCTTCTCTCAGGTGCCCAAAGCCCCCACTGGTACCCTGCCTCCAAGTTCTATGTGCCTCCTCTCTAATGGACACCCCACACCAAAACTGTCATTTCTGAATTTATGGGCAAATTCAGGTAGGTGTTGAACATCAACAATCACATAAAACTAAATCCACAAAATCTAAGAGCCTCTCCTTATCTCAGTCCCATGCTCACAATCTTCTCAATGCTGTGTTTCCTCTACAAAACCACACCTAACCTTCCTAGAAATAGAGCCATCTTAGAAGGGACTGCTCTGCTGTTGATGACTTCCTAATGGATGGAATCTCAGAGAGCTAACAAATGAAGGACAGAACCTGAGGATGTGGTTCCATGGTTCTTCAAATCTCGCCAGGTAGGTCCTAACCCACTAGGACAGAAGGTTCACTAACCCTTATAAATAACCACTGGGGCTTGAACTTGGTGCTTTTACTTTGGAATCTCTATTTGGTTGTTCAGAAACATTTTTCTTCTTTCTGTCTTTCTTTTTTTTTCTTTCTTTCTTTCTTTCTTCCTTTCTTTCTTTCCTTCTTTCTTTCTTTCTTCCTTTCCTTCTTTCTTTCTTCCTTTCCTTATTTCTTTCTTGCTTTCTTTCTTTCTTTCTTTCTTTCTTTTTCTTTCCTCCTTTCCTTCTCTTTCTTTATTTCTTTCTTTCTTTTCTTTCTTTCTTTCTGTTCAATTTTAATACTATAAAATTCCTTCCTTCCTTCCTTTCCCTCTTTCTGTCTCTCTCACCATTGAAGTTGTTACATTGACCTTTCCTTACAACTGAAATGCTGCAATATATGTCCTACATCCTCAACATAAGGCCCTTGAAGGCATAAACCATGACTTATACTCACTATCTAACACCAGATCCATGAATTCCTTGGTTATAGGAATCATCCAAAACTTTCACTGAATGCCAGTTTAATTTGACTAATCAAGAGGCAACCACACCCACATGGTAAGACGCCTTGAGTAATCTGATATACCTACTGTATGTTTTCCCACATTTTTCGTTCTCATTGAATTTCAGTCTGGGAATTCATTTAGTTAGAGAAAATCAAGGTAACCAAGTTAGCAGAAGTTGACTTACTTTGATCTTGACCAACTTAAAAAACTAAAAACACTCTAGCCAGTAGGCTTACCAGGGTCTATTTAAATAACTCCATGATACATCCTGTTGGCTCAGGAGCCCCATTCATTGCCCAGAATGTTGCTCCATTCTTAGCATGTGCCATACAGCTGACATTTTCTTACCCTCTCCATCCATATCCAACCAGTTCCAAAGCCAATACTAATTCACATTTATATTCTTTTGTATTCAGTTGAGTTGAGTAAGCAAAGGGGGCGCTGGGGTTCAAATATGAAAATCTTTCCAAGGACTCAACCATGTGAAGCAAGGCCATTTGTTGAGAAACTTTGTCAAAGGCACTTACCACATGAGTGCTATTGCTTCTTCATCAGCCAAATTAAACTGACAGCTAGTTAACCTAAGTCAGTCCATTTAGGAGTTATTCTGTGGTTCATTCGAACGATACCTAAAAAATGTGAGCACGTTCCTGGGAAATATAAAATATGAAATGTGTCTACCAGGATGGAGAGGGGAGGGGACTTTACTCTGTAGGAAAAATCTGGTGCAATCAAATATTAACATAGACATCCTTCCTTTTAAACTCAAACATGTTTTTAGAGGGAAAAATTATTATATTGCATACTATTTCTAATATGATTTGTTATCCATACTCTGTGGTAGGTCTAACTTATTCATATGTTAGAATCTCTCTAATTGTAGCCTTGATCATCTAGGAAGAATTTCTATACCCTGTGAACTTTATTTCCTAATGCCCTACAACACAATCCAAAATCTGTATTAGCTTGCTCCTTATTGCCAAAAATCTCTACAATCTACCAACTATAATAAGATACTGATTTTCATCTATCTTTAGAATAGTTTTTCAAACAAGGTCATGAAATAAATTTAGAGTAGCATGGTCAATATTTTTTAGTAAAATAAAATGAAGAGAATTGATCAGAGTGCATTACATATAATAGGATAAATATCATTCTGTGGAATATTTGCTATATACATCCATATCAGGTCATTGTGTGAAGTGTATTTCTTACTATGGTCACTGTCAAAAAACTTAAAGATCCTTTCCTCCCCTTAAAATCTATTTGAAATAAGCTCAGTATGTCAGTATGTTCAAAATCAATTTGGCATTTTCCCACCAATCTAACTTTTTTTCCAAATCTATCCATGTGGCTTATCATACTGTAATTCTCCATGTCATTCATTTGATACACTTATAGTAATTTTAATACTAAAAAATTTTTGATCCATCCTTCAAAATCTCACATGTATCCTTATCCCAGGACACTGACACAACTCTGGTTCAGGCTCTCACCAAATCATGCCTGAGTTATTAGAACAAACTCTTAACTAATAGTCTTACCTTGAGTCCCTATATACTCTGATTAGTCCTAAAATTTTCCTCTCCTTAAAATCCTCTGATGTTTATTTTAAATAAATTCCAGGCTCCCTTCCCTAATATTCAAAATATCCAGGAATCAATTTCCACTAGTTTATAATATAAATAAAAGCAGAGCCTATATCCCCATCACTGCAATATTCCCAGTGGATAACACATGACTGGCACACAACGTATGTTCAATAATATCTGTTGAATGGGGGCACCTGGGGCTCGGTGGGTTAAGCATCTGACTTCAGCTCAGGTCATGATTTCTCAGTTCACAATTTTGAGCCCCCCCCCCCCCCATCAGTCTCTGTGCTGACAGCTCAGAGCATGGAGCCTGCTTCGGATTCTATGTCTCCCTTTCTCTCTGCTCCTCTCTAACTTGCACACGAGCACACCCACTCTCTCTCTCTCTCTCAAAAATAAATAAACATTAAAAACTGCTTTAAAATAATATTTGTTGAATGGGTAAGTAAATGAATGAACAAATAAATGAAGAAATGGTCTCTGTAACATATCTTTTATTTCTCTTTCACCTGTCCGTTCCTCCATTAAGTCAGTGATACTCATTGTAACATTTTTGCAAGCCTACAAAGTATCAAAGTATACAACACTACACAGGTGAGAAGACTGTGTAAATTCATTTCCAGACCAAAGTGTCTCTTAGGCTCTCTTCCACCATGATGACTGACCCCTGCTTTCTATTTACATACATCCTCCTCCTCTTCAGAGCATACCTCAGAACCTCTCTCCCTAGCCTCACGTCTTTTCACTCTCTTCTGCTAATCTCTACTACTTTGTTTTAATTCTTATTCACATCTTTTGAGTTTTTATGGTTTTATTAAATTTTAATTATTTTGTAAGAATAAAGAGTTTTCCAATTCATTATATTCTCCACAAAATCTCAGTCTAGTATTAGACACTTAGTAGATACTTGTTAAAGCCACGAATTACATTAAATGAGTAAAACTTTGTAAAGTTATTATATTGTGAAAAACACTAAGGAAAGTTATTGAATACATTTATCTCTAGCAAACTTAAGATTCATATAAGTAATCACATGCACTTCTGGCACATGGTAGATTCCCCATAAATATTTGTTGCACGAATGAACAAGCAGCTTCCAGTCTAGTGTCCATAAGCTCCTTGATATGCATAAAAGCACAATAAAAGTTCATGAGCTTATTGTCAATACTGCAAATAATAGTAATAGAAATTTTGTGTTTATTCATGGTAAGGATGCAGACACAAAAATCTCAAGTGACTATCCATTAGGTTAAAACTGTATCGGCTCTGCTAAAGTACTGGTGAGTATATCAGAAGGAAAATGACAGTCATTGATTTAACATTTATAACGTGCCAGCAGTGCTCAGCATGAGCTCATTTGCTCTTTAGAACAACCTTAGGAGGACAGCACTGTTACTGTCTCTATTTTACAAATGAGGAAACTGAGGGTAAGGTAAAGTGAGATTAAGGAGTTTGCCCAAGGTCAGAAGTTAGTAAGCAACAAAGCAGCGATAATGAACTCACACAGTCTTGTGACAGGAGGGTATAGATCTAATCTATGTATAGATTTAATCTGGGTATAGATCTAATCTGTGAGGTCTTTTCAAAAAAATTTGGGCAGTTATTCTCTACTAATAGTCCCTAAAAAACTTCCATTATATTCACAAAGTTATGTCCATTGGCATTGGCAGTCAAAATATTTCTCCTCGAGTTTGAGCAGCAGAAGCTGGCATGGGGATATATCCCTTTTGTTTTCTGCTTTATTCTTTGTTCCCCTAAAATAAGGTCTCCAAGTGTCACACAGTCCTTGCTTTTTATAATGCCAGTGGCTATAGCAGCAAGATAAGTAGTTGGTAGAGGTGGTGGTGCTAGCCAGAAAGGAAGACAGACACTGGTTACCATGTCGGGAATTCAGCACTAAAGTATCCGTGAGTATTTTGAATTTTAAGTAATCTGACAATATGTTAAAGCTGGAATCCACTATTCCATATCATTTGATTCCACTATTATTAAAAGTCATACAAAGCTTTATTTTAAAATATATTTAACCAATATTCTTTTCTTGTTTTGTCACTTCTAGAAGACACGTAGAAGGAACACTCTTTCATAACTCTAAAGGCAAAGTCCTCCAACCCACACAAAGACCTGCCCTTCTAGGAAGATTAGGTTTGAGCTTGTTTGCAGTTTAGCTGTACTGATGATTGCCTTTCAAGTTGAGTAGGTTAGATGAGACATCTGTGGAATTTGTTTGAAGACAGATGGGTGCTCAGATACAAAAATGCTGGATTAAGCAGAGGCAGAGTGGACTGGAATGATAAATACCAATGCAAGCCATGTAAAGGCAGCAACCAAGAAAAAAAAAACAAGGTACTCATGGTGATGAGCATCCTTTTCATAATAATTATCTAGGAGTGTTGTGGGTGACATATATAGGCACTCCATAGAACTGCCACTGCACATTTTTCTGTCTCCTTCTCATTGCCATTCAGTTCACTCAAATTACTATCTAATGTCCATTAGATTTCCCATATACTTCTAGTATCTATGCTAGCTACCACGTGAAGCATTATCATGCATCGGTTAAGAGCACAATTACTTCAACGCTTTGTGCCTTGATTTTCTCTCCTCCATAATGGGGATAATGTTCATTCCCAGGGTTACTATGAGAATTAAATCAGTTAATGCGTGTCAAGTGTACCCAGTGCTTGGAACATATTGGCACTCAATGAATTTTAGCGAGCATTCCCATTATTACCATGAGAAAAAACAGGCTGGGACCAGCAAAGTCTTTTACCTAAAGAGTGCTCGAATAAAACTGCACCTATAGACATACATACACACATACTTTAAGAAGACAAAACAGCATGTGGCTAACCACAGACTGGCCTCCAGAGACTTGACAGTTGTCCATGTAGCAAGAGCTGGAGACAGCTCTGGAGGCAATGTACTCAGAGATGTGACTTGATCTAGGTCTAAGAATATGGGTTCAACCTGGACATGTTGCTATCTTCATTATTCAGATCAATAAAATTTTAAGAGACTAGAGCAAAATCTTAGGACTGGCTTGGGGAAGGGTGGGGAAAGGAAGATGGGAGAACACAGGCCAGGTTGAAGGAAGGTAATTGATAGCTCTGTTTGGCCCTTAACGTTTGGCCAAACTTAACGTTTGAAATATCTGTTAGACATCCTGATAGAAATATCATATTGTTCAATATGTGAATCAGAATTCAGGGGAGAAATCCTGGCTAGAGATAAAAAAAAATTGAAAAACTCGTACAGAGATGTATTCAAAGGCCTGAATTTAAGTGAGATGATCTGATCACCCAGGAGGAGAGTCTAGACAGAGAAGAGATGGGTACTGAGGACAGAACCCTCATTACTACAAGATGGAGGGGTCTGGGGGTGGAGGAGAAACCCTCATCAGAGACAACTAAAGAGAAGGAATGGCTATGAAGTAAGAGGAAAATGTAAGAGTGTCTGTGGTGTAGAAATCTAGAAAAGAAGACCCAGACCTTATGCCAAGTAATGTTGCTGGTTACTGGAAGTTAAGGTATCTATTGCTACTTTATAGGTACCTTGAAGACAGCAGAAGCCTTAAGTTTCTACTTTTCTCATTTGTGCATCACCAATAGCACTTAACACTTAACTGGGTGGCTCAGTCGGTTGAGCATCCAACTCAGGACTCTCAGGTCATGATCTCATGTTTCGTGAGTTTGAGCCCCACATGGGGCTTGCTGCTGTCAGCACACAATCTGCTTTGGATCCTGTGTCCCTTTCTCTCTCTGCCCCTCCCCTCATTCACACACACACACACACACACACACACACAATCTCAAAATTAAATAAACATTTTAAAAAAGCAGAGCTAAATATATGATGAAGCATACAGTGAGAACTCACTAAGTCATTGCTGATTGATTATACACACAGGTAACACAATCAAAAATCAAAACCAGATCTACCTTGATAGGAGAGGTAATAAATTTCTGTTTTTACTGATCTCTAGTTCCACTGAATTGGAAATGGGAATCTCTGTGTAATCCCATTTGGCTATCTTCATGAACAATTACTAATGATTGACTAGTCACATCACACTCTGATTTAGTGATGCAATATCTATCTTGGGGTCCATTCCCCAGATATCTTGACCCTAAGATTTAAACAATCTTGTGCGAAAAAAAAAAAATGAGATAGATTTATTGTTGTGTTTCATTTGGACAAATAGCTGGTTGAAAACCTTTCTTGAGAATATACATTGTATTAAGACCAATTTGGGACCTTTATGAAATGCACAAAAATATGAATATGCACAGCAATTTCTCCCCACAATTTTACAAATGGAAAAGCAAAGACAGGCCAAACAAAATCTATAATACAAAACACTAGGCCATGATTGCTAGATAGAATTATAAGCAATATGCACTTCTATTCATTCATAGTACTTTAATATTTTAATATAACTTAAAACTTTAGAATCACCTCTGCACTTTTTTCTAATTCCTTTTGCACACAGCAAAGTATCGCGTCGAAATCCCTCAGTATGCTAAAGAATGAATTCACTTACAGGTTTTAAAACTATAATATCAGACCATCCATTGCATTGAAGGTCAATGACCTGATGTTTACACTTTAATCCTTTACCACAGATAATTTGCAAAACCCAGGTGGACAGCAAATACTTTACAACTCTAATCAACAAAGAGTGAACTATGTTCATTGAAAAGTATACTCTGGGCAAATGAATTACAGAAAGTCCACACACAAAAAGTGACCCTCAAAGAGTAGCCTAGCTTTTGGGAGAAGGAGAAATGCTGAGTCTAGTATTTGCACTTTTAGTTGGGGAGATCTCATGAGCAGAGATTCAACAAATGAGTCCCAACATTCTATAACATGAGTAACAGCTAATAGCTCTGAAAAGCTTCGGTGATAAATACAATAAAACAGTCACTAACTTAAATGTGACAGTGATCTAATTTGGGAAAATACTAAGAAATATTCATTACGTCTCACATGTTCTGCTAAACCCATTTTAATGCACCAGTGGAGAGACATTTATAAGGGAGAAGGTGCTGAAGTAAAACTAGGGATTATAATACTAGTTTTCTATACCTGGAAAGATCACTTTACCTTTTACAATATGAAAATTTTTTGAATATTGCCATGGGTGGCCATGGTATACCCAAATTAGAAAAAATAATTCCAGAGACATTAAGCTTAGTTTGTAGAAGTTCTTTCTCCCTCTAATCTGCTGTCAAAAACCCATGATGTACAAAAAGAAAACGTAGCTCTTACATTGCCACTTCTATATTTGGAGAGAGAAGTGACTAAGCACACAGACTGTCCAGGTATGATCCTGCCTCTGCCATTTAGTACCTTTTGCCATTGGACAAGCTACTTAACTTCTTTATGCCTCAGTTTCCTCAGCTATAAATTGGGGATATGAATTGTGTTTGAAAGGATTAAGTGATTTAATACATGTAAAATGTCTAAAAAGTACCAGACACATAGCAAGTAACTCAATATGTATTGGCTATTATAATTACATCTTTATTATTGTTATACATTGTAAGCACACAAGTACATGTGTATATGGGTATTATGGTGTCTAAAAATAAAAATTAAAAAAAAACACAAGCAAATCGAAATGAAGCATCCAAGATGTTTAGCAAACAGAATATACTTTAAACGGCAGGAGAGAGAAAGAGGAGAAAATACATGGGCCCACTCACATATATCCTTCATTACTGAATGATATGTGCACAGTAACTCTAAGAAATATTTGCAAGGCTCACCTACACGCTCTTTGTAAAAACCTTTACATTTTCCCTGTTTCAAAGTCTTAGATTGATACTGTTAAAAGCAGCCAGACAAACAAAAAACCAGACTCTTAAACATAGAAAATGAACTGGGGTTTGCCAAAGGGGAGGTTGGTGGAGGGATAAGCAAAATAGATAAAGGAGATCAAGTGGTACAAAGTTCCATTTATAAGTAAGTAAGTCACAGAGATGAAAAGCACAGCATAGCAAATATAGTCGACAATATTGTAATACCATTGCATGGTGACTACACTTATGGTGAGCATTGGGCAAGGTATAGCATTGTTGAATTAGCACACACATCTGAAACTTATGTAACATTGTATGTCAACTATACTTCAATTTAAAAGAAGCAGCCAAGAGGCACCTGAGTGGCTCAGTCGGTGAGTGTCCCACTTTGACCCAGGTCATGATCTCACAGTTCCTGGGTTTTAACCCCACATCAGGCTCTGTGCTGACAGCTCAGAGCCTGGAGCCTGCTTCGGATTCTGTGTCTCCCCCTCTCTCTCTGCCCCTCCCATGCTCTGTCTCTCTGTCTTTCTCTCTCAAAAAATAAACATTTAGAAGAAGAAGAAGAAGAAGAAGAAGAAGAAGAAGAAGAAGCAGCAGCCAACAGCAGACAAGACCTTCCAGCCTTAGCAACTTTAAAGATTTAAGAGTCAAAATTGCTCAGGGAGGGGAATGATGTGGGAAACAAACGCTGAAGGAAATGTAGATAAAATTAAATTTCCTTATAATCTGCATCCCATTGATAAATACTTTGAGGCAGGCAGAGTATAACATTTCTCCAGGAATTCCCTACTGCCTTAATGTTAATATTTTGCTAGAGGGAAAGACAACCTTAGCTTGACAATGGCTAGACCTCCAGGATCCTGTGTCTTCTTTAGCATATAAAAACCACTTTGGAAATTTCTCCTTGCCTTTACTTCCCCCAACTCTCAAGTATATAATCTGTCACTCTTCACAACCCTGGGGCACTTCTTCCTGCCCCTGGGTCTTGTCCCCATTCTTTAATAAAAATCACCTTTTTGCACTAAAAAAATTAATAAATAAAATAAAAGAAGCAGCCAAAATTAACCTGGGATCCCTAAGAGGGAAAAAATTTTAAAAATCTAGAAAATATTTTATTTTATTTTATTTTATTTTATTTTATTTTATTTTATTTTATTTTATTTTATTTTATATATGCATGCTAAGTGCCTAGAAAAGTGCCAGACACCTACCAGAATCCTGATATAAGATGAGTGTTAAAACAGTTCTGGCTGTGTTTGGAGTGAATTACTTCTCTGACTCAGCATTACAGCAACAAATGCAAGAGATAATAGTTACTCTGTATTATTTATAAGTTTCCTTCGGTGTTCAGGACCATTTAAATTTTTTTTAAATAAATTAAGGCTCACTGTTAAACAGTCCTACTTTGTCATTCTCCCAATCCTCAACAGGAGGGCTCATTTCTCTAGATTCTTACCTTCTGTCCTAATGTGACAATAAAGAATACCTCAGGGGGTGCCTGGGTGGCTCAGTCAGTTAAGCGTCTGACTTTAGCTCAGGTCATGATCTCACAGTTTGTGAGTTCGAGCCCTGCATCAGGCTCTGTGCTAACAGCTCAGAGCCTGGAGCCTGCTTTGGACTCTGTGTCTCCCTCTCTCTCTGCCCCTCCCCTGCTTACACTCTGTCTGCCTGTCTGTCTCTCTCAAAAGTAAATAAACATTTAAAAAAAATTTTTTTTTTAATTCCTCAGGATCACCTTGCTTCATATGAGGACTCCCAAAATCTTCGGGGTTGATGCTACGATCACTGGTTATTTACCAAATATTCAGAAACTGAAGATGACCTGTCCCTATAACATGAAATATCAGCACCTATGAAATGGGATAACATTTGATCTGAAAATTTTCTCCTTTTGTCCAAAAAATGTTGTTTTTTTAGTCATAAGTAGTTAGGCTATTCTATTCTGAATGCGTTGGAGGGGGGATGTTACAGGATGAAAAGCATGGACATAGTTCCTTTTGATGTTGACTTCTAAAACTTAAGCTCTTGGGGGAGCTGAAAGTATTTGTGAGGTACACAAAATGTTTGAGACAAGTATTTCAGGAAGAGCAAAGGACATGAGGAGACACAGGAAATAACCTATCAGGCTGGAGAAAGGAGACATGGAGGGAAGTACAAGAAAATGCTCCCTGGAGGCTGGAAAGAAAGCCTTCCCTAGAGACTCTTTTTCTTGAAAAGTAAAGGAAAGGCAAAGAAAAAATTAGCATCTTGAGAGAGAAGCAGGCCCTGTGTTCTATCCCAGGAAGGGCTTTGGGAGAGTGCAAGACCCCAGAAGAAATGACTGTGTGGTGTGTCTTAAGCAATTCTAAACTGATGAAGCTAAAACTTTCTCCACTGTAGCAGGTTCAAAATTGAAATGAATTTGACTTACAAAAAATTAAGGAAAGTTACATTCTTGCACAGCTGCTTTACTTACAAAACACACACATGGACACACACACATATACACACACACATATACACACACACCTACATGTATTTAAGTAAATTAAAACTAATTTTGCAGGGCACCTGGGTGGTTCAGCCGGTTAAGCCTCTGACTCTTGATTTCAGCTCAGTTTATGATCTCTCAGTTGGTGAGACTGAACCCTGAGTCGGACTCTGTGCTGGCAGTGTGGAGCCTGCTGGTGATTCTCTCTCCCTTTCTCTGCCCCTCCCCTGCACGCACGGGAACACACGCATGTGCACGCTCTCTCTCTTAAAAAAAATAAACTTAAAAAAAAACAACCAATTTTACTTTGAAAATTGATCTAGCCCTCCCCCAATTTTTAGCAAACTCCAAGACTTTCACAAATCCATGATACGTTTAAAAACCCAAGAATCATGTATAATTAAAAAATCATTTAAATAACATTCAGGTTCATTTTTTCTATTGTTTATAAATCATATAATTTTATGAAAATAAATAATATTCTAACATTTTCAGAAGAAACCAGATGTAAGTGCCATTTTCAAAAGCCCCTTCATTTTGATTACATTGTCAGTATCTTGAAATCAACATTTTCTAATACATACTCACAAAATTACATGTGTTTACACATATTCAATGACATCACATAAAATGTTTTAATACTTTCAACTAGTTATTATCTTTAAACAATGAGAGCCAGATTACTGATTCAATCTGACAAACTGAATTTGCTACATCTTTCTGTTTTTGTTTTACTAAGTGTATTTATAGAATTTAATCATATACCCTACTCAAGACTTGTAGAGAGATCTTTAGCTCATTTTGAAATATATTAAGCATTCATTGTTTTAGTCAGTTATTTCCCATATATTTACCAGTGCCTGCAGTATGCCAGGAATTATGCTAAAGACATAAGCAAGGGGCACCTGGGTGGGTCAGTCGGTTAAGCACCAGACTCTTGATTTCAGCTCAGGTCATGATCTCACAGTTCGTGACATGGAATCCCAAGTCAGGCTCTGTGCCCAACAGCATGGAGCCTTCTTAGGATTCTCTCTCTCTCTCTCTCTCTCTCTCTCTCTCTTTCTCTCTCTCCCTCCCTCCCTCTCCTGCTGCTTGAACATACTACCCCCTTCTCTCTCTCAAAATAAATAAACTTTAAAAAAAAGAAAGAAGCAAAATGCTTTACTCCTGACACACATTGTTGAATAAGTAAAGAGTAAATATTTTCAACAAAAAGTTTTTAACATGTTTTCATCCAGTATATAAGTAAAGATTTTAGTGGCATGAGATTACTCTAGTAGGCTTCTGTAATTTGCTAAAAGTGTGAGAAATTGGAAATGCTAATGAAATACCATTAATTTGAAAAATCCAGAGGAATAGTTGCTCAGCTTATCTTTTTTTTTTAATTTTTTTTTAATGTTTATTCATTTTTGAGACAGAGAGAGACAGAGCATGAATGGGGGAAGGTCAGAGAGAGAGGGAGACACAGAATCTGAAACAGGCTGCAGGCTCTGAGCTGTCAGCACAGAGCCCGACGCAGGGCTCGAACTCACGGACCGCGAGATCATGACCTGACTGAAGTCGGCTGCTTAACCAACTGAGCCACCCAGGCGCCCCTCAGCTTATCTTTTTAAATTGCATGTCTTTAATGAAGTTGAAATGAAATGTATACTGATCATCTCATATTTCATTTGGTTTACATGATTCTTTTATGTTAATATGCCATCAGTTATAGATATAATGTAATAATCTAATAATAATTTAATTTAACAGTAACTTCTGTGAGGGGAGGAAAGAAGAAAAAAGAAAGCATTAAAAAACACAAATCGAAATAAATAAAATGAAATAAAAATGCAAATCAGTTACAAGATACTTCCTAATTTTAGACATGTTACAACAATAAAACAAATGTACATCTTAGATTAGGAAACTATGGTATTTTAAAAGCCATCTTTTGAAGTTAGTATTCTATTTCCCTCGAACAGAATTATCTGTACTTCAGCTGAGCATAGAGAATATAAATCTAAATGACCCTGTTCCTTGAAAATCAATACACTTAACTTTCCTCAGGGAAAAATTTAGCAAAACAGGAAGCTTCACTGCTTCAAATAACAAATCTATTTGAACCTATCGATTGCCATCAGAATTGTTCAGCTGACTTTCATACCTAAGAGATTACACATACCCTCTTGTATACTCTATCAATTTTCAATATACATCAAATTCATAAATCACTGTAGTATCTGATATTCTTGTCTCAAAGTAAAAGAATTTCAGAATAAATTGTAGCAAACTTCATGTTTATACCCACACCCCATAGCAAGCTTACTACACGAACAGAGAAATTATAAAGCTAATAAATTTAACACATTTCCACAGAATTTAATTCAGTTTGATTCAAATTAATACCAAAAAATGGTATTCTGGGTGTTGGGGAAAAAAATAAACCAAAAGATATGTGATACCATTCAAATAATTAAATAATCAAATAATAGAAATAGTATAGGGGTGCCTGGGTGACTCAGTCGGTTAAGCATCCGACTCTTGATTACGGCTCAGGTCATGATCTCACAGTTTGTGAGTTCGAGTCCCACATGGGGCTCTGTGCTGACAGCATGGATCCTGCTTGGAATTCTCTCCCTGCCCCTCCCTTCCTCAAAATAAAACAATTAATTAAAAATAAAAAAATAAATAGTGTATCAGACCTAATTCATCAGAGTTAGTCACAATGGCCCTTCCATATTAAATACCCTTTTAAAGATTGAAATATATGAGAGAATTTACAGTAGATTTTAAAATTATCTCCCTATCTCTGAATTTGCTAACACCACGGTAATGAGTTACTAGACAGAGCCATAAAAAATGGAAACCCACAAAGCAATATTGAAATACATGTGGGCCTGGCTAGACCCCTTAGGTGACTGGTTGGCACATAGTTAATGCACAACAAATACTTGTTCAGCAAATGAGAGAGTAAGTGAGTGACTCACTCCACATACCAACATCCTCAATTAAAACGTATGCCTCAGGGCAATTATAAACTTGTATACACAAAGGAGCTCTGGAGTTGCTTGAAAATAGTTAAAACTGTGAGTGTTAAATCTGCTATTTCTAGAGATCTACCATGACAGATGTGTATTGACTTAGGAGAGTAACATAAAGGTAAGCTCGATTGACTCCAACAAAGAACTAACAGATAACAAAGTTTTAGGGAAAAAACACTTTTCTGGACATGCTCCTTATAAGTAATAGCTGTCCTTTAAAACAATACAACTGTTACTGCCTGTATCTTCATGGGTGCTTTAGTCAATGTGGCACAGAAGATCTCATATGATAAATTGAATCAAACTGAATTTAATTAATTCACACTTAAGAGTTTTCATGCAGAAGCAAGTAGTGCAATAAATTTACTTTTTCTCGTGTCTTATCTAATACAGTGAGAATACTTTTTTATTATAGATTTTGTTTCTTGATCTTACTATAGACTGACACTTTGATGAAGCGAATTCCTTATATAAAATGTCTTAGACTGCTATTGCTCTATTCTCAGTGTTCTATGGTTTCCCTAATCCACCAATCCCTCTTGTTTTGTTTTGTTTTGTTTTGTTTTTAATTTCATTTAATTGATCTGTCGTCAGCATCCGTAGCTTTATGCTGCTCTCTCTAAATAAAGGTTCTCATCTGTGGGTTCACACAACCCAGCAGAAGTATCAGAAAGCAAAAGTCAGAGTTGACCTGGAGAAGCACCACAAAGCAGGAGATTTGGAAATCTGAAATTTTGAAACAGCATATTAACAAGTTTCTCTGTACACATGAAATTTAAATGTGCAAAAATAGAGCATCTTGAATCTGAGAAAAAAAATTAATGTGTATCAGGAAACTTGAGGTTTTCTTATCTCCTTTTTAGCCTTGGGTGAATTGAAGTTCTTAGATCTCAGTTCAGCTTGATGGGTTTTTGTAATCAAAGGAGGCTGGAATAATTTGGATATTTCAAAACTGCAACTAGATTAGGGTGACCATCAGTAACAAAGCTATATTGGGTTTACCTGCCTAACGGAGTTTATTTAAAGTGATGTTAGACCAGTAACTCACTTCTTTGAGTCACAATTTCCTTATCTATGAAATAAAGGGGTGGAGCTCAATAATTCAGAAGGTTCTTTCCACAAGTTTGATTTCCCTGAAACTTCTAAAAAGTGAAGATTTTTCTCTGTGTCTAAAAACTGTAAGTCCCTAAGAGTCAAGGCTGGGAAGCATCAGGCAGGGGAAATGAGTTTTTATTCCTAAAAAGAAACACTTAAAGAGTACTTATGATGAAAGGTACGTGGGTGGCTCAGTTGGTTTAGCATCCAACTTCGGTGCAGGTCATGATCTCACGGCTCATGGGTTCTGAGCCCCACATTGGGCTCTGCGCTGATAGCTTGGAGACTGCTTCAGATTCTCTGTCTCCCTTTCTCCCTCTGCCCCTCCCTTGCTCACACACACACTCTCTCTCTCTCAAAAATAAATAAATAAACTTTTTTTAAAGTACTTATGATGAAACAAAACCAATGAACATAGGGGTAGGTGGGGAAAGAGATCCAAACCAAGAAACAGACTCTCAACTATACAGAAAAACTAATGGTTACTACTGGAGGGGAGGTGGGTGGGGGATGGGTTAAACAGTGATGGGTATTAAGGAGTGCACTTGTGATGAGGACCAGATGTTGTATGTAAGTGATGAATCACTAAATTCTACACTCAAAACTAGCATTGCACTGTATGGTAACTAGCTAGAATTTGAAAGAAAACTTGGGGGGGGAAAGTACTTATGATGGACCAGCGCCTGTTGTAAGCACTGTACATACATGCATGAATTTAACCCTCACAACTGAGGCAGGTACTATTATTATGTCCATTTACCAGATGAGGAACTGGAAGTATCAGGTTAAGTAGTCTAGCTTGTTCAAGGGTGTATGCTAGTAAGTAGTGGGGTCAGGATGCAAAGCCAGACAGCTGGCTTCAGGTATCAGTTCTCTTAACCACTCCAATCTGCTACATGTCTAAAATTTACAGAGCCCACACACTTGATCCATACAGTTAATGCCTAGATGCATGGATTTCTTCCAGATTCCTTACATATTAACCAAGGTCATGAGGCAGAACTGATTATATGTGTGTTGTCAGAGCTCTGGAAGGAAATATGTCAAAACTCCTGATGTTTTAACTGTGGTTAAAAGTAACCTATCCTTGGGGAGCCTGGGTGGCTCAGTTGGTTGAGCACCCGACTTCGGGTCAGGTCATGACCTCACAGTTCCTGGGTTCGAGACCCACATCAGGCTCTCTGCTGACCGCTTGCTCATAGCCTGGAACCTGCTTTGGATTCTTTGTCTCCATCTCTCTCTGCCCCTCCCCCACTCACGCTTTGTCTCACTCTGTTTCTCAAAAATAAATAAATTTTTTAAAAAAGGTCAAAAGAAAAGTAACCTATCCTTGTAAAAATATTAGAACCCTGAAATTCCATTCAACATTATAACGATATTTGCTATTACATTTTGAAAATAGAAGCCCCACGAAGAATTCAGCTCTCATGGCCATCCTTCTTATTACAGTCTGAATTTCATCTGAATCTCCACCCTGTCTTTTATTTATTTTTTTTAATTTTTTTTTTAAACGTTTATTTATTTTTGAGACAGAGAGAGACAGAGCACGAACAGGGGAGGTTCAGAGAGAGGGAGACACAGAATCTGAAACAGGCTCCAGGCTCTGAGCTGTCAGCACAGAGCCCGACGCGGGGCTCAAACTCACGGACCGCAAGATCATGACCTGAGCCAAAGTCGGACGCTCAACCAACTGAGCCACCCAGGTGCCCCTCCACCCTGCCTTTTAAAGGCTTTCAGTGGATCCATCCTCACCCTTTATTATAAAACAACTCTCACTCTTTTTTATGTATTTAGTTTTTAATGTTTATTTATTTTGAGAGAGAGAGACAAAGTGTGAACCAGGGAGGGGCAGAGAGAGAGAGAGAGAGAGAGATACAGAATCTGAAGCAAGTTCCAGCCTCTGAGCTGTCAGCACAGAGCCCAATGGGGGGCTCGAGCTCATGAACCTCCAGGTCATTACCTGAGGTGAAGTTGATGCTTAACCAACTGAGCCACCCAGGCACCCCAAAACAACTCTCATTCTTGACTGCAGGCTCCTTGAGAATTGAAATTTTATCTGTCTTGATTATCACTTTTCCCCAGTGTGTAGGATACTTGACATTTAATGAGTATTTGTTAAATAAGTGTGTAGATAACTAACAAGTTTTTGTTGAATTAATAACATAAAACATGTA
The DNA here is from genome assembly GCF_018350215.1 of Panthera leo. NCBI lineage: Eukaryota > Metazoa > Chordata > Mammalia > Carnivora > Felidae > Panthera > Panthera leo. The sequence continues at coordinate 145,716,022 of NC_056682.1, forward strand.
AAATTATTTTTTAGACAAAAGTAGCCAATGTCTTCTGCTCCCTCTTCTTTTGACAAAATAAATACATTTAAGGGAGAGCAATATTACTTCTGATATTATATTGATCAATTTCCTGTTTTCACAACCAAATTATTTGATCCATAAGTATGGCAAATTGTTACTTGAATTTTCTGAGACAAATTATTTTTTTATTTAATTTAATTCTGTCCAATATTGTCTTCACTAAAAAGCATAACTGAATCTGATTTAATTTAATACATTTTAAAGCTTACTATTTAAACTCATAAATAAAAATGATGGTGCACTTGGGTGGCTCGGTTGATTAAGCATCCAACTTTGGCTCAGGTCATGATCTCGCAGTTTGTTCGCGCCCTATGTCAGGCTCTGTGCTGACAGCTCAGAGCCTGGAGCCTGCTTTAGTTTCTGTGTTTCCCTCTCTCTCTACTCCTCCCCCTCTCATGCTCTGTCTCTCTCTCAAGAATAAAATAAAAAATTTTTTAAATTAAAAAAAATAAACTCACAAATGAAAATGAAATTATTTGTTAGACTATGAGTATTTATTTTTAGTTAAAAATATGATCTACAGAATTTAATTAAATAGGCACCAGTCTTTCATTTCAGCACCTTATAATCATTATAACAATGCTACATACCAATACAACATAATTTATTCTATAATTTTAAATATAATTCTTCCCAAAACACTGGGACACAAGGAGAATAGTCCAGAGAGAAGAACAAACTTGTCTAAAATTAAAATGCAAATAAATGGTAGAGCCAAGACTAAACACTAGGTTTTTCTAGCTGGGGTCTAGTAGTTTTTCATTATCCTAATTTTCATTGAAATACCAGAAGTAGATAATCAATGAAAGAATCGTGTTGGGGAGGAAAATTTTTTCTCTACTTTTCAAAGATTGTTCTGGCTCATCTAAGAATTAAACTGACATGAGACCAACTAGCAAGAGAAAATAAAATTTAACTTCCTTTGTTTGGAACCCAACATACATGAAAGGGTTAAAAACAAAAAGGTAAAATGAGGTATATGTGTATCCTGAACTATAGAATGGAATACTGTCTTGGGCCTTCAAAGGGGAAGAAGGCAATTCACAGGGTAATAAGTAGCGATATTTGGTAATTAGATGTTTGCCCTGCCATACAGATGGGTCACTCAGATAAAATTTACCTTCAGTAATAACTCTTATTCTTGGAAAGATCTCCAATTTAGATTTTCTTACTGAGTGGGCAAAAGTTTTTCTCGGGCCCACAGGGTCGCAACTGCATACAGTTCAAAATAGTTCACATGTTAGCATCATACATTTTGGGGATTCTTGTTCCTTCAATTGGAAGATTTACCAATTACTATCCAAATATCCAAGAAGTGTATATGCTGAATATATGTCTAATAAAATATTTTAAGAGCAGCTTTTGCCAAAAAAAAAATTATTTTTGTGTCATGGAACAGAATAAAATCTGGTTTTGTTATGCATTGTAGAGTAGAAAGAGAACTTTGTTCTTTTAGAAACTGAGAACTTTATCACATTAAAACTGGGGAGGGGGAAACTTGAATGAGCTTTAGGAGGTGCTCACTGAGTAAATAAATGTGCTTGCATACTAAACATCTGTTAAATGAGTTTTGATGAAATTCAACCCAAACCAATTATTGTTGGTATGTTTTCACTGAAAGATCAGTCTTTGTTAACCAGTGCAACAAAGAGCTCTTCAACTAAAAGTGAGATATCCGGTTTATAGAATAAAATCAAGTTCTATTTCTCTTTCAGCAACTAAGAAACTAAAACTAAGAAAGCCTAAACCTGAGTTCAGCAATTAAGTTGCAAGCCTAATCCTATTGTTTGCACACAACCTGTTGAAGACCCCTACTAACTGTTTTAGGCCACCTGACATTAAATTGAATAAACTGAATGAAAATTAAACTCTAAAAAGAGCTATTTCAAATGATGAAGCAAGGGAAAAAGCAAACCCAAAAGATAGTCACCCAGCTATAAGAACCAAATAATCTATAGTGGAATATGATTACCTGAATCTTGAGGTAAACATTAATGATTACATTGTGGATGATGGGTCTCAGATTAATAAATTTGTACTTTCACTGAGAGAGAGTCAAGGTTATCACTGCTTCTCTGAACAAATTCTAAAGCCCACGCATGGTAACCTTTGAAATTTTAACAGAACATCACCAGTCTTGCACTGATTGCTTCAGTTTACATGCCACTGGTCATAGAACTTTGAACTGGCCATTTTTGTTTGGAAAACTTGTAGATATTGTATCTCTTTAAGTTAAACAAACCCTTGGACATACACACACGCTGTTTAATGAGCGTTGTCCCCTACAAATGGAAAATTTCACGGGTAAAGAATCAAGTGGAATAGTACAAACCAAACCTAAGAGTTCCGAACTGAAAAATTATTCAAACATTCTGTCTTTTCTCTCACCGCACTTTATATGAAAAGACATCTCTACCTTTCTGTATTATTCTTCAAGGGAATGTTTCTGTATGATCTGGAGTTATACCTATTTAAAATTAATGTTAAAATATCTTACTATGATACCATAAATGTCATAAAACTTGCTTCTTTCTGCTTTACAATACCTTCCATTCAATACAGAGGAATTTCTAAGCAAATTTCTGGTACTGTAATTCTATTTTTCTATTGGATTTCATGAAAAATTATAGGCAAATTTTTATAGGGAAATAAAGAATCCCTTGATAAACTAAAGCCACATTTAATTCTATACAAATAGTGTCAGAATTACTTAATTAAATGAAAGAAATTAATTTCCCATAAACACTGCCAATAATGTTCAGAATATTAATAATATTATTGGCCCTTAATTACAACATTTTGCAATAAAAATACTAGACAGAAAACACACAGCCATGTGAAACTTTAACAGCATTCGTTTATATTTTGTTCTTTTATTAAAGTTTTAAATACATTTGCTTTTGCTTTTTGGGTAGGTTTTTGTACTGCTTCAGACTAGGCTAGAAGATGGAGGTTAGAATAAAGTATTTACAATGCAAATTTTAACCTATTCCAAGCCCTAGTATAATACCGTAGTTAGTCTTGGTAAAAATTCAATGAACTACTTTTATTATCTTTCATTTCCTAAACTTTTAACATAATCATGAACAAAGATACGATATAAAAGCTGAGATCCAACCTATACATCCATTTGTTATAGGGCAAGTTGTATATGACTAGCCCATAACATGATAGTAGCAGAAATTCAGTGGGAAGTCCTTCCTTCTACACCTCAATCCAACATAAGTATTATTAAAACATGTGTTCAGGGGCACCCGGGTGCTCAGTTGGTTGAGCATCTGATTTTGGCTCAGGTCATGATCTCAGGATTCACGGGCTTGAGCCCTGCATTGCTTGCTGCTGTCAACACAGGGCCGGCTTTGACCTGTCTGTCCCCCTTTCTCTCTGCCCCTCCCCTGCTTGTGCCCATGCTTTCTCTCTCTCAAAACGAAATACACATTTTTTAAAAACCCACATGTGTTCAAATGCATATATTTTCATGCTGTTTATAGTACAGAGTAGTTTAAAGCGTTTTAATTTGCACACCATTGGGTGAGGCTCCCCTTATCCAGTTTACTACAGGATAGTCAGTCCCAATAATCTTACATCTATCCTAATTCATACATTTGTGTCACATCTACCTAGTCTTGGTAGACAGTTGATTTTCTTGTGTTAAACCCACTGGTATTCCATCAGAACAAAGAAAACTTTAGGAAGATTCTCTTTTATCATGATAACTAAGAAGAAATTGATTATTTAAAAATCTGGAAACATCTATAATATTTTAATTCCCCCAATTAACAACAACAACAAAAAAAGGAGGGTGCCTGGATGGCTCAGTCAGTTAAGCATCCAATTCTTAGTTTCAGCTCAGGCCATGATCTCACGGTTTGTGAGTCCGAGCCCTGCATCAGGCTCTGCACTGACAGTTTGGAATCTGCTTGAGATCTCTCTCTCTCTCTCTCCCTATCTCTCTCTGTCCCTCCCCCACTCATGCTGTCTCTGTTTCTTTCAATAAACTTGAAAGAAAACATTAAGAAAAAAAAAGTATAGCCACAGCCAACAAGGGGACTGTCAGGGAGCCTGGAGCTCTGGTAGCTTCACTCCTGCTCTGAAAAAGGGATCCTGGGAGTACACGATGCCTGTACAGCAAGCAGAAGCAGGCTTCCCTTAAGGTAACAGATTAACAAAATGGTAAATCCTGCCAGGCACAGGAATCAACACATAAGTGCTCAGTTCTTAACAGGATTTTCAGCTCAACTTGTAGAAAGGGCCTACCAAGAGAAAAGTGTGTCATAGCCATGGTCCCTGCAGGCACAATTACTTGGTAATGACAGCTGTATGACAACTTCTCATTCTTTCTTCAATTCCCTCCAAGTGATTTCTGTCTCCACCACTACTCTAGAACTTCATCTCACTGCAGTGCTCAACTCCAATAGGAAATATTTGCTACCTATTTCATGCATATGAAAGGACTCAGAGGCATTTGATTTGCCCCTTTTATGTTGACCTCCATGAAATAACATTATTCTAGTTCTCCATTTTCTTCTTGAACCAATTGGTCTCCTTTTTTTTTTTATAAATTTTTTTTTTACATTTATTTATTTTTGAGACAGAGAGAGACAGAGCATGAACGGGGGAGGGTCAGAGAGAGGGAGACACAGAATCTGAAACAGGCTCCAGGCTCTGAGCTGTCAGTACAGAGCCCGACGCGGGGCTCGAACTCACGGACCGCGAGATTATGACCTGAGCCGAAGTCGGCCGCTTAACCGACTGAGCCACCCAGGCGCCCCTTGGTCTCCTTTTTAAACACTAACAGCTCTCCCTTTTATTTTCTAACCGAGGGCTTTTTTGCCTTCTATTGAATCAGTCAGAAATCATTTAGTTCTTTCTTCTCTTGGTCTCTCGTTCACTCATTTCTATTTGGCTGTAGTCATGTATCAATGGGTATACATACTTCAACCACAAGCAATCTTGCACATCCCTCTCCTCCAAATATCTTCCTAGAAGGTCATGTGTTATCATTATTCTCCTTCTGCTCAAAAATTTGTATGAACTCTCCTTCACCTATAAAATGAAATCCAAATTAATCATGTGCTGACAAAGAGCACAGAGAAAAGCAGCATCTATTCAGTCTAGAAATGAGAGTCTTTCAGAATCTGTTTCACTCAACCAACTTGGGATAAAAAATGCAGGGTCTTTTAAGGCAGTGAAAAGCCAATGGATTGGTGTAATACAACATGACAAAAGGAGAAGATTGTACACAATGAACTGGAGAGCCAGGTCTCAATTATGGGAACAAAGTATTAAAGAAGAGATAAGAAATGGGCTTGGGATAAAAACATTAGGGATCCAAATGTGCCTAACACATAAAAAGAGGTAGATAAGAGGAAACAGTGAACTTAGAATGGCGTGAGATGAAAAAAGGAAAAGGAAAAGGAAAAGTAATGGCATAAGCTAGACGAAGGTAAAAGAAGTAATATCCGTAAAGATCTGGATGTCAACAGTGATCCACAAGTAACTCACACGGAGAGGAGAACCTTAAAGTGAAAGCATACAGTTATTTCAGAAGTAAATGTTGAGGAATAAAGCCAATTTCCTGAAGGCAAGAAGACAGAGACAAGATAAATAGACATTAACCTGAAATATATATACGTATTTAGCAAGAATGATATTTTTTGAAATATTTTCTTTTTGGCTTCCCTTTCTTGGGGAGAATTAAAACTGTTAGAGCAGGAATGCAAAAAGAAATCAGTGTTAATATTCACCTATCATTGTTAGATTTTTCAAGTGACACAATAATCTTGAGAGATTTTTGAGAAAATCTCAGAGAAAACATTTACTTTAATCGTGTTCATCCATATATCAAATGCAAAACTTGAATGCTCTCCACCTACATTGTCTTTCTTTTCTTTTTTCTTTTTTCTTTTCTTTTCTTTTCTTTTCTTTTCTTTTCTTTTCTTTTCTTTTCTTTTACAGGCTTAGACAGAGAGAACTCTCAATGAGAATAAGGGACATTTCATCTAAGAATAAAATGGAGCTACTTTCCAGAGGAAGAATAGGAGGCACAAAAGAGAAATTCAAAAGGAATGAAATTGGAATGAATACACGGCTAATGTCACCCTGAGACCTATTATCTCCAACAGGGAAATAAGATGAAGACGGAAACTCAGATGAGTTGAGGAGGAAGCCCAAAGCAGTTTCTACTGATTCCCATTTGGAACTGTTAGAAAGAAGACGTCTTCTCAGGGTGTTCACCTGGGCCAACATAAGGAAGCCCCTGAAGAGCAAAATTTAACACAATAGCAGAAAGGCAGAGAGTTCTTTCTATGTGATCCACAACATTGTTTTGTCAATTTATAATTACATTTTACATGCATAAATGAGGTATGTGTGGTAAGATCATATGCCCAGCTCTTGGGTAGAACAAACTTACTTGGTGAATTCATCTGTTATTATATCTGAGTGTAGCCAAATACAGTCTTCACAGGCCTTCATTTTAAGTACATAAAAGGCTGAATTTAGATTTTTTTTTGCCCTGTGTAGATAACACACTGTAGAATCTTGTGGAATAGGACAATAAAATTCAGGAATGCTAGAGAAAAAACTAAAAAGTAGTCCACAGCAATAGCTTTTAAGAAACTAAATCCTGATCATTCCTTTAACTTAGTTCCAAATCAAAAAAGAAATGAAGTACTGAACAGTGACCATCGTTTTGATCATCAATACTGACCTTCTTGAACTGCCTTGTGATAAGAACATGTTGTTCTGGGCAGTTCTCAAGCAGAGTAGCCCAAACCATTAGGGAGTAACAGTCCCTTTGGCAACAGTTTAATCACTAAGTCCAATGTCACATGGAAAAATAATCTAGAGCATTCACAATGTGTCTTATTCCAGAGAACTCACCCACTCATGTTTGTCTACTATGTGCTCTACCACAAAATTTTACTACCCTTACAGATAGCCTATTGACTCTGGTCATGAGATAGTAACCATGGGGTTAGGGGTCACACACTACCTTCAGGTAGAGATCACTCACCTCCACCCTCCACCACCCCATCCCAACACCAAAAAGAAAGAAAGAAAGAAAGAAAGAAAGAAAGAAAGAAAGAAAGAAAGAAAGAAAGGAAGGAAGGGAAAAAACAAAAAAACTTGGGACAGGAATCTCTTTTTTTCTACTTTTCCCACTCTTATTCTCAATATTTTCTCATCATTCTGAACTAAGTGCCATATCTCCTTTATTTCAAATAGACCTTTGGCATTTATTTCTAGACAAGCTACAAGAATTCCTGACTTTCCTTTTTTTGTTTGTTTGTTTGTTTGCTTGTTTGTTTTTAATTTGAGTTTCCTATCCTCACTTTCATAGAGAGAATTTCCTCTCTCTGACCCTTTATTTACTTCTAACTTTGATATATGATGGGATTTTAAAATATCTGGCCTTTTGGGAAATAACCAGTAGCATTTGCCATTCTGAAGCCACCAGATAAATATGAACTAAAGTAACACATCTGCAATCCCCACCACCATTTTAAGGAGTAGGTCTCAATCTTTCATTTGCCTAAAATCATCAGTGGGGTAATAGGACATCTCTTAGCCAATCATATTTTTCCAACAATATTCCATACTAATAATGATTTATTCCTGATTTTAAAATTATTGCCCATATCTAAAGGTAATAGTGCATCAATTCAATGGAATATTTGCCTTGTACAAAGAAAGAAGAAAAGATCCTTATAAATACATTAGAAATGATATCTAAGGTATATCTTTCAGAAAAAAAAATATGTATAATAAAGTAAAATAAGGGTGGTTATATATAAAATAGGAGCAGTGTGTAACATTCTACCACTTAGGTTAAAAGGCAGTGAGCATGTTGGGAGGGACATACTTATAAATACTGAATAGTTCATGACAAAACAATCTGTGGAAGGATTGCAACAAAAATGGATAAAAGGCTATGTAACAAAATGGTAACACTGACTCCTTGGAGAGGAGTTGGATGACAATGGAACAGCTATGGAATGGTTGCTTTTCACTGAATAGTCATTTATGACTTTCTAAAAACTTGAATCATATTAATGCATTCACCATCCAAAAATAACTGAAACTAAAATTGAACAAATATTTAAAACAAACAAACAGGGGTGCCTGGCTGGTTCAGTCGGTTAAGTATCTGACTTCAGCTCAGGTCATGATCTCACAGTTTGTGGGTTCAATCCCCATGTCAGGCTCTGTGCTGACAGCTCAGAGCCTGGAGCCTGCCTCGGATTCTGTGTCTCCCTCTCTCTCTGCCCGTCCCTGGCTCACACTCTGTCTCTCTCTCTCCCTCAAAAATTAACAAACATTAAAAAATTTTTTTAAATAAAACAAACAAAAAAAGATTGAAGCTAAAATTAAATAAATACTTAGAACTGGTAAATTTTCTTCCACTATCACATTAATCCTAGGAAAGTATAGATGGTGTCTGAAATCACATATTTCAGATACTTTCTCATATAGTTGACAGAAAAAATTCTGCATTCTAGTTGGACACTAGACATGAAGCTATATTGATGGGCACTTTACTGAGCAGCTCTCTAGGACTGGGTGGTTTTCTCAGGAAAGACACCAGCTCTTATTCATCCCTGTATACCCAGTACCTGGAACAGTAATTTTCAAGTTATGCTCTATGGACCCCTGGGGTGCTTCAGACATTTTGCAATTACTTGATTTGGCTTATTTCTTTTAAAATATATATAGTTTAGGGGCGCCTGGGTGGCTTGGTGGGTTAAGCGTCCGACTTCAGCTCAGGTCATGATCTCACGGTCCGTGAGTTCGAGCCCCGCATCAGGCTGTGTGCTGACGGCTCAGAGCCTGGAGCCTGTTTCAGATTCTGTGTCTCCCTCTCTCTCTGCTCCTCCCCTGTTCATGCTCTGTCTCTCTCTGTCTCAAAAATAAATAAACGTTAAAAAAAATAAAAAAAATAAAAAAAATAAAATATTTATAGTTTAACACATACAGAAATCCATATATATATATATATATATATATATATATATATATATATATGGCAGAAAGGTAAATATCCTTAGGTTATGAGTGAAAAAATTTTGTGAGCCTCAGTTGAGATATTAGGGAAGAAGGAACTACAAATTAATACTTAGAAATGCATGTGTCATGCTCAAGTAAAAGTCAATCAACATTTAGGTATATCTGCCTATTACATACTTCTCTCAAATCATAATAATCACATGTGCAAAGAAAAGTGAACTTCTAGCAGGTATCTAGATACCTTAAGAGTATCATAGTTTTATCATTCACTGTAAATTTGGTTGATTCTTGTCTGACATTTATGATAATGTAAATTGTTGTGTTAAATATTGTTGGTGATAGAGCTATGAAATAAAATTATTTTGTTATTCCTATGATCCGTAGTTATTCTGAGACTGAAAACTATTTTATTTTTCTTTTTTGATTTACTTTTTTAACCATTACCATTTGCAACTATTTTTCTTTTTCTCCAGCTTTATTGAGGTATAATCAATAAAATGGTAATATATTTAATGTGATGACTAGATACATAGATAGATAATAGAAAGATGATAGAATATATATATATATATATATATATACACATCATGAAAGATTCCCACAAAAAGTTAATTAATACATAAATCACCTCACATAGTTACCTTTTTTTTTATTGGTGAGAATGCCTAAGATCTACTCTTTCAGTAAATTTTAAATTATACAATATAATGTTATCAACTATTATCAGTATTATAGTCATCATGCTATACAGTAATAGATCCTCAGAAATTATTCACCTTATAACTGAAAGTTTGTACCCTTTACCAACCTCTCCTCATTTTCCCACACATACCCCCACCAGCCACTCACAACTACCATTCTATGCTTTCTGTTTCTATGAATTCAACTTTTTGTTTTAAGATTCCACTTACAAGTGATACCAGGCAATATTTGCCTTTCCCTGTCTTGCTTATTTCACTTAACATAATGTCCTCCAGGTTTATTCATTTTACTGTAAATGGCAGGAATTCCTTCTTTTTTTAAGGCTGAATAATAGTACATTATATATATATATATTTATTATTATTATTATTATTATATATTTATATATCATATTTTTGTTATCCATTCATCCATCAGTGGATACTTATGTATGTCCTGGCTATTGTAAATGCTGCAATGAACATAGAAATACAGATATCTCATCAAGATAATGATTTAATTTCCTTTGAATATATACCCAGGAGTAGGACTGCTGGATCATACGGCAGTTCTAACTTTAATTTCTTGAGAAACATCCATACTTTAGTGGTTGTACCAGTTTAAATTTCCACCAGTTTACATTGCCACATCCTTGCCAGTATTTATGTCACCTTTTTAAAAAAAAAAATGTTTAGTTACTTATTTTGAGAGAGAGAGTGTGTGTGAGTGGGGTGTTGGGAGGGCGGGTACAGAGAGAGAGAAGGAGACAGAGAATCCCAAGAAGGCTCAATGCTGTCAGTGCAGAGCACAACGTAGGACTCAAACTCATGAACTGTGAGATCATGACCTGAGCCAAAATCAAGAATCAGACACTTAACTGAATGAACCACCCAGGTGCCCCTATCTCATCTTTTTTAATAATCAATATCTTAATATGTGAAGTGATATCTCACAGTGGTTTTTACTTGCTTTTCTCCCATGAATAGTGATTTTGAGTGACTTTCATATACCTGTTGATCATTATGTTTTCTGGAAAAATGTATATCCAGGTCCTTTGCCCATTTTAAACTGAGTTATTTGGGGTGTTTTTTGTTTGCTTTTGTTTTAGTTTGGTTTGGTTTTTGTTAATTAGTTGTATGGGTTCCTTGTATATTTTGGATATTAACCTCTTATAGGATACGTGCTTTCAAATATTTCCTCTCATTCCGTAGGTTCCCTTTCCTTTTTGTTGATAGTTTCCTTTGCTACAAAGAAGTTTTTTAGTTGGGTGCAGTCTCACTTGTTTGTTTGTACTTTTGTTGCCTTCACTATTGTTGTCAAATCCAAAAAGTCATTGCCAAGACAAATGTCAAGAGAATTACCCCCTATGTTTCATTTTAGGAGCTTTATAGTTTCAGCCTTATATTCAAGTCTTTATTCTGACTTGATTTTTATATATCAAGGGCAGGAGTCCAATCTGTTTTTTGTTTGTGGCTATCCAATTTTCCTACTATCATTTATTGAAGAAACTGTCCTTTCCCCATTGTACATCCTTAACTCCTTTATTGTAAATTAATTGACCATATATATGTGGGTTTATTTCTGGGCTGTCTATTCTGTTCCATTGATCTATGTGTTTGTTTTTATGCCAATATCATACTATTTTGATCACAATAGCTTTGTAATAGCCCCAGTTTAAAATCAGGAAGTGTGATGCCTTCAGCTGTGTTCTTCTTATTCAAGACTGCTTTAGCTATTCAGGGTCTTTTGTGATTCCATACAAGTTCTAAGATTGTTTTTCTATTTCCGTGAAAAATGTCATTGAAATTTATTTTTTTTTAATTTTTTTAACGTTTATTTATTTTTGATACATAGAGAGACAGAGCATGAACGGGGGAGGGTCAGAGAGAGGGAGACACAGAATCTGAAACAGGCTCCAGGCTCTGAGCTGTCAGCACAGAGCCCGACGCGGGGCTCGAACTCACAGACCGTGAGATTATGACCTGAGCGGAAGTCGGACGCTTAACCGACTGAGCCACCCAGGCGCCCCTGTCATTGAAATTTAGATAGCAATTGCACTGAATCTGCAGATCACTTTAGGTAGCATGGACATTTTAACAATATTAATTCCTCCCGTGCATGAACATACTCCTATAAACATTCTCCCTGTGTATTCTGCCAACTCCTTCCCTCCGTGTGTGTCTGCCTCTGTGTCCAAATCTCCCCTTTTTACAAAGACGGCAGTCATGTTAGATTCAGGCCCATATTAATTACCTCATTCATCTTAATTTGGTTAAATCTGCAAAGACACTATTTCCTAATAAGATCACAGTCTGAGGTGATAGAAGTTGGACTTCAATATGTCTTCTTTTGGAGGATACAATTCAGCCTATAACAGCTTCTCTCCCCAAGTCTCTTAGGTTTCTGCTTTCTCCATTTAATGTTAAATCTTTTCCATCCACTTTCCAGATGTCAGAATTTTGTTACATATTTCTTCAGTGCTGTTACTCATTTTCCAGTTCTCTTGGTCCTTGTAAGTTTATATTTTTGTTACATTTTTACTATTTTGATCAGGAGTAGAGATAAGTAAGTGTGTGTGCTCAACATCACATATAACAAGAGTATCCAGAATAATCTTTTTGAAAATTGAATCATATTACATCATTACCCAGCTCACGCCATCCAAAGACTTCCCCTTAACACTTACAATAAAATCCTAAATCCTTATCATAGTCTGCAAAGATCAGCACCAACTTGGGGCACCTGGGTGGCTCAGTGGGTTAAGCGTCCGACTTCAGCTCAGGTCATGATCTTGCAGTTTGTGAGTTTGAGCCCCATGTCGGGCTCTGTGCTGACAGCTTGGAGCCTGGAGCCTGCTTCAGATTCTACCACTACCTACCACTCTCCCCTGACATGCCCCACTCCAGCCAAATGGTCTCCTTGTTATTCTTCAAATTTTCCATGCATGTTCCCAACTCTGGCCCTTTAGATCTGCTCATTCCTCTTAGGATACTTTCTGAGTAGTGAGGCTTGTATTCAAAAGTCTCCTCCTCAGACCACTGTCCGACTTTGATTTATCCCAAAACCATTTATCAGAGACCAGGAATGGGTGCAGAGTTTGTATGGGAGGTGATCTCTGAAGGCAGAGTGAGGAAATCGGAAAGTAAGCTAAGAAAGAGAGGAAAGCTAATGAAGGATGTGGGTGGGTAGGTTGCTACTATGGGGAACTGTGGCTCCATCTCACTGGAGACTTCTTGTGTGACTGAATGGAACACACTTCAGAATTGTCACCACCTCTACCCCTCACTGAATGAAGATTGTTTCTGGGGACATTAATACCTAGAGTGCCCTCATAAGCTGTCACAGCAAGTACTTAAGGAGGCAACATAATAGGTTCCCAAAAAACATTTATCATATGAATAAATGGGATGTGTAGAATTTTTGTAGACATTGGATAGAATAACAATAGAAAAAAAAACATGAAAAAATTATTGAAGTATACTAACGATTTAAAAACTAAAACAAGATACAGAATAGTGTTAGAATGTGCTTCTGCTTTTCTTCCTTTTTTTAAAGATATATATATATATATATATATATATATATATATATATATATAATATTCTTTAGTATTCTTTAGATTACTTTTTAGATTATTTTTTTAGATTCTTTAGATTACTAATGTTCTATATAAGAAAAGACCTCAAAATACAGTGGATTAAATAAGATACTAACTTTATTTACCTGTAAGTTAAGTCCAGATATAAGCAGTCTGGGACTGATAGGGTAGCCATCCATGATATGATGCTATCCATTTCTGAACTCAAGATAATTGCTCCACTCTCTCCATCCTCCAGCTGTGGGAAGAGGGAAAAGAGCTAAAGGGAAGTAGCCTCTTTCTTTTTAAAGGCATACCCAGAAAAGGTATACATCGTATTTTACTTACATCCCATTGGCTGGAATGTCGTCACATGGACAAACCCAGTCCCGAGATTGGCTGGAAATGCACTTATTATCTAGGGGTACTTGAGAGCCCATTAGAAAGGGAAGGTGGTATCAGTGGGCAACTGGCCACAGATGGCCACAGTGTCATGCCCACAGATTATTTACCTTGCATATGAAGTAGAATCCCAGAAGCTAGGTTACAGACTGGTTTACTTGTTTGGAGAACCATTTTGCATGGCTTAAAATAATTGCCATGTATGTATATCACTGTAGTGGTATTAAAAGTTATTCTCAATACACTCAGATGTGTGATAAAAATACAGCTTTTTTGTTTTCCACAAGTAATCATGAATCCCTCCCACTGAGTAGTAGGGAAATGGATACAATTTTATTTTTGAAGTATAGCATCCGTATTTGTTCAGGTTGCCATAACAAAATACCATAGACTGGGTGGTTTAAAGAACATAAATCTATTTCTCACAATTCTGGAAGCTGAATATCCTAGATCAGGGTGCCAGCATGGCCAGGTTCTGGTGAGAGTTATCTTTCTGGCTTGCAGATGCCACCTTCTCCCTGTGTTTTCACACAGCAGAGAGAGAAAGAGAGCTCTGGTCCCACCTTTGTGACCTCATCTAAAGCCAATCACCTCTCAAATGTCTCATTTACAAATACAAGCACACTGAGGATTAGGGCCTCAATATACGAATGTTGGTGGGGGACACAATTCAGTCCATAGTAGTATCTTTACCCCTCCTACTTTAAATAGTCTGCTTCATAACTCTGTCTTTTGTTTTGTTTTGTTTTGTTTTGTTTTGTTTTGTTTAAATGCCTACTCTTTCAAGTTGCCCCTACCCCCAACATTTTCCCCTCCATGGCAGCAAGCTATACGAATACACAGGGTTCATAACATTGGGGAAGGCGGCAGGTCTGCGTTTGTAATTTGGATGTGCCCAGCTCCTGAGGTATAGGTGGTAAGAACTCATCTCTGGACACTTTGCTATCTGTTCCTGAATCTACAGCCTATGAAGAGAGAGGACACAAAGGGCAGAGTGTGAGGAAGGGTCAGGAGTGTGAAGCATCCCCTGTCTCTACCCATCCTTACTGCTCTACCTGTGTATTCTGTTAGTGTTCCCCATGGTGAAGCAGCACCTCCCTGCAGAGCGGTGGACACCCAGCACACCAGAGGAGTGGATCATAATCCATTCACTAGAATAAATGTACCCAGGCCCTTACTGACCTAACATTTCTCCCCTCCAGGATTTCAGCCTGGAGAGAGGAGGTCAGAGCATGTGTATCTATCTCATGGCTGTCTTGCCCTCTCTCCTCACAATCTCCTGGGGACAGAATAGGCAGATTCAGGCTTTCCTCTTTCCTCAAATCCCTCTTCTGCCCTAGCATCGCAAGCCTCATGGCCTAACCATCATCATTAGAGACAGTCAAAGTGGGAAGAAACTATGATCTAAGTCCCTCTGATCTGGTTCTTGACATTAACAGGAAATAAGCAATTTGGAAAACTCCTTTTTCTTCCTCCACAAAATCTAGATTTCAAGGCTTCTCTAAGAATTTTTCTTGGCAGACAAAAGTTGCACCATTATATTTTGTTTTCACTTTTTATTTAAAATTTGCAAAATTACGTAATAGCAGAGAGAATAATAAAATATATGCATCACCCAGGTTCAGAAATTATCAACGTTTATGGTGATGTTTCATCTGTAACTGACCTTTTTCTTCTGGATTATTTTTAAACAAATTCCAGATATCATATTGTTTCCTTTTTTTTTTTTATATTCCTTCCACGAGTCCAAATTCTACTAAGTCCCAAAAAATATCAGTTGGGTGCCTTAGGCTAACTAGGAAGAAAACTTTGAGCATGGAAATGCAAGAGAAAAAAACTTTCCTGGAAAATTGGAGAATCACCAAAAGACCATGGTTTTCTTTGTTAAGTGCTTTCCATAAAAAATGCTTTTTATTGGGGTGCCCGGGTGGCTCAGTCAGTTAAGCATCCTACTTCATCTCAGGTCATGATCTCGCAATTTATGAGTTCGAGCCCCACGTCAGGCTCTGTGCTGACAGCTCAGAGCCTGGAGCCTGCTTGGATTCTGTGTCTCCCTTTCTCTCTGCCCCTCCCCTGATCATGCTCTGTCTCTCTCTGTCTCTCAATAATAAATAAACGTTAAAAAAAGTTTTAAAAATGTTTTTTTTAATTTTATTTTTACTGGTAAACGAACACTATTTTGTAATTATTATCTTATTTTGGCCTAAGAAATTTCACTTAAAAGTCTTACGTATTTAAAACTTTACCATCCTTTCAGTGACCAATTTGCAACTGACTCACGTTAAACAAAAAAGTATTTGACAATTTATCTTTCCCTTTTGAATTTTCTGATTTGAAAGTATAAGAGTCATTAGGTTATGATATTAAAGGAAATGCAGAATGGAAATTATGTGTGTACTGTGAGTATAATTATATTTAAAAAAATAGATACATAGGAGAAGAGAGTGGGTAAATTAGTAAACAAAATAGTCATGTGATTACATATCTTGTTTTTTTTTTTTTTTTATTTTTTTTTTTTAATTTTTTATTTTATTTTTTTTTTCTCATTTTTTTTTTATTTTTTAATATATGAAATTTACTGTCAAATTGGTTTCCATACAACACCCAGTGCTCATCCCAAAAGGTGCCCTCCTCAATACCCATCACCCACCCTGCCCTCCCTCCCACCCCCCATCAACCCTCAGTTTGTTCTCAGCTTTTAACAGTCTCTAATGCTTTGGCTCTTTCCCACTCTAACCTCTTTTTTTTTTTTTTTTTTTTTCCTTCCCCTCCCCCATGGGTTTCTGTTATGTTTCTCAGGATCCACATAAGAGTGAAACCATATGGTGTGATTACATATCTTGAATTGAAGCAGAATTTTTCTCCCACTGAAGTTCCAGATATTCTATAATGTAGCTATAGCTATAGCACTTCCATAGAGAAATATTATTTTTTAAATAGAAAAATATAGATTCCAAGGACTTTTTATGTATAATCCCCTAATCCCTTTGTTTCTCATTGCATTTGGTGTCTTGCCAAATCACAAATTACGTCCAATGTTTACCCAGTTATGCAGTGTATACCAAGAGCTCCAGGTGGCTTTTTACAACAAAGTTAAGGCAATCTTGTTTCTATTAAACACACTCCATGAAAATTTTCAAAGGCAAATGATGCAAATATATTTTGACAGGGAGACCAAACACTTTAGAGTAATTAAATCTCTTATGTGCACTCCAGGGAGCATGAGAAAGCTCTGTACTACCATCCGTAGAGTGAGAATTCTGCTGAGGACACAGAAGACACTGAGCGGGTAGTTAGGAAACCTGAGTTCTGACCTGTGATCTGCTCTAATTGCTCCGCAATTTGATGAGTTTTCTGACCCATCTGGGCCTCAGTCAGCATCTGCAAAACCAAAAGATTATCAGCTTCTCTTACATCAGAGTGCTAACAGGCTGACAAAGTTAGAGAGTGTTATTGTTATTTTAACATTGTTGGTTGTGAATCACAATCCAGGTTAACTGAAGATAATCATGGAATGTGTCTGATTAGCCGCAATACTGAGGCCTAATTCAATTCTAGGAGCTGAATGGAAATCAGAGTTTGAGAGGAAAAACAGCAAGTTTTGTAATGAAAGGATAAGAAGAAAATAAGTTGTAAAATACCACAAAGTACTCAAAAGAAAAGCATGGAATTTTTCAGAAACATTAGCTTTAATTAGCCAAAAATGTGTATATTAATGAACTACTCCTAAATTATGTTTGCTTAGAGTGCCCCCCCCCATCCACCCTTTGCTAAAATGACATCCCTGATGGTGGCTTAAATTCGTGTGCTCTGCTAATCTTTGTCAATCAGTGCATGCACGTGGATGCCTGGCCTGTTTGCAAAGTTCTTTGGCCTCTTTTAGGTGCTCAGATCACGTTTGCGGAAAGAAATTGAACTGATTATACAGGCTTTTGACCGCCACTTAGTATATAGGCTGGTGCAAAGAAAGCTACCCAGTTCCAATAGGGGCAAAGGGCCTAGGAGAATTGCTGCTCCTTCTTAAAGACAATTATTTAAATGTCTAATAAAGGAACCCCTGGGTGGCTTAGTCAGTTAAGCATTGACTCTTCATTTAGGCTCAGGTCATGATCTCTCTGTTGCTGCGATAGAGTCCCACATCCGGACTTTATGCTGCCAGCGTGGAGCCTAATTGGGATTATCTCTCTCCCTGTCTCTCTGCCCCTCCCTCACGTGCTCTCTCCCTCCTTCTCTCAAAGTAAATAAATAAACATAAAAAAAATAGATGTCTAATACATTTTAACTAGTACATAAATCATAAGACAAGAAATTTACAAGTAATATAATTCACATAAGAGAAAAAGAAAACACTGTGAAAAAAAAAAATCTGTCTCTCGGACTTCCAGGAATCAAAAATCTCTGAAGGGGAGCATACCCCATACACTTACAATATAAAAATATCTTATTTCCCTAAATCTTAGGTACTTTAGAAAGAACTTAAAGGTAAAAATAGCACACATCTAAAAGGAATGTTTGGCATTGCCTTTGTGTATCATTAAGCAACTCGAATTATGTTGTCAGCCAGCTAATATTTCAACCACCTCTTGCTTTCTTGGTGTTTATCCAAATATTTGTTTTTTCACATAATGTCCACTCCATGGCCATGATAGCTTTTAAACATTAAGTTCCTCTACCTTTGGACTTCAGGACATTAGTAGATGATAGGTATCTCTATAATGTTTCATATGAGAGTAAAAATATTCCATAGTGCTTGAATATGTATAATTATAATAAAACCTAGCATTTACTGGGCAGTCATCATGTACCAAGCACTGACTTTTACAAATACTGTTTCATTTAAGCTCTCAGAGCAAATAAGGAAATTGAGGCTTGGAGAAGGTAAGTAATTTACCCAAGGCCATAGACCTAGTTAGTAACTAAATCAGGATTCAAATCCAGATCTGACTTAAGCACTGGCTCTTAGCACTCACCACACCATTAGGTGCAAGAGCAGTTTTTTAAATCTTACAGCAAATGCTGTGTTTCAGGAATGCAGTGTGTATACTGGGAAAGACTTGGATAGCATAGTCTTTCCAGTTCTTCCATATATAACCATGATTTTACCTGTGCTGTCACAAAAGAAGGAGAGGGAGAAGAGAGGAAAAGGGAGAGAAGGAGGAAAAGAAGAGGAGGGCATTTTGTATTTTTCTCCCCTGGAAAATGAAAGTTAAATTCCAAAAATATATCATTTGGATCATATTAGTGGGTTCTTAAGGGATTATCTCTCAGATCCAAACCCATTCTTCTTTTCTCTATTTTGTAAGGCGGGGACTCTGACTCTGAAAATTTTGTTTCCCTGTTGTAAGAAAATTCCTGTTAAAATCTGTCAAAAGGAGCAGCAGAAGGAGGTTAAAAGCAGGAAGAAGACCAATATATATAAGAAAGAAACAGCATGGATAAAAGCAGAAGCTGATGGAATGGGAAACAACGATGAAACAGAAATTCATCAAAAACAAAAATGGTTCTTTAAAGATATAAGTAAAATTTTCCAACCTCTGGCACAATTGATCAAGAAAAAAGAGAGAAAACACACCAAAAAATTGAACTGGAGAAAGAACACTTATCAGGAATTATAACAGAGATGAAATGATAATAATAATAATGGGGGTTTTTGCCTCCAGGCTTGATGGACCAGGTGATTTAACTCTTACAAATCAACAAAATTCCAACACCCAATGGAAAATGTCCTAGAAATAAAGGGAAAATATGAGATTATCTGATCATCAGAACATATGATAGGAAACTACAAACATATACAAAATAGAAGAATAGTATATGAATCATGGAGGAAGCTGGGACCCAGACATCTAAGGAGAGAGCACCACTACAGTTGCTTGTATTTCTGTGGCAGCACAATAAGGCTGGTTCTGGAAATATACAAAGAAAGTGGAAACTAGGGGCACCTGGGTGCCTCAGTCAGTTAAGCATCAACTTCAGCTCAGGTCATGATCTCACAGTTCATGGGTTCAAGCCCCTCATAGGGCTCTGCACTGATAGTGTGGAGCCTGCTTGGGATTCTCTCTCCCTCTTTCTTTCTGTCCCTCCTCCACTTGCTCTCTCTCTCTCTCTCCCCTGCTCTGTCTCTCTCAAAATTAAAAAAAAAAAAAAAAGGTGGAAACTTGAAGCAATTACTGTTGTCAGGGTAAAATTGCTATAGTAAAACTGACCTGAACAGCCAGCCTAACAAGAAGGAGCAAACAAAAATTAGAAAATATCAAAAATATATTATTCACAGCAATAGTGAAAGCATACAACATTTGTGTACAATAATGTACAATCTTTCTGAATGTAATGTGGCAATATGTACCAAGAACCATAAAAATGGTCATACCATTTGACATAGTAATCCATACTTTGTATTTTATCCAAAGACAGATCAGAAATGTGTCCAAAAATATATGCTCATAGTGGTTCATGACAGTATTAAAATTTAACTACATGCACAAACATGGTCTATGAAGATAGAGACCTCCCTTTTACCCTGGTTCCTTGATTACTTGCATAATTTCATTACACTTACGTAGAATGTCTTTAGCCCAGCTTCCAATTAAGCAATTCTAAAACACTAAAGTTTTCCCTAATAAAATAATATCACGATGGTCATTCCAAATGCAAGGTGATAAAAATAGTACTAGAGATCTGAATTGGACAAATTGCTGGTCTCCATTTCAAGCAACTGGATAAAGCATAATTAAGAATTAAGAGAGTAAAATTGGAAAATAAGCAAGAAAAAAACTCATAGTCACATGATTGGCTATAAATCTTTGAAGGGTTAATTAAATAAGAGTTAAATTAATATGGGGAAGAAACAGAAACTGAATAATTTAACTCCACCAAGGAGTTTTCCTGAATCACCTCCTCTAGGAAGCCTTCACAGACAACCTGTGATCTGGAGTTATCACACTCTCTCTGAGCTCTTATTGCCCCTATATATTCCCCTAATATATTATTGCTTACAGTACTCCATAAGGTGAAGCTCTGTTTATTTCTCTTATCCCCTACCTGAGGGTGACCCTTGAGACTCAACAATTTGTGCCTCAAAACCTGCTCAAAGAAGGACTTGATACATGTTGATTGAATGAACTATGGATGGGAAAAGTAAGGAGGAGAGGATATTCTTTCATGAAAGGGGGACAGACCTGTAGAAAAGATAACAAACTGTAGGGATAAATTCATATTTCTTTTAGTTTAAAAAACATGAATCGCTACATTTCTCAGTTTATGAACAAGACCTGTGCTGAATTTGCTCCACTTGCTTCTCCATATCCATGCTACATTCTTCTCCACCCTGATATATGTCACAGGAAGCTAACCTGGGTGACCTGCACCAACCCAATCTCTTGCCCTCCAGGTGCCAGGGGCTTCTGTCAACGGGAAGCTCTGGTGGCAGACTGGGATTGGTCGGAGAATGAGGTGAGGATGTTAATTTCCCAGGCTCCCTCCAGGCTGCTCACCATGGATTGGCTGTATCTCCCTGTGGAAAGCTTCAGCTCTGGTAAGACAGCCTTCTCCCTACAGCTACCCTTCCTGGGTCCCAGTATCTGCGCCCTTCCTTTGCTTCTTGAGGCCTTGGGGAGCACGGTTCCCCCATTTTGCTAACCCTGGAATAACTTAGTTTTCTAAACTCTGCCCACACTTTTAAAGCAGTCCTCCTCTCAAATTGCCTACTTTGAGGTGCTTTCTGATTTGTGCCAGAATCCTGACCATTCAAAGGCCTTAGTTCACAATTCTGCATAAGCTCTTGAAAAAGGGACAAATTTTATGCTGGACGTTATGGTCTTCTAAAGGGTTTAGGGAGGTTTTTAAATCAAAAGATATAATAATGAATAGGAAGAAAATATTTTGAGGCAGTGTTAATTAGCAGAAAAGTCTTAAGAGAATTACTGTGGCAAGGGTTAACGCATTTAGGAATTACTAACATAAACCAGTAGAAACTATAACTGTAGTTAGAAAATAATGAAAACAACCTATCAGTTATAATCCAGGAAAAGCATTATTATTACCAGTATACCACCATAACAATGATGCAACTTAATCCTGAAATTTTAAATAACAATAAAATATTAAGAATCACAATACAATAAGTTTCTCTGTTATGCTATCCATTTTTGAATCCCATTCTCTTAGTGTTTAGAACAGTACTTGTACATAGGAACTGAGAAAGTATTTATTGAATGAAATAATCAGGAAGAACACTGAAAACAAAACAGAAAATGTAATCTTACACTTGGCATATTGCATTCTGGTCATTACCTAACAATAATAACATGACAGACCTAAAAACAAACTCAGAAAATAGTAAATGCTCATGAACACATAAATGAAAATTATTGGTATGTAAATAAAATAAAATTATTGGACCTGTACCATAACAATAGATACCATTTATTAGGTTTCTATGCTGTTAGGTATTTTAGATATGTTATATATGTTAGCTTCAATCCTCACATTCCTGCCTGGTGGAGGCAGTCAAGGAAGGCAACTAAGAGGAGGTGACATCTGTGTGGACTTGGAAAGGAGGAACAGGAATCATTCATGAATTTACCTTTGTCCTTTGTCATGAAAGGACAAAAAAAGTTTTAGGTAGAATAATATCATGCACGAAATCACAGAGACAAGAAAGCAGGTTGCATTTCAGGAACTTTAGACATTTCAGTAATGAGAAAAGAAAAAGATTGGAAACAAAGAGGAATTTTATCCCAAATGCCACAAGGAGCCATTATTTCTGCCTAGAAATGTCATTGTCTAATATTTGCTCTAAGAGTGTGTATGGAGCAGCAGTGAAAAGATGATTGTTCTAAAGATTAAAATGGATAATAAATATAAATAATAAGTATACTGTAAAGCACTGTCCAGACACTGTGTCTTATTTTTCTTAGGTTGTCACCATACTAAGTAACCCTCTGACCTCCTGTACCAGTCTACTTTCTCAAACCCACCTATGGCTTTGTGCCTGGTTAACTGTTCAGTCTGTTAGGCAGACTCCCAATGGCATGCAGACCAACCACATCTTTTGAAGTTGTGTGTCCTTTGTCTAATGTGCTGCTCTACAGAACTCAACGGGACAAGGGTGCCACCTCGTGTTGCATCACTGACTGTTCACAGTCCCCAACATGCTTTCTTTTCACTTGAGCTACTTGTGGATGGGGCCACTGAAGCTTCCCCCCGGTTGTAATTTGGAAAAGAAAATTGTTAACAAATGTTCTCACAAATGCAACAGAAAGGGAGCCCAGGACCTTTTCAATACAGTGATAATGCTAATGCTTGAGCTTTAGTAGATTAATTGCTATATGCTGGAAAATGCTTAGCCTATGTCCTTTAAATTCCTGCTATCATCGTTTTTAACAGAGCTATTGTTAAAAAAAAACACTTATCTTTAAAAATACAATGGGAATTATAATCTAGGAACTGAAATAAGTTAAGAAAAACCTGCCCTGCTCAGTCTCATAAAGGCTCATACTCAATAATAAGTTCTGAGAAGGGATTCCAAGAGGTTTTTTGAAAGCACATTCCTTGATGTCTGCAAAAGAGGCTGCAAGCCTTTGCAGGCAGACCAACTATTTAAACTATTTTCAAAGAATTATTGGAAAAAGAAGTTTCCTTAAATTCCTGGAGAAGGACCATGCATGGATTCTTTTTGCCTCCTCCTCCCCTCACTTCTTCACAAGCAGCTTTGCTTTATTTTTCTCCTCTTCTAGCTTCGCTTTCTCTCATATTTACTGAAAAAAAATGAGCTCCCAATACCTGGGAGCTTATTGCTATTTCTTAAAGTATAAGCCAGTATATTGCTATTGTACACACATGGTGAATATGTAATACAAATTAGCATCTGTCCAAGAAAATAAAACCTAACTTTACTGAACACTTGTCCATATATTAACTCATTTAATCCTCACCAAAGCCCACTAATATAAGAAATATTGTTCCCATTTTAAAATGGGAAGTTGAAGCTAAGAGAGGATTATATAAGTTCACACATCTAGGAAGTGGTGCAGTCAGTTCAAATCCATAGCCATTATGCCCATAATCATTATGATTTATTGACTCTATAAAACCTCAAATCAAAAGGATATACCAGTACCAATGACCTCATAAGTACAACCAAAAGATGATTAAGTTAGGGGCACCTGGGTGGTGCAGTCAGTTAAGTGTCTGACTCTTGGTTTCGGCTCAGGTCATGATCTCACGGGTCATGAGATCAAGCTTCCCTGTGTGGGTCTCTGCACTGACAGTGCAGAGCCTGCATGAGATTCTCTCCCCACCCCCAACCCCCACCCCTGGCCCTCTCCTGCTCTCTCTCTCAAAATAAATAAACTTTAAAAAGGAGATAATCAAAGTATGTGTAAATGTCAACACAACATAAATTTGGAAATTAGATGATCATTTTGCAGTAATGGAAAGCTTCAGTAATCAAGATAATGTGGTACTGGCATATGGATAGACATAAAAATTAATGTAGTAGAATTGAGAATTCAGAAATAAACCCATACATCTATGGCCAACAGATTTTAGACAAGAATGCCACAACTCAGTGGGGAATAGTCTTATCAACACACGGTACTATGACGACTAAATAGCAACATGCAAAACAATAACGTTGGACCTTTACCTCACACCGTATACCAAAATTAACTCAAAATGTATCAAAGATCTAAATGTAAGAGCAAAAACTATTAAACTTTGTGAAGAAAGCACAGGCAAAAATCTTTGTGATCTTGTATTAAGCAATAATTTCTTAGCTATGACACCAAAAGCACAAGCAACAAAAGAAAAATAGATAAACTGGATTTCATCAAAATTAAAAACTTTCATGGCTCCAAAGGGCACCATCAAGAAAGTGAAAAGTTGGGGTGCCTGTGTAGTTCAGTCAGCTAAGCATCCGAATCAGTTTGGGCTCAGGTCATGATCTCACAGTTTCATGAATTTGAGCCCTGCATCAGGCTCTGTGCTGACATCATGTAGCCTGCTTGGGATTCTGCCTCCTTCCCTCTCTCTCTGCCCCTCCCCCACTCATGTTGTCTCTGTCTCTTTCAAAATAAATAAATAAACTTTAAAGAAAAAAACAAAAACAAAAACAAAGTCAAAGTTCAACCCACAGAATGGGAGAAAATGTTTGTAAATCCTATATTTGATCTGTATCCAGAACATAAAAAGGACTATTATAACTCAATAATAAAGTTAAATAATGCCAATTTTAAAATGATATACAAGTGATCAGTAAATACATGAAAGGCTGCACATCATTAGTCATCAGGGAAAATGCAAATCAAAACTATAATCAGACACCATTTCACACCCAATAGGATGATTATAATAAAAAGATAATAACAAGTGTTATGAATGAGGAGAGAAATTAGAACTTTCATACATTCCTTGTAGAACTGTAAAATATTGCAGTCACTTCAGAAAACAGTATGGAAGTTCCTCAGATGGTTAAACATAGAATTACTACATGATCCACCAGCTCCATTCCTGGGTATACACCCAAGAGAAATGAAAATATATTCACACAAAAATGTGTGCACAAATGATCATAACAACATTACACAAAATAGCCAAAAAGTGGAAAAACACAAATTTCATCAATTGGTGAATAAATAAACAAAATGTGGTATAGTTATAGAATGACATATTTTTCAGTAATAAAAAGAAATGAAGTGATGATACGTGTCACAACATGAATGAACATTGAAAATATTATGCTGGGTGAAAAAAATAGTCTCAAAGGAACACATATTGCAGATCACGCTTATAAGAATTGTCAGGAATGGATAAATTGATAGAAACAGACAGTAGATTAACAGCAGCCTAGTCTGGGGAAGATGAGGAGATTGAAGGGTGACAGCTAAGGGATGCAGATGTTTTTTCAGGATAATGAAAATGTTCCAAAATCAACTGCAGTAATGAATCCATAACTGTGAATATACTAGAGGCTCTTGAGAAGTATAGTTTAAATGGGTGAATTGTACAGCATGTGAATTTATCTCAATAAAACCATAAAGAGCAAGTTAGTTGTATGTGATGGTCACTTAGAAAAATTTTGCCTTGAACACAGAAGCAGAGATTCACATGCTGATTCTGAGAGAATACCATGAGTCAAATGTGAATGTAAAATGTTGCAAGTCTCTAAGCCTCATGGAGCTGCCATTCAGATATGTATTAGAGACATTACTGGTTTCCAAAAATAAGAAAGTTAATGAGCAAACAAAGGAAACATACACAAAGTAGTGAAACTGCTGCAAAACATTACCTTGATGATATTGAAGATACAAGTTCATGCAGATAAGTCATTTCCAGAGACCACTAGAGTTTACTTTCAGGTTCCCTTTGCTATGGGAGCAAAGAGGAAAATGAGTCTATATTCTTGAGCCACAAATAAAGCATTGGTAAGCTTGGAGACTTTTCAACTTCTTTAATCAATTTTAAAATTACAACAAATAGAGAGTCAAGAAGTTGTATTACTTCAGGAGAACTCCTTGCTCTTGAATTAATATTTGGAAATCATAAACTGCTAAGAAACACTTTCATTTCAGTGATACCTTAATGATGTAGCATGTAATACCTTAATGATGAAGAATTGCTTTTGAAAAATATTCAGTTTTACTTGGAAGAACCATTCAAGAATTCAAGGCAGAAGTTAAAAGGAATATTCTGAGTAGACATATAGAATATTTATATATAACAGTAGATTAAGTAATATAGTATATATAGTGAAATTTAAGGTAAATTCCATACTTATGTTATTTTTTTAGGTTGCCATACCTAAAAATAGATATGTACTTAATGAAGGCAAGAGATCCAGAAGGGAGGAGAAGGGCTGGGGGAGATGAGATTGAAGGGGTGATGTCTGAGGATACATACATGGATTAAGACATATACATGAATATATATATTACGTTTATTCATTTTATGTTAAATTTAATTGGAAGTTATTGTTTTTTAAATTTTAAGTATGAACTGATATTCAGTTATTAAAGATTTTGCAATCTAAAGATCTTTAGCTATAACGCTGCAGTCACAAAAATCCAAGCCTCTCAGGGGCTCACAACAACTAAGATGTCATCTTACTTGTCATTTGGGAGTTAGCTCTGTGCTCCACATTCTCTCTCCTTCAAGATCCAGGTAGAGAAGGGGCCTCTGTGTGAAGTTTTGTCATTGTTATGGCAGAGGGAAAGGGGAGAGAGCAGAACCTAGGATGGCTCTCAGACCTTTGGATCAGCAGTGGCACACATAACTTCTGCTTCTGTCCCATTGACCAATGCATGCTTCCGGTGATACCTGATATCACTGAGCTGAGCATAATCTTTCCACAGGAAGGGCACTGCTGGTCACATGGCTGTGCCTGACATCACAGGATAGGGAATCATCGACTTGTCACAGAAAGAAGCAGCAAATATGTAAAAACAATAGTCTACCACCACAAATCATAGAAGCTGAAGAAAACCTTAGAGATCATCTGTTTCA
Source organism: Panthera leo (assembly GCF_018350215.1). NCBI lineage: Eukaryota > Metazoa > Chordata > Mammalia > Carnivora > Felidae > Panthera > Panthera leo. The sequence continues at coordinate 145,743,257 of NC_056682.1, forward strand.
TCTCATTCAATCTCATTGGTGGATGAAAAGTGGGAGGCCCAGAAAGGGAAAAGTGATTTCCTTAGCTATGTAACTAGCTGAGGCCAAATCTCTGATAATCTCTCCCTATAGTAGGATTCACCTTTTCGTTTACATGAACAATCTATAAATGAAAAAGGAATAGTGGGTAGACCCAACTATGAACCTGTACAATAGAAAAAGAGATGCCAAGAGTAACCACTTTCAACCAGCAAATTCAAATTTATTCTACTACCGGTAAGTATCATTTATATCCAACAGGGTACTTAAATAGAAGAAGAGAAATGACTTCTATTTATTTTTAGATACAAGTCAGGTCTCAAAAATTATGGAGAAAAGGTTATTAATTCAGATTAAACTTTAAAGTGTATTGTGTCACACCATGTTGTGAATAGCAGAAAAAATAAATAGTCTTTCCGTATTTGTAATTTATTATCTGATTCAGTAAAGAAGTCCCACATGATTGAAAAACAAATGAAGTTCTGACATCAGTCTTTGGGGTTTTTTTCTCTTACTTGCTAAGGTATGTGAAAGTGTCAACCGACGTCATGGTGTATGTGAAAGTGTCAACCGACGTCATGGTGTATGTGAAAGCGTCAACCGACGTCATGTTGTAACCACACCTACTCATCAGTTGCAACCATAGAGCAGCTTGGATATAAGAGTTTGGTAAAAGTCAGTGAAAGAATTCTGAAAATCAAATGGCTATATAAAATTCACAATAAAAAACATGATATATTTTATTATTATTTATACATCATGTGCTATCCATCCTTTATGTCGATAAACTTCATAATAAACTTATGAATATGTATATATAATTTTTTCAGAGAGCTCAGCAAGCATTGAGAATACAGAAAGCTTCTGATATTCATCATTCTTTTTATGCTCATACATTTAAGAACCTGCAAAGTGTTAAAGATCTGTTTCTAATTCTTATGGCAAGTGCAAAAATGTAGCCTCCTTAAGGGATTAAAACCCAACAAGGACAGGGGTGCCTGAGTGGCTCAGTCAGTTAAGCATACTCTTGGTTTCAGCTCAGGTCATGATTTCACAGTTGCAGGGTTTGGGTCCACGTGGAGCCTTGAGTGGGGCACTAACAGTGCGGAGCCTGCTTAGGATTCTCTCTTTCCCTCTCTCTGCCCCTATTCAGCTCGCGCGAGTGTGCTCTCTCTCTCTTTCTCTCTCTCAAAACAAATAAATAAATCTTAAAAAATCCAACAGAGGAAGTAATTAGCACAAATATAACTATCATGCAAAGCAGTATAAGCAGCCAAAAAGAGTAGCAAAAGTAGGGGCGCTTGGGTGGCTTAGTTGGTTGAGCATCTCACTTCTGCTCAAGTCATGATCTCGTGGTTCATGAGTTCAAGCCCCACGTCGGGGCTCTGTGCTGACAGCTCAGAGACTGGAGCCTGCTTCAGATTCTGTGTCTCCCTCTCTCTCTCTGCCCCTATGCCCAGACCAGGTGCACTCTGTCTCTCTCTGTCTCTCAAAAATGAATAAACATTAAAAAAAAAAAAAAGAATGTCATTTCCTCAAGTCATACACAAAATTAAAAAAAAAGAGATTAATAAAAGTAGTAATGAAGCAATGTTCTAATGTACTTTTACTAGAAACTTCAAATCTAGAATTAGAAATTAGAGTTATATACATTCCTAGTCATGAGAAAAGCTTTATTACAAACTAATAATTAGAATTAGTGCTTATCACAGTGTCTTGTGCATAGTAAATGACCAACATATGTCTCTTGAATTGTGCTAAAGGTAAATGTGCCAGAAAAAAATGAAATGAAATGAAATGAAATGAAATGAAATAAAAAAATAAAATAAAATAAAATAAAATAAAATAAAATAAAATAAAATAAAATAAAAATCTGCAAAGCAACAGAGATTGCCACATATTGGGTTTAAGAAGAGGTCTACTGATGGGCGGCTGGGTGGCTCAGCCAGTTAAGTATCCAACTTTTGATTTCATCTCAGGTTGTGATTTCACAGTTAAGTGAGTTTGAGCCTGTATGGGGCCTCTGCACTGAAAACAAAGAGCCTGTTTGGGATTCTCCCTCTTTCTCTGCCCCTCCCTGCTTGCACTTTCTCTGTCTCTCTCAAAATAAATAAATAAACTTAGAAGAAGAAGAAGAACTAATCTGGAAGGGCTTAGGTATTTGGCATCCTCAGATATTCTGGAACTGGGTTCTAACCTTGAACAGTTTCCTCAAAAAAGCAGGCTTGAGGAGAGATAGAGATAAATTAATTTGTCTGGCCCCCCATTTGAAGTTACACTGAAAGAGAAACTTCAGGCTTTTTTTCAGGGCTTCCAGTTTTTTATGCTTCATGACATTTCAGGGGTCTCCCAGACTCTCCCTTTAATATAGTCTCACCTCAGGGGCACCTGGGTGGCTCCGCTGATTAAGCGTCTCTCAATTTTGGCTCAGGTCATGATCTCAGGGTTGTGAGACTGAGCCCCATATCCGACTCCATGCTCAGCATGGAGCTTACTACCTCTCTCTCCCTCTACCTCGCCCCATCTAGAAAAAAAAAAAGTGTGTATATATATATATATATATATATATATATATATGTATAGAGAGAGAGAGGGAGAGAGAGAGAGAGAGCCCCACCTCTCACAGATACTCTTAAAACCCACAGATAAAGAATAGCTTTTAAATGCAGATAGTCGGTTGAGATTCAAATTAGCTTCACAATGAACATAGCCAGACAGCAAATTAAGTGTCAATGATAGATTCTAAGATTTCTCCTAGTTTTGATGGGATGAATAGACAAAGAGAAGAAATCTTGAATAATCCGAAGAAGGGAAAAGACTGCAAAAAGAGAAATCTGGGAACAAGGCAAAACTTTTAGCCTTTACATTTTGACCTCAAGAAAAAAAAATTGTGAGCACTAGGTGTTGTATGTAAGTGATGAGTCACTAAATTCTACATCTGAAGCTAATATTGCACTGTATGTTAAGTAGCTAGAATTTAAATAAACTACAAGTGAACCAAAAGAAATTGTAGACTGTTATTTTACAACATAATTACAATGTTAGTATAGTATAGGTTTCATAAAGATTTTTTGGTTTTTATCATGTTTAAGCTAAGGAGGCTTCCTAGGAATTTAATTAAGGTATCAAAATGAGTAGATTGATTTTGTTTCCTTGATGTCCACAACAGAATGACATATTTATTGTTCTTTTTTATGATATGATACATGGAAATAAGATGCCATAATATGTGGAGTCTATTGCACTTAAAAGATTAACATACAGGGGAACCTGGGTGGCTCAGTTGGTTGAGTGCCCAACTCTTGATTTTGGCTCAGGTCATGATCTCTTGGTTCATGAGATTGAGCCCTGCATCCAGCTAGACGCTGACAGCCCAGAGCCTGCTTGGGATTCTCTCTCTCCCTCTCTCTGCCCCTCCCCTACTCAAGCTCTCTCGTCCTCTCAAAATAAATAAGTAAATATGCATTTAAAAAAATAAATAAAAGATTAACTTACACAAACAACAGAATTTAACTTGTTAAAATGAATAATAAAAATGGCCTTGACAGTTTAAAAAAACAAAAAAGTAAAAGTACTATATATTAAAATGCATAGGATAAACTCAGTGCATCTGGAGGGAAATTTAAAAATTTAACTGTATTCATGAGGGCTGGGAAAAGAGGAGAAGCGGATTTAAATTTGTTAAGTAAATATTCAAATTAGAGAGAAAAGAGAGAAAACCCAACAAAATAGCTCCAGGAAGGAGCTATTCCCCCACACTAAAGAAATAGCAAAGAAACAATTAAAAAGAATAGAAAATCTGAAAGCTAGTTTTGAAAAGGCTAATAAAATAAGTAAGTTTTTGGCAATCAAGGGGAAAAGATCAAAGAAAGAAGTCACAAAAGCCATATATTAGGAATAGGTGAAGAGGAAATCCTTAAAATCATAAAGTAATAGTATGCCATTACTTTATATATATTCCATATTTCAATAGATAGTATCCATATGATTCTAAACTCGAAATACTCCAAGTATATATGGTAAAAATTCTCTTCCCCACCATATCCTCCAACTACCCTGCATCTTTCCCAAAAGCATCTTAACATTTGTCATTTATTCATGAATGCTTCCAAGGACATTTTACTCATTTACAGATTAATATAAACATGATTTCTCTTACCCCTTTTCTCACACATAAAATAAATTAAAGTGGTGCAGTTTAAAGGATTCTTCAGGACAAAATTTACAGGCATGCTTCACAAAACTTTAGAGAAACAGATCATTCCAATCCTATACAAGTTGTTTCAGATCATAGAAAATAGGGAGAATTACACACTGACACCAGTGTGGATTGGTTCATTCAATACCTATTTCATGTCCTTAGAAACCATATGAAACACTGCATTTTCTCAGAATCTCTCTTGCTTAAATTCCAGATGTGATTCAGTCTCTGCTGTGTAACTTAACCCATATGAAACTTCAATCTGGAAGAGAATCAAATGGGGAGGGAGGCAGGGTCATGGTATCTACTAGGCTGCAAGTGTATCATGACAAACCCAGAGCTGGTTCCTGAGCCAGTAGCTAGCAGCAGTGTCCTAACCGCAGATGACTCCATGACTAGCAGGAAGTAATGTGATTCTGGAACTGGCAATAGAAAAGTCTCTGGAACCCACCCGATGGGTAACTTTCTACATCATTGGCTTCCTGATTATAGCAGAGATGGCAGGCATAATTTTTAAAATTTTTTAAATTCTTGATTGCATCACTGGCATTATCTATCTTGATGACCCAGTTCTACAATATGGATTTGGGTGTAATTCCTGAAAATTCAGGTAAAAGTCCCCTTCAGCTCTAGTGATATATCTCTAAATAAGCCATGTAACATCCTATAGGATAAATCCCTTTTTGTGTAGCAGAGAATCTGTTGTCTTAAACTGAACGCTAACTAATATACTACTCAATTTACCTTATTTTTATTTTTTTAATGTTTAGTTTGAGAGAGAGAGAGAGAGAGAGAGAGAGTGAGCAGGGGAGGGGCAGAGAAAGAGGGGGAGAGAGAATCCCAAGCAGGCTCTGCACTTTCAGCACCGAGCCTGACACGGGTTTCGAACCCACAAACTGTGAGACCATGACCTGAGCCAAAACCAAGAGTCAGATGCTTAACTTACTGAGCCACCCAGGTGCTCCAACAATTTACCTTAAAACTAAAACTGGACAAGGACAATACAAGAATGGAATACTGTATGTGAATGCCATTTTAAATACAGGTGCAGAATCCTAAATAAAAAATTAACAAATCACATTCAGCACTGAACAAATAGAGATAGAGGTGGCCAAGTGGGGTTTATTCCAGGAACTCAAAAATGACTCAGCCTCAGAAAACCAATTAATGTGATTCACCACATTAACAGATTAAAGAAATAACTTATGATTGTTCCAATTAACGAAAAAATGCATTAGAAAAAGTCAATACACATTCATGATTTTTAAAAGTAACAAACCAAAAATAGAAGAAAATGTGCTTAACTAAAAGTCATTTTTTAAAAACCTTCCACAAACATCATACTTAGTGAAAAATAAGAAATTTTATTTTTAGAATAATAATACAGAGATGCCAACTAAAGCCCCTGCTTTTCAAAGATGTAATGAAGTTCTCAGAAAATGAAGTTAGAGAAGAAAAACAAATAAAAATTATAAAGAAAGGATTTTATCCATATTCTTCTTTGTCCTCATTGTGTAGCATTGTGTAGCTTTCATAAACAGCATCAATCACCTCTGCCAACACCCAAACTTCCTTTTTATTTGTCTAGTGGCATGAATTGCCCAAATGGCCAGTTGGTTCTGCGCACTTTTTTTTAAAGTTTATTTATTAATTTTGAGAGAGAGAAAGAGAGGGAGCATGCACAAGTTGGGGAGATTCAGAGAGAGTGGGGGAGAGAGAATCCTAAGCAGCCTCCATGCTGTCAGCCTGCCCAATGTGGGGCTTAATCTCCTGAACCTCAAGATCATGACCTGAGCCAATACCAAGAGTTCGATGCTTAACCAACCGAGCCATCCAGGCACCTGGGATCTGTGCACTTTCAATTCAATTAAACTTTATTAATGTTCTCTGATGAAACCATTTATTTTAGGTATTAAGTCTTCTAAACTAGTAAGAACTAGTGTTCTGAAGACAAGATGCAAAAAATTTTATAAGTACAGCATTGGGTATAATTTTGTGAACCACCACTTCAAAACATTGCGTCTCAAATTTGTGCATTCTGGCTGTGAGAAAAACAGCACCACACGCTGGTTGCAGGTTTCAAGCACATAATGCCTCATATGAGACAACATCCTAGCCTCTCAAGGTATTGCATTCCCACCTGGCACTATAAGTTGATATTTAGAAGTACATTTTGACAACGTAGAAGGTGAATGGTAAGGGATAAACTATTAACTATAAAAATCAGTTCCTTGGAGTCAGTGCTGTGTGGAATACAGTGACCATAAATAAGACGATCAGAAACTCCATGCAATAGTGGTGCTAACAAAAGCATATGGGGCGCCTGGGTGGCGCAGTCGGTTAAGCGTCCGACTTCAGCCAGGTCACGATCTCGCGGTCCGTGAGTTCGAGCCCCGCGTCAGGCTCTGGGCTGATGGCTCGGAGCCTGGAGCCTGTTTCCGATTCTGTGTCTCCCTCTCTCTCTGCCCCTCCCCCGTTCATGCTCTGTCTCTCTCTGTCGCAAAAATAAAAAATAAAAAACGTTGAAAAAATTAAAAAAAAAAAAAAAAAGCATGGCAGGCCAAGAAATCTGATCTATACTCTTTCTAAAGACCTGCCCTCCATCTACTCTACTCCAGTTTATGGTATTATAGCAGAAAGATGCTAGTGGTGGCCCTCATGATCCTCACCTCCTTGTATTCATGCCCTTCTATAATTCCCTCCCCTGAGTGTGGGCAGGACCTGTGACTTGGTTCTAAGCAACATACTATAGCAAAGGTAATTGGATGTCATTCCTGTGATTATATTATATGGTAGAAGGTGATGGATCTCATTTTTGTGATTACATCATGTTATTAAAGACTCCAGCTTAACACACTAAAGTTAGAGATTCTCCTTGCAGGTCGGACTGGCTACATAATTTGTGGGGCTCGACGCATAAGCAAAATGTGGGACTTTTTATTCAAAAATTGTTAAGAATTTCAAAACTGCTACAGAAGAACATTAAACCAAGTGTGGGGCATTGTAACCACAGGACATCTGTGACCGCGTAGAATACAAGCTCATAAAACCAGCTCTGTTTGTGGTTTGATGAAATAAGTGCCCATGTTCATGAAGACTGTATATCAAGGAAATGTGGACAGCTTCTGGACAACCGTCAGCAAAAAAACAGGGCCCTCAGTCATATAGCCAACAAACTGAATGAGCTTATAATTGGATTCTTCTCCAATCAAGCTTCCAAATGAGAATGCAGTCTGTTCAACACTTTGCTTGCAGCTTTGTGAGACCCTGAGCAAAAGACCCAGTTATGTCATATGCAAATTTATGACCCATGGAAACTGTGAAATAATACATGTGTGTTGCTACAAGCTGTTAATTTGGTGATAATTTTTATGGAGCAATAGAAAACTAGTGGATTTATGACATAAAAGGTTGAGGATAAGTTGTTCTGCTGCTGTTGGTAAATTAGGTATTAAGTAATGGTGAACAAATCACCCTACAGAAGTAAACACTGACATTGTTAAGTCCATATATAGTCTCTATTCCTACAGGATGGCCATTTTATCCATGAGCCTATTAAAAAAGTAATGACGTGTCGATGGAAAGAGGTTGACCCACAGTTAAAGGAATTGTCATTTTGTCCATCTGATCAAGATACTCCTCTATGGTAAGGGCTTTTTGATGAGCATTCATTCAGGACAATGCTCTTATGTTTTAGTTCCATTAAAAAGGGTCTATCCATGTATTTTACTTCTCAAACCCCCTTGTTTCTAAGATTATACTCTTCTTTCTTCCAGTTCCATTAGCCAATGACCATGAGTAAGTCTGGATTTGTGGCTGATAACACACCTTTCATAAAAATTGGAAAATGATCTGAAATACTAAAAATTACACCCATTGGTCCTTAAGGGCCAACCGTGAATGAGGTTGTAAGGCAGTAACAGTTGCACTTCCCCTTGGCACCAACAAATCATTTAGATGAATCTATTAATGAGTCAAGTATGTAGGTAATAAGGAATTTCCTGTGAGTCCCTAGATGAGGCTGAGGGAGAAATGACAGTGTTGTAGAAGTTGTATAGTCAGAATGTAGGTCTTCTGCAAGTTACTTGTGCCTCTAGACATTCTTAGGTATGGTTCCATATATATTACTTCCATTAGATGATGGAATACTGCTGGACATGACCAACTTTTTGGTTATTTTGATTTTAAAATATGTTATTCATCATTGGCAGCTCCAATCAATACTTACTTGGTCTCATGGCAAACAATTTACTGTCTACCATTATTGTAATCATTCCAATTTACCTCTATTGATTGAGTGCTTCTAATCAGCTTCTGCCAATCTACAATCTCTTCATCCTCACTGAAATGAGGAGAGTACCTAATATGCTGGAATTCTCCTCTACAATGTATTTCTCAAGGACTTGGTGAAGAGGTTGTCTTCTGGATCCATTTTAGGAGTATAGCTAGGAATGAGGAAAGCAGAATGTATATAACAAATTAATCCAACATTTCCACCTCCTAAATCTTTTAATTCTTTTCTCTTTTCTTCTTTGTGGTATGTCAATTTCTCTTAATATGAGATATTGTCTAGATTTAAGTCAACCAAAAAATAAAACAACTAAAACTGCTCTCAGATGTTTAAGCTAGTACATTGGAAGTCAAATTCCTCATAAGAATACCTGTATAGGTAAACTCAGTTAAATATGAAAACTTTAGTCTTCCTTTTTATTGGTCTAGAATGCTCAGATTCCATGCTGATATGTATTGGTCATATTTCTTGTAGCTAATTTTAAACTTTTGCCATAAGTTAAAATTTTAAAAATGTCATTTTTTTTTTAACTGTTCAGCATATTTAGAAATGCTCCCAGCCTCCTACGGGTGCTCATCTATATCAATCAGGATTTTTAGTTGGAAACAAAAAATAACCAAGCTCAACTGATTTAAGCAAAATGGGATATTATTAAAAGGATTTGGGGTAGCTCATGGAATTATTAGGAGGCCTAGACAATTAGAGTCAAGACTTCATCAAACAGTAGTTGTTGCTGCCCACAGTGCAAACAGTTGGCTTGGATACTAAATGCCATTAATAGCATGGGTCCTAGTACTGCTACAAAACTTAATCTTGCCGCAATGACCTACACAGCTGTCCAGAGTTCCTCTCATCTAATGCATGGACTCCCAATTCCAAGTACAGAACCAAGATCACATGTCCACACCCTAGGTCCAAGCAAAGTTAAGAAAGTAAGTACTTGACATTTCAGCATTTATGGTGGAAAGTACACTCTGTCTCCCATCATATTCATAAAATGGGAAGTTCCCAAAGCATAGGAAGGCAAATTACTTGATGAACAGCCAAAATGAATGATAAATGTCAACTATGGTTAAAATCATGTGTAGGTATATGTACTCTACGATCCCCAAATTCTGCTGCTAGAGTTTCTAAAGAAATTCTCATGTATGCCCAAGACAGAAACAAGGACTTTTTTTTGAAACAGTGTATATAATAACAAAAATGTGAAAAGAACTCAAAGGCTATTAGAATTAGATCAATAGGTTGTGATATGTAAGTTTCAAGTCTTTTTTGTTGTTGTTGTTCAGGTATTGAGAAACTACTGTGTCAGATATAATGCTAAACACTGTGTACAGAGACTGGGGTGGATGAGACGTTTACAAATATGAATTTTTAACAATATTGCATTTAGGACTGCCCCAATAGAGTGGGAAGATAGACACATAAGTATATCACCAGGACATATGCAACATATTGAAGACTCAAATGGATCATGTACATGGTACAATAATGGTACAGTGAGAAAAATATAATTGCCTGCATAAGTGGGAGAAGTCTCACAGAGAAAAAAGATACATATGTAAGTGAGACCTCAAAATGTCTACAAGAGTATGAAATAAATGAGGAGAGATTCATTCCAGGCAGTAAAAATTTTATTGTAAAGTCACTAAAATTTGTTATATATAGCATAGCTCAACATACACAAATCAATCAATGTGATATACCACATTCACAAAATGGAGGATAAAAACTATGTGATCATCTCTTTAGATGAAGAAAAAGCATTTGACAAAATTCAACATCCATTCCTGATTTAAATGAATGAAGTAAGTATAGAGGGAATGTACCTCAGCATAATAAAGGCCATAAATTACATGCCATAGCTAAGCTCATATTCAATGGTGAAACACTGAAAGCTTTACCTCTAAGATCAGGAACAAGATAAGGATTTCCATTTCCACCATTCTTATTCAACATAGTACCAGAAGTCCTAGCCAGAGTAATCAGGCACAACAAAACAAAACAAAACAAAACAAAACAAACAAACAAACAAAAAACACGAAATAAAAGACACCTATTTTGAAAACAAAGAAGTAAACCTGTCTCTGTTTGCAGATGACATATTATTATTATATGTCAAAAACCCTAAGGACTTTACCAAAAACTATGAGAACTAATAAATGAATAGAGTTGAAGGATACTTAATCAGTATACAAAAACCAGTCACTTTTCCATACTCTAACAATGAACTATCAGAAAGAGAAATTGAGAAAATTCCATTTACAATTGTGTCAAAAAGAATAAAATACATATGAATAAAGTTAATACGTAAAAGACCTATATACTGAAAGCTATAAAATATTGATAAAATAAATTGAAGAAGACTCAAATAAAAAGATATTACATGTTCATGGATTCAAAAAATTAGTATTTTTAAAATGTCTATGCTACCAAAGAAATCTGTAGATTCAATCTAATCCCTACCAAACTTCCAATGGCATTTTTCACAGAAATGGAAAAAAACAACCCCAAGATTTGTATGGAACCACAAAACACCTTGAATAGCCAAAGCAATCTTGAACAAGAAGAACAAAGCTGGAGGCATCACACTTCTTGATTTTAAACTATATTACAAACTATAGCAATCAACGTAGAGTTTGGCATAAAAACAGACACATAGATTAATGAAACAGAAGAGAGCTGAAAAATAAACCCAAACATATATAGTCAACTAATTTACAACAAAAGGGCTAAAGATACACAATAGGGAAAGAATAGTCTCTTCAATAAACAGTATTGGGAAAACTGAAGAGACATATGCAAAAGAATGAAACTGTATCTCATCATTTTATACATCATTTTTCTGTACACAAAAATTAAGTCAAAATAGATTACAGACTTGAAATAAGACCTGAAACCATTAAATTCCTAAATGAAAATATAAAGGGAAACTCCTTGACATTGGTCTTAGCAATGATTTTTTTTATTTAACACTGAGAGTGAAGACAATAATAGCAAAAATAAATTAATAGGACTACATCAAACTAAAAAAGCTTATGCAGAGCAAATGAAACCACCAACAAAATGAAAAGACAACCTACAGAAAGGGAAAAATGTTTATAAATCATTTATCTGATAAGGGGTTAATATCTAAAATATATAAAGAACTTATACAACTTAATAGCAAAAAGAAAAAAACAATTAAAAAATGGGCAGAGGAATGAATAGACATTTTTCCAAAGAAGACATACAGATGGCCAATAGGCACACACATGAAAAGATATTCAACATCACTAACCATCAAGGAAATGCAAATTAAAACCACAGTGAGATATGACCTCACCTGTTAGAATGGTTATCATCAAAAAGCCAAGACATAACAAACGTTGGAAAGGAGAGGAAAAAAAGAAACTCCTAATCAATGTTGGTGGAAATCTAAATTGGTGTAGCAAAAAAACGGTATGAAGTTCCTCAAGAAATTAAAAATGGAATTACCATATCATCAAGCAATTCCACTTCTAGGTATATATCCAAAAGAAATAAAAACAGGTTATTGAAGAGATATCTGCACTCCCATGTTCACTGTGGCATTATTCACAATAGCCAAGAAATGGAAACTTAAACTGTCCATCAATGAATGAATAAAGAAAATGTGTGTGCCTATGTATTACATTTATGTATATATGTAAATACACATACATACCACATAATATACACACAATGTATACAATTGTGTATATATAAAAATAATACATACATATATGTGTGTAAATATATGCATAAATTTGTGTGTGTGTATATATGTATGCTATGGGCTATCATTCAGCCATGAGAAAGAAAGAAATCCTGCCATTTGTGATAACACAGATGGACCTTGAAAACATCGTGCAAAGTGAGATAAGCCAGACAGAGCAAAACAAATACTGCGTGCAATTACTTATAAATAAATTCCCCAAAAGTCAAACTCATATAAACAGAGTAGAAAAGTGGTTGCTTGTGACTGGGGTGTGGGGCAAATGAGGAGAAGTTGGTACACACTTCCAGCAGTAAGATGAATAAGGCCTGAGGATCCAATGTAAAACATGGTGACTCTAGTTGATAAGACTATGTTTTATAACTGAAATTTGCTGTGAGAGTGGAACCTAAATGTTCTAAAAATAAATAAATAAGGTGATGGATATGATAATTAACTAGATGGAAATAATCCTTTCACAATCTATACATTTATCAAATCACCACAATATACATTTTAAATATCTTACTATGTTATTTAATTATGCTTCAATACAGCTTATATTTTTAAAAATAAAAAATAAAATAATAATGAAGTTGAATTACTTTTCTACCTTAAACTTTTTAAAGTTTTTTTTAAAGCTTTTGAAAATGTTGCCATCTAGTGGTGTCAAACTTTTTTTAAAAGTTAGTAATTAGTAAATCCTTCAATTATGTTTCCTAGGAAAAGTTGCCTTAGCATTTTTCAAAGAAATGTTATACTTGTGCCTCTGCTTTAAGAGAAAGCACTCTGGATTTAGGATACTGGGTTTTAGAATTTGGCTTCTGAGTGATCACAGGCAAGCTGCTTAATTTCTCTATAAATGCATGTAATAATAGTACCTACCTCCCACGATTGTTAAAGAGAATTAATGAGAAAATCCTTATAAAGTTATTTAGTGCAGCATTTGGCTCATAGTATACACTCAATAAGTAGTAATTGTTATATTGCTCAATAGGGAAAGAGTTGCAATCTTTCAGTGGCATTGAAGTTTGAGTGATACAGAGCTTAAAACTATGGGACTTTATATTGTCAATTCTGACCAGAGTATTACACTTCTTTCTGGGAGTAGTAGAAACATTGTTTTGGTATACGGTTGCTATGTAGATGGCAGGCATTAATGACTAGTATTATCTAACTTTGAAAGATCCCTGAATCAACTATGATTGTGATTTACTGTTAAAATGTTTATAATTTGCCCCTGATTTGGTCTGTTAGCTATTCTACAAGAAAATACAAATCTTTCTAGGAGAGCATGAATGGAAGTAAGAGAAAGACAGCTTCACTAGTTGGCTAAAAAAATTGAGTCTCATAGAAGATGCAGTCAGCCCTAAAACTGCCTGTCAAGAAGGCAAGGCAGATGGAAATGGTCCTCTCTATTTATGACATCCGTTCAGCTCCAGTATTGCTATGATTTATTTTATTCTTCAAGACAGTCCTTGAATCTTACTTTAACTTGATTTCACCTGTCCAGCGAAGCATAAACAGTGCGATTTTAAAAATGCTTTTGACAGAAATGTCTCCTGAGATCTCCAAAGATACGATGACAAAATGTTAGTCAGATGACACCACTATTGAGAATTTACAGTTAGGCATCTAGCAATATTCATAATTTTAGTTAGTGGACTGGAGTCAGTCTGGAGAGAAAAATATGCTGCAAGACTCTGTCACAAACACCCCTTCTCCAATATTTTAATCAAAAACTGGGATTAATAAGGCATGCTTTGTTTAAGTTGCAGAAAATTCTGGATGGGCTGATGTGGTAGAAAGCTTGTAAGATGGTCCCAAGGATTCCTACCTCTTGGTATTCACACCTTCATGTAATCCCCTCTCCTTGTGTGTGAACTGGTCCTAATCACTCATTTCTATAAATGTAATAGAACAGAAGTGATGGGAGTCACTTCTAAAATCAGATTACAAAGAGATTATGGCTTCCATTTTGCATGTTCTTTCTTGTTCTCTTGCTAACTTGCTGTGATGGAATCAAGCTGCCTTATGGAGAGGTCCATGTGGCAAGGAACTGAGAGAGACCTCTGGCCAACAGCTAGTGAGGAGTTGAAACATTCAGTCCAATAGCCCACGAGGAACTGAATTCTGCCAATACCCACGTGAGTGAGCTCAGAACCAGGTCCTCTCTAAGTTGAGGCTTCAGATGGGACTGCA